>NC_091690.1:72617500-73867500 GCF_041296265.1 Equus caballus
GCTGGGTCTGGCTCCAAGCTGTAGACCGGATCCAGGTCTGCTCCATGTGTCTCTCATCCTACTTGGATCAGAGTCTATCAGGGGCTTATTCTTCTCTGGGCAGCTTAGTGAAACGTGAGAGCCACTCAAACAGCACAAGCACATTTCAGGCACTGCTCACGTCATGTCTACTAACTCGCTGCTGGCTGAAACAAGCCATGGTCAAGCCCAGCCTCGATGGGGTGGGGAAGTGTGCTCCCTTCACAGTGCAGGGAGCACAGTGAACATCTGCTAACCCATAATGCAGACGTCACAAACACGCCTTTGGTTTCCTTCATGGTTTTAGCCAATAGGGATGTGCCCATAAATAATATATCAGCTGTTTTCTTCTGTTTTTGAACTTCATATAAACGGATTCAGAGTGGGTATGTTTTCTCACAGTTACCTTTCTCCTGCCTCCTCCTTACTTGTCTCCCTCTTTTATCAGTCAGGATGCTTGGTTGTGAATGACACGAATCCTGGCTCACTTACAGGAAAGGAATTTATTAGAAGGATGTTGGGTGGTTCAAGAATTGACGGGAAGGTTGGAGAATGAGGCTCAGGAAGTGGACAGGACGCAGATCAGTAGTTGCCTGCGGTGGAGATGCAGGGAGAATTCCCTGGAAAGGGGCACAAAGAAACTTTTTGGGGTGATGGAGTTTGTAGCTTGATTGTGATGGTGGTTCCACGGGATATATACATTTGTCAAAACTCATCAAACCAAACACTTTAAATGGGGGTGGTTTATTGGATGTAAATTATACATCAAGTTGATATAAAAAAGAGAATCTGCTTCATTTAATAATAATTCTAGAAAGTCTATAGTGGCTAGCGCTTGAGAAAGCAACTGTGGGGTTCTCCCCAGACCAGTTTTATATGATTTGGGGTAATATTCTTGGCTCCATACCTGGTGTTCTAGGCCTCTTGTTGATTCTGTGAACTCCCCAGTAGTATTTTTGTTTTTTAAATATAGCAGGTTTGTTGAGATATGTCTCAATAAACAATTCAATGATTTTGAGTACATTCACAGAATGGTGCAACCATCACCATGATCAATTTTAGGACATTTTCACTACCCCAGAATTGAAGCCTGTACCCTTTAGCAGTCACTCCTCATTTCACGCTCGTCCCTACATTAGTTTGCTAGGGCTGCCACAACAAAGTATGGGCCACACACTGGGGGGCTTCAAGCAACAGAAATTGATTCTCTCACGGTTCTGGAGGCTAGGAGTCCGAAATCAAGGTGCTGGCAGGACTGTGCTCTCTTTGTAGGCTCTAGGGGAGAACCTGTTCCATGCCTTTTTCTTAGCTTCTCGTGTTGCTGACAATCTTTGGCGTTCCTTGGCTTGTAGGCGCATCACTCCCATTGCTGCCTCTGTTGCCACATGGCATTCTCCCGTGTCTCGTGTTTTCATGTGGCATTATTTTCTCTGTGTGTGTCTCTCTGTGCTCTGTGTCTCCTCTTCTTATAAAAACATCAGTCATATTAGATTAAGAACCCGCCCTACTCTAGTATGACCTCATCTGAAGTTACTAGTTAATTACATCTGCAAAGACCCTATGGCCAAATAAGGTCACATTCACAGGTTCTAGGGGTTAGGACTCTAACACATCTTTTTTTCTTTTTTTTCCAGGAAGATTAGGCCTGAGCTAAGTACTGCCAATCCTCCTCTTTTTCCTGAGGAAGACTGGCCATGAGCTACCATCCATGCCCATCTTCCTCTACTTTATACATGCGATGCCTGCCACAGCATGGCTTTTGCCAAGCAGTGCCATGTCCACACCTGGGATCCGAACCGGCGATCCCCGGGCCACCAAGAAGCGGAACGTGCAAACTTAACTGCTGTGCCACCGGGCTGGCCCCAACACATCTTTTTAGGGGACACAATTCAACTCACAACACCCTCTCATCCCCAGGCAACCACTAATCTACGGTCTGTATTTATGGATTTACCTACTCCGGACATTTCATGTAAGTGTAATTATACAATATGTAGTCTTTGGGACTAGTTTGTCTCAGCATAATGTTTTCGAGGTTCATTCATGTTGTAACATGTTGTATCAGTACTCTGCTACTTTTTATTCCAAATAACATTCCATTGTATAGATATACCACATTTTGTTTATTCATTCATTAGTTGATGGACATTTGAGTTGTTTCCACTCTTCAGCTATTATGAATAGTGCTGCTATGAACATTCATGTACCCATTTTGTTTGGATGTATGTTTTGTTTTGTTTTGTTTAAAGATTGGCACCTGAGCTAACATCTGTTGCCAATATTCTCTCCTTTTTTTGTTCTTCTTCTCCCCAATGTCCCCACAGTACTTAGTTGTATATTCTAGTTGTAGATGCTTCTGGCTCTGCTATGTGGGATGCCACCTCAGCATGGCTTGATGAGCAGTGCTAGTTCTGTGCCCAGGATGGGAACCAGCGAAACCCTGGGCCGCCAAAGTGGAGTGCGTGAACTTAACCACTCGGCCACGGGGCCAGCCCCCTGGACATATGTTTTAATTTTTCTTGGGTATATACCTAGGAGGAGAATTGACAGGTCATATAGTAACTCTATGTTTAACTTCATAAGGACCTGCCACACTGTTTTCCAAAGCAGCTACACCATTTTACATTCCTACAATGTAGGGGATTTCCAAGTTCTTCATATTCTTGTCAGCACTGGTTATTATCTATCTTTTTAATTATTAGCCATCCTAATGAGTTTGAAGTGGCATCTCATTGTGGTTTTGATTTGCATTGCCTATTGACTAATGATGTTGAGCATCTTTTCATGTGCTTATTCCCATATTCTTTTAATAAATTCCTTCTCTTAAATCAGACAGAAATTTTCATCACCTTTTTGTTGCTTACAACTATGAATCCTTGAAAGTTTCCTGAAAGTCTTTTTGAGAGGTGTCTGCCTTCTGAGTTGGTTGTGAGTCTAACAAAGCAGTTCTCTAAGGATCCTTTGAGTCCTCCTCTACGGTCCCTGAAGACCCCATGGGTACAGGAGTTCCATTTCACAGAGGCCCTCCAAATTCACCAAGGCCCTCAGGGGTGAGAAACTGTTTCCTAACTCCTTCAATCATCAGTAAACACTCACTGACCTTCCCTACCTGTCCTGTGTCTGGCACTGTGCCTGGGGTCCTGCCTTCAAGGAGCTCAGCATCTGCTACAGAAGGCGGACATGGACGTGGGCAGTCACTGCTTCGTGGGACCAGTGCTGCTGCAGAGGAAAAGCAGGGGCTCTCTGTCCCTGGGAACAGGAGGCTTCTTAGAGATGGAGATAGCTCAGGTAAGTCCTGGAGGATGAGTGGGAGTCAGGTGAAGGGACGGGTGGTGCTCAAGAAATGTCTCATTCGGAGAGACATTATTGGTATGCTTTGTATTAGTGATGATATAAGTTCAGTTGCTATAACAATGATCCTATGTGACCTAAGTAAATAGATCTTCTTTAACAGTTCAAGTGTAAGCAGTCCAAGTAGGAGTATAAATTACTTATTTCAGCATAAGAAATTATCCCAAAACTTAGTGGCTTAAGACTATAGACACTTGTAGTCTCGCAGATTTTCTGCGGTCAAGAATTTAGAAGTGGCTTAACTAGGTGATTCTGACTCGAGGTTCTCATGAGGTTGCAGTCAAGACATCAGCCAGGGCAAGACATCAGCCAGGGCAAGACATCAGTCATCTGAAGGCTTGACAGGAAGTCTGGTTGCTGGTGGGAGGCCTCAGTTCCTCATAATGTGGATCTGTTCTCATGACATGGCAGCTGGCTTCTGCCGGAGCCAATGATCCGAGAGAGTGAGGCAGAAGCCACAATGCTTTTTATTACCTAGTCTCAGAAGTCACATTCTGTCAGAGGTGTGAATATACGAGGTAAGAGTCATTGGGGGCTGTCTGGGAGGCTGGCTGACACAATCTGCATTCTGCACCCCGTGATTTGTCTCTTTCCTACATGCAAAATACTGTCACCCTCCCCAAGGCCCCCAAAAGTCTCACCCCATTACAGCATCAACTTGAAATGCAGAATTTCACCGTTTTAGTCAAATTCAGATGCAAGTGAGGCTCCTTGGGAGTAGTTCCTTAAGCATGCTCATCAATTATAGTTCTGCTTTATCCAAACACCTGCAAACGAGAGACAAGTTATCTGCTCTCTACCAACCCAACATACAATGGTAGGACAGGCCCAGGATAACGGCTTGTGGACGCTCCTGCTCAAAAAGGGAGGAAACAGGAGGCACGCAGGATCACCGGCCCGTAGCAGTTCTGAATCAAGCAGGGCACACATTGATTCCAAAATCAAGCCATCCACCACTTCACCCTTTGTGCCCACCCCCCACCCCACCTTTCCCCTGGTATCCACTAAACTGTTCTTAGTCCACATTTTTAAATTCCTCATATGAGTGGAGTCATACACAGATTATCCTTCTCTAGCTGGCTTATTTCACTTAACATAATTCCCTCAAGGTCCATCCATGTTATTGCAAATGGAATGATTTTGTTCTGTTTTGCAGCTGAGTAGTATTCCATTGTATATATGTACCACATCTTCTTTATCCATTCGTCTGTTGATGGGCACTTAGGTTGCTTCCATGTCTTGGCTATTGTAAATAATGCTGCAGTGAACATTGGGGTACATAGGACTTTTGGGATTGCTAACTTCAAGCTCTTTGGATAAATACTCAGTAGTGGGATGGCTGGATTGTATGGTAGTTCTATTTTTAATTTTTTGAGGAATCTCCATACTGTTTTCCATAGTGGCTGCACCAGTTTGCAGTCCCACCAGCAGTGTATGAGGGTTCCTTTTTCTCCACAACCTCTCCAACATTTGTTACTATTAGTTTTAGATATTTTTGTCATTCTAATGGGTGTAAGGTGATATCTTAGTGTAGTTTTGATTTGCATTTCCCTGATGATCAGCGATGATGAGCATCTTTACATGTGCCTATTGGCCATCAGTATATCTTCTTTGGAGAAATGTCTGTTCATGTCTCCAGCCCATTTTTTGATTGGGTTGTTTGCTTTTTTGTTGTTGAGTTGTGAGAGTTCTTTATATATTATGGATATTAACCCTTTGTCAGATATATGACTTGCAAATATTTTTTCCCAGTTAGTGGGCTGTTTTTTTGTTTCAATCCTGTTTTCATTTGCCTTGAAGAAGCTGTTTAGTCTGACGAAGTCCCATTTGTTTATTCTTTCTATTGTTTCCCTTCTCTGAGAAGACATGGTGTCTGAAAAGATCCTTTTAATACTGATATCAAAAGTGTACTGCCTACGTTTTCTTCTAGAAGCCTTATGGTTTCAGATCTCACCTTTAGGTCTTTGATCCATTTTGAGTTTATTTTTGTGAATGGTGAAAAAGAATAGTCAATTTTCATTCTTTTACATGTGGCTTTCCAGTTTTCCTAGCACCATTTGTTGAAAAGATTTTCTTTTCTCCATTGTATGCCCTCAGCTCCTTTTTCAAAGATAAGCTGTCCATAGATGTGTGGTTTTATTTCTGGGCTTTCAATTCTGTTCCATTGATCTGCGCACCTGTTTTTGTACCAGTACCATGCTGTTTTGATTACTGTAGCTTTGTAGTATGTTTTGAAGTCAGGGATTGTGATGCCTCCCGTTTTGTTCTTTTTTCTCAGGATTGCTTTAGAAATTCTGGGTCTTTTGTTGCCCATATGAATTTTAGGATTCTTTGTTCTAATTCTGTAAAGAATGTCATTGGGTTTCTGATTGGGATGGCATTGAATCTGTAGATTGCTTTAGGTAGAACAGACATTTTAACTATGTTTATTCTTCTAATCCATGTACATGGAATGTCTTTCCATCTCCTTATGTCGTCATCCAATTCTCTCAGATAGGCCTTATAATTTTCATTATATAGGTCTTTCACTTCCTTAGTTAAATTTACCCCAAGGTATTTTGTTCTTTTTGTTGCGATTGTGAATGGTATTGTGTTCTTGAGTTCTTTTTCTGTTGGTTCATTACTGGAGGATAGAAATGCTACTGATTTATGCAAATTGATTTTATACCCTGCAACTTTGCTGTAGTTGTTGATTACTTCTAAGAGTTTTCCAATGGATTCTTTGGGGTTTTCTATATATAAGATCATGTCATCTGCAAACAGCGAGAGTTTCACTTCTTCCCTCCCTATTTGGATTCCTTTTATTCCTTTTTCTTGCCTGATTGCTCTGGCCAGGACCTCCAGTACTAGGTTAAATAAGAGTGGTGATAGAGGGCATCCTTGTCTCATTCCTGTTTTCAGGGGGATGGCGGTCAGTGTTTGCCCACTGAGTATGATGTTGGCTATGGGTTTGTCATATATGGCCTTTATTATGTTGAGGTAGTTTCCTTCTATGCCCATTTTGTTCAGAGTTTTTATCATAAATGGCTATTGGATCTTGTCAAATGCCTTTTCTGCATTTATTGAGATGATCATGTGGTTTTTATTCCTCAGTTTGTTGATATGGTGTATCACGTTGATTGATTTGTGGATGTTGAACCATCCCTGTGTCCCTGGTATGAATCCCACCTGATCATGATGTATTATCCTTTTGATGTACTGCTGAATTCTGGTTGCCAAAATTTTGTTTAGAAGTTTTGCATCTGTGTTCATCAGTGATATTGGCCTGTAGTTCTCTTTTGTAGTGGTGTCCTTGTCAGGTTTTAGTATCAGCGTGATGTTGGCCTCATAGAATGTGTTAGGAAGTGTTCCATCTTCCCTAATCTTTTGGAATAGCTTGAAAAGGATAGGTATTAAATCCTCCCTGAAAGTTTGGTAGAATTCCCCAGGAAAGCCATCTGGTCCTGGGGTTTTATTCTTTGGGATGTTTTTGATTGCTGTTTCAATCTCTTTCCTTGTGATTGGTCTGTTCAAATTGTCTGCCTCTTCTTGAGTGAGCTTTGGGAGATTGTAGGAGTCCAAGAATTTATCCGTTTCCTCTAGGTTATCCATTCTGTTAGCATAGAGTTTTTCATAGTATTCTCTTATAATCCGTTGTATTTCTGCAGAGTCTGTTGTTATTTCTCCTCTTTCATTTCTGATTTTGTTTATTTAAGCTTTCTCCCTTTTTTTCTTTGCAAGTCTGGCTAGGGGCTTGTCAATTTTATTTATCTTCTCAAAAAACCAGCTCTTTGTTTCATTGATCCTTTCTACTACCTTTTTCGTTTCAATAGTATTTATTTCTGCTCTGATTTTTATTATTTCTCTCCTTCTGCTGACTTCGGGCTTTCTTTGTTCTTTTTTCTCTAGTTCAGTTAGGTGTAGTTTAAGATTGCTTATTTGGGATTTTTCTTGTTTCTTAAAATGTGCCTGTATTGCGATGAATTTTCCTCTTAATACAGCTTTTGCTGTATCCCATATGAGTTGGTATGGCATGTTATCATTTTCATTTCCAACTTGGGAATTCTTTTCGGTGGGTCTTGGTTCCGCTCTCTCAGTCATCTTTCTTTTTTCATGAAAGGTAGTCCATGTTTGCGGCTGAGTAGTTTTTTCAGCCTATTTCCTATTGTAAAAGTTTAGGAGTCTTTTCCTTTTATATTGTCTCTGTCCCTTTCAAATGTAGACATTTGAATTTGTGATGCATGGTTTAGAGAAAGGTCTTGCAGGGAAAAACAAAATCTGCATTCAGGGAACTTCCAGGAGTTCAGTATGACCAAAACACCAGGTTTTCCCTGGGTCTCTCTCTTCCAGAATGTCTAAACACATACTCACAGTTATCGTCTAGTGACGTGTCAGCCCTCACGGCCAACTGTGAGAGCCTAGAGGGCAGGGCCTATTTCTCAAGGAGAAATAGACAAATCTATAAATATGGTGGGAAATTTTAACACAACTTTCTCAGTAACTGATAGAAGAGGCAAATAAAAAAATCAGTAAGGACAAACAAGATTTGAATAACATGTTTAAAAAATTTGACCTAATTGACGTAGATAGAACACTGGATCCAATAATTATAGAATACACATTCTTTTCAAGTGCACATGGAATATTTATTGATATGCTGGGCCATAAGCTAAGTCTAACCAATTTCCAAGAACTGAAATCATACAGAGTAGGCTCAGTGACCACAGCTGGATTATGCTAGTGATCAAAAACAAGAAGAAAACTAGAAAATCCCAAAGTGTTTGGAAATTGAGCAGTATACTACTAAATAATCCATGAGTCAAAATATAAACCACAAGAGAAATTAGAAACTATTTGAATCAAGTTATAATGAAAATGCAATATGTCAAACCTTGTGGAATGCAGTTAAAGCCATGCTTAGAGTGAAATTTATGGCTTTAAATGCATATATTGGAAAGAAAAAAAATGAAAAGAAATGATCTAAATATCTACCTCCAGTAGTTAGGAAAAACATGCAGAATTAAATCCAAATAAAGTAGAAGGAAGAAAATAATAAAGATGACAGAAGTTAATAAAATAGAAAACAAAGATATGAAAGAGAGGATGAAAATAACCAAAAGGTAATTCTCTCATAAGACTACTAAACTTGATCAACTTCCAGCAAGACTGATAAAGGAAAAAAGGAGAGACAACTATCACTTTAGAAATGAAGAGTGCCGTCACTAGAGATCTTACATTTATCAAAAAGATCATGAGGGGCCAGCCCCGTGGCACAGCGGTTAAGTGCACACATTCGGCTTTGGCGGCCTGGGGTTCACTGGTTCAGATCTCAGGTGTGGACAAGGCACCGCTTGGCAAGCTGTGGTGCAGTAGGCGTCCCACATATAAAATAGAGGAAGATGGGCACGAATGTTAGCTCAGGGCCAGTCTTCTTCAGCAAAAAGAGGAGGATTGGCAGCAGCAGTTAGCTCAGGGCTAATCTTCCTCAAAAAAAAAAAAAAAAGATCATGAGAGGATATGATGAATAACTGTATACCAGCAAACTTGAAAATTCAGATAAAATGAACAAATTCCTAGAAAAACACAGCCTAGTAAAACTGACATAAGAAGTAGGAAAATTGGGTAGTCTTGTTTCTATTAAAGAAATTGAATTTTTTATTTAAAAAAAATCTTCCCACAAAGAAAACTCCAGGTTCAGATGCTTCCAGAGAACAGAAGAATTGAAAGTACTTCTCAACTTATTTTATGTAATCAGCATTACCCAGATAGGAAAACCTAACAAGGACATTATAAGGAAGGAAAATTACATGCCAAACATAGATGCAAAAATTCTTTTATTTATTTATTTTTTTTGAGGAAGATTAGCCCTGAGCTAACTGCTACCAATCCTCCTCTTTTTGCTGAGGAAGACTGGCCCTGAGCTAACATCCATGCCCATCTTCCTCTACTTTATATGTGGGACGCCTACCACAGCGTGGCTTTTGCCAAGCAGTACCATGTCCGCAACAGGAATCCGAACCGGCGAACCCTGGGCCGCTGAGAAGCAGAACGTGTGAACTTAACCGCTGTGCCACCGGGCCGGCCCTAGATGCAAAAATTCTAAACAAAATATCAGCAAACCAAATCCAAAGATCTATAAATAGGATAATACTAAGCAACCGAGTTGTGTTTATTCCAGGAATGCAAAGTTGGTTTGACATTTGAGAATTAATCAATATAACTCACCACCTTAAACAGAATAAAGCTAAAATAAAAATCACAGAATCATCTCAAGAGATGTAGAAAAAATTAATTTGATAAAGGTCCTCTCTCATTTATGATAAAGTCCTTTTCAAACTAAGAATAGAAGGGAACTTCCTTTATCTGATAAAGGGCATGCACGAAAAAACTGCATTAAACATCCTACTTATAGGGGAAATGTAATACTCCTCCTCCCTGAGATAAGAATGAGAATAGGGTGCCCACTATCACCACTTCTATTCAACATTGTAGGGGAGGTTCTCCCCAATGAAATAACAAGAAAAAGTGTAGGATTAGAAAAAAAGAAGTAAAACTGTCATAATTTGAGGGCAGGGGCTTGGCCTGATTCCTTCGCCAGGGCCTGGGACAGAGTCAGTGTTTGGTGGATAACTGTTGAGCAGACAGATGGAGCAATGGATGGACAAAGAAGGCCCAAGGCAGGCCCTTCACTACACGGGCACTGACCGCTACATAATCAACAGAAAAAATAAAACTTACAACAGTGAAATTGCACACAGCGAAATCTTTTTTTTGAAGAAGAAGATTAGCCCTGAACTAACATCTGCTGCCAATCCTCCTCTTTTTGCTGAGGAAGACTGGCCCTGGGCTAACATCCGTGCCCATCATCCTCTACTTTATATGTGGGACGCCTACCACAGCATGGCATGCCAAGCGGTGCCATGTCCGCACCCGGAATCGGTAAACCCCCGGCCGCTGAGAAGCGGAACATGTGAACTTAACGCTGCGCCACCTGGCCAGCCCCCAGTGAAGTCTTTTATTGATGAAAAATTGATGGAAGAATCAGCGGCATCTTAATAAAATGTGGATCAGCAAAGGCCTGGTCACTGTCTCCATTTCTGTTTTCTCTCCAGGAGCTTCAGCAGAGAGGTCAGGATATTTGGCCCCTTGTTTTGACCCTAAGGAGGTTTTTGCCTTGCGTTTATGAATACAGATTTTTAGATGGAATTATATCACATTGGTTACTTTTACACTGAGAAAATATTTCCCAGGACAAATGCTATTAGGTCACCTCAATACCTTTGATTTTTCTACACAGCCTATTAAATCTATTTCCAACTTATCCATTTTCACTTAAATTGAGCTATAATTATCTTCATCTGAAAAACAGTTTTCTCTATGAATCTTATAATGATTTGCATTATCAGTCAATTTAAGAAATTCATATGACAGTTTAATAATTACAGCCTCTGTCATTGTAAGTTATAGTTTTTGGTCATTATTTCTATCTTCTATCAAGCCCACTTTTCCTGGAACAAAATTTGCAGATCTACATTTTTTCAAGAAGATTTATTCGATTTTTCCATCAATTTTTACTCAATAAGTAATTTCACTGTGTGCAATTTAGCTGTTGTCAGTTCTATTTTTTCTGTTGACTTGTAGTGGGTATGAATCTTACTCCACACACCGAGGGGAGTAAGAAATGACATATTACTTTATTCAATGTAAATCAAATTAAGTCCAACTCAGAACTTACATCTTAGTCAATATTTGGGCTCCTTCCCTTACAAAGGATCTAGGGTCTTACGTAGATTAAAATATTTGGGGAGTCCCCTCCCATACTTCATGGATACCAACGTCCTTCTGTCTACAATACGCTGCCGCTCCTTCACCTCCAGAGAGCAGGCCACACACGTGTCCAGGCGCCAGACCTGCCTAGTTCTGGGAATCTCCTCTCTCTCACTGCCCTCAAAGGCAGTGGCCTTCTCTCCCCCACCCATACCTCTCAGTATACCTCTCAGTATAACCCTTTCATGGCCTTTCCAGCAAACAGCCTCCCAGGATGTTGTGGGTGAGAAGCAGGCAGAGTTCTTTTCCCCTTAACTCATCCAGGTTAGGATTAGAATATTTCAAGAGAAGTTTAGGAGAAAACAAAACGCCTAGAAGAAAATATGAGAGCTGGAAGGGATGGATTTGGTCTAGGAGCACCGAGTTCTCCTTCTCTTTGAAATCAGTTTTACTGACAAAGGGTGATTGTTCACAATATATAAAGACTTTCTAAAATTAGAGAAAAAAAGAACCACCGCCCTTAAGATCACAATGAGAGCTGACTAGTGGGTACATAGGTGATTGTTAGCCTATTCTGAGGACTTTTCCCCCTCTTGGATTTCATCGATAACAATTAGCAGGCCATAGGTATCTGGGCAGACCTTGGCCTTCGTGGGTGCCCTGGTTTCCAGACTTTTCCCTTCTGGAGGTTTTCCTGCCTCCGTCCTGCTGTCTCTGCACTGTTTTGCTCACCTAACGTGTATCCTCTGAGAAGTGCTAAGATGGCTCCATCCTGAGACAACTTCTCCTTCCCTGATCTTGTCCACTCTGCTCCATTCATCACTGCCCTCTACAAGTGCCTCTTGCCAACCTTTCTGGAGCTTTCTTCTTTCATAAAGAACCAAAATGATACAGTTCTAAACAAACAAAACAAAATGCAAAATACTTGTCTCTGTACAGAGTTTTAGGGTTGAAGAGAAATTTACATTAGACTCTCATGACAACCCTGTGAGGTATGTGTGAATATCCACATTTTGCAGAAAGGTGAAATGACTTACCCAAGATCAGATGGCTTGGGGTGGAGCGAGGATGGAGAAGGGGAGGAGGATTGGAATTCAATTTGGCTCCTTAGTCTCCGCCAACTGCATCCCACTATGTCTTCAGCCCCTCACTCCGTTAAAAATTACTGTCATAGACACAAACTCCCACTCTTTGTCATCCCTTCCCACATACTCTGCATACAACTACTTGAGAGAGAGAGGTTCATAAGACTGGGGCCTATCTGGGAGTCCATGGAGAGGACTCAGGGGTCTGTGATCTTGGATAGGAAAGTGACATTTTCATATTCCTTAATCTTCACAGAAATTTTGTATTTCCTTCCACTTTGAATATAGGTTACAACTCAAGTAGAATTAGCAGTTCCTGCGACTTTATCAGTAACAGAAATCACAGATGTTTCCACATCACATTACAGTTCTCGCAGATATTTTGAAATATTGTTTGTGTCCATCACTACTTTGAAATTGTGGCGGTTATTAAACTGGCGGTGAGATCTTGTCATTTCATTAGTAAACATATATTACTGATCAGATTTTTTTTTTTTTAAGATTTTATTCTTTTCCTTTTTCTCCCCAAAGCCCTCCTGTACATAGGTGTATATTCTTCGTTGTGGGCCCTTCTAGTTGTGGCATGTGGGACGCTGCCTCAGCATGGTTTGATGAGCAGTGCCATGTCCCCGCCCAGGATTCAAACCAACGAAACACTGGGCTGCCTGCAGGAGAGCGCGCAAACTTAACCACTCGACCACGGGGTCAGCCCCCTACTGATCAGATTTTAAAACATTTTGATAGCTATATTTCAATAGAAATGGTTTCTTTTGTAATCCTATGTATTTTATGTTATGCACTTAACATCACTATTTTGAGAAGGGATTCATAGGCTTCCCCAGCCTGCCTAAAGGATCAAAAACGGAACAAAAAAGGTTGAAAACCCCTGACTGAAGTTTCCTGAACTCAGAGAGTGCTTCCTCTGCCCCCCACAGGCCCCTTCACTGTCTGCTGAGTTCCTCCTCATCCTTCACAGAATAGTACAAGGGTCTCTGCTTCAGTAACCTTTCCCAAAGGACCTCCTCAGTCCAGAATGGAATTTGGTGACTAGAGTCCCAGTGACCCCTCACATGCCCCTCACCCATCCCCAGCCCCGGGCAGCATTGCAGGAGCCACTGGGCAGGGCAGCCTCATTTCTTTGGCAGCGCAAGGGGCTTGCTTTGCTGGTGATCCTTGGAGGAGGTTAGCAGGGCCAAGTCAGAAGCTGGAGGAGGGCCTCGTTGAGGCTCCAGGTACAAGAGCCCCAACTGCCTTGGGGCCCAGGTGACTGTGGACAGCACAGTGCTGGGGGGAGGACCCACCTCTCCTCTTCTGAATGAAACCTGGTGCTTTCCGGGAGCCTGAGGCTGAGCTAAGGGGGACATCAACACAGGGCACAGCCGAGCTGGGCCAGGGCTGAAGGAGCATGGGGGTTACATAGGGAAAGTTTTTCTTTCCCTAGACTGTGAGTTTCATGAAATCTTATGTATTTTGGCTCACGACTCAGAACCCAGAACCCAGTATAATATCTGGTAAAAGGTGGGGACTTAGGAAAAGCTCGATAAATGAATGAATGGATATGAAATAAAACTGAGAGGCTGGGCAGTTGGAGAAGGCTTTGTAGGGGCAGGAGGTCTGGTGTAATGTGACAATTTATATTCATTCACTTTACAAATATTACCGAGTGCTTACTCTGTGCCTAGCACTGTTACTGTGTTGGGGATACGGCAGTAAAAAAAAAGACAAAAATCCTGGCCGTCATGGAGCTTTTAGTGTCTTGAGGAGAATCTGCAGGTGGCAATGCTGTGCTTATACTTGACCTCTTGGCCTGGGTTAGGTGTTCCCTCTGGGCCCCCCTTGCTTTCTTCCACTATGGCACTGATGACACTGGGATGTAACTGTATGCCAGTGTGCTCCCCTCGACTGTGAGCTCCTTGGGGACAAGGCCATCTTCGATTCACCCCTGAGCTCTGGCATCGGCAAAGGATCTGCGGTCAGTACCTTAAGCTGAAAGAATAATGAATAATATCCAACAACGTCCATCTTCTTCCATGAGGGTCCATAGACCCCAGCCAGAGGACCCTCAGCTCTTTGGGGAATAAAAGCCCCTTTGTTCTTACTCTTTTCTGGAAGGCTTTTCCACCTTCTAGTTGAAGTGAAAATTGGTGGCTCCTACTCCCCTTCCCCCACCATCCAAACATCACTCACAAAGGAAAAAAAAAGAAAGGAAGAAAGAAAGGAAAAAAAGAAAATGAAAAGCAGACCTCTTTTGCTCTCTGGACGAGGCAAAGTTATGAAACTTCTGGGGCAGACACTGGGCTTTCCATGAACTAACTCATTTCACCCTGTGAAGGAGGTAACGCTGGTCACATCTTACAGCTGAGGACAGGAAGGTCCACCAAGGAGAAATGATTTTCCCAGGGTCATAACCTCTAAGAGCCTGAGCTGGGATATGAGAACAGATCTGGCCTCCCTATGTCTGTGCACTTCGTATGACACCAGAGTTGTTCATGCTAACTTGAAGTATGGGCCATCCGGGGAGACAGGGCAAGAACTAAGAGTGCAATAAGGGTTCAAAAGAGCAAAGGCACAGATTCAAAGACAGCGGATGTTAATACCAATTTTCCATAGCTGCTGGTAGAGATGACAAATTAAATGGAACTGATAAACATTTCCCAAAATATACTTCCGTGAATCTATTTAGGGGACTTAATATATTTGCTAATTACTTAATTACTTGGGTTTCCAACTTAATGTGCATATTAGTTTCCTAGAGCTGCCTTAACAAATTACCACAAACTGACTTAAAACAAGAGAAATTCATTCTCTCCCAGTCGAGAGGCCGGAAGTCTGAAGGCAAGGGGTGGGCAGGGTTGGTTCCTCCTGGAGGCTCTGAGGGAGAACCCCTCCATGCCTCTCTCTTAGCTTCTGGCGGCTGCTGGCAAGCCTTGGTGTTCCCTGGCTTGGAGCCGACATCTCTGCCTCTGTCTTCACATGGCCTTCCCGCTGGGGTCTCTGTGTCTCTAGCCTCCTCTCCTTTCTCTTAGAGACACCACCACTTACTGGATTTAGGGCCCACCTAAATTGAGCATTGATTTCACTCTGAGATTCTTAACTGCCAAGACCCTACCTTCAAATAAGGTCACATTCACAGGTACGGGGGTTAGGACGTGGACGTATCTTTCTGGGAGACACAATTCAACTCATTGTAATTAGTACGCTTTTTTTTTCTTGGGTTTATGAACTTGAGTAGCTTTATATAAAGGATCGCCTAAATGTAAACTTCTCTCCAAGTTCACTTCGGAACTTTGTCAGTAACAACCCTCACCTCTGTCAGCTCTTCACACCGTGCAAAGCTGCAAAGCATCTGGTACTTTAATTAAGTCTTTTATCTGCCCTGGGAGTTCTGCAAGGTCAGCCAGGAAACAGGTGCAGGAGGGGACCAACTTGATTGAGGACACCCAATCCTAGCTGAGGCAGGATCTGAACCCAGGACATAAAGGTTCTCTCCTCAGACTGCTGCTGCTGCATGGGAGCTTTGCTAGCTGTACTCAGTTCGTGCAGATTCATTTGTGATTTACTTTTCCCCTTAACTTTACCTAACATGCACTTTTCTCTGGTCATTAAAAAAATGTTTTTCCCCAGCATTATTGAGGTATTTCCCTTGTCGTTTTAACTGATTATCTATATAGTCTATATACTTGTCATGCCAATTGATTGATTGGTTGATTAATTCAACCACCATTTATTGAAACCTTACTCTGTTGGAAGCTCCAAGCTGAACTCGCTCTGGGCCACAGAGATGGACCAGACCACACTGGTCCTTATCCTTGAGGGCAGTAAACAGACAATGGACATACTGGGTGAGCATGCTATGGCGGTGAGTGGGCTCCTCATGTAACTGGGGGTCAGGCGAGGCTTCCTAATGTCTGAATTTGGTCTTAAAAGGATAGGCAGTATGCAGTCTTATTCCTCTAATATTGGCTATTAGAATTAATACTAGGGTGGGCATTTGAATCCCATCTGTTGAATGTTAGTGTGTGTGATCGGTTTTCTAGCAGTCTGTCAACCTGGCATAACAGGTTTATATCACAGCCTTCATCACAAATGGCAGTAACTTCCATTTGCCCAGGTTTGGGTCATTTACAAAACATTTTCGTACTCTTTGCCTCATTTGCTGTCACAAAAGTCTGTTTAAGAACGCTTTGTTTATATTCATGAGTATTTCTCTTGTTTTGTATCTCAGCTAACCTCAAAAATTATAATTTAATTTTTCCAACAAGATGATTGCAAAAGTCAAAAAATTAAATTAGATAACTTTGGAACGTATAATCATTCAAATTGCACTAACTGAGAATTAAACCAGGGTCTGGTTTCTGATCCTAACTTGGCCAGTTCTTCCTCTCTCTGGGTGTCAATTTCCTCCACTATAAAACGGCATGTGAAAGAAGTTTAGGCTAAAGGATTAAAGATAATGGATCTTAGACATCAGCACTGCACCTGGCTCTTTAAAGATCAGTTCTCCTAGCATCGTCTCTAATGTCCATTTTCCTGCAATTCTAAAGCAATTCTTAAAGTAATACTCCAGCCCACACACGTGTGCCAAGGTTCCCAACGAGATGCTCTGAAAGAGAGCTCGAAGCCAGCTCATTAACATAGCTAGGACAAAACCATTTCACAGTCCAAGTTAATCAGATAGTAATAGGCAATGGATAGCGTTTTGACACTGCTATTTTGACCCTGAGTTTGTTTTGGTTGGGTTGCAGAAAAAATTGGATGTGGTAGACATAATCAACACAAAATAAAACTGACAATGGCTAAAACTACACGTGGTAAAAATTTATTATGGATGGAAAAGCAAACTGAATGATCCCATCTTTGTTGGTAACATTGAACATTGCAAAGTTGACCCCTGGGAAAATTCCACTTGGTAGAAGTATTCAACACAAAATAAAACTGACAATGGCTCAAATTGCTCCCAGGAAAAGGTGGACTTGATGGAAATAATGACTAGAAATTTCATAACAGCTGAAGCAGTGATCAGTAAACATTGATAAAGATAAAAGGCAATTGTTTGATGAATCAAATCTTTCTTGGAAAACTGATAAAGAATATATCTTGAAGAAAATTCAACATAGAAAAAAATCTAGAAAAGTGAGAAATTGTTTGGCTGTGTTACATAGAAAATTTATCAAGTAATTAGATTGGCTTAATGGAGTTAGTTCCTTAAATACTTTAAAAATTCATTAGTAAGAATATAAGCTGCAGTAAAAAGTTTACATGCCAAGATTTGGCAGGGATTTGGAAAAAGAATTCTCAGATGAATAGTTTGGACTATAAGGGGCACTTTACAGTCTTCAAAGCACTTTCATACCCATTGTTTTATTGGATTCTCCTAATAACCTTATGAGGTGAGAGGTTAGGAATCATTCCTTCCATTTTACAGACATAAACACTGAGGTTCAGAAAAGTTAAGGGACACTCAGCAAGTTCAATGCAAGGTCTAATTTAGGATCTGATTCCCCGATTCCTAGTCCAGTAAGTTTCCTCATACCTATTTCCCTAGCTCAGATAATGCTTTACTTGCTGGACAGACCAGACCTCTTCTAATTTTGACCTCCCAGCCTCCACTTTCTGACAGTGGAAGCGGGGAAATGGAGGAGGAGAAGGAGTGAACAAAGTTAGAAGAAGGGATGGCCAGTGCAACCCTCAGAGAAGGGAAGGGACATAGCCAACATGTCATAGGCACTTTTCTTAACTATTCTCAGAAAAGGCAGAGGGGCTAGGCTTTAGGCGGGTGGTGGGGCGGGGATGGGGGGAGAGTAGGGAGGCGGGGAGGAGTTGTGCTGGGATTTTAAGGCTGGGAGAACAGGATGAAAAACAAGATAGGCAGTTTGAAAACGACAGTGCCTGCTATATTTGGGGAAAATGAGTCAAGGGATAGGAGTGTAACCAGGTTTAGGTGGGGTGAAGCTGAAGAGATCGGCTGAAGCAGGACTGTGGCCCAAGCTAACCCCTGAGCTAGGCAACCTGGGCTTTCTCCAGTAGGCCTGTGATTCTCCAGTGGGCTGGCTAGTGGAGCTTGAATGTTCTGGTCTTTCTTGCAGAACACCAAGGAATAATGACATATAAAATCTAAATACTGTAATCGAACACAGGATTTATGCTAAATCAGAGATCATCTGATATGATATTCCATTTTCTAGGAGAGCTGGACACAAAAGGAGGAAAAAAGTTTTTTAAGTGTAAGACATTTATTCAGTCTACAGACAACGCTTTGTTTAAGTAGAGCTTTGTAGACCTTTCACAATAACTTTGTTCCTTCCTCTTCACTCCCCTTCCCCACAGTGATCTCTGGCCCGCAGATTAGAAACCGTTACTCTAAGAATTTAGATAGAAGGAAAATCAGTGTGCCTAAAATATGTTCTAGCGAAGGTAGGACTTTGGCTTCAGTTTCAAGAATGAGCAGAACAGGAGGAATCAGGAGTGGAAATGCCAGAAGAAGGAAAAATTTGAGAAGGGACAATAAAAACTGAGAAAATCTTCCCTACTAACTTAACGTTCTTTTATGAATTTTAAGTGACCACCATTATTTGTTTTAATAGTGGAACTGTTGAGCTCACAGAAAAACCAGACAGGCCTAGTCCTGGAGCATCACCAAGGGCAATAGGAAGCCATGGAAAGCTTTTAGGCAGCAAAGAGAGGTAGCTGGATTTGGAAACTATATTTTTTCAGAAGTCTTATAGCTTAAAAAATTATGTGCTTCCTTTAAATAATTCAGGTAATATGAAAATAGAAATTACTTGAAATCTGACACCCTTTACTCCAAGATACTCACAGAGAATATTTTGGGGAACCTCTTTCCTTAAAACTCTCTATGCTTATACGATACTGTCTCAAACTTCACATAAATTTCACCATTCTAAACATGCTGTTCTGTAATCAACTTTTTTCCCTAGAGAATAAATTGTGAATAGCTTTTCATGTCAGTAAATAGATCTACATCATTACTTTAAATGGATGCTTAGTACTGCATTGTTGGAATATATAATTTATTTAACCAGCCCCCTATTGATGAACATTTACGTTTTTCCCTCTGTAATCAACAACCTCATATAACAACCTCGTGCATTCATCTCTTCCAAATTGTTCGGTTATCTTTTTAAGGTAAATTCTTAAAAGTAATGGAGCTGAGTCAAGAAGGACGCCCTTTGTATATGTGGATTCAAATTGCCAAATCGTCTTCAGATTTGTAGGGAGACCAGGAGGAAGCTGCTGCATTAGTTCTGGTGTGAGAGAGTGGCAGCCGGAATGGCGAAGAGAGTAGAGACTCACAGGTGATCTAGCCCATCTAAGCCTGTCCTCGGTGGGTCGGCTTTTTCCTCTTTCACTTCTTTTTCTTAACATGGAGGAAGAACTGAGAACTGCATCTCCCAGCATTTCGCAGAAACCACACTCCCTGGGAACTGTAGTACCAGGTCTGAGAAGGGCCGGAAGGAGGGCGGGAGGCTATGGGCACGCTGGGAAATGTAGTCCAGCGGGCGGAGGCTGAGGGGGCGGTATGCGTGTGGGTGAGTGCGCGCGCGCACGTAAAGTGGTTGGGGACGCTGCGAACATCACCACTTCGGGATGGGGCCGCACGGTGACCTAACTTCCCTGATAAGGGGTCTTTGAGTCTACAAAAGCAGCTCGCGGATGGTAGGCTTTATTCCATTGTCCGTGACCTCGGAGGGCGCGGCCCCTTCGCACTGGGCGTGAGGCCGGAGGCGCGGGCTGCGCGCGGGCCGGAGCAGGGCATGCCGGGAGTTGTGGTCCCGGCGCACTGAGGCTGTGGGACGTGTCGCGGCGCCGCACCGGCTCCTCCTTCCCCGCCCTTCTCAGCGGTCCCCCGCCCCCTCCCTCCGCCTCCTCCTCCCTCGCCCGCAGCCGAGCGCCCCCTCCCCCACCCGTCGGGCTCCTCGGCGGCTACTGCAGAGGATTCAGAGCCGAGTCGCTGAGGAGGAGGCTCCCGGTCCCTGCGCGCCATCCGCCACCTTACTGGACACGGGCGAGGGAGCGAGAGCGTCGCGTCTGTAGCCTCCAGAGAAGACAAGGGCATCGTCGCCTCGGCCACCGCCGCCGCCGTTTTCGCCTGCAGCGGCTCGTCGGTGAGGAGACCCCCCCCGCGGGTCCGCTCGCTCTGAGCCGGGGCGGGTGGTACTGGGGAGGATGAGAGTGGGGGCTGCAGACCCCCGCGCGGGTTGGCGGAAGGGGGTTGAGGTCGCAGTGGAACGGCGGGCTGGCAGGGGATACTTGTCCAGGCGCGGGCTGGGGGTGGGGTGAGGGTGGGACCCAAGCGGGTTTCGGGGGGGACAAGGGAAGGGGACTTTTAATGGGGAATGACCGGACCTGGGACAGGAGCGTGGGGTGGGGGGGGTCGGGGTGGAATTTGGGATGGTTTTGGGTGAGATGGAGGATGAGACTGGAGTGGGATGGCTTTTAATGGGGGAGGGGCCTGGATGAGGGTGGTGGATTTGGGGTTGGCCTGGAGCAGTTGACAGCTTGGGATCCGAGCCGGATGCAGGGTAGAGGGATGATTTCAATGGAGAGTGGACTTGCAGGGTTGGGTAGGACTCTGGAGGGGGTTAATTCAGTCGGGTGGAATTTGGGGTGGACCTGGGGCAGGCTAAGTGAGGTGGTAGGAGCTGGGGGTAAAGGGCTTGGCATGGGTTGAGACCTGAGCTTGAAGTGGGCGTTTGCCATCTGGGGGTGGTGGAATTGGTGGAGACTTATGGAATAGCGTGGGTTAGGAGAGCAAAGGGGGTAGAATTTGGGGTTTTCCTGGGGAGTGCTTTTGAAGATTGGAACAGGAGCTGGGGGGGTGGGGGTCGGACTTTCAGTGAGGAGAGTGTGATGGTGAGCTGGCAGGAGGGGGATAAATTAGAAGTTAGGCCCCAAATGGGCAGACAAGGATTGAAATTGTGGGGGGGGGGGGTCAGTGAGATAAGATTTAGGGTGGTCTTAGAACAACGGGAAGGGGCATGGTGGCTCCCTGGGTGCAGGGTCAAGGCAGAGGGCACAGAAGATGCTGCTGAGCTGGATTCACTGAAAGAATAGTGGCAGGTGGTGAGCAAGGTTGGGGGATGGTATCTTGAAGAAAATGTCCCTTGGCTAAGGTGGCAGTGGGAGTTTTGAAGGAATGTCTGAGATGAACTTAGGGGATTGGAGAAGTGGTTGCTAATGGTAAAGTGGCAGAGAGGTTATTTAAGGGGTGGGAGACATGGAGTTGTTGGTATGGATGGGGCAGAGAGGATGGAGAGGGGCAGTGAGCAGTGCTGGGAAGAGGTGGATTGGATGATTCTGGAGAGGAAGGTTTGGGATGGCCTCCAAGAGACACAACAGGGTTAGGGGTTGGACTTAAATGGACAGCTTTGGAGGCTGTGGTTGGGGGAGGGACAGTAAGACAGGGGACTTTGCAGGGGAGAAGGTACATTAAAGATTCTCTTTCCTAGAGGACATCTTAAGCTGTTAGTTTAATCTTTCTGTTTCATTTATATCAGTATCATATTTGGAAGCAAATCAACCCAAAGGGTAAAGTTGAGAGGGGCCTCAGTTAAGGTAGAATTAAGGAGGGGAGAGTGTGTTCTATTATTTATATATCATAAAAAGAAAGTTGGGGGGAGAAAGCCACTCTCCAACTAAAGGTGGGGAACATCAAGCTGGAATGTGATAGATACCTTTCTCTATGATGTCTGTCTGCTCCTTTCTGTCCTCCCCCTGGTGCGTTTAAAAATTAGTTCTGGAATTTGGAGTTAAATAGATTTGATGAGCTTCAGGTAGTTAAGGGAGCATGGCTTGCTTGAGAACCGATGAATGAGACTGAAGAATATGAGGCTGAATTTATTTCCTAGTCAGGCAACGTGCATGTATGCAGAAAGAGCTTAGGGCTTTTTTTTTCTCATCTTTAAATTGATTGCTTGAAGACTCCATTTATTGGTGTCCTGGTTTGCAAGGCAATTAGGCCCATCATTGTATTGCAGGCTAATAATCCTGAGATGAATCTTGGCACTACCGCTTTATGTAAACAGAGAGAAGACAGGAAATATGGAAATGTCATAAATATTCATTGGTGAGATGGTTTGGTATTGATGGAGTTTTTCATTTGATTCTCTTTTGACATTACTTGATAAAATTTAAAGTAATTGGACCGTATTTCTATAGATTGACTTTTCTTCTAAAGGAATTCAGGTGGTCGGAATTCTGTCAGATGTGAATAAATAAAGTATAGAGCATCATCTTTTATTTTTTTAGGGGATGTTGTTGATGTGGCACTCGGCACTAACTACAGAACAATATCTCCGTCTCTTCATCAGAAATTTTATTTAAAGCTTAATGATATGCTCATTCTTATGGCAGAATGGTGATGCTGGAAGGTAGAGAGGAGTGTGAATGGAGGAAACATCTTTAGGAAAACGGTTTTCAGGACTTAATTGCATTAACTATGATATGTTAAACATGAAGAGGCTGTTGATTAGAGCTCAGACTGAAAAAAATTGAGGGATGTAAAGAGGATAATATTGGCACCAGTAGGATCAAAATAATTCTTTTTTTGTTCAAGCTTCAGAGTTCAGCTCATAAGCAAACCACTTTCCTTGGCTTTCACAGTTGAGCACATAAAAATACCCAATATTTAGAATTTTTTTTTAACAATTCCAAAATGGGGAGAATGATGCCAGGTTGGACTTATCCTTGCAATTGAAAGTGTTTTGTTATGAGGAAGCTTTCTGTATTATAATAAAAATCAGGTTTGAGCAGTTACCTGTAATTTGATGAGAGTGTAATCTAACTAATGTAAGCAGTTCTCCTCATAACTTTACTCTGGGGTCCAGACATTGCTTTTGTGGATCTTCAGGCTTCATCTAGAGGTGGGATATTTATATTAAAGTCAGCTTTTGAAAGCTCAAAATGAAAGTTAATCACCTGGGAGAAATGTCTTGGTGGATTTTTTTCCCTCACAGCTGTGGTCACCTGTGCAGTAGAAATGTATGTAGACTGTTTTAGTGTCTTTACCTCGTTTGATTCCCCCGATGTCCTGATGAGAAGGAGAGCTGATGGAGGTATTGGTAGACAGGCACCTTGATGGAATGAATAACCTGTGAATTTAGGGGTCGAGAGTCCTGGGTTTAAATCCCCATCCTACCACTTGATAGCTGAGTGAGTTCAGAGAAGTCATTAACAACCTTTCATACTTAGTGGGAATGGGCGCACGACATTGTGAATGTACTTACTTCAGCTGAATTGTACACTTAATTATGGTTAAAATGGGCAAAAAACAAAACAAGTTCATACTTTATAAGGCTGTCAAGGGGAACCAATCAGTTCATGTCCTGAAATAACTTTATGTCCTGAAAACACTGTACATATACGAAATATTTGTTCAATATTTGTTTATTTACTTATTGCCTGCTAAGTGCCAGGGGAAATGAAAATGAACAAAAACAGTTGTCAAGGAGCTTTCAGTGTTGTGGGAGGGATAGATGATTTAAATATAGTGAGATAAGTGAGGCAGAACTAATGTGGTGAAGGGTGTGGGTTCTGAAGTCTGTCCACCATTTACTACTGGCTGTGTGACCTTGGGCACAATGGTCTCATCTGTAAAGTGGGCATAAGAGAACTAATGTCATAAGGCTGGTTTGAAGATTAAACAAAATAATCCATGGAAAGCATTTAACACAGTGTATTACATAGTACACATTAAAAAATCTTAGTTGTTGCCATTAGTTTTAGACAGGAAGAGACCAGAATGTGAATAGCTTTGTGTGTCCTACCATTGAGTTCTTAGCGCTGTGATGTTCTATTATTTATTAAGAATGTATTACTTTGTATTATCATCTCATAGTTTATCTGCATATTTGCATATTTGTACTGCAGTCTAGGAGCTTTAAACAGTAAAGTGCTAAACATATGTTAGCTCTTCGCTTCCTCATCTGTAAAATAAGAGGAAAAACTGCTCTGAGAGGTTAAATGACTTGCTTAAGGTTACACAGTCAATAAGTGAAAGAAAGAGTCTGAGTTACAGCCTCCAAATCTGATTCCTCAACCCTGTTTATGTCTTGTTTTTAAATTGTGAAATAAGCCATATGTATAAAAGTACATATAACATAAATCTTCAATTTAAAGAATGATAAATTGAAGACCTATGTTTTTGCTACCCAGCTTAACAAAAAGGAGATTTCTAGTACCTGTAAAGCCTCTTGGGATTCCCCGCCTAATTGAATCTCCGTCCTCTCTCCCTCAGAGGTAACCACTTTCCTGAATTTTGTGTGAATCATTCTCTTGCTTTTCTTTATAGTTTTACGAAAAAAGTGCATATCCTAAACAATATAATATATATTTTTTTAAGTATTTTATTTTTCCTTTTTCTCCCAAAGCCCCCCGGTGCATAGTTGTGTATTTTTAGTTGGGTCCTTCTAGTTGTGGCATGTGGGATGCTGCCTCAGCATGGCTTGATGATCGGTGCCATATCTGTGTCCAGGATTCGAACTGATGAAACCCTGGGCCGCCGAAGCAGAGCGCAGGAACTTAACCACTCGGCCACGGGGCCGGCCCCTAAACAATGTTTTTTACTCTTGCAATTTAATATAAATAGAACCATAGTATAAGTATTCTTGTATGATTTGCTTTATTCTTATTTATTCTTATTATTCTTTACAAGAGTTTTATTTCTTCCACCACTAAAGTAACATATGCTTATGGTAGAAATCGAAAAATATAAAAATGTGAAAGGAAGCAAAATTATTGTCTATAGTCCTATTACCCAGCAACACTTCTTATATATAATTTTTAAAGATTTTATTTTTTCTTTTTCTCCCCAAAACCCCCTGGTACATAGTTGTATATTTTAGTTATGGGTCCTTCTAGTTGTGGCATGTGGGATGGCGCCTCAGCGTGGCCTGACAAGTGGTGCCATGTCTGCGCCCAGGATTCCAACTGGTGAAACCCTGGGCCGCCAAAGAGGCGTGCGCGAACTTAACCACTTGGCCATGGGGCTGGCCCCAACACTTCTTATTTATATATGCATAAATATATGTATTCTTCAGTATATGTATGTATGCATGCATGTCTATGCATACATACGTGCGTAGTCTAGATAGCAAGAGGAAGCCAGTTTGTGTTTATGGATGATCAGATTATCCAGATGTGGCTCAATCATACTTGGAAATAGGAATGGGGAGTATTAGCCGCCTTTGTGGGCTGTGAAAGAGCACTGTCTTAGAGCTTTTTTCTCATTGGCAGGAGTTCTTTATTTACTAGATACTAATTCTTTGTTATACCAGCTTAGAGCTTCATGTCATGTTTTGGCAGTCACTTAACTCTTGTGGTGAGAAATTTTGTGCATCTTTCTCTTTGCAGAAAGGCAGCCTGGTACATTGGTCCTCACCTGACTGTGGAGGAGGGTCTGTCATCTGATGTACAGAGCATACCATGAATAGGAAGTCCTCAGTTATACATAGCAGTTTAGCAATCTAAACACCAAGAATTTTTTGTCTAAGAGATTTGAAATCCAAATTCATTAATCATCTGTTGGAGCTTCAGTTTATTAATTGGTAAAATGGGGCACAAATGAGATAATAAATGTGAAAATACTTTTTTAAACTGTAAAGGACTGTTTAAATGTTAAGGTTTTTTTTTCCCTCTTAGTTTACAAAACTACATCAGGGCACCCTACAGAGAGGTAAAAAGCTTGTCATATTTGGTTTATTGCCTTTCTGAAGGGTTCTTTTGCCAGTGGAGGAGGAATACATGAAGATCAGTTCACAGTTTCTCCCTTGAAACTTGAAGATTGTTGGATACAGTGGGATGGAGAAGATGCTAGAGGACTTTCTCGTAGTAAATTTATGGGACCTGGTTCCACATTAGTTGTGATGGCTAGCTCAAAATGAAACAGTTGGGGCTTCATTGAAGTGGAGAATGGAGTATACAATGTTTGCTCTTCATTATCCTCACACACATCGTCATTTCCCTCTTAGTTTTTTGGTTTTTTTTTTTTAAAGATTGGCACCTGAGCTAACAACTGTTGCCAATCTTTTTTTTTTTAATCTTCTCCCCAAAGCCCCCCAGGACATAGTTGTATATTTTAGTTGTGGGTCCTTCTGCTTGTGCTGTGTGGGATGCCGCCTCAGCATGGCCTGATGAGTGGTGCCATGTCTGCGCCCAGGATCTGAACCGACAAAACCCTGGGCTGCTGAAGCGGAGCATGCGAACTTAACCACGCGGCCACGGGGCTGACCCCATGGAAGAGATTTTTGAAGCTGTTAAACTAACTGGCTGAAATTTAAGAAGAGATCTTTATTGTTTCTGCTTTCTCAGTAAATGTCGATATTCCTTAGATTTGGCTGCTTAGCTCACTGGATTTGTTAAGATTCTTTCCTTGAGTGGTTTTGCCCACTCTCTTGGTTTTAACTGCTACCTGTATGCTGATGACTCTCAAATCCATCTCCAGCTCAGAGCTCTCTCCTGAGCTCCAGACTTATCTATCTCACTGGCTGCTGGCCACCCACATTCACCCGGTTCAGTGACCCTCAAATTCAGTAGGTCCAAGACAACTGATTTTCCCCATCTACTTCTGACTTACGCCAGTTAGTAACCGCCCCCCCACAAAGTTAAAATCATCTCTTCCTGTATTTTTTTTTAAGATTTTATTTTTCCTTTTTCTCCCCAAAGCCCCCCAGTACATAGTTGTATATTTTTTTAGTTGTGGGTCCTTCTAGTTGTGGCATGTGGGGCGCCGCCTCAGTGTGGCTTGATGAGCAGTGCCATGTCCACGCCCAGGATCCGAACTGGCAAAACCCTGGACCTCCGAAGCGGAGCACGTGAACTTAACCATTTGGCCATGGGGCCAGCCCCTCTTCCTGTAGTTTTGTCCTAACTTAAAGGCACTGCCATCCGTCCAGTCATCCAAGATACGATTCTGTGCCATTAGTCTTTTCTTCTCCCTTATCTCTCATAGCCAAAAATAAATCTTTCTAAATATTTCTGGGCTTCATCTCCCCTTTCCTACTATTAACACCTTAGCTCAGACCCTAATCTCACCTGGACGAGTGCAGTAGCCTTCAAACTGGTTTCTGTACCACCTGTGTAGTGAACTTATCTTCCACCCAGCAGCCAGAACATCTGCCCAATAGGTGTATATGTCCAAGTCACTCCCCTGCTTAAATCCCTTCATTGGCTCTAAAGTCTAAGCTCCTTAGTCTGACACATGAGGCCTTCTGTGACCTGTCCCTAGTGTTCCTCCTGCCTGATCTCCCATCACTGGTAATACTGAGCACGTGTCTTTTCTATAGATAATCTTGCAGGTTCACACCTTTGCTCATGCTGTGTCTCCTTTTATTTATCCCTCTGGGTTGAGTGCATCTCCTTTAAGAAACCTTTCAGAATGCTTAAGATTGTCATAAGTGCCCTTGTTTTGTTCACTAGGAGCAACCAATACATGCCTCTCTTATAGTACTTGCCCTGTTTCAGGAAAATTAACTTTTGTCTGCTCCTTAACTATAATTTTTTTAGGCTCAGGGACTGTGTCCTAATCATGTTTATAGTCCTAGCTCTTGGAGGGTGCCTTGCAAGTAGTGAGTGATTAGTTTTTGAACTGACCCTAGTAAGGATAGCTGACAAACCAGTAGCATGATAATTCTAATGAGAAGTAAGGTGATATGTGTTTTCCAGCTGTAGGTTCTTATTTATTTAGAATGGAATTTAGAATTTAATTGGATTGGTAAAGGCTATGATGATGATGATGATGTATGTGTAGCAGAAAGTTCAGATTAGAAGACAGAAAGATGGTGTGCTCAGGGGTTGGCAAATGCTTTCTGTAAAAAATATTTTAGGCTTTGTGGGCCACATATAGTCTCTGTTATTTCTTCTTCTTTTCCTCCTCCTCCTCCTTCCCATCTTCTCCCTCCTTCCCTCCTCCTTTGTTTCATTCTTAGCTCACAGGCCATACAGAAACAGGCCATGTGTGTGCCATAGCTTGACAATCCCTGGTATGTTGTAGAAATCCAACTTGAATTGTAGAATATTGAAGAGCAAAGAGACTAAAGCAAGTTCGTATTTCTTGTTCTTTTATTATAAAATTTAGTTCCCTGGGCAGTTATGCATATCTCTAGTATTGAAAACAATTGTACAGAATCTTTTTTTGTCAAAATACTCTGTTTATTTAGAAATTTAACATTTTATTAAATGAGCTATTGATCTCTTTATGAAGATGCTGTAAGAACACCTTGTTCACAAAGCTCCAATACAACCCCCCTCCTCCCCCATTTAGGCACGTGTTTCAGAATATGCCTTTTTTATGGTTGTGCTTTTTCTTAGATACAGACATTTTGACGGAACCTGGGCTGATATATTTTTCACAGTAAAGTTCAATCTTTGGCTGACTCAAGATTATGATCTTGATTTGCCTTCTGATCATGTCCTTCAAGCTTGACAGTTTCTGCTGGTGCTCATATTTTCTAGCTTCTACTTTATAATTTTTCTACTTATCCTAGTTTTCTAACATGTCCTCCTCCCTCTTTTATTTTGAGTTGATAACAAAAATCCTATCTGTAAATATAATTATGCTATTTGTATTTCTGCAAATATAATTATGCTATTTTATTTGATCTGCAGTGCACAAGTTGGTCATGTTGCATTACTTTCACTTTAAGGATGAAGAAATCAAGATCTAAGAGGGTTATTTGTCTTAGGCCTTAGGACTAGAAGAGGATAAGGATGGAAAGACAAAAGGGACCTAATATTTGACAATCTGTGGTAGGCAATATGTTGGGTGCCTTCTTTCCCTTATATAATTTAATCCTTACACCTGTGGGGTATAGAGTATTGTGCCCATTTTGCAGAAGAGGAAACTGAAGCAACTGAGGCCTGCGTGTTAAGTAGCTTGTATTTGGTTACATAACTAGTAAGAAAAGAGAAGCTTTTATTAAAAACCTGATCTGCCTTGCTCCAAAGATCTTGTTCTTTTTACTGTACTGTATATAAAGCTCCCTGGTATTAAACTCTTAGATCAGTATTTTTCAACCTACTTAGATGAGCAGTATCTTGGCTACACATTAGAATCACCTGAGGATCTGTTTAAAAAAAAAAGACATGTCCTTGTTCTGCCCCAGCCAGTGCTGATAGAACTTCCGTAGGTGAGCCTGAAGCAGATGTGTATATGGGTATACGTTTATATAGAAAATGTAAATTAAAAAGAAATATTATTGAGGTATATATAACATATATAGAAAATAGTGCACAAAACGTGTAACCAGCACTCAGATCAAGAAAGGGAACCTTACCACTTTCTCCAAGGTAACCGATAATCTGACTTCCAATACCAAAGGTTATTTTTGCCTGTTTATGAACTTGCATAAGGTATGACTGGCTTTTTGCACTCAGCTTTGTAAGATTCATTTATGTTCTTATGTGTAGGAGCAGTTTCTTCTTGCTTGTTGCTATATAGCAATAGTTCTCAAACATTTTGGTGTCTTCACTCTTACTAATTATTGAAGACCCCAAAGAGCTTTTGTTTGTGAGTTATATCTATCAATATTTACTGTATTAAAAATTAAAACTGTGAAGTTTAAAAAGTATTTATTAATTTATTTAAAAAATAAACCTATTAAACTTCAGCTTATTTTAATGAAAATAACTATTTTATTCCAAGCCAAAAAAATTAGAGGAATAATATTTTACATTTTTCCAAATCTCTTTACTTTCTGACTGAATACATATCTGTTTCTACGTTCAATTTGTTGCAATTGGTTGTTTTGTTTGTGGTATATAAAGAAAATCCAGTCCCACATATATATGTGGCTAGAAAAGGGAGGAATGTTTTAATTGCCTTTTTAGCTAATTATGGATATTCTTGTTCAGTACTATACCAAAATTTGACAACTGGTAGTTTCTTAAAGGTCCATTGCCTTGCGGACTCTGAAACCATATCAGTGAGCTTTTCATGCTCTGTTACATTAAAATTAATTGGTCTGTTTTTTACTTTGAATGAATCTTCACCTGTGCATGATTTTGTAGCATCATTCGTTGGTCATTAGGAAAATATTGGTTCAGTGAGTTATATGGATCTTCTAAACGTTAACACATTCTGTTATAAAATGTAAAAAAATCACATTTGTTAATATCACCACCAATCTCATCAGACAAGTCTTTTCTAATTTTCACTTGAAAGCTCAAATTTTATCATTGGCAACAAATACTGACAGTTGTTTTCCTTGAAGTGAGAGTCTCACATTGTTCATTTTTGAAAAAATGCCTGCCAAACATCCAAGTCTGAATGATCATAGTTTGTCTGCCAGTCGTTCTTTCTAAAAATGGTGTTTCATGAAAAAAGCAGCTAGTTCAGCTTGCAACTCAGTTGCACAAGTGCGTTAGTGCTTTTCCTTGTGACAACTCTTGGTACTTTGGTATGTAGAAGTGCTTTATGTGTACTTCTTCTTTCATTACAGAATATTGAAAAGATGTGTAGTTAAGGATTGAGATTTAATAAAGTTAATAATTTCTGTGGCTGCATCAAGAACATTCTTTAGTGAAACTGAAACTAGCTCACTTTTTTTGGCATGGCTATGAAGAATGCAGTGACACTATTACAGTTGCTGTCACTGCCTTGATTCAATATAAGATGGTATGTTTTTATTTATTAGTATGATTATGTTTCCAAGCTTTATTTCTTATTCGGGGAATAGGTGGTCTTGTTAAACCTTTACTAAACGTACTGTTTTGAAAGCCAGCATGAATGCAGCTGGTTTTTCCTCGGCTTGGTAGAATCAAAACTCTTCAGCGGTGAGTGAGCAGTTTTACGAATTTGTCAGGATGTTAGAAAATCACTGGGCTTGTTGCTGCTTCTTCACCACTTTGTGGTGAAGGAAAGGTATGAAGTGGCCTTTAGAGATCTGTGTATAGCTGTGCATAAAAGTGGTTTTCTAGGTGTATTTAGTCTTCCTGCCCTTAAGCTGGAGCATTTGCAGTAGAAAAAGAAAAAGATGCAGATAAAGGCACAGGCAAGTAATCTTGTTTTATAATGCCTTTGGTTTTTTGCTGTGTTGGGCAGAGGAGAATGGAAGAGGCAGGCTAGACAAGTCATAGGACTGATCCTTATTTTACCTTTCAGCAGCACCCTACAGCCTGGAACCTTAGTTCTGGGGGAAAAGAATTGACATTGATTTTGCTTACATGGTGCTAGACCCTTTATGTGTGTTATCTTATTTAAACTTACAATTAACCTGTAGGGTAGTCATAATTATTTTATTTTGTACGTGAGAAAACTTAAGCTCAGAGATGTGGAGGCTGCTCAGGACTACCAGCCACTAAGTGACTAAGGTGGGGTTTATCCCCAGACTTTTCTGCCTCCAAAGCCTATGAGTCCTTTTTCCTGTGTGCTATGCTGTCTTCCAAGGACAGCGTCTCCTTGATTATTTGTGTATCCTTGATCCCTGCAACCTAGTAGGGCTTAGTACATTTTTGTTGTATAATTGAGTCAGTGCTAATTGAGTGAACCAGTTTTTACAGAGTAGGATATAACCTAACACCTCTGGGCGGCTGTGTAGATTGGTGCTACCAAGTTTGGTCTGGTCACCATTTGTTGCTAGGGGAAAGGGTCAGTCTTCTTAATGATAAACTCTGTGAAACTATTTAAATAATTTGGATATTTAGGAATCGAAGAGATCTAATGGGATGAGTTTTCCTTAGATTGTTAATGATGTCTTCAGAAATAGGTAGTACATCTATTTTGCCCTGGCTTTCCACCCTTACTAGCTAGGAGACCTTGGGCAAGTTACTTCACTTTTCTGTGTCTCATTTTTTTTAATCTTTGAAAAGGGAAGGGCAATAATAGTAGTACATAATTCCAAGGTAGTTGTGAGGATTGAGTGAGGTAATTCATATAAAGGACTTACCACAGTGTTGGGATATATTGATTACTCAATAAATGGAAGCTGTTGTTCATATTATCCTTCTAGAATGAACTACGGGATTTAATGTGACTTTTAGCATGTGAAGAAGGGGGCTGGCCCATTGGCGCAGCAGTTAAGTGCGTATGTTCCACTTCCGCAGTCTGGGGTTCGCCAGCTCGGATCCCGGGTGCAGATATGGCACTGCTTGGCAGGCCATGCTGTGGCAGGCGTCCCACATATAAAGTAGAGGAAGATGGGCACAGATGTTAGCTCTGCCCAGGCTTCCTCAGCAAAAAGAGGAGGATTGGCAGCAGTTAGCTCAGGGCTAATCTTCCTCAAAAAAAAAGAAAAAAAGGGAGAAGAAGGAAAAATGTTGTGGCTTTTAAAGCATTTTTATTAGAGAAATAAAGCACTGAATTTATTGGGTTTTGTCTTTTGGATTTGTTCTCTGATTGTACTTTACTTGGTCTTCCTGGCAATGAAGCTCTAATTTTGCCTGGATTTCTTGGTGAACCAATGCAGGTATGGTATGGCCTTGACTCTCCATCAACTTTTAAAATTTTGTAGTCTAGTTGAAACAGGGTAGATTGTTCTGGAGAGTTCACTGGGGTTGATGGTTCTTTCTAAATTAAAAATGTCAGTGCTTGTGAGAAACACCCGTTTCTAAATTTTTTGTCACTATAGCAGTCATCACTGAGAGGATCCAATATTTCTCCATAGTACCCTGCCCCAGAACCAGAAGAGGAGTGTGTTTTTTTAATTTTTCTGCATTTATTCATATTGGTGGTAATATCATCCATATTTTTGAGATTTATAGCTGTCACAGTACATTTTGGTCAGGCTGTGGAGTTACGGAGGGGAAAGCCAAGTATCCATTATAAATGAGCATATCTGAAAGCCTGCCTGCCCTTCAGCCAGGTGTCAGTGTAGACACACTGTCTTCTAGATGGGAGTTAGCAGGGACCTCTTGAATACTTAACACCTTTGAGGGGTGGGCTAGGTTCCCTAGTGTGTGTATAAGGCAGTTAGTTCAGTATCTGCTCCCTCACTCCCTCTCCAGTGTCATTCATTGTTTGTCTCTCTTCCCAGCTTGCACATTTTATCTCTAGTACTAATGAAGTGTACACTCTACTGTGTTTGCAGTTCTCCAGATTTGGCATGCCTCTTGTTTCGGTGTCTTTGCACGTGCTCCTCCCTGGGCCTGGACGTCTCTTTGTAACTTTTAATTTGTCTAACTCCTACTCAGCCTTTAAGGCTCAGCCTAGGAGTTAACCTTTTGCAGAAAGCTGTCCTTTCTTTCCCAGGGTGGGATTGGGTGCCCCATCTCTGGGTTGCCCTGATTATAATTATCCATGTATTTATTATTTATTGGTCTTCTTCACTTGCAGTGGGCATGGATTGTATCCGATCATCCTTTTATTTTCATGAACCCGTTTTTGGACCTTGCGTGGAACAGGCATCAGTAAGTTCTTGTTGAGTGAATCCATAGTTTCAGGCTGGTCCATTAGCAGCTGTAATTTCCCAACCAGTCAATGTTACTCCGTGTTGTTCTAGGCTGAGTTTTAATACAATGGCTTTTCTCTTGTGACACCTCCCCCTACCTCCCCTGTGTTCAGCCCACTCTCACGTAGCTTTCATCTGTTCTTCGCCCATAGCTGGGTCAGTGGAGCTACGTACACGGTAGACATGTGGATACTCAGAAAGAACTTGATTTGTGACAGATCCTGGAATCTCACTTGGAATGAATGAAGGTCACAGTGGTAAATGGAGAAGTTGGGGCCTTATGATTGCTTTTCTGGTCAGTTTTAACTTTTAGATAACATAAAACAAATGCTACAAAACCACATTTTATCAATATTCTGCTTGTGCATTTGATTTTTTTTAACGTAAGTATAAGATTTGACTTGTCTGTTACGGTGGTTGGATGACTGAGACTTTAAGAAATGTGGGGTTTTTATGACTGCCCTGTTAAGCCCTTAGTAGTTCCTGACAGGTGATTTAAACTATAGCTTCCAAAAAATATTGTGCTGATTAGAGTCTTAATAGCAGGCAAAAGTAATCATTTATGCATGCATTCATTTAGTTAACGTGAGTGTCAGGCTCTGTGCTAGGTAGGTTCTGATGATACAGAGATGAGTGAGGTGTGGTCTCTGTCTCCAATGAGCTCCCAGATGCAAGGGAGACATTATAAACAAATAACGTTACAGTTCACTGTGTGTGGATGCTGTAAAATAACTAGCAGAGAGGGAGGCGTTAATACCTTTTTCCGGGAAGAGTTCTTGTAGGAGTAGATACATGAGCTTATTTCTGAAAGAAGACTAGGTCTTGTGTGTGGAAGATCCTGAGTATAGAGTCAGAACATCTGGATTTGAACCATAGCTCAGCCACTTACTAGCTGTCTGACTTGGGACGAGGTGTTTACGCACTCTGAATCTCAGTTTTTTCCCCTGTAAAGTGAGGATAGTCATGTTCGTGTCTGTCTTTGAAAGTTGTGGGGATTTAATACATGTGAAAGAACTTCATAAATGTGCTATACAAATATTACATCCTGGTTTTTGTTTTTTACTTGTTCATTGATAATAGTATTTTGATAGATTGGAGCATCAGTTTTCTTACCCAAACCAGAAATAAGTGAGAAGAACATTGGATTATATTAGTGTGTAGATGTCATTTGTGAAGTGCTAACAGTGTAAATCTCATGAGTTAGGACAAAGAGTTTTAAGTCCAGAATTCATGAAACTTTAGTTCTGTGCTGTTATGGAAGATACTGATTAAGATGCTCCAAGGAGTGGTCTCTGCAAAAATATTGAGTGTTGTTCTGAGTGGCTTGGACGGCAACAAGCTGAACTGAAAAGAGCTCCATTACTTGTCAGAAGACTTAATGTCTGTGCCGCCATTGAAGGTTATTTAACGTTTCAGAATTGCACTTTCCCCATCAGTAAAGCAGAGAAAAATAATAGTTATTTTGCATACTGAGATTTAGGGATAAATTGGGTAAAGTGCGCACCACTAGCCTTAATCAGTTAAAAGTTTAATTTGTAGAATATTTAAAAAAAATTTTTCCTTTCAATACAGTAGACTTCTTTAGAGAAGCTTGCTTTAAAGCATAGAGGGGGTATTCTCTCTTTTACACTATACTATAACACTGATAGTATTTTACTTCCTTTTTCAAGTTTATTCCTCAGAATAATTTTGCAAGGTGAGTTTAAATCATAGCCATTGCACCTACTGGCTGTGTGACTTTCAAAGTTACTTAATTTTTCTATAACTTATTTTATCCATCTATGAGATAGGGATATAGTGGTATTTACAGTATACTCAAACATCGCTTAACGATGTGGACACATTCTAAGAATTGCATTGTTAGGCAATTTTGTTGTTGTACGAACATCGTAGTGTGTATTTACATAAACGTAGATGGTAAAGCCTACTACACACCTAGGCTGTATGGTACTAATCTTACGGGACCGCATCGTGTATGTGGTTCTTCATTGCCTGAGATGTTATATGGCGCATGACTGTATATAGTCATTGGGAGGATTAAATGAGTTAATTAGATAAAATGCTTAGTTTGGTGTTTGGCATATAGTACGATTTCAGTAAATGGTAGCTTTGTTATTATCACTTTCCTTTTATAAATGTGGAACAGGACACAGGTTCAGCAACCTGACTAGATTGAATTGTAAGAACCAAGGATGGGATTCTGTCCAGGTTTCTGTGATGCCAGAGCCTTTACTCTTTATCCTTTTACCAGGCTACATTTTGTAATTAACATTTTATTTGTATGGAAATGTATTCTGAAGTACTGTAGGGCGTTCAGAAATAATTTGTTACTCTTAGATACTTAAAACTTCGTTCAGTGATGTTTTACTAATAGTGTGCATAAACTCAGAACTAAATTGGTTAGGGAAAGAACTGTTTGGCCTGGTTTCCCTGTGATGAGACACACTGTGAGGACAGATATTCTGGGGTCATGGTCAGTGGTTAGTAAAAAGAACAATGTGTTTTTTCCCCTCCTAAACTGCTTTATTGAGGTAAAATTGATAATAAATGACGCAAATGTAATGAGTTTGCTAAGTTTTGACATACATACACACCTGTGAAACCATCACCACTATTCAGATAGTGAATATATCCATCAGCTCCCAAGTTTCCCAGTGCTCCTGTGTCAGCCCTTCCTCCTGCTGTCCCCGGTCCCTCATTGAAGCAACCATTGATCTGCTTTCTATTACTATAGATTAAACAATGGTCTTGAAGTCACCCCAATCAGGATTCACATCCCTAGTCTGCCGCTGTATCACTTGGAGGATTTGAAGAAGTCATTTCATCTCTCAGCCTAATTTACTCATCTGTAAAATAGGGATTCTATTATGTGCCCAAAGGACCATGAGGAAGATAGGAACGGGGTGCGGAAAGAGCCTAGCGTGGTGCCTAAAACATAGCAGGCCTTCAATCCTAGAAGTCAGTATTACCAGCCCAGCTTTCTGTTGGTGGTCCAGGGTACATTTAGGAATTCAGAGCTCCCAAAATGCTTCTCTATCACCTAGACTTCGTGTCCCCTCCCACTGAATGAGCTTTTAGTGTTCTCGAAACAGGAAAGTTTAGATTTAGGCAGCTTGAGGCCCTAAAGGGCTTTCTGGTACTCCTTCCTTCTCTTCTCCATGCCCAGTGTTCCACATGCTATTAATTATGAACAGATGTTCTTCATAAATAAGCGAAGAACTCCACAGCAGATTTTTGAGTTCCTTATGCGTATGTTTAAGTCTGGCATTGTGATAAAGCTGCATGAGCAATGAACTTGTAGTCAAAGTTCTGGGTTTTAGTTTCCATGCTTCCCTGGGCAAATCATAAAACCTTTCTGAGCCTCAGTTTTCTCACAGATAAAGTTGTGGAGGATCATATCACACAAACTTGTTGAGAAGGTTCAAGGAGAATTTTGAAAATGAATTGTACGATGAAGTCATAATTCATCCACATTGATCATCCCATGCCTACCTCGAAGTATTAGAAATTTGTAAAAGGTTCAGGTAGCATTTAAATTTGATATCTTAGAGTTTTTTTTTAAAAGTATATTTTATTAGGTTTTCCTAATAGGTAGCACAAAAAAGCAAAAACTGAAGGTTAAAAGTGCTTAGAATTTAAAGTCAGAGAAACTTTAGCTGAAATTTTAGTTTAGCAGCTGTGTGACCTTGGGCAAGTTATTTAATGTCTCTGAGCCTTAAATTCTTACCTATCAGTAAGGGATATCTAGAGTGCCTCTGAGGATTGTTGTGAGGATTAGAAATAATGTGTGTACAGTGGTTGGCATATAGCAGATACCCAGGGATGCTAGTTTCCTTCCTTCCATTTCCAGAATTGGTAGATTTGTGGAGTTCAGTGAACTATTACTGAAGGGATTACTTTTGCCTTCCCCATTCTGTGATGCAGTTTGGCCCAGGATAGCCATTAGGTAGTGTCTCAGATTTCCCACTTAAGTGTGAAAATGCAATTTGAGGTTTATGATGGCAGCAGTTATTTTTCCCTAATAATGGAGGAGCCGATGCCATGCTTTTGTACTTTCTCATTAATTCTCATTGCTATAGCTGGAGGTACTTTGTATTGTGGGAGCTAGGGAAACTGGGGGCCATTTTTTGGTCTCTTCTGTCTGTTTATTTGGATTGGAGAATTGTCTAAAGGTTCCTTAGTGAATAAAGTGAATATGCTGAGTTCAGATTCTTCCTCCCAGGCGAGCCCAGGAACTACCTACGTGGGGGAAAAACAAATAGGAGAATGTGGGGTAACTGGTGAGTTCTGATTGTAAAGTTGTCAGGGTCTTTGAGTTTGGGAGTGGTGGAGAAGAAGTTGATTCTCCGACCCCTTCCCCTCCAAGAGCCTTTACAGCCCAACACAAAGGAGCTTTAAGATGGAGGTCTGCATTGTAATTTCCTAGAAATTGCTGCTTCTGGTAACTGCTCATTCAGTTTGCACCTCTTTGCTGCAGTGGATGAAACAATGGGGACAATAAAACCATTTATCTGATGGCTGTAGCCTCAATGGGATGTTTGTTTTAATAATGGTATAATTTGCAGGCCTCATAAATTGTGATTTTATTCTCATGGAAATAACTGCCCAGCGGTCTTTGGATTCTCAGGTCTCCTGTTGTGGATAATTTCACTAACATTCTGGCTGACAATTCCCTTTATTCCAGACTTCGTTTTAGATTGTTCAGGCTGGTTGGGTAATTAGCCCAGTGCAGAGCCAATTTTCTTTAGTTTGGGGCTGGCAGGTGGTTACTAGGTAACTAGAGGATCTTATGAACAGGGAAGAAATTCTGCTTAGGGATTTGAGGCAAAATAGCTGTGAGTTTGGTTTTGATTGTTATCTGGGATTTTTTTTTAAAGGTTTTATCTATTCAGTGCCAAAATATCTGGATGAAAATAAAAAATTTAAATCATCTGAGTATTTATTTTCCATAGTACCAAACATCCCATTATATTTGGGAACTCCTATGTTTGAGTTTTTAGTTTTCATGTACATGTTTTTGCTGGGAATATCTACAGAGGGCAAAGATGGTAATAGTTGTCATGTGCTAGACATTGCCCTAGGTGTTTTAAATACATTATCTCTAAATCTTAATTAGAACCCTGAGAGGTAGGTATTGTTTCCATTTACATATGCAGAAACAAATTCAGAGAAGTTAAATAACCAAATTAAGGTATCTCACCCAATAAGTAGTGGGCAGTTTACCACATTCAGAGCTCATGCTAGGTTTTCAATTATGGTATAAGATATTTCGAAGATACTAAAGTTTCTGTTAAGCTCTTAGGTATTTCTGTGATTGGCTCAGTAATATATTGTACATGAATTAGTACCTATCATCAGATGCATGTATCTCATTGTTCTCCTGTCATCTAATCTTGTATTACAGCAGTAAGGTACATAGAGTATTTTGATTATATTACCAAAATTAAAGGCCTTTCAGATGCACCGTTTTAAGAATTCTTTAAAAGGCACCAAAGCGTGATATAGTCACTGGAAATAGCCTCAGACTTGGAGATTGGGGACTGGGTTTTAAAATCTTGGCACTGCCACATATTGGGTGATCTTGGATAAATATCTTAGCCTTCATTGGCTAACCCTTAGCCCTTGGATCAGCCTCATTTTACTCATCTGCAAAATAGGGATGACACCCACTTTACAGGGATGTTAGCATTAATGTGTGTGACAGTCCTACTATATGCCTGTAACATAGTAGGGGCTCAATAAATACTGGTTTCCTTTCTTCTTGACTAACTCTACTACCACTGAACTATTGGGATAATTTGATGCTTTTTTCCGTCATTGTCCACAAGATGTAATAAAAGATGGCCAGCTTTTAGTGCCATTATTTGCATTTCATGTTGATGCTCTTAAATTGACAGTTCATTTTTCTCTAGGAACTTGGTGCCCAAACTAGGTAATTGGTTTAAGGGACATTTAGACAGCTGGGTCATTGTTTGCACTCTCTCGGTCAAGAGAGTGAGTGCCTATGTGGAAGGGCATTGGATTTTGATCTTACAAATTTGGTCGAAGTTCCAGCTTGGCTGCTTACTAGCTGAGTTTCTTGGGACAGCTGGCTTTCTCTGGCTGGAACTCGGGATGGGGCTAGTAATAGTGGACCTTCTCATCCATTGTGAGGGTCAAATCAGATAATGGATGTGAAAATGCCTTTTAAATTGAAAAGTGCTAGGTGAGATAGTAATCAGTACTTGACTTTCATAGTTAGGTTAGGTGGGGCTTAGTGAGAATTTACTACCATTTTAAGAGAGAAATTTTAAATTTTACTCAAACTATGTAAAGGAGAGTTTTTTTTTTTTTAAAGATTTTATTTTTTCCTTTTTCTCCCCAAAGCCCCCCGGTACATAGTTGTATATTCTTAGCTGTGGGTCCTTCTAGTTGTGGCATGTGGGATACCGCTTCAGCGTGGCCTGATGAGTGGTGCCATGCCCGCACCCTGGATCCGAACCAGCGAAATCCTGGGCCGCCGAGAGGAGCGTGTGACCTTAACTGCTTGGCCACGGGGCCAGCCCCAAGAGACCTTTTTTTTTTTTGAGGAAGATTAGCCCTGAGCTAACATCTGCTGCCAATCCTCGTCTTTTTGCTGAGGAAGACTGGCCCTGAGCTAACATCCATGCCCATCTTCATCTACTTTATTTTTATTTATTTATTTTTTAAAGATTTTATTTTTTTCCTTTTTTCTCCCAAAGCCCTCTGGTACACAGTTGTGCATTTTTCAGTTGTGGGTCCTTTTGGTTGTGGCATGTGGGATGCCACTTCAGCACGGCTTGGTGAGCGGTGCCATGTCCATGCCCAGGATTCGAACCTGTGAAACCCTGGGCCGCCGAAGCAGAGTGCGGGAACTTAACCACTCTGCCATGGGGCCAGCTCCAATCTTCCTCTACTTTATATGTGGGATGCCTACCACAGCATGGCTTTTGCCAAGCCGTGCCATGTCTGCACCTGGGATCTGAACCAGTGAAACCTGGGCCGCCGAAGCGGAACGTGGGAACTTAACCACTGTGCCACCGGGCCAGCTCCCAAGGAGACATTTTGATGAGTTTTATGTTAGCTCTTGGAGACAGCTGAAGAGAAGAGGCCAGACGAGGTCCTGCATAGAGAAAGTATTGAGTGAATATAACTAGATGTGGAAGTGAGAATGGGGTGGAGATGGGAGTACAACTGTGAGGCAGGCCAGGGGGACTTACGGAGGAACTTAGATATGAGGTTTGGATCTTGGTCTAATCTTGATCCATAAAGCAAGGAAGAGGGAATCTCCTTGATTAGAAAAACTTAAAACACTGAAAACTGGGCAGTGTGTGGAGAATTGGTTGAAAGAGTAGGGAATGGAGGCAACAGCTAGAGCTTCTCTCATGAGGACGCAAGTTGAAATCCCAGTTTTAAATCTTCTAGGAATTGTACAGAAGTTAAAATAGATTTTGTTTTATTCTTAGCCCCCCCCCATCCCCCAATAACTAAGTGTGTCCATTTTGGGGGGAAAGTTTCAAGTGAATCTTGTACTTATTGTACATGAATCGATTGGTGGCTCTCAGGTGAGCACTTGGGCATATTTTCATTTAAAGAGGTGCAGGTGGCTGGCAAGTGGGGGATCTGCTTTCTGAGACTAGAAAGCTTAATTTTATGCAGTCATATTCAGGTTATCTCTTCTCTGAAAATTGGTTCTGTTTATAGCGTTTCAGTAATGCAGATGGTATTTTTCCTAAGTGGAACATCAACCAAAATTTTTAATGTGCTTAATTATTGATGTATCTGAATGCTGCAGTGTATTGGTTGAAGATTTTTTCATATGAAGAAAGCCTTCTGGCTCTGGATTTTGGTGCTATGCCGGTTTTATTCGGTTATCTTTGAGGAGGATGTTGGTTTTTCTTTACTACAAGTGACTGCATTATGTTGTCTGGATCCTTGCCTTCTCTGTTGAGTACTGGGGTAGAATAGTTGTTGTACAGGACAGCTTCAAAGTGTCCATTTTATTTGATTGTAAGAAAACATTTAGGCTTCTTTACGCCTTTTGTCTGCTCGTATGAAGGTGTTGCAGTGATTAGGTGGGAGATGGATTTCCATAGGCCTCACTCAGAATCAGTGTGAGTTGCTTTATCATATTAACTTCATATATAATAATGTCAACTGATATTTGCATAATTCTTTCTTTGTAAAGTATTTTATGTTATTTAAAACTTTTCTTTTTACTCATCTGTTTCTTGCACTAAACTGATAGCTCTTTGGGAGCAGGATCATGTATTTTTTCATCTTTGTAGTCACTGTATTCAGCACAGATCTGATAATGATGATGGTGCTAGCTAACACTGTTCTGTATGTCTGTCACTGTGCCAAGTGCAATATTTGTTTACTTTTCATTGTCCCCATTTTATAGAAGAGAAAATTAAGACTCAGAAAGGAAGTAATTTGCTCAGTCCCAGAACTGATGAAGGGGTGCAGCTGTGATTGGAGCCCAAGCAGTTTGACTTCAGAGCCTACGTACTTAACCCTTACACTATATTTTCTCAGAAACAGCTTGTAAGAGTATGTAGGTGTATATGAAATATATATATTTGTCTTATTTGAGCCTTGAAACTCTATGAAGCAGACATTATGCTGTATCCATTTTAAGGTGAGGAAAAGTGAAGTGAATTAATTATAGAGGATAATGCATTTGTTGAGTGGCAGAATCTGAGCTCCAAATCCCAGGTCTCCTGACTCCACCTCTCGTATTTTTTCCCCCTCTATTACACTACAGCTGTTGGTTAGAGCTACACATATATTTTCTTGGGAATGCACAATAATCTTTTTAGATATAGAAAATAGATTCCCTTATGTAGACTACTGACTGGTAAGAGGCAGCCTTAAAAAATCTTTCTGTTTGCCTTTCTTTTTCGAATCCAAGGAGCAAAATTCCTTGGTGGATAGACTGCCAGAGTTCCTTGAGGGTAGATAGGACAACTGTGTGTGTGTGTGTTTGTGTTTGTGTGTGAACTCTGTTTTCCTAGTACCTGGCACAGAGCATCTTTTCTGTAAAAGTTGCTGAGGGAAAGCATGATTGAAAGAATTTATGCTGAGTCTAGTATTATTGAAGAGTAATGATGCTAAGATTGCTAGTTTACTTTTGTATCCTATGCTTTCTTCTGATTGCTCCATTCTTGGTCACTATTTGATTATGTTTGAGAATTACAGTAACCCTAATTATAGTGGCATTTAATATAGTTGAGCTAGTATATAGTAACTGCCTGCAACAGAGCCTTCATGTGTGAGAGAGATTGCAGTTATGCATTTGTAATATATGTGAAGAAGCAATTTTTCTGATGTCTGGATGAACTTAATTGTACTAGACTCTTTTTGATTGCCTTGTCAGATTTTTTTAGTTATTTTTCTCTGAAGAACATAAGACAGTGGCAAATTAGTTTTCCAATTTTCTTTTTGCTTAAGTATGCATTTTAAATAAATTCAAGTAGTATTATATTGTGACTTCTCTTTTTTACATTGAAATACTGACTTTAAAATAATAGGAGGCTGGGGCTGGCACGGTGGTGCAGTGGTTAAGTGCGCACGTTCCGCTTTGGCAGCCCGGGGTTCGCCGGTTTGGATCCTGGGTGTGGACATGGCACGGCTTGGCACGCCATGCTGTGGTAGGCGTCCCACGTATAAAGTAGAGGAAGATGGGCATGGATGTTAGCTCAGGGCCAGTCTTCCTCAGCAAAAAGAGGAGGATTGGCAGCAGATAGTACCTCAGGGCTAATCTTCCTCAAAAAAAAAGAAAAAGAAAAAAAATAATAGGACGCTAACTTCTGTAGTAGATCATTAGAAGATTTGCAGACTTTGGAACTTCATAAAGCTGGAAGAGATCATCATGTGCTCCACTCTCACCTCTCCTATATCACAGGCAAGGAACTGGAAGCACAGGGGACTCAATTGATTTGTTCAAGATAATACAGTTTGAAAATGGAGAACCTGTCACTGGAACCTAGGTTTTTCAATTTTTGCCACAGCAAACTCTTTTTTCCTTGGAAAACTGTTTTCTTACTTTGGCAGTTTTGAAGCTAGATCATGCCTTAAAGGTGATGTCACATGGCCAGAGTCACAGACTCAAGTATTTTGGCTTATCTGCTCACCTGCAGATAGATAAATAGTGTGGCTTTTGATAGGAACATTCCAATAGTAACAAACAGATCAAGGAGCTAGTTCTACTAATAGTCTTCTTCCAGGTCCTTGAGAAGCTGCTGGTTTTGCTTCGTTTAGCTTCTAGGCAATATCACGTTCAGATATAGTCATGTCATAGTCTAGCTACTTGGTTTTCCATGTACATTGCCCTGCATTATTTTTGTGTATGAGTATAGTTCAAAATGTTTGAGAATTCGTAAGCCCCTCTTCTTATTTCAGTCTGACATGGTTGTTATATTCATGTAAATTACCCCTTACCTAAGAATGTCATAATTGATTCCATTGTTCCAGATTGTAGATTTGAGTGTCAGGCAGTAATCTGCATATTACTGGATCTTTTAAGAGTTCATTATTTTAATGTGGAAACTGTATGAGATCAAAAGTTAGAATTTTCAGTCTTGATTAGTTGGCTGCAGACCTGGTCCTGCTGTCACTTGGCACACATCAATCTATCTCTTTTCTCACTTTCTGAGTTACACATGTGCATATGTACTCATGAGTGTTCCCGTCTCCAATCTTGAAGGTAAAACCAATATCTAGTAGATTTTTAGGGCCCTGAATTGTGTCTTTCACAGTTTCCATGTGAGTTTTGTAAGCTTGGAGGGTATATAGTTAGAACACAGGGTAGCTGCTGAAACAGACTCAAAAGTTCAGTGGCTCAAACAAGGTAGACATTTATTTCTTATGTAACAGTTAAGAGGTAGGTCTGTTATGACTACGGGGGGCAGAGGTTCTGCTCCATGAAATCATCCAGGGATTGAGATTCCGTTTGTCTCATTCCTCTCCCAAAATGATGTCCTCATCTCACGCTTAAAGACAGCTTATTAACACATCCACTTTCTAGTCATGAGAAGGCAGAAGAGAGAAAAGAGGGCACATAGTTGCCTTAAAAAACAAAACAAAAACCAAAAAGACTGGAAATTGTGTACATCACTTCTGCTGGCATCTCATTCATTATACCTATGCCTCACAGCATACTTAGTTGTAAGTAACACCGAGAAATGTAGTTTCCAGCTGGGTTGCATGTGCCTCAGTTAAATCTTGGCAGAGAGTGAGAGTTGGGGGGGTGGTGTCTGTACTACAAGGAAGAAAGGGAAAATGGATACTGTTAACAATCTCTTCCACTGAGGGTAATAAAAATAGAGCCTTTCTCCCATCCATTGTTCTATTTAGTACTCACCACAATCTTTGAGGTGGGTGGCATTTTAACCATTTTGCTAACCAGGAAACTGATTTTGAGATATTAAGTGACTGGTTTAAAGTCACATGGTTGGCTCAAAATTGAACTCATTATCTTCTTCCCCCATACCTTCTTCTCTTGTGTTTCTTATCTCAGTGAATGACACCACCATTCTCTGTCACCCAAGCTAGAAATTTGGGATTTCCTTATCTTCCCATACTCTTGCAGTCACTAAGCTGCATAGATATTATCACCTAAACATTTCTCAAATCTCTGCCTTTCTCTCCATCCCCACAGCTGTTGCCTCAGCTCAGACTCTCAGCATCTCTTGCCCAGACAGGAGCCTCCATTTTTCACTCTGCTGTCAGGGTCACCTGCAGTGACACCGTCTTCTCAGCCTGACCCTGCCAGACCACTTGCAATACCCGAGATTTTATCATGTGCTGTTATACTGCCCAGCCTTCACTTATGTTGTTTCTTCTGCTCAAATGGTCTTTCTTCTCTTCTCAACTTGGCCAAGACAGCCTTACTTTATTTTTTTATTTTTTATTTTTTTAAAGATTTTTTTTATTTTTTCCTTTTTCTCCCCAAAGCCCCCCCGTACATAGTTTTATATTCTTCGTTGTGGGTCCTTCTAGTTGTGGCATGTGGGACGCTGCCTCAGCGTGGTTTGATGAGCAGTGCCATGTCCGTGCCCAGGATTCGAACCAACGAAACACTGGGCCGCCTGTAGTGGAGCGCACAGACTTAACCACTCGGCCACGGGGCCAGCCCCCAGCCTTACTTTATTTTTAAAAATCTAGCACCAACATCATTTCCTCTATAAAGCTGTTGCTGTCTTTTCCAGGTAGAACTGACTGTTCACTTCATGCTTCTCCTGTGCCTGTCATGGAACCTGTAATACTAATTTGTTATGTGTCTTCCTTGTACCATCAGCAGTCAGTGTTATGCCTGGTAGAGAGCTTGAATTAATAATTGCTTGAATGAATGGAGTATCTGACAGACTGGTACTTGAATCCAAATCCTGTGTTTTCCTCACAATGACTCATCCTCTGTGAGTGTGTACATATTTTTTGGGAGTTGCTTCCCAGCACCGCATTTGGAGATCTGACCTTCCAGGAGCTCATTTCTCTGGCAGTCAGGAGTAACTCTGCTTGAAAAGGGCTATTTCAACAAATGGGTGCTGTTGTGACACATCATTGCCCTGTCACTGCTTTAACGTTCACATAAACACTTTAATTTGTAGGAGTCCATCTGTTTGAAAGGTCACACTTTGACCTTAGAATAATCAAACTTATGGGAAAATTATTTTTCCATTTGGATTTTGGTCTTGGGCTTTATTTGGCTTTTTATGCAGGTCCTGCTTAAACCATTTGTAACCTGCAAAATAAATGTTGATGCTTGACTTTAAATTTTGTTGATTAAATCAAGGGACAAAAGAGGTTTGCTGTGCATTTTGGAAGAAAGGTAGGCAAATTAGAAAAAAAATGCATCCACTTAAAGATGGAATTATTCTTAAGGTTATTTATAAAGCATATGAAAATTAAAAAGGAATAACTTCAATTTATAATGGTCACAACTTAGGGAAACATGATAACATCTTGGTGATGAGTGTAAATTCAACTCAGTTATTATCGTTTCTGATCACTAAAGCTCATTTCTTGTGAATTTAAACCATCTGTTTTGGTGTTAATCCTTTAAAACGCAGTTGGTGGATGTTAACGTGATAAAGGGTAATAAAGCTTGAAATATGGCAGTCATTTGGTCTGGTTTACTTTTCAACTAATTGCATGCAAACTTAAATGTCTTTGGGAAAAAGGAAAGGGGCGGATTAATGTTGTAGTCGACTATTTTGATCTCAGCTTGAACCCTGCACACCTGTCACTGGCTTGTGGAAGTTTTCCTCCATAATTAAGAGCTCCTCTCTCATATTATTACTTAATTGGATGCCACAAGAGCCTGGTGAAACAGTGGAATCCTCTTAATTGCAAAATAGCTCTTAAAACAAATCACCAATGTTTAATGTGGTATTGTTTTTATAAGCCTTCCCTGGAAACAATTTTGATTTTCTTCAAGTCCAAAAAGAATTGTAGTCCCTATGTTTTGGAGCATTGAGGGGTCTGCTCTTTATAAAGGTAGAAGTCATATAATACTTTGAATATGCTTCTGCAAACAGTTAAAGAATGTAACTACTGTTTACATAGTGCTTTACAGTTTGACCAACTTGTTTCTCTTGCTTTATATTGTTTTTTCCTATAATAGCTGCCTGAAGAAAGATGTTCTACTCATGTTTCCCATTTTACAGGTGAGGAAACTGAGTATCAGAAAAGTGACTTGCTCAAGGTTATGTAATTCATAAGTGATGGGGACCGATGTAGACCCCGAAGCCTACCTCCTTTTTGGTACATCATGCTGTCTCAATGAGCATAAACTGCATGTGTGGAAATGTCAGTTCTGTGGGTTTTTCTTGTAACTTTGTTTGTCTTATGATAATGTGGTCTCAACTTAGGTGAGTGTGTTTGGTGCTTTCTCTTGCAGCTTTCAACCCTTACACGTGTAGTGGAAAGAGGCAGCATGGTGGTAGGTGAAGAAGCCAAAGTGCTGGGAAATGCAGGCTTGTCCAGTTCCATGTTTTGGTCATGGCTGTGTCTAGCTGAAACATCTTTCTGTAGGGTTGGCAGCGTCTTTGTGGTCCTGCTACTTGTGCGGACAAGGCCTTTACAGTGTATTTAAGTGCTGAGCAGTTTTGACAGATGGTGTAAAGGAGCTTCTGTGGCAGTTACCTCCTTTGATGCCCCGGTACCCATCTTTCTTTCCCACCACTAAGACCTAGTAGTGGAAAGAGCTCTTTTTTTTGTTCTCCCTTCCTCAAAGCCCCAGTATGTAGTTGTATATTCTAGTTGTAGGTCCTTCTAGTTCTTCTGTGTGAACCGCTGCCACAGCATGGCTACTCACAGATGAGTGATGTGGTTCAGCACCCAGGAACTGAACCTGGGCCACCAAAGCAGAGCACGTTGAACTTTAACCACTAGGCCATTATGGCTGGCTCTGGAAAGAGCTCTTGACAGGGAATCAGGAAACCTTGGTTCTACTGTTGTCGCTGGGTGATGTACTACCTGACCTGTTCTCTTCAGGACTAAGTTTGGTCATTACCACCTCTGATAAGACTTCCCTCAGTACCCTAGGTGGCCTTAGTGCCTTTTTGTTTCTGGATGCTATGACACTTTGTTAACATATCCACTGTAACACTTACTCCTTTGTACTGCAATTGTGTTTCTGTCTTTCCCACCAGAACCATACCTCTAACCCTTTTTCTTTGCCAGACATCTGCACTTTTTTTTTTTTTTTTTTTTGGGTGAGGGAGATTGGCTCTGAGCTAACATCTATTTCCAGTCTTCCTATTTTTGCTTCAGGAAGATCGTCACTGAGGCAACATCTGTGCCAATCTTCCTCTGTCTTATGTGGGATGCTGCCACAGCATGGCTTGACGAGTGGTGCTAGGTCTGCACCCGGGATCTGAACCTGCAAACCCCAGGCTGCTGAAGCAGAGCATGTGAACTTAGCCACTATGCCACCAGACTGGCCCCAAGAGCCTGTTTTTTTCTTTTCTTTTTTGTGAGGCAGATTTGCCCTGAGCTTAACGTCTGTTGCCAATCTTTCTCTTTTTCACTTGAGGAAGATTAACCTTGAGCTAACGTGCCAGTCTTCCTGTGGTTTGTACGTGGGATGCCTCCATAGCATGGCTGACGAGTGGAGTAGGTCTGTGCCTGGGATCCAAACCTGGGCTGCTGAAGCAGAGCACACAGAACTTTAACCAGTTGGTCACAGGTCTGGCCCTGCACTTTTGAATCATTGCCCTAAACTCTGTATTCCATGAGAGCACAGTCACTGGGTTCCTTGTGGTGGACAGCTGTAGTTTGCTTCCTTAACTTCCCCCTTATCTCTGTAATGGCCTCAGATGTCGGTTTGAGGAACACCTCCTCCCTGTTTTGTCCCATGTGGTTTAGGTAGGAACCTCTTAGCTCTGTTGTACCCAAGGCCCAATCTAACCAGCACATCACATTCCTCTAGCCACAGTGATTGGTTTAGGGGTGAATATGTCTTCTGAGCTGGTCTAAACTGCTTGTTCAGGACTTTCGTGGAAGCCGCTACAGAAGACCCTTTCCCAATCCTGCTAGACTAGAAGGGTGTTAGCTTCTAGACAGACTAGAAGCTGCTAAACTGTTTTGCATAAGAGGAGGCTCTGGCTCATGATAGAACTAACACTGAGGAAGTGAGAGTAAAGAGATGGAGATGGTGACTTTGAGCTCTGAACTGAGGCCCCTCCCTAGTCTTCCCTAATCCTGGGCTTTAATTAATTAAGCCAGTAATTAGACTGTTTGCTTAAACTAGTTTGGATTAAGTTTTCTGTCATTTACAATGGAAAGAGTCCTAACTGATCTATTCCTTTTCTGCACCTAGCATAGTGCATGGCCTAGAATTTGTTAAATGCATAAATGATCTCTGTGAACATGAACAGGAATTTTTCTTTCTTAGTCTCAGTCTCTTTTTCTATAAAATGAGAATAATAATTTCTGCCCTGCCTGACGCAGAAGAGTTTTTGTGAATTAATAGAAGGAAACGCTTTCTGGTCTCCTTTAGTACTTACTTAGTCTCTGCCAAACAATTCACCATTTAATTATATAATTATATATAATATTAACTTATTTTCTCTTAACTAGATTGTAAACCCTCTAAGAGTGGGACTGGATCTATACCTATTGTTTCCCCCTGGTGCTTAGCACAATGTTGGAATAGTGGGCATTCATAATACTTATTACTGGTGACAATAGCAGCTACAGTTTACTGCATACTTTCTGTAGGCCAGACATGGTGTAGGCATTCTACATGCACTCTCCACAGACTCTGGGCTCTACGGCATGTCAGTTCTTTGTTTCCCAGGCCAGCAAAGGGAAAAGACTCTTTCCCTTGAGTCTTCAGGCCCTATGACATGAAAGAAACGTACTAAATGGGGTCTGGAGGTAATCTGCTTCCCTCATTGTTTCATGTCTGTGTCCTAGAAGTGTTAGACACTGTGCTGGTTGTGTGTTTGCCAACTTCCATTCCACCCCAAGGAATTAGTTTAAGTCCATTAGTCATGGTAATCCCATGCCCCTTGCCAGTGAATGATTTAGGAATAGGTATGTGCCCAAAAGACTGGCCAGTGAGACAGGACAGGAGTGCTACTGGAGGATTTTGAGAAAGGATCTTGGCTCAAAAAGAAAAGATACAAGAAAGGTGACCTGTTTTCTGGTGGATATTTTCCACTAATTTATTTGCTTAGACTAAACTGAGCTAGTTTGATCAAATGGAGATATTAATACCTGTCTCTCACAATTGTTGTAAGGAGTAAATGATTTAATATGTTTAGAAGTATCTGAGAACTGTACAGATGTTAGTTCATTCATTGGATAGTAGCTGTCACCCAGCAGAGCTAGGTAAAGGAATGGGCAACAGGATGGGAATGTTTTGAAAGGTACGTGGAGGAAGAAAAGATCTTCCTTAGATTAGCCTTGAACTTAGTGGTGATGGGAGTAGGAGAGGCTGAGGGCAGATGGGCCAGGAGACTGGAGCTGGTAATGATTTCTAGGGCTGGTCTGGAGGAGGAAAGGGAGTGAGGGCTATTAAGCAGTGAAACATTGTTAAGCATCAGTAGTATCTTAGGCAGTGCCAGTGGAGTGTTTGCCCTCCTGGAGGAAACATTGTTACAAATGTGATAAGTGTCTGTGTCTTGCTTGGTCAATTTGGGGTCTGAAAGACCTGTGGTGAGCCACACTCCTCTTTCCTCCTCCAGTGGCTGAGTGCCCAGAGCATCCCCATCTCTGGCCATTGGGGATTGCCTAGAAAGGTATTTGTTAATGACTCAGTCTAGGTATTCCCAGCTGATAACTTCTAGCAGAGCTGGAGGGGAGGACAAGTCAGGGGCCTAGGCCCTAGGAGTAGCACAGAGAGGTAGCTGGTGAGGAGGAAGGTAGCCAGTTCTTTTGAGACAATTGGTCACTCCTCAAGGGTTTTGGAATCAGATAGACCTAGATTCAAATTTCAACTTTACTGTTTATATCTGTATCATCCTAGATAAGTCAGTATGAAAATAGAATTGTAACATTTACCTTTCAAGGTTACTGTTATGATTAGAGATGATGTTTATAAAGCTCTAGTCATAGTGCCTCACACATATTAGGTGCTCAAGTAAATGATAGTTGTTTTACTGTTACTGACAGTAACGAGATAAAATCAGTGGGACTGCTTTCATAACACCTCTCACATTACTCATGGATTTACTTGTTTGTGACCCCTTAGGGGTTCTATGCTTAGTATTTGTTTTAATTGAGACTCATTTGCATGTAAATTACTAAATTGGATGTGGATGGAAATGGCAGTTGAAGAGAGGGCTGGAGGAGACATTGCTATTTGCCTTTGGCTCCCAGCTCCTAAGGATTGGCCTTAGTCTTCGGAGTTATACTCTTACGTCTTTATTCTTTTTTCCATTTCTTTTATTTTCCCCGTAACTTTCTAAGTACTATTTTTGTGTGTGTTTTGTAATTTTTTAAAAATTGTAAAATATATATAAATGTAGATTTTACCATTTTAACCATTTTAAAGTGTACAGTTTAGTGACATTAAGTACATTCACATTGTTGTGCAACCATCACCACCATCCATCCATCTCCACAACTTTTTTCATGTCACACAACTGAAACTTCATACTCATTAAACAATAACTCCCCATTTCCCTCTCCTTCAGCCCCTAGCAACCACTATTCTACTTACTGTCCACTATGAATTTGACTACTCTCAGTACCTTATGTAAGTAGAATCATACAATATATGTCCTTTTATAACTGGCTTTTTTCACTTAGCATAATGTTGTCAAGGTTCATCCTTATTGTAGCGTGTGTCAGAATTTCCTTCCTCTTTAAGGCTGAATAATATTCCATTGGATGTATAGACCACATTTTAAAAATTCATTCATCTGTTGATGAGTGCTTGAGTTGCTTCTACCTTTTGGCTGTTATGAATTCCCCATTGCTTTCTAATATAACAACCAGCCCCCTCCCTTTTTATTTTTCTTCACACATATTTATAGAGCAGCTTCTTTGTGCTCACTATTTTTAGTATTGGAGACATGGCAGTGAACAAGACAAACAAGGTGTTTGGAGCTTACAATCTGATGATGAGAATGGTTCCGTCTTTGGAAGCCTTGCAGGGGCTGGTTCCCTGATTTGTGGAGTTTGTGTCAGGCCAGGTATCAACAGTGTGCTACCATCTTGTATGTCACTGCCCTTAACCTCATTGTTCCTTTGTGCCTCAACTTTGACACCTTCTCTCAGAGGCCTTTTATGAGCCGTGAGGCTGGATTGGTTGCTCCTCTATGCTAACCACCCTTCATTTAGTTTTACCAAAATACTGCCTAACTGTCTCTTCTGCTGGAGCGAGCTCCTTCTGGTCTGGTGCCCTTGTTGATTGACTCATGTGCAGCTGCTTGGTTAATGGTACATCAGGCATTCAGGTCCTCTGGGACAGGCCCCTGAACACTTGAGGCAACCGCATCTTTCACCACAGCCTGTCTTGCACTTTGTACTCTAGCAACACGGAAACGAATGTCATTTCCCCAGGCATGTTAAATTGTTTCTGTTTTCTAGGCTGTCCATTTTTCCTAGAATGCCTTTCTCCTCTTTCTCCAGGTTCATGCCTTTTTCCTTTAAATCATTCATTTTCCACAAAGCCTTCCAGGATCCTCTCTCTTTTGCCACATTCTTGCTGCTGCCTTCTGCCAGTCTTTCTCGTACTGTATGGTAATTCTCATGTTCCATGCTGTCAAGGAACTCAGATTTCAGCACTAGGTCTTAGCTAGCTTTCTGCCATCTTCTTTACCCATCAAGCTTCATTCCTCACATCACTCATTAAACTTGGTTTTCCTGATGACAGACATTCTGGAATGAAAGTGACCTCCTTGGCATCTGATTGGATTTCCTCTTTACTGCTCTCCCATTGTGTTTGACCCATGCAGTTGTGTCACTTCTCACTAGGATTAACATAATCCTTTTGTAAAAATAATATGCCTTTTATATCCTTCTCACCTAGCAGAGATTCCAGAGATCTTGGTCAATCCTGATGGCATTTAATATCCTCGTTTTTCTTTTGTAAATCTCCTCCACTCTGTGGTTTTTCTGAAAAATGCCTATTATGGAAAACTTGAAATCTTGGCAAATTTCTCCCTATGTCCTATCCTCCCTTACATTCTACCACGCAGAGATTAACTTTTAAAGCTTTGAGCATTTGGTTTGTTTTTTTAAATGTTTTTTTCCTTTTTATTATATATAAAGATCATACTATGGCTACAGTTTTGTGGAGTACTTTTTATTTTAACATTAGATCATAAGCATTTTCCAGTGTCATTAAAATTGTTTATTAAGCATCAGTTTTAATGACTGTATGCTGTTGCATTGCATGATACAATTTATTTAGTCATAACCTTATTGTTGGATATTTAAGTTACTTTCCATTTTTTGGATATTATAAATAACACTGTGATAAGCATCTTTGGTCATCAGTTTTGATCTGTATTTTTTTATAGCTTTCTTCTGATAAACATTTAGCAATATGGTGATCGGAGTAAAGGTGTAAATTTTTTAAGGCTCTTGCTACAAGCTGTTGAGTTGTTCTCCTAGTTCATTGCAGAGGCTCAGTAAGTATTTGTTAAATAAAAGAATGAGTACTCCCTAGAGAGACTGTACCTAGTCATGCTTTCTACAGGAGATGAGTGCCTGTAACCCCTGTACACCTTTCATAATCGACCCTCTAAATGCCTTCTGTCCTTAATTGTTCACAGTTGGGGCTTTATCCTTTTGTTAGTTTCAGACTTGATTGTTTTCTGTATGCTCAGGCCAAGTAAATTCAGGTCTTTGCTCTTTCTCTCTTGGAGAAGAGACACTGAGTTTCTCCTCATTTGGTCAGGTTTCTTCTTCACCCTTCCATCATTCATTGGTAGTATCTTCTGATCAGAGGTCTCTTCCTGCAACTACAGAGATTTGGAAAAACTTGACTGATCCCATAGGTAATGTTTAAAACATGGAGAGAGCAAACTCTGGTAGAAAAAAGTCTAGAACTAGTTTCTGGGAGACAAAAGGGGATTTTAGTTCCTACCCTAGCTAAGCTATTTTGACCTTTAAACTCTCTAGGACTCTGTTTCTTATCTTATCTATAAAATAGGCCTATAATAATACTTCCCCTACGTACCACACAGGCTTGATAGGATTAATCAATTCACAAAACAATACATTCTCACTGAATGGCTGCTGTGAAGCCATGCTGTGTGAAGGTTGTGTGATAAATTCAGAGAGGTGTTCCTCTTGTCACTGAACTATATCTTCAGTTCATTCATTCAACCATTCATCCTTTATTTATTCAACTGGTCAACAGATATTTTTATGCTAAGTCTTAGGTGGAGAGGGAGATAGCAAATAAAGAAATTGCAATTCAGTGTGGAACATGCTATGATATTGATATGTAATAGTAACAACAACTGCAGCTAACACTTCATGATTGCATACTACTGTGTGCCAGGCACTATTCTAAACCCTTTACCTGTATTAATTCATTTAATCCTCACAGTAAACTTTTAAGGTAGGTGCATAATTACTGTTAATATGCAAATCATAGTGAGGTACAAAGGAGGTGTAAAAATAGTTATCATTTATTGAATGCCCACATGAGCCAGATGTTCTATAGATATCTTATGTACATTTGCTTTCATCCTTACCACAGCTCTGCAAGGTTAGGTATTATTAGTTTACACATGAGGAAATAGAGTCTCAGGAAGATTAAGAAATGTGTGGGGCCCGCCCTGTGCCTGAGTGGTTAAGTTCGCATCCTCCACTGCAGTGGCCCAGGGTTTTGCCAGTTCGGATCGTGGGTGCGGGAATGACATGGCTCATCAAGCCATGCTGAGATGGCGTCCCACATGCCACTACTAGAAGGACCCATAACTAAAATATACACAACTATGTACTGGGGTGCTTTGGGGAGAAAAAGGAAAAAAATAAAATCTTTAAAAAAAAAAGAAAGAAATATGTTAAGTTTATATAGTTTATAAGAGGTAGAGTTGGAATTTAACCCAGCTTTCGTCCAATTCCAAAGTCTTAAGATTCTGTTGGTTCTTAAGATTTTGTTCATACAAGGCAGGAGGGTGGGTAAAACTCTCTAGGCTAAAGAACTGTGGGATCAAAGATATCTGTCCATTGCCTTTTAAGAGAATAGGTGAAACTGAAAGATACTGTCTTAAAATTGTGAGATTGTCAATTCCCTTTCCCTGTATGTCTCCTCCTTTCTGGGACAGACTAAGAAATCCTCTCATACTGGCATGAGTATGTAGGTACTTCTTGGTACTGCATTTGTGGCTGTTGCTGTTGCTGGCACATGGCAGTTCTGAATCCTTCCACCAAGTACCTAATAACTGAAGATGCTGTGTTCATTCAGGACAGCTGCACCCTGCTACCAGATGGGTTTTAAAATTGACATGTTCATATAAAAAAAACACACCTAATTTAAAAATGTCAATTTGCAACCTGATGTTACCATGTTAGAGTTTTTAATTTTTTTTCCTCCAATAAAGAATAGGAAATGTTTCATTAAACTCCTGTTAAATTGTTTGCACTTGTTGCACATTGCACAGATGTGCTCAGCTGGCTGAAATGTTTTTCCAAAATTGTGTACAGTGGAAAAGAGAAAAATGTGCAGTTTTAGTTCGAAGTCCAGAATGGCTATTGAATAAAAGAGTGCAGTGTAATTTTTTAGAGTTTATGTAATTGACTTTAACAGTTGCTTTTGTAGTTGTGCTGTATAATTGGATCATGATGTTATGGCTTTGAAAGGCATAGACTAATAGAGAGCAAGACCCATTTAAAATAGGTTGTATTTAAAACTATTTGCATCAAATGGGCCCTGTCTCACCCCCTTTTTTTTTTAGTGGTAAAATATACTGTCTCTTCACTTTTTGCAGCAACTTCCTGACTGGTCTCCTTGCTCCTTTCTCATCTCCCCTAAATCATCCTCCTTCCTGCTTCTCTGTGAGCTTTGTTAAATATACGTTGCACTCCTCTTTCCTGCTTTAAAACCTTCAGAGGTTTCCCATAGCTTTGAGGATAAAATTCAAACCCTTTAGATTAGCTGGCAAAGTTTTTTTTTCATGATTTGGCCTGTCTGCCTCATTAGCCTCAAATCTGACTTCTTTCTCGTGTTGTTCCAGCCAGACTGAACTACTTGACATTTGCTGTCCAAGTTACGTTCCTGTATCTTCATCAATGTCGTTGTCTCTGTTTGTGACACTCTCCCACCCTCTCTTCATCTCAAACCTCCTAATTACCCTTTAAATTGTAGCTTGGGCTCATTTCTGAACAGCCTCCCTTGTGGTTCTCCCACCCTCTACCACATTTTGCCACTGGGTTCTGAGTCTTTTCTGTTTGCTCTTCGCAGTTCCTGGTACTTCCTCTTATCATAGAGCACTTACCACTTTGTGTTATTCTAATTTAAGTCTCTGTCTGCCACCAGAATTTCTCTTTCTTTAATCCCCAGCCCTTAGTAAGTCCTCAGAAAATGTGTGCCAAATGACTATTTTTTCAAATATAAAGAGATCCTGAGGATATATTAATTCACGGCCAAAAAGTATGATAAATTTCGAAGTGTCTCCCTATTTTTATTTCTGCTGAGTTGTGCGATTGTTCCTATATTTGAAAAGAATTCTTTTCAGAATCACCTGCAGTTTAATTACATGCCAAACCTGAAACAAGGAATAAGCCTTCTTCTTCAAGTCTCACATTAAATAGTGGAGCTTTGGTTCTGGTTGAGGGACTGACCAAAGGCTTTCTGATTACCTCTAACTCTTGTGATTTCTACCTCTTTCCACAAGTTGGGATGATGGTGAGTTACTATCCTGATTCTAGCCTCTAAGGGACATTGAATTTATTGAACAGAGGCCCTTTTGGTGTGTGATAATTTGAAAGGTGGAACAAGCTTTCTGTTACCCAATGACATTCCTATGAAACATTTACTAGGCATTTACTAAGGACTGCTTGCTGGGATACCAAAGTGAATTGGGCATAGCTCCTGCCAAACTACCTGCTGGACTGTGTGTGGCTCAGAGAAAATACACAATCTAGAAACAACACTGTCCCAGAGAACTTTCTGTGATGATGGAAATGTTCTCTATCTGTGTTATCCAGTATGGTAGTCACCAGCCACATGTGGCTCTTGAGTGCTTGAAATGTGGCTAGTGAGACTGAGGAACTGAGTTTTAAATTTTATTTAATTTAATTAACCTAGATTTGAATTTAAGTAGCTATATGTGGCTAGTGGCTATTGTATTAGAAAGCACAGATCTAGAGGGGCAAATCAGTAGGGAGACAGACATGTAAATAAGGAAGTGCAATTAGGTGTAATAGGTACTATGATAGAAATATATCTAGGGTTCTGTCTGGAGTTGGGTCAGGTTTATCTGGGATAAAGTGGCACCCCAAAGAAAGAAGCAGATTAGGAGTTCTGGGAGTGGGGAGAGGGACTCAAGAAAAGGCTGCAACTTTTGTAAGTCTTAAAAGATGAGTGCATATACCTGGTTGTCACATATGCTAGCTTAAGAATTACCACTGTCTTAGAGCATTCATAGGTTATCAGTTTTCTAAGAATCAATATATAATAAGGTACAGACTTCTAGTTAGAAGATGTTCTGGGGATCTAATACACAGCATTATGAGTATAGTTAATAGTTCTGTATTATACACTTGCAAGTTGTGAAGAGTAGATCTTAAATGTTCTCACCACACAAAAAAAGTGGTAATTATATGGTTATTATGTGATGGAAGTGTTAGTAATGCTATGGTGGTAATCACATTGCAATGTGTAAGTGTGTCAAATCAATGTGTTATACACCTTAAACTTACATAGTGTTTTATGTTAATTATATCTCAGTAAAGGCGGAAAATGTAAATATGTTGAATATATAAACAAAAACAAAACAAACAAAAAAGATATAATAAAATATAGTTAATCCTAAAACCTCACTATACACAATATAATCTTATCTTTGATTCCGAAAGAAATGTAGGGATTTGTAAATGTTTCTGGTTATTATTATTAGAGCACTTATTGTATAAAATTGATGAGGAAGCTGGTAAGTTGAGAATTCCTTTTTTAAATAATAATAATAATTATTGATAGTAGTTGGCACTTGCACTTCAAAATGAAAAAGTGTTCAATTTTTCATGAACAGCAACGCTTGCTAGATATAGACTAGTTTTGTAGCTACTGGCAATGGAGTAGCATAAGTATGTTCTTGCTGTTATGAGATTTACTGGTTGGAAGAGCATACCATACTCTCTACTAATCTGTATGTGGATGTGTGTCCTCTATGTAAAAATGACAGCAGGGTATTTTTGAATGTAGGATGACTGCTATAGACATGACTGCCTTAAGTCAGGAAAGGAAATGAACACTGTGGTCTGGAAGAGTTGTAAGATTTTGTGAAATGGATGGGACCTGACTTGTTCCATGAAGGGTGGACGGAACTTAAGTAAACCCAGTTTGGGTGGTGGCAGGTCACATGGGAACTGTGGCAACAGCGGTGCTGAAGCAAGACTGCAGGGCATGTATAAGGGGCAGTGGCTTCGTGTTTGGCAGGTGCTCAGAGTTCTTGAAAAGGTGTATTTGGAAAGAAAGGCAAGGGCCAGTTTGCAAAAGGGCCTTACATCCTAGTTAAGGTGTACAGACTTTATTCTGAAGGTAGTGGGGAGCTGTCTGAAGGTTTTATTTGGGATTTTCTGTAACTTTCTTTCAGAAGCAGTTGTGGGTTATCTAGAATTCTTGGGGAAGTGGCCTGCAGATGCACTGTGCTTTTGTGTATGTGGGTATTTATGAGGAGTTATCGTGGATTGCGTGATAGATGATGATAGGAACCCTCCTTGTGTAGTGTTAGTACCCTGTGGAAAAGATGGAGAAACCCTTTTAATCTGAATTTATTCATTTACCCATTCATCTGTACATTCAACAAATATGAGTGCTTGTCTGTACCCAGTTCTGTGCCGTGGAGATCTAGATATAAGTTATAGTTTCAGCCCTCAAGGAGCTCGTAATCAGACTTTTGTCTGGTGTAAGTTTTTGTTTGATAGATCAGGGGCACCAAACCCCGCCTAGAGATGTGAAAGGAGGGGCTGGTGGATGGTGCTGACCATCCATTTTAGACATTTCCTAGTCCCTCCCACATGGCCGTGACTCCTTTTCCTCCTGAATGGATGCTTATTTCTCCCCTCCCTTCACCAGCCAGAGAATTCTTGCTTCCCCTGCAGCCTGCTGCCTGGCTAGAACACTGTGGCTTTTTCTGTTTCTGTTACTCTGTGTTAATTAAGTTAATTATGGCTTTTAAAAAATTTCCACCTACAAATGCGTCTGTTTGTCTAAGGGAGAAGAAGAGAGGAGGTAGTCCTTATGCAAGTCTCTGAGCATAAAGAGCTCTGCTGCAAGCATTCCAACTGCCAGGTGAGCCAGAGCTGCTCCAGCTACCCCATCACATCATGTTATGAACATCCATGTGAAACCAAGACAAAGCTAGTTAATAAGATAGCTGAGAAAAATAGAGAGTCAACTTTAAAACTTACTATTTGTTTGGAATAAGCTAACAAACCAGGTAATGCGAACATGAAGGAAGAAAGGAAAAGAACTAATGTCTTTTGAGGAGCAGGCACTGATCTGAGTGCTTCGCATGTAGTAATTCCTACATGAGCCTTTGAAGAGGATAATATTGTTTCCATTTTGCAGATGAGGAAATTGAGGTTAAGAGAGGTGAGATAGAAGGTCTAGATTTGAATCCTGGCTCCTCTGCTTTTTTTTCTTTTTAGTTGTGAGATCTTAGTAAGTTATTTTAGCTATGAGATTCTCATTTTACTTGGTGGTTAAGAAAAGGGAAAGGGTGACAATAATACTTTAGTCAAAGAATTCTTTTTGAGGATTAAATGAGAGACTTCCTATGAAAAAAATCTAATTCAGGGGCCGGCTCCGTGGCCGAGCAGTTAAGTTCGTGCATTCCACTTCAGTGGCCCAGGGTTTTGCTGGTTCGGATCCTGGGCATGGACATGGCACCGCTCATCAGGCCATGCTGAGGCGATGTCCCACATAGCACGACCAGCAGCACTCACAACTAGAATATACAGGCATGTACTGGGGGGCTTTGGGGAGAAGAAGAAGAAGAAGAAGAAAAAAAAAGATTGGCAACAGATGTTAGCTCAGGTGCCAATCTTTAAAAAAAAAAAATCTAATTCAGAAACATAGTAGGTACTCAGTTAAGTTTGGTTGAATGTGAGCCTCTTGCTTCTTTGCTTAATCACGGATTCCTTTTAAAGGAAGGATTAAAATTCCTGCAAAGACTAAGAAAATTTTACAAAGAAATAATGGAGAATTAAGAAATGTGGCTTAGGGTTTAATATATATACCTAACAAGTATATTTATTATATATTATATTTATTTGATAGAAGCTACAGGAGAGAAAGGAACTCACGGGCTGAGGCACCTTCACTGACTTCCTTGGATAGTAGGGACTGATCATGTAGAGTTAATAGCCTGGCCTTTTCTGTATTCAGCCTCCTCCCTAGGCCCGCTAGTCATGCTGTTGGTACTTTAGTTTGTGGTACTAACCAGTTATTGTGCTGCCTTTTTTTTTTTTTTTAAAGTTTCTTCTTTTCAGAGAATAATAAATAAGCTCCATAACCTGTGAGGTATGAGGGAATAAAGAATTTAAGTAGAAACAAGGGAGATTTGCTTAGTGTGGGGCATGGACTAAGTCCTAGCATCCATTTGTGGGGTGGAGGTATGGAGGGTGCTGTTTGTTCCATGGAGCCTTGGGCTAAAGGGGAGAGTCCTTGGCCTAGAGCAAATATGAAAACTATTGAGAAGTTCCAAGTACCAGCAGAGGAGGCTGGTGACACTTGAATCTGACAGTATTGGAGAGCAGTATTGAAATTAGGGTGGTGGAGGCTGAGGTCTTAGTAGATATGTGTGTTTGTGTATGTGTGTGTGTGTGTGTGTGTGCGCGCGCGCGCGTCCCACCTGTAATGACCTAGAACTGTTATTATTTTGCTCTTTCTTTTATAGACTGGTTTGGGGCATGGTTCCGAAGGGAGAGACTGTGGGGCCAGCTAAATTTCCGTATCTACATTTTTTTTACAAGAGCAATCTTGATGTTTTCATGTTTCTAATCTGCTCTGTTGGTTGTACAGTATGTCTCCTTCTAATGTGGGTCTCTTCAACTGAAAGCTTAGGTTGTCAGGAGTGGCCTGAGTAAGTACCTTTATCATCTTCTGTCTGCAGGATTTAATATAGTATTTTATGTTGTAGGATAGAGGTTAAGCGCCTGGGCTTTGGAGTCAGACTGCCTGAGTTTGAATTTAGTCTCAGTTACTAGCTATGTAATCTTGAGCAGGTGACTTGACTTTCCTAGGCTCAGACTTCTCATTTGTGAGAGATAATAATAGTCCCCACATTATAGGATTATGGGCAGAGTTGGGTGAGATAATGTGCTTGCTCATAGTAGGCACTCAATAAACATTAGCTGTTATTATCATTTTACCTCAAGTTGCATTACCATGTATGCCCACCTTATTTATTTATCTTTAAATAAATAGTGGTAAAAAACACATAAAATTTACCATCTTAATTGTTTTTAAGTGTACAGTTTATTGACGTTAAGTACATTCATATTTTTTTGCAACCTTCCATCTCCAGAACTCTTTTCATCTTGCAAGACTGAAACTCTATACTCATTGAACAACAATTCCCCATTGCTCTTCCCCTCAAACCCTGGCAATCACCATTCTACGTTTTTTTGTTTTTCTTCCTTTGGTGAGGAAGATTCATCTTGAGCTAACATCTGTTGCCTATCTTTCTCTTTTTTTTTCCTTCGCTTGAGGAAGATTAGCCCTGAGCTAACATCTGCACCAATCTTCCTCTTCTTTGTATGTGGGATGCCTCGAGAGCATGGCTGATGAGTGGAGGAGGTCCACACCAGAGATCTGAACCTGGGGCCACCAAAGCAGAGGAGTGGGCAGAACTTTAGCCACTCCACCACGAGGCCAGCCCCCTCATTGTGGTTTTGATTTGCATTTCCCTAATGATTAGTGATGTTCAGCATCTTTTCATGTGCTTATCGGCCATTTGTATATCTTCTTTGGAGAAATGTCTGTCCAAGTTCTTTGCTCATTTTTGAATCAGATTTTTTTTATTGTTGAGTGTTAGGAGTTCTCTGTATGTTCTGGATGTTAATCCCTTATCAGTATATGATTTGCAAATATCTTCTCCCATTCTGTGGGGTACCTTTTTACTCTGTTGATAATGTCTTTTATGTACAAAAGCGTACTTTTTAGTATGCAGTTTTTCTTAAGTTTTCTTTTAAATTAACAATAAAATTGCCCCCTTTTTTTTTATGAGGAAGATTAGCCCTGAGCTAACATCTGCTGCCAATCATCCTCTTTTTGCTGAGGAAGACTGGCCCTGAGCTAACATCCATGCCCATCTTCCTCTACTTTATATGTGGGATGCCTACCACAGCATGGCTTGATGAGCAGTGCCATGTCTGCACCCGGGATCCAAACCAGTGAACCCCGGGCCGCTGAAGCAGAGTATACTAACTTAACTGCTGTGCCACCAGGCCGGCCTTGGAATTGCCCTTTTTTGTGTCATAAAATTCTATGAATTTTAACACATGTATCGATTTGTGGAACCACTACCACAGTCAAGACATAGAACAGTTCCTTCACCCAAAAAAACTTTCTCATCACAGCTAGCTTTTTAATAGGTGCTTTTCAGTAGTGTTATTGAGAAGCTATCTTATTTCAAAAATGGCCAGGGTCAGTTGCAAACTAATCTGAAGTGCTATGGTTCTATACTGGTTTGCTGGGGAATGCTGTGTACTTGTTTTTTCTTTCTTTCTCTCTCTCTCTCTTTTTTTCTTCACACAGGTGACCTTGGGAATCAGACCTAGCCCCCTCTTTTTTTTTTTTTTCTGAGAAAGATTCATCCTGAGCAAACATCCATTGCTAGTCTTCCTCTTTTTTGCTTGAGGAAGATTCGCCCTGGGCTAACATCTGTGCCAATCTTCCTCTTTTTGCTGAGGAAGATTTGTCCTGAGCTAACATCTGTGCCAATCTACCTCTTTTTGCTGAGGAAGATTTGCCCTGAGCTAACATCTGTGCGCATCTTCCTCTATTTTGTATGTAGGTTGCTGCCACAGCATGGCTGCTGCTGAGTGGTGTGGGTCCGCACCTGGGAACCGAACCTGGGCTGCTGAATTGGAGCATGGCAAACTTAACCACTAGGCCCTGGGGCCGGCCCCATAACCCCCCTCTTTTTATATAGCAGAGCACTGCTGACCAAGTAATTAAATGTGGGGATTGGGCTGGCCTGGTGGCACAGCAGTTAAGTTCGCATGCTGTCCTTTTGTGGCCTGGGGTTCACCCTCTTGGATCCTGGGCGTGGACCTATGCACTGCTTATCAAGCTGTGCTGTGACAGGCATCCCACATATAAAATGGAGGAAGATGGGCACAGATGCTAGCCAGTCTTCCTCAGCAAAAAGAGGAGGATTGGTGGCGGATGTTAGCTCAGGGCTAATCTTCCTTTAAAAAAAAAAAGGGATATTGGATTTTATGGTATACAGATTTGGTAATCATTTTCTTAATCTGTGATTATAAAGATGTGTTCTTATGATCCCTTAGTCCTTGGTTTATTAATTCATAGCTTTTATGAGTAAGTGCCATAGATAAGTCTAATCATGGTGTGGTTCTGAATAACCATGGGACACTGGACAGTTCACTTTACCTTTTTGGGCCTTGGAGTTCTCTAAAGTGAAAGGCTTGATTAGATTGTCTCTAAACTTTTCCCCATCATCATAATAAACATATTTATATATCTCTTTATGGTTTGCACAAAGCATTTTCATGTGTTTATAGCAATTAATTATCAGAACAAGCTTATGGGACTTATATTTTTATACCCATTTTACAAATGAGAAGATTAAAGTTTAGAGACTTGTCCAAAGTCACAGTCAGTCATTTCTGCCTGATCTCAAAGCTGTTTATGCTCTGTAACAACCACCTTTTTATGCTAATCTTCTAGAGCTCTGTGATTTTGAGCGTACAGAATTCATTCATTTATTCACTATTTTAAGTGCTGAGGATATTATGACCGAGACAAAGTCCTTGCCCTCATAGGTCTTTCATTCTAGTAGGGGAGACTGACAGAAAACAGACAAATTAACTATCTAATAAATAATATAATGTCAGCGTCAAAATAAAAAATAATCAAGGTTGAGGGCACAGAATGTGTTGGGGGGATGATCAAGAGAAGCCTCTCTGGGATGGCATTTGAGCAGAGCCCTGATGACCTCAAGTAGAAAGCCAGGAGAAGATGTGATAGAGGAAGCAGCGAGCAGAAAGATCCAGAGGCAGGAATGAGCTAGATGTGTTTGAGGACCAGCAAGAAGGCCATTGGTAGGACAGGAGGGTGACAAACAAAATGCATAGAGCTCTGGAGTTCTTTAGCCCTGGGGGGTCAGTTGTGACTCCCATCACTTAATTTACCATGTGACTCTGGGCAGAGTATCTGACTTTTCTGTTTTAATTTCCTTATCTATAAAGTGGGGATAATAAAATAAAGACTGTCTTGAGAATTAAATGAGAGAATATCTGTAAAACACCTAGAATGGTACCCAGCACGTTATTAAACACACGTTTGCTGCATACCTTCTATTATCGACTGTGTCCTAGGCACTCATTCCACTGTCATCCAGTAAGTTCAGTTTGTTTTTCTCTGTTTTTTTAGTTTGTTTTAGTCAGCAGATCTTAAAGTTCTGTTTTTATGCCTGGCCTGTGCTAGGTACTCTCCCTGAGCTCACCTTTGTGTTAAAATCAAGGAAGGAGGTGTTGGACTGAAAAGAAGATGATTTAGAAGTTGATGAGTAGGTACAAAAATAAGGGGTTGGGATTCTGGTAATTGCAGCCTTTGATATATTCATTTATTATGGGAAGAAACTGCCTGTGCATTTCTGTCATCTTTCCTTATCACTGGATACTAGCTCTACTCAGGCACAGGCTTCCTGCTGACCCAGGCTTGCTTGCCTTAGGAAAATCAGATAGGAGCCAGGTCCTCCATCCTTATAAGACCATCTGTTTTCAAACCCACAGCTGCTGCCCCTACAATTGCAACCCAACACAACTGGAATGATTTATTCATCTCCAGGTAACATTTGTGCACTAGGCTTCCAACAAAGTACAGTATCAGTTTTACGCTTAATGAAGCATCCAGCACAGGTGGTGAGCTGTACTGTAAAGGATGCTTCTGGCTTAGAAATGGCTGATGGACAGATGGAAGTAAGCTGTCAGTCCTGAGAGTGTAGCCAGAGGACGAGCAGAGTGAACACTGGGCAATAAACAAGGGATAATTTCTTGTCCAGTAACAAGTCTTGATTGTGCAGCCTGTATTTCTGGAGTTTCGAGATAATTTAAGTCATCTGTAAGTATTGTACCACTGTTGAGTTAAGTGAGGAAATTAAAATCTAGAGGGGGAAAGGACTTAGTTTAAGCTGCATAGCAGTGTGGCACAGCTAAGACTAGAACTCAGGTATTCCAGTTTCCAGCCCAGTGCTCACCTCCGCATGTTTTGTTGTGCAATGAAAAACTTTAAAGCGTTATCCAAATATGAAATGACATTATTATTTTTGCCCAGTTATAACTTGCTGATGCTGGGAACAAACCACAACTTTTTGCCCCTTAATAACTGAATGACCAAACAAGTGGCTTAATTTTTTTGAACTTCTCTTCTTTTATATAAATTGAGGATAATTAGCACTTGTTCTGAATTGATTTGAGGATTAAATGAGATAAAGTACTATATGAAAGCTGCTAGGTCATTGTTGATAATCAGAAGGTACTAAACAACTGCTAATATCTTATCTTCTTCAGTTCAATTGAGCAAACATCAATTAAGCATCTACCTTGTGCTCGCTCAATTTCTAGGCTCTTTACTTACATTATCTTGTTTAGCCTTTAAGTTTCTTTCTCTCTTCCCTTGTTACATTGAGAGTCTAGTTGGTATATTAGTACTTTTTTTCCATGACAAAATCCTTTCATAGTCAGATCTCTATAACCAGTCACAGTTGTTGCAAACAAGTTATGATTACTTTTACAAAACTCTAGAATGTTAGTATGACCCTGTGCTGTTAGCTATGGACCAATGTAGCTAGAGCTAGTCTGTGAGTCTTGGCTTCTGCCTCTGCTGCAAGGTGCTTTGGAGACCTTCTATTTGGAGGGCAAATCATAACTATGACAGCACTCTTTGTCACCTCAGAGAAGCTTGGTTTCTCTTTTGGAATGTTTGGTTTTAGTAAACTGCTTCCTTTTCACCTTAGGTTTTAGGCTCTTTGACAAGCCATCTGGTTCTCACACCCAATTTCCCTTTACCACCAAGGGCTTGCAGGCAGTTGTTCAGATGGAGAACAAAAGCTTTCTCCAGCTCCTGGTGGTTTTGTAAGAGTGGGAAGGCCTCAGGGGGAGATTACATCTGCTTATTGGAATTCATTTGTGATGTGTGCCTGACTAGGCAGTTTTTTACCAGGGACTCTGCTGGGGCTGGCTGAGGAGGAGATAAAATTTTGGAATGGAGGTCTGTCAGCATGGGTTTTGGCTATTTCTCTCCTTGCCAATATCAGTTAGGGCTCCAGAGAGCTTTTTGGGATTGATGCTGCTGCTGCTTCTGCTTCTTTTTTTTTTAGTACCTGCATCTATTGTCCAAGTTTTCCATCTGCAGTTTGTTTTTCTGTTTGGTTGTTTTTCTGGATTGTTGATCTGTTCAGTGAGTGGCTCAGTATAATGCAATTCAACAGACTGAGTTAAATGGAGATTCAGTAATGAATAAAATAAGATACAGGGAAACCTAGTGTGAGGTAGTGGAAAAGCCTTGGTAAACCCAAAGACGTGTGACCTCAAATCTCAGCTTTACCTTACGCTGGCTCTGTGATCTTCAGTAAATCATTTAATCTCTTTGAGCCATAGTTTCTTCATCTCTGAGAATGAGAATATAAATATCTGCGTTGCTCATGGTTTTGGTGAGGATTAAATGAGAGAATGTATAGGAAAGAATCAAGTTTTAAGTTGGTGTTTGTTAAATATTTCCTTCTTTCTTTCTTCCCATCTCCTTAAGGAGTATACATAAGGAAATCAGATATGTATACAAGTGATTGTGTGTATGTGTGTTTGTGTGTTTATGTGTGCATTTAATATACCTTTGAGGGGCCAGCCCCGTGGCCGAGTGGTTATGTTCACACGTTCTGCTTCGGCGGCCCAGGGTTTTGCTGGTTCAGATCCTGGATGCGGACATGGCACCACTCGTCAAGCCGTGCTGTGATAGGCGTCCCACATAGCACAACCAGAGGTACGCACAGCCAGAATATACAACTATGTACCAGGGGGGCTTTGGGAAGAAGAAGAAGAAGAAGGAAAAAAAATATATATGTATACCTCTGAGAAGTGGCTGGAATTTGCCAAAGTCATTGGGAATTGGGAGGTGAGGGCTTGGAGCAGCTGCACGTCTTCCTTGAAATCAGGCTGAGAGATATACTCCGACAAAGTAACATGACACAGTCTTTGTGCCTTTAAAGAAGACCTTAGGAGGGAAAAAGAAAGAACCTGGCAGTGGAGGCCTTGAGATGCTGGTTTCCTCAGGGGGACCATTACTGTTTCTATGGTAGCTACTGATCTCTTAGAGATAGATAATCTGCGTTGCAGTAAGCTGAGAGAAGAACCTATGGTTTGTAAGTGTGAGAACTGCCTTTTGGGAACAGTTAGTACATAGCTTGGAAGGTTGTAGCCACAACCTTTTCCCTTCCCACCCCGAAAATCTGTGATATCATCATCAGAATGATCTTTTCCAATATCCAAATCTAGTCATCTTGATTTGCTTTAAAAGTTTTCATTGGCTCCCAGTTGCCTTCAGGTTAGAATCCAGATTCCTTCTGTGACATGCAAAGTCTTCCTTGATCTGATCTCTGCCTACCCTCATCTCCCACTGCCCTTGCCTATGCTCCAGCGACACGACATTGAGCTTCCCAACCCCTCCACCCTCTTGTATGTTCTGGCCCGTGATAGACTTTCTGCTATGCTGTACTTCCCCTGTGTCCAATTCCTCTGTTTACTTGACAAAATTCTACTATTTCTTTAAAACTCTTCTCAAGTACTGTATTTTCTGTGAAGTCCTCTCTGACTTCTTTTTCTTTTTCGGTGAGGAGGATTGGCCCTGAGCTAATGTCTGTTGCCAATCATCCTCTTTTTGCTTGAGGAAGATTGTCCCTGAGCTAACATCTGTGCCAGTCTTCTTCTATTTTGTATATGGGACACCACCACAGCATGGCTTGATGAGCGGTGTGTAGGTCTGTGCCTGGCATCTGAACCCGCAAACCCGGGAATGCCAAAGCAGAGTGTGTGAACTTAACCACTATGCCACCTGGCCGACCCCCCTCTCTGACTTCTGAAGGTGAGGTGCCATGGGATGAGAGACTTTCCTCTTCTAGGTTCATCTAGAATTTTGTACATACAAAAATCTAACTACATGTTGTAGCATCACTGATTAGTATACACAGTGATGTCTCTTAGTGCTTTTGTTTACGACCCACTGACTTCTTTATTTTAGTGCCTTCATTGGGATGCTCAATAAAACCATAAAAACAAACAGAAACAGAGAAGAACAATAGCCACAAAATATTGAAAGCAAGAAAGCAGACTGATGAACAGTAACTAACTTATCAGACCCAAGAAAGCTGAATACTACTCAATTTATCCATATGTAGATCCATTCACAACAGATATTTTTAGAATTAGAAGAATAAATGCAGATACAATACAGCACCTTGCAAGACTTAGCAAATTGTGTTTTGTTATACCTCTTATCCCTGATGAAGTGAATAGCCATCAGTAAAATGAACCATTAGGTTTCAAAAGAGCTATTTATTATCAGGTTGATGGCATAGGTTCATTTGGTCTGATTTTTTAATCATTGACAAACTTTGGCCAAGACAAGCATAATTATTATATTTTCTTTCAAATAAGTTTTTGTTTGGATCCTCAAATTTCTCCTGGTGTAAATAGGATCTGAGATCAGTTTTTCATGTTGGAGCTTTCCCCAGCTGTCTGGTGAGCCTTGGTTGTTCATATTTTAAAATGGGATACTAAAAAGCTGACTGGAATTTTAAATACTTGGGTAGGGCTTATTGATTGTTGACCTCACTGTATGGTGATCTGTCTGGGTTGTTTGTGGGGCAACTACAATATCAGTATCTTTAGTTCTTTCCACTAGGGCTGGTCAGATTCTCTGGAAGCATCCTCTAGTCTCCTTCCTAGAGGTTATAGGCCTGGCGGCTGGTGGTCTGGAGGCTGAGTGGGAGAGGAAGGCTCTGGGGAGGTCCTCAATAGTCAGTTTACTTACTCTCTTATTTTGAGGATAGTAACCCTGCCTTCAACTGTGCCTTCTATTCCCTTGTCTAGAGACCCTCTGTTTTACCCTTTCCAGAGGGAAAAGAAAACCCAAATGTGGTGCTACCAGTTTCTGAACCTTGTGGAGTTAAATCAAATTACTTTTTGACTTTTTCCATTGATGGCTTAGTATTCATCTTTCTTGGGTCTGATAAGTTAGTTACTGTTCATCAGTCTGCTTTCTTGCTTTCAATATTTTGTGGCTATTGCTCTTCTCTGTTTCTGTTTGTTTTTATGGTTTTATGCCATATGAAAAAATCCAGAAGTAGGGTCTAAAATATATACTGCCCTCTTCAAAATAGACCGAATATTATTTAATCTTTCTTGAGATTCAAGTTCATTATTTTGAACATCAGTTATTCTGTCTTTTTGTGTTGCGTTGAAGCCCATGGGAGCTATTGCATTCTACACTAACTACACTAATGCTATACTTTAAAACAACAAACACTAAGGGCCACTTTTTGGTGAGTACTATACTTTTTGCATACTTATGGTTGTTTTGGAATTATTTTTCTCATTTTCTCCTTGCTGTTTGTGAAACACAACAGACAGCATTGTTTTCCTTTCTTACTTTGTCACTTCTCACCCACTATATGTGGTACTCCCAAATTACTCAGTTTCTTAGATGTGTTTTTAAAGGAAAAGTGAGGCCCTAGGGTAGTAAAGTGTGAAGAATTAAAGACAGTTATTTTGGCTTTGAAGACGCGTTTTTGCCTACTTCCTAGTTCTCTAAGTTAGAAAGACAAGATTATCAGATTGCTGAATTCCATACAAGTGAGGTATTATAATAAGACTTCATGGCTTATCAAGTAAATTACTTTCATCCATGTCATCTCCTTTTTATTTTAAGCTTCATAGTGATTCTACAAGGTAGTAGGCAGGTAGGATTATTCCCATTATGTAGATAGGGCAGTTTGAGGTTCAGAGAGATTAAATGACTTGTTCATATCACATAATTGAGCAGTAGAGCTGGGCCTAATCTCGGGTTGTCTGACTCAAACCCTAGTGCTCTGTCTCTTCTGTGTTCTGTCCCTTTGTATGTGGCCTTCTACGGAGAGGGTCAAATTCATAAGATTGGAGTTTAATGCAGTAAGGAATAATCCTTATGGTAGCCCAGTGGGACAGGCAATATTATTCCCATTTCCCACCTGGGGAAATTGAAGCTCAGAGAGATTAAATGGCTTGTTCAAGGTCACCTGGCAAAGTAAAACGTGGCAGAACTGGGACTTATTTTCTTCTTTTGACTCCGAATCCTACTCTTTGATTGCAGTGCATGATACTTCCTCCCTAAATCTGAAGAAGCTGCCAAAAGAGAAAATATGCCAGCCACATGGATATTAGACAGCCGTGGTTTGAACTTTTAGTAAACAGCCAAGTCCTCGTCCCTGGGAAGTTTTCAGCTGATTGGAATTCTGAATCTATTTCCCCAATTTATGTAAAGAAGAAGGATAAAGAACTGTTGTGTTTGGACTTGCAACAAACTTTAATTCCTTTAGTGGAAGCACTAAAGATACACAGTTACAGCGCCACTTTGGCACAAGGAAATACTTAAACTCAAGTAGAAATACTTACTGAATTTCTAGTACAGCCTAATATTCTGGACCCCAGGAAGGATTCATCGTGAATCAGGGAATGTTAGGGCTCTAGGATCCATTTATTCTTAGGCTTAAAGGCTGAGTTTGTGTAGACAATTAGTAGAGCAATTCTGTATACCTTTATTGAGCTCTTGCTGTGTACTAGGAACAATAATAAACAATGGGGAATGTCTTGCTTAGGAATCTCATGGTCTGGTTGGGAAGAGACACACAAGCAAATAGTTACATTATGGTGTAAGAAAGTACTATAATTGAGAGATGTACGAAGAGCGCTGAACCAAGAATGATTAATTCTGCCCAGATCAAGGATGGGATTGGAGAATACTTTACACTGAAAATGATGGTTGATTATTGTCTTGCAGGATGGGTCAGATCTGTGGACAGAAAGGGAATGAAGGGCATTGTAGGCATAGGAAACAGTATGTGCAAAAATCTGAGAAATGTGAAAGAGCTTGTTGTATGAGGGAAGCCTTGAGAAACTTAATTCAGCTAGAACTGGAGGGTCAGGTAAACTAGGCCTCCTCTCTGTGGTGGGGCTTTCAGGGCCTCTTCCTGGTAATGCTGTGCCAGCATCTGCTCACCATAGGTATAGTCCTCCTTATAGCAAGTATTCTCTGAGGCGGGCTGCATCTCCTCTTCAGTCTTGCTAGTCTTTCTTCAGAGCTTGGTACAATTATACTCTTCTCTAAAAAGCTTTCCAGGCTATTACCTGGTACCTCTTTTCCAAATTCCTGTTGCCCTTTGTAAGCCAGTGCAATTCCCTCCTAAGTTAATACTGACAAGCGTTCATCATAATTTGTTTCTGTATTTCTTTCTATTTTGGAAGGATTTACCATTAATAATATTTCTTTCTTTTTTTTTTTTTTTTGTGAGGAAGATTGGCCCTGAGCTAACATCTGTACCAGTCTTCCTCTATTTTGTATGTGGGATGCCACCACAGCACGGCTTGATGAATGGTGTGTAGGTCCATGCCCGGGATCCAAACCCATGAACCCTGGGCCGCTGAAGCAGAGCACACGAACTTAACCAGTATGCCACCGGGCCAGCCCCAATATTTCTGGTTATGTCTGGAGTGGAAGTTTATTGTTTGGTTACTTGCATTTTTGAAGCCTTGGTTATAGATTTATTTTGAGGCTGTTTAATCTTCTATTCAGCTCAGGGATCCTTCAGTTTATAAAGTTTGGTGAAATGAGACCCTCTAGGAAGCCTTCTCTGATGTTCCCAGAGCTAGTAATTCCTTTTCATTTTGTCTTGGTACTTGTCACCCTGCCCTAGAACTCTCTTTTTAGTGTCTGTCTCCCCTACTAGATAGTGGGCCTCCTGAGGGCAGGAATTTGGTGTAGTTCATCTCTTGTGTTTTTGGCAGCCAGCATAGAGCATGGACACAGAATAAGTGTTTGGTACATGTTTATTGAGAGTTAGGATACAGGAGTTCTAGTTCCACTTCTCCCGCTGTGTGACCTTGGGAAGGCCACTTTCAATCTTTGAAACTCCAGTTTTCTTATCTGTAAAATATGGAGGTTGGACTCCATGACCAGTATCATAGCATCTGTCCTACTTACAGCAGTCAGGGTCCAGTTGAAGAGGGAGAAGCCACACCAATAATTTGAGCAAGTACAATGTAATATAAAGAATTATTAACTACGTAAAAAGTGATTACTACTAAAAGAGATAAAAGAGAACTCTAAGGTGTAATAGAGGTAGTAACTCCAGAAAACGACTACCATCTCTAGGACTGAGGAAAAAGTAAGCAAGGAGGGAACTTAGAAGCTTAAGAAAAGAGAGCTCTACAAGGCTGAGATTCAGGCCTCTGAGGAGAGTGTATGGCTGTCATAGGAATGTGCTGCATGTTGCTGTGGTGAAGAAGAAACTGACTGGAGGGCACTCGCCTCAGAACCTGGAGAGCCACTGTGTTGAAATCTGTCTCCCAACACTGCTGATCTACTTGCTGCCTTGTAGAAAAACCAACCACTGGAAAAAGTCCCTTCTTTCTCCCTTAGTCTTGTAGTCTCCTTTGAGCACCCTCTGTTGGCATAAGCTGACATGAGCCAGCTGGGAGGGGAGAAATGCAGTCTGCAGAGTCCAGTCCAGTATCACAGAGCAGGACAACGAAGAACTGGTTTGGAACTATAAGGCAAAAGTTAATAATTTCTATGGGGCTGGCCTGGTGGTGTAGTGGTTAAATTCGCACACTCCGCTTTGGTGGCCCGAGGTTCGCAGGTTTGGATCCTGGGTGTGAACCTAGCACCGCTCATCAAGTGATGCTGTAACAGCATCCCGCGTAAAATCGAGGCAGATTGGCACAGATGTTAGCTCGGTAACAGTCTTCCTCAAGCAAAAAGAGGAACATTGGCCACAGATGTTAGCTCAGGGCCAATCTACCTCACACACAAAAATAATAATAATTTCTATATTATAATAATCTGTTTCAATATTTGTCTTCCTCATTGTACCATGCTCTTGGTAGTGTCATATTTGTTTCTGTATCTGCATTGTCCTAGAAGGGGCTTGGCACTAAAGAATTGCTCAGTAAATACTGTTTGAATGAAGGAAATTCTCTGTAAAATAGAGAAAATTAGGTGTTTCTCTAGGTTGACTTAAGTCTGATTATCTTGGAAGGGAGTGGGGCTAGGCATTCTTTCTAACAGTTAAAACCTTATTGAATACCATTTGTCTTAGGCCTGTCAAGTGCATAGCTTGCATTAGATGCTAGAGTGAGGACAAGGAGAACATTCGCCTGTTAATATTCATATATTCTATGAAATTAAACATATCCCCTTTCCTAAAGGGTGACAATCTGAAATCTAGGGTAGGTACTTTGCACATAAGTATATTCCTCAGAAGGCCAAGGAGGCTAACATATTAGGTGTCATTTGCAGTTTCGTTCATTTCATCCCTACAGCCCATTGTATTATTCCCATTTTAGAGATGGAGAAACAGGCTCAGAAAGGTTGAGGGACATGACCGAAGTTACACAGCTGGAAAGTGGCAAAGCTAGGCTATGAGCTGAGGTTTGGCTGCTCTGAAATTTGAACAGAGCAACACTCTCTCCTTTCTCCCAGCTTATGAGGGCAAGCACAGAGTTTGTTAGCTGATGGCAATAGAAATCAGTGGAATTGATTTCTCTTTCTGGCTATTTGGGGCTGGGCAAGTAACAACAGAGCAGAATAGCAGCACTTGTAAGCCTGCAATGATAGTGTTTGCTAATAATTGGCCTTTTAAATAAGGCAATTTGAGCCTGAGCTTCAGACACCAGATTTGTGAAGTAGTTACTATCTGGCAGCCAGGTCGTCGTCTTTTTTTTTAATCCCACAGTTGCAGCTCACAAGAGGGATGTGATGCATTCCCTGCAACATTAAGCTTCTCTTTTGTTCCTACAGGTTTCTTTTCTTTTCTGGGGCCTGAAACTAGATAGAATACTTATTATCAGGAAGCAGAATTTATGAGGCTGGTGTGTTTGTTGCTTCTGGGCCAGCACACCCAAAGCCTTTAAGTAAATTATTTAGGGTTGAGAGTCAGTTATTCCTTTCTCAGGTCATCAGCCAGGCAGAGTTGGGAACTCTGATGCCTGTCTCCTTGCTTGAAGGGTCAGAGTAGTGCATATGGCCTGAGAGAGAAAAAGCTGTTACAGGAAAAGCTTTCCATATAAAAGCATTGGAAGAAGCCAGTAATGTCAGGATTTGCTAATCAAATTATTCAGCTGGTTATTTTTTGATTATCCACTGGGATGGACACTGAGATTGGCTGACATAGGAGTGTGATTTCATCATGACGCTGAGAAGCCCTTGGACCAATGTCACCTTTCTTTGGTTTCTTTGGTACTACCATTGACTAGGCAATCTTAGGATAGTTACCTTCCTCTTTGATTTTCCTGGCGGTAAACGCTGCTGCCTAACTGCCTTTCAGAAGTGATGACATTTATTCTTTGGAAGGAACTGAAGAAAGAGTCTGTACATGTCATTTATTTTTAACAGCATACTCATTAGAGTTGAAATCTTTTGACTGTATGCTTTCATTTTGTGGTTTAGCATCGAACAAGAAAGACAATGTAGTGGAATTAGTATGGGCTTTAATAGGAGAACCACCCTGGCAAAACCCCATTCTGCTATTTAATAACTTAATAGTTATTTATCCTGTCTGAGCTTCAGTTTTCTCATTAAAATGAGAATAATGACAAATAATGACGATGATGGTGATCCACGATTTTGAGTAAGTCTGTTAATTTCTCTGAACCTCAATTTGTTTATCTGTAAAATGGAGGCACTAATTCTGCAATAATAAGTTTGGTTCAAGAAAGAAATTGACTGGTGTAAATGGAAGTGTCTAGTGGAGTGGCACATGGTATTTGCGTATGCTAAGTGCTAAATAACTGGCTATGACTGTTCTTAGGAGATCTGAAGGAAAAAATCCCTGAGGGTAGGATCGTTCCTGTGGGATGGTCAGGGATTAATAAATACTCATTGATTAATTCTTTCAGTGGGGAACCCTTGTCATTTCCTTTAGGGACAGTTTTACTAGATCTGCTGGTGTTCTTTCTCCTACCATTATGTCTCCAGACAGAACCATGGAGTTGTTTCCCCTGAGAGTTTCCTTCCCAAGCTGTAGTCCTGATGTTGCTATTCCAAGTTGTTCTCTATAGAGAAAGTGAAATACAAAGGCTGAACTGTGGTTCACAACTTCCAGTAGCTTGTATTTCTGGGTCCAGTGTTTTGTGCACAAGACTGAAGAGGGTTTGTCAGAGGCCTTTAAGGAGCTGTGATCATGCTATTATTTTGCTAATTCTTTGGTATAAGCCAAGAAGGAGGACTGGTCAGTAAAAAAATGTTTTATGCACCAGTAAACTGGATGTCTCTGCACAGCTGGGCTGTGATGCACTTAGCCTCTTCAGGCATGAGACTGGCAAGTATGAATTGGAACTGTTTCAGTTCAAGGGTTTCATTTCTCTTTTTGTCACAGAGTTATGGAATCCTTAGAGATCTTCAAAAGCTGAAACATAGAGATTAGAGTACTTGTTTAAAGTCATATGGTAAAACCAAAACCTAGATTTCTTCCTTTTAGTTCTCTTCCAGTAGTTCTTTGGGAATATAAACTGTTTATTTCATAGGATGTCTAGCCAACAATAAGCGGTTTATTTTGGGGAATACTCTCTGGTTTTCCTTATCATAAATGCTACAGGATTGTATTGAGCTGTAAAGATTACAAAATCCTTTCACAGGAAGTGTTGCTTTTTTCTTCACAACACTCTTATGAGGTAAGCAAGTCAGACACTCTTAATGATTTTTGATTTTGTTCTTGTTTTTTTAAAAAACTGATGAGGAAATTGACGCCCAGAGAGGGGAGGTGACTTATTCAGAGAAACATAGTGAGTCAATGGTCGGGTTAGAATTAGATCTCAGGTGCAAGAAGACCCTTTTATTTTCACGTTTTTTTATTATCACCAGTACTGTTGTCACACCTTGCAACCCGGGATATTATCACTCTCTACCATCTTTGCCAATCTGACGAGAGAAAAATACCTCATTGTTTTAAATTTTATCTCCCTAATGACTAGTGAAGTTAAACATTTTTTCATGTTTATTGGCTATTTGTAGTTGTTCTGTGAATTTTGTGTCATTTATTGCACATTTTCTGCTAGGTTCTTTGTCTTATCAATTTTGCAGGAGGGCTCTTTGTATATCAAGGGAATTCATCTTTTGATATGTAGGCTGCAAGTATTTTTGATATTTTATTTATGAAACTTGGTGCTTCCCTAGAGCACCAAAGAAAAAAGTCCTTTATATTGGAATAACTATTAAAAATAACGTACTGCTGGGGCCAGTGCGGTGGCATAATGGTTGGGTTCGCTGGTTCAGATCCTGGGTGTGGACCTACACACTGCTCATCAAGCCATGCTGTGGTGGCGTCCCACATAGAAGAACTGGATGGACTTACAACTATGATATACAACTATGTGCTGGGGCTTTGGGGAGGGAAAAAAAGAGGAAGATTGGCAACAGATGTTAAAGCTTCCTCACCAAAAAAGCATACCTTAAAAAAAAATAGCATACTAGTACTACCCTACCACTACTATGGAACATTTGTAACTTTTCCAGGAACTTTCATATTCTTTCTGTCTTTTGTCCTTTTAAGAACTTCGTGAGGGGCCTTGTGATTACAATCAGATGAATTGCACATGTATGTTTTCTCTCCTTTTAAAAAGTCAATTGAAAGGGAATAAAACTAGTATTAACTCACAAGGCTAGGAGAATAGGAGAAGAGGCACAAGGGATGCATGATTTAGTAGATTAAGGAAAGTGGAAAGCTAAGGCTCCAGAGGGAATGTGAATATGAACAGAGCCATTTGTGGCATGGAACCTTAGAAACCCCTAGATATTGGAGGTTCTTGGCATCTTGAATGGTAGGTTGAGAGGTGGAGCTGAAAACAAGAGTTCCAAGGTTATATAAAGAACAATTAAACCCCCAGATCTTTTCTCTGTTTCAGCAGAACATTGGAGGTTTATTCTCTGGAGAAATGAGATCAGGGAGGCCTTGGATTTGGGAATACCAAATTTAGCTGAGAGTAAAAGAGAGGTGATATTGTAAAAGCAAGGATTAAGTGAAGATTTCCGTCTGGTTATTAGCTCCCAGACATAGGTGGTCAGGTGTCTTCTCCTTTGGTGAGAGACTGGAGGATTCCTCTCTGAGAAACTGACTCACAGATATTTGAGGGCCTCCCCAGTAAAAAATTGGCTTGATGTTTTCTTTTATTATAGTGAAGCCTAAAAGTTAACATGCCCTACTGCTCATACAGTGTATCTGTGTGTGCCTTACTCTTAAATATGAAAGAATAGGCAAAGATCACCTGATATTTGAGAAAACTTCTAATGTGAATAACAGAAATGAAAGCAAACCAATAAAAGGAACTTCACCCCCAAAAAAGAGTTGGGGGGGGGGGGCCAGGGAACACAAGAGAGAGAATCTAGGGAGCAAAAGAAAATTTGAGAAAAACTCAGATCAGAGAAGATATTGCCTCAGTGAAACAAGAATAGGGTCCTATAAAAAAAGAATAGAGAACAAGAAAACTTTTGGACACTTAAAAATATAGCAGAAATAAAGAATAAAAACAAAGAAGTAGAAAATAGGAGAAGAAAATAAATTAGAGGATCAGTTTAAGATTTCTTTAAATGTGAAAGTTATTTAAATTTAAAAAAATTGATTTAATTATTTTGATGATTTCCTTCTCTGCAATTGCTTTAGTTTCTCCCCTTTAGATCTCTATGTCTCCTAATGGTTAGGTGTTGGATCATAGGGTGAAGGAAATCATCAAAAAATAATAATAGTTTCCCAGAACTTAAACACACATGTTTAAATTCAAAACCTCATCAAGTGCTCAGTACAATGAATAAGAACAAAAACACATCATCATTTCAGAACACTGGGTAGAATGATAATATTGTAGAAACTTCCAGAGGGAATTAACAAGTCACATGCAAAGGCATGAGACTTCTCAAAAGCAATATTGGAAGCTAGAAGAAAGTGGAGGAATTGCCTTACATTCTGAGATGAAATGACTTTTCAACCTAGAATACTATACCCAATCAAAACTAACAATGAAATATGAAGGTGGGAGAAAAAAAGACATTTTCAGACATGCAACATCTTAAAAGATTTATTTCCCATGTATGCTATCTCAAGAAACTTAGTAATTTGATATATCATAATGAGATAGAAAAGAAAGAGGAAGGCATGGATCCAGGAAATGGGGGAATCCAATATAGAGGAGAAAAGAGTAGAAACCCCAAAATGATGGTTTAGGGGTATTCCAGGGCCACAGCTTTGCAGGAGTGCTAGCGGCTAGAGAGAGTTACCAGACTGGAACAACAGGGGGTTGGAAGTCTCCAAGGAGGATGTTTTAAAGAAAAGATAAAATGAAGCCAATAAATTATCTGAGATATTCGACCATATTAAAAGGAACCTTAAAGTTATTTTGGAGAATTTGGAGATGAATTGGGGAAAAGGACATTGAAACCAAGCAAATTAAAAATGAGGTAACTATTAATTCTAGGAAAAATTAGAATTCTAACTGTCTAAGAAAGGCAATGCAGTCATAATACACTATGTGGCTTAGCTGTGAAAATTATTATAATAATGTAAACTCTGAATATTAATTTTTTTTTTTGAGGAAGATTAGCCCTGAGCTAACTACTGCTGCTCCTCCTCTTTTTGCTGAGGAAGACTGGCCCTGAGCCAACATCCATGCCCATCTTCCTCTGCTTTATACATGGGACACCTACCACAGCATGGCTTCTGCCAAGCGGTGCCATGTCTGCACCCGGGATCTGAACCGGTGAACCCTGGGCCACCGAGAAGCAGAAAGTGCAAACTTAACTCCTGCGCCACCAGGCCGGCCCCTGAATATTAATTTTTGAAAACATTTTATTTTGAAATAATTATAGATTTACAGGAAGTTACAAAGATAGTACAAAGAGGTCCTATATACCCTTTACCCAGTTTTCCCCAATGGTTAGATCTTGTGTAACAATAGTATAGTATCAAAACCAGGAAAACAACATTGGTGCAACATTTGTGTATAGTTCTGTTCCATTTTATCACATGTAGGTTTCTGTAACCAGCACTGCAATAAAGACAGAGAATATCTATTACCACAGAGATTTCCCTCATACTATCCCTATATGGTCACAACACCCTCCCATCCCTAACTCCTGGCAACCACTAATTTGTTTTTCATCTGTATAATTTTGTCATTTCAAGATAAATATATAAATGGAATCATACAATATGTGACCTTTTTTTCATTCAGCATAATGCCCTTGAGATCCATCCAAGTGGTTGTGTGCGTCAATAGTTCATTCCTTTTGATTGCTGAGTACCATTCCGTGGTATGGTGTATCCTAAATATTAACTTAACTAAAAATTGTGATGTGATTGTGTTAGTGGAAGGAAAGTGTGTGTACATGTGTTAGTGGTTGTGGGGCTGATGATCATGATATAAAAGAGCAAATCCTCAGAAAGATGATAGTGACTAAAATTGAAAAAAAAAGCCAGGATAAGCATGCTTTTTGGAAATAAAGAGATAAATACTAAAAAAGAGCTAAAAGTTGAAAGTGATTGCCTTTGGGAAGCAGAGATCAGGAGTAAGATAGAGGACTGCTGCTTTTTTGTTATAAGCCTCATGGTACTACATACATATGTAGTAAAGGGTTATTACCATACATGGAAATAAGACCCAGAGACTTAGGAACCCAGGGTTTTAGAATGACTGATTAGGGAAGCTGAGACTCCAGCTCTGGCTCTCAGACTCTCACCAGTGCCCTTTCTTCTCCACCCTGCCTTGGAGCATTTGCTGATGATGTTCCTATAAGTGACGGCTTGTGCTACCAACAGAGCCCCCTCAGTATTTTTTATATTGATCATTATATTCTCTGCATCTAGGACACTGCAAAGTGCCTGACATGGCAGAGTCCTAGTGACCCAGTTCCTAAGTAGCTGATGCTGGAGTAATAAATTACCATAACACTACTCTGAAATGCCAACTTGGCAGCCATGTCCATTTTTTTTTCTTTTGATGGACTAAGGAAGGAAGTCCTTTTATAGAAATTTCATGGACCCATTTTTCTTTTCTGTTTTTGGTTTGAAAATCAATTGTTGGCCCCTGGCAAAATACACCTGTCATAAGAGAGGGAACTCACAGCCTAAGTTTGGGAATCAGAGAACTTGAATATAAGCTGTTGCTCCATTACTTTGGGTTTTTTTTCTCCTTTAGCAAAGTAAGATTCCTTCTTTCCTGAGCTGCAATTTTAGCTTTCTTGAGAATTCCCTTTTTGTCATTGACTCACAGTTTTAAAATTATATGCCTTGGAGAAGGTCTTTTTGCATTGATATAATTAGGAGTTCTGTTGGCTTCATGTACTTGTATGTCCAGTTGCTTCCCCAGATCTGGAAAGTTCTCAGCTATTATTTCTTTGAAGAAGCTCTCTGGTGCTTTCTCCCTCTGGGATACCTATAATCCTTATGTTACTTTTCCTAATTGAGTTGGATATTTCTAGAAGAATTTCTTCATTTAAAAAAAAAAATCTTAGTTCTCTCTCCTCCTCCATCAGAAGCATTTCTAGGTGTCTATCTTCAAGATCACTAATTCTCTGCTCCATGAGGTCTACTCTATTTTTTATGATTTCTACATTATTTTTTAATCTCATTAATTGTGTTCTTCATGTCCAGAATTTCTGTTTGGTTTTTTTTTTTTTAGAGTTTCAATGTTTTTAGTGAAGTATTCCTTCTGTCCATTAATTTTATTCCTGAGCTCATTGAACTGTCTTTCCTAGTTTCTTGTAACTTGTTGAGTTTCTTTATGATAGCTATTTTGAATTCTCTGTCAGTTAGATTGTAGTCGTTTGTGACTTCAGGTTTGGTTTCTGGAGAATTGTCATTTTTCTTCTGCTCTGCAGTGTTACTGTAGTTCTTCATGATGTTTGATGAATTGGTCCTCTGCTGGCACATTTGTGGTAGTAACCACCTTTTCTCATTTGGGAACAGCTTTGGTCACTTTGTTTCTGGTCACCTGGGTTTCATGTCCTACACTGACTCTCTGTGGGCTTGGATGCTGCACTTCTGTGCACCACCTGTGCTGCTGTTTCCAGGTTGTCTTGGGGCTTGCACCAGGCAGAGGAACTGGGTTCATGGGTGTCACTGTCGCTGGTGGGGGCCTGGGGACCTGGGGACTTGTATACAGCCCCCACTGTGGGTGGAGCTGTTGTTGGGGTTGCTCCCATTGTGGGGCTAGGTCACTGGTTCTGCTTTGGTTCCTGTTACTTCTGATCACAGATGCCCCCTGCCACTGTTGAGGGGGCGAGGGCTGTCTTTTCTGTTCTTGGCCTGACTGCTCGTAATTGTGCCAGTTGGCTGCTGTGTGTTTGCACGGGCCAGGCCACTGCAGCATGGTAGGTGTTCCCGCAGGCTGTAGCCCATCACTCTGCAAGTGTTCATAGGTAGGCCAGGCTGCCCCCGCCTCCACTCAGAGTTGTGCTGGCCACTGTGTGAGGAACAGCAACCTGGATTGCTGCCACCAGAGACGGGGAAGGAGCTGCTACCCTAGTTCCACTGTCTCCTTGGGGTCCAGTCCACCCACCTTCAGATGTATAGCTGCCTGGATCTCTCAGGCGTCCTCTTGTACTATGTAGAATCATCTGCTGGTTAATGGTTGTCTCTTTAGTTGTAACTTAGAAGAGAGAGACAAAGGGAACAACTCACTCTGCCATGATGCTGATGTCACTGAGAATTCCCATGTCCTGTGCCCCAGATAGTTCTTTGGGTCACTTCTTCAAATGATTTATTGCTCATCCATCATGCATGAGAATTTTATTCTCAGTGAGGAATCCCATTGTCTGGTGCTAGGGAATCATTCTTTCTCTCATTTGCCAACTATAAGAGTCAAGCCAGAGTGAAGGCCTCAGAATGAGTCACTGCCCTAGTGGTTTACTTCAAATACTAGGTTATCCCCTTCCCCGCTGTTATTACCATTAAAACATGCTTATCCACAGGCATTAGCTGCAAGCCCCCTTGGTTTTCTTTGCTTACTAGTGAGGCTGCTCTGTGGTGGTTTTATCCAGTTAAGACTAATTTTCTAGTTCTGAAGGTGAAAATAAGAGCTGTTATTCACCACCAGAGCAAATGTCGTGGCCAGCTATGAGCAAAACAAGAGCAGAGCTTTATTTTTATCTTCTGCCACCCCCGGGCTCAGTGGTGAGGAAAAGGGGTCTCTTAACCTGGTTAAGTGCTCATGAGCAGAAGGTGGGTAGGGATAGGTGTGTGTCAGCTCTCTTGTCCCCGAGGAGCAGTACCTTCAGAGGGTTCCACAGGTAATGAAACAGTGGTACAGGCAAGAGTATAGGGTGTCTGTCCTGGTATTCAGACAGCCCTGGAGAGGGGGCCAAAGGGCTCCTTCTTTTATGGCTCTTACTGAGAGCCACAATCAACATTCATAGGCTAAGTTGCACATGCAGGAAAAGCCACTAATCCTTTCAGATTATAAGACTAAAATCAATCTTATTAAAATAATGGCACATATATTTCCTGAAACTACTGTACCATAATAAAATTTTATTAGCTCATTTATAACTTGAAACTTACTGGTTTGAACCAATGTAAGAAACAGCCTTCTAGACCAAGGGACCTTGCTATAAGTTAGAGTTTACAGGGAAGTCCAGGCCCATGAGGTGTTTTCTTGGCAACTATTGCCAGTAATAGTTTTTTCAGCTGATTATTTTAGTTGTCTTTGAGTATGGTGCGGAAGTTGGAGTGGGGGTTGGGCAGTTGGGCAGGGCAGTTGTTTGACAGTACTGTGAAATAATTTGTAAACCCATCTCTTCTTTTTCGTGGGCTGACACCTGATAAGAGGGCAAAGCCTTTGGGCAGGGTATGTAGGGAGCCCCTTTGATGTTCTGAGTTCTTAAAGGGGCTGTTTCTTCTTAGACGGGGTGTCCTTTGGTGACAGGCTTGATCATCCTCCCCCTTTAAGGATTATGGTTTCAGTGAAACGTTTTGAGATGACTGCTGAAGAAACTAGGTCAAATCAGGTATGATTTATGAAATACACCATTAATGAGGCAATGAGAAAGTCAGTTCTCTCTCTGTCCTGAAATTCTAAAGAGGTTAATTACAGGAAGGTCTTCAAACCATATGTTCCTTTGTCTTGGAAACATTCCCATTTTTGCATAATATGCTTGCTATGTGACTACATCTAGTCATACAGTATTCAGTATCAGCACTTATTGCTTAAGTTCTTTTGTTTTATATCTGAAATTATGTAAAGCAAGGTTTAAAGTAATATTTAAATTATAATGTTAAGAGGTGAATCTCTTGATATGCTGCACTCACTGATCTATGATTAACCTAACAGTATTGCTTCAAAAATCTGTGCTCTGGTCTTTGTGCCATCCTCTACCTTTTTTGCTCTGTTCCAGCCACACTCATTGTCTCTTCGTGCCCCTGAGAGCATGTCTAGCTCTTTTCTGCTTCACTGCCTTTGCCCATGCTATTCCTTTCCCTAAAATGTTTCCCTGCTTCTCCCTCAAACATGGCTAACTGCTCCTCTCTTATGGCTCATTTAAATGTCACCACCTTGGCTTGTTCTTTCTTGACTTGCCATTCTTGAGCAAGTCTGTTTGCTTTTTTATGAGTATCTCTTACAAGTTGTAATTATAGTATGTATTAGTCTGTCCCACTTGCCCTTCATCTCTTTCTTTGTCTAGAGTATAAACTCTGTGAGGACAAGGGGCAGTGGCTAACTGGTTCACTATTGCATTCTCAGTGTCTAACACAATGTCTAGGGCCTGACACATAGTGGGAATTCATAACAAATATTTTTTGAAAGCTTGAATGAATGAAGGAGCCTCTTCTTTCTAGGAAGCATCCAAGAGAACCAGGCAAAAGCTGGATGGCCATTTTTGACTTAGCTTTGGAAGTACACAGCAGTTCAGTGCATCCTGTGGTTGGGCCAGTCCAGCTCAGATTCATGCGAAGGAAAATTAGGCTCTGTCTCTTGATGGAGTTGTGGCAATCTTTGGCAAATACAGTCTGTCACAGAGATTGGTCCTAGCTGAGTACAAGATCTCTTCTCTGAGAAATGGATGCAGCTCTTTTATAGGCGTGTGTACTACTCTCTAATATCCCTGGATAGACACCCTGGAGTATAAAGAGGCAGAGGTTGAGATCCTGGTTCTGTCACCTATTAGTGATAGAGAAAGAAAATCTATCAAAAAATTTAAGTGGTTCCTTCCTTCATCAGGCTTTCAACAATGTATTTTGAGTACTTTGCGTCAAGACTTGGACATTATCTTAGGCACTGAGAATGGAATAGTGAACCAGATAGCCTTTGCTCCTGCCCACAAAGCACACAGGCAGTAAGTGGAATCACTGGGACTCCCCACTCTTTCCCCTAAATGCCACTGCCTTTCTTTTAAAGTTATTTTCTTAGAGCAGTTTTAGATTTACAACAAAATTGAGAGGGAGGTACAGAAATTTCTCGTATACTCCTGTTCCCACACATGCTAGTCTTCCCCATTATCAGTATCACTCACCGGAGTGGTACATTTTTTTTTTTTTTTACCAAGGATGAACTTAGGTTGACATATCATAATCACCCAAAGTTCATAGTTTATCTTAGGATTCACTCTTGGTATTGTACATTCTGTGGGTTTGGACAACATAATGGCATGTATGCATCATTATAATATCATACAGAGTATTTCACTGCCCTAAAAATCTTGTGTCTATTCATCCTACTCCTCCCCTACGCCTGACAACCACTGATCTTTTTATTGTCTCCATAGCTTTGCCTTTTCTAAAATGTCATATAGTTGGAATCATACAGTATGAAGCCTCTTAAGATTGGCTTCTTTCACTTAGTAATATACATTTAAGTTTCCTTTATGTCTTTTCATGGCTCAATAGCTCATTTGTTTTTAGCACTGGATAATATTCCGTTGTCTGGATGGACTACAGTTTATTTATCCATTCATCTACTGAAAGATATTTGGTTGTGTAAAAGTTTTGGCAATTATGAATAAAGCTGCTTATAAATCCTTGTGCAGGTTTTTTTTGTGGACGTAAGTTTTCAGCTCCGTTGGATAAAATACCAAGGAGTGTAATTGCTGGATCGCATGGTAAGAATGTGTTTAGTTTTTTAAGAAACCACCAAACTGTCTTCCAAAGTGGCTGTACCATTTTGCATCCCAAAAGCAATATGTGAGAGTTCCTGTTGCTCCACATCCTCGCTAGCATTTGGTATTGTCAGTGTTCTGGAGTTTGGCCATTCTAATAGCTTTAGTGTAGTGTCTTCTTGTTGTTTTAATTTGCATTTCTCTGATGACTAATCATGTGGAACATCTTTTCATATGCTTATTTGCCATCTGTGTATCTTCTTTGGTGAGATGTCTGTTAAGGTCTTTGGCCTATTTATTAAATGGGTTGTTTGTTTTATTATAGTTGAATTTTAAGAGTTATTTGTATATTTTGGATAATAGTACTTTGTCAGGTGTGTCTTTTGCAAATAAATTTTCTCCCAGTCTGTGGCTTGTCTTCTAATTTTTTGATATTGTCTTTTGCAGAGCGGAAGCTTTTAATTTTAATGAAGCTTATTTCTTTCATGGATCTTGTCTTTGGTATTGTGTCTAAAAAGGCAGCACTATACCCAAGGTCAACTAGGTTTTCTCCTGTGTTATCTTCCAGGAGTTTTATGGTTTTGTGTTTTATGTGTAAGTCTATGATGCATTTTTTTTTTTTTAAGATTTTTTTAATTTTTTTCCTTTTTCTCCCCAAAGCCCCTTAGTACATAGTTGTATATTCTTAGTTGTGGGTCCTTCTAGTTGTGGCATTATGATGCATTTTGAGTTAATTTTTGTGAAAGTTTAAGGTCTGTGTCTAGATTCATTTTTTTGCATGTGGATGTCAAGTTGTTCCAGCACCATTTGCTGAAGAGACTGTCTTTGCTCCATTGTATTGCGTTTGTTCCTTCATCAAAGATCAGTTGACTATATTTATGTGGATCTATTCTGGGCTCTCTATTCTCTTCCACTGATCTATTTGTATGTTCTTTCACCAGTACCACAGTCTTACCACAATAAGTCTTGAAATTGAGTAGCATCAGTCCTCCAACTTTGTTTTTCTCCTTCAATATTGTATTGATTATTCTGAGTCTTTTGCCTCTCCATATAAACTTTAGAATTAATTTGTCAATATTTATAAAATAACTTGCTGGAGTTTTTATTGAGATTGCGTTGAAACTATAGATCAAGTAGGTAACAACTGACATCTTGACAATATTGAGTCTTCCTATCCATGAACATGGAATAGCTCTCCATTTATTTTCTTCTTCAATCCATCATAACATATATAAGACTTTTTTCCTCCCTAAATAAACACTGTCCTTTAACTGTTAATATATAGCATCTGTTTCCACTGGGTTTAGAAATCTCTGAGTTGGAATAGTAAAAGAGCAGCAGCCTCTAGCGAGCAGGTCACCTGGGTTCTGGACTAGTTGCATGAAGGGTGAGGGTGCAGAAATTGGGATGGGGAGAGATTGTTTACTACTCAGTTGCTTTAAAAAAAAAAAAAAAGTAGACTCAGTGATCTTGAAGGTGATTTACACTCTAAATTTTCTGTTACCACATACTCTTGCCTCTTCTAAGTTCCCATAGCAATCTGTATTTTTAGAAAATAATTTATCAGCATACTTGTAATTATTTGTTGCATATATGTCTTCCCCACTAGACAGTAAAGTCCATGAAGGCAGGGATTGCCAGGCACATCGAAGGCACTTAATAAATATTTTTGGATGAATGAATCAAGTGTTTTCTACCATACAGACATTCTTTAAAGTACTACAGGCCTATTGATTCATTTATAGACTCAACAGACATTTACTGATAGGCACTGACTTAGACCTGAATTGCCTAGAGAAGGATGTGAGGGATCTACATTTAAAAGTAAAACTTACTGGGGCTTAGAGTTTAAAGCATATTTATTGGGGATGTAACAGTATTTAATTCCAGCAGTAATTTAAAAATTGAAAATTACTTGTTTGTTTTATCATGGTATAGGAATGGAGAGATGTTAATCCCGAGGATATTCATTTTGAGATGTGTTACTAACAATCTGTTTATCAGGCACTTTCTCAACCATTTATCTAACCAATTATCCATTATTTAATTCATTCAACAGTCCAGTAAGGTAAGTAGTACTGTTCCCTATATTAAAGATGAAGAAATTGAGATCAGAGAGGTTAAATAACTTTCTTAGGGTAACACAGCTGGTAAAAGAAAGAGTCAGGACCCATTTAAGTCTTTTGATTACAAGTTCAGAGCTCTTTGTATTAGATTATAGGTTCATTTTATAGAGTTCTGAGATGTTCCCCTAAAGGACCAGAATTCCTGGTGTTTTTCAGGAGTTTTCTAAGAAGAGTCTAATTCTTGGAACTCAGCCAAAATGCCACCATTTATGATGCCTTTCCTGTGAGAAGTAGTTTTTTCAGCCTCATTTCTTCTGTGGTACTTAATTAATATTCTTCTGGCATTTTAATTTTTTCCGTTCTGTAACAGCTATGTGTGCCCTGTTTTTATCCTTTCTCCTACTTATGAATCTCTTGAGGGCAGGACAGTTGTTCTGCATGTTTTTGTATTAATCAGTCAACACATACTCATAGAACCCCTGTATGAGCTCGTGGAATTTTATAGTTTATATACCACAAGTGATTATAGTTTTTCATACCTTCACTGGAATTCTTTTGTTAATTAAGTAGATTGAGAATGGCACTTTCTCTTTTCCTTCTTTTGTTAATTGTTAGATAGTTGTTTTCTTTGGTTTATAAGAACGGGTGTAACTGTTGATGTGCTGTCTCTTCCTGGAGTACATGTCTTAATGAAGAAATTTGGGTACTCTAATTGGCCAGAGGGAGCTATTTTGAGGCAGAGTGAATTATGGTACCTCTTCATCACACCTGGAGGTGGTGGTTGGTCGCTCATAGGTGAGTACCTTTTCATTCTGTTGCTTTAAAAGGACACTCTTGCCTTCCCACTGGTCCATAGGTAGGTGTAGATTAAGCTTTGGGGGCTTGTATTAATCTTTCTTTGATAAGGACCTTATCTTAGCGGCATCTCGTGAAGGTCAAATGTAGCAGTATATAGGAAGTCATTTGCACGTATAAAGTGCTGTGCAGACAGGAGTACGGGCTTTTTTGCCCTCAGAGAAACAAGTAAGTGCTCTTTCTGAACTAGCTAAAGCACAATTCTTCCCCCAAACACTATGCCTTTTCTTGCTTTTGACGACATAGACTTCTATTAGAATGTGTCAGCCAACCATCACATTTAGTCTCACCTTTTTTTCCCCAAAGACAGTTGCGTTATGCCAGGTGCTTTCATATATATTATTTAATTATCGTAGCAACTCTAAGAGGATGGCGTTGCTACCTCCATGTTAAAGATGAATAAATCAAGGGCCAGTAAGTTCAAATAACTTAGCCGAAATAGTAAGTGCTGAATACAGATTTGGATTCACATATTCTGGGTTCATTTCTTGTTAAATTTATATGAGTCAGGGTAGGCAGAATTATGCTGTGGTAACAAATTGGCCACAAGATTTCAGTAGCTTAATGTAACAAAGAGTTGTTGAATTCTTGCTCCCTTGAATTCCAGTGCAGACCAGGTGACTCATGAGGGCAGTTGTCCTCCAGGAAGTGATGACTAGGGTATTTATGCTGCTTCAGTCTTGTGATCTCAAGACTCAGCCACCATCTCAACATGAGACTTTCAAGGTACCTTTGCAGAAGAGAGAGAGCTGGACGGTCGTACACCAGCTCTAGAATACTTCTGCCTGAAAGTGAGACATGTCACTTCTGTTCACGGATCATTAGTGCTGCCTAACTGCAGAAGGTCTAGGAACTGAGGAAACTCGTGGATATTCAGTGAATAGTGAATATTTGTGCCAGACCACTTCATAATAGATGCTTCCTAAGGGGAATTATTTTTGCATAGTACATGTCCTTCTAGCTTACATTAGGGATAGTTTGTTAACATGTCTGGGCCACATTTTATACTGTGAGTGCCATGAGGTCAGGAGTTAAATTAGTAAGTGAACTTATTTTTCAGTTCAATTCAATTAAACATTATTGAACACCTGAAATTCTAGGCCTTGTTTTCTTTCCAGTATCTACTGTGTTATATGAAAGTAATAACTATATAGTACTAGATTTTAGGTTTCTTGAGGGCAGTGTAGAACAGTGGTCAGTTGCACAGAGTTGAAGGGTTAGAATTCGGGGTCTGCCACTTCCTAACTCTCTGACTTTATGCAAGCTTTATTTTAATAGCTTTATTAAGATGTAATTCATATACTATAAAATTCACCCTTTTAAAGTATACAATTTGTAGTTTTTAGTATATTCACAGACTTGTGCAACCACTGTCTCTATCTAGTTTTGGAACATTTTCATGATCCCAAAAGAAACCTTGTACCTATTAGCAGTCACTTCTCATTTTCCCCTCCCCTCAGCCCCTGGCAGACACTAAACCACTTTCTTTCTCTATGGACTTGCCTGTTCTAGACCTGGGAAAGTTGTTTAACCTTTCTTTACCTAAGTTTTCTCGTCAACAAAGTGGGGACAATAATACCTACCTCATCAGGTTGTTATAAGTATGATATGGGAACAGGAAAAAAGTTAATTTAAAGGGCTTAGAATTGTGCCTGACACATAGTAAATGCTATGTGTTTGTTGTTATGTTTTTTTATTATGTCCAACATTATTGTGATCATTATTTTGTTCCTTTTTAGCACCTAGCATAGGACTGGATGCATGGTAGGCACATTCATCCAATTTCCTAAGGCCCCTACTATGTGCTAGACATTGTTTTAGGAGATCTCAAATATGGATTGAAATACTGTCCCTGTCTCAAGCTGTTCATAGGCTCATAGCAGAGACAGATATATGAGGAGTATATCAATAAGCTAATGTTATATATATATATATAAAGAGGTGTATAAGGACAGTAAAGTGGGGTTAGTGCTATACAGGAAGTAAATGTGTGATATGGGAACAGGAAGGAAAGAGGAATTCATGCTGAGTAACTGCAGTGTGCTTCTCATTTAATTCTCAGGCTAACCCTGTGAGGTGAGGATTCCTAGTCATATTACTATAGATGAGGAAACTGAGGCTCAGCAATGTTGAATAACTTGCCGAGGCTCATGTAGATAACAAGTAGTTAAGCTGGGATTTGAATCTGAATCTGACTGATTGCAAAGCCAGTTTTTACTATTTCTGATGCTTCCAAACAGAAATTGCTGCTATTTCTATGGAATTTGTAAGTCCTACAAGGCAAAAACTATGTTTTTGGCTAAAAGAGCTTGAGATGTAGTACGTATTCTGAAATATTCAACTACTGGAGCCCTGCTGTTCTATTGCTCTATTTACCTGCTCTGGCAAGAAAAAACTTGAAGACTGAGAAGGCCCAAGATATGGCCTTAGCTCTGGGCAGGATGGGCTGTGCCCAACTTGGCTTTGTCCATTGTCTATCCTGCCAGGCTCCCGACTGGTACCTTTCCTTCTCTGGGCAGTGAGGCTCCTTTTTGTGGGCAGGGACCTTGGGACCTGAATGGAGGGTTTGTGTAGAACTTCCTGTGAATGAGAAGTGTTCCTGTGATTAGCCATGACCTCCTGGCAGCAGATGCATTCATCATTTGGCTTCAACTTTCCCATCCCCACTTTGAGGTTCCTTTGGATCTGCCAGTCACAAAGCAGCTTCCATTGAATCCAGAAGCTTGTTTCTGGTTACATTAGGCATTATCTGTACTGCCCTTTTGGCTTACCTCATGAACGGGCTAATAGTGTGGCTATTTTCCACAGAATGTCAAAGCCCTTAAAAATCCCTGATTAACTCCTGCTCATTTTGCAGAGAGAGAAAGCCTGAGACCCAATAAAAAGAAGATATTTATCCAGATCCCACAGATTCTGTGGCAGAAGTGAGACCATTCCCCTGTTGCCTTGATTCCAGGACAGTTTTTCCCCCATCAGGCTCTATTACCTCCTATTTTCTCACCCACGTAAGATCACAAGCTCTTAGGGGGCAGAGATCATGCCTTAAGTACCTTTATATTCCTTAGACAGAAAGCCCAATTATTATGTGTGCCTAATAACCTCTCAGATGTATTATTATCTGATTTTACATATGGAGGATGTGTTGCCTAGTAGAAAGAGCTAGGTAGACTTGGATGGAAATCAATGGAGTTGGGGTTCCAACTCCAATATTCTGACTCCAAGTTGTCCAGTCTTCTTTCTAGTAAACTGTAACTGGATTGAGGTGATTTTGACAGGGGAAAACAGTCCAACAGAGCGAAGCTCCAGAGGCTGTGAGTGTTGGCTGCACTTGGAGAGAAGCAACTAGACCAATGTGGCCCGAGCACAAGTTGAATTAAGGGAGATTAGGGGGAAGGCAGTGAGAAAAACTGGGCAAAAAAAGGTAGAGAAGGTTCAGAGCCAAAGAAGACAGATCACTTTACTATGGGCTTTTCAAAGAAAGCCTCCTGGAGTTGGGAGCCTTGAGCTGGGCCTGAAGGATGGTTAGGATTTGCATTTACAGAGATGGCACAAGCTTTGTGGAGAAAAGTGAGCACACACTTCTCTTCCTCTTCAGACAAAGTTGGAAAGCCGAGCACCTGTCTAGTTTGCCTACAGCATTGCTGAGGAGAGGAGTGCTGGAGAGTGGAGGTTAGGGCTAGGTTTTAACAAACACAGAATTCTAGATTTGAGGATTTAATTTTCATTTCTATTAATATCACTGCAGATGTGCTTCCACTTCAAAGAGGAGTTGTGGGAACCCTGGACAGCAGCTTAGTTGTGAACTCTCTGCCTTTTTACGCTTTACAAATTGGGGCTTTATTTTAGACATTTCACTTTGATGAACTTACCATATGCAGCTCTGGCTATTCTTGAGCAGCCACAAAGGTCCATGACATATCGTAATTTCCCATTTTCCTGAGGTGAGCATGTGAAAAGCATTTGATGAGGCCGTGGTGGATGAGAGTGATTTGCTTAGCTAAGGAATGTCTCCCGCTTACGGTTAGTGGCATTTGTAAGTTTGGGGATTCTTAAGCCATCCTTGGAGATTTCATCACAAATAACAATGGTTTTTAACATATTCCCCTTCCTGTATACTTCATGCTCAAGTCCACAGTCAGCCTAGTCTTGGTTCTGATCCCATGCCTGCTCCTTGACTTGCCTGTGTAACTATAGAGAAATCTCTTTCCCTTAGTTCCTGCCTCCATAATAACAGTGATGCTGAACTGGATAATCTCTGAAGGCTCTTCTGGTTCTGATATTTGAGGATTCTGTATATGGGACACAGATCAGCTTTGTTTTTGGACACTCTGTGCACATAGATCATAATGCATTAAAACAATTAGAGTGACTACGCACGTATGGCTTATTCAACACATGCACACGAAACGGTTCCCCTTGGTGATCATGCTACACTGGCTTTTGGAGTATTTTTCTTGTGTCCTGTCCCTCTTATGCCTTCATATTCTGGTTATACCTTCTGTCATCTTGCAGAGCAGGCCACAGACCCAGAGACACCGCTGTGTTCTAGTACTGTCAGAAGAAGCCAAAAAATAAAAAAAACCACAACGAAAAAACACAGTTGAAATTGAACCAGCTGCTTCAGTTTAAACTGGCCTTCCTGCCAGCTCCAGATGATCAGTTCTTGCACAGGCAACCTGCAGGTCTAGAATGAGGAGACATGGCAATTTTGTCCCTACTTGATGGAAAAACCCCAGGCCTCACCTTTCCTGTCAGTTGCAAGTGCGTAGCTTGCATTTCCACTCCTGCTTAACTGCAGTATTAAAGATGTTTGGAAGGAGGCCAGAAATGCAAAAGAGAGAGCTATAAGGAACTATATTTAAAAAAATGTTGTTTAAGACAACTGCCTTTGGACACGTTTTTTTCTCATTTTTATTAATTTGCTCCATAATTTTGGATATGAGTAATAGTAATAAGCATTCCAAATATTTCATAGCACTTCGAAGTTCAGAGCCTTTCTCCCCCCTATATAACACACCTTCATAGACAACCTAGAGATGATGCTTACTATGAGTAATTTTTATTGAGTGCTTACTCTGTGCCTGACACTATGTGCTAAGTGCTTTACATGTATTGTTTCATTTAACTCTTAAATCAGCTGTAAAAGCGGTAATATCACCATTTGAAACAGATGAAGACATTAAGACCCAAAGAGGTTAAGTAAGGTGCCCAAGATCACACAGTTAATATTGGATGATTTGAATCCAGGCAGCAGTGCCTGGCTCCACAGCTGGTTCTGTTAACTTCTGTGCTTTATTGGCTCTCTGAGATATGGCATTGCATCTTCATTTATGGATGAGCAAGCTGACTAGAGAGGTTGTAACTTGCCAATAATCACATGGCACGTTTGTGATAAAGGCCTGAATTTTAATCATTTGATTTAGTCTCTATATCCTGGCTGGTTTTTACTCATTTTTATTTTTAACTGTCTTATTTTTCTATCTTAATAAGAAGAATGACTTCGCATTCTTTTGGATTAGTCTTGGTATGGATTATAAATAAATTATAAAAAGGTCTTACTGGGGATGCAAAGAAAAATAAGATATTGGGTTTGTTCTCAGGGAACTAATGGTTGGTTGTAAGAAAAAGACATGTGCAGAATTAGAGGTGCTCTCACCATATAGTCAGTGGGGAGAAAAAACCCTAAATGAGTAGTTCAGATATGAGTGATTTAAAGAAGGGATATAAGTTTGAATTACAATTTATTAGGGAGAGTTTTGTTGTTTTTGTTCTGGTGAAGGCTGTTAAGTATAGTAGGTGATAATAAAAGATCCACAAACCTCTTAAGTGTGATTAGAAAAAACCAAAACTACAGAATTTTGGAGCCAAGTTTTGTTTTTAGTAGGAACACAACTCTGAAATATTTATATATGTGAGTGGGAAAAGCAATATATGTGAAATTTTTGTGAATTTATCATTTAGTACATTTGCATTTTCATTGCCTAGCTTACATAAATGTTTATTAAGTGAATGAAATTTAGGTCTGATTCTGAAAGTAAAGAGGTACTGTGTCGTTATGATGTGTTATAAAGGGCTAAAAATGGAACCTTTGAAGAATGTCTAGTCTGCCCTCTACTTCTAACTGATGAGAAAACTGGGGCCCAGAAAACAGAAGTGACTTCTAGTAAGTTGTAGAGGAGGACTAAAATCCACTGCTCGTGGCAGCACTAATCATTTTCTAGAATAAATTGCTAATATTTTTACAGAGATTTCATGACCACGGGTAAAGCATACAGAGAAAATATTGTTGAAAGTGTTTTTGAATCACTGACGTCTTTAAAGTGAGAATATGGAGGTTTGTTTTTTTCTTTTTATTTCTATATATCTTGTGTGCCAGGTTTAGATTAGAAAGGTTCAGTAGGTTGAACCTAACTTGTGATCCTGGTTTTCCCACAGTGCACATCTAGGAGAGCTTTTTCCCTCAAAGGCCTGGTTGGAAGCAGTGGCCTTTATTTTTGATGTATAATTTACCTCATCTCCCTGGTGTTTGAGGCTTGTTGGTCTTGATAAATGCCTGTTTTCCATGCACAGCCTGCAGTTAACATGGGGATCCTGGGGTGGAGCAGCTTAGGAAGTAGTAGGTGAGAGTGGGCAGGGTGGGTTAATGGCCTGTGCCTTTAGCTTCGTTGGTTAACTCATTAGCCTGGAGAGCTTGTCTAGTCATAATGAATCTATAAGTCTCGGTTCCAGAAGGGGAAACTGGTGTGAAAATGATCCATGGGTCCTGTTTCACTGCAGAAAGGAATGGAGGTCAAGCAGGGTCCAGTAGTGGAGAAGGAACTGGAATCAGCAGTCCTGGACTTGACTCTAGGCTCAGTCATTTATAAGCCGTGTGACCTTGGATGGGTTCCTTAGTCTGAACCTCAGTTCTCTCATCTGTAAACTGGTCTTAGTAATACCAGCTACCTCACAAGGGGATTGAAGTCTTCCCCAGATATCTTCGTGGCTTGTTCCTTCTCCTCCTCTTTCAGGTGTTTTCTCAGGTACTGCCTTCTCACTGAGGCTTTCTGTGACTATCCTCTTAAAAGTTGTAGTCCTTATTCTGACACTCCCTGTTCCCGTAACCCTGCTTTATTTCTCTGCCCCTTCACTAATTGGCCATCTTTTTTGCTATTTGTTAATCGTCTTGCTCCCCATTCATAATAATGATAACAAAATACAGTAATAATAGTAACAACTAGTTCTTATATGTTGGGCACTGTTCTAAGCACTTTACATATGTTTAACTAATTTAATCCTATAGAAACCCTATTAGGTAGTACCATTATTATCCTCATTTTATAGATTAAAAAACTGAGGCATGGAGAAGTTGTGATTTTCAAAGAACACGTAAGTGGTTAGCAGTAGAGCCAGAATCTGAACCTAAGCCCTCTGGCCCCAGAGTCCTTGCTTTTAGCCACTGCCTCATTAGAACATAAACTTCTTGAGGACAGGGATGTTCGTCTTTTTCTTCACTGCCGTTTCCCCAGTACCTAGAATAGTGCCTGGCATATAGTAAGCAGTGAATATTTGTTGAATGAATGAATGCGCATTGATAACACGTGAGAAAAAAAGCTAAATAGAGTTGTTTTGAGTTTTTACCTTAGCCCCTCTGTATCTTGTAGGGTCCTAACCGTTGCTTTAGTCCTGTGCTGTTTGATATGGTAGCCGATGGCCACATTGCAGGTGCTCAGTAGTCATATGTGCCTAATAGCCACTGTATTGGACAGCACAGATGTAGAACATTTCTACCACGGTAGAAAGTTCAGTTAGGACAGCGCTTCTCTGGTACCTGCTGGGGGCCTAGGCCAGAGGGCAAATAGAGTGAGGCTTGAAGAGGAGCAAGTGGTGAGAATGGAGAGAGAGAGAGGGATTGGCTCATGGAGGGCTTTGGATGCCAAAATAAAGTCTGGAATTTATTTTGAAGCCAGTGGCTTCTGAATTTGGCCAAGTATCAGACATACTGGGAGAGCTTGTTTAATATTCTGATTCCCAGGTGGTCTGATTTAGTAGTTTTGGTGTGGGACCTAAAACTCTTATGTTTGTGTGTGTATGGTAAATAACACGTAACATAAACTTTAGCATCTTAACCATTTTTCAGTGTGCAGTGCAGTGGTGTTAACTCTATGCACCTTGTTGTGCAACAGATCTCTAGTACTTTTCCTCTTGCAAAACTAAAACCATACCCATTAAACAACAACTCACCATCCCCCACCAGCCTCTGGCAACTGCCATTCTACTTTCTGTTTCTAAGAGTTTGACTACTTTAGAGACCTCATGTAAGTGGAATCATGCAGTATTTGTCTTTTTGTGACTGGCTTATTTCACTTAGCATAATGTCCTCAAGGTTAATCCATGTTGTAGCATGACAGGATTTTCTTCTTTTTTTTGTGTGTGAGGAAGATTAACCTTGAGCTAACGTCTGCCACCAATCCTCCTCTTTTTGCTGAGGAAGGCCCCGAGCTAACATCCGTGCCCATCTTCCTCTACTTTATATGTGGGACGCCTGCCACAGCATGGCTTGTCAAGTGGTGCGTAGGTCTGTACCCAGGATCCCAACTGGTGAACCCTGGGCCGCTGAAGCGGAACATGCGAACTTAACCGCTGCGCCACCGGGCTGGCCTCAGGATTTTCTTCTTCTTTAGGGCTTAATCACAGTATATTGTGTATATATATACACCACATTTTCTTTATTCATTCGTCGATGGACTTTTAGGTTGCTTCTACCTCTTGGCTATTGTGAATAGTGCTGGAGCGGACCTGGGTGTGCAAATATCTCTTCAAGATCCTATTTTTGATTCTTTTGGATCTAAATCCATAAGTGGCATTGCTAGATCATATAGAAATTCTGTTTAAAAATTTTGGGGAGCCTCCAAACTGTTTTCTATAGTGGCTACACCATTTTACATTCCTACAAATAATGCATAAGAGTTCTAATTTTTCTACATCCCTACCAACACTTGTTTTCTGTTTTTTTTTTTTTTTTTTTTATAATGGCCATCCTAACAGATGTGAGGTGATATCTCATTATGGTTTTGATTTGCATTTCCCTGATGATTTGTGTTGCTGAGCATCTTTTCATATGCATCTTGGCCATTGGTGTGTCTTCTTTGGAGAAATGTCTATTTCAAGTTCTTTGCCCATTTTTTAATTGAATTATTTGTAAAACTCTATGTTTTGAATCAGTACCCTGGGTGATTCTGATGGAGGGCGGTAGCGAGTGGGCCAGCAGCTGTGATGGAGAGTGAGGAGGCTGGGATCATTCAAGCATTATTCTTGATTGGGTTATTCTTGGCATCACACAATATCTCCAGTTTGATTTTTCTGTCATGTCTATACCATTAAGCCTCAAATTAGACAGGTACTTCCCTGGGGAGTCTTCACTGTGTCCTAAAATTACCCTGTCTTCTATTTCCTGAGCCTTTAGCTTCTTCTAATACAATCTCTCCTTTTTCTCGAGTACTTTCTCAATGTTAATGCTGCTGGGCAGGAATCTGACTCTCCATTGCTCCCATCCTCCATTTTTTTTCCAGTTTTTCTTCAGCTTCATCACAATAAAACTCTTCCTGATCCTGTGCCCAGGCCTGTAGCCCAGAGCTTTCTGGGGCCTTTGCATCGAACAAGGGTGGTTCTGCCAGGTTTTTCTGAGCCCTTCTGTCCTGAGACAAAGGATTTGGCCTGATATTCAGAGTCTCAACTGTTTGGAATGCAGCAGTTCCTGATTCAGTCTTAGACCTCCCATTGCAAGGGCCCAGTAGTCTTTGAACTAACCAGTAAGCTGAGATCTCCTGTGCTTTGAGTAGAAAAGCAGCCTCACTGTCACTGTTCTGGCTAGGAATCTGGAGGCCTGAGGTCCAGGCCTGGATCTGTTACTGACTTGCTCTGTGACTTTGAGAAAATCACTTGGTTTCTGTTACAAAATAAGGGGCTTGAATTAAATGATCTTCCAGTTCCTACCAAGCTCTAACATTCTTTGGTTTAATCAAACTGTGTGCTTAAGTGTGCTTGGCTCTGTCTTAGCCGGTGGGGAACTCCATAGGTTAACAAGATAGCCTCTGCTTTCACAAAGCTTATAGCCCACATGGGAAGCAGTCATGTAAACGACCAGATCTAACTTGAAGCAGGTCTAGGATGGGGCTGTCACCGAGTGTGTTTGGAACAGAGGACAGTGATTAGTTCTAGCTGGAAGGATCTGAGAAGCTTCATGTTAGAGAGAGTGTTTGAGCCTTTGGTCCTGTTTTCACCTTTATTCTGTTGCTCTTCCTTCTCCTCATCCCCATAAGAGTCCCCAAGCCCATTCCCTTCTTAAACTCTGCCACAGTTTTCGTGGTAAATCCTGTTCCTCCATTAAAAAAACCCCCAAAAACCTAAAAACACATACACACAGTCACAGAAATCCTTTCCTCCCTTTTCCAAACTCCTGCAATAGTTGGATAGGTGTAAAATTCCTTTAGCTGTTATTGTCTTACCCTTCTTTTATTATTTGGAACTCTGAGTTCAGGCTACTTGTCTCATTTTGTCTGCCACCAGGATTTTAAGCTCTAAGTGTTTGGATCTCATTTTTGTTACTAGGCTATGAGCTCCAGATGGGCAAATAATATATCTTATTCTCCTGTCTAGTCTATTCCTCTTCCAAATGATTTACATAGCAAATAACCCAGAGTGGAGTATCATTAAATGTGGATTTGTTTATTTTAAAACAAGTCTCTTGGTGCTGATAATGGATATCATATTTGCTTATTTATTCAGGATGTGCTGTTTATGTTGTTAAATGATTAACTGGTAATGTGTAACAATCTTTTTGTCAATCTTGGTCCTTCTTTCTTGCCTCAACCTCTTCTTGGCTGTAAGATTCTTGGCTCTAAGAAGTATAGTGAGCATTGTGATAGGATGGAAGGAACATTGGGCTTTGGAGTGTGAGGAGTCAGGGTAAAGTCTAGGCAAGTTGCTTCTCTTTTTTGAGGCTTTTCTCATTTGTAAAATAGAGGCTAATTCTAGCCCTGATTCCCCATTGAGTTGTTAGATGACTACAGAAATGCTTTAGAAAGTCAAAAATCAATCTTTTTATTTCTTTGACTTTTAGCATTTTTAATTTAACAAACATTCACAAAGTTCCTTTTATCTGCCAAGACCTGTGCTAAAGAAATAGAAGGAGGAATCAGATATGGCCTTTGCCCTCCGAGGACTTTACAAGCTAATTGGGCAGGCAGGTATGAACACAAGGAATCAAAGGAGTGAACAAAGAGGGTGGTTGGGGAAAAAAATTGGGGAAAATGTCTGAATGTGGGACTTGCCGGTTTATGGATTTCGGTTTGGGGACTTGGCTTCCCTTGTGAAGAGCCTATCTGTGGTATCTTTTCTCTGTATAGCTGGAGTAAAGGATCTGCATCCCACTTTTGATATGAAGTTAGAGAGAGGGTCAGGGTTCAATCATTTATCATTTTTATATAACAACAACAGTGTGGTGCAGGAGAAGGAATAGGGAACTCGAGTTCAAATCTCTAGTCTATCATTTTGAGGATATGCATCCTTGAGCACGTTGTATAATACTGCTGAAAGCTCAGTTTTGTCATGAGTAAAAACAGAATAAATGCCTCAAATAATTATTCAATTCAATTTAACAAACATTTATGGGAGTCTACTCTGTGCTAGCTGGATTCTGAGATTGCAGAAGTGAGAGGACAGTCTCCCAGGAACTCTCTGTCTAGTGGGAAGAATTGTGCCATGTAAGAGTGTGAAATAGAAGCCATGTCAGAGCATCCCTTGATTATGAGTGCTATATAAACATGCGGGCTTCCACCATGGTAATCATACATAGGGCTGCTTCCCACTGGCATGGTATTAACCGTAAGTAGTGTCCCATCATATCTCCTTTCTGTTTCTGATCCTCCCTTCCTGTCTCACTCTGGGAGTTGTGTGTGTGTTCTTTATCAACAGCTAGTCCCTGAGAGCTCAAGATTATAAGAGGAGTAAATGTGTTATCAGTGAGGTCAACTGGAATTAGCATCTGACACACACTAGGCAGATACTAATGGGAACTTTCATTATCTGTGATCTCTGTGTCCTCCAAGTCACAGAACAAGGGGAGCCTCTCAAATTAACTGCCATGTTCCTTGGTACTGTTCTAGGCATTAGAGGTACAACAGTGAACAAAACAGATGAAAATCCCTACTATTGTGGAGCTTACGTTTTATTAAGGAAGACACACAAATAACAAGATAAAAAGTCGAGTATTAAGTATGATAGATAAGAGGAAAGTGGAAAAATAAAGCAAGGGAGGGAAAACCAGTGTTGGGGATGAAGGTTTGAACTTTTAAATAGGGAGCCAAAGAAGGCCTCACTTGAGAAAGTGGCTTTGACTAAGACCTGAAGAAAGTGAAAGAATGAACTGGAAGAAAAGCATTCCAGGCATAGGGAACAGCAAATACCAAGGCTCTGAAGCCAGACCTGGTTTGTTTCAAGGAATAGCAGGAGGCCAGGGTGAGCGAAGTGAAGTGATCAAAGGGGAGAGTAATAGAAGAGGTGAGAAGGTTGTGGTGGGAGCAGATCTTGTTGGGTCTCTAGATCCTAGTGAAGACGGCTTTTCTGTTGAGTGAGATGGGAAGTCATTGAGGATTTTGATCAGAAGAGTGACCTGATGTGACTTTTTCATACATTCTCATAGACTCATTCTGACTGCTCTGTTGAGAATAGACAGAAAAAGGGATAAATGTGAAAGCATAGAAACCAGTTAGGTGACAGTTGCATTAATCCTGATGAGAGATGATAGTGGCTTAGATTAAGATGGTGGAAGTGGGGGTAATGAGAATTGAGTTTAGAGGTAGAACCGAAAAACATTTGCTGACAGACTAGTTCTGAGGTATAAGAAAAAGAAAAGTCAAGGCAGGCACTAAAATATTGACCTTGCAGTTGAAAGGATGGAGTTGCCATTAACTGAACTGGGAAAAGACTTCAGGAGAAACAGATTTCAGGGCTGAGAGCGAGTGAATATAAAAATACAGATGATATTTAGAGTCATGAGATTAAATGAGCTGACCTTGGAAGTGTGTGGAGATAGAAACGAGAAGAGAGGCCCAAGACTTGAGCTTAGGTCACCACAAAGTTTAGAAATCAAGAACGAGCTGCCAGAATGATGAGGGAAAAACAAAACCAAAAACCTCACCGAAACTCTCAGTGTCATGTCTGAAAGCCAGGTGAAGAAAATGTTTAAAAGAGGGAAGAGGGAGATTAGCTGGGTCACATGGTGGTGACATGTTAAGAAAGATGAGAGCTGAAGATTGATCACTAGTTTTAGCATGATGGAAATCATTAGTGACTTTGATGAGAACAGTTGTGGTGGTATGATGAGAATGAAAATCTGATTAGAGTGGGTTCAAAAGAATGGCAGAGAAGATGAGAAAACAAAAGTAAATACCTCTTTCTAGAAGCTTTGTCGTGAAGGGAAGGAGAGAAATGGATTGGTAGCTTGTCTGTTAGAAGGAAAAAAGAAAGTTTGTATTTATTTATTTTTTAGATGAGAACGTAGCAGGATGTTAATAGGAATAATCCTGCAGAAAAGGAAAATCCTAATAATGCAGGTGAGAGAGAGGGGAAATGTCCAGAGTAATGTCCTTCGGTTGATGAGGGGATGGAAGCTAGTATATCAATGGAGGGTGGACGTGGGCTGTTATCCATCGTAGTAGGAGAGAAAACAGAGTGTATGTGCACAGATGCAGTTTGGTAGGTAAATGTGGTGGGAGCTAGGGAAAGTTCTCTTCTAGATGATTGATTTTATCTAGATGAATAAGCAAAATCCCTAGGTGAGAGTGAGATTAAAAGCAGAGAAAGCATGAAATAGTCTAGGAAAGTAAATGGTCTTGGCAAATATAGAATGATCATCAGATTGCATTTAGAGCCCACATGAAAATAGTCATCATGGGTTTAAAGTTTAACTTTAGTAAGCATAGCTGTGTATGTTTTCCTCCTCCCAAGACCAGTGCCAATGTAGGCAGAGAGTAGATGGTGAACTGGATTTAGCCAGGGCTGTTGTTTAATCAAACTTGTGTTAATACAAGTGACAGAGGGCCAAGGGAGTGATGATAAAAAAATGACCAAGGAATTTAAACTAGCCAGGATTAGGAGAGAAGTGAGGATATGAGGAAGTGTGGTGGAAATGGAATGTAGGTTGGATCAGTGGATTAAATGTCCTGATAGCCTGAAGGATTGTTAGAGTTGGGACATTACAGTGAGTGACGTGGAAAGATAAGAGATAGTGATTGGAGAATGAGATATTTGGAAGTAAGATTATAGAAGATTGGCAGTTATTGGTGATAACAAGTTCAGGAGTATAACCCTGGGAATGAGAGGCTGAGGTAGGGTGAAAGTCAAGATCAATAGAGGAGAGGAGGTCAAGTAAATGGGAGGGCAAGATGTTGTAACCATTATTTATACGGTTGTTAAAATTACAAAGAATTATGGCAAGAATGATGTTGGAAAGAATAACAGTTTGCTAGCAGCCACAATCCTTAAGCCATGAGTGGGAGTAATTTGGGGGTGGTAAATGGCTACAAGGAAGGGTGATGTTGAATCTGGTGATGTCAAATTCAAACCTGGATGTTTGTATGCAGGAGGTTCTGGAAGCAACAATGGTGGATGAGGAGAGAGAGAAAAGCAGCCCCCATTTGAGAGGGCTGCAGAGGAAATATTATCAGGAACTGCCAGATTTCACTTAGAGTAAGAAGGTGAGGGAGATGTTCACAGAAGAGGTCAGAAGATAGAGAGATTATGCTAACCTGGAGATCCAGAGGGTACGGTGGAAAAGGTCAGGAGAAGAAGAGGTGGGAGAGATGAGGGCAAGAAAACGCAATGTACAGAGCCACATAGAATTAAAGTCTGGGAGATGAGGGATGGCCTGGGTGGCCAGGCAGGGGACTGGAGGGAGGCACAAATAACACTCCCAACTGAGGAGGAGGTCTTTTCTAATTGTTTATAGTAGGATTATTCACATTGGTCTTCCAGTGACATTTGGAGTAAGATATGATTTGCTGGTTAAAAAAATTATTCAGGGGCTGGCCCTGTGGCTGAGTGGTTACGTTCGCGTGCTCTGCTTTGGCAGCCTGGGGTTCGCCGGTTTGGATCCTGGGCGCGGACATGGCACCACTCATCAAGCCGTGCTGAGACAGCATCCCACATGCCACAACTAGAAAGACCCACAACTAAAAATATACAACTATGTAGCGGGGGGCTTTGGGGAGAAATAAGGAAAAATAAAATCTTTAAAAAAAATTATTCATGTGACTAATATAAATCAGTGTGGATAATATACGTTTATTTGAAGATTTTAAAAGCATACTACTTTGGAGTAGGAAACATTTATAGATGTATTATAAAACCCAGACAGATTCTCGCTTGTTCTCTTGCAGGAAAACGTTTGGCAATATCAGAGTAGATCACTATCTTGTTCTGAGCATTAATCTTCTTTATTCAAACGTTGATGCCACGTTGTCTTTTTTATTGAGGGTCATTTTGCTTCCTAATGAACATGTTGGAATTTATTTTCAGAGTAGCTGTTTGCTCCATCTGAAGGATCTATTTAGAAATAGTCGTTCCAGGTTGCAAATCAATTTGGAAATCTCAGTGGCTCTGGAAGGGAAAAAATCCTACAGTGAGCTTTTGATTTTATCTTGAAAAGCTAATGGTGGTCAGACTTATAGTTTGTGATCATCTTTATTTGAAATAGGAAGTCTGGAATGTTTTAAAAACCCGTGTTTTCATGCTACAACATGGTTAAACCTTGAAAACATTATGCTAAGTGAAATAAGCCAGTCACAAAGGACAAATGTTGTGTGATTCCTCTTATATGAGGTTCCTAGAATGCATAAATTCATAGAGATGGAAAGTAGAATGGTGGTTGCTGAGGTGGGTGGCAGGGGTGGGGAATGAGGAGTTAGTGTTTAAGGGTACAGAATTTCAGTTGGGAAAGATGAAAAAGTTCTGGAAATAGTGTGTTGATTGCACAACAATTTGAATATACTTAATGCCGTATAACTGTATGCTTAAAAGTGGTTAGGGGCCAGCCCGGTGGCACAATGGTTAAGTTCACACATTCCACTTTGGCAGCCCCGGGGTTCACCAGTTTGGATCCCAGGTGCGGACATGGCACCGCTTGGCAAGCCATGCTGTGGTAGGCGTCCCACATATAAAGTAGAGGAAGATGGGCATGGATGTTAGCTCAGGGCCAGTCTTCCTCAGCAAAAAGAGGAGGATTGGCAGCAGATGTTATCTCAGGGCTAATCTTCCTCAAAAAAAAAAAAAAGACATTAGTGGTCATCGCAATAAACTTGATGGTAGGGTCTGTGTCTGGCTTATTTCTGTTTAGCCCATGGTTGGCACCAGTGATTGGCTCAGACTGAATACTTAATATGGATTTGCTGAATGAATAAGAAGTGATTGCTTTTTTAGGATCTGATATAAAACTTGATCAATGGAATCACTTCATAACAGTCATTTTAATATTCAGCAAATACTGAATACCTGTAGTATATGCTTGGTCCTGTGCTGGACCCTGTAGGACATAAAGATATGAATAAATCATGGCTTTATCCTCCAGGGGTAGTTTTTAAAAACCAATGATACAAAGTTCTGCGTGATGATACAAAATGCTTTGTGAGAACTATGAGAACTCAGAGGAAAGAGTTCATCTAGACCAGGCTATTCAGTTTCCCCATTGGTAAAATGGGGATAATAAATAGTACCTACTTCATAGAGTTGTTGTGAAAATTAAAGGACTTAACATACGTAAAACCCTAAAAGAAAATGCCTGGCTCATAGTAAGCATTCCATAAATGTTAGCTAATAATAATATTCAGGGAAGACATCCTGGAAAAGGGGTGCATGGCGTTAGGTTCTTTAGACCTGTGTTCATCTCTGCTGTAGCACGTGGACTCTTTAGTATTTGTCTTCTCTGCCAGCTCTAAGGTCCTTAAAGGCATGTACCATAATTTATTCATCTCCATATCCCTGTGCTGTTACTGGGCCTGGTATAAAATAACACCAAGTGAAGGTTTTGTTGACTGAAGGAAGGAAGCAAAGAAGCATATTGGGAGCCAAGCAGCCTTGCTTCTTTAGTGATTGAGAAGGTTCCAAAGACATGCTTTCTGGGAGGCCCTAGTTGGTTCTGTATTCTGCTGTGCTGTTACTCTTCCTTCACGTTCCTTCATTCCTTACTGCCTTTATACCCTTGCTGGACTCCTTCTGCTAATCGCTAAGCGAGTGAACACAATGGTTGGTGGGTAGTTAGTTTACAGTAGTCATCATCTCAGATCAATATTTCCAGATTCCCAGTTCTTTCATTGGTCATCTTTGCCTCTCCTTGTTCAAAAATGAATGCTGTCTTTCAGTGCTTACCCTAGAAACCCCCACTTTCCCCTCATAAAGTCCTGCACACAGAGAGTTTCTAAATCCTAGTTTCTAAATCCTATCAGTTCTGACTCCAAAATATTTCCTATATTCTTTCCTTTTTTTCTATTTCTGCTCTTTTCTATTTCAGCTATTCCTTTCTAGTTCAGACCTTTTTGTCTTCTGCCAGTCCATCCTCCATCTTCTCATGAAATATCATTCTAAAACAGAGATATGATTATGTCACTATCTTATTTTAATCCTTTATTGCTCCCTATTCACCTTCACAACAATTCTTTAGATTAAATGGTTTTATTTCCATGTTGTAGATGAGGAGATAATTGCTTTCCTGTAGCAGATAGCTTCAAGGTGAAATCAACACTGCTCTTATTCTTTTGAGACTGTTTAATTACCCTTCTAAAACCCTAGGCCTGGGAAGAGAACAGTCCAAAGTCCTGGGTGTTCCTGTGGACATTGTAGGTCTGGGCCATTGAACATCTCATGAGGATGTTTCCCCAGGATGAAATAATGATAAAACCACCATTTGTTAAGTGTTTACATGGACTCTGGCAAAACCTGTATCGTCTCGTTTAATCCTCCCAACAATCCTAGGATGTAGTTACCACTAGTATTTGCACTATACAGAAGAGGAAACTGAAATTAAGTAAGCTATCCAAGCCCTCACAGCTGCTGTGACTTAAAAACCTATGTTCTTAACCATTATATGAAGTTTCTAGGGAGCACTTTGCACCTTGCTTCCCTAGGAAAGATGATGACTTTGTGTGCTGTAAACTTGCTTTGGGAATTTCCAGGCTGGTGGGCTTCATGGGTTTGCTTCAGAGAACTAACATGTTCTGGTAGAACACTTGGAATGGGTTCTTCAACAAATACCTACTTTCCTTTAAAGATTTTATTTTTCCTTTTTCTTCCCAAAGCCCCCGGTACATAGTTGTGTATTTTTAGTTGTGAGTCTTTCTAGTTGCAGCATGTGGGATGCCACCTCAGCATGACTTGTGGAGTGGTGCCGTGTCCACACCCAGGATCTGAACCGGCGAAATCCTGGGCTGCCGAAGTGGAGGTGCAAACTTAACCACTTGGCCACAGGGCTAGCCCCCCTACTTTTCTTTATATTCCCTTAATATCCTATGTCCCATGACAGATGAATCTAAAATGCCAAGGAAGTCTTCTGACCAGCAAATGGGAGAGAGGGACTTTCCTAGGACTGTATTTTCTTACAGCTAATTTGTTCATTTGTCTTTCCATCTAATTGTCTGTTTATCTGTCTAGTCAGGGGTAGTATCAAGGTGATACAATGGAAGACCTCCAGTCTAAAGTCAGGAGACCTGGGTTTTGTTAAGGGTCCTGTCCGTGACTCTGACTTGCCATGTAGTTCTAGGGTGGTCCTTTCCTTTCTCTGCACACAGTTTTTTCTTCTAAACAAAACTAAATAAAACTATTAGATGCCATGACCATAGACCTCTTCCAGCTACTCACTCTCTGCAACTAGATGTGATAGATAGTGTGGCAGTTGTACTTTTGAAAAGGATATGGCTTGTATACAGTCATGTACCATGTAATGACATTTTGGTCCATGGACTGTGTATATGACAGTGGTCCCATAAGATTAGTACCATATAGCCTAGGTTTGTAGTAGGCTATATCATCTAGGTTTATGTAAGTACACTCTATGGTGTTGATACAATGATGAAATCACTTAACCACGTATTTCTCAGAATGTGTTAAGCAATACATGACTATATTTGCTTTGCAAATCTAGCCTGTTCTAAGTAGCCATTAAAGATGGACTCTGAGGATTGCTGATTTATAGTCTTTCTAGAAATGCCTGATCACTATTGCTTGGGATGGTATAGCAAGTCTGCCTGCAGCAATCCATTTCCAGCAAATTATAACTTTGCTTCAGAGGTGTGTGATAATTTAAGGTCATTATGTTATGTAGTTGTGAAACTGTGGTATGTAATCAATTTATTAAGCAAATATTTTCCAAGCATATACTGTGTGCCTGGCTTTGTGTACTAGGTGTTAGGAATAAAACTCTGATAAGACAAATCTCTGCCTTCGTGGGCTTGGCAGGAGCTGGAGTGAGGTACAAATATAGTATAGTGTGGTAAATACTAGAGAAGTTTCTCAATGAAAGTAGCATCTAATTGAGCCCTGAAAAGAAGTGTACGAATTTTGCAGACTAAGAGATAGGGAAATGGGGAAGAACCCCCAAATGATGGAGAAGGGTGGTATTTCAGGCAAAGAGGTCAGCATGTGTAAAGATGCAGAGGTAACAGAGTATGGCCTGTTCAGGGGAACTCAAAGGAGATAAAATCTGCTGGATTGTAAAGTTTGAAGGCAGGAAAATGCTGTTTTGAAATTACAGCCATTTTAAGTATCACATGTAGATTGTGAAACAGCAAGATGTCATGGAAAAGACACTGGATTTGGAATCTAAAGACCCAGGTTTTAGTCTCTGGCTTTCTACTAACCTTTTATGGGATCTTGAACAAATCACTTAACTTCTCTGATTGTGTTTATCTGCAAAAGGTAATTGTTCACTCTTGCACCATCCTTACAAGCTATAAAAGTGCTGCACTATGAAAGCTTTCTTTCCTCCCTTCTGCCAAACAAAATGACGTCCCCTTTCTGTTTCAAGCACTTTGTGTTAATGTAGCACTTTCATTAAAGTCATTCTTATACACTACTGTTTCCCCACTAAAAGATAAGGTCTGTTAAGGGCAGAGAAATGACACATAGTAAGTCCCAAGTACTTGTGAGGTTTAATGAATATTTGGATTCTATAGTAAGGAAGATTGCTGCTGAAATTTGTTTGCCCTTTAAAAAAAACAAAAGCAAAAACCTTCAGAAGAAATTTTGTATTATTTGCAAGCATTTGGCTTGAGAGACAATTTTGTTGTGTTTTTGATCGGCAAAAAGCCGTTTTCTTAAAGCTATTTTAATGGTCTGAATGCTCTAGTGGTTGGAATGTAGCATTTTGCAGATGAGCATCTCATTTACAGGCAAGCACAAGAGGTGGTTGTTGAGCTTTTACATGAAAAGATCTTTCTGTTAACTGTGGAAACCTTTTTGATATTGAGATCCTCTTGGCAGTTTCCTAGAAATCAGAGTTCTCCTCCATTTCATCTTTAAATTGAAACATCTTCTGAGATGAAATGAAATATACAGGACTGTAAAATGCATAAATCTAATGTGCAGTTTGATTACATTTGGCAGACAGTATAAAGAAGCAGATAGCTACTATTAAAACTGGGCTTCCTTACATATCATACTGTTAAAATGATGAAAAAACCCACTGAAACTAAGTTTTCTTAAATTTGTTTCATAAAAAGAAATTAATGTGATATTAAGCTGTTGAATCCCAATAAAAGGTTTCTTTTTTATTTACCCATTAATTAATTCATCTAGTCAGTAAATGTTTATTGAGCACCCTGCTTTATACCAGGCCCTTCTCTGGAAAATCAGTAGTGAATAAAACAGATATTGTCCCTTGACCTCATGGTGCCTGAAATGTAGCAGGAAGAAAAGAATTGGGCAAGCAAATTACAGCTGCAATGACTATTTATAACAAAGAAGTTCAGAGAGCTCTGGGAGCATAAAATGGCCTGTAGCCATGCCCAAACTGCTTTCTGAGATCCTTCATAAGAGCTGACTGGACAAATTTGAGAAATGGGGTCAGGATGATAATATCCCTGCCATGTTTTCCCTCAGATTCTGTGCTCCAGCCTTTCAGAACTACTCAGTATTCTCTAAATGTACCTTGCTCTTTCATGGTGTAAATTTCACGAACGGCCTTTCCTTCCCCTTTTCCCTCTGTAGAATTCCTGCCATCCTTCAAAACAGATCAAATGACACATTCTTTTGAAATCTTCTCTCTCTCTCCCCCCAATTAAATAGGATTAGGTTCAGCTACATGTAACAGAAATCTAAAATAACAGTGGTTTAAAAATATAGGGTTTTATTCTCTCATGTAAAGGAAGTACAAAGCTAAGTAGTCCAGGGCTGAAATGGTTGTTCCATGAAATCAAGAAAGACTCAGCCTCCTCCGCCATCCTTGGTTTGAGACTTCCATTCTCAAGGTCATTTCATGGAAAAGAAGGCTGATGAGCTCCAGTCATCAATGTCCTGATTCTGGATAGCAGGAAGGAGTAAAGGAAGAAGGAAAGACACCTCCCCTAGCTAACACTGTTCCCTTTCAGCAGCCTTTAAGCAGAAGTCCTACACAATATTTCAATTATGTCTCACTGAGCAGAACTAATCACATAGCCACACCTAACTACAAGAGAGGTTGAGAAATAGAAATCCTTTAACTGAGCATATTGTCACCTTGTGGCGATGATAACATCCTTCCTCTCCCTTGCTGTCCGCCCTTTGGTTACTTGTTCTTTCTTTAAATTCTAGCACTCAGTGTAACAGTACTATATTGCTATTGTCTATTTCCTGTGTATAAGCACCCCAGGCACAGAAATTGTATCCTGTTATCTCTGAATCTGTAATACTTTGCACAGAGCCTGGCACAAGAGGTATCAGTTTATGTGTACAAAACGAGGGTGTCAAACTAAATGACTTAATTGCTTTTAGCTAATGAAAAGTCTATAATTATTTCTTGAATCACCAATTTGTATTTTGTAACAGCTTTATTGAAGTATAATTTATATATAACAACATTTTAAGAACCCATTTTAAGTGTACAACTCAATGCTTTTTAGTAAATTTAGAGTTGGGCAACTATCACCAAAATCCAGTTTCAGGCCATTTGTATTACCCCAGAGAGAACTCTTGCAGTCATCTGTTGTCAGTCCCCATTCCTACTCCAAGTCCCAGGTGACCAAATATCTACTGTCTGCCTCAGGTTTGCCTTTTCTGAACATTTCATATAAATGGAATCATACAATGTGTGGCCTTTTGCTCTGGCTTCTTTCACATAGCATTATATTTTTGAGGTTAATTGATGTTGTGATATATATCAGTGGTTTGTTCCTTTTTATTGCTAATATTGTTGATCTTTTAGTTAAATTTTAAAAGTTATTTTCTTAATGATTGCTTTAAGGATTAAATATGTATCATAATTTATCACAAATTATTGTATTTATTATAATCTTCTCATACAATCTATTTCAGCTACAAACTAACTTAATTTTAGTAAAATATAGAAACTTTATTCCAGTGTCACTCCATTGCCCCTCTCCTTTACTTGGGCTCTTTTTTAAATATAAGTTAAGTCTTTATGTATTAAATGCCCACCAATATAGTTTTTTATTTGATATCTTTATTTATTTATTTTACTTTTTTTATTGCAGTAATGGTTTAATAACATTATATAAATATCAGGTGTCATCATATTTCGATTTCTGTGTAGATTATATTATGTTCACCACCCAAAGACTAATTACAATCCATCACCACACACATGTGCCTAATCATCGCTTTCACCCTCCTCCCTCTTCCCTCCCCCATTTCCCTCTGGTAACCGCCAATCCAATCTCTGTGACTGTGTGTTTGTTTGTCATTTTTATCTTCTACTTATGAGTGAGATCATACGGTATTTGACTTTCTCCCTCTGACTTATTTCACTTAGTATAATACCCTCAGGGTCCATCCATGTTGTCACAAGTGGCCAGATTTCATCGTTTCTTATAGCTGAGTAGTATTCCGTTGTGTATTATCCCACATCTTCTTTATCCATTCGTCCTTTGATGGGCATCTAGGTTGCTTCCAAGTCTTGGCTATTGTGAATAATGCTGCAGTGAACATAGGGATGCGTGTATCTTTATGCGTTTGTGTTTTCATGTTCTTTGGATAAATACCCAGCAGTGGAATAGCTGGATCATATGGTAGTTCTATTCTTAATTTTCTGAAGAATCTCCATACTGTTTTCCATAGTGGGTGCACCAGTTTGCACTCCGGCCAGCATTGTATGAGAGTTCCCTTCTCTCCACATCCTCTCCAACACTTGTTGTTTCCTGTCTTGTTAATTATAGCTATTCTGACTCGAGTGAAGTGATATCTCATTGTCGTTTTGATTTGCATTTCCCTGATACTTAATGATGTTGAACATTTTTTCGTGTGCTTGTTGGCCATATCTTTTTTGGAGAAATGTTTGTTCAGATCTTTTCCCCATTTTTTAATTGGGTTGTTAGTGTTTTTGTTGTTGAGATGTATGAATTTTTTGTATATTTTGGATATTAACCCTTTATCAGATATATGGTTTGCAGATATCGTCTCCCAGTTGTTAGGTTTTTTCGTTTTGTTGATGGTTTCCTTTGCTGTGTAGAAGATTTTTAGTTTGATACAGTCCCATCTGTTTATTTTTTCTATTGTTTCCCTTGCCTGGTCAGACGTGGGACTTGAAAATATGCTACTAAGACCCATGTCAAAGCATGTACTGTCATGTTTTCTTGTAGAAGTTTCATGGTTTCAGATCCTACTTTCAAGTCTTTAATCCATTTTGAGTTAGTTTTTGTGTATGGTATAAGATAATGGTCTACTTTCATTCTTTTGCATGTGGCTGTCCAGTTTTCCCAACACCATTTATTGAAAAGACTTTCCTTTTTCCGTTGTATGTTCTTGGCTCCCTGGTCAAAAATTAGTTGTCCATAGCTGTATGGGTTTATTTCTGGGCTCTTGATTCTGTTCCATTGATCTGTGTATCTGTTTTTGTGCCAGTACCATACTGTTTTGGTTCCTATAGCTTTGTAGTATATTTTGAAATCAAGGAGTGTGATACCTCCAGCTTTGTTCTTTTTTCTCAGGATTCCTTTAGCTATTTGGGGTCTTTTGATGTTCCATATAAATTTTAGGATTTTTTGTTCTATTTTGTGAAAAAATGTTGTTGGAGCTTTAATGGGGAATGCATTGGATATATAGATTGCTTTAGGAAGTCTGGACATTTTAACTATGTTAATTCTTCCAATCCAAGAGCATGGAATATCTTTCCATTTCTTTCTGTCTTCTTCAATTTCTTTCAACAATGTGTTATAGTTTTCAGTGTACGGATCTTTCACCTCTTGATTTAAAGTCTTTCACCTCTAGGTATTTTATTCTTTTCGTTACAGTTGTAAATGGGATTGTATTCTTAATTTATCTTTCTGCTACTTTGTTGTTAGTGTATAGAAACACAACTGATTTTTGTCTGTTGATTTTATGTCCTGCAACTTGACTGTATTCATTTATTATTTCTAAAAGTTTTTTGGTGGATTCTTTAGGGTTTTCTATATATAAAATCGTTTGCAAATAGTGACAGTTTCACTTCTTCATTTCCAATTTGGAACCCTTTTATTTCTTTTTATTGCCTGTTTGCTCTGGCTAAGTCTTCCAATATTATCTTAAATAAGAGTGGTGGAAGTGGGCATCTTTGTCTGGTTCCTGTTCTTAGAGGGCTAGCTTTCAGTTTTTCTCCATTGAGAATGGTATTAGCTCTGGGTTTGTCATATATGGACTTTATTATGTTGAGCTACTTTCCTTCTATACCCATTTTACTCAGAGTTTTTATCACAAATGGAGCTGTATCTTCTGAGATGCTTTCTCTGTGTCATTGAGATGATCATGTGATTTTTATTCTTCATTTTGTTAATGTGATGTATCGTGTTGATTGATTTGCGGATGTTGAACTATCCCTGCGTCCCTGGAATAAATCCCACTTGATCATGGTATATGGTCTTTTTAATGTATTGTTGTGTTCGATTTGCTAGTATTTTGTTGAGGATTTTTATATCAATGTTCATCAGTGATATTGGCCTGTAATTTTCTTTTTTTGTGTTGTCCTTATCTGGTTTTTGTATCAGGGTAATGTTGGCTTCGTAGAATGAGTTAGGAAGCTTCCCCTCCTCTTCAATTTTTTGGAAGAGTTTGAGAAGGATAGGTATTAAGTCTTCTTCGAATGTTTAGTAGAATTCACCAGGGAAGCCCTCTGGTCCTGGACTTTTATTTTTCAGGAGATTTTTGATTACTGTTTTGATCTCCTTACTGGTGATTGGTCTATTCAAATTCTCTGTTTACTTCTCGATTCAGTTTTGGAAGATTGTATGATTCCATAATTTATCCATTTCTTTTAGATTATCCAATTTGTTGGTGTGTATCCTGGAGAGGTGGCCTTATGTAAGAGATGCCTTATGAGGCCTGGCAGTGTGCTTCCCTCTCGTCACCAGTTCCAAATGTTCAGGAGTGACGCCTGTGTGGGCTGCATGTGTCCTTCTGTGGTGGCAGGATTGCTCTTGCTGAAAGCGCCCTGGGAGGCTAGGCTGTCCCCCTGGCCTGCTGGTTGTAGTTCTCAACTGCGTGTGGCTGAGACCCTTCAGTCTGGACCCTTCAGTCACTTTATCAGGTTTGGGGAGCCCTAGCACAGTTGGCGTCAGGGTCTAATAGCACATTCCTGTTGCAGTTTTTCTGTTAAATGAGTAGGCCCCAAGTGTGGGAGGTTGCTAGGCTCAGGGGCTTACAACTGCTGTAGGCCTCTGGCCTACGAGTCTGTCGTTAGCTCTCTCAGGATGCAGCAGAGTGGGGCTGGCCCAGGCATAGGAGCACCCAAATTTTTCAGGCTTTGGAAGGTGGGGCTGATCTCCTATGTGGCTGTTTGAGAAGTACAAGTCTTCTGCAGCTGACTAGCTCCACAGCCCACAGGTCCACACTCACTGTCAACACCGTCCTGGCTGATGTGCACATCCCAACCCCCTGAAGCGGACCCAGTTGCCCCACTGCAGAGGCCCCCACACACCGCACCAGTGTCCCACACACTCCACCCACTCGTCATGCATGCCTGCCTTGTGGAGGTGGACCCACTCACCCAGCTGCAGAGGACCCAGGTGCCTAGTCTATGCAGACCCACAAGTTGTCTGAGGGCTTGTTGTTGGGTAGGGCCAGTCCCTAGGATGGACTTCCTGCCCTGGCTGAGCTGGATTAAATCAGCTCTCTAGTAGGTGTGGCAGACCCCTGGGCTAATAGGCCAGGGGACAAATCCAATAGCATCTGCCACCATCTGTGTCAGCATGCCTGTACTAGGTCACAGTAATGGCTGCTGCCAATCTCTCAGTCCCTGGACAGGTCTCACCTCTCACCGAGATGTACCCAGAGCCTATCAGATGAGTTTCTTTTTAAGAAAGGACTGTGCATCTTTCTTTCTGGTAATTTTAGATTGCTTTCCAAAACAGGTGAATTTGTGTGTGGGCCCTTTAAGAGCTGACTTTTTCCGCTTATGTCCAATAGCTTTTCTAGGGGTATTCCCTGTTGTAGTTAATAGCCAGCAAAGCGAGATATTTTGAGACTTGTCCCAGTTGTACTGAGTCCGAAGGGTGCTTATAGTGGTAACACTCCCCCACTCAGATCCTCTGCTCCTCCAGGGAAGGCTGCATACCTTAGGATTGCTCCTGACTGGCCGTGAATCTCTGCGGCTCTGCAAAGGTGGCTTTTAGGTGGCTTTTTTTCTTTCCAAAAAGGAATTTCTGCCTCTTCCACCTCAGTCAGATCTGTCCCTTGTCATGGGGGTTCTTTTTTATCCAGTTTTCAGTTCTCCCTCAGGCGTAATCATTCTGAGAATTGGTTGAGTCCATGGGAGGAGGTGAGTTCAGACTCTGCTTATGCTGCCATCTTGATACCAACTCCCAACAATATGGTTTTAAAGTTATGTTTTATATAGCTGTCTTCTTTTTTTTTTTTTAGTTCATAATAGTATACATCATTGTGAAATTTCAGTTGTACATTATTTCTTGTCTGTCACCACATAGGTGCTGCCCTTCACCCCCTATGCCCACCACCCAACCCCCTTCCCCTGGTAACCACTGAACTGTTTGCTTTGTCCATGTGCTTGTTTATATTCTACACATGAGTGAAATCATCTTGTGTTTGTCTTTCTCAGTTTGTCATATTTCGCTTAGCATAATTCCCTCCAGGTCCTTCTGTATTGTTGCAAATGGGATGATTTTGTCTTTTTTCTGGCTGAGTAGTATTCCATTGTGTATGTATACCACATCTTCTTTATCTGATTATCAGTCAATGGGCACTTGATTGTTTCCATGTCTTGTCTTTATATGGCTGTCTTTTAAATCTATTAAGAGGGAAAAAAAGAGAAAAATATTTATACTGTCTTTTATATTTACCTACATAATCACCTTTACTGGTACTCTTTATTTTTTCACCTCTCGTTAGTACCATTTCCTTTTAGCCTGATAGTTTTAGTATTTCTCTAGCATTTTCTTAAAGGCAGGTTGCTAGAGATGAGTTATCTCAGTCGTTATTTATATGGGAATGTCTTTATTTTTGCTTTCAATTTCTAACAGTGGTTTTGCTGGGGTTAGAAATCTTGGTAGACACGTTTTTTGTTTTTTTCTTTCAGCATGTTTTATATATCATTTCACTGCCTCTGGCCTCCATTATTTTTGATGAGAAGTGAGCTGTTAGTCCTTATTGTTGTTTCCCTTTATCTGATAAATTGTTTCCTCTTACCACTTTTGAACATTTCTCCTTGGCTTTCAGCAGTTTTTACTATGATGTGTACAGGTGTGAATCTTTTTATGTTTAGAAATGTGGACTTCATTGTTTGTCTTGGATGTGTAGTTTGTTTATTTTAAATCAAATTTGGGAATCTTCTGGCCGTTACGTGTTCATATTTTTTTCTGTCCATTTCTTTCCTTTCCTCTTTCTGGAATTCCCATTACTTGTATGTTGGTTTGTTTGATAGTTTCCCACAGGTCACTGGCTCTGTTTCTCTTCCTTTTTTCTTGTTGTTTTTCAGATTGCGTGATCTGTATTCAGCTGTTTTCAAGTTCTGTGATTCATTCTTCTTCAGGCTCAGATTTGTTATTGAGTCTCTTGAATGTTCCATTTCAAAATACAATTTCCTTTTGGTTCTTTTTATTTTTATAGTTTCTATTTATTGATATTTTCTATATGATGGCTCATTATCATCATATTTTCATTTAATTCTTTAAACATGATTTCCTTTAGTTCTTTTCAACATTATAATAGCTGCTTTGAAACATTTATGTGCTGATTCTGACATCTGGGTTGCCATAGAAATAATATCTATAGTTTACTTTTTTTTCACCCTGGTAAATGTGTTACACTTCACTGTTTCTTTGCATGTTTTATTATTTTTGTTGTTGTTGTTGTTGAAAACTGCATGTTTTAGATAATATATTGTAGCAACTCTTGATTCAGATCCTCTCCGCCCACCTCTCGGAGGAGGAGGAGCATGCATTTGCTGAGGTTTTTTTTAAAGATTTTATTTTTTCCTTTTTCTCCACCAAGCCCCCCCCCCCGGTACATAGTTGTATATTCTTCATTGTGGGTCCTTCTACTTGTAGCATGTGGGATGCTGCCTCAGCGTAGTTTGATGAACAGTGCCGTGTCCACGCCCAGGATTCGAACCAACGAAACACTGGGCCACCTGCAGCGGAGCACGCGAACTTAACCACTCGGCCACGGGGCCAGCCCCTGCTGAGGTTTTTTTTGGTTTATTTAGTGACTTGCTTAGAGTAGAGAGTCTGTCCCCTTTGCAATGTGTGACTGCTAATTTCTGTGGTCTTTTTTTTTTTTTAACAATGTGTATTTATTTAATTATTTATTTAACACACAAGTAGTTTATTCTGGCCTTTTTTTTTTTCTTGGTGAGGAAGATTGGACCTGAGCTAACATTCGTTGCCAATCTTCCTCTTTATTTTTCCTTGAGGAAGATTGTTACTGGGCTAACATCTGTGCCAGTGTTCCTCTATTTTGTATGTGGGATGCCTTGACCAGTGGTGGTAGGTCTGCACCCAGGATCTGAACCCGCAAACCCCAGGCCACCAAAGCAGAGAGCATGAACTTAACTACTATGCCACCAGGCCAACCCCCCAGTCATATTTTTTAAATTACTGTTTTAATTTTTAAACTTGGCTTCCTAGGGGTCACCCTTGCATCAGCATAGATTAGTAGTCAGCCAATGATTGGTCTAAACCCTGGGTCAGGAAAGCTTCTACCCTTTGCTAATGGATCTATTTGTCATTTGGGGAATGCATTCAAAGTTCACGCAATTTATATTTCTCTTCCAACCTTTACTTTCAGTGTGTTCAAGGCCTTATATTCACACAGGGTCAGTAGATGGCTAAGACCCTTTCCAGTTTCTCCTTAGCAAGTGTGAAGCCTTACAGACCATCAGGGATCCCTTAGCGGGTCTTATCTTATCAAGACCCACTTTGGCTGTTTTGTTCCCCAGAACTCCCTTTTAAATCTCTAGCTTATCTGCAGGTCTGTTGCCTTCCCTAACTAGTATTATGACCTTAGGCTAGCTGCAGTAGTGGCCTTCCTGGATTGTTTACCATTGTTCCCTAGATTGTCCCTCTATTGTTCTTGACAGTGACTCTGGGCGTTGTATTTTCTATGCTCAGCTTCAAATTAAATCAGCCCATTCTGGCAGCAGTCATCCTCTTGGCCTAGCCTGCTCTGATGGAATTACCCCCAGGGAGCTGGGGGTGGAGGGATAGGGGCAGCCTCTGGCTAAAATGCCATAGATTCTCACTGTTCTTACTATGGTTCAGTAATTTTTCTTGAATAAACATTTCTCAATTTGATGTATGCCTTTAGTTAATTTTCAGAGGCCTGAAATGGTTGTTTTGGACAGTCTTATCCAGTTTTCTTGTTGCTTTTTGGAGAGAGGATTTGCTAAGTAGTTTAGGTGTTCTAGAAGTTCTGCCTCTTTGTATTATTTTTGGCACTTTAATTTTTAATTGTTTTTTTTTTTTCCTGAGGAAGATTTTCCCTGAGCTAACATCTGTTGCCATCGTCCTCTTTTTTTGCTGGAGGAAGATTTGCCCTAGGCTAACATCTGTTCCAGTCTTCCTCTATTTTGTATGTGGGTTGCCACCACAGCATGGCCACCTACAAGTGGTGTAGGTCTGCACCCAACATCTGAACTGGGCCACCAAAGCAGAGTGCACCAAACTTAACCTCGAGGCCATGGGGCCAGCCCCTATTTTTAATTTTTAAAATCCCTGCAACTAGACCATGACCTCCTTTGGGCAGATACTATCTTTCTATTTTCCCTGTAGTATCCATCTCAATATGCATTAAACCTTTGAGCTTTAATTTATCTGTCAAATAACATTAGTAATCCTTGCATTGATTACGTCAAAGGATCAAGTGAAATAATGGTTAAAATCTCATTGTAAACTATAAGCACTTTGTAAATGGTAAAATTCCTTGAAAATTTTAAAGTAGTTTGCAAACTACAACACTAATTTTAAAGATTTTATTTTTTCCTTTTTCTCCCCAGAGCCCCCTGGTACATAGTTGTATATTCTTCGTTGTGGGTCCTTCTAGCTGTGGCATGTGGGACGCTGCCTCAGCGTGGCCTGACGAGCAGTGCCATGTCCACACCCAGGATTCAAACCAACAAAACACTGGGCCGCCTGCAGCGGAGCGCGTGAACTTAACCACTCAGCCACGGGGCCAGCCCCAATGACACTAATTTTAAAGACTGCAACCTCTTGTGCATATGGTACTTCCAAGTATTCATCCTTAGTCCCTGGTCTTTTTTTTCTTTCCCTGACATTTTATGCTCATAGATTTTGCTGTTGCTTTGAAAGAAATGGCCCGGTGTTTCTGAGGACAGCAGCAGGTCACTTGCAGAACAGTCTTGGAATGAAAACCTGCTCTACCAGTGGGGAAGTCTTTAGCACCTTGGTCTGTTTTTCCTGTCACATGTCACCACTGTGTGTTCTGCCCAAGATGAGCTCTCAGTGGAGGCTTCTCTGGACATTCAAAATACATGCTGGAGAGATGTGGAGCCAAATAGTTGACGGGGATATGCCAAGAATTGCCAAGCACCTTGAAGCTTTTTTGTTGTGTTCTGGGGAAGCATGAAGGATGGTTCATTATTCATTCAACTACTATGTATTTAGTGCCCGTTATGTGCTAGGTAATATTCCGAGTACTGGGGGTACAAGACAAAATAAACAGAATCTTGTTCTTGTGGAATTTACTCTAATGGGGGTGGACACTAAACAGATAGGCAAGAAAATATGTCAGGTAGTGATAGATGACAGTAGGAAAAGTAAAGCGGGATGAGGAGACAGAGCATGTGGAGCAGCTATTTTAGATAGGTTGATTAAGGAAGTCATTTTTGATAAGGTGACATGAATGGAGTAAGGGAATATGCCATTTGGATATCTGGGGGAAAGGCATTCTAGGTGGGAAAAAGCAAGTGCAAAGACCCTGAAGCATAAGCACACATGGTGTATTCAGGGAACAAGGAGGTCATTATGACTGGAGTGGACAAAGCAAGGGGATAGTGGAAGGAGTTCACCAGAGAGATGAATTTGTGAGGTCAAATCATATAAGGTCTTGTATACTTTTATAAGGACTTTGGATTTTATTCGGAATATGACGAGAAGCTATTGCAGAGTTGTGCTGGTACAAGTAGTGTAGACATACTGTGGTTTAGCCCAGGGAGCCCAGGAGCCATACTTGGCTCTGGAGAGAGAACTAGGCAGGACTTGCACAGTGGGTGCTTGTCCTACTTGTCTTAGTGAAGAAGTGAAATCAGGTTGGATAGGTAGGATATGGCGTCTAAGAATTCTAGGCAGCTGGCCGGAATAGAAGTCAGTCAGTCAGTGCTTTTATTCTCTTATAACTGCCCATGTGTGCCCAGCAGGAACCCAGCAGGTAGATATGAATTGCCTTCATGGTGGGATCTATCAGAGTCCAAACAGAGCACAAGGGACCCCCAGTTAAAGGGGGGTTCAGAGCCTGCTATTCCAGAGGAGAATCCAGTGCTGGATTGGGAGACTAGGAAGACGGGGAAATTCGCGTGCACAGTGGAAGTATCTTGGACCTTCGAATCAGACAGACCTGGATATGTAACTGACTTTTCTCAGTTCTTAGTTATGAGATTTTGGGCAAATCACTTCATGTCTGGACTTTAGTTTATTTACCTATAATATAGTGAAAATAATACCTATTTTGCCAAATCACTGTGACCTTATTAAACTTAAAGAGACTTAATAAGGTAAGTCTCTAGCACAGTAGCTGTCACATGGTAGATATTAAATAAATAGTAGCTGCTAGTAATAGAGGTAGTATTTATAATAGTGATAATGGTTAACCCGTACAGAATGCTCGTTGTATATTATGCATTGTTATAAGCAGAGTTTGTAGGCATCTCAAATTTAAATCCAAATCCAAATTTCTATTCTTCACTCAAAACATGCTCCTTTCATAGTTTTCATCACAGTAGACAGCATTTTTATTATTCGAGTTTCTCAGGTTAGCTTTGGAGTCATTGTTAACGTCTTTCTTCCTCTCATACTCCATATTGAATCCATTAGTAATTCCTGTTGGGTTGATCTTCAAAATATATCCAAAATATGACTTCCCACCACCACCACCTCCACCACTGCTACTACCCTATTTCAAGCCACTATTACCCTTCATCTGAATTATTTCAATAGCATCCTAACTGATCTGCTTCTCCTCTTGCCTTCCTGCCATCTGATCTCAGTTCAACAGTCACAGTAATCTTCTTAAAATGAAGTCAAATCATGTCATTCTTCTGCTCAGAACACTCCAGTGACTTCCTATCTCATTTAGAACAAAAACCAAAGTCCTCATAGTGGCCTACAAAGCCCTGAAAGGTTTGCCCCTCATTACCTGTCTGATCTGACTGCCTGCTCTTTTCTCTTCCATTCTCTGCACTCCAGCTAAACTGGGCCCCATGCTATTTCTCAAACATGCTTCCGCTTCAGGGCATTTGCGTTTGCTGTTTCCTTACTTGGGTAGTTTCCTCTCAGAGACCTGGAAGGCTTGCTCCCTCAACTTATTCAAGTATTTGCTTAAATGTCACTTTCTCTAAACATCTTATGTAGAATTCTACCCCCACCCCTTGGTGCCCTCTACTCACCCTCAGTAGATTTTCTGTAGCATTTATTGCCATCTGATATACAATATATATTTTACTTTAAAAAACTTTTGTCTCTTTCTACCCCCCCCCCCAACTAGAATATGAGGAATTTATGTTGTTCTTGTTCACTGCTGTGTCTCAGTTCCTCTGTCAAGCTTATGTGAGACCAATGGCATTTGGGAAAGAAAGTCTCTAGCAACATCCTCAGCTACCTTTTGGGTATCAAAATCTCCTTGGGAACATAAACACATAGATTCCTGAGCCCCATCCCAAATAGAGCATAGAGGATCTTGTATACCATGTGAAGGAGTTTGGATTTTATTCCCAAGGCTTTTGAGGAGAGTAATGCCCTTATCCAGCCTGTGTTTTATGAAAGAATATCAAGGATGAATTAGAGTGGACTAGGGGACTGCCCGTGGCCGAGTAAAGTTCTCGCCCTCCGCTTCGGTGGCCCAGGGTTTCGCCAGTTCGCATCCTGGGCGTGGACATGGCACCACTCATCAAGCCATGCTAAGGCGGTGTCCCACGTGCCACAGCTAGAAGGATCCACAACTAAAATATACAACCATGTAATGGGGGGCTTTGGGGAGAAGAAGGGAAAAAAACCAGAGTGGATTAGAATGGGAAAAAGAGACCTCTTGGGACTGTTGTAATAATTCAGACGAGATGAAGCTTAAACTAGAGGGCAGTAGCAATGAGAAAGGTAGGGTTGTCAGAACTTGGTGATTGATTGGGTGTGAAAGAGTGGGAGGAAATTGGGATGACTTCCAGGTTTTTGGCTTAGGTGCTAGGTGGATGGATTGTCAGTAACTCTGAGACAGGCAATACAGGATGGAAGAACGGGCTTGGGGAAAGATGGTGGGTTTACTTTTGGACATGATGAGTTTGAATGAGTTATCAGGAAGAAATGTTCAGGAAGTAGGTGTATGTGGGTGTGGATGTTTGTGTGAGTGTAGTGTTGTAATAATTATTTTGAGAAAGATGTGAATTTGGCAGTTATTAGGTTTCATGTATCATGAACTAATCTAGACAACCACTAATCTACTTTCTGTCTCTATAGATTTGCCTATTCTGGGTATTTCATGTAAATTGTATCATATAATATGTGGCCTTCTGTGACTGCTGCTTTCACTTAATATGTTTTCAAGGTTCATCCATGTTGTAGCATGCATCAGTACTTCATTCCCTTTTTATAAAAAGCTGTATATAATTTATATACCCTACAATTCAGTGATTTAAAATGTGCAATTCAATGGTTTTTAGTGTATTCTCTGAGTTGTTATCCATCACGACAATCAATTTTACATTTTCTTTACCTTTCCCGCAAAAAGCCATACCCCTTAGCTATCACCTCTCCGATCTTCTTATCCACTCCCACCCAACACTAGGCAACCACTAGTCTACTTTCTCTGTCTATAGATTTGCCTATTCTGGACATTCCTTATAAATGGAATCATACAATTTCTGGTCTTTTGTGTCTGACTTATTTTGCTTTTGCATGATCTTTTCAAAGTTCATCCATGTCGTAGCATGTATCAATACTTCATTCCTTTTTATTGCCAAATATTCCATTGTATGGATCCATTCATCAGTTGAACATAAATTGGGTTGTTTCCACCTTTTGACTATTATGAATAATGCTGCTGTGAACATTCATGTGGACATACATTTTCATTTCTCTTTGGTATATACCTAGGAATGGCATTGCTGGATCATATGGTAACTCTTATGTTTAACTATTTGAGGAACTGTCAGACTTTTTCCCAAAGAAGCTGCATCATTTTACGTTCCCACCAGCGCTGTATAGGGGTTCCAGTTTCTCCACATCCTTGCCAACACTTTCTATTTATTATCGGTCTTTTTTATTCATATACACCATCCTAGTGGTATCTCATTGTGGTTTTCACTTGCATCTTTTCATGTGCTCATTGGCCATTTATATAACTTCTTTGAAGAACTATCTTCAGATCTTTTGCCCATTTTTTAATTGGGTTATTGGCCTTTTAACTATTGAGCTGAGTTCTTTATATATTTTAAATACAAATCACACGTCATATATATGATCTGAAAAAATTTTCTCCCATTCTGTGGGTTGCCTTTTCGTTTTCTTGATGATGTCCTTTAAAGCACAAAGTTTTTAGTTTTGATAAATCCAGTTTATTTTTTCCTTTGGTTGTCTGTGCTATTGGTATCATATTTAAGATTGCCAAATCCAAGGTCACAAAGGTTAATGCTGTATTTTTCTTCTTTCTTCTAAGAGTTTTATATTTTTACCTCTTTCATTTAAGTCTTTGATCCATTTGAGGTGCTAGTCTTGATCCTGTCCCTTACTTGCTTTGTGATCTTGTAGTGTTCATTTGCCTTTTCTCAGCCTCATTGTTTTTAATTTGTAAAATGAAAGCTGATGTGTGTGTGTATAAATAAACAACAACAGAAAACAGATCACTGGTTGCCATGGGCTGTGAGTTGGGGGAGGGTATTGACTACAAAGATGAGAGAACTTTTTGGGGTGATGAAAATACTTAATATCTTAATTGTGGTGTTTGTACAACCATATACATTTTTCAGGGTTCATAGGTATGCCTAGAAGGGATATGTTTTAGTATACGTAAATTATACCTCAATAAACCTGTCTTTTAAAAAAAACACCTTAAATCAACTCTACAAAGTGTATGTTGTTCTTTTCCATTTTGAGGCTAGAGGAAATTGAGGCTCAGAAAAGTTAGGGAACTTGCCTGTGCCCCACATTTGATGTGTGGCAGTTCCAGAGTTTGAACCTAAATCTGCCTGATCATAGAGCTTGTGATCTTCCTACTCATTTTCAGCCTGTCCCTGAAAATATTGACAGTGTATGGATTCTGTTGTAAAAGGCCAACCTTCCCTTGAAAGCCAGGAACACTGTCTGCCTGTGAGCAGCTCCCCAGAAGTAGCTCATATTCTTATTCCAAATTTTGAACTCCTGGCAGATCTCATTTCTATCAGTCGTTAGTTGGGATTGGAGTTGATGCTGTTGTTGAGTGCTGCCCAGGCATGATCTTCTTCTGAGGCTGTGGCCTTCATTTTGGAGCAGCGGGAGACCAGTTTCAAAGCTGATGAGTTTCTTTGGTTATGAAAAGTAATTTCGTACTTTGTCCAATCGGCAACACAAGTACCTGCTCTGTAGGAGGGTGCTCCGATGTTTACAGGGCCAGTTGTGCTGCTTAGCACTTTAACAGTCTTCCTTCCCCCGGCTTATTTAGCAGAGAACTAGTTGGGTAGAAGAGAGATCCAAGCAGGGAAAATGTACAAGGAGCCTTCTGTATTGTTGTTGTTGTCACATCATCACCGTCATCATTTACATCTGCATGCCACTTTACCGTTTGCAGTGTATTTTAATGTCTCTGATCTGTCTTAATTCTCGCAGTACCCTGTCAGGAGAGTACTTATACTATAGTCGTGTGCTGCATAACGTTGTTTCAGTCAATGACGGACATTATGACGGTTGTTCCATAAGATTAGTACCACATAGCCTAGGTGTGTACCATCTAAGTTTGTGTAAGTATACTCTATGATGTTCACACGGTGATGAAATCCCCAGCAACGCATTTCTCAGAACGTATCCCCGTCATCAAGTGACGAATGACTGTATTTAGAGAAAGAGTGTTACTTGGCTGTATTCTTGGATAATTCCGGCTGCAAGAGTATTTTTTCCTGAAGTTGTGCTGAAATATATGTCTCCTATACTCTCATCCTCAAGTTCTTCTAGTTTCAGTTTGTTAACTGGTGGTAGTTTAATCTAGCCTGTTGCCCTGGGGTGTTTTGCCAGGGCTGCACAATGGGTACATTTCAGGAAGGTCTATCCTCTGAAATTGACCAGTGGCATTTTCCTTTTTTGTCTGTTTGACTGCCCCAGCTTCCTCTCCTTGGGAACTCCTCTTTTTTCCACTTCTCATTCCAGAACCCTGGACAGACTAATTAATCTCAGAGCAGTTGTCATCAAGTCAGCTGTTGACTGCTTGTCTTCAACATTTGACTTGTTTCCTATCTTGAGGTGCTACAGGAAGAAGTTAATGACCTAAAAAATTGCCCATGTATCATGTGAGCCTAGTTAGGAGGGAATTGTTTGATTTTTATGAAGTGTAAATAATATGTTTGGAGACACATTTTCAAACATGTGTCAGCCTATGTGTCAGAGATGGTTCCCTAAAGAAAGTGGGACAAATTGGCTGGCTAATAGAGCTTAATGACAGATTTTCCATTAATCAGAATGGAGAATGTGCTTCATTAAGATAATTAACAGAGCACTTGTGCAGGTGGTACTTACTGCATGCAAATTTCCAAGTTTCTTTCTTTCCCTTGAATAAATTTTGGAAGAGATCTTGGCTGTGTTTCCTTGTTTGCATTAAAATGATCAATGGCAGTAAGTTTCTATTTTTTTAAAAGCTGCTAGTAACTGGTATGTTGTCCTCTGCAGGTGCAAGGGGTGAGTAATACGCTTTCTGCTTTCCATTCCAGCAGCCAGTGTGCCCATCACCAGCACCCAGGCTCCTCTGGTGAACAGTAGAAGTGAATCCTTTCCCAGCTCCTGAACTAGGATCATTAGAATTAGAAAGGACCTCAGAGAGCCTAAACTAATTGATTTTACATCAGGATATTAAAGTCCAGAGAGGAGAAGTGACTTGGTCAATGCCATACAGTATGCTAATGGAAGAGTCGTCTGTGGGATAGTTGGACCAACACTGAACTGAGAGCCAAAAGGCTTGGGTCAACATTAGGTATCACCTCTCTGCTTCTCAGTATCTTCATTGGTATAACGGGAAAAGTGTCTAGCATAGGGCCAAGTACAAATAAACAGTTTTTTGTTTAGTACTCTTTCTACTATACCATTGCTTCTTGTTGCTTCTCTGTGAGCATAAACTGAAGATTATAGAGGGGAAGCTGATGTCAGGGAGAATGAGCAATCAGTAAATCAATGCTGTTTTCTTTGTTTCTCTGTAGGATCCGCAGTCTTCCACAATGAACCCTGTTTACAGCCCCGTGCAGCCTGGGGCTCCTTATGGCAACCCTAAAAACATGGCCTATACAGGTGAGTGGTGTGAGAATGGCTCTGATTTTGAGAAAAGGTGGTTAAGGACATGAGCAAATAACTTGTGGAATGACTTTTGGCATACTGCGCCTCCAAAAGCCTTGGGGAAGCCTGGGAACTTGGAGAAGGGTGACGTGTCTGGGGTCTAGTGGGGATGGAAATGATGTTCGTGAGACTGAGGATTATTGAGTTATCAACTAGGGGGAAGGAAGGGAGGTAACATTTATTTATTGAGTACTTACCATGGGCCTGGCCCTGTGCTAGGCACTTACACATACCGTATTTCACTTAATCTTAAAGCAGTTCTACACAGTGCAGCTTATTATCATTTCACAGAGGAGAAAACCATAGTCACAGTAAGAAGCCCAAAACAAAAGTAGATATTTGAACCCAGCTCTTCTGATTTTCTTTCCTGAACTGCATACCAAGCTGTTTCCAACTTCTCTGCCTTTGTGTATGTTGTCCCTCTGTCTGGAATGCCATTGTCCCCTGACAACTTCACCTTATTCTTTAATAACTCAGCTCTGAGCTCAGACAGCACTTTTCCAGGAAGCATTCTCTCCCTTACTTGGCCTTAGGCAAGTTTTTTCCATAATTTAATTTAAATAATAAGGATAATAAAGCTGTTGTAATAAACACAAATATAGCAAAGATAACCTGAAAATCTGCCTACTTCAGAATACCTAGAAAAGCTGGATAAAGTATAACTAACCTCTTATGTTTGTTAAGCTGGATACAATATAAAAAAAAATTTTGTGTTATATAACAAACACAGGTAGAATTGAGATTTAAAGAAAGAAAAAGAAATCTCCAGGGGTCAAAAAAAATGAAAAGGAAGCTAAAACTCAGTGAGCTGATGTTGGACTGCTGCGTGAAGGTTTCTGGTTTGGGCAATCAAAGGGCTTGCCTTTTCACAGCCGCCGATGGGTGCAGGTGGCTTGGGAGATGAGGCTTTGGGCCCTGGAGAAGCCGTGCGCCGGAACTCAAATTCCCCTGCATGAAGCTAGGACCTTAGAGAAGTCATATTGTCAGTGAAAAAAAAATTTGACTCAAAAGTATAGAGAGACAACAGGAAGCTTATGTTAAAAAAGAAAGTTCCCCCAAAATTTGAAACCTTGGCCTGTGTGAAGTCAGAATTATTCTGCTTGTGTGGAGTTTATACTACCTGTGTGGTCCTAGAATCTCCAGTGAAGAAATTAACTTAAAATATAGTTCCCAGCTGATGATATTCCTTGGTGATTAGTAGAAACAAAGACAATCCTCCTTACTTCCCTCCCTCCCTCTGGAGGAGTGCTAATTATCTCATTTGATTCTCACAACTGTCCTGTGCAATAGATAATATTATCCCAGCCTATAAAAGACATTTAAATTTAGGGAGGTTAAGCAACTTGTCCAAAGTCACCTAGCTATTATCTGACAGAACAGGGCTTTGAACCTCGTTGTTCATTCACTCAAAACACATTTACCAGGTTCTACCATGTGCCAAGCAGAGAGACAAGGTCTGCTCCCTTTCCAAACACTGCCTAATCTTCTTTGTGCAAACTGATAGGTAAATGCAACTGTTTTCCTCTTTCTCAAGTTTAGCAACTCAGTAAGAATGAAGGCAAGGAGGATCACAGGAAACCCTCAGGATTCCCCTGGGCTCTGTCTGCCAAAGCAGCTCAGTCCCGTCTGGCAAAGGAACTTAGGTTGCTGGAACACTCTGAACTGGAAAGGAAAAAGCAACAGGCTTCCTGAGCTAGTGGCACATAGGACACTGGCCAGTGGGTCCTGGTTACTGGAATTAATTTTATTAGAATAAATAAATAATAGAAGTTCAAACAGAAAATATTTACTATTAAGGTTAAATAATAAGGATAATAAAGCTGTTGTAATAAACACAAATATATGAAACTGAAAGTTAGTGATGACAGTTATAGTCATATCAGGCTCACCCTCCAATATATTTCTGAATGTTTTTTGGTTTGCATAGAATTGAGAAAATCCTGATTTACAAACATAAGTAGCTGCAAATGTTAGCAGTCTTTTTTTTTAATTAACATGCATTTTTTTTTCTTTTGAGGAAGATTAGCCCTGAGCTAACTGCTGCCAATCCTCCTCTTTTCGCTGAGGAAGACTGGCCCTGAGCTAACATCCATGCCCATCTTTCTCTGCTTTATATGTGGGACACCTACCACAGCATGGCGTGCCAAGTGGTGCCGTGTCCACACCCGGGATCCTAACCGCAAACCTTGGGCTGCCGAAGTGGAACATGCGCACTTAACTGCTGCGCCCCCAGGCCGACCCTTAGCATGCATTCTTAGAAACTTAAGTTAACACACTGATCATCTTATGTGTATACACGCTTTATAAAAATGGTTCTAAATTTTTTTTTTAAATCAAGTCAAATATTTGAGGAATCTCTGAAGCACTTCCCTACTGTTCTTACAGAACAAAGTTTAGAACAATCAGACGAAGAGTTCTCTGAGATCCCTCCATTTTCTGTCTAGGAGGCTACAGTATAGCATACACAGTAAAGTGCAAAGTTATAAGGAGAAAATGGTATATTGCACTCACTGCCAATGGCTCCCTTCTGGGGCAAAACAAGACAATTCTTAACCTACTTTTTGAGCTTCATTTCCCACTTTTCCCCCCTTTTCTACTCTTTACTCCAGCTACTCTCAAGTACTAACAAACACTGACCATAGCGTACGTTTTTACCTCCATGTGTTTGCCACAGTGTTACCTTTGCCTTAGATTTATATTCATTATATTTTTGAAGGCTCATGATATGCTAAAGCACCATGTTAAACAACTACATAAATTTTCTCATTCACTACCCATTACCTCCCCATCTCTAATTATTTGTAAATAATAAAAACCATTATTAAGCACTTACTTTGTCCCAAATATTCTATGCTGAGCTATTATATGCTCTTATATATATTATAGTACATACTGAGTGCCTGAGTGCTCATTTCACCCTTACAGCAGCCCTATGAAAGAGGGTAATACTATTGCCCTCATGTTATATGTGAGAACGCTGAGGCTCTGGGATGCTGCCTCAGCATGGCCTGATGAGCAGTGCCATGTCTGCGCCCAGGATGTGAACCAGTGAAACCCTGGGGCACCCAAATGGAGTGCACAAACTTAACCACTCGGCCATGGGGCTGGCCCTGAAACTGTGGTAATTTAATTCAGGTCATATGACTTGGCCAGTGTATATAGATTCTAAAGGGCGAGGAAAGATTTGAACTCAGGTCTTTATGATTTTAAAGTGTGTGTCCTTTCTGTACTCCTTTCATTGCTCCCAGTGATAAGCTAGGGGAGAGGGTTGTTTTTTTAGTTTCTAGGACTAGGGAGTCTTGCCTTTGAGAAGCTAGATGCCACCTCTAGAGAGTTTGGGGTAGGCTAGGGGTGCAGAAGAAGCAAAAGTGGAGGATCAGGTCCATTGTGGTATGGTCTGCTTCAGAGGTAATGGGGTGGTAGCTACAAGGAACAGAGAGGTCAGAAAAACTCCCGATTTGAAATTCTCTCTGAAGTCTAAGGGGGAAATAAAATACAGCTTTGTAATTATGATTCTGGCACCAATTCTGATGTGTGGGTCGTTTTCCCCACACCAAGCAATTCTCTGACACCAGCTGGGTGTCCTACAATTCAGCTCGATTTTGACACTATCCGTCTGGCGATAGCATCAGATTCCACAGGTTAGGGGCTAAGTCCCAAAAGATTGTCTCCACTTCAGATGCCAGTTGCAATTCCAAGTTGTTACCTGTGCTTTTGATTGATTGGCTTATAAATCAGAGGTTTCCACAAACCTCTCCTTGAGTTCAATTAATTTGCTAGAGCGGCCCACCGTACTCAGGAAACCAGTTTACTCACTAAATTACCAGTTTATCGTAAAAGGATATAACTCAGAAACAGCCAGGTGGAAGAGATGCATCGGGCAAAAGTGTGTGGAAAGGATGCAGAGCTTCCATGCCATCTCCAGGCACACCGCTCTTCCAGCACCTCCTCGTGTTCACCAACCTGGAAGCTCTCCAAACCATGTTCTTTTTGTTTTTTTATGGAGGCTTCATTACATAGGCATGATTGATTAAATCATTGGTCATTGGTGGTTGATTCAACCTCCAGCCCCTCTCCCCTTCCTGGAAGTCGAGGGGTTGAGACTGCAAGTTTCAACTCTCCAGTTACATGGTTGATTCCCCTGGCAATCAGCCCCCATCCTTAGGTGCTTTCCAAAAGTCACCTCATTAACATAAACTCAGGAGTGGATGAAAGGATGAAAGGGGTTTGTTATGAATATCAAGACAACTTTATCGTCTTATTACTTAGGAAATTCCAGGGATTTTAGGAGCTCTGTGCCAGGAAAGGGGACGAAGACCAAATATATATTTCTTATTGTAAATTACGATATTACTGCAATACAGTGTATTCTGATGAACAGCTATCTTCTAGCCAATTGAGTGTTCTCTCTCTCTTTACTTTTTAAAGCTCCTATACTGAGCACTTCATATGTGCCAAAAGGTGAGCTCAGTGTTTTATAGACAATATTTATTTTTATACTTGCAGCAATCCTATGAGGATTATGTTATATAATAGTGGTTATAACCAGCTCCTTGTAAATCTTGGAAAAGTAAACTGAGAATATTATATGCTCATCTGCTTTAAAATACTTAAAGCATAGATAGTGTTATAGACTGAATGTTTGTATCCCCCCAAATTCATATGGTGAAACTCTAACCCCCTCAATGTGATGGTATTTGGAGATGGGGCCTTTGGGAGGTAATTAGGTTTATATGTGACCATGAGGGTGGGGCCCTCATGATGGGATTAATCTCCTTATAAGAAGAGGAAGAGACACCAGAGCCCTCTTTTGCTGTGTGAGGACACAGCAAGAAGGCTGCTGTCAGCAAGCCAGGAAGAGAGTCCTCACTAGAACCCAGCCCAGCTGGCACCCTAATCTGATACTTCCAGCCTCCAGAACTGTGAAAAGTAAATTTCTGTTGTTTGGGCTACCCGGTCTATGGTATTTTGTTGTGGCAGCCTGAGCTGACTAATAAGATGTAAGTACAGTGAATACTTGAATACCCTTCCTCGAGATTCAGTATGACAATGGGCGCTTTACAAACTAGGGCATTTCTTTTTCCAAAAGACCTTGGAAGTGTTTCTCTGCTAGAAGTTTGAAATATAATCAAGACCTAAAGATTCTCCTCTTTTCTTTCCTTTCCTTTTCTCTTCTTAAAATGTTCTGATGGTGTCAATGTCCAAGCATCATCCAGAGGTCTGATATATGTGCTGAAAAGAGGACAGGTTTTTGGAGTCTATCAGATTTTGGCTAAAATCTAGGCTCTGCCACTTATTAGCTGTGGGACCTTGGATGAATTATTATAACCTTTCTGAATATCAGTTTCCTCAACTGTAAAATGGGATAATGATCTTTACAGATAGTTGGTTCATGGGTCTATGAAAATGCTTATAAAGCTTCTAGCATCATGCCTAGCTCATAGGTGATGCTCAGTTAATGGTTGTTATAATGCACAGTGATGAGTATACCTCTGTAGGGAAAAGAGTATGAAATATAGAGTTAGTGACTTAGATTCTAGACCTCATTCTGCCACTTAAAAACTATGTGACATCAGGTACGTTATAAAACTTTCTGGGCCTCAGTATATTATCTGCAGATATGTATATAGGATTTTCATATTATATATATGTGAAAAAGGATTAGGAATTCCTTTTTCACAAGATAGCTGAGAGTAATAAATGTAACAGGGCCGGCCATTGACTCATGGTAAAGTTTCCAGTTAGAAAAGAATTCTGGAATATGAGAACAGATGAACCCCTTAAACTAACCCATCATTATACAGATGAGAAGATGGGGAGTGTTTTCCAAAAAGCCTTGGAGCTGGTCTGGAACCTGAGTCTCCTCATTCTGGGTCTGTGTATTCATTGTCTCTATTACAAAATAACAACCACGGTTTCAGCCTTCCTTGTCTACCTCCTGTCCTGGCCACTTCCCAGTCCTCTGCTGGCCCATACTAGCTCACGTGCTCTCCCCCTCCTGTGCTGGGCCCTCAGTGAATTTCCTGGTTTTAGCCTGCAGCAAATGTGTTCAAATACTTCAAATACCCTAACAAAAGACATGACCTTCAAAGATGAAAAGCTAGGAAATTGAACTGCTCAAAGACGTCACTATTATTTTTCACCATTTCCCCCCCTAGAATGCTGCTTTTGCTTAAATATTGTCAATTTAAGAAAGATTTATATTTGATACAGCAGTTTGTCAGCTAGAGGACCTTGATAAGTAAGCTGACAGCCTGCAGATACAATGAATAATCTGGTATATCAGCAAGATTAAAAAAGAAAATCTTCCTCTGCAATGACCCAAGCCCTGCACCCTTCATCCTCGTTTGTAAGGATCATCTGGTGGAGGTTTTAAGATGAGCTAATGTTTGTGCTTTGTTCTTTGCAAATAACTTTTATGGGTTTTTTCCCTTGTATTCATTTCTTGTAACAAGTCTGAGAAGATAGCCCTCATTTTCCAGTTGAAATGGCTGGGGATCAGCTTTCCCAAGGTCACACTGTATAGCAGAGCCCAAACTCCAGGCTTTCTGCATTACAAAGCAAGTGCTTTTACTGCTCTGGTGCACATGGCTGTGTCTTGGATACCACAGTGATTAGGATCTTAGATGAGCCTGAAAAATGGATTCTGATTCCTGAAACTGCTCCACAAAACCCCCTTCTGGTGTTCAAGCTGATCTCTGCTCAGAAAAGACTTCTCAGGTCACTTAATTACTTGCTCAGCTATGGTGGAAGAAGAGCCTCTAAGGAAAATTCTTAGTAACTCTTCTCACTGTAGTTACTGGTAATCTCCTTGTTAAATCCAGTGGACCCTCAGTCACTCCTCATCCTAATTTGACATCTCTACATCAGTTGACATTCCTGATTCCTCCCTTCTTGATGTTTTCTCTTTCCTTTCTTTTCATTGATTCTACCATAATTTTTCTGTTTATTTTTCCATTTGTTCTTCCTTTCTTCCTCTCTGGATGTTCGTGAAACTCAGTTTCCTTTCAGGTTTTTCTTCCCCTACTCACCCATTGAAAGTTTGTGTTGCCTAAGTAAAATAATCAAAACAAGAAATAATAAATGTTGGAGAGGGTGTGGAGAAAAGGGAACCCTCATACACTGCTGGTGGAAATGCAAACTGGTACAGCCACTATGGAAAACAGTATGGAGATTTCTCAAAAAATTAAAAATAGAAATGCCATATGACCCAGCCATCCCACTACTGGGTATCTATCTAGAGAACTTGAAATCAGCAATTCAAAGAGCTTCATGCACCCCTCTGTTCATTGCAGCATTATTCACAATAGCCAAGACGTGGAAGCAACCTTAAGTACCCATTGACTGATGATTGGATAAAGAAGATATGATATATATATATATATATATATATATATATATATATATACGATGGAATACTACTCAGCCATAAAAAAGGATAAAATCATCCACAACAACGTGGATGGACCTTGAGGGTATTAGTTAAGCTAAATAAGACAGACAGAGAAAGACAATTTCTATATGACTCCACTCGTATGTGGAAGATAAACAAACACATGGACAAAGAGAACAGATTAGTGGTTACCAGGGGGTGGAGGGGTGAGCACAAAGGATGAAGTGGTGCACCTATAATATGACTGACAAATAATGTACAACTGAAATTTCACAAGGTTGTAAACTATCATAATCTCAATAAAAAATAAAATAGAAAAAAAAAGTTGGTTTTGCCCAAGGACCTAATTTCTCTTCTTCCTTAAGTTTCAGCTACTGTCTGTAGGCTGATGATTCATAAACTCCAGCTCTGCAGCAAACTTCTCTTCCCAGCTTCCGACAGTTTATCCAGCTGTCTTCTGAACATCTTCTCCATGAATATCTCACACTTTGCTCAGACGCATCATGTCTAAAACTGAGCTTATTATCTTACTTTTTCCCTGTAATCCATTTTTCCTTTTATCAATTTGTGACTGGTACCGTCAACCACCTATTCCCTCAAATCAGAAACATAGGAGTGATCCTTGATACACCTTTTTCTTTTGCCTTCTAAAGCTAGTACCTAAGTCCTGTCTTTTTTTTTTAATTGTGGTCAAATACATATAACATAAAATTATATACCATCTTAACCATCTTTAAGTGTACAGTGCAGTGGCATTAAGTACGAATTGTGCAGCCATCACCACCATCCATCCATAGGACTCTTTTCATGTTGCACAACTGAAACTCAGTACCCGTTAAACAGTAACTTCTCATTTTCCCCTTCTTCCAGCCTCTGGCAACCCCTATTCTACTTTTTGTCTCTATGAATTTGGCTATTCTATCTACTTCATATAAATGGAATCATACAGTATTTGTGCTTTTATGACTGGTTTATTTCATTCAACATGATATCCTCAAGGTTGGTCCATATTGTAGCATGTGTCAGCATTTCCTTCCTTTTTTAGGCTGAATAATATTCCTTTGTCTCTATATGCCACATTTTTTTTAATCCATTTTTCTGTCAATGGACACTTGGATTGCTTCCACCTTTTGGCTATTATGAATATGCTGCTATGAACATGAGTGTACAAATATCTCTTCAAGATCTTGCTTTCATTTCTTTTGAGTATATATTCAGAAATAGAATTGCTGGATCGTATCATAATTCTTTTTTTTTTTTTGAGGAACCTCAGCTGCACCATTTTACACTCCACCCACAGTGCATAAGAGTTCCAATTTCTTCACATCCTTGCCAACACTTGTTTTTTTCTGTTTTTGTTTGTTTGTTTGTTTTGGTAACAGCCATCCTAATGGGTGTAATATGTCTTTTTTTTTTTAAAACCTCTTCACATTTCTCAGATTGGACCTTTCTTCTCCATCCTTCCCTCCCTGATCAATCAGGCCATTACTACTCTTTCTTTGATTATTTACATTGCCCCCTAACTGGTCTTCCTGACTCCTTTCACATAGCTTCTCCCTAGTGCATTCTTTACATAGCAACCAAAATCATTTTTCTCATTTGAAAGTTTGACCACATCACTCCAGTGCTTAAAATCGTTCAATGATTCTTCACTGTCCTTTAGATAAAGTCCAAACTCCTTAGCTTACAATAGGAGGTGTTTATGACCCGACTATTCAGATCTCTCCAGCTCGTCTCCTGCTCATCTTGTATGTCTATATTCTTAGTCCAGATGGTGACTGGTAGTATGTTTTTACTTAGAGCTATAATTTCATTAGAGATCATCAAGTCCAATCCTCTTCCCAGGTAAGGAACTTGAGGTCTTATAAGTAACTAAGGAAAGCACTTATTATGCTTCATGATGAATTCAGTATCTGATTTATTCTGTATCTCTAGTGCCCAGCTCAGCCCCTGGCATGCCATGAAAATTGACTAAGTATTTTTTTAGACAAGTAGATAGATGTCAAAGTTGGAAGTAGAACCCGAAACCTTGGTAGCCAAGCTAGTTCTCTTTCTGCTCACTTTATGCTGCTGTTTTATTTCCAAGACACTTATGTATAAAGCATCTAGTACATAGTTAGCCTCTTAGTAGAGTACTAAGTAGTACTAAAGTACTAAGTAGAGTAGAGTAGTACTAAAGAATTAGTAGCCATCGTTTTGTTATTAGTCATTATTATATTCCCATCACCTAGCACAGGGACTGGTACAGAGTAAACTCTCAGTAAATTTTGAAGGGAGGAAGGAAGGCAGGCAGGCAGGCAGGAAGGAAAGAAGGAAGGAAGGAAGATGGGAATCTAATGAGTGAAGGAGGTCACATCAAAGAAGTATGAGGTGGGATTGAAGGAAAGACTTCTTTGATTTGACTGCCCTTGCCTAATGAGTAGCCCTCTGCCATGGCAAGGAAAGCCCGGGACAAATAGCCAGTGTGGGAAAGATTGTTCTTGCTTGTAGGTAAATGAACTCAGGTCCAGAAAAATTTAATTTGGACGTCTGTTGTGATGGTCAGCCTCTCTGGAGGGACCAGATAGAACAGGGAGATTTTGCTGCTTATGAGTTATGTAGAGATAGCAGAGATCATCAGAGAAAACAGAAGGGGAACTTCTCCCCTAGCCCACTTGGTTTATGGCAAATTTTCTTTTTTAGAACAATGATAGTTGAAATCTGACAATTACTTTGAGCTTCTTAGCAAGGAAGAGCTGTCCTGCAACTTCCTTTATTATCTATGTAGTCAGCCTTGGACTGGCTCACTTTGAGTCTTGGCTTCTTTGCTAAAAAAGACAGATTTGACTCTTTTTTTTTTGAGGAAGATTAGCCCTGAGCTAACATCCATGCCCGTCTTCCTCTGCTCTATATATGGGACACCTGCCACAGCATGGCTTGATGAGTAGTGCATAGGTCCCTGCCCAGGATACGAACTGGTAAACCCTGGGCCGCCGAAGATGAGCACACGAAGTTAACCACTACGCCACCAGGCCACACCCTAGATTCGACTTTTAAAAACAAAAATTGACTCTCCTATGACAAATTTTCTGTGGAGCATGAGAAAACAAGGCCCAAAAACCCCCATGTAATAATAGGTAAGAAATACAGGGGCCGGCCCAGTGGTGCAGCAGTTAAGTGCACAAGTTCCACTTCTCAGCAGCCCCGGGTTCACCGGTTCAGATCTTGGGGACGGACATGGCGCCGCTTGGCATGCCATGCTGTGGTAGGCATCCCACATATAACGTAGAGGAAGATGGGCATGGATGTTAGCTCAGGGCCAGGCTTCCTCAGCAAAAAGAGGAGGACTGGCAGTATTTAGCTCAGGGCTAATCTCAAAAAAAAAAAAAGAAATATAATACTTTACAATTTACAAAATTCTTTACCATTTGTGATTTCATTGAATACTTAGAACAGTATTGTGAGGTAGAAATTTTTATTAGAACATCCATTTTGCAGATGAAGAAAGACACAGAAAGGTTAATAAATGTGTACAAGTTTATACTGCTAGTAAATGGCAAAGCTAAGACTAGAGCTTAGGTTTATTGGACTCTAAATCCAAACCCAATGCCCTCCCCCCTCCACCAAGCTGGCATGCAAGGCCTCTCTGGGTTTTGGAGAACACACAAGGAGTGAGTGTGTCTGCCTCTGATACATGGTGTGTGATGTCAGTATAAAAAAGCAGATGGATTAAATCTTGTCTGGGCAAGAATCATGTGCATTAAACTGATTTTCTGTTTGCTTGTGACTGGTTTACTTTTCTAGATCACAAAATGATTTCCCACAAAACTGTATGAAAAAATATTCACTGCTGCCTTACTTGATTTTAGTATTGAAACAGTTCCTCCTGCAGAGGGACTTGAATGAAGTTTCTACAGGAGGAATTAGCTTGTACAGCCTAATCTTAATGGCCATTAGCTTTCTACAGTTGCATCCAAGAATTGATGCCCGGAGAGCTGATGAAAACTTTGGAATGCTTCTTGTAGAATTTTTTTTTTTTTTTTTTTTAAAGATTGGCACCTGGGCTAACATCTGTTGCCAGTCTGCTTTTCTTTTCTTCTTCTTTTTCTTCTCCCCAAGGCCCTCCAGTAAGTAGTTGTAACTCCTAATTGTGAATGCCTCTGGTTGTGCTATGTGGGACGCCACCTCACTATGGCTTGATGAGCAGTGCCATGTCCGCGTCCGGGATCGGATCCAGCGAAACCCTGGGCCACCAAAGCAGAGCGTGTGAACTTAACCACTCGGCCACGGGGCCAGCCCCAAGAATTTTTTGAACTCTGAAGAAGAAATTTTAATTACTTGAGAACTGGTATTAGAATAAAAGAAGAATGTGCCTTTTTCTGTAGAAAAGACTAACCTTTTCCCCCAAAGAAAGAAATATTGGTCGTATTGAGTTATTATTCCCCTGCTCCTTCTTGGCTTCCTATTCTCTGTAGGAGTTGTTCATTTATTTCTTGTCTTTTTAGACTGTGAGCTCCTTGAGGGTAGAAGTCAGGTACTGCCTGTGCCTAGAACAGAGTAAGCAGTAACTCATTAAATATGCATTGAATTAATTTATCATTATGTTTATATTAACTACAATTTTAGTGTTGCTGTTGATAATTATTATAATAGTAACAACCATTAATGGCTGTCAGTGGACTGCCACGCAGTTTACAAACATTATCTCCAGTTCTCATGATAACCATATAAAGGAGAGCTGTTATTATTTTGTGTATGACGGAATCATGTTCAGCTACAGTACATAACTTTCCCAGGGTTATATAGCTTGTAAGTGTCACCCCAAGTGAAATATAGATATACTTAAAAAAATTTTTTTTGCTTCATTTATTGTGGCAAAATATACATAAAATTTACCATTTTAACCATTTTTAAGTGTACAGTTTAGTGGCATTAAGCAACTTCACAATGTTGTGTAACCATCCCCACTATTTCCAGAACTTTTTCATCAGCCCAAATAAAAATTCTGTGACCATGAAACAATAATTTCCCCTTTCTCCCTCCCTCCAGCACCTAGTAACCTCTAATTTACTTTCTGTCTCTATCAATTTGCCTATTTTAGATATTTCATGTAAGTGGAATCATATAATATTTGTCCTTTTATTTGGCTTATTCCACTTAGCATAATGTTTTCAAAGTTCATCCATGTTGTAGCATGTATCAAAACTTCATTCCTTTTGTGGCTGAATAATATTCCATTGTATGTATATGCCACATTTTGTTTATCCACTCATCTGTTTCCTTAAATCCTCTGGAATAAACTTCAGCCCATGGAGGTTGAATCATGGCTGCCACCCTCTGTGCTGTCCCTCAGCCATCAAAAGCAGTAATCAGCAATCAAACATATAAACCGGATATTTGGAGGACAGTCCTTATTGCCGACGCTAGCCAGCAGTAGGTACCAGGAACTTGAGCCTCCACCCACACTGTTGCTGGTTCCTCTGATGGGGCATGGTAGCTGCTGGTCAGAAGACTGAAATTAACTGAAATTTACCAGCCTCGTTGTCAGGCTTCCCCTTGATGCTGCAGATTTTCTGACTAGACTCTAGTGTTCCAAAAGAGTTACTTCAGACAGTTTCTGCCAGCTCAGCTTTGGTAGAGAGACGGATTTCTGGAGTGTGCTATTCTGCCATCTTCCATTACGTCACTCCCAATATAGATATCCTTTTAAAAAAAACCTTTGGAGTCATAAAGAAAAAGGTTTGCTGCCATTGTATAAAACAAAGTATCAGCTAGGGATTTTTTTTCTGGGTAAGGTCTTGATATATCACAGTATTCTTTGCAAATGAAAAATAGCCATCATCCTGCTTGATGGTGGGAAACGTGCTTTCCATGTATTTGTTCATAGTGACAGATTTCCAGAATTAACTGAAGTCCCCAACAGTGTATTCAGTCATTGGCATATTTCTATAAAATGATGGAAATATTATCCTATAGCTTACCTTATTCCTTGTCTTCTGTTCTGGTGAAAAAAAATCTTTACTTATTGCCATGCAAAGAGGTTTGAATTAAGATTTAAGTGCTTGCTTATGCCTGGAGAGATTTTCTTTAAGGTTTTGCATTAAGATATTTCAAACTTACCTTGCCACCCTCCAGGGTGCTAGCTCTCACATCTTTTCTCTGGGAAGACATTCTTTGATTGGCAGCGGGTTTGCTAACAGAGCTCTGAGGAACACCAGATTCCAGCCCTGATTCTAGTAATAGTAGTTCTATAGTGACCATTTATTGAGCACCAAGTTATACCAGACGTGAACTGGATGCTTTATATAGTTCATCTCATTTAATCCTCATAATAACATCCCCACAAGATATAGTCATGCATCATGCATCACTTAGTGACAGGGATACATTCTGAGAAATGCATCATTAGGTGATTTCATCATCGTGTGAAAATCGTCGAGAGTACTTACACAAAACTAGATGGGATAGCCTACTGCACACCCGGGATGTATGGTACTAATCTTATGGGACCACTGTCATATGTGGTCCATTGTTGACCAAAATGTCATTTTGCGGTGCATGGCTGTATTATTACTGAGTTTTATAGATGGAAAAACTGATACAGGGAGTTTAAAATGACTTTCCAAGGTCACAGAGGATTTCATTACAGTTTTGCTGGGCTCCAAAGACCTTAGTCTGACCTTTATCCCATGCTGAATAAGGGGAAGGCCTAGTAAAAAAGTTCCTTTATTTTGGCTCAGTTTCCTCTTCAAAAAATGAGAAGGTTGCTCCTCAAGATGACTTAGGAGCTATTAAAGGGCAAAGGTAAGCCAAATAGGTGCTCCCTTCCCCTCTGGTAGGTATCTGTTCATGCCTATTTTATATGTTAGACCTCCAGGAGAGATTTTGTTTGATGCAAAGGATTCTGCTGCCACAGGAGGAGGCCTGAGTGAACTGGTCAGGATGAACTCTCACTGTCCAGTTTTCTTACATACTCTTTTCTTTAAATTGTAAGATTATCACTTTTGTGAAGACACACACCCACAGTGACTGTGTATCCTTTGTATGTATTGCCTCTCCGTAGACTCCCCACCTTAACCAGCACAGATCTGTAAGAAGGGGGAAGACACAGAAATGTGAGGAGACAATTATAGTACACTGAGACAAATACTATCTCAAAGGGATGTGCCACTGTGTTCCAAGGACCTAACATAATAAGTAGATGTACATATTGCTGTGGAAACATGGTGGGCATGGGGATATGGGCCACAACACTGTCAGAGATTGGTGTCAGGAAAGGCTCCTGAGAAGTCAAGCATGGAACTAGATCTTGAAGCACGAGGCGGAGTTGTGAGTTTCTGGTCTGGTTCTGCTACTAATGACTGCAAGACATTGGGTAAGTCCTGCCCATCTCTCTTGCCTTCGCTTTCTCATCCAGGCTATGAGGGGCTTACGTGAGCTGTTTAGCAATTTCTTTTCCAGCTTTAAAATTCTAGGCATTAATCTATAAATTTTTGTCAGATCTCTTTCATTATAAAACAGCTGGCTAACCCATTCCCTTAATCTATTTTGTTTGCCTCTTCTTGAACACACTTTTCTCTGCCCCTTTCTTGGAATCCCTGGTGTTAATGAAGGGTTCAGAAACAGGGAAGATGAGGTGAGCCCAAAACCCTCTCCTCTCGTGGCAGTACCTTCTAGCAGCCCAGGGCTTCTTGCCCTATAGCTCCTGACATTCTTGAACAAGATCAATAGGAAACCATGAAAGTCTTTTCACAAGTTTCATCCTATGAAAGGTCAGGGGTAGCCATAGCCACCACCAGTGAGTTCCCTTTTCCTGCTAATTAAGCTCATGCAATTTAATTTAGTTTTCCATTAGTTACTTAGGGTTCTTAGTCAATGGAAATATAATTTTGTGGTACTGAATACAGCTGAAAATTGGTGGGATGTTGATAAAGGACTAGAAGAGCTTTTGGCTATGCTGTGTAGATTCTCACTGGAATGACTTCTGTTGCTTAATGTACTGGGAGACCCCCTGCTTTAAGTCAGAGACCTGAGTTTGACCCCGGGCTCTGCCTCTTAACTAAAAACTTGAACAAGTCACTTTACTTCTGATGACCTCAGTTTCCTCCTCTATAACGTAGGAATAATAGCACCTACCCTGTCACTTGTGAGATTTGAAGTAGATAATTGATCTATGAGAGCTTTTTAAATGAGACAGAGCTAGTGGGGAATGGAGCTGGGTCAAGGATTGGATAGACTTTTCTTATCCTGGAGGTTAGGGCAGGCTGAGGCCCCAGGGGAGTCCCAGAGGTTGATAAGATTAGCTACTTTGCTAGTGCTGAAATTTTCTTTTTTCTGTGTTTTGAGGAGAACTCCTGGCATGTGGGGGCAGAATTGGCTTGCTTCTTGGAGTTCTACTTCTAAAGGAATCACAGGGTTTCTGGGCAGGAACTGAAGAAGTTCAGAGCTTGGGGAAAAAAAGATACCTGGGTAGAGAGGACACCCTCTTATGCTCCAAACACTACAGAGTAAGTTTGTTTCTCCTGTGGATGGATTAATAATCACAGCTATCTGTTAGTAACAATAATGGTTGCTATTTGTTGAGCATCCATTATCGGTATGCAGTGTTTTGGAAACTTTCCTACCCAAGTGTACATGACATCAGAGGTGAATGAATTCATCCCTGGATCAATAAGGGAATAGCCCAGAGCAAGTACTCCAAGGTTAAAATTTATTTGGAGTCTATGTCTTATCTTCAGAATTCATATGAATTTTACCTTAAGTCTCCATTATATAGTTCATGATTGTTTTCTATAAAACAAATACTTAAAGGGTTTACCATCTGGTAACATTAACATTCTGTCACAGTGCACCATATTTGTTCAGTGCGTTCATGTACACTCTAGCATGTTGTTGAATGCCCACAGGGGTTCCTGTACCCAGTTTGAGAACTGTGTCACCATTATTTTACTTAATCCTTATTATCTGAGTTTTAATAGATATAGACACAAGTTAAGAAAGATGGAAAGACTTGTCCCTGTCACAGAGCCAGAAAGTAGCGGAGCCAGAATCAGGTCTAAATTTGGATGCTCCAAGCTCTTAACCATTCAACTATATTATTTACCGCCTTGTAATTGTTCATATTTCTGTAACGCTCATTGCTTTTGCAGGTAGTTACTGTCCTCAGTGCTTAACACAGTGCCTAACACAAAATAAACTCTCCGTGAATATTGATTGGTTGAATGAATAAATGACTAGATGATCAAGCCCTAAAAATGAAGCCTTTTCAGGGGCCCATAAGTCCCTGGCAAATTGACCTCAGAGTTTGGAATAAATGTGTTTTGTCCTGAGACCCTTCTCTAAAGCAGTGATTCACAGTTAGTTCTAAGCCAGCGCTTCCACACAGATATCATGGTGGTGATATTTGCAGAGAACTCTGGATAAACTGACAAGGCTGCCCAGGAGCTCCTGTGCCCCGCTTCCTTCCCAGACACCCTAAATGCTTAAAGAATCAGTGTCTCAATTCACCTGTAGCCCATTGACAGCTCCTAAGCTACCATGGATGGTGTCTTGGAATTATCTGATCTTTGTCTCCCCATCCCCCCAGAATACACTTAGCCACCACTCTCTCTATATATATACTTGTATCATTCACCTCTGATATTACTGTTATGAGCACAGGTGTGTTATGGAAAACACTGAGAGTGATTCTTTTAAAGGTTTTTTTTTCTTCATAGCAGCTGGTGGTAAGTAGTCTGTGCACACTTTGGGAGACCGGTGAACCTCCACTGCAGACTTCTCCTGTCTTCCAGAGTGTGTTACCTGGAGCTTCTAGGAGAATTGCTCTTCTGAAAACTCACAGGCATTGCCCAGTGGCCTGAGGCATTTGGAATCTGGTCCTTGGTTAAAGAGAAACCTGGGGGCCGGCCCCATGGCCAAGCAGTTGGGTTCGCGTGCTCCGCTTTGGTGGTCCGGGGTTTGGCTGGTTCGGATCCTGGATGTGGACATGGCACTGCTCATCAGGTCATGTTGGGGTGGCATCCCATATAGTGCAGCCAGAGGCACGCACGAGTATACACCTATGTACTGGGGGGCTTTGGGGAGAAGAAGAAAAAAAAAGATTGGCAACAGATGTTAGTGCAGGTGCCAATGTTTAAAAAAAAAAGAAAAGAAAAGAAACCTGTAGAAACCTGTCACTATTGGCTTTTAGAGGGTTTTGCGGGGTGGCAGGGGGACAGGTGAGGGAGGGTTGTTTTTATTTTTGTTTTTTAAAAAAGAGGCTATATACAAGATGAATATCCTGATATAGCAAATCTCTTCTTAGGGTTGGAGAGATTTTTTCAACATTTGAAGGTGGCCAGTTGTGGGTTTTCAAAGTCTCCCTGACTGATTGATTTATACATTATAGCAGTGTCGTCGTCGTCATCTCCTTCTTCTTCTTCTTCTTCTTCTTTTTGGTGAGGATTATTGGCCCTGAGCTAACATTTATTGTCAATCTTCCTCTTTTTGCTTGAGGAAGATTGTCCTTGAGCTAACACCTGTGCCAATCTTCCTCTATTTTGTATGTGGTATGCCACCACAGCATGGCCTGATGAGCAGTGTGTAGGTCCTTACCCAGGATCTGAACCCATGAACCCCAGGCCACCAAAGCGGAGTGCACGAAGTCAACCGCTACGCTACCGGGCTGGCCCCATCGCAGTGTCTTCTAAGTGTTGTCTCCAGACTTAGGAATGTGTTAGAGATGCAAATTCTTGGGCCCGACCCCAGACCTACTGAATCAGAAATGCTGGAGGTGGTTCCTCGCAGTCTGTGTCTTCACAAGCTCCCTAGATGATTCTGATTCTCGTATCTGCCATTTAGTCTATGTTCAGTAATAGGCCTTCTCTTCTCTCCCAATTCTGTGAGCTTCTCTAGGAATCTTGCCATCGTGAATGTCATAATTCCTCTGGGAAATAGCCTTTGAGTTACAAACAGCTTTAGAAACAGAGGTCATGTGTCAGCTATGAGATGTGTGTCAGCTCTGACAGAGGGGTAGCTGGCCTCTTCTCAGAGAGATTGGGAGGTCTGAGAGCAGGCAGCTCTACACCCTAGACACGAGAATAGAAGCTACAGTTTTCAGGAAGATAGCCAATAATCCTATCATTTTCCTTGCACATCTTATAAAAACTAAATAATTGGCGCCAAAAATTGGCTTTAAAAGGACTCATGTTGGGTGAGGTTAAAAGTGTGATTACTTGAAAATAGCTCAGCTGGTGGGGAAAGTACTTGAATTTAAGTGTCTAAATCAGATTTTTGCTATTACTGCTCTCAGCAGGAGAAGAGGCAGAAAAATCAATAGTACTTGATCTTGTTTAAGCTACCAAACCATGCTTCTTGTTACCTCCAAAGGTCTCTGGCTGCCAGGGAGGAGCTTGGGCCTTCACTGTCACCACAAGTGCTGTCACAATTGTAAGTTTATGCTGAATTTCTTGAACTCGGTTGTCTTGGGCCTGCATGGCAGGAGGCCTGGAATCTTTGTGATACCTTAAGATAGGTAGGGGTGAGCAGCCCAGACCTGACTCCAGACCTTCTTTCCCTCTTCCCTTCTTAGGGTGGACCCTGAGCTGGGAGAACTGAATTCAGCAATGCAGACAAGAGGGCTGGGCACAGTGTCCAAAAGGGGTGGCCTGTTCCTGAGCAGCTGTGTTATGATTTAGCTTACTGGCAATCCTGAGTTTCCAGGGGAGCTTGGGGCCTTGAGGAGGTAGGCTGAGTGATTATAATCATTTTCATCATTTGAGTATGCATTCCCTACCACATGTCCAGTGCGAGGTGTTTCTCATATAGCTTAGTGGTTAAGTCTGCCTAGTTTTGAATTTTAGCTCCATCATTTGATTACTGTGTATCACTTATAAATGCCTGAAGATGCTACTGGAAGACTTGACTAATGGTAGCTTAAACAAATAGGAGGGGTATTTTTTTCAAATATAAAGAAGTCTGGCGGTCAGGGGCAGGTGGCATTGATCTGTTAGGTCAGTGATTTCAAGGCCAGTATCCCCTGACTCTTTTGGCCTTTCCCTGTTAATCTAAGATGCCTGCCACAGCTGTAAGCATCATGTCTGTGATCGAGGTAGGAAAAAGAGGGTGTAGGACAACATCAGTAACGTTTGTCCTTTTACTAGGAAAGCAGGGCTTTCTCAGATTCCCCCAGCAGGCTTCTGTGTGTATCTCATTGGTCAGAACTGGGCCACCTGGCTTCTCCTGAGTGTTAGGAGGGCTGGGAAAGTGAGTATTTAGCTTTTCTAGCCTTAATAGTCCAAGGGCAGAGAGGGTTGGGAATGAGCTTTGGGTTAGCCAGCCCATGGTCTACCACCGTGACCTGGGTGAGTATATTAGCTTCTTTTTGGTTTCCTCATCTGTAAAATAACCATAATAGTAGAACCTATTTCATGAAGGGGTATGAGGATTAAATGAAATCAATGTAAAGTGTTTAGCATAATACTTGACACATAATAAGTAGTAATATTGTTTTTATTACCAGCATTATTATCTCAACCCTGCAAAGTTAGTGTTATCTCATTTTACGTAAGAGGAAGCTGAAGCTCAGTGAGTGGAGGTGATAACTTGCTTGAATTCACAGAGTTTGAAATGGCAAAACTGGGATTAGAGCCTATATCCGAATCCAAAATCCGTGCTCCTTTTTCTGCACTGGGAGTTGAGTTAGCAGGGGAATGGTGATTAGCTGGTTAGTCTGTCTTGGCCAGACCCAGAGTATCAGCCACAGGCTTAGTGATTAGGGAAGGAAGGAGATTAAAAACAATAGGTTTGGACAGTGAGAAGCCCCTGTCTGGGACATATAAGGACAAAGAGAAACACAGCTTAAGGAGGCATCGCTGGACTGATACTAGATCTACCAAATTGGGAGATGAGTATTTGAGAAAAATGGAAATATAATTTGATAAGAACTATAAGAGAAGCCAGTTATGGGAGTAATCAGAAGGGACCCCTAATCTAGCTTGGAAGGAGGAAGGTCAAGGAAGACATTTGGGAGAAGGAAATGAAGTGAAGAGCAAGGGAAGGGCAATCCAAGCATTGAGGACAGCCTGAACAGTGACAGGGAAACCGAATGTTGAATGGAGTATGCTAGAACAGCTGTGTGTTTGGGGTTGGTGAAGTGTAAAACACCAGGCCAGGATTGGCAAGAGAGGAAATAGGACATCTAGATGGCTAGGAGCTCAGACTTAGAGGGTCCTTAATGCCATGCTAAGAAATTTGGAACTTTGTCCTTGGCAGTAACCTTTATCCTTGTTTGGATACTTGTTTGGAACTTTATCCTTGGCCACCAGAGACTTTTAGGCATAATGGATAGATTGGCGTTTTTGAAAGATTTCTCTGGGCGTTTGAGGAGAATGGATTGGAGAGCGAGAAAATGGAGGTCAGAAGACAAGTTAGGAGGCTCTTAATGTATTTCAGTCAAGAGCCCTGAACTAGAGTTGGTGTTTGGGATGGAGAGGAGAGGACATATTTGAGACATTATGAGAGAGAGATGTGTCTAGTATACAGTAGACATTCAATATTTGTGGAATCTGAGTGAATAAATGAAGACTTGATGTTGGATTTGAGGAGTGAGAGAGAAGGAAGGATCTGGACTTATCCTAGGCTTCCTCTGGCTTAGGTGACAGGTTGCTTGATTATGCCTTTTACTGAGTTTTGAGACCAGCATGTGTCAAGGAGCTTTCCTTTTATGTTTCTCAGGTAATTTTCTCATAATCCTTGGGGAATCCCCCTTTTTCCTAGCGCTGAGATTTCTAAACTTAGTACATCTTGGTAATTAGGGGGCAAGATAATACGATTCCCATTTTACAGGTTTGGAAACAGGTGTGGAATAGTTACGTAACTTGCCTGGGATCATCCAGCTACTCAGAGTGCGGAGATGTTCTTTCCTCTACAGCATGTTGCCTTTGTGTAAGACTCTTGAACTTCCTGTTGTAATTTCAACTGATTATAGGCTATAATAAAACAAGCAATAAAATTCAGAAGATTAGATTGATCTAATTACTCAGCTGTTAAGATGGGGCCATGAGTTAATCGTAATTCAGTGCACCTAATTCAATCCAACAGAGTGTACAGCATCATTTGCATTATACCAAGAAAGCGCTACTGACACCTCCTTAGTATTAAAAGAAAAAAATTAAGCAACTCATAGAAATAGAATCCACCACCCCCCTACCCTTATTCTTCTTTATCAGATAATCTGGTTTCAACTTTAACTGTCTCTTATATAACCGTGAGCAAATTACTTAACCTTGCAGAGCCTCAGTTTTCTCCTGTAAAAATATGGGAGATGTTCATTTAGCAGTAGCTGTTATTATTATTTTGCAAACACACAAACGGAGACTTGGAATTTGATAAGGATTTTAAGAGTCTTGCCCAGGTCACACGGTAACCTAGTGGCAGATCTATACAAAAAAATGTGTTGAAATGGAAGCATTTTCTGGGGTTCTTTGACCTAAGACACGTTCCATATTTCAGTTTATTTAAAAACCCAGTCCTGGTGTGCATGTCATACCCGTTTCCCACCTCTTTCCCTTAGGACCTTACCAGTGGGCTTACAAATCTCTTGTAACATCAGCTCTTTAAATTTGTAGGGCCTCAAAAGAGTTTTTAGCACATTTTTTCATACAAGTAGAAAATCTGGGTATCTGGATTCTAATCCTGGCTCTGCCTGAAGGATGAGTGGCAGTTATTTGGAACAGGGAAAATGTCTAACATAGGAGATTAATTGAACCTACCTGAGTGTCCAATAATACCATTTTCTGGTTTCTTTTGTTGTTGTTCCTCATTTCCAAAACAATATGTGCTCATTTTAGAAAAACCAGAAAATACTAGATATAAGGAAAACATAAAAAACATCCATAAGTCCCCTGATCCAGAGACAATCGTTGTTAATACTTTGGTATATCTTTTCTTCTAGATCTTTTTAAATGAAGATGTATACACATTTTTCAACAAAAATGAGATTGTATGCTATATACTATCCTGTAACACCTTAATTTATTTAAGGAATTATGAGTTGTTGGGTCATTTAGATTTGTTTCAGATAATGCCCTGTTACTAGACATTTAGGTTGCTGTAACTTTCACTATTAACCAGTAGCACAAAGCAGAAGTAATAGACTGAAAATAAATGAGAAATAAAAATGCAAAAATATGGGGACACTTTTATTTACAAATTTTTAAAAGGAACAAAAATGCTTTAAAATGAATAAAAGATTGTAAATACCCATATACACACAACCGTATACAAAAATTACTAATATTCAAAGCATAGTGACTCATTCAATGTTTCCACAAAAAGCCATGCTGACTAGGAGCTTACCTTTGTCCTGCTGTGCTTGGCCAAGTGACAATAGGCCTAATCTCCTACAGCCATGTAAGGGATAGGGAAAGGCAGGAGATAAGGGATATGATTGAGGATCTAGAAGATTTTCATTAAGTAGTCTTAAAATCTTTGGGCAAACACAACAGTTTCCTAAAGGGAACTTTTAAAGAAAGGGAAGGGGTGGGGGACTAACATTTATTGAAGTGCTTCCCTATCTGTGCCAAGTCTTTATTCTAGGTATTTTGCATGCTACCTCATTTAATTTTCTAGCCTACAGTATAGGATATCCCTGTGTTCCTGAGGCTCAGATAAAGGGATTTGCCTAAGACTTCATGCCTAGTAAGTGGTGCAGCTGACTTTTGAATCCACATTTGCCTGCCTTGAGAGCCTCTATTCTTCCTACTGGATTATGATGGCTCCCACAGGATGGCCAGAGCAGGAAACTCCTCTTGACTCTCAGTAGGAATGTTTAGATGAGTCTCTACAAAGCAGGTCCAGGTCTGCCCTGCTTACATCCCTAGCCAGCCCACATGCAGGAGAAAGAAAAAGAGGCACCGGTCCTGACATAGAGTGAGTACTCAAAAAATGTTTACCAAACAAATACATTAATGATTGTGTCTATTTTCAAAATACCAAAACTGAGACTCTGAGAGTTGAAGTGATTTTCCTAAAGTCACAGAGCTAATAAGTAAAAGAGCAGGGACTTTAATCTAGGTCTGCCTATAAATGAAGCTCTTGCTGTTTCTGTAACACGGGACAGTTTGTCTCAGGTTGACACCTGCTCTCAATGTCCACAACAGTGTTCCTTGTTTGAATCAACAGTAGGGGAAGGTACATAGCCTGAGCACAAGTAACATTCTACTTACTATCTCTTTTGTAACTAACTTGGAGTTGCAGCAGCCTCTCCAATCCACATAAAGGACATTGATGAAAAACCCATGACTAGCGTCATACTTAATAGAAAAAGACTGAATGCTTTCCCCCTAATATTGGTAACAAGGCAAGGATGTCCATCGCACCACTTCTATTGAACGTTGTACTAGAGGTTCTAACCAGGGCACTTGGGCAAGAAAATGAAACAAAAAGTCATCCAGATTGGAAAGGAAGAGGTAAAACTATCTGTATTTGCAGATAACATGATCTTGTATATAGAAAATTCTGAGAAATCCACAAAAAAACTATTAGAACTAATGAGTGAGTTCAGCAAGGTTACAGGATACAAGATCAGTATACAAAAATTAATTGTATTTCGAGTTTCTGGCAAGATGGCGCCATGAGTAGTCCTCTTTGTCTCTCGCCCTTCGAGTCTACAATTATTTGGACACTTATCGCTTGACAAAGGATATCCAGACAGCATCTCAGGACGTCTGAGACACCCACGCGACTATACATCGGAAGGCGGATGGACTTTCCTCCGGGAGGATGTGGAAATAGGTGAAAACTCTCCGACCCCGACGGGCAGCCTAGTACCCGCAAGCGGCTTTCTTCCAACGGACGCCCCCAGAGGATCCACACACATCTAGGGCAGGAGCGAGAACACAACAGAGGAGCGACGGTGGAAACAGGTGACCAGAACCCTACCTAAACCCCCCGCAATTACTCCTAAACGCAGAGGGAAACTTTGGAGTTGCACACCTGAGCCCGCGGGGAGAGTCTCTCCCCGCCATTGGCGGGGAGACCCAGCCTGGTGCTCGGGGCGCCCGGAGGGTCCCAGAGAGAGACACGGAGGGCACGGAGGTCTCCCAGCTGCCGTTGCCCGCCCCGTGGGACTAGGGATTGCCAGAGATCTCGGAGAGGACCGGGGCTGGGGGAACTTTCAAAGGCCGGTTCGGCGACCCGGAGGGGAAGCGCCGGAGCTCCGCCCGGGCAGCAGACAAAACTCTCTGTCTGCCGTTAGCAGAGGGGCCACGCTGAGCATTCACAGCTCCGGGAGAGGCCCGGAGAGAATCCCAGAGGGCGGGGCGACCCCCAGCTGCCGTTGCCCGCCCCGTGGGGCTAGGGATTGCCAGAGATCTCGGAGAGGACCGGGGCGGGGGAACTTTCAAAGGCCGGTTCGGCGACCCGGAGGGGAAGTGCTGGAGCTCCACCAGGCAGCAGACAAAACTCTCTGTCTGCCGTTAGCAGAGGGGCTACGCCCAGCATTCAGGGCTCCCGGCAGAGGCCCGGAGAGAAGCCCAGAGGGCGGGGTGATCCCCAGCTGCCGTTGCCCGCCCCGTGGGGCTAGGGATTGCCAGAGATCTCGGAGAGGACCGGGGCGGGGGAACTTTCAAAGGCCGGTTCAGCAACCCGGAGGGGAAGCGCTGGAGCTCCGCCCGGGCAGCAGACAAAACTCTCTGTGTGCCATTAGCAGAGGGGCCACGCTGAGCATTCACGGCTCCGGGAGAGGCCCGGAGAGAAGCCCAGAGGGCGGGGCGACCCCCAGCTGCCGTTGCCCACCCCGTGAGGCTAGGGATTGCCGGAGATCTCGGAGAGGACTGGGGCTGGAGAGAGTTCCAGAGACCCAGCTTAGTAGCCTAGGGGGAAACCCTACAGGCTCACAGCAGCCTTAGGGAAAGCCTCTGCACAGCACCAGTAGAAGGCACCCAGCCGCCAGCCACAAGGCTGGAAGACCCCAGGGCAAAAGCAGCATAGCTAGGTGTACTAACCACAGACTGTAGAAGATGCCAATAGCTCTCCTGCGATCCATAGAGGACAAGTGAGATTTGGTGGGTGCCGACAGCAACGGAGTGACAAATATAATGATCCCACCCCTGGCCGCTGGAAAAGCCCATAACACCGTTGCAGACCCCAAGGAGAGAGCGCATCTAGGTGGGCAACAACAGTAGGCACCTGCAGCCTGAAGCCCCCCTGTGACGGCCCCCACGGCAGAGGAGGGAATCCAAAGGGCCACTGTGGCTACGAAGAGGGGCCCAGGCCCAGTTAGCAACTACGGACAGGGTTCCTGGTTGGTGAAGTATAAATAGCTGCTCCCCCCACCGCAGCAGCTGAAACAAGTGAAAGGAGCAACTAAACTCTATCTCCATGCGGAGGCACAAATCAACATCATCAAGCAATATGAAAAAATACATTAAATCTCCAGAACAGAAAGAAAGTAAGAAATACACAGAAAACAATCCCAAAGAAAATGAGATATATAACCTAAATGATGATGACTTCAAAACAGCCATCATTAGGATTCTCAATGAGTTAAGAGAGAATTCTGACCGACAGCTCAACGAGTTCAGGAGCTATGTCACAAAAGAGTTTGATACGATAAAGAAGAACCAAACAGAAATATTGGAAATGGAGAACACAATAGAGGAGATTAAGAAAAATCTAGATGCTCTGAACAGTAGGGCCGATAACATGGAGGAAAGAATTAGCAATTTGGAAGATGGCAATATAGAATTGTTGCAGGCAGAGGAGGAGAGAGAAGCAAGACTTAAAAGAAATGAAGAAACTCTCCGAGAATTATCAGACACAATTAGGAGATGCAACGTAAGGATTATAGGTATACCAGAGGGAGAAGAGAAGGAGAAAGGGGCAGAAAACCTATTCAAAGAAATAATGGCTGAGAACTTCCCAAATCTGGTGAGGGAGATGGATCTTCAGGTGACAGAAGCCAATAGATCTCCAAACTTTATCAATGCAAGAAGACCAACTCCACGGCATATAGTAGTGAAGCTAGCAAAAGTCAACGACAAGGAGAAAATATTAAGGACAGCCAGGCAAAAGAAACTAACCTACAAAGGAACCCCCATCAGGCTATCAGCAGATTTCTCAGCAGAAACTTTACAGGCTAGAAGAGAGTGGAATGATATATTCAAAAATCTGAAGGACAAAAATCTACAGCCGAGAATTCTCTACCCAGCGAAAATATCCTTCAAATACGATGGAGAAATAAAAACTTTCCCAGATAAACAAAAATTAAGGGAGTTCATTGCCACAAAACCTCCTCTTCAGGAAATCCTCAGGAAAACCCTCATTCCTGAAAAATCCAAAAAAGGAAAGGGGCTACAAAACCAAGAGCAGAGGAGATAAGTAGAAGGACAACAACAGAGAGTAGCAGCTCTACATCAGACCAGATTAAACCATGGGACGAGAAACAAAGGAAACTGAAGAAAACCGGAAAACAAGACACAAAATGGTAGTGGTAGGCCCCCACGTCTCAATAATCACTCTAAATGTAAATGGATTGAACTCCCCAATCAAAAGACACAGAGTGGCAGGATGGATCAAAGAACAAGATCCAACAATATGCTGCCTCCAGGAAACACACCTCAGCCCCAAAGACAAACACAGACTCAGAGTGAAGGGATGGAGAACAATACTCCAAGCTAATAATGAACAAAAGAAAGCAGGTGTCGCTATACTAATATCAGACAAGGTAGATTTCAAAACAGATAAAGAAAGATAAAGAGGGACAGTATATAATGATAAAAGGGACTCTCCACCAAGAAGACATAACACTTATAAATATATACGCACCCAACACAGGAGCACCAAAATTTGTAAAGCAACTCTTAATAGAACTAAAAGAAGACATCAACAACAATACAATAATAGTAGGGGACCTCAACACACCATTAACACCAATGGACAGAACATCCAGACAGAAAATCAACAAGGAAATAATAGAATTAAATGAAAAATTAGACCAGATGGACTTAATAGATATATATAGAATACTTCATCCAAAAACAGCAGGTTACACATTCTTCTCAAGTGCACATGGAACATTCTCAAGGATTGACCATATTTTGGGAACCAAAGCAAACATCAATAAATACAAGAGAGTTGAAATAATATCAAGCATCTTTTCTGATCATAACGCTATTAAACTAGAAATCAACTACAAGAAAAAAGCAGAGAAAGGTGCAAAAATGTGGAGACTAAACAACACGCTTCTCAACAAACAATGGATCATTGAAGAAATTAAAGAAGAAATCAAATATTATCTGGAGACAAATGAAAATGAGAACACGACATACCAAATCATTTGGGATGCAGCAAAAGCAGTCCTAAGAGGGAAATTCATCGCAATACAGGCTCACCTCACTAAACAAGAAAAAGCTCACGTAAGCAACCTCAAACAACACCTAACAGAACTAGAAAAAGAAGAACAAACAAAGCCCAGAGTCAGTAGAAGGAGGGAAATAATAAAAATAAGAGCAGAAATAAACGATATTGAAACAAAAAAGACAATAGAAAGGATCAATGAAACAAAGAGTTGGTTCTTCGAAAGAATTAACAAAATTGACAAACCCCTAGCCAGACTCACCAAGAAAAGAAGAGAGAAATCGCAAATTAATAAAATCAGGAATGACAGAGGAGAAATCACAACAGATACCAATGAAATACAAGAGATCATAAGCGAATACTATGAAAAACTATATGCCAACAAATTGAACAACCTGGAAGAAATGGACAAATTCCTAGACTCCTACAATCTCCCCAAACTGAATCAGGAAGAAATGGAGAATCTGAATAGACCAATCACAAGTAAGGAAATAGAAACGGTAATCAAAAACCTCCCCAAAAACAAGAGTCCAGGACCAGACGGCTTCTCTGGAGAATTCTACCAAACATTCAAAGAAGACTTAATACCTATTCTCCTCAAACTGTTCCAGAAAATTGAGAAAGATGGAGAACTCCCTAACACATTCTATGAAGCCAACATCACTCTGATCCCCAAACCTGACAAGGACAACACAAAGAAGGAGAACTACAGGCCGATATCACTGATGAACATAGATGCAAAAATCCTCAACAAAATTTTGGCAAACCGATTACAGCAATACATCAAAAAGATTATACACCATGATCAAGTGGGATTTATACCAGGGACACAGGGATGGTTCAACATCCGCAAGTCAATCAACGTGATACACTACATCAACAAAATGAAAAACAAAAACCACATGATCATCTCAATAGATGCAGAGAAAACATTCGACAAGATCCAACACCCATTTATGATAAAAACCCTCAGTAAAATGGGTATAGAAGGAAAGTACCTCAACATAATAAAGGCCATATATGATAGACCCACAGCCAACATCATACTCAATGGACAAAAGCTGAAAGCCATCCCTCTGAGGACAGGAACAAGACAAGGGTGCCCACTTTCACCACTCCTATTCAACATAGTACTGGAGGTGCTGGCCAGAGCAATTCGGCAGGAAAAAGAAATAAAAGGAATCCAAATAGGTAACGAAGAAGTAAAACTCTCGTTGTTTGCAGACGACATGATCTTATATATAGAAAACCCCAAAGAATCCATAGAAAAACTATTTGAAATAATCAACAACTACAGCAAAGTAGCAGGGTATAAAATTAACGTGCATAAATCAGTAGCATTTCTATACACTAACAATAAACTAACAGAAAAAGAACTCAAGAACTCTATCCCATTCACAATCGCAACGAAAAGAATAAAATACCTTGGGATAAACTTAACCAAGGAAGTGAAGGATCTATACAATGAAAACTACAAGACTTTCTTGAAAGAAATAGGCGATGACATAAAGAGATGGAAAAACATTCCTTGTACATGGATTGGAAGAATAAACATAGTTAAAATGTCCATACTACCTAAAGCAATATACAGATTCAATGCTATCCCAATCAGAATCCCAAGAACATTCTTCACAGAAATTGAACAAACAATCCTAAAATTCATATGGGGGAACAAAAGACCGCGAATTGCTAAAGCAATCCTGAGCAAGAAAAACAAAGCCGGCGGAATCACAATCCCCGATTTCAAAACATACTACAAAGCTACAGTGATCAAAACAGCATGGTACTGGTACAAAAACAGGTCCACAGATCAATGGAACAGAATTGAAAGCCCAGAGATAAAACCACACATCTATGGACAGCTAATCTTCAACAAAGGAGCAGAGGGCCTACAATGGAGAAAAGAAAGTCTCTTCAACAAATGGTGCTGGGAAAACTGGACAGCCACATGCAAAAGATTGAAAATTGACCATTCTTTTTCACCACACACCAAAATAAACTCAAAATGGATCAAAGACCTAAAGATTAGGCCTGAGACAATAAGTCTTTTGGAAGAGAATATAGGCAGTACACTCTTTGACATCAGTTTCAAAAGAATCTTTTCGGACACTGTAACTCCTCAGTTGAGGGAAACAATAGAAAGAATAAACAAATGGGACTTCATCAGACTAAAGAGCTTCTTCAAGGCAAGGGAAAACAGAATTGAAACAAAAAAACAGCTCACTAATTGGGAAAAAATATTTACAAGCCACTTATCCGACAAAGGGTTAATCTCCATAATATACAAAGAACTCACACTGCTTAACAACAAAAAAACAAACAACCCGATCAAAAAATGGGCAGAGGACATGAACAGACATTTCTCAAAAGAAGATATGAATATGGCCAATAGACACATGAAAAGATGTTCATCATCGCTAATCATCAGGGAAATGCAAATCAAAACTACACTAAGATATCACCTTACCCCCGTTAGATTGGCAAAAACATCCAAAACCAAGAACGACAAATGTTGGAGAGGTTGTGGAGAAAGAGGAACCCTCATACACTGTTGGTGGGAATGCAAACTGGTACAGCCACTATGGAAAACAGTATGGAGATTTCTCAAAAAGTTAAAAATAGAAATACCCTATGACCCAGCCATCCCATTACTGGGTATCTATCCTAAGAACCTGATAACAGATATCTCAAGAGTCCGTTGCACCCCTATGTTCATCGCAGCATTATTTACAATAGCCAAGACGTGGAACCAGCCTACATGCCCAGAAACTGATGACTGGATAAAGAAGATGTGGTATATATACACAATGGAATACTACTCAGCCATAAAAAAAGACGAAATTGGCCCATTCACAACAACGTGGATGGACCTCGAGGGCATTATGTTAAGCGAAATAAGTCAGTCAGAGAAAGACGATCTCTATATGACTCCACTCATAGGTGGAAATTAGTATATTGAGAAGGAGATCTGATCGGTGGTTACCAGGGAAAAGGGGGGGTGGGGGGAGGGTACGAAGGGGGAAGTGGTGTACCCACAACATGACTAACAAAAATGTACAACTGAAATCTCACAAGCTTGTAATCTATCATAACATTAATAAAAAAAAAATTAATTATATTTCTATACAGTTGTAATAAACAACCCAAACATGAAATTAAGAAAACAGTTATGTTTACAATAGCATCCAAACGAATGAAATACTTAGAAATAAATTTAACAAAAGAAGTGCAAAACTTATGCTCTGAAAACTACAAAATGTTGAAAGAAATTAAAGATCTGAATGATCAGAAAAACATCCCATGTTCATGGAATGCAAGACTTAATATTTTTTAAGATGGTAATATTTACCAAATTGATCTACAAATTCAATACAATCCCTATCAAAATCCCAGCTGGCTTGTTTGCAGATTTTGACAAGCTGTTCCTAAAATTGACTGGAAATTCAAAGGACCCATATTGGCCAAAACAATCTTGAAAAAAGCAAAGTTGGAAGACCCACACTTCCTGATTTCAAAGCTTGTTAGAAAGCTACAGAAATCACAACAGTGTGATTCTGGCATAAGGATAGACATATGGATTCATGGAATATAGAAATTGAGTATTCAGAAACCAACCCTCATATTTACAGTCAATAATTTTCAACAAATTATTCTGGAACAACTGGATATCCACATATGAAAGAATGAAATAGGGCCCCTACTTCACACCGTATGCAAGTATTAACTGAGAATGGATTAAAGACTAAATGTAAGAGCTAAAACTATAAAACTCTTACAGGAAGACGTGGAGGTAAATCTTCATGACCTTATATTTAGCAATGGTTTCTTAGATGTGACACAAATAGCAGAAGCAGCCAAAGGAAAAAATAGATAAATTGGACTTCATCAAAATTAAAAACTTTTGTGCTTCAAAGGACACCATCAAGAAAGGGAAAAGACAACCCACAGAATGGGATAAAATATTTGCAAATCATCTGTCTGATAAGGGACTTGTATCTAGAATGTATCAAGAAGTCTTACAACTCAATAATAAAAAGACAATGCAGTTGGGGCTGGCCCCGTGGCCGAGTGGTTAAGTTCGCGCGCTCCGCTGCAGGCGGCCCAGTGTTTCGTTGGTTCGAATCCTGGGCGCGGACATGACACTGCTCATCAAGCCACGCTGAGGCGGCGTCCCACATACCACAACTAGAAGGACCCACAACGAAGAATATACAACTATGTACCGGGGGGGTTTGGGGAGAAAAAGGAAAAAATAAAATCTTTAAAAAAAAAAAAAAAGACAATGCAGTTAAGAAATATGCAAAAAATCTGGATAGACACTTCTCCAAAGAAGATATACAAAAGGCTAATAAGCTCATGAAAAGATACTCAAGATAATTAATCATCAGGGAAATGTAAATCAAAACCACTCTGAGATATCACTTTACACCCCTATGATGGCTATAATCAAAAAGTCATATAATAACAAGTGTTGACAAGGATGTGGAGAAATTGAAACTCTCATACACTGCTGGTGGGAGTATAAAAATGATGTACCTACTTTGGAAAACAGTCTGGCCACTCCTCAGATGGTTTCCCGTCTCTGTGACTTTGCTTATACTCTTCTTTTTATTTGGGAATGCCAATCCTTTTATCTTTGCCTGTCAGAATTCTGCCCACCCCACAAGGCCCAACTCAAATTCCAGTTTCCCAAGTATATATACCTAGAACAGAATTGTTAAGTTGTGTATCTTTGTTTGGTATTGCATAATTGCCCTTCAACATGCTTTTACTAACTCCCATTGTTTCAGATCCTTCCCAACACTTGATATCGTCAAACTTTAAAATTTTTGTCAGTCTGATAGGTGTGAAGTGATCATTTCTTCTGTTTATTTGCATTTTGCTGATTACTAATATGGTTGAACATCTTTTTTTTCCTTCTTCTCCCTATCATTTGAGTGATTTCTTCTGTGAATTGCATGATTAGATTCTATTGGCTTATTTTCATTTTCTTATTAGTTAAATATGAGTTCTTTATTCTGGATACTAGCCCTTTGTTATGTGTTACAAATGTTTTCTCACTCTGTGCTTGTGGTTAAACTTTGTTTATGGCATCTTGTCATATAGATTTGAATTCTGATGAGTTAAATTTATCAACCTTTTCTGGTTTTCCCTTTTGGTCTCTCATCTAAGAAATATGTTCTGTACCAACGTCAGACTAATAGTCTCCCTTTTTTGTCCCCGATAGTTTTAAAGTTTTATTTTTTTTTATATTTAGGTCTTTGGTCTTTCTGGAATTGGAGAAGTGTGAGGTGGGGATCTAATTTTTTTTCTTCACATAGAAAACCAATATCTCACTACGTTGTATTGAATCGGAAAGAGATTCTTCCCTTTACCAGATCTCTTTAAACAGAATAATGGAATAAAAGACTGAATTGACCTGGGACGAAAAGGGATTCGTGGACCAAATCATCAATTTGCAAAGTTTCATCTTCCTCTTTTATTTCTTTTTAGAAGATAAATACAGGGAGGGCAGAAATCATTCCCCAAACAATCTGTAAAGTGCTAAGTACCTCCCATCTGCCCTGTAGGTGCAGAAAACAAGAAAAGCAGCAGCAGCTGCAGCAGCACACTCCTGGAGTGGAGATTGGGGCAGAGTAGGCCATCTGCTTTCCATTAAAATTTCTCCCATACCGGCAGATAGGGAACTTTGGAGATATTTTTAGATTTGTAAAAGAATTTTTTGCCCTGAGGAACAGTGCACACTAGGCCTATGTGCTTACCTAGGAGCAGTTTTATTATTAGCTTTAATGTAGCCTATTTTCTTATCTTTTTTTGTTGATGATACTGTTTTTACACCAAAGACATAGCAAGTTAAGCTTTCTCTGGAAATAGCAGTCCTCCTCTTCTAGGGCTCAGCTAAGATGAATGACCCACAGATTGCTGGCCTTTTACCTGGAGGGGTGAGTTCTCCCCGAAGATGCAACAGTACTCGGAGCACAACTGATTACTAGATAGTTCCCCCTTCCTTGTGACCTCGGGAGAGTAGCCTTGCCCTGACTGAGAACAGTGCTTCACTTAGGCCCGTCCAAGGGGCTCACTAGTGGGAGGCTGTCTGGGTGGGCCTTGAATCCAGTATACAGGCTACCTCAGATTCAGCTCTAGTGGGCAGGTCCAGAGGCAGCACTGCAGAAGGCCTGCCCGCCTGGGCCGACCTACATTCTCGCCAGTACAGTACTGTCAGCAGCCAGGCCTCCCAGCTAGTAAGAGGGATTCAGATTCAGACTTTTTTCTGGACCCTGAAAGGGTTCAGATTCAAGGGTCTGTTTAATTTATTTTCTTTCCTTCTGCCCATTAAAGAAAAAAGGAAGAAAAAAGCCTACAAACCCTGCAGTTAGAATGTTTCCCATCTTGCTTTGCAGCCTTTTAGCTCACAGCAGTAAAAATAGGATTTTGCTATCAGGATGAAGTTTTGTAGGCTCTGTCTCCTACATATCTTTGTAGTTTCCCTTCTTTATCCGGTTGTTAACTGTTTTAGCTTTGCCTTTGGGCTACTGCAGTGACTTCCTCTCCGGTCCCTCCTTCTCTGATCTCACCCACTCTGAACCCTTGTCCACAACTGCTGTTGGAGTAGGAAAAACACAAATCTGAAACTCCCCAGTTTAAAATCCTCCAGTGGTTTCCTGTTATTGATTGATAAATTCCATCCCTTAGCCTGACATTTAAACCTTCACAATCTGTCTCCAGTCTACCTTTTTATCTTCATTTCTTGCTACTTTTCCCTACACACTGTAAACTCCAACCATACAGAACTATTTGCCATTTCCCTAATATGACATACAATTTCATGCCTTCATGCATGAAACGAATACATATATCTTTGTCCCCACCCCACAAACCTCTGACAAACTCCTCTCACTCATTGTTCAAGGCCAACTAAAATGTTTCTTCTTATGAAAAGCCATTCCCAGCTCTCCCAGATCTGTTCTTCACTCCCTCCTCAGCATTCGGATAATACCCTGACATTCTATGATTATATGTCATATATATTGCCTATAGGTTAATATAAATAACTATATTATTTCCCCCATTAGACTGTAAGCTCCTATGTAAAGAACCTAGCACCTGCTCAGTACAGAGTAAGCATTTGCTAGATGCTAACTATGCTGACAGATAATGATGAAGAAATCTATATTAACCACTTTAGGCCTTCACCGACCACCTATCACCAGAGTCTTGTTATGTCAATTCAACTTTTTTTAAAAATCGGGGAAAAAAACAGCAGAACAGTGAACAAGGCAGGAGGAAAATTGAATTGTTTTAAGGAAAAGGAATTTGTAAATTGAAGTCTGGCCAAAGGTGGGCAACCAGGATGGGAAAGGGTTAAAGGAATTGAGTCTGTTGGATTTGGATAAGAGAATATTCGGAAAGAATAACTGATATCCTCATATGTCTGGAGGGTTGTCCTGGAGCTGAGGGAACAGACATGTTCTGTGAGGGTAGAACCAGGACCAGTGGCTGGGAAGGTGTTCAGCGTTAGATTCCTTATATGGCAGATTATTAGCTCAGAGTGAAGAATTTCTTCTCCAGCAGGAGCTGTGACTGCCTAAAGAGGTTCTGAGCACATCATGATCAGAAGGGTGTGCTGGCCGAGGCCATGTGGCCACCTGTGTGGGCCACTATAAAGAATATTACTGTGCTGAGTGGTAGATTGGACTCAATCCCCTCTGATGCCTCTTCGAACTCTGTAATTCAGTGCCTGTGTGATGCCTCTCAATGACATGAGCATGACCTATATTAGGACACTGAGTGGGAATGGAATAGCGTTTTTTTATTTGTAACTGAACCATCTTTGACCAAATTGACTTTCCAGAGCAATTTCCTGTTTTCCCAGGTTTTGAAGCTGAAATAAAAGAATCCTGGCAAAGAAAACAGCAGCCAAATCCAGAGGTTTAGGCTGAGTCTCATCTTTTGAGGAGAGGTAGGGAGGTTGGTAGGAATGGACTTGGTCTTACTCAGCAGGCCTGGGCTCTATCTCTACCCTCTGTTTACTGACTGTGTAAGATAAGTCTAAGCTTCAATATCCTCATCTCTAAAATGGGACTAATAATGTATTTCATAGAGTTAGGGTGAAGATTATATCACATAAAGAAGTGCCTGGCAGAGTGCTCAGAACATACCGTAGAATCAAAATTATATCCTTCCTCTTGCTTTCTTCTTTTTTATTTTGCAAGAATAAAGATACTTTTTGCTTGTTTGGTTTTGGTCACCCTGGCCTTGGGGTCGGGGAGGGGAGCAGTTTTCTTCTTTTTAATCATGAGCATCAGACTGAAAATGTCTTCATTGCATAAGTGTCCCCCTGCTCACAAAGGAGTAATCCTCTGTCTTCCTGAGCCAGAGAGTTAGTCTTCCACTAGCCTTTTGATACTCTGCTTTTTTACTTCCTAAAGATCAGGTTGTTTCAGAAATAGTCCTGTGATTTCTCTTGAAAGTAATTTCTAATTTCCATATTAATCAAAAAATAGCTTTACACTTCTTCAGCCCTAATCCTAGTAACAAGAAAAAGGGATTAGATTGTATTGACATCTATAAAGCAATTGAAATGTACACATCAGAATCCCAAGACCTGATCACTACCATAGTCTTTGGGATACCAAGCAGAAAAGCTCACTTGTGTCCATTTATTCTCTTCACTCTTGACTTTCAAAGAATATAAATACAGAAGGAGCACACTTGTTTCCAAGGACCAAGTCATAGTTATTTATCAGGTGTGGAAAAGGCATTGCTTTCAGGATTCCCTTTTCAGTTCCACCACTGACTTGCTGAATAATCTTAGCCAAAAAGTCACTTCACCTCTCTGATCCTCTGTTTCCTTATCTACAAAGTGGGAGAAATAACGTTGGTGGTGTTTTAAGGCTCAAATGAAATAGCAGGTGTGAAAATATCTTTTGTATGAGCAATGTGTGAAATATACATGGTGTATTATTTGAACTCAATATTCTTTTTTGTTTTATTGATGTCATAATTGTTTATAACATTGTGAAATTTTAGTTGTACGTTATTGTTTATCAGTCACCGTATTATATGTGCCACTTTACCCCTTATGCCTACCCTCAGCCCACTTCCTCTCTGGTAACCACTAATCTGTTCTCTTTGTCCATGTACTTGTTTATCTTCCACATATGAGTGAAATCATATAATGTTTGTCTTTCTCTGTCTAGCTTATTTCACTTAACGTAAAATACCCTTAAGGTCCATCCATGTTGTTGCAAATGGGACGATTTTGTCTTTTCTGTCTTTTTTTTAAAGATTGGCACCTGAGCTAACATCTGTTGCCAGTCTTCTTTTTTTTTTTCCCTTCTTCTTCTTCCCAAAGCCCCCCAGTACATAGTTGTATATTCTAGTTTTAGGTCCTTCTGGTTGTGCTACGTGGGATGCTGCCTCAGCATGGCTTGATGAGCAGTGCCACATCCATGCCTAGGATCCGAACTGGCGAAACCGTGGGCCACCAAAGTGGAGCTCGCAGACTTAACCACTCAGTCACAGGGCCAGCCCCGATTTTGTCTCTTCTTATGGCTGAGTTGTATTCCATTGTATATATATACCACATCTTCTTTATCCAGTCATCAGTCGTTGGGTACTTGGGTTGCTTCCACTTCTTGGCTATTGTGAATAATGCTGCAAGGAACATAGGGGTGCATAAGTCTCTTTGAATTGTTGATTTCAAGTGCTTTGGATAAATACCCAGTAGTGGCATAGCTGGGTCATATGGTATTTCTATTTTTAATTTTTTGAGAAATCTCCATACTGTTTTCCATAGTGGCTGCACCAGTTTGCATTCCCACCAACAGTGTATGAGGGTTCCCCTTTCTCCACATCCTCTCCAGCATTTGTTGTTTAATTTTGTCTTGGTAATTATAGCCATTCTAACAGGTGTAAGGTGATATCTCATTGTAATTTTGATTTGCATTTCCCTAATGATTAGTGACATTGAACATCTTTTCATGTGCCTGTTGCCCATCTGTATATCTTCTTTGGAAAAATGTCTGTTCATAGCCTCTGCCCATTTTTTGATCAAGTTGTTTCTTTTTGTTGTTGTTGAGTTGTATGAGTTCTTTATATATTTGGTGATTAACCCTCTGTTGGATATATGATTTGCAAACATTTTCTAGCCAGTTGGTGGATTGTCTTTTGGTTTTGTTCCTGGTTTCCTTTGCCTTGCAGAAGCTCTTTAGTCTGATGAAGTCCCATTTGTTTATCTTTTCTTCTGTTTCCCTTGCCCAAGTAGACATGGTATTTGAAAAGATCCTTCTAAGACCAATGTCAAAGAGTATACTGCCTTTATTTTGTTCTAGGAGTTTTATGGTTTCACATATTACCTTCTTTAATCTCTTTAATGTCTTTAATCCTTTTTGAGTCTATTTTTGTGTATGGTAAAAGATAATGGTCTACTTTCCTTCTTTTGCCTGTGGCTGTTTGGTTTTCCCAACATCATTTATTGAAGAGACTTTCCTTTCTCCACTGTATGTTCTTAGCTCCTTTGTCAAAGATTAGCTTCCATAGATGTGTGGTTTTATTTCTGGGCTTTCAATTCTGTTCCATTGATCTGTATGTCTGTTTTTGTACCAGTACTATGCTATTTTGATTACTATAGCTGTGTAGTATACATTGAAGTCATAGATTGTGATGCCTCCGGGTTTGTTCTTTTTTCTCAGAATTGCTTTAGCTATTTGGGGTCTTTTGTTGCCCCATATGAATTTTAGGATTCTTTGCTCTATTTCCATGAAGAATTTCATTGGGATTCTGATTGGGATTGCACTGAATCTGTAGACTGCTTTAGGTAGTATGGACATTTTAACTATGTTTATTCTTCCAATCCGTGTGTGTGGAATATCTTTCCATTTCTTTATGTCATCCTCAATTTCTTTCAGTAATGTCTTATAATTTTCATTGTATAGGTCTTTCACCTCCTTGGTTAAATTTATTCCTAGATATTTTAGTCTTTTTGTTGCGAATGTAAGTGGGATTATATTCTTGAGTTCTCTTTCTGTTAGTTCATTATTAGAGTATAGAAATGCAACTGATTTCTGTAAGTTGATTTTGTACCCTGCAACTTTACTGTAGTTGTTGATTATTTCTAATAGTTTTCTGATGGATTCTTTAGGGTTTTCTATATGTAAAATAATGTTGGGGCAGGCCCCATGGCTGAGTGGTTAAGTTTGCATGCTCTGCTTCGGTGGCCCGGGATTTCACCGGTTTGGATCCTGGGCACAGACATGGCACTGCTCATCAGGCCATGCTGAGTCCACATCCCACATGCTACAACTGGAAGGACCCACAACTAAGATATACAACTATGTACTGGGGGGATTTGGGGAGAAAAAGAAAAAAAAAGGGAAGATTGGCAACAGTTGTTAGCTTAGGTGCCAAGCTTTAAAAAAAAAAAATGTCATCTGCAAACAGTGAAAATTTCATGTCTTCTTTGCCAATTTAGATACCTTTTATTTCTTTTTCTTGCCTAATTGCCCTGGCCAAAACCTCCAGTACTATGTTGAATAAGAGTGGTGAGAGGGGGCGCCCTTGTCTTGTTCCTGTTTTCAGAGGGATGGCTTTCAGTTTTTCCCTGTTGATTATGATGTTGGGTGAGGGTTTGTCATGTATGGCCTTTATTAGGTTGAAGTACCTTCCTTCTATACCTATTTTATTGAGAATTTTTATCATGAATGGATGTTGAATCTTCTCAAATGCTTTCTCTGCATCTGTTGAGATGATCATGTGGTTTTTATTCCTCAGTTTGTTAATGTGGTGTATCACATTGATTGATTTGTGGATGTTGAACCATCCCTGTGTCCATGGTATAAATCCCATTTGATCATGGTGTATGATCCTTTTTAATGTAATGCTGTATTTTGTGTGCCAGTACTTTGTTGAGGATTTTTGCATCTGTGTTCATAACTAATATTGGCCCGTAATTTTCCTTCTTTGTGTTGTCTCAGTCTGGTTTGGGATCAGGGTGTTGTTGGCCTCATAAAATGTGTTAGGAAGTGTTCTGTCTTCTTTAGTTTTTTTGGAACAGTTTGAGAAGAATAGATATTAAATGTTCTTTGACTGTTTGGTAGAATTCTGCAGGGAAGCCATCTGGTCCTGGACTTTTATTTTGGGGGAGGTTTTTGATTACAGTTTCAATCTCTTTACTTGTGTTGGGTCTATTTAGATTCTCTATTTCTTTGTTTTTTTCTTTTTTAAGATTTTATTTTTCCTTTTTTTCCCCAAAGCCCCCCGGTACATAGTTGTATATTTTAGTTGTGCATCCTTCTAGTTGTGGCATGTGGGATGCTGCCTCAGCATGGCTTGATGAGCGGTGCCATGTCCGTGCCCAGGATTCCAACTGGCCAAACACTGGGCCACCGCAGCAGAGCACGTGAACTTAACCACTTGGCCACAGTGCTGGCCTCTAGATTCTCTATTTCTTCTTGGTTAGTTTTGGGAGGTTGTTTGAGTCTGAGAATTTATCCATTTCTTCTAGTTTGTCCATTTTGTTGGCATATAGCTTTTCGTATTATTCTCTTAAAATCCTTTGTATTTCTGTGGTATCCATTCTAATTTCTCCTCTTTCATTTCTAATTTTATTTATTTGAGCCTTCTCTCTTTTTTTCTTAGTGAGTCTGGCTAAGGGTTTGTCTATTTTGTTTATCTTCTCAAAGAACCAGCTCTTAGTTTCATAGATCCTTTCTACTGTTTTTTTGTTGTTTCAGTTTCATTTATTTCTGCTCCAATTTTTATTATTTTCCTTCTTTTCTTGACTTTGGGCTTTGTTTTCTTTTTCTGTTTCTGTTAGCTATAGTTTAAAATTGCTTATTTGAGATTTTTCTTGTTTGTTAAGGTGGGCCTGTATTGCTATGAATTCTCTCTTAGGACCCCTTTTGCTGCATCCTGTATGAGTTGGTGTGGTGTCTTTTCCTTTTCATTTGTCTCCAGATATTTTTTTATTTCTCCTTTAATTTTTTCAATGATCCATTGGTTTTTCAGTAGTATGTTGTTTAGTCTCCACATGTTTGTCTCTTTCCCAGCTTTTTTCTTGTAGTTGATTTCTAGTTTCATAGCATTATGGTCAGAAAAGATGCTTGATATGATTTCAATCTTCTTAAATTTATTGAGGCTTGCCTTATTTCCCAACATATGGTCTATCTTTGAGAATGTGCCATGTGCACTTGAGAAGAGTGTGTATTCTGCTGTTTTGTGGTGGAGTGTTCTATATATATCTGTTATATTTGGTCTAGTTTTTTGTTTAATTCCACTATTTCCTTGTTGGCTTTCTGTCTGGATGGTCTGTCCATTGATGCAAATGGAGTGTTAAGGTCCCCTACTATTATTGTGTTGCTGTTAATATCTCCTTTTAGGTCTGTTAATAGTTGCTTTCTGTACTTTGGTGCTCCTGTGTTAGATGCATATCTATTTATAAGTGTTATGTCCTCTTGGTGGAGTGTCCCTTTTATCATTGTATACTGCCCCTCTTTGTCTCTCATTGCCTTTTTTATCTTGAAGTCTACTTGTCTGATGTAAGTATGGCAATACTTGCCTTCTTTTCTTTGCCATTAGCTTGGAGTATCATTGTCTTCCATCCCTTCACTCTGAACCTGTGTTTGTCTTTAGAGCTGAGATGTGTTTCCTGGAGGCAGCATATTGTTGGGTCTTGTTTTTCAATCCATCCCACCACTCTGTGTCTTTTGATTGGAGAATTCAACCCATTTACATTTAGAGTGATTATTGATATATGAGGGCCTGATGCTGCCATTTTATCACTTGTTTTCTTGTTGTTGTGTATTTCCCTTGTTTCTTGTCCTGTGTATTTCAGACTGCCAATTCAGTTTGGTGGCTCTCTGTGATGGTTTTCTCATTTTTCTCTTTATTTACCACTTGTGTCTCTGTTCTGATTTTTTGTTTATTGGTTATCATGAGGTTTGTATAAAAGACCTCATAGATGAGATAGTCTGTTTTCTGATAGCCTCTTATTTCCTTAGTCTAAGCACGTTCCATGCCTTTCCTCTTCCCCATCTAACTTATTGTTGTCACAGCTTATTCTGTTTTGTGTTGTCAGTTTGTGGTTAAAATGAAGTAATTATAGTTATTCTTGGTGTTTTCCTTCCCTTTATCTTTAATGTTATAATTACACACTTGCTAACCTGTTCTGATAGAGAGCTGCAATCTTCTGATTTTGTCTGCCTATTTGTCTCCTTGCTTAAGGCTTTGTAAACCCTTTCCTTTTTTTTCACGTATGAGGGCCTTCCTGATCCTTTCTTGTAAGGGGAGTCTTGTGGCGATGAACTCCCTCAGCTTTTGTTTATCTGGGAAAGATTTTTATTTCTCCATCATATCTGAAGGATATTTTCACTGGATAGAGTATCCTTGGCTGAAGATTTTTGTCTTTTAGAATTTTGAATATATCATTCCACTCTCTCTCAGCCTGTAAGGTTTCTGCTGAGAAATCTACTGAAAGCCTAATAGGGGTTCCTTTGTAGGTTGTTTTCTCTGCCTTGCTGCCCTTAATATTTTTTCTTTGTCATTGACTTTTGCCTGTTTCACTCATATTATGTCTTGGAGAAAGTCTTTTTACATTGACGTAATTAGAGGTTCTATTAGCTTTTTTTACTTGTAATTCCAGCTCCTTCCCCAGGTTTGGGAAGTTCTCTGCTAGTATTTCTTTGAACAACCTCTCTGCTCCTTTCTCCCCGACTTCTCCCTCTGGAACACCTATAATTCTTATGTTGCATTTCCTAATTGAGTCAGATATTTCTCGGAGAATTTCTTCATTTGTTTTTAGTCTTGTTCTCTCTCCTCGTCCACCTGAGGCATTTCTATATTTCTGTCTTCTTAATTGCTAATTTTGTCCTCTATAATATCAGCTCTGTTATTTAAGGACTCAAGGTTTTTCTTTACCTCTTTCATTGTGTTTTTTGTCTCCAACATTTCTGATTGGTTTTTCTTTACAGTTTCTTTTTCTTTATAGTTTCAATCTCTTTTGTGAAGAATGCCCTGTGTTCATTAATTTCGTTCCTGATTTCATTGAACTGTCTTTCTGAGTTTTCTTGTAACTCATTTAGTTTTTTTATGATAGCCATTTTGAATTCTCCATCATTTAGATTGTAAATTTCTGTGCCTTCAGGATTGATTTCTGGATGTTTGTCTTTTTTATTCTGGTCTGGAGTATTAATATACCTCTTCATACTATTTGATGGGGTGGATTTGTGCCTTCTCATAGTCGTAGAATCTGGTTGCATATTCCACCTGCCACTCCTGGGGTGGGCAAGAACTGTGTATTCTGAGCCCACCACAATCCCTGGCAGCTGTGCCTGTCCAAGCTTGCGCCACTACTTGGGACCACAGTGGAACTGTGGGCTCTCCCACTGGATGGGAAAACGATCATGTTGGGGCTCAGGTCTGCCGCCACCTGTTCCCATGGGTCACGCCAAGGTGCACTCCCACCCTTGGGGCCACAGCAGACTATGGGCACTCGAGCAGGAGAGCAGTCACATGCGTGCAGAGTGCTCACCTATCTCCACCACTTCCCCAGGAGTAGTCTCTCCACCTTCAGATGTATAGCTGCACAGGTCTCTCAGGGGTCCTCTTGTACTGTGTGAGTATCCTCCTTTGATCAATGAACGTCCATTTAGTTGTAGTTTGAAGAGGGAGAGATAAAGGGAACAGCTCACTCCGCCATGTTGCTGACATCCCATCTGAACTCAATATTTTTACCTTTGATGAGCTTCAACAGATCCAGGCAGCCTTGAGGGACCAGGACCTGGAACATACTCTGCTGGCTTGAGTGGGGCAGAGCCTGTCTGGAGAGTCTTTGGGGTGTGCTGGGAAGAGACTTCCAGCAGGGAATAGCCACAAACTAGCAAGTACTTCTGTGACCTGAAGCTTACATTATAGTGGTGGAAGAGAATCTCCCATAAACAAAGAAATATATAGTATATCAGGTTAATAACCACTGTGGGAAAAAAAGCAGGATAAGGAACATAGTAATGAAAGTTGAGAGTACTATTTTAGAGAGAAGGTAAAAGTGACCTTTGAACTGAGTACCAGGAAGAAGGAACAGAAAGATCATAGGCACTTAGGTGAGAAAGTGCTCGACACATTTGAATAACAGCAAGGAGGCCGTTGTGGCTGGAGTAGATTACCATGGGGGCAAAGAGTAGGAGAGAAGGTTAGAAAGGTAGCTGAAACCTAGGTGGGTCGTTAAAAGGATTTCACTGTGATTCTCATGGAGAGCTACTGTGGGCCTTAAAGAGAGTGTCCTTATCTGATTTAATGTTTTAACAGGATTGCTCTGGCTGCTGTGGGAAATAGACTGCTCATGATCAAAGGTAGCTGCAGGGAGACCAGTTATGAAGCTATTGTAATAATCTAGGTGAGAAATAATGAGGACTTGGACTAGGATCGAAAGAGTGTAGGCAGTGAGATATGGTCAGATTCTGAACATATGCTGAAGGTGGAACCGAAAGAATTTGCTGATGGATTAGATGTGAATAGGAGAGAAAGAATAGAGTCAAGGATGATGCTAAGGTTTTGGGCCTGAGGAGCTGGAAGAATAAGTTGTTATTTACTGGTGTGGAGAAAACTGTGGAGAAACAAGTTTTGAAGAGAGTGGGAGGATAGAAAGTAAAAATTTATTTTTGAATATCCCAAATTTGAAACAATAGCTAACTTTTTGAAATTTTAACTATTTGCCTAGCTCCTAGGACTTTGAGGTCTTCATTAATTTAATATTTACAGCAACCTATTAGATAAGTAATATTATTAGTACCATTTTACAGATGGCAGAACTAAAGCACAAAGAGGTTAAGTGGCCCAAGATCACACAAATAATTACTGGTGTTGCTGGGATTCAAACCTAAAATTAGATCTAGCTCCAGAGACCATGCTCTTAACCCCTCTACTGTATAGCCTTGATGTCTAGTAGACTTCCAAGTGGAGGTGTTGAGTAGGTGGTTGGATACTATATGAGCCAAGAGTTCAGGAAAGAAGTCCGGTCTAGCAATATGAAACTCAGGCATAATTAATGGACAGATGAAACTAGAAAGGTAAGTTAAGGCCACCCTCTTTAAAGGGAGACTTGGTCACAGGAAGACAAGATGATGAGATCAAGCCCCCAAAAGACAACCTGTTTTCTCAGGTGTGGTTAACCTATTGGTCCTGCTTTTTAGACCCAGGGAGGGTGCAAGCAAAGCCACTTATGGATGCTTCCAAAATGTTACCCTCTGTGCTTCTGCCTGGAATGTCTTTCCTCCCCTTTTTTGTCCACATCTAGGGACATCTAGTGCCCAGTGTAATCTCTGGCAGACACTAGGTGCCAAATGAATGTTGGTTGACGAAGGCCCTTTCTCTGTCCACTCTCTGTCCTTATCATGACACTTTTCAGGCTGCATTCTAACTGTCCACTTATCCATCTTTCTTCCTCATTAGTTAGTGACCCTCTCAAGGCCAAGGACCCTGTTGGATCTGTTTATTTTGTTTTTAAACCTCTCATGGCTTCAGAATACAGCTGCCCTGGTAATCTCTTCACTGAGTACCTATTCTCTGCCTTATCTGTGCTAGGGAGTAGAAATGCCAACATCATCATCAACAAAGGCATCAAGATGAATAATATCAGTTGGGGACAAGAAAACAAAATAAAACAAAATGAGGAGAGTTGTAGGGAGAAAGCCCAACTTACCTGTGTTGCCATTTTTGGACAGGGAAAGTTGATGGTAGGGAAGGGATATCTCTACTGGCCACACAGACTATTCATCGCCACCCTGTATTTGATAAGCTCAGATGCTTGCTGTTCAGGCTGAGGGGAGGGGAGAGGTGGTGTGTTGACAGGGCAGGGAGTGGGAAGGAGGAACTGACCAAGAGCTATTGTGTATAGGCGAATGAGACATAGCTGTGCCTTCAAGGAGCTTACAGTTTGGGGAGAGGGGGACAGGACAGGAAATGCAAATAAGCCGTTGAAGTACAGTATAAGTTCTGTAATTGGGGATGCATGTGTCTTCAAATTTGTTCTGTTCTAAAGGGTAGAAGCTACAGATAAAGTGCAGTGAGGTATGAGAAGTTACTTTCAGGTAGTCAGTCTCATAGTGTAGTGGGAGTCCCTGGAAAGGAAGGAGTTCATGGTCAGTAGAGATGTAAGGGCTGGGGTAAATGATCCCATGAACGTGTTGTAGAAGCGGCTCTAGCCGCAAATGTGAAGGTGGACCAAATGACCTTTAAGGTGCTTTCTATTAATTTTTTTTTTTTTTGAGGAAGATTAGCCCTGAGCTAACTGCTGCCAATTCTCCTCTTTTTGCTGAGGAAGACTGGCCCTGAGCTCACATCTGTGCCCATCTTCCTCTACTTTATATGTGGGACGCCTACCACAGCATGGCTTGCCAAGCACTGCCATGTCTCCACTCGGGATCTGAACCGGTGAACCCTGGGCCGCCGAAGTGGAACGTATGCACTTAACTGCTGTGCCACTGGGCCAGCCCCTAAGGTGCTTTCTAACCTCAGCAATCTGTGACCCTGTGTCCCTTCGTTTTTCTCACCCTGAGGATGTCATCTACAAAAATGAAGAGAGTTGGACCAAATAAAGCTCCTCCTAATGCTGCCATTCTATGATACCTGCCAAATTCAAGTGAATGAAAAATAATGCTACTTGGAAACATGGAAGGAAGATCCTGTAATTAGCCCTAAAGTAACAGGCATCTGAAATGACATAACAAGGGTGTGATTACCTTTGGCTGCACGGTCTCTCATGTGAACCTGAATACAGATTTCAGCCATGAAACTGGATTACTTTGCCTCCCAGATTAAACCCCCGAGTTTCTTCTCAAGAAGTGGCAGACCTCCATATTGCTAATTAAGTGACAAGTTGGCTATCTCAGTTGTGTAATCAGAAGATGATTGGGGAGTAAAGTGAGATGAATTTTCTTTGGAGTTGGAAAGGATTTAGGGAAAGGCATATTAACAAAGATATATTATTAAAGCTCAATATTTACAAATCCCAAAGAAGCTTTTAGGGATTTAGGGATTTAATCTTTGACTTTTAAAATCAGCTTTCCATTGTCAGTCAGAACACCAGTGAGCATTAAAAAACTGCAGGGAGCAATGAGACAGGCACTTACACACTGCTAGTGCACGTACAGATTGATAATCTTTTTAGAAAGCAGTGTGGCAAAGTAAATGAAAACTCTTAGCATATCACTTCTAATCACCTCTGCTCCTATTGCCCTGATCTGAGCCCCATCATCTATTACCAGGAGTTTGCAGTAGCCTCTACCCTATCCTTCCCCTCTTAGAGTCTTTTCAACACAGCAGAGAGACCCTATTCAAAACATAAGTCATATGTTATTCTTCTGCTCAAAACCCCGGATGACCTCTCATTTCACTCAGAGTAAAAGTGGAAGTCCTTTCAGTAGCCTATAAGGCCCTACATAACCTGACCAACCTTTTATCTGTCTGACTTCCTCTACTACTACTGTCTCCTTCATTTGTTCCACTTCAGCCACACTGTTCTCTTCGCTTTTCCTTGGACATGCCCCATGTGTTCCCAACTGGGGCCTTTGCATTGACTGTTTCCTTCATCTGAAATGCTCTTCTTTCAGCCGTCTGCTTGGTTAACTCTATTTCCTTCAAGTCTTTGTGAAAATCTTACCTTCTTAATGTGGCTTATACTGGTAATTCTATTTAATATTGCAGTGCCCTCCCCTCAACACTCTGGCACTTCTTATGCCCTTTACTCTGCCCTTTTTCTCTTTTCCATAGTACTCAAGACTGTGTTTGTTTGTATTTACTATTTATCCACTCCCTTCTCCCACCTTCTTAAAACATAAGCTCCATAGGGGCAGGGATCACAGTGTATGGCACAGAGTAGATATTCAAATATTTGTTGAATGGAAGAACTTTGAAAAGAGCACTATCTTTTGACCTAGAAATTTCACTTCTAGAACTCGTTCCTAAAAAAATAATCAGAGATGCAACAAAAGATTTATCTAGGTTGTTTTCCTATCTTTACTTATAATAATGAAAATTTGCAAACAACTTAAACATCTAAAAATAGAGTAATGGTTAAATGATTTGATATATATACATAATGGAATATTATAAAGATACTAAAAATAATGTTTTTGAAGAATATGTAATTACATGAGAAAATGCTTATAATATTAAAGTGAAAAAATAGAATATAAAACTATGTATACCCCTACCTCACACCATATACAAAAATGGATCAATAATCTCAATATAAGAGCCCAAACCTCTTAGAAGAAAATGTAAGGATACATCTTTATGGCCTTGGATTTGGCAATAGATTCTTATATATGACACCAAAAGCATGAGCAACAAAAGAAAAAATAAATTAGACTTTATCAAAATTAAAAATTTTTGTGCATCAAAGGCGTTATCAAGAAAGAGAAAAGACAACCCAGAGAATGGGAGAAAATATTTGCAAATCATATATCTGATAAGGATTTAATATCCAGAATATGTTAAAATGACTATTCAAACCAATTTTTAAAATGGACAAATGTTTCAAATAGACGTTTCTCCAAAGAGATATACAAATGGCCAATAAGCACATGAAAAGATGCTCAACATCATTAATCATTAGGGAAATGCAAATTAAAACCACAATGAGATACTACTTCACACATAGTAGGATGGATATAATCAAAAAAGCAGAAAATAAGTGTTGGTGAGGATATGGAAAAATTGGAACCCTCATGCATTGCTGGTAAGAATGTAAAATGGTGTAGCTACTGTGAAAAACAGTTTGGTGGTTCCTCATAAAGCTAAATATATAATTACCATATGACCCAGCAATTCCACTCCTAAGTATATACCCAAAAGAACTGAAAACGTGGACTCAAACAGATACTTTTATGCCAGTGTTCATAGCAGCGTTATTCACAATGTGCAAAAGGTGGAAACAACCCAAGTGTTCATCCGCAGATGAATGGGCGAACAGAATGTGCAGTGGAATATTATTCAGCCATAAAAATGAATGACATTCTGATGTTAAAACACGGATGATCTTTGAAAACATGCTAAGTGAAAGAATCCTGACAAAAGGATAAATGGTGTATGATTCCACTTATATAAAATATCTAGAATAAGCAATTCATGGAGACAGAAAGTACAATAGAGGTTAACAGGGGCTACAAGAAGAGGGAATGGGGTGTTATTGCTTAATGGGTACAGAGTTTCTGTCTGGGGTGATGAAAAAATTTTAGAAACAGATAGTGAGGATGGTTACACAACATAGTGCATATAGTTAATGCCACTGAATTGTACACTTAAAATGGTTAAAAATCAAAAATTTTAGGGGCTGGCCCTGTTGCCGAGTGGTTAAGTTCGCGCGCTCCGCTGCAGGCGGCCCAGTGTTTCGTTGGTTCGAATCCTGGGCGCGGACATGGAACTGCTCATCAAACCACGCTGAGGCAGCGTCCCACATGCCACAACTAGAAGGACCCACAACGAAGAATATACAACTATGAACCGGGGGGCTTTGGGGAGAAAAAGGAAAAAATAAAATCTTTAAAAAAAAAAATCAGAAATTTTATGTTGTATATGTTTTGTAACAAAAAATATCCCCAAAAAAACCCTATGATTATACACAGTGGTGGGTTGGATCTGGCTTGTGTGGGCTCTCTAGAGCCAAGTGCGAGTGTCTCCTTCCAGCTGCTCATTCAGTGATGTTGGTAGCTTGATGGGCCATGATGGGAGGATCTTCACCGTGGAACTTGACAAATGCTACAGATAAGGCTCCACCTCAATTCCCTTGAGCCACTTGTTAAATATTTACCAGCACACCACTGAATATATGTGTATAAAAATGCATTCCAAAAAACTTGCTGGAAGGATAGATGCCAAACTGTTACTGCCTCTGGGGAGGAGAGTAGTATGGCAGGAATGTGAAAGTAAATTTACACTTTTTACCATATACGCTTCTGTAGTGTTTCAGTTTTTTTACAGTGAGCATATAGACATATATTTCTTGTACTGCTTTTAAAAACTGGACAGAAAAATCTGCGTGTGTTGGGATTGTGGTATTGGTGACTTTTCTTGAGAGGCTAAAAGTTGGTCACATAAATACTGTCTGAAATGGCCATGAGGAGGCTGAAGGCCAAGCCTGGGACTTGGAATCTGTTTCCTCAAAAATCTGCTTTTTATTCTTGCTGACTAAATGGGGCTTTTTTGTCTCTTCATAGGTTACCCCACAGCCTACCCGGCAGCAGCCCCTGCCTACAATCCCAGCCTGTACCCCACCAATAGCCCCAGTTATGCTCCAGGTAAGGAGAAAGTGGAGACAGCAGTGGTGAGTGGGGTGGGATGTTGGGCTCTATTTGGAAAAACAGACCCACCTGCTGACCTTTCCCTGTCCTTAATTGCTCTGGGCTCAGCCTTTCCAAGCCTGATTCTCCTGGGAGTTCCCTCTGGGAGCTGGGGCAGTTCAGCCTCCGAGTTGGGGTGGGAATAGAATCTCCTCCATTCTCTTTGGGACTTAAGGTTGGCCCATCTCTCCTCTGCTGGAATATCTGAGATACGCATCCTCCTCACAGGACCTTTTCTGCTCTCCCAAACAATGTCCAAATCCATTCTTTGCTCAGTTTCCCCTGAGGCTGCCATTGAGACACACATACACAAGCACACACACACAGCAGACTTCCTGGGTGTGGATCTGGAAGAGAGTGAGAGACTTGCCACCAGAGGATGAAGAGCCAGTTTTCAAGCTGAGGCAAGGAACTTATTTTTCAAAAATAGTAAAGGCCCAACACTCCCTGGATAGAGGTTGAAATAGATTTTAAAATGTTGAAAAAGCTTGTTGTAGTTTGGGCTAGGAGCAGTACAGAGGTCTTACCGCTGATCTTACCCCCTATGCTCAGCAGTGCTTTAACACTCAAGAGGCGGGAGAAGGTGTATGGGCTCTGCAGTTAGAGTCTTGGGTTTGAATCCTGATTGCTCAACTCACTAGTTGGGAGGCCTTGGACAAGTTACCCCACCTCTCTGAGAAATGTGCTACCTACCTCAGGGTTTTAGATGATTTTATGTAAGTTCCTCGTCATTTACCCAACAAGTGATTGTTTGTTGAATGTCCTGTATACTGGAATATAAAACAAGAAAGGATGCCATTTTTGCCTGAAGTAGCTTACAGTCCTTTTGGGAGCTGGCATATAAACAAATTGATTGCTGTACAGCGTGATGAGTATTGTAAAAGGACTACGAGGAAGCGGAGAAGGGAACAACAGTCTGCCTGAGGTTGGAAGTGTAGGGGAGGCTTCACTGAGGGCCTAGCAGCAGAGACTTGAGGGAGAAGCAGGAGGTGTTCTGGTAAGCACACAAAGGAAGAGTTAGGCATTCTAGGCAGAGTAGCGCCTGGGCAAAGGCATGGACATGAGGACATGACACTGTGAAGAAGCTGGAAGTAGTGAGAATGGTTAAGCATAGACTCTTGGTGGGCTATAAGTAAATCTGAACTACAGATGTGCAAGGGCCGGATTTGGAAAGGCCTTGAATATCATGATAATACCCTCATTTTGTTGTTTAGTAATTATTATTCTAGAGTTAGAAAGCTTGAGAAAACCTTAGAGATACTCCACTTCAACTCCTTCTCTTGACAAGGGAGATCCAGAGAGAAGCAGTGTTTTGTCCAAGTTACCCAATGAATCAGCAGTAGCCTAGGGACTAGAACACTTGACAGATCTCCTGGCTCTTGGTCTCATGCTTCCCTGTGCCAATCCAGTACTCATTCCTACTGTCATTCCCTTTCTTCTGGGAGGTCTAAATGAGAAAAGATCATGGGCTATGTCGGAAGACCTAGATATGAGTTCTGACTCTGTCACTTCCTAGATTAGCAACCTTAAAGTCACCTGGCCTCTCTGAACCTCAGTCGCCTCTCTCTAAAGTAGGAATCCTATCATAATTGTATTACACACACACACATATACATCATGAGCCCCCTCTTTTTTTTGGCAGACAAGAACTATTTTTTGCAGATAAGTGATGTTAATCCTTAAAGTGCTTACATAGGTGTGTCATTCCACAGATGTTTATTTTGGCCCTGCTATGCCCGAGGCACTCTGGAAGACATTGTAGGTGATTCAAACTTGAGGAAGCTGTAGTCATTGCCCACGAATTGTTTATGAGGGGATCAGTGACACACAGGCTAAAGAATCTATAATGGTATCTCAGCATTGGTATTTTATTCTATCTTCACTTTTAATCAATAAAATATATATTTCAAAAAAAGCTGTAAGAGGACACAGAAATTCTCTCTGATAAAAGACTTAATCGAATTTGATAAGTTCTATCTTAAAAACTGTGGTGATTTTGATTATCACGTATCTCAAGATATAGAAATGATTTAAATCTAAATGCTATACGATCTGTGAATTGGCTTGGTAAACTATCCAGTCTAAAACAAGATGAGGTGAGTATTGTAGAAGGTCAAATGAGATCAGGAGTGAAGAAGATGCGTTGTCTTTATAGTTGGGAGGCCGTCAGTGACCTCTGCGGAAGCAGTCAGTGAGGCTGGGAGTGAAGTAGATTTAGCAGATAGGGCCTACTCTTACAAAAGGCTTGGGTACAAGGGAAAGGAGAACAAGAAGGCGTTGACTAGAAGGGAAGGTGGGGTTAGAGGAGGGATTTTTTTCAGATATGAGTATGATTAAATAAGTACTGATGGGAAGGAGCAAGTGGGAAGGACCAGTCAGAGATGCAGGAGAAGGGGTACCAGGTGGATCCAGGCCTCCAAGGAGGCTGTGATGAGGTGGGAAATCCAAAGGTCAGTTCTCTTCTTAGTTTGGGGGAGCGGGTGGAGTGGGGTGCCTCACACAGGAGAGCAGCTCTTCTTCTCAAACTAAAGAAAAGGTGTCAGGTGGTGGTGCTTAGAATAAATTGCCCAGCAGAAAGTGGAGAGTTCCTGTCTAATAATCTTGAGTTGCTGAAACAGGTGAGCAGGGACAGAGGAGGGTTCTTAAGGAGAGAGGTCAAGGTGTGGAAGCCTCACTGGGAGGAGTGGGAGAGGAAACTACCAACAGGTAACACAGCTGCGTACATAGGAGGCCCAGCTGAGGGTGGAGGCTGTGAATTTGTAAAGGCTCTAATCCCCAGCTCTGGCATGTTTTCTCATGATGTTTAGAACTGCTGATAGATTGTGGAATTGTTTTAGGATTAGTTTGGCAAGAAAGTGGGAGGACGGAATAAATAGCTAATATTTGTTGAATGGTTCCTATGTGCCAAGCACTATTTTAAGCTTTTTATGGGCATTAACTTATTTTATATCACAACAAACCTTTGAGGTCAGTACTATTGTTATTTCAGTTTTCCAAGTGGGAAAACTGAAACTTAGAGAAGTTAGGGAACTAGCCCATAGATCCAAACCCAGGCATCCTGCCACCACACCTGCGTGCACTCTTAACCACTACATTATAGTTGCAGTTGAACAGAGAGAAATTGAGGTGTTAGACTGAAGCAACCAGAGTAGAGAGGGAAGGGGGAGCAGACAGGGGGACTCTGAGACTGGGAAAAAAAAAATATGAAGAGATTGGAAAGCTCCTGGAATGCATAAAGGACCAATTAAGTTTTAATTTTAAAACAAAATATCACCCCTCATCTAACTTGAGTTTTCTCAGTTTTATGTTTTGAAAAGTCGACATATTTTTAAGCCCTGACTAAACCAACCCAGACCATTTTCTCAGAAACTCACACAATCCACTGGAGAAGGTAGTGTTAGCACGTTGTGTCAGAAAGCCCCAAACTGGGAGTTGGAAGAGAGGGGTTTTAGCGCTAACTCTCCTGCTCATTTTGAATAGGGCACATCCCCTTCCCTTTGGAGTTACACACATGCACAGCTGGTCTGTTTCGTACGTTGGGAGGCTGGCCTCTGCATTCACCAGTTCTCCTGATTGCACTGGGGGAGCTGGGTCAAGGACAGAGAGGACAGTGTAGGTTACTCTCAGCTTCCTGCCAGCGCCAGCCATTTGCGATGCCAAGCGATGCCTGTGGGTAGAAGCCTGCACAGGAGCTAGACTCTCAGGTTTACGTTTCTCTCAGCTTCCTCAAGGAGACCAAGAAGTTGCTTCAGAGGAAGCTGTTTTTAGCAGCTCTGAGTACCCTGAGATGCCATCTGTCCAGGCTGCAGGGAAGCATTTCACTCTTTCATTGGTTCTGAAAGCAATGTGGGTACTTGGAACTTTTTTCCAAGCTTTTAATGACTTCAGAGATCTTATTTAAGAACAATTTGGCCCCACAGGAGGCAGGAGCCAACTGAGACTCGTTTTCAGAATCTGGAGACCAAAGGATCTGTCATATTAATGGTAATCTAACTTGAAAATGAAGGAAAGGATAAACAGGATAACTAATATAGATAAAAATGAAATACCTCCTCACAAGAAATCTTTTTATAAATCATTTTCCTCTGTTGTCTCACTTGATTTAATATTAGCTTTGTAAAGTACCAGTGTATTATTCCCATTTTGCATATGACAAAGCTAGAGAAGGGCAGGGGAAAGGAATTTGTGTTTTCTGAGCATCTGCCGTGTTCCAGACACTGTGCAAGGGATGTCACAAACGTTAATTTTTACCTTATCCTTGTGGGTTAGAGCTTCTTGCCTCCGATTTTGCTCAGAGAGGTTAAAGAACTTGTCCAAAGTTGCATGGCTAAAAAGCAGTGGAGCTGGGATTCAAACCCAGTCTGTCTGACCCCATAGCCTGTACTCCTTCTACCCATCTCCCAGCCTTAGGGAATGAAGTACCCTTGCATTGGTCCTAGCTCTCTGGGCTTTACAGAGAGCTCTTTAGAGGCCAAACAGGATGATTTTCTCCCTGAACCTTCACTTCCTCTAGCACATGAAGTCTCTATCTTATGTGATGTCCCTCTGCAGTACTTGGAAGAATTGGAACTTATTCTTAGCATGGACATGCAAAGAGCAGGAGCTTGGGCCAGCTGCCTAGGAGATACCATGGCATCAAGGGAGGTGCCCCTTCTCAATGAATGGGCTTTCCTGGATGGCAAGTCTGTCACCCCCCTCCAGGGTAGAGGCACTTGGCACCCCCTGCATTCACTGTTTCTTGTGTAGCCCGGGGAAAACTGCTATCTTGAGACAAAGTCTGTTTTTGTAACTGCAATGTATACTGCTTTGCAAAAGTTCTTAGTGGTAATTTCAACTAACATTTCTATCCAACAGAGTTTCAGTTCCTGCATTCAGCTTATGGTAGGAGAGCTATTTTTCCTCATCTGTATTATGGCCTATGAATGTGTTATCTCGTAACAATGGTAGATTCCCTCCCCTTTCCTCCCCAAATCCCATCCCCTAGGCTTGGGCTCCCCCAGGTGGCTCAGCAGCAGTTCCTAAAGCATGCAGGAACATGTCTGATGGTGCAAAATCATGGGTTGGAGACACACATGAACCGTCCCCTAGGGTAGCAGTGAAGGATCGTGGCACTCAAAGGCGTCTCTCCCCTTCCTCACCTCCGGGGTCCCATCTGACCTAGGTCAGAAGCTGTCACCCTAACCTGGCTGCTGAATTCAAACAAATAAGTGAACAAAAATTCCTGGGCCTCTGTGTGCCTCCTCTGTTGGCTCTGTGGCAGCCCCTAGGGAGGAGTACCTGGATTATGCCTATAAGAACCAAAAAACCAGTCTGCCCCAGGACCAGATTTTCCATCTCCATCAGCAGTTTGACATGTTTGAAGACCTGGTTGACGTTAGATACGATCTGTTCCCTTAGCTCCGATGTTGAGCTCTGGCTCATTTTCATGGCATTTTCCTGGATGGTGAGAGGTGAGGGCCAAGTGTGCTAACGAGCGAAAGACCAGAACTGGGTTCTCTGGGCAGTGTGGACTCCAGGCCCAAGGCACCACGGGAACTTTTGGGCACCTGTGAGGGTCCCAGCAGTGTAACTTGATTAGGTCTTTTTTGTCATAGACAGGAAGGGACCATAGGAGGGACTTGCCACTTTCGCCACCCTCACCTGGGCTGCTCAGGATAATGTTTTCATAAAATGTCTGCACACTTTCTCAACTTTCAACCTTACGTTATTTGGATGTTGAATATTAAATTTGCGTGTGGCGCATCTTTCAGGAGATGAGCTGTGAAAATTTCTCCTTGCTGCTGCTGTGGGCTGTGTGATCTTGGGCAATTTACTAATGTCTCCAGGCCGTAGATGAAGTGTTTTATTCCAGATGATCTCTGAGGTCCCTTTAAATGCTAACAGCGTGTCCTCTTATAATTTTATTATTTCAGTTTTGCTAGTCACAAACCTGTTTCTCTTGCCATTTATGGAGAGTCATTTTATGTTTGCCTTAGGATATATGAACTTGGACAGAAGACTCCATAAAAAGTAAGAGAAACTCTCATGCTTCCTCACCCCTCCAGTTATAGCATCTGAAATAGAAATACTAAAGAATACATAATGGAGCTCTTCTCTTGACAGAGTGTCCTGTGCCAGGCCCTAAGCTGACCCTTTGAAGATACAAAGACCAGTAAGACAGGGTCCCTATTCTCAAGGAGCTCACAGTTTAGTGGGGGAGACAGACAAGTCAGCAAGTACAGGGGCTTCTAAGAATCACAGGGCCTGGGATAGTGAACCATATGGGATACATGACGGGGGTGGGGAAAAGAAAAGACTTCATAGTAGACGCGCGTCCTCAGCTCATGACTGATGGATTGATAATGTTTACCAGGTGGCATTTGGGGAAAGACATGCCAGGAAGAGTGAGCAGTGTGAGCAAAAATACAGAGATGTGACGCTCCTCGGCATATTCTGGGAATACTAAACAGTTTGTGTGGCAGTAGTGTAGGGTTAGAGGGTGAGGACAATGAAAGAGTATAGAGAGATCATAGGACTAGGTCATGAGGGGCCTTGAATGCCACACAGGGAGTTCAGGCTTAAGCCTATAGGCTGTGGAGAACCTTAGAATGTTTTTAAGAAGGTTGTGTGATTAGGTTTAGGTCTTAGAAATATCACTCTGATTGCAACTTGGAGATTATAATTGGCGGGTTTAAACACAAGCAGAACAGTGAAGAAGCAGTTGGAATAGATCAGGTGAGAGATGATGAGAATTTAAATTAGAGCTGTCCACGGCCGTGGGGATGGAAGATGGACAGATACCAGAATTAGAAGCTATGAGACTGGATGACACTTTTTTTTTTTTTTTAATTTTACTTTTCCTTTTTCTCCCCAAAGCCCCCCAGTACATAGTTGTGTATTTTTAGTTGTGGGTCCTTCTAGTTGTGGCATGTGGGACGCCGCCTCAGTGTGGCCTGATGAGCGGTGCCACGTCCGTGCCCAGGATCCAAACCAGCGAAACCCTGGGCCGTTGAAGCAGAGCATGCCAACTTAACCACTCAGCCATGGGGCCGGCCCTGGATGACACTTTATTTTTGATCCTCACGTCAACACTATGAAGTGATCAGGGAGTGATTATTTTTTTTCTTTTAAGATTTTATTTTTTTCCTTTTTCTCCCCAAAACTTCCCAGTACATAGTTGTATATTCTTCATTGTGGGTCCTTCTAGTTGTGGCATGTGGGACACTGCCTCAGCGTGATTTGATGAGCAGTGCCATGTCCGTGCCCAGGATTCGAACCAACGAAACACTGGGCCACCTGCAGCGGAGAGCGCGAACTTAACCACTTGGCCACAGGGCCAGCCCCGATCAGGGAGTGATTATTATTGCCATTTTATCAGACAGCAAAACAGAAGCTTAGAAAGGTTTAGCAACTTGCCCAAGGTCCCACAGCTCATAAGTGGCACAGCCCAGGCTAGAACTCAGATTTCCTGACTTACTACATTGTTCAGGATGATGGTCCCTTGCTGCCTCTCCTCCTTGTAAGTGTGCTTAACAGATTGTTCAAGTGTCAGAGGGCGTGAGGGCCCCGTATCCAGGGAAGTGAACAACCCAGCACCTGGATGTGGGCAGCATGCTGTGACTGGGCCATGGCCCTTCACTGCCAAGGGTTCTCTCTCTCTCTCCTTTTTAAATTGAAGAGTAACACATATACTGTAGTACATAAGTGCACTAGTTTCAAATGTACAGCTCAGTAATATTTGATATATGTATACACTTGTATTTAACTACCACCCAGTTCAAAATGTAGAACATTTCTAGGAGTTGCTACCTTTCATGGCAGGCATATCTGTCAGAGCAGCCTGCTCTAAAAGCATCAGTTGGATTATCTTTATCCCACAACTGAGCTCTCAATCACTACCACCAACAGCATGGGTGACTTTAGAATTTTTCATGGAGGAGGAAGATCATATGGAACAGCTACTTAATGAGGAAGTCAAGTTGACAGCTAATATTTGTTGTTTTTTGGTTTGGGTTTTCATATTTACCCAGTTATTTAAATTACTAAGTATTCATATATACAGAGAAATATAGAAAATACTAATACTTGTTTTCTTTATAATAAAACCAAAAGAAAATACCCACTTCTTCAGGAACATGTATAGTTTAGTTCACTTGATCTAGGGAAAGACATAATCAAAGGCACAGTCGCACTTGCTTCTTTCCTGGTTAATCTGGAACCTTATTTTACTGTGTGCAATGCTGTCTTGTTCACTCTCTGGTTGGCGTGTGGCTGTGTTGCATCCCCAGCTAGACCATGAGTACCTTGTGTGCGGTGACCATGACCCACGTGTGTTCCTGTCCACCGTGGCGCTCCCCTCAGTGCTGAGCGCAGTGTAGGCCTCAGTCACTCTTTGGTTAATTTTGATTTACTTACTTAAATTGTCACACAGTCCTTCAGGCTAATGTCAGACTTTTGGCCTATGATGAGAATTGTGGTAAAGTATGCACCACTTGGGGAAACAACTGGACCGGAACAAGACCTCCAAATTCTCTGCAGCCAAATTCAGGCCTCCTGCTTCCTGGTGGAGTCCCTATGGGGTCTTGAGGGCATGGGCTTGCTCTATGTGACTTCTCAGAGCTACTTGTTTCACTTTTTAGGGAGTTGTTTTGGGTGGCCAGGGCTTTCCAGCCACATGGAGTGGCAGGTTCTAAATTTGGAGACCTCTTGATAAGATTTTTCAGTGCTAATTGGATTGTTTATTAATCCCCACCCTTACCCCTACCTCCCCAGGAAAAGAAACCCAAGATAATTGTTTAAAACAGATTGCCCTCCTCCTGCATTGTCTGCAGAGCCATGTCTGGATGTCCAGCAAAGGCCCTGGACTCTGCATGGAATTCTGCTGGGTCTGCATTTCTTCTGCCAGAATTCTCCTTTTAGTGTCACTTTCCTGCCCATGATTTCCTTCTCATTTCTCAGCTTCTGCTGTATGTATTGCGGGCCATTAATGCAAGCACAGGGTCAGTCCAGAACAACTACACTTCTAGCCGTGGTTCAGCAAAAACAGCAGAGTCCTTGACCTTCTTCTCTGGCCCCTGTACTTCCATGACTGAAGGAACCAGAGGTATTACCTATTAGCCTGACAGCCAGAGGGGGCTATGGGATCTCTCTGGAGGTGGACTATCCTTGTCCTGGTGGAATTAGAGTGTATAGGCATACTTTCTTCTCCTACCACCCTGTCTTACCTTAGCCCCTTGTTAAAATGTTTCACGTATATCTGGCTATTGCCAATGCAACCCACCTCCTACTTATATACTTTAAAACACCCCATATCCATGACTCCCAAGACCTTATTTGAGTGAAAAAGGTACTGTTAAAGTAATTCTTTTTACCATAAAAGTAGAAATTTGGGTCAAGAACGTTTCTCCTCTAGTGTTTGGAAGTATATCAAGGGAAATAGCTAAAAAGTTAGGCATTTTCCCCCTTTGAAACTCTATTTCCTCTCTCCTTCCCCGCAGGATACCATGAAGGTAAGTTTTTTGAGTCACTCCCCACTTCTAGAACATATGAAGCATCATCCTTCAAATTTCTCAAGCTGAGCTGTGAGTCAGCCTGGGAAGTCTCTGCAGATTTCCTTCAAACTGAGCATCATCTCATTTCACACCTACCCCAAGTTTGACATTTACTTTCTTAATGGCCCAAAGATCATCTCTAATTCGTGAGGAGATATCTCATGATGGGGCACCAGTAGCACCTCAGCAGAAGGTATAAAGGGTGTGCAAGAGGTATGTCTATCTGGTCCCAGCTGGGTGTACAGGAGAAGGAGTTAGCAGGGAGTACCCCACTGTGCTTTCTGCGCTGCCAAAACTCAGTCCCTTTAGAAGAGATGGCAGTCCAGCAAGGTTCATGTCATGTGGTAATTATTTTTGGGTCTCTCTTTGCAAGTAACTTATTAAATACACCTCCAGATGAGATTTCAGGCATAAAAAAAGAGTACTCAGTTGATCTGGCCCAATAAATAGTCAAAGGCTCCAAGTTGCTACACATTAATGAGAAAGTGACTAAGGAACATCCCAGAGCCTTAGGCCAGAATGTTAGGCAGTAGAAGGCAGTATTTATAGGCATCTTTGTGGTTTCATTAGTGGGTAGAAAATCCTGACTCTCCTAATTATTATAAGCTCAGATTTCCTCAGTTTCAAATCATTTGGAACCTCACTTTGGCACTCCCCTCAACCACTCACCCATCTCAGAAAGGCTGGACCATCCTGTGTGTCTGAACAGGGCCCCTTGGGTTATATGTTTCCGTCCAGCACAAGACCCTTGCTTTGTGTCTGTGATTGGTGGTGCCCACTTCTTATTTCTGCCTAATGCCATTCTTGTGTCTTCCCTTAAGCAACTCTGCTGATGAAACAGGCCTGGCCACAGAACTCGTCTTCCTGTGGCACTGAAGGCACCTTCCACCTCCCAGTGGACACCGGGACCGAGAACCGAACTTACCAAGCATCCTCTGCGGCTTTCAGTAAATACAGCCTGTCTCCTCCTTTCCTTGTTCCCCTTGGTTGGGACTTATTTGTCTCTTAGGAAGAAAGGAAAGGGAACTTGTAAAACTGACATTTACAAGACACTATTTTAAGAGGTTCTCCTACCCATGCAAAAAATTGGCCCTCCTCATTCCGGAAAGGTCATCCTCTTTGATCATATACCCAGCTTTGGGGAGACACAAAGCAGTGAGGGAAGGAGAAGGAAGTACTCACCTGGCCAAAAAGTTTGATGAGGGAATGGTTGTTACTGCATTCAAGGGAAAGGACAGAGGACACATTTGAAGGCCTGTGGACCTTTGGACAGAGAGACCTCCTCCAGCTAGCACAGTATTTCTCAGCCTTGGCACTATGGACATCTGGACCAGATAATTTTTTGTTGTGGGGAGCTGTCCTGTGCATTGTAGGATGCTTAGCAGCATCCCTGGCCTCTACCCACTGGATGCCAGTAGCAAACTCTCATTATGACAGTCAAAAATGTCTCTAAACATTGCTAAATATCCCTTGGCAGGGGGACAAAATTGCCCCTAGTGTGAGAAACACTGCCCTAGTGGAAGCTACACTATGGGAGCAAGGTATGTACGTGGAGTCCTCAGGGAGGAGAGAAACCATCTGCCCAGTCAGATTGGTGACATTCATCTTGAGGTTCATCTTGAGTGGGGCGACTAATGGTTTCACCTTCACATCTGATTTTTAACACAAAATGGCTCCACCGGGTAAAATGAGGACCAGTGTTTTGAAATTAGAATGGCATTTTGACTCTGTATAAGGAAAAACCTTGTACTTTATTGGAGCTGTCCAAAAGAGAATGTCTGGCTTTGAATGTGATGTGCGCCTGTCTCTTAAGTTGTACCAGCAGGGGCTGGACAAGCCCTTAGAGGGATGTTGCAGACTAGGCCCAGTGGTGTGTGGTTCAGCAAATTATTAATCTATTAAGTAAGTAGATTAGAAGAATACATTGTTTTTTCTTTTCTTTTAAATACCCAATGTTATTTTCTCCTTAGTTATCATTGCCCCTACATGTCAACATCAATTTATGTTTATACAACATAACTCTCACCTTTTTGAGAATATGTTTTCATAATTACCTTCTCATTTAATCTACACTATAGTCCTATGATTTGGGTGAATTTTTATTCCAGTTTGAAAGCTGGGGCTCAAAAGGTAATGCACCCACTATCATCCAACTAGTAAGCAGCACAGCTAGAAAAAGATACCACCAGGTTAATTTTCTGTTACTGACTTTTTTCATGAGATTTCTTCTTTAAGAGAGGGATGGCAGCAGTAGGGAGTTTTTCCAGATACCTGTGAATTAGATATGTAAATGGACTTATACATGCATATTCTCTCTTTTAGCTACACATATGGATGTAGATGCTTATAGACACAGCCACTGTAACGTAGCAGAAAGAGACCTGGAGTGGAAAACCGAAAGTGTTGAATTCTAGACTTGGTTCTATGTAACCTTGGATAATTTATGTCCATGCTTTGGACCTTGGTTTTTCCAACTGTAAAATGAGGGGGCTGGACTAGGTCATCTTTAAGGTTCTCTCTAGCTATTAGACTCCTGATTCTCTTACCTTGGTGCTGTGTACTCAGTGTCCTCCACCCTGGCAGGGACCTCTTCTCTAGCTGCCTTGACTAGTAGTTTGCCAACTAGCCTTTGCTCACACATCTCCAGGTGTGGGGCACTCATTCCCTCCAGAGGCAACCCTTTCCACAGTGAGAAAGTTTGAATATTAGAAGGCCTTACCTTCTACTCTGTTGAAATCTCCTTGAAGTCCTGTTGAAATGTCCAGTAGCTACATCCCACTGTCCTCTCACAGGCTATTACAGTCCCTGGAAAGGACCAGAATGTACCCCGTCTCTTTTAAGCGAGTAATGTATGAACCTGTGCAATTTTTACATAGATGTGAGGTCGACTGACCCTCCTACGTACACCAGGGTGCTTCCAGACACACAGATTTTGGCACTTCTAATACCACAGAAATTCAGGGCACTTTAACAAATTCAGTTCAATTTCACCAACACTTGCTAAGCCTGTTTGTCATTAGGTCTCCCTCCTACTTACTCAGCACTTTCTTGTTCGGCTACCAACAAGGAGACTTGGGGGTTAAGGCAAGAATCAGACATAGAGCCTTGTCGAGACATATAAATCTGATGGTCAATAAACCAATTAGTCTAAAAGGCATCCTTTATGTGAGGATCAATGGCTTTGAAGGTGGTAGGGGCTCTACAACTGAAAAAGATTTATGACGGTGCAGAAGGATTGAAGAGAAGGCTGAAAAGATTTTATCTTGCTAATGTACACACTCTCTTTATTATCCTGTTTGATGGAGCCTAAAATTATGGTTAGGAACCTGAGAGAAAGAACAGCGCATTGTAAACAAAGCTTCTTTCATAAGGCAGAGCTGGGACTTCTGTGATCGGATTCCTTTTTTCTCTCATGATATTGCCTTTAGTGAAATGGGAACACAAAGGCCACTATACCAAATGCCCAAGATTGCACTGCAGAGACCCATAACTCACAAAGGAGCTCTAACCAGGGCATAGTAAGCCCTGAGCTCTGGGCCCAGCTCTGCACTGATTTGCTGTGTAATTTGGGAAAGTTGCTGCCCCTTTGGGCTCCAGGTTCTTCATCTGAAATGGAGAAGGTTCAGTGCAAGTCTCTAAGGTCCTTAAAGCATAGCATTCCAAAGTCCTGAATCAGACCTAGGTAGAAATCCTTTCAGGAGAGCCAGGCCTCCAGTGAGTGAGTTGAGTCTGAATTTGTTTGAGCAAAATCCACAAGTGGTTTTTTTTTTTTTTTTGCATCAAGCTCAACAGCTTCTTTTATTTAGATGCACAAAGTAATAAACCCTGAATATTGTGACATCCAAGGTAGCTCAGGCTACAGTCTCAGGGGAATTTGCAGTGATCCTCAAGGGTGTGGACAGGACCACCAGTCAGTTGTGGAAAGTCCTCTGCAATGATTTCCTCATAAAAGTTTCACTGACATACTAAGAGACTTAGAATCTCAGGACTGCAAAGGTCCTTTGTTATTTTCTAGTCCAAATGAGGGTATTCCTTGAGAGAATTGACCTGACTCACTGACAGAGCCCAGGATGGGGACCCAGGGCAGCTCCTGCAGCCTCCTGACATAAGTGGTCACCTTTCAGCCTCCTGACATAAATGGTCACCTTGAGAAGCCCTGTAGTTAGAGGAAGGAACACTGACTCCTGGGTCCTCAAACAGTTGTTCTCTCTCTCTCTCTCTCTCTCTCTCTCTCTCTCTCTCTCTCTTTCTCTCCCTCCCTCCCTCCCTCTCTCCCTCTATTCGTTATCTTGTCTGTGCAACATGTCTGTTGGTCTTAATGACTGCTGAGATCTATTCTAGCTCTGCAACTCCACTTCTTCCTTCTCAAGCAGACAAGGCCTTCTTCTGCAGCATCATCTTTTTGGCTGCTCAGGGTGTTTTGGCTGCTGATTTGTATGCTGAGTATGTGTGTGTCTTACTTCATAACATGAAGAAAGGGAAACATTCTCAGACAAGGTTATTCTTAGATGTAGAAACCAAATTCTACTGCAGTCTCTTGAAGGCTTTTGATTTTCCTCAGAGGGATGATCTCAACACTTTGTAAGATGGTTGTCTTTGTGGCATAGAGCGGGTAGTGCAGGCTTCCCAGGGGATTAAAAATTCCAGAGCACATTCTCAGGGAGCATAAAGGAAAGTCACCAGCATTGTTGACTTGTTAACTTTAAAGAATCATAAAATTATGGCATTTTAAAACATAGAATTTTAGAATCTTAGAATCCTCTAGTCTGTGCTCCGAGTTGGATCGCATCATAGAAGTCATAGTTTAAACTATCTACTGTAGTCTTTCAGACGAGTCTCTGCTCGCACACCCCCAGGACAGGAAGCTTCCTATCTCTCTGTACAGTGAGAGACAGAGAAAAATAATAGCTGACCTTTGTGAAGTGCTTTTAATGTGTCAGGCACTGTTCTGAGGGCTTTGCACTTATTAGTTAATGTACTGATCACAGTGACCCTACGCAGTAGGTACTGTTATTATCCCCATTTTACAGATGAGGAGACTGATGGATTCTACAGCTATGAAACAGCAGGCTCGGGCTCCAGACTACTCACAACCACTGCTCTGTGCTGGTTAGCTTTGAGAGACAGGCATCTGGGCATTCAGGATCTCCTGCCCTCCTGCCTGGAAGAGAAAGGCTCTCCACTCTGGCAGGACTCCCCATACCTTGCTTTATTCCTTTAAATCTGGAATCAGCAAGCTTTTCCTGTAAAGGGCCAGATAATAAATAGTTTAGGCTTTTCAGGCCATGTGGTCTCTGGCATTAACTACCATTGTACCAGGAAAGCTGCCATAGTCAATATGTAAATGAATGGGTGTGGTCGTGTTACACAAAAAACTTTATTTACCAAAACAAGCTGCAATTACACATAACTGTAGTTTGTTTTGTTTTAAATGTTAATAGTGTGAATGAAAGATTCTGTGGTAAACTCAATTTGGAAAAAGTTTCCTGCATATCCCTATCTTGGAGATTCACAGTTTGTCCTATCATTTAAAAACTTCTCAGGGTCATAGAATAAAAAACAGACAAACCTATTTGTCTCGATTTTACATTGCTGCTGCTGCTTCTGTTGACTCAACAACAATTAAGATTACTCAGAATCATAGTCTATTGAACACTCATAGGACATTCCCATCGTGAGAACCCCCTTTGTTTTACAGACAGGTAAATTGTGTCTCCAAGGTGGAGTACCCATCAGACCGCTCCTTCTGGATGTCTGCAAACCTAGACTCTGTGTCTTCCCCCACAGTGTTTGCGTCTCCTCCTATGAGCACATCTCATGCTTAGCTCCACAGTCTAGAAACTGGGAGGGGTCTGCTCTAAACTTCTCCCTCAACTGACTTGCACCTCCACTTCCAGTTAGTTTCTAATTCTTATCGATTATTCTTTTCACTCTATCCTCATTGCTCCTTATTTCCCAAACATATTTGTCCACCAAACCAATTTCTCTTGGGATAAACTATGGATCTGCAGGTGGAAGGATAAATGACATGATTCCAGGGGAGAGGACAGGACACTTTTTGGTGCCTTTTGTGGTGACTAAACAGCAGCTCTCATATCCTACTGAGTACCTCATCAGGGGCAGAGAGGTGCCAAGCCAAAGCTGTGGTGTGGAGTGAGAAAGATTTGTGACCATATGGCAGCTTTCTTTTACTTAAGGTTACGGTAGAAGAGACTCAGGATCTTTAGAACAATGAGATTTTAGTTCAGAAGAAATCTTCATTCTTAGACTTATGATTTTACAAAATAAGAAACTAAGGCCCAGAGACTTAGCAATAGTCATAGCAATTGGAGGAAACCACAGACTGAAGCCAAGATCTCTTCTCTTCCAATAAAGTACCTTCTCCACTCTGCCTTCGGTCCCTTCTTGCAGAAACAGCACAATGTTGCTGAAAGGGTTCTTGGTGAGCATCTTGTAGATGAAAGACCTGAGGCCCAGAGAAGTCTGGTGGTGTGTCAGCCAGACCAAGCCAGAATGAGGACCACAGGGAAGAAGGCTCAGCAACACTCCATTAGAACTCCAAAGCCAGGCCCCTCAGGCACTGTCTCTTCAACTCGGGAAGAAGGAGAAGTTCCTAAAAAGACTTGCCCTTTCTGGGCCCCAGGATCCCTTTGTGTAAAGTGAGAGAGTTGGGGTCACTTGATGATATTTGGGTTCCATAGAATCATCCCATTTTGTGATTCTGTAAGGACACAGTCTTGTTCCTGAGTGATTCATGTTTCAAGTTTTTCCTGTGAACATAAGATCTGACTCTCTTTTCCAGAAGATTCAAAGGCAGCACAATTTATTTGAATGGCTGATTGAGAACTTCTTGGGGCCTGACTTCTCAGCCCCAGCCCCAGCTTTTGTCCATCCTGCTGAGGTGCTGACTTGGCCTGGATTCCAGGTCAATGTGAACCTTTGTGATCCCTGACATCAGGCCCTCAGGCAGTGGTGGCCTCCCCCAAGCCCCAGGAGGGGAGGAAAAGCCAGCTCTGTAGAGCAAACCTTTTCAGCATCCCAAAAGATGAGGATCTCTGAATGACGACTTTTATGGGATTCCACCTTAAAATTTGGCAGGGAGGAAGGGGAACATGGTAAAGGGAGTCAAAAAGGGAGGATAATAGGAGAAAAAGAAAGAGAGGCTAAGGGGAAAAGCACGACAGAAAGACAGATATGGCAGCAGAAGATACCCTGGGGTGCTAAGTGAAGAGACAGAAAGGCAAGATGGAGTGCGATAAAGAGCGAGCGGATTGAAGGTCTCCCGTCTGTGTGTACTTGCCTGTGTCGTGGCACATAGCTCAGACTTCCAGACTGTCCAAGCTGCAAGGGTCCCTTAAGAGATCATCTGGTTCCAGCCTCTTATTTTATAGGTCAGAGCCCTGAGACCCAGAGAAATAAAAGATGCCAGAATCACACATGCAGCCCTGTGCACCAGGACTGAGGGAGCTGCCTCTGGGGCCAGGGCTCTCTGGGTGGAGCCCTGTCCTCTGTCTGTTCTCATCTGTGTTTCCAGCCTGGATTCAGCCCATCCTTGTCTAGGGAGTCGTGACTGGGACCTACTACCTTCCAACAATGCTGTTCTGCCAACTAACTGGAAGTCTCTCTTATTGCCTTGGTACAGGATATACTGCGGGGACACCATACAAGGTCCCGCCAACCCAGAGTAATACTGCTCCGCCCCCCTACTCCCCATCACCCAACCCCTATCAGACGGCCATGTATCCAATCAGAAGTGCCTACCCCCAGCAGAATCTGTATGCCCAGGTAGGTGCACATAGAAGCCTGGGCCCACCTCTTCTGCAGGTAAATGAGCCACCAGCCTGGGTGGGGTGGGGGTGGGTGAGGAAGAGAGGGAAGGAGAGTTCATGGATCTGGCCAGCTGTCACTGTTATGTCATTGGAACAATATCCCTGCAGTCTACACATTCTCCTACTCTACCTCAGCCCCTGGAGGGGTGACACACAAAGTCATTCTGGTTAATGGAGCCCAGAATATCAGAGGGGCAGGGGCCCTGGAGATCACCTAGCTCAACTCCTTTTAATACAAGTGGGGAAGCTGAGAGCCAGAGAGGGGAGTGACTTGTCCAAGATCACACAGGGAGCTACTGGTTGAGTCAGGATGAGACCCCATATGTCTTGGGCTTCTCTCCCTACCCGCGGCATCTACCCTTCCTTCCTAAAGTTTGTGAGCTGAGTAAGGAGGAGTAAGTGCCCAGGCTCTACCACCAGTTCCCTGGATGACCCTGGGCAAAGTTATTTCCTCTCTCTGTGCCTTCGTGCCCCCATCTGGGCTCCTTCAACTAGAGACTGTGCTGACTCCGAGGGGATGGCTGTGAGACTGGGACCAGATGAGGCTCCAGCTACATGTGGCACATTTTTCTGGAGTGACAATTTTACAAGAAGTTTAAGTAGTGAGGAGAATACTTTTTTAGTTTAAAAAACAGCTATAGGGGCCAGCCCGGTAGCGCAGCAGTTAAGTGTGTGTGTTCCGCTTCGGTGGCCTGGGGTTCGCCAGTTCGGATCCCAGGGGCAGACATGGCACCCCTTGTCAAGCCATGCTGTGGTAGGCATCCCACATATAAAGTTCAGGAAGATGGGCAAGGATGTTAGCTCAGGGCCAGTCTTCCTCAGCAAAAAGAGAAGGATTGGCAGCAGATGTTAGCTCAGAGCTAATCTTCCTCAAAAAAAAATTTTAAAAATAAATTAAAAGAATAAAAAACAGCTATATTGTAGAGTAGAATGTAAAACTTTTAAAAGATGAAACAATAGGCTTGAGATAAGTTTTTCTTGTTCGTGGTAGGTAGTTTTGCACTATGCTATCAGACCTCTGAGGTTACAAATGGACATTCTAAGGTTCTTGTCATTAGTTAGGAGAAACATTGAAAAGCTCTGGATTAAGATGATCCAGGGGTCCCTGTCTACTCTGTCCCAAGTCAGCAGGCCTGTGGGCTGTGGCAGCAGGAAGCAGCCATGTGCTGCAGGCAGTGGGAAGTCACCTCAAACTGTTGACTCCATCTTCAACCTTTTTGCGTAAAGGGAAATAGATACTAAGAGACACGTGGGGAAATGCTCTGCATTTGTGACGTTTTTCCAGTATGTAGACTGGAAGCATTCGCACCACTATGATAGTCCCACTAGCAATCCTCCATGTATATGCACACGGTACTCAGTGTCCACCAGCCCCATCCACATCCTTCTTCACTATTGATTGTGGTCACTCCCTTTACATTTTAGGCAGCTTATAGAAGCACATTGCAATAAGATACAGACTACAGACTTTTTTTTTTTTTTTTTGAGGAAGATTAGCTCTGAGCTAACATCTGCTGCCAATCCTCCTCGTTTTGCTGAGGAAGACTGGCCCTGAGCTAACATCCATGCCCATCTTCCTCTACTTTATACGTGAGACGCCTACCACAGCATGGCTTGTCAAACGGTGCCATGTCCGCACCTGGGATCTGAACCGGCAAACTCCAGACCACTGAAGCAGAATGTGCACACTTAACTGCTGCGCCACCAGGCCGGCCCCAGATACAGACATTTTAAAATGCTAGGATCAAGGTTAAGGGAGTAGAGCTCCTACCCCATTAGATCATAATGGCAGCCCTAGGACCAAGGCAGGACACGGTTGGAGCCTTATTTTTCAGACCAGAGCTGAGCCCAGCACTGAACTATCCATGCAGTCATGTAGTAAGAGAGAAGCAGAGTCCCAGCTGGCACCCAGACGTGTGTCCCTGGGCCAGTGCTTCTCTAACCCCATCCCTTAGGATCTGGGAAGGACAAGCTCCCCTCTCCTCTCCTCCTCTCCATATCCCACCCCACCTCTTCCAAAAGCCTGTGTGACCTCAGCCTCTTTCCCCCAGGGAGCCTACTATACACAGCCGGTGTACGCTGCCCAACCCCACGTCATCCACCACACCACGGTCGTCCAGCCCAACAGCATTCCCTCTGCCATCTACCCAGCGCCTGTCGCTGCCCCCAGGACCAACGGCGTGGCCATGGGCATGGTGGCTGGCACCACCATGGCGATGTCAGCAGGTGAGGGCAGCGTCTGTGTCAGTGTCCATCTGCCTCCTCCAGGAACTCATAACAGAGTAGAGAACACAGTCATGGAATCAGCTGTAGCATGAGAAATCCTGTGCCAAGAGGTTCTGGGAACCCAGAGGAAGTACCCTCTAAATCTGTCCACGGGTATGAGGAAGATTGCACCAAGGAGGGCATATTGAGCTAGGCCATAAAGGGTGAACAGAGGCTAACCAGAGAGATGAAAGAGGGAAAAGGCCAGGCAGACATGAGTGTGGCATGTTCACAGAAGGCAAATGGTCCAAGACACTTAGAAAATAGGCCTATGGAGTTGGAAGGGTGGCCGGAGCAGTCAACAAAGATAAAGTGGTGAAGAGTGGTGAATAACTTTAGGTAACGGGGAGCTAACAAAGGGGTTTAAGCAGAGGGATCAGGTTTGGTTTAAACATTCTCTCTGGCTGCAAGTGGAGGCAGGATCAGATAGGGAGAGGCTGGAACCGGGGGGTCAGTGGGGAGGCTATAGTTTAGAGGAGAGATGATGATGCTAGGACTCAGGTAGCAGCAGGGTTCCAGAAAGGAGGGCATTGGGCAATCTTATTTAGCAGGGAGGAGCTTAAGGACCTGTCCAGTGATTGTAAGGCATGGGAGAAGCAGGAGTCCAGGAAGACCCTTTCTCCGTTTCTGGCTTACTCCAGAAATCAGAGCCTTGCCCTTCAGGAACCTTGAGGCTGGGGATGGGGAGAGACAACAGAGGAAGAGCAGGTTTAGGGAAGTCTTTGGATGAGCTGACATTCAAAAAGAGAGCATGAGAAGGCAAGAGGGCTATGAATAACCTTTAGAGACCCAACTTTTAGAGAATCCACTGGGTCACCTTCTGAGAGAAGAGAGAACAAGCAGATTGAGTTGGGGGAGAGGTGGGAGTTGGGATTTTATTCTGCCCCTAACGTAAGGGGTTGTTGAGGCCTCTCATTCCCCAGATAAGGTCAGCAAGTATTGAACATCTGCTCCGTGCCAGCTTTGTTGTTCAGGTCCTGGGGACCAGTTACCGATAGATCGGACCAGAGCCCTGCCTTTAGGAACAGCTAGGTTGGTGGGAAACGTGACCACATAAACCAACAATTACCACTCCGTATGATGTTTGTGCAATAAGAGGAGCATACAGAGAAGATTAGGAGGAGGCCACTGAAGAAGCGTGATTGACTCTGTCCTGGAGCATCAGAAAACCTTTCCTGAAGGAGATGAAGCCTGGCAAGGTGGGGAAGGGTGGGCAGCATTTCATGAGCAGGTGGGGAGGTGTGGCCCAGGGAGGAGCAGCTGTCAAGACCATGGCTTCATCCTTTTCGTCCCAGTGCCTTGGGACGGCCTCATCAGGTTTAATCTCTTTCTGGTTGCTCAGGAACCCTGCTGACTGCACCCCAGCACACCGCGATTGGGGCACACCCTGTCTCCATGCCAACATACAGGGCCCAAGGGACCCCTGCGTACAGCTACGTGCCCCCGCACTGGTAAAGCCTGCAGCCCATGCAAGTGAGTGGGGCCGGGGCGGGAGAGGTAAGAGGGTCACTGAATACTGGAACTGCCTCAAAGCCCCTGGCTTGGTCTGAAGCACAGGTGTCAGCAGGGGGCAGGTGACAATACCAGTTGCTTTCTTGCTCCAAGTTCAGTAATATCACTCTTAATAATAGCTGACACTTTATATATATTCTAGATACTTTATATGTTATCTCAATCCTTACAGTAGCTCTGTGAAATAAGAATCATTAGCTGTATTTTAGTGATCAGCTAATTTAATCAGATTTAGGTATTAGGTGACGAGCGTCACTTAAACCAGTAAAAATTAAGCTGGGACTTGGACCTCCAGTCCTCTGGTACTGAATTCTATGCTCTTTACCGAATGGTCTTCAGACTTCTTTTAACTGTGGGCCCCATTCTTCAAATGAAATCTTACCACAATCAGATGTTGGCTCTGACTGGGGCCAGGTGGAGACCTTGGGCCGACCCCCACCCCCAGCTTCCTTACTGCTTTCAGCAGCTCCTGAGGCAGTGCCAGTGAACCACAGGGCTCTGGGGATGTCCCTTCGAAATCCTCTGCCCTACCTCCTCATCACCCCTGCCCCTCCACCTCCGCCAGGGTCTCTTCACACTGGTAGGGAAGCAGGTGGCTCCAGTGAGAAGGCACACAGGGCTCCACTTAGGGCTCCCAAAGTGAGGGAAAGGGTTCAGTGGCTTCCTGAAGTGGCCTCGGGAATATCACTGTGACTAACGGCTTTCCCATTCCTCCCCCAGATCTGGAGTCACACATTGTATGCAACTACTCAAGTCTTACACAGGTGCTGGAGCAGTTCCCTAGCAGCACCACCTCTATTTGCAAGAAGAGACAACGGAAGTGCAAGGGTCACTTTATGCATCTTAATGGTTTTGGTTTTTATTTTTGGTTTTTGTAAAAGCTGCTTTTTCTAATCTCCTGCCTCTCCCCACTATCACCCTCTTAGCCACTGCCTCTCTGGCTCGACCCCCTCCTCCTACCTGACCAGGCACATCCTCTCTGCTCTTCCCGTCCCAAAGTACCCAGTCCCCGGGGATCCCAGTCTAGTTGCAGGCAGAGAGTGGGGTTTATTGCAGTGGTTCAGCTGAAGGCACAATTTCCTTTGAAGAGCATAACAGATGTGGCCCTCGGGTCCAGGGTAGGAACTCAGAACTGTTGAGCAGGCCACATCTCTGGGGGATTGTTTCTTTTTTGATTTTCTCAAGCACGATTAGTTTAGGACATTATTGTGTCTTGACACAAACGAAATGTCTTCTGAGAACCATCGTAACAGACCAAGAACCAAACCCCCTGATTAGGTAGGAGTGTTCATAGCAGCTTAATACCCCAGGTGAGAACCTGGGAAAACCAGATTCTTTCTTTGGGAAAACTTGGGGGGGGGGGGGTGGGGGGAAGGAAGAGAGAAGAGGGGAGAGAGGTGCTTGCTTGCTGGCTTTGGTTTGTAAGGTCTCTGGCCAAACTGTCTGGGCCTGGACCCTCTGATTTGCACGGTGATGTTAACTGACCTGGCACTTCCTCAGAAGGTGATTTTGACCTCAGACCTGCCAAGCAGCTGCAGGGTGGTGGGCTCCCAGCCTCCCAAAGCCTTGGAAGGCCAGGTGCCCTGTGTAATCCAGACCTTGGCTTCTGAGCCCTCATGGACCCACTCTGATGAGGAGCTTCCTCCTGATTAGAGTGGGAACCTATAGTATTCTCTCCCTTCCCTCTGCCCTTCGTAATGCCAGGGCTCACCTGTGTGTCTGTGGGCAGGCAGGCATGCCAAGCTCTTGGTTACCTTGTGCCATTCATGGCCAAAGTGAAGGAACCACATTCCAGGTGGGTGCTGGCAGCTCGGAGGGTCAGGATAGTGAAGGAAAAGCAATAGCAATAAACATTTCATAGCCTCATGGAACTGAAGGGACCTTAGCAATCATCTCATCCATTCCCCTATTTGACAGATGAGGAAGCTGAGGCCCAGAGAACAGAAAAGGACTTCCCTAGACCTCGCAGTAAATTAGCATTAAATGCAGCCTTCCTACCTAGGGGCATGTTGCCCAAAATTTACTGAGGAATGGATCAGATGAATCGGCTTAGTTTTGTAAAAATTAAGTCAGCAGCGCCCCACCTGGTGAGCTCTGGGCTTTGGTTTCTGCTCTTTTCCTCCACTCACTTCAAAGATGGGGGTTGAAGACTAGGCAGAGGTCACATGGGGGCAGATGGCAGAAACAGAAGTTTCAAATGAAGAAATAACATTTGGAAATTCTGTGAAGACATCTGAAACTTTTGTCCTATACCTGACTCCAGCCCTAGGAGAAGGAGCAGATGGGCTGGCTAAAAAGGAGAGTCCATGCTGTTAGGACAGCAGCCCCTCGTCTTGAGAGGAAAGGAGCATGAGGATGAGGCCCAGGAGACATGGGCTCTCCTGGGAGAAGGAGGACCCCTGGGTCAGGAGGCCCCCTAGTCTCAGCCAGGAGCTGGGTTGCCGAGCACTGCCCCCCTGGCCCCACCGCTTGGCTGGGCCAGCAGCCCCTCTGGGGGGATGCAGGAACATTTACTGTACAAAATGAGATCATTGATAATATTTGGGACTTTTAAATAACTCTTTTCATTTTAAATTCATGCAAACATACCCCTACCCCTACCTCCCATGTCTCCCTAAAGGAGGAAAAAATCAGGAAACCCTTGGGCCAGCAGGACCTGTCTGGCTGTTCCCAGGAGGTCAAAGACCATCAGCATCCTTGGCCCAGAGCTAGGACTTGGGGGCCCATCTTCTTGGCCTTCCAGGGAACTGCAAGACCAGTAAGGAGAAACCCAGCTGTTCTGTGGTCTGCTCTGGGGTGCTGAAGAGGTTTTGTTTTAAAACAACAGAAAGTTTTCCAGTGTTAATCCATTTTGTCCAAATACCTCCTCCTACTCTCTGGTTTTGTAAGAGTGAGTGAAGGTTGTTTTAGATTATGTCATACATGTTTGGAAAATGCCAAAATAATAATAATGATAATAATAATTATATTAGGAAACCTTTGCATTTGTCAGGTGCTTCATAGATTTCAGAGCACTTCACAGCCTTTAATTTACTGGCTCTGAGAGAGAGACGGGGTCCGTGTTATTACACCCATTTGACAAGTGAGGAAATCGGTTCTAGAAGGAAAGGGAACATCCTCAGAGTGAGCACAATGCTGGTATCCCGACAGGCTTCCCTGAACTGTGCTACCTCCAGGTGGGCTAGGGTAGAACCAGAGAGGAGGGGAAAAGGAGGAGACCTAGGGATGACCTTGTGACTGTTGTGCTTTCTACACCAGTAAGTAAAAACTAACATTTAGTACCTCACAGTTCACGAAGCAATTTCACATCCATCCCTGGTTTAACCTTGTGAGATAGATTGTTCCTCCCATTTGATCCATGAAGAAACTGAGACTCAGAAAAGCAAAGTGACTTGCTCATAAGTGGCTAAGCCACTTGAATCCCAGTCTGTCTGCTCTCTCTTTCCCGCCAGTCTGACTCCACACACAGGCTCTTGGACTGAACCATCTGTGCTCTGCACCCTCTCTTAGCCCTAGCATGTCATTCAAGATCAAAGACAGGCCCCAAGGCAAAAACGAGGCACAGAGAGGCTGTGGTCTAGAAGAGCCCACGCCCAGCACCCTTTTTCAGTAGGAGCACCGGAGCCCCAGTTCAGCTGGCCTCAGCCTCTTGCTTTGATGGACATCCACAAGCCTGGCCAAGCTTGGGGAGTCACTGCAAAGGGACTGAGCCCAGGAGAGCAGGGGCAGTGGTGTGCCTCTGGTGGGATGAACATACCTGGTAGGATCACCGTGCCTGTAGGGAGGTACGATAGGTATCATCCAAAGATGCTAGATGGCCCAGTGGTCAAGTTGGACGGAGGGTCAGAGCTGGAAGGGCCCTGTCATTGTAGGAAGGCCAGCAAGCCAGAGAGGACAAGGAGTGTGCCAGCCGGACATAGTGAGCTGCAGTGCTGGCACCAGCATGCAAACTCCTCTCTCTACCCCACTCCACTGCCTCTCCCAGTACCACAAGTTTGGTGGCCAGGGTTAGGGGTACAAATGGTTCCAATCACCAGCCAACCCTCTTGGCTTCCCCCATGTTTACCTGACTCCCTCTCCTCATTAGCCTGGGGCCTAGGAAGCTGGAGTCTGGAAACTGGAGTGCCCTCAAGTGGTGAGAGCCTGAAACAATCTTTCTACCACATTTTGAAAATTTTATTTCTTCCCCATGAGACAGGACAGTTGCTGCTGCTCCTCTCTCTGTCTCCTGGCAATGACCCTAAAGTGCATATCTCCCTCCCTAAATATTGAACAAGGACACACACACATGCCAGAGCTTTTTTCATGCACAAAGTACTTTGACATTGATTGCCAAAATCCCCATTTTATAGATGGAAAAAACTAAGTCTCAGAAGGCTTAAGAGACTTGCCAAAGGTCACTCTGCTCTTTCTGCTGGCACCTAGTGGGGTCTGAGTGGCAGGCATGAAGAAGAGATGGGCTACCTTTCTGTCCTTAAACAGAGGAAGACTGAGCAGCTCAGTCCTCCCAGCTGAGCAGATTTTTAGAGGGGCCCTGGGGACCCAGAGGCATATCCAGCAGGCAGCACCAGGAGGATGAGCATTTGCAACAAAAGGCCTAACTTGAACAAAACACTTTGGGGTCATGATGCCTAGGACTGAAGACATGTTCAAGGGCAGCCCTGGGAATCTGTCCATTGAAAGACCCATGTCCCTGGGAGGCCTGTCCACACTTGCTTTTTGGCCTTGGAGAGCCTGCCCACTGCTCAGATCCAGTGAGTTGGCACTTCCAGGGGACCTGGTTGTAGCCCTGAATGGCCAAAAGCAGATCTGACTCCATTCCCTGTGCTTGCTTTTCCCCTGGGTGAGAACCAGGACCTAGAGAGACACTGCACAGTCCTTAGTCCTCACCCCAACTCTTACCCCTGGATGCCCAGATTGTTCCAAGTTTGAGGTATCCCAGTCTCGGAGATCTTGGGGTGCTGCTTTGGAGGGGCTTGCTTTGTTACGAGTGGCCTTCAGAAATTAATCACGTGGAGTATTAAAGTAGGGCAGAGCCCTTGGTCGCCAAGTTCTGGCATCCTCATTGTGCAGACAGAACTCGGCCAGAGTCCCAGCAAGGCACTGACCGAGCCAGGCCTGGAGCCCTGCATATCAGATTCCTTGACTCTGCTCCGTGGCCAAAGAAGGGCCTAGAGGGCATGGGTCTTTGTCTTGGTGTGGTCTTGGTCACAGCACTCTGGCTGGATCATTCATTAGGTGTAACCACGGCATTTCTCCTCAATTGCAGTTGAGTGAAAGTAGGTGGAAGGTCTGCTTTTCCACCCTGTGTTCCACTGGATCATTACAGGGTATGCGGTCCCCAGCTGCTTGCCAAGCTTGGGAATCCAGAGAAGGGCAGGTTGGGCAGTGGAGTGGGCAGGTGAGAAGCAGGCTCCATGCCGGTATGCAACCCCAGGGGGATCCAGGCCCAACCCATCTCTGAAAGCAGGATCACAGCAGAGGAAACCCAGCCAGGCTGACGTCAGATTCCACACCTGAGCCTCTGAGAGCTCAGGTTCCTATGGGCATGCCAGGCTAGCTGCAGGATTTATGCTTTACGTGTCCATGTTCCCCTCTCCTAGAAAACTTGTTTCTGAAATTAGGCATTACATGGTTCTAGGACCCAGCCTTCAAAATTCCCGGCAGGCTAGCTTCAACATTCCATAGCCAACCTTGCCTGAGCCAGACTTGGGTCCCACTCCCTCAGTTTCTTCAAGGGGTACTTTCTATCTTGCATGCTGTTCAGTCCAGCCCAGTGGCCAAGTGAGGAACATGGGAGTTGGGACTGGCTGCCACAAAGTCAGAAAGGGAAACTAGAGCTGTTGCTTCCCTATGGCTACATCTGTAGTTCCTGGGCATCCTTGCTGTTGCAGTGAGGCCTGGTACCCATTCCAGCTCCTGGTAGAGGGGTTATTTTCCTTCCTGAAGATGCAACAGCTTTGCAGATAAGTACCAGCCCATGGGAGTCAAATGGGTGAAATCATCTTGGGCCTGACCCCAACAAGACCAGCATCTCCAGGCTCCAGCCTTCCTCCTCATGCCTGAGTGTCAAGGAAAGAGTGGGACTGCCCAGAGACCACCTTCTTGGGTCAGCCAGATTGTCTGGATCTATGGTGGGACTCAAGCTCCTCCTTACCCATGTGGAGGTAAGGCCAGGCCTCTAGCAACTTGGAGTTGTCTGTAATGACCTTTAAAGGCCCAAGGGCCTGTCCCCATCTCCTGACTAAAAGGCATCTGCATCCCTGTTTCATATCACATGACAGAGAAACCTGTTCTCGTGGCATGTAACATCCCTGTGAGAGAGCGTTGTATATGATTTTGTATTTTTTAATTCCTTTTAATCTACAGGTTGGAATCTAATTTTTAAATTTTATTGGAACTCACATTTTAAAAAGAAAAACAAAATAATAATAATAATAATAAACCTTTGACTGGTGTCTTCCAAGTAGTTTGATCAAAGAACTTATAGGTGTTTTCAAAACACAGCCTGGAGTGTAAAGATTGGAAAGCCCCATGGCCTCGCTTGTGTGTACGAAGTGTAAATCTGGTTTTGTTTTGTTGTTTTGGATTCTTTTGGGTTTTTGTTTCGTTTTGTTTTGAAGATCAGATAGTGATCACTCTGAAAGATTGAAGCCAAGAATTTGTAACTATGATATTTACTGTAAGCTGTAGAACATTCAATAACTATTAAAAAAAAAGTTTCCAAAAAAAAAAGTCCAGGGTGACCAGACTGGTGGTTCTTGGGGCAGGGAGACACAGACCACCTCCTGGGCCAGTGAGTCCCCTGGGCTTCTTCCCAAGTTGATCCTAAACTTGTGTGATACTTGATCCTAAGGTGTGTGACACAGGCGCACAGGGAGGCCATGAATGATGAAGGCTGATGTCTACCAAGTGCCCCATGTGGCCGGCGCGCTGCTTTATGCTGGGTAACTCATAAACCTCACAGCACAATGGGAGGTGAGCCCTGTTGTTAGCCCTGTCCTCGAGACGGGGCAGCTAAGAAGGGTAAGTACCTTGGCCAAGGTTACAGAGCTGGTGAGGGCAGAGTTGGAACTCACAATTGGTCTGGCTCCAAAGCTGAGGTACCGAGTCCCACATTCTCCTGCCCACCCTGGAGGAGGCAATCCCCGAGCTTTCCCAAAGGGTAAATTTGTCAGGTGGGGAACCAAGGGAAGAGCTTGGTGGTTTGAACAACAGTCGAGGGAGGTCATGTGGTCTCCATCCAGTTGGTCATCAAGTGCTGTCAGTTTTACATCCTAAATATCTGTCTCCCCTCTGGGCAAAGCCACTGCCCTAGTCCAGGCCTGAAGTTCTGTCTGGTCATTGTGGGTACCATTCCCTCCCACCGCCTGGTCCCTACAGTCCATGCTCTCCCAGCCTCCAAGTATTCAATCTCCTCCACTGGAGAGAAAACTGAGGCCCACCTCAGTGACCCGGCTCACCTAGAGCTGTAATTAAAACCCAGGACTCCTAACTCCCCAGCCCTTTTCACCACACTGCACCCTGTGCCCCCCTAGCACCCTCCTCAGTTCTCCCTGCCGTCCTCACCTAACATGGATCTCGTTCTGTGGTGCAGTGGGAAGCTGTCAGGTGTGGGAGGGGAAGGCACCTCTGGCCACAGGGACTGCTGGGCTGTGTCACAGCAGTGTCTTCAGGACAGGAAAGGGATTTTCCCCAGGACTCAGCTCCAGGTCACAGTGGCAGGGCAAAGGACCAGGAGCAGGCAGGGAGGCAACAGACCTGAGCCCCAGCACCCACCATTCTGGCCTGTGGGGGAGGGGCTGTGGGTGGAGTGAGGAGAGGTCAAGCTCAGAATTCTCCTCGGGTGTCAGCCCAGGGCCCCACCCTGTCTTCCAGCTCCCACCCCTGCCAGCAGCTGGGCCCACCCTGAACTCACGAGCTGACAAGACTGCCAGCATTTAGAGCGGGCAAGCCTGGGACAAGCCACGGAAGCTTCTAGGTGAAGGTGGGGGCCTTGAAAGCCAAGGGCATCAGACGCACCCCTGCATGATCCCTCAGCTCCTCATCCCACACTTTTGGGAACTGGCCTCAACATCCCCAAGGGACAGGTGAAGCAACTGAGGCCAGAGCCTTACCTTTCTCTTACCTTCCAGCAAGCAGGAAATGGGGCAGGAGCAGGGAGGAGGGGCAGTACTTATTACCCCAGGGCCCAGCACGGAGATGGGGATGCCCCTTACCCAGCCTGGGAAGCCCAGACCCAGCCTCGGTCACCACCCTGGCTGGCATCTGTATGTGCCTCACCCCAGATGAGAGCATCTGGAGACCACAGTCCACCCTTCCCTGGGAAAGGAGGCCAGAATGGGAGGGGCTCAGGCTCCCACCCCACCCACCTGGGCACTGTCTCCTCATCCCGTTGTGTCATCCAAGTGGATGGCTGAGGACAGCCAAGTTTGAAAAGGCAAACTCTCAGATGCAACTGAACAGCCAGCAAATAGGGACACTAGTGCACCCTGGCAGCCCCAGGGAGGACATCCTTGGGTGCACTGGTGATGCCCCCTAGTCCCCTACAACAGACACCTTGTTCTAGACTTTGGCAACCTTTGGTGTTCCAGAAAACTCTTCCTAATGCCCAGCTTCTGTGTCCTTCCTTCCCCTCTCCTGGAGCAGGTGAAGGTTTGTCTCCTGGGTCCTCAGAGGTACCCTCCCTCTCCTGCTCACCTGAGAAGCCACCGAGAGAGAAGCTTGTACCCTAGAAAGGTGACAGGCAGGGAGAGGTTGAATGTCAAGGCACGTCTGCTCAGCTTCCTCTCAGGGCAGGTGTTTTCTCTGCAGCTACTCGGCCAGGCCCTACCATGGCTTCCGTGAAGCTGGGCCTCCTGCTGTCCCATCATGACTGCCACCCTCTCCCAGCTGCAGCAAGCCTGGGACTCCCACAGGCTGTCGCTTTCCACACCTCCCCAGGTTCCATCAAGCGTCATTTTCTGGTTCTTCAGCCTCTCCTTGGGCTTCTTTCCCATTCGTGTTTAAGTGTCTCCCGCCTCACCCCCATTCCATCTTAAAAAAAATACCAAACACAAACAGAACCTGGAATTAACTAAAAACTCTCTCTCCCTGGAGTGTAAGGCCCCACCAGCTGTCACCTGGCACAGTCTGGCTTCCACAGGGAGCTCAATCCTGGTCCTGCACCTCCCACGTCCCTGTGTCCACTAAGCAGGGGATGCTCCAGTTCTGACCCTGCAGCAATGCCTGGCTTTGTGACCCACACTGCTCCCCACACACTCGTCCTTCCGTGGCTTCCCGGACACTGTGCTGTCTTGGTTTCCTTCCCACCTCCTTGGCAGTGCCCCTGGAGTAGCCCAGGGGTCTGCCCTGAGCCCTGTCCCTGAAACATGTTCCCTCCAGTCCAGTCCTGGTGCAAAGGCCCACCTGAGTACTTCTAGATAGTCCCATAGCCCAGGTCTGTTTCTTGAGTGCTCCAGGCCTTCACATCAAGACACCTTAGGACATCCCATGGGGCTGTATCACGGGTACCCTCAGGACTGCTCCTCCTATTTACCCACCCTACTGGCCCAGCTGTCCCTAATCCCTTGACCCACATCCCATTACCAAACCCTAGTGGTTCTGTCCTAGGAATCTCTTGGGTCCCTGTTTCTCTCCACCACACCCATGTAGCCTAGCCTCCACCATCTTTTGCCTGGATGGCTGCATCAGCTTCCTTGTGGAACCTCTGCTCCCACAGCTCCTCCACTCCCCATACTGTGGCCAAGAGCAAGCTGACCAATCATGCTTTTCCCCTCCCCAAATGCTTTAGAGGCTCCTTGGCATATGACATGGCTTCCGAGGGCCCATGTGGCTGCCTTCTGCTGCCTACCCTCTCCCCAGTCTCCACACCTCAGTCACCCTCTAGTTCCAGCTTCTCCAGCTCCTCATAGTTTGGTTGATGTCTGGCCTTTGCACATGCTGTTCCCTCTGTGGAGCACATTTCCCCTTCCCACCTTCTCCAGCCCCAAAATGTCTTACCTACCCCTTCCATCTTCCACTTCCTTTAGAGCTGTGCTGTCCAATACAGGAGCCACTAGCCACATGGGGCTATTGAGCCCTTGAAATATGCTAACTCATATTAAGATGTGCTTTAAGTGTAAAATGCACACCAGGCTTCATAGCAAAAAATGAATGGCTCATTCATAATTTTTACACTGATTTTATGTTGAAATGAAAATATTTTAGATATGCTGGGTTAAAATTAAGTCCACCTGTTTCTCTTTTTTAAATGTGGCTATTAGAAAATTTTAAATTACGTGGCGCATACTCTATTTCCGTTGCACAGCACTGCCTCTAGGGGCCTCAGTGAGAACCAGATGAGGTACAGCCTCTTTCGGCCCCATTTCACTTGCTGCCCGGTGCTCACCTGCCCAAGAGCAGGTACTGCAAGGGGAGGGATGGCCCGTCCCACATATGGTGCCCGACACAGAGCTAAGACCTATTTGGCAAATGGAGAGATGACCTGGGAAGAGGCACAGGGAAAAGAAGCTCCTCATGACACCACTTTCCCACCTTTTATTATTCAACAACTGGATGGGGATAGAGACGCAAGGATAGGACAACAGCAAAGTTCCAATAAATAAAATGGGGATGGCAGTGGGGCCCGTGCCTGCACGGCCCCACATAAATAACCAGGTTGCTGAGTGGAGATGGGGGCTGGGCAGTTGCCTGCACTGCCCAGGCTGGGAGACAGACGCACCAACACCACAGGGACACAAAAACCACCGAGGCCAGAGGTGCCTCTCCAGCTCCATCACACACCCCTCTCCCCCAAGGCTCCTCAGATCCTGGGGGTGGCTGGGCAGGCTGGGGCTCTGTCCCACAGCCCTGCCCAGGTCAAGTCTGTTTTTTCAATTTCAATAAAAACAGCAGGGTCGGGGGCAGGCACATGCATTAAGCCACTTCTGTAGACAGAGCCGTGGATAGGCAGCCCCATAGGGGCCTTGGAGGTGGAGGCCCTGGAAGCAGCAAAAATGAGCCAGATAAAGCTACTAATGGGAGTGGTGGCAAGGAGGCAAGCCCTCCCCACACACAACCCAGCCCAGAGACTGCAAGGGACCCAAGGAGCCCTGGCACTGAGATGTCGTTCTCTCCCCACTTCACAGAAAAATTGGGACCCAGTGATAACCAGGGACTTGCCCAGGATTAGAACCCAGGAACTCAGCCTCCCAGCCCATGGCTTTTTGTTGCCCCTTCCCTGTACAGGACCTGCTGGAAGAGGAGGGGGAGGTACATGTGCTCTAGGGCCCTGTACAGAGGCAGGGGACCACTAATTACCAAGGCTTGGGGCCAGGCGGGCCAGGCAGGGTGCCCCTCCCCATCGCTAAGGCCTAGCCCCCTGGTGGTACAGAGGATACCGTGAGCTCCTAGGATCTGGCTAGGGCAGGGTACAGGGTCAGGGGCATCCTGCAGGGAAGGAACTGGGTGGCAGGGAAAGGGGACGGGCTCTCAACCTGCTCCTGCACACAGCACTCACTGGCCGGCCTGCCTCCTCACTGGGGCGGACATTCCCACCTCCAGGCCTTGGCCTTTGCTGTTTCGTCGGCTGGGCCATAGCTGCTTGATCCTAACAGGCCCAGCTGCAGCTCCACCTCCTCCAGGAAGCCTTCGGAACCTCCCAGGGCAGGGCTGCAGTGTCCTCAGATGAGACAGCCCCTCAGATGACCAGGTTGCTCTCACTTAGCCGGACCACATAGCGGTTCTCCTGGGGGACAGGGGTGAGGGGTTGGAGCTGAGTCGGGGCTTCTGGGCTCCAAGAAAGTGGCCCAGGGACCCCTGAACCTCTACCTCTGCCCCATACAGTGAGGGTTGGCCCAGGTACGAACAGACACCTTCCCCTTCTGGGCCTCACCTCAGCCTTGTTCTCTGCTGGGGACTTCAGCCACTTAGTGTGGCTTCCACCACTTCCCAGCAATGCTCGCTGCTCAGTGGGGAGGCCAGGCTGCGGGGAGTTGGGGAGATCACCCCCTGATGGCCCAGCCTCCGTGATGGTCTTCACCTCAGAGGCTGCTGAACTTGTCCGCTGCTCAGGAATTCGGGCCACACGGAACCTGGGAGAAGAGGTGGTGCAATCAACCCCCCATTAGAGGGGGAACCCCAGGAGTAGAGAAGACAGCACCTGCCAGGATCACTCAGCAAGTTCATGGATCAGAGCCTGAGCCCTTCCCACACCCTCCCACCCACAGATGAGCCCCCAACACCCCCCAATCCTAGGTTGCAAGTGGACAGGCCTTTGGCCTGAGGAGCCCCAGGTATGATGGGGGCCAGGACCCTGCCCGGGGGGCCCAGGCTTAAGTGCAACACAGCATAGCTGGGAAGACCTGACTTCTCCCTGGCCACTCCCACAGAGGCTGGAAAGGGTGGGGTCATCACTGAACAGGGTGTTCAGGGCTCACCCGAGGGCCTTGCCTTCCCCTGGCTGTCATGTCTCTCCCTGACCCTGCTGTGTCTCTGCCCACCTCACCTGCCCACAGACAAGATGGTGATCTCGCCCTGGCGTCCTGCCTTGGCCCCAGCCTTGGGGGTCCTGGCTGGGTTGGGCAGGAGTTTGGGAGTGGGAGTGGTGGCAGCTGCGGCCTCAGGGGACAGGAGCACCTCAGGCCACTTCTTCTGGCTACAACGGGAGCAGCAGGGGCCAGAGATTGAGGCCAGGCCCTGCACGGTGTGGAGGTGGTGGCGATGCGGGCAGATGTGCGGCATGTTGGGGCGGCCCGGTGGCAGCCTGCAAAGGGGACAGGTGGGAGTGGTCACTAGGGCAGGCCAGGCCCAGGGCCAAGAGACCCCAGGAGGTGGTGAAGGGGAATCCGGGTGATGGGAGAGGAAACATACCCAAGTGGTGAGTCCCACTGGGAGGCAAGCTGATTACCCATGGTTTAGGGCCCTCCTTGTCCACCTGCCCACTCACCTGGGCACAGGCCTGTGGCTGGTCTGCACCAGCTGTTTGTTGTGATACTCCTTCAGGAGCTCCTCCAGGGCCGCCGCGTTCTCTGTGGGCAGCTGTAGTCAGAACCCGGCCCTGGGCCGTGAGGGGCACCGCCCCGACACCCCGCCCAGCACAAATCCCCCTACCTACCCACCATCCCCTCCCCAGCCTGGCCATGTGCCTTTTCCTCCACCCCTCATCAGGCAAGAACAGGGGGAAAGGGCAGCAGCAGCAGCCACACTGGTCAGAGAGGGCCAGGCTGGCCAGCGGTGTCCCAGCAGGAGGGGCAGAGCAGGGCGGGACTCTGACCCCTGCAGCTGCCTCACAGGTTCTGGGAGATCCTCCTCTCCTGGGAACAGGGATGGGGTCAGACCTTCCCCTCACCTTTCTTCTCTGTGATCAGGCGCACCAGGACCCCGATGGTGTCCTCATTAGCGTCCTCAGCCCGGTAGGCAGGGTTGATCCCTGGCGAAGAGAAAAGGACCATGATCCTGGGAAAGTGGGGGAGCTACACTCTTGAGCTACCCCAGGATATGGCGGCAGAGGGCACCTCAGGCTTTCCTAAGAGTTGGGCTACAAGCCTCAGTGTTTATGCACCTGCGACACTCCAGGCCTCAGCTCTGATTCTGAGAAGCCCAGTGTCACCCTCACTACTCAGTGTCACTGCTCCCTCAGGAAACCAACAACCCCAGGTCCTAGCAGTTTCAGGGCCACCTGAACTCCAGTCCCTGCAGAGTGAATGTGTGGGATGGGGGTCAGCCTCTTCTGGGGCCTGCCCCCTCCACTCCTCAGCCTCAGGGATCCATGGGCTGCCTCTGCCCAGAACCCCCAACAACTCCAGCAAATTCTGCCATTCCAGGCTTATCACCTCCCTGCACACCGCCCTGTCTATGTAACTAACTGAGGGCCCTTGGTCAGCTTAGGGCCCAGACCTGAAGGGCTTGAGAATGGGCCGTGTGATGATCAGTGCTGGGCCGGCAGCAAACAGCTCCTAGGACTTGTGCCCAGGCAGCAGCCAGCAGGTAAAGGAAGTCCTAGGCTAAGAAGACAAGTGTGACCTGAGGTGAAATGGCCTAAGCTGCCACTTTCCTGCCTGCCCAAAGCTGTCCCCTTCCTGCCCGTCCAGACTGCAGTGTCAGGAGTTGGGAAGGGCTCTGGCCAGCCCCAGGCAGCTGGGACGCTGGCAAGGGAGGCGCCATTTCCATCTTGACTTGGCCACAGGCTCTGTGAGCAGTGTGTGAGCATGTGGGGCGCCTGCCCTCCTGGCCTTAGGGGCACAGTGTGAGGGGGAGAAGAAAGGGGCTCAGGGCCCTAGGGTAGGGGTGGGAGGAACCTGTCTCTCCCTCTGGTTCCAGGACTCGTAACTCAAACCACAGCCTGGAGCCGAAACCTGAGCCTCTTGTGGTGCCTGCCCAGAACAGCTGCCCTGCCAGCCCTTCAGGCCAGAGGTCAGAGGTCACCTTGAGTACTGAGAAGGCAGTCCAACCCTTGAACCACACACCAAGCTTAGCCCCTGAGGGGTCTGAACTGTGGGTGGGAATCCTGCTGAAGCCACTTGACCCCTGCTCTGCCCCCGTCGCCACCTTGGGCCACCTCTCCCTTCCTTCCACTTTGTCAGTCTGCAGTGTCTCCTCTGCAGCCCACGTGTAGCACCTCCAGGAAGACCTCCTGATTAGTCCTCTGCAGGCCTTTCCCTGTCAGACCCTTCAGGCCAAGTTGGTTCCCTCAGGCAGCCCCCAGGCTGAGCTGGGCTGGGCAGCCCGTGCCTTCTGGCCTCCCCACCCAGACCCAGGCCTCACCGCTGCCTCCACCTCCAGAGCCAGGCCCGACCTCCTTGTGGGCTGTGCAGTGGTAGCCCTTCCGCTTGAGCAGGTTACACACCAGGATGCCCAGCAGCCCCATGAGACAGAAGACAGGTACGATGGCAATAACCGCGTACTGGGCAGCCGTCTCCTCAGGGCTGCCTGCGCGTGTGCTGTTGTCTGGCTGCCGCCTCTCCCCAGTGCCGCCAGCCCCTGCTGCCATCTCCACGCCACGTCGGGCCCGCTGCCTCCGCTCTGAGCACCACGGAGGATGGAAGCATGGAGGAAAGACAGAGGCAGAAAGACCCAGGGCCCGAGTCAGGGCGGGGGTGTGTGTGTGTGTGTAGGGGGTACTGACATGGCCAGAGCTGCCCACTCCCCACCATGTTGGGGAAGCAAAAGCCAGCCCCTCCTCCTGTGTGGCCATCTGGTCAGTCAGCCTGAGCAAGACATCCTCAGATCTCGGTCCTCAGACCTCAGGACTCTCAGCCCTTGTCCACCCCGCCTGCTGGGTCAGAGGGGTGAACAGATGGCACCTGTGCACGTGCCTGGGCACGGGGACACTGGGTCCTGCCTCCCCAGGACCTGGTCCCGGGGGTAGTTGCCTCAGAAGGTGACTGACTCTACAGGTGAGAGGAGCGTGTGTGTGAATGTGCGAGCGTGTGCTCACACTCATCTGATGGGTCTCTTAGAGGGGGTGAGGACAGGAGACTGGTCAGGATGTGAGGCTCCCAGGCCCCCAGCTGTGGCTGCCACTGCTGGATGGTCTCTGCCACTCAGAAGTGAGATGGGCAGACACAGCCAGAGGAGCAACTGACCACATCCTGCTGGACACACTCTGGCTGCATGCCCCCGCCCCGGGCTGAGGGAATGAGGACCCCACTCTCCTGGATGGACACTGCAGGGGCCCCTGGGCTCAAGCTTGCCAGAGCCCCTCCCACACACCCCCCAACCAGTCCTAGCCCCATCTGCCACTCACCATGACAGCTGTGAGTACCCAGGGGTGTCCAAGAGCACGGCTGACAGGGAACGCGGGGCACCTCTGAGGGGGCGAACCACCTACAGGGAGGGAAGACGTCATGAGGCCCCAAAACTATCCTTAAGGGAGGCTGGACTCCTTCCTACCGGGCACCCTCACTGGTCCCGACCCATTCCATTTCGCAGATGGGAAGACTGAGGCCCATCTCAGGGGTCATCTGAGGGGTGGGTGAGGCTTGGACCCCAGGATCCAAAGTCCTGGTCACCCTGCCATGAGCCCCCATGCCCCACCCCGTGGCTCACCCAGGCTGGCAGTCTCCACATAGTGTGTCTCGAGTCGCCGTGCCTGCCTGGGCCTCCAGCCTCCCTCGAGGGCTGCAGTGGGAGTGGGGCTGGCATGGGCTAGAGCCCCACGAGGCTGAGAAGGTGCCCAGGGGACAGGACCTGCATAGTGTGCCCTGCTCCAGGTCCTGTGGGAGGGAAGGGGTGAGAACAAAGCCAGCAGCCAGGCCTGAGGCCCCTGGGAAGCCAGGCCTGGGGACTCCACCCCGGGCCCTCAACAGTCTTCCCAGGGCAGGGCAGACGGGCAAGCCAAGCTCACCAGGTTGGGCTCCTCCCCGGGCGGGCACTGCCAAGGGGTCACTGATGTTGGAGTGGCCAGAGGCCAGGGCAGCAGCTGAAAGAACAGCAGGCAGGACACACTGAGAGAGCAGAAAGCACTGGACGTGGCATCTTTGAGGCCATCTATCCACCACCAACTTTGTGATGCCCCATGGGCGGGGACTGCTGACTGCACAGAGCCACCCCCAGGCTTCAGGGAGACTCTCTAAGCTCTATCCCTCATGCTGCAAGGAGAACCTGCCTGTCCCAGACCTGCTGCACCACCACTGCCTAGGTAGGGAGAGACCACATCTACTTCTAGAAAATGCTGGAAAGCCCCAGACAGGCCAGATCAGGATCTCAAGCCCTTAGGTCTCTGAGTCACACCCCTTCTAGCTAACCAGGATGGTGAGGAGGAAATGCTTCCGAATTCCTCTCTCAAGTTCCGCCCCCCTTCCTGCTGCCTTGGCCCCCACCACAGCTGGGCATGCCAGTAACCAGCCTCGGTTCATCATCCCTGGGGCCACGTCTGCAGCTGGTGCTTCCTATTCTGGGCCCTCAGCTGAGTCTCTGGGACCACATCCTCCTCCGTGACCCACCCCTTGACACAAGGCCAGCCTCCTCACACCCCTCACACTCACACAGGGCATGACACATCCCAAGGGAAGCATCTTCTCAATTCATGTCCCACAGCCTGTTCCACCGGGAGCTCCCTCTGCTTCCCATTCCAGGTACAGTTGCCTGCCCATAATCTCTCCTGCTGTGGGGAGACCCCTCCGCCCACACCCTGGTCCTCTGATTTGGCTCCTTCTTGGGGATAGCAGGCAGAGTAGAGCCAGCTGCCCTGGAGGGCAGACGAAATGTCACACAGGAGGCTAGGGACCTCTTTAGGCCCTGGACCTGGCTCCCAGCACCTGCCAAGGGCTGAGAGGCCTCCCGCACCAGGAGAGGCAGAGGCCAGGAGGTGCTTCCTGGGGTCAGACGGCCTGGGTTCTTCAAAAGAAGAGCTAAGTGACCAACCCCAGCACCCTGTCCTGGCCTGGAGTTCCTGAGCAACATCTGCACTCCACCCCTCAAGGGCTGGGGTGCAGGGCTCAGGACTCGGCTCTTCTGGCTTCCCCACCATCCCATCCCCAACTCACCACCAGGAGGCAGGACAGCGGCCAGTGCAGCGGGCTCAGCTTCATCCTCAGGCCCCGGGGGGTCCCCAGCCTGGGGCAGATGGAGGGCAGGCTCAGCGGGTAGCGGGAACAGGCAGGCACTGCTGCCCGCCCAGCACTGCTTCCAGGACAGGACGGGACAGGGAATTCACAGGTGTTGCTGGACAGAGTGTGGGGCGGCCTGGCCTACCCTCACTGCCCCCACCCCAACAGCCTGCAAGGGGGTGTCCTGTCTGGGACCAGCCTTCCAGGGCAGCACAAGCTGGATTGGGGCAGAGGGCCCTGCCAGGCTTGGGGGCCTTCCTGGAGGACAAAAGGCTTCCTTTTCCTTCCAGAAACAGCAAAGTGCCCTGGGGCGTGGGCAGGGGAGGCTGGGAGGCAGAAAATCCCAAGCTGCAGCCCTGGGGGTGGGGCAGTGAGAGGGCTGGCAGTCTCCCCACACCCGGCCTCACCAGCTCTCAGGCTCCGGCCACTCAGAACTCCCTGCAGGCCCAGGAGCATGCCGGGCCTCTGCTTCTCTGCCTTCACTCTTGCTATGTCTGCTCCAAGGAAGGCCCTTTCCCTTACCCTTCAAAGTCCAACACAAAAGCCTCTCTTTCTGGAATCTTCTCTAGACTTCCCTTCCTCCAAAGCTGAGTCTGGCCCCGAAAGCTCCTGCGTGTCTCCCCACCCCCACCTCATGACAGTCCTGGTCCTCCCACGTGTTCCCCCACCCCCACCCCATGACAGTCCTGGTCCTCCCATGTGTCCCACTGTCCATGCTGGGCCAACTTCTCCACAGAGGGCTGGCATGTTGCTGACTGCATCTCTCGGGCCATGAGCAGACCCGGGGCCAAGGGGTAGGGGGAGTCGTGGCAGCCAGCACTCAGCCTTCCATCCTCTTTCGGGCACCTACTGTGTGCTGGGCACTGCCCTCAGCACAGGAAATAGTATGAACAAGACACACACTGTCCCTGTCCTTGGGGAGCTCACACCCTAGGGGAGACCAATGGCCAACAGATGAACAGTGAGTGTCCCCCCACAGACAGTGGGAAGTGCCAAGAATCAAAAGAAGGCAGGGTGAGGGCAGAGAGTGATGGGCACTGGCCCGAGGCTGAGCCCCAGGCTCAAAGTGGGGCCTCCTCTGGAGAAAAGTCTCCAGCCAGTAGACAAGTTTGGAACAGCAGGAGGGATTTGAATCAGACAACAAAAGGGACTGAGGCCAACCGAGGGAGTTCGATGCGTGCTTCCAGGAGGCCCGGCTTCAGGCTCCCGAGGGTGAGGGAAGCCATGTTTGTCGGGCCTCAGCCACAGACTCCTGAGGGGTGGCCTCAGAGAGCCAAGCCATGGCCCAGGGCCCCAGCAGGTTGAGGGGACCCTGCCTGGAGCCCCGAGTTGTCTGATGCCAAGCCTGGGAGGAGAAGCGCTGCCCCAGAAACCCCAGGTCACACGAGAGCCCCTCAGCCTACAGGTGGCCCAGACTTCCCACCTGGAAAAGAAGCCCGAGGAAACCGATCCGCCCGCACTAGGCGGCCTGGCCTGGCACAGACCTTGGCGGGCCAGGGGTTTGAATTACACCACAGGGGAGGGGAGGGGCAGTGGTCACACCATCCTCGGGACTCTCCAGGTCATTGGCAGCAGCTCTTGGCCCAAGGCCAGCTCAGGGGAAAACCTGGGACAGGAGAAGTTCGGGCCACAGAGTAGAGTGAAGGTCACACCCTGGCCGTCAGCACCCAACAGATGGCATCCTCTGATCCACACCCCTACCTGTCCCTCTTCTAACTTGGTCACAAGTCTTCTTTTCTCATTCCTACCCCAAAGTGTCCCTTCCCCCTGCCCAGGCCCAGCTCCCACTCAAGTCCACCTCCCCATGCTCCCTCCCCCGTTCTTCACAGGATCTCACCCCTAGACTTGACCATGAGCCCCAAGGCCTCAGGCTGGCCCCGCAGCCCTGCCCAGTCCCCAGACGCAGCACCCCTCCATGTCCCTGGGGTGGGCCCAGAGGGCTGGGGCGGGGCTAACTACAGCCACAGAGGGGATGGGCCGAGTCCCACCCCGGCCCTGCCCAGCACCTGCTGGGTGACCTGAGCCCACAGGGAGGGGCTGTGCAGATGCTCACCTCCAGACAGACGCGAGCTGTGATCTCGAGACTTCCAGGGAGAAAATGGGGGTCCAAAGGCCCGACCCGAAGCCAATGAGGGCCCACTCAGGCCCATTCACAGACACTGCCGCCAAGCGCCCTGACGCCTTCTAATTATGTGCCTTCTAATTACCCCAAACCGGCACTTACCCCAGTCTGGCCGCCCGAGTCTCTGCTTACAGCTGCTTCCCCAGGCCCGACTGAGCCCCCGACAGACCTGCCCGGTCAGGCAGCCAATGGCCAGCCGCCCAGAACCCTGCACACACACGTGGACACAACTGCTGCTGTGAACCCCCGCCCCTGAACCCCCTTCCCCACCAGGCCTCCAGCATCTAAGCCCTGAGCCCCAGAACCCTGATGGAAAAGCAAGCTCAGCTCGAAGCCCCTTGGCTGGCTGGGGATCTGTGAAGGCCCCATCCCTACCCCTCTGCCTTGTCCTGAAGGCCGGGCAGTCAGTGACCTTCCACAGCCCAGAACCTCCCGGAGGGCTTCCTGGAGGAGGGAGGGCTGTCAAAGATGGGCAGACTAAGGCCTGGAGGAGGGTAGCATCCTCAGCCCACAGCCAGGAGCCTCCTCTCCCGCCCCGGTGCTCCTGGCAGAGGAGAACCACCCCACAGGGCCCAGGCAGAGAAGGAAGTTAGCTTAGAGGCCACTGCTTCCCGAAGTCTCCCAGCCTGGGGCCAGGCCCCATTGACACCACTCCCTGTGGGCCCTGAGCCCCTGCTTCACCTGGCCGGGTCTCAGTTACCTCACCTGCAAGATGGGGATGTTTCCCTCCCAAGGCAAGGTTGTTGGGAGGTTTAAATGAGGCAACGAGCCAAAAGCAGGTCGTGGGACTTCTTCCCCATCACCCCTTCTTTCCCTCCGCCCCCCGCGCCCAGCTTTATAATTAAGTGTTTGCTTACTTGTGTACTCGTTGCCCCCCAACCAGACAGCAGCGAAGGCAGGGATGTCTGTCTCATTCACCACAAACCCGCCCCCGCCAGTGTCTGGAACAGGAGGCTCATGGCGGGATGGGAGAGCGGGGGGAGGCTTCCTTACAGCCCACTCCCACCCTCCAAAAAATGCCCAAACAATCAGAACAGAAATTCCCTGGAAGAAAGCCAACTAGCCAAGCCATGACCAGGGCCCCAAGCTGGAGGCAGTGGAGCCCTGGGGAGGTGCAGCCCTAGAGGCCTCAGACAAAGAGGAAGCTGTGGCCCGGGCTCAGCAGCTTCCCCTTTCCCAGAACTGAAGCTCAGCGGGGTCACCCGGGCCCAGCCTGGGCCCTCCCCTGCCCGCACTCACTCTCCAGCCTCACTCTGGCCTGTGTGGTGGCCACTGAAGCTCCATTGAATCCCAAAGGTCTTGCAGAGCCCCATGCCTACCCCCTGCCCCCTGGCCTCCAGTTCAGCTCCACCTGCAGCCCAGGTGTCTTGACGCCGAGATCTGGCCCCTGCCACCCCAAACTCCAGCCACTCTGAGCTTCTTTTGATCCCCTACACTTGCCTCTCTCATCCGTGCACTGGTACCTGCTGCTCCTTTGCCCAGAAACCCCTGCCATCACCTGCCAACACCTCCTCTTCCTTCAGAGCTCAGATCAAAGTCATTGCCTCCTGGAAGCCCCTAACCACCACCTCCCCTTCTGCATTAATGGCACATGACCATCCTGTCTACCCAGCCCCTTCCCCATGTGCTGCCTCTGGATGTGGGTAGGTATGTGCTGAACGGTGCGGAGGAGGGCAGGGATCAAAAAAGGCACTCTCAGGAGAGGGTCCGGCTTTTGCCAAGGTTGAGAGGGCCTGACAGCAGGCTGATGGTTAAGGAGCCTGGGGGGGGCGGGGGGGGTGTTAGGCAGGGGATTCGCCCTGGGCTTCCTGGGGAGAACCAGCCTGCTCTGCTCTTCACCGGCTCTGTGGCTGTGGACCCCCCTACAGAGGGGGCTGTTGTGAGAGTAAGAGGAGGGAATACACGTTAAATACTCAGCACAGGGCCTGGCACAGAATAAGCCCTCAGTTAAGTATTCACTGTGCCTCAGTTTCCGCATGTATAAACTGTGGAGGGGGATGACACACTTGAAAGGCAGGTGTGAGGTAAAATACGATTCTCTTTTGTTTATTTACAATGTCTGGCACAGAGCCTGGTACCCAGGAGGTGCCCGATTGGCCACGGTAAGAATCTGGGAGGCGGGAGCGTGCAGGAAGGGAGAGGGGTCTGGGAAGGTTGGTGGACAAAGGCCAGGTCACGCCAAGCCTCGACTGCCAGCTGAGAAGCTGGCACTGCCCCCAGGGCCTGCAGGAGCCCTGAAGGGTTAGCAGGGGAGGGAGAGGATGGAACAATTTGTGTCTCAGAGGGCTTGCCAGGCTGCCGGCCAGGTGAGGTGGGACTGGGGCAGAGGTGGGAGGCAGGTACTTCTGTCTCCCCAGCCAGAGGCTCTAGGGCCTGTGGACCTCCCTGCAGCCTCCAGAGGCCGGGTTGCCTGGAAACACAGCTGGACACAGGCCTCCCTCGGCGGTGGCCGCACCCGAGACAGGAAGACAAAGGCCACCAGTCAATAGAGAAATCCAGGTTAGTGAGGAACCCAGTGGTTCCCTGGCAACTGGGGCTGAAGTAGGGCAGTGCCCACAGTGGGCGGCAGGGAGGGCAGCCAGGCACTGCCTCCCTTCCCTCCTCTGCCCTCCTTCCCTTGGGCCAGGCCCTCCGCCTGGGTTGCCTCCACTCCTCACAGGAGAGGTGAGTATCTGTTTCACACCCGGGTAAACTGAGGCCACAGGGGTCACACAGCCAGTAAGTGGTGAAGCAGGGATGAAGCCCAGATCTGTCTGACTCTGCTTCCCATCTCACTTCTGGGCCCGCCTACCCTGGAGCCCAGCCCGAGGCCTGGCATAGAGCAGATGTTCTCCCAGTGTTTGCCAACCTAATGGAAGAGGCTGGGCAGCGAGCGGCACACAGTACATGGTTCAGCCAAGGGGCTATCACACAGCACATGCCCTAGTCTGTGCCAGCTCTGGCGGGAAAAGGCACTGGGACCTGCGAGAAGCAGAAGCCTGGGGAAGGCTGGGAATTCCCAGGGGAAGAAGAGGAGATCCCAGGGTGGAGCCCAGCTCCCTAGGGCTGCTGACTGGGGGCCCAGAGATATGCAGAGGCTGCCTCAGGGCCACTCGGAGAGAAGAGCGCCCCCATTCCTACCCCCACCCCAGCCTTGGGCAGCCACGGTCTCCCAGGTCACAAGCCTGGGGTGAGGACTCCACACGTGCAGACCCCTAATCCTACATGGTAGCCCACCAGGCAGCGGCTGCTCCCTGGCCCATCCCCAGGGGCCGGGCACAGTTCTGCCCCTCAGACCTCCTGCTGCCACAGGGCCTGGGCTTCAGAGGTTCAGGGGGTGAGGTGGGCAGGTGGGGCTGAGGGGGCTAATTGGCCCTTGAGGCTAAGAAAAGGGCTGAGGTGGCCAGACGAGGCCCACCCAACTCCTCGCCGTCTGGGTGTGGTACAATCCCTGCCTCTTCCCTGGGCTGAGTCTGGGGCTGCGGAGGGGGTGCCCAAACCAGACAGTCGTCTCTGGGGCAGAGCTGGGGCTCCCCAACACCCCCTCACTAACCATTTACTGCGTGCCTCACTCCCTCCGCTGGCCTCAAAGACAGGCCTCCAGGCATCACGGATGAGGAAGCTGAGGCACAAAGAGGCTAAGTAGTACCCTGTAACAACGTGGTCTCAAAGGAGACAAGGTTTGCCCTGCCGGAGTAGGGGCAGCAGCCCCTGCCCTCACCACCACAAACCTGGCACCCCCACTGCTCCTGCATGCTCTGCTCAGCCCAGCACCCAACCGCTGGGCACCACGGGCTTCCTGCAGGGAGGCTGGAGGACGCCCACTGCACACCCCGCTCATGCTACTGCTGCCTCCTCCTCCAAGAAGCCACCTATGCCTCCCGCCCGGGCTGCTCTCTGGTCCCCATCACTAATGTGCCAGGGCGGCCCAGAGTCTGCTCAGCACAGGCCCTGCCCCATCACCCCAACGTGGCCGACTTGGGCGAAGCTTTGAGAGAGAATGAGAGGAGATCACAGCCCCAGCCTGCTCCGTTCTCCAACTCCTACAGAATTGGGGTGCTGGGGAAAGAGACCTCCATTCCCCAAAAATCTCAGCTCAGGCCCTAACCAACAGAGCTTGAGGACTGGGGTCAGCAAGAGGCGGGAGGCTGGGCTCCGGAGTAGTCACGGCGAGGTTTGAGCTCTGGCTCACCACTTAGTGGTTCTGTGACCGTGGGCAAGTTACTCACCCTCCCTGAGCTTCAGGGTCCTCCTCTGAAAACGGGGGTTCTGGCCCCTGCCTCTGGGGATGTGAAGGGGAGAAGCGGAGCCACTGTAAGTGGTGCTGGGGGGTCCTCTCCTGAGTACAGTTCCCACCACGGCCCACAAGGCCCAGAGGAGGAGCCCTCAGATCGAGCAGCATCCAGCCAAGGTCGCCTAGTGGTTCAGTGCTTTGGGGAACCCAATGTCGGTCCCAGCAGCACGGGCGGAGGAGCCTTGGCCTCTCGGGGAGGACTCTGGGTGCCCATTTCCCAGCCCCTTAGAGGCCGGTGTCCACCTACTCCCACAACAGCTGAAGCCACAGTCAGGAACACAGAGGGCTGCTGAGCAGTCAGGACCCAGCCCCACGTCCCTGGGCCTCTTTCCTCCTCCATAATTGGGGTAATTGTGCCTGTTCAGCTGACCTCCTGGTGAGGCTGGAGGATCCAGGGTTCGTAGGCGAACAGTGGCTCTTCTTACAATCAGGCCACAGCCCGGGCGCTGCCTCCTGCAGGAAGCCTTCCCAGTCTCCCTGTCAGGTTGGACCCTCCCCTCTCCGGGCCCCTTCAGCCATCACTGTTTGTGGTCTCCCTCGAGGGAAGGAGGGAGGCAGGCGGTGGCATGCAGGAGGCTGGGCACACAGCAGGGCCAGACACTGTGGACGGCCAGGCCCCTCCCTGTGCTGACTGCCCCTTCTCATGGTGAGGGTGAGCAGGTCCAAGCTTAGGGCCTCCTCCTCTCTCCACACACACACTCAGACACTCCCTTTAGTTGGCTGCAGAGGCCCCTCCATCCCTCTCTGTCTGTGCCAAAAAGCCAGGGCACACACTCACAGCCACATGGGCTGTTTATTTATAGAGCTCTCATCTTTCCCAGGGTGGCCCAGGAAAGAGCTCTGGCCTTCCAGACTGACAGACCTGGGTTAGGACCCCAGTGACACTAGAGTCTTGAAAGTCCCTTCCCCTCTCTAGGACCTCTTTTCCCTCCCTATACCTGGAGGGGACTGCAGACCCTGTGGACATGAGGCTGAAGATGTAAGAGCCTTGGGTCCTAATCCCAGGGCTGGGCACACAGTAGGGACACAGCAGTGGTTCCCTCCTGTCTTCCCTGCCACCCCGGCCCCAGTTAGGCCCAGGCACCCAGGGGCTCAGCACAGAGTGGGCACTAAGCTTTGCCAGAGACCACATCCCAGCCTCTAATCCTGAGTGGGAGCAGGGCCGGAGTGGCCCTGCCGGCTGCTCTCAGGCAAAACCCCTCCCGCTCTGGCCTACCTGGCAGACCGGGTGGCCTCGTAATGGAGGGAGTCTGGCCTTGCCCAGCCAGGCAAGGCACTGAACAGCCCCACCGGCACTTCCTTCTCCCCCTGCAGGTAGCCAGCCTGGTCTGTCCTTGGCAACTGATGCCAGAATTGTCAGACGACCCTTGCCTCTACCTGGAGACAGGGTTGGGGGCTGGGAGAGAGCTTGAGTGCCAGAAGGTGGCTGTGTGACTCAAACTAGGATGCGTCCCCTCTGCTCTCTGAGTCTTGGCTCCCCATTGAGCAGCTCGGGAAGGAAGGGGATTCCCTGTCAGTGCGGCTGAGAGGAGACCTGAGCCCAGGGACTAGCACATGGCAGAGCCTCAGCGCTTTCTTCTGCGGGCCCAGAAGGAGGGCCTTGCCTGAGGAGGGCCCAGGGCAGCACCAAACTCACCCCTCCCCACGGGGTGGCCTTGAGTCTTCACCCCCAACCCCCAGCACACATTCAGGAGCGTCAGAGACCCTGAGTGCAAACCTCCCTATGCATCCCAGCACACAGCAGGCCCTCAGCCTACAGTGGATGCCCTTCCTCGGGAAGAGGGCTGGCCAGCACAGATATGGCAGTGGGAGGGGGCAGGCTGCCGGCCAGGCCAGCCCCACCCAGCTGGGCATGCAGGGCCCATGGGTGCCCCATACCTGCGCCTGTTCCCAGAGGTGAGGGGGGACACCCAGCAGGTGGACCACAACAATGAAGAGGGACTCACATTGGGCTGGGGAGGGATTCCTGGGAGAGGGGTGACTGGAGCTGTATCCTGAATGGCCAGGAAGGTTCTAGAAAGAGGGGACAGCAAAAGCAAAGGCCAAGTAGAACCAGGCATCTGGGAGCGAGAGGTGAGGATGAAGATGTAAAGCTCATAAGGGCCTCAATGCTAGGATGAGGAGTTTGGACTATTCACTGTAGGCAAAAAGTTACCTTAGAGAGGTCACTCTGGCAGAGTGTGAAGAAACTGCAAACGGAGGCAGAGAGGCCAGTACAGGAGTCTGGGCAAGGACAGCAAGGCCAGTGCCAGAACAAAAGAGGCAGCCCTAATTTTGTGAAGGTGTGTCTCGGGCCTGCTTCCAGTCCTGGGCCACGTCCAGTCCTCTGGGGAACGTGTGGCAGGACAGAAGTGCCAGCCTGTCTGGAGGCTGAGAGCCAGAATATCAGAGTTCTGGGGGCCTCGGGTAAGTCCCTGCACTTCTCAGAACCTCAGTCTCTCCTTCTGTAAAATGGGCTGACCGTATGAGCAGGGGCCGGTGCTAACTGCCCCTCAAAGTCTCCCCTCCCTGGCCAGACACAGGCACCTCCCTCCAGCAACTATCACACAGGTCACAAGTGGAACCCAGCCTGGCCCCACTGTGATCCCTGCCATCCCAGGAGGCCTACATTACCAGAAAGGTTTGGCTTGGGCAGAGCACAGGGTGGGGCTGGGGGGTCCTCCACTGGGGCTGGGACCAGAAAAGGAGGGTAACCCTTCCCCTCTCCCCCCACTCCCAGGCCTAAGCTATTTCCACCTCTTTGTTGGGGATGGAAATAACTCAGGCTCAGCCCCAGGAGACCAAGACAGCTATTCTGACCAGCCCCAAAGAGCATCGCTCCAGTCATTCCAGAGAGGACAGAGGGATACCCCAGTCCCTAGCTCCAGCTCTCGTCCAAACAGCAGCAGTGCTCAGAGCTAGCAGGAGCCTCTGGGAAGAATGGGGAGACTGAGGTCCCTGAGGGGGGGGGCATAGGCTCAAGGTCTCTCGCAGCCTGCTCCCCACCACAGCACATGGCAGGATTTGGGAAATTGCCCCTAGAGCAACTCCAAAGAGGGGGCACAGGGCCCCTCAGCTATGGTGAAGGTCAACTGGGACTCTCACTTATTCTCGCCACCCTTGGAGCCTGGGCTGTGCTGCAGACTCCAGACACTCTTCAGAGCTATGTGGACGCTCCCACGGCCAGCTACAGGCTCTACAAGGCAGGAGATAGGCCTTTCTGGTGACCTCTGGCTAGGGGTGAGAAGTGAGGGGAGGGAGGACAAGGAGGTGAAACAGGAAGACCGTGTCACCCACCTGCCCCCAATGTTTCAGACGTGTGCAAACACACACCACACTCAGAACTCACAATGGCACGCTGGCCAGACCATGCCTGCCAGCCCGGGTTTGAGAGACGCAAGCTCAGAGAAGCCTCAAGCAGACATTGGGAAGGTGGGTGGCCCTCTCCGTCTCACAGCTTCAGGGGCAGAAGACCTGAATGCCAGTCCTGGCACCGTCCTGACTCTTTGTGACCTTGAGCAAGTCACTTTGCTTCTCTGAGCCTCCGTTTCCTTCTGAAAAACAGTCACCACATCTCAACCACTGTGAGGAGTCAACAAGAGCACTCCATAAAGTGTTCAGCACAGTGCCTGGCACTGTCCCCCGACCCTCGTCCGCACTAGAAAGCAGTCAACATTTTCAGAGGATGACAGCAGAGGACAGAACTTCCAGATCCTTCAGCAGGTGCCCCTGCACCCCTCCTGGGCTAGGGAGCCTGATTTCCATTCCACCCTGCATGAATCCCACAGACCCTCCTGTGGGCATGGGAGCCTCAAGGGGGTCTAGCCCAGAGGTGAAGGGGCCCTGCTCCAGCTCTCCAGCAGCAAGAACTCAGCCTCCCAGATGAAAGCCCACTCATGGGGAACAGGTCCATGCCCCCTCTCCCTATGCAAGGAACTAAAGAAAGGAGACCTGGGCCAGAGAAGTCAGTGTCTATGGATCAGAATTTTGGGCTTGGTGCAAGGAGCTGTGCTTCCAACGCTGTCACCAGCACCGGGTGCAGCCCCTGGGCCACTGTGTCCCCAGCAGACAGTCTGCCTGCATCCCCCACTGCAGTCTTTCTGCCCGAAGGGAGGGAGGGGAGAACAGAAGCCGTTGACCCAAAAACAATAGAGGATCCCAAAGTGATGATTCACAGTCCGGTTCACAGCCCAACACCTCAGTGTGCAGATGGGGAGACTGAGGCCCAGTGGGGGCAGGTCTGAGAGCAAGATGGTGCCTGGGCCCAGTGAGAATACAGGTTACCAGGGGGCAGAAATGTGCCAGGTATCTGGACCTCAGAGAGAGAGAAAGTGTGTGTGTGTGTTTTTGGGAGGTGGAGCCTGAGGCTACCTCAGGGCCCCTCAGCTGCTGCCAGAGGTGTCACCCTACCTATCAGATGCCACCCAGCCTTGGCCCCCATGTCCCTCTGCTAGGGCAAGTCACTCAAGGTCCACCCCCTCACTAAACTGAGCTCCTAAGTGGGGCCTTCTTGGGGACAGTCTTGGAGAGACCCCTATCCCCTGGCCCTCTCCTTCCCTGCCCCGCACCTTATCTGCTGGCAGGTGTTTGAGGTTCCCCCTCCTTCCATCTCTCACTCATTGCCTTGAGGAGCAGACACACAAACGCACACGCACGCACGCACGCACACACGGTACTTGACCCCACACACACGATGGCCCCAGTGATTCAGGGGCTGGTTTTCACAGAGGAACTTGGGGTTCCTCTCCCGTTTCACACTCACATTAACGAGTGGCCCTGGCCCTGCTCTGGTCACACACACTCAGTGACCCCAGTGACCCGGGTCCTCTTACAGTGGGCTGGGGTCACCGCAACCCGCAGTGACCCGGGGTCTCTCTCTCACACACAATCACACGCACACACTCTGCCTGTCACAGACACACAGAGCCCGTCTGTGTCTCCCGCTCGGCCCGGCGTCACCACCCAGTGTCCCGGCCCCACGTTCGCCCGGGCTGGGCCGCCTCACGCGCCGTGTCACCCACAGTCACGGGCTGTCACCGTTCAGGACCCCCCCGCCCCGGCCGGTCCCGCACCCCGTCATGGTCTCGGTCCAAGTTTCCCGGGCCGGAGGCGTCTCCTGGGCCCGCCGGCTCCTCCACCGGCAAGTCCCGCCGCTGCTTCCCCACCGCGCGCGGCCCGGCCTGGAGTCGCGGCCCGAGGACGCGCGGGGCCGGGGCAGGGGGCTCCGGGACGGGCGGGGCCGCGGCGCGGACGGCGCCGGACAGGACGCGGGCGCGGGGGGGCGCGGGGCCGGGGCTGCGGCATCCGCCGCGCAGGCCGACTTCCTCAGAGACGCGGGGAGGCAGGGGGCGCCACTCGGGGCCCCATCCCTCCGGGCCTGGCCGCGAGCAGCGGATCCCGGCCTGGGGCTCGGCGCGCCCTCCTTACCTGGCCGCCCCGCGGCAGGTCCAGCAGCCCAGCTCCGGAACGACGCGGCGCCCGAGCCCGGCCCGGCGAGCGCACCGGCGGCCGCGCAGGCTGCGCGCCTTTTGAATGAATCGCCGGCCGGGCCACGAAGGCGCGCAGCCCCGCCCCCGCGCGTCACGGCCGCCGGCCCCGCCCCCAACGTCAGTGTCGGAGCTCGCGCCCCCCTCCCCCACCCGTGAGGCCGCCGAGGGGCTCGCGCTCTCCCGCCGGGCAGCGCTGCTCTGTGTCGCCATCTCTCGAGCCCCCCGGGAACTGCAGGGGGCTGCGCGGGGCACCGCGGCCGAGCCTGGGAGGCCTCTTCTTGAATCAGCCCCTTCCGCGCTCCAAACCAAGAAAGGAGGGGTTGCGCGATGCAAGATAGACTGGAGACTTGGATGCCACTCCGGGTCCTGTCACCGTTGCCGGTGAGAATGGGGCCACCGCTGCCCCTGCCTGGGTCTCGTTTTCCTCCTGGAAATTGGCAGCCAGGGAAGCAGCTCACTTTACCTCGTCGATGAGGCCCTGGCCTGCCCCCAAAAACCCCCACCTGGTTGGTGAGAAAAGGCCCGATGGAAGTGAATCTACAAAGGATGCCCACTTGGTGGGCTCCTGCACATTCCTCAGGTCCCAGCCCAAATCTTCCTCCAGGAGGCCTTTCCTGTCTCCACTCCCTTCCCCACCCCTCTCTGCCTGGATGGTTCGTCCCTCCTTCCAGCAGGACAGGTGACACACTGCTCTCCCTTCTCTACCACCAGCTTTCCTACCCTGCCAGTTCCCAATGCCACCCATCAGGGTGCCCAGCAGGGCAGTGACTAGGGACTCTGGGACACTATTCACATTGTATTCCCAGCTCTGTGAATCGTGCCCCCTACAGTTGTGCGGTATGGTGGGCCAAACTGGAGACAGCAGCCCAGCAGCCTGAATTTCCCACTCAGTACCATTCAGGGGACCCCAGGTGGCCCTCCCAGGACAGCAAGGCTGGAAGATGCAGACAGAAGGGAGGGCCTCGTGCTGGGAGAGAGGCCTGGCTGCCGTCAGGATAATCACAGCCCATGACAGAGGTGGAGGAAGGTAAATAAGTCTGTTGAGGATAGATTGTGGAGGGGGAGTAGAGAATTCTAAACAAACTGAGTCATAGAATCTGAGCCGTGGGGTGAGCGGGGGGGAAGGTCAGTTCCCCAGGGTCCAAGAGATTCCAGGAGGAGAACTGGACACCTGCAGAGGGAGGGGGCCGGGGAAGAGTTTCCATTTCTCTGGGCCATGCCCAGGTTGTGAGGGAAGGGCAGAAAGGACTTAAGGTCACTGGTGTCGGGATCCTAGCCCCAGTCCCCTTGTACAGCAGTGAAGACCTCCAGGCCTGCTGGCGTGATCCCAGGGTCATGACAAATAAAAATGGCAAGTAATAGGATATATTGGAGTATATGAGGAAGCCATTTTGTGTAAACCTAATTCAGCCTGTCCTTGTCTTTCCAAAAGGGCCTGACGGAGGCCAGTGAGCACACATTGTATATCTGCTTTAGAGATTCCCCATGGCAAGAGCAAAGGCCCTTGAGATAAAGGTGCAACTTCCCTCTCCCTCCCAACGTTGGCATTCCCTTAAGGATTAAGCATCTTTCCTTAGGCTAGAAACTGATTGCTGCGCTCACCTGAGACCACCCAGCTCAAGACAATAGACTTGCCTCCTGCTGCTCCCTCCGAGAGAGCAGACCCACCACCTGCTCTGTACATCAAGCGCTGTGCCGATAAGGCAATCTTGTGACTATTGTGGGAGGGACATTTCAATCATATGTGAAACGTCCTGTTTGGGGGTATATAACCACTCTGTGCACCCCACTTCTTTGGTGCCCTTTCTTCCTTCGGGAAGAAAGGCCCTGGGCCATGGTCCTCAGATTTCAGCTCAGAATAAACTCACCCAAATTTTCATTTATAGATTGGTTATGGATTATTTTCGTCGGCAGTCACATATCCCACATCCGAGCCCACAGAGGGTGCCAAGAGAGGATCCATGCTGGGGACCTGGTGAGGGGGCCAGAGCAGCCCAGGATGCCCTCTATTCCTGCAACTATTTTCTTTGTATGAGGACCTTCTATACCTCACTTCCAAGTTCAGGAGTTCGAATAGTGGCATTTCACATGCCACTCAAGAGACTAAATGGGGATCTGCTTTTTGGTCAAGGAGCACCCGCTATTAATCAGACATCCTACAGAGGGTTCAGGCCTATTTCTACTACTAGCTCTCTGTGAGGCTTTGGTTAAATCCCTCCCTCGACTCAGTTTCCCCATCTGATAATTCGGCTGCCACACTTGTTGCCCGAAGGTCATTCTCATTCTCTGTGGGAAGTGATCTGCCTGACCTGGCCGCGTGGTCAGGGTGGGCAGCAGCCACCTGAACAAGGAGAAAAGGTCAGGGATGGAGGGGCTGAGGCCGTCCCTCCTGTGGTTCTGAGGGCTCTAGGTGGCAACTCTGGGCCCTCAGGCTGCAGCTCCACAGAGTCAGGTCTCCTGGAGCCACAGTCTGCCCACATCTCACCCCCACCCCCTCAGGTTGAGAGGGAACCTAATTATTACTTACTGCTGGCTCTGACTCCCGAACCACAGTGAGCTGCAGGTGGGACTCTGCCCAAGAGTCTGGGAGCATCTAGCTGCTACAGTGAGGAGACAGGGAAGGAGGTGTAGAGGCCACAGGAGAGATTTAGGTTGGCTTTTTATGGGGCTTGGAGAACCACAGGCTGAAGAACAAAGGACTCTCAGAATCTCAGGTTTTTAGAACTCCTGGCATCTCAGATGGACCCACAGAATCTTAGCATTACGTCTGAGCTCAGGGACCTCAGAGACCATCTGGTTGAACCTCTCATAGTGCAGCCAGTGAAATGAGCCCAGAGAAGGCCTGCACCTCATGCTAGCTGGCACAGCACAAGGCCCCAGTAAGCTGGGATGAGCTATGATGGTGATCCAGAGGCAGAGGCAGGGGCTCCATGTTCCACTGAGGCCCTGCCTGGGGTGGGGATGCTGCACCACGGGATCAGAGGCAGGGCTTCTGGTGGTTTGCAGGGAATCTGAGCACAGGTCAGTCTCTGGGGTTGTGGACCAGAAGTGGTGGCGCCCTCTGCTGGCTGCACTTGAATTGCAACATGGAAGTCTAAAGCGGGAGGTATGTCCAGGGCTCAAACACCAACGCTCTGTGCTTTGCCAACCCCCAGCTGGCCAAGTTCTACCCCTCGGAAGGTGGGCTGCCCTCCTGTGTTTGTGCCTTAGCTCCAGGGGGAGGGTGGGCTTGATCTAAGGAGTAACTGGAATGAAGAGTCCAGGGTGGGGTTCAGCCTGGGTGGGATGGAGCAGGAGCTGAGCTGGGACTGACTGGGCTTGAGGGCTAGGTTCAGTCCACATTTAGGTCCGGACCCTGGCCTGAGTCTGGAATCCCACTGGGGTTGGGCTTTGGTGTCACACAGATGGCGGTCAACTCCCAGTGCTGCCATTGCCGGGCTGTGTAGCCTTAAGCAAATGACTTTACCTCTCTGAATAAAAGCTCACCCATGCAGGGTGTTGTGAGAATCTGCTGAGACCCCATGTGGGGAGCACCAGCTCCTATAGGCCACTGGGCTTGGGAACCCCCTTCTGTTCCCTCCCTTCCCCCACCTTCCGTGTTTGCCCCGTGTCCTCCCCACAGCTGGCAAGGGCTCTGCCCTTACTTGTCCCCAGAGCCTGTTCGCGGTCCCCCTCCCCAGTTCAGCCCCGCAGTCTACCCCTGACCTGGCTGGGGATGCCCATTCACTTGCCTTTGCCAGGCAGGGCTCTTCATGGGCCATAACGGGCCCAAAATAGCACTTCCCCTTGCCATTTCCTGCAACTTGGCCTGTGGCTTAAGGACAGAAGAGACACTTGGTGTTTGGCAGGCATGCGGAAGCTGTGAAGGGCTTTCGGAGGTCACCTATGTCTAGAGAGGGCAAACACTTGCCTAGGGTCTCACAGTGAGGGAGGTCAGGGCTGAGGCTTGAGTTTAGACCCCTGGGTCCCCCATCCCCTCCCAAGGTGCTGCCCAGGTCTAAGCCAAGGCCTTAGCCCTACTTGCTGCTCCCTTGGCCAAGCCCTCTGGCCATACAGACAAGTGCTGACTCCAATTCCAGGTGTGTGACAGGGTCCCTGGAGATCAGCTAATCGAGCTCTGTGCTTTCTGGGTTCTAAGGCTATTCTCTGAATTTTCTGACCACAGGAAACCTTCCCACCTGGGCTCTCCTCTACACTCACTCCTGGCCTCAATGCTGCCTTGCTGTCTGACCTTAGGTAAGTCCCTGTCCCTCCCTGTGGTTCATCTTCCCCATGAGGTAGATGCCTAGCCAAACCCTGCTCTCTGTCCCTAGCCCAAGGGACCACCTGGAGAATCCTTCTGGAGAAGAGATGGCTTTTGGCCCTGACTCTCTCCCATCCTCTGAGGTCAGGACACTCTGCCCAGGCCTGGTCTGAGGAACACGAGCCAGATACCTCATGAGTGACTGATGTGGCTCTGGCTACTCAGGCTCTGTCTCCTGTCCTCCAGCCACCCCATGTGGCTGCCCTTCCTCCCCTCCATGAGGCAGAGACCTGAGCAGACAGATCGCATGTGAATTCAGGCTCTACAGCTTAGGAGGCAGGTGACCTTGAGGAAGGCATTTCACCTCTCTGAACCTCGGTTTCCTCATCTGAAAAAGAGGATAACGATGGTACCAACCTCCCAGGACTATTGTGAGGATTAAACGAGATGATCCATGCAGCACACCCTCAGTAAACGGGAGCTGGGCTTATTGTTCTCTGACATTCAAGACCCGGAGGTGGATCCCAACTGAATTCTCCAGAATTAAATCAACAAAAGTTTACTGAGCGCCCAGTGTGTGTCAGGCACTGCACGCAGCCTGGGGACGGAGCAAAGAACAAAAGTCCCCCTCATGGAGCTCACATTCCGGCTTCGCTGCCTTCTCTTCTTTCCCCTCTGCTCCAGCTGGGCCTATACCATGGCCCCTCGCTCCAGGCTCCCCCACCCCTCCTGCTTTGGCTCAAGCTGTTTCCTCTTCATGCCAAACCCCAGCCCCACTTCCTCCCACCCCAGTGGCCATGGCCATACCCTTTAAAGAGTGCTTCTCCCCCTCAGCTGGCAAAACTAAGTCCTGATGTCGGGAGCCCGGGTGGTGATTAGCCTTGGAGGGTAGACCGGGAGGGGGCTTATGGGGACCTGCTTTTGGGGTGATGAAATGTTTCTTGATCTGGATGTGTTCACTTTATGAAAATTCATCGGGCTGCACTCTAATGACTGGTGTACTTTTCTGTACAAACGTTGCACGTCAATAAAAAGTTTTCTAAAAAAATACCGACACCTGGGCCCCCCTCTCAGAATTCTGATTGAATTGGCCTGGCATGTGGCCTGGGCTCCTCAGGGCATTCGAATGTGCAGCCGAGGTTGAGGACCACTGCTTTAGAGGAGCCGATCCTTCCAGGAGTCTCCCCTGGGCCTGGGGCCTGACAACCATTCATCCCAGGACCTCCCCACCCACAGCTGACTGGCTCAGGGCTGCGCACCTGTCCATGGCAGCCATGCCTCGGGACGAGGCCCCCGAGGTCACAGTGGGCGGGACCAGGCCCATTCCTACTGAAGCACTTGAGCTGGGAAGACGCTGAGGACCCGCCGTGGGTATATGGTGCTGAAACTACAGTCTGTCCAGGGCCCCGAGACAAAGCGGGCAGAGGCCTTGAGGCAGCAGGAGGTGTGAAGCAGTTAGAACAGCAGCTGTCTGGCGGGGAGGGATGAACCAGGGACTCAAAGTAGAGAGGCCAGGGGTCCTGAGACGGAGCTCCAAGATCTGGGCCTGTGTGCTGACAGCTACTTACTGCCAGTTCACGTCTCCACTAATGAGCCCCCCTTTTATTTCAGGGAAGAACGAATCTCTTCCTTGCAATCCAAAGACCTGTGCCCAGCAAGCAACAGCCTTGTGGGCAAAGGATTATCAGCCCCATTTTACAGATGAGGAAATGGAGACAGGGGATACGGCTCATCCAAAGACACTTAGCTAGTTAGCGACAAAGTCAAGACTTCTGTTCAGCTTCAAGGCCTGTGCTCCTTCTAATGCTCTGTTTCATCATAAATTCCACAAGAACATTGCTTTCTATTTGGAAATCTATGTTTAATAGAATCCCCTCCTCCCCAGGTCTTCCCAGTAAAGCGATGCTGCAGGGAGATGTGCCATGCATGTCGTACGGCACGGAGGGCCCAGCAGACCACCGATAAGTGTGCATGCCAGTTTGCCTGCACTCCTCTTTAGCAAGGGCTTTTTGTGAAGTCTCAATCATTCGTGTTGGAAAACGTATACACGTATGTTCAGCAGAGCTGAGGCATGATCCGCCCTTTGCTAGAAGTCATCGTCTTGAGTCCTGCAGGTGGACCCCGGTGGGAAGGGCTGTCTGCCCAGCGAAGCATGGCCTCAAGTTGCTGACCTTTGCCTTCCGTGTCTGACTTAATGACACACCTCTTTGGACCCAAAATCAGACAGACTTGGGTTCTACCCCTGCTCCCCTCGGCCTTTCGGGTTCCCCAGCCTCGATGGCGTTTTGCTGGAGAGAGAGCACTCTCACGGAGGAGCCGTGGGCAGGCTCACCAGTTGCCCGGTTTTCCACTTGCAGTACGTGTCAGCTTCCGATTCCCCAGCCCCATCACAGACCCACTGACCCAGAAGCTGAGGGGAGCCTGGGAATGTGTGTTTCTATGGCTATAAATTTATGTCTTATGCTTTATATTTCCACGTGCTCTCCAAGGGATTCTAACCGAGGCCTTGGTTACAAAGCAGTGGATCTGCAGAACCCCTTGTTTTCCTGATGAGGAAACTGCAGCCCAGACAAGGGCGATGACCCGCGCAAGATAACTCAGCAAGTCAGAGGCAGCCTTGCCATCCCAGCGCCCTTCTGGGGCTCTCAGCCCTCCCTTCTGCCCAAGTAAGTGGGTGTCAGGAGGCCCATGCGGCTGGGGAGCCCTGAGGTCACTGGCAGGATGCCACTGCGGCCGCGGATGGGAGGAGTCATTTGGTATTTCTATTTATTGACTCTTTAAACTTCATCATCCAGGGAAAGTTAATACATGACTGTTTGGTAGCAAGAGAAACATAATCTAAGACCACAATGACCCACCCACCCCAAACAAAAACAGAACCAAACAAATCCCATCTGAAACCAGACCTTTGGAGCTGTAGCTGAAGCAGCGAGGGGGCTGGGGGGCAGACTGGCCCCTGAAGTCCAGGGGGCAGGGGAGAGGCTGCCCTCAAGTGGTTCCCAGTTGAAGAGGCCATGTCCAGCCCCTCAGCTTTGGGCATCCTTCCTGGAGGGGCTGCCCCTGGCAGGAGGGGTATGAAGAGAGGGATTCAGTGGTCAGAGTGAGGGGGCTGCTAGGTCCACCCTCTCAAGGCGACCATATGTGCCAGTGCATGAGACACAGGGGCTGGTGGCTAGGGGGCAACTTTGAGGAGAGCGAGGGCCCTTTTCCCTGCTCAGGCCCGGAGAGAGCCCTGTCCAAGGCCCCATCAGTGTTCCCAAACTCGGACACCACTAAAGGCACTGCCAACAAGCCAGGAAAGGCCAACGCCTGGGGAGGCCCTCCAGATGGGAGTCACACCCCCCAGTCATCATCTTGTTCTGGATGACTGACTGAGGGGACTTGGTCCTTGGCTCTGGATACTGGAGGGCAGCCCGATCACGACAAGGCCATGGAAAGTGTATGTTGGGAGGCGGTGTTGTGGTGCCCTGAACATGCAGAGTGTGTGTGTATGTGTGTGCGTGCGTGTGCGCATGTATGTAATGGGGGAATGGTCCCTCCAGGAAGGCTTGGTTAGGGTCCCAGGGCAGGAATAGGGTGTTTGTCCTTCTGTCATTTCCTCACATCACCCCCTGCCTCAGGTCATTGCATAAATAAGTGCTTGGGAAGGGACACATCTAAAAAGGAACATAAATACTGTACACGGGAAAGGATTCTGTCCCCCAGCCCTCCCACTGCCCCCAGAAAACCCTCCAAATATTGCACATGGCCCCCCCCAGCCCTGTAGGGTCCAGGCCCGGCCGTGTCTTTGGTTGAAGCTCCAGGGGCAGAAGACCTGGGCAGCCCGCATGCCCCCCACCCCACCCCCATCATGACTGGGCGCACCCAAGCAGCCAGAGGGTCGGGAAAGGCCTTGGCCCACTGGCCAGCAGGTGTTCCATCAGGAATGCTTCTGCGAGGATGGGAGGGAGCCCATGCAGGCACAGGGGTGCCCCTGGGCAGACACTCCTGGTCAGAGTCTGCGTGTGGACTAGGGAGAGGCAAGCAGGCTGAGGGCAGGCGGGCGGGTGAGTCCTGGGCCCTAGCGGACAGGGTCACACCCTCCATAGGAGGAGGTGGTTTGTGCTGTCATCTCGGCCCACGGTCTCGCTGCTGCCGCCACCCCCACTGCTGAGTCGGAAGTCCTCATAGCCATCACCTCCACTGATAACCAGCATTTTAGGCCTGGCTGAGGCGGGTCCTCGGTGCCGAGGGGAGTCCCGGTGCTCAAGTGATGGCAGCCTCTCGGGGACTGGGGGACAGAGGGGAGGATCCATTAGCCCGGGGGGTGACTAGTGGCCACACTGTCCTGTACCCCAGAAGACAGGAAGAAAGACATGCCCGCTTCCTGTGGGAGATCCCACTTCCTGTTAGCCAAGAACTTCCTATTTGCAAAGAAATGACCACTTCCTGGCAGTCAGACCACTTCTTACCTCCCGTCCATACTTTCTAGTCAGGAGTGACACATCCTCCCAGGGCCACACCATTTCTCTCTCTCTTGATTACTGCACACACACTGTCCTCCTCATACTCATTTCCTGCTTCCAACAGCCCTTTCCCAGGTAAGTAGCTTAAGTCTTCTGCGGACCCAGACAGCTCCTGACGGAGGCCTCCCTACTTCCCGATTCCCACAGCCAGCTCCTCTTGGGAATATGGTTTCCTGCCCTGCCAAAGCAAGACTGCTAATAGCGACCTCCTTGATGCACATCGCTGCCTAATTATGTTTCACTTTCTAATTCTCACAGTCCATTTCCTGTCCCATCTGCCATTCTATGTTCTGCTCTCTGGTGCTATTTCTAATTCCTGCACTGCACATTGCTTACTTGACTCCACTTCCTGCCCTGTACATCATTTCTAGTCCTGTTTTATTACCTGTTGTACATATCCCCTCCTGTGCCATGTTCTAATTCATAGCTTATAGTTCACTTCCTGTCTCCCATGACACTTCTCTGGACAGAACTTTACACACACACACACACACACCCCCCACCCCCCCACCCCCCCCCCCCCGTATCTTAGTAGATTTCATTTTGGGGTTTCCATAGCCTACTTCCTGTACCATATGCCACTTTCACCTCTGTATCACACTTTTCCTCCCTCGTAAACCTCTTCTGGCAGGATAGTGGGAGCCCTGAACCAAGAGTCCAGGATCCCTGGGTTGGGGCAGGATGTGCAGACCCACCTGTGTCTGGGGGAGGTGGTGGGGTTGGGCAGAGCAGGTTGAAGCCATCTGGCAGCTGGACTGCAGCCAAGAAGCGGACGTGGCCAGTGTGTCCCTGGCCTAGGCCAGCAGGGCTGAGGGGCGCCCGTGGGCAGCTGACAGTGCTGGGCGAGGTGGGCATGGTGAGCACGACGCCGGCACTGGTGCCCACCCACAGCAGCTCTTCACACACCAGCAGCGCTGTGATCCTCAGGCACGCGGCCTTGTGCTGCCGGATGATGGCGTCTGAGCCTGGGGCGGGAGACAGACCAGAGCTGGGGCCGAATCCTGGCGCTGGCTCAGCCTCCTCAAGGATGGGGCAGAAAGGCTTCAAGGGAGGGCACAGTGGTAGACTGAGGTCAGTACCTGCCAGCATCCTGTGCACGGGAGGTGTGACGTCTACCTCTGCCAGCTGCTCAAAGGTGTCTGGATGGTAGAGACACACGTGGGCACTACCTTTCAGTGTCACCCACACGCCCAGACTGGAGTCCACCATGCAGGCCACACTGCGGCTGGAATCCTGCCCCACGTAGAACGTGTGCTGGTGGGGGACGGGGCAAGAAGAGAGCAGACGGGTGACTGCCAGGCCTGCCTTGTGCTTCATCGGTGCCCATCCCTCCCTTTTACAACTCACACCAAACCTCTCCAGAAAGCCCACCTGGACTGACAGCAAAGGCAGCCTTGTTCCTTGGTCTAGATGATTAATCTTTCAAAGTGTGGTTTCACTGGAGCCTCCCCACTTAATCTTCAGAAATTAAAATGAATAGGTGCACTTTCCCCATGAAACTTGAGTGACTTAATGATAGGAGAATTCCAAAGATTGAAGGGTTTTAAGACCAATCATTGGCCTCTCCCTGGACAGATGTGTGCTTTTTTATGGCCCCCACAGTCTCATCTTCCTCTCCCATGGGGCTGGCTCACCCAAAAGTCAGGAATTCTGACCCCTTACTATCCCCCTCCTGCCCCACTACCTCCAGCTGCAGTGTGTCAGGGCTCAGGACAAGGACTCGGTTCTGGCAGCCACACCATAGCCGCCCACCCACAGACACCATCTTGGTGATGGGGCTCCCCTGAGCACCCAGGGTCACCGATTTGAAGTTCTGGGGGTCCCAGAAACGGCCTGGAGTGGGAGTGGGGTAAAGAAAATAATGCAAATTCAGTCCAGTATTGCATTTGAGCCTCACCCTCCCCTGAAGTGAGATGCAAACAACCCCACTTATAAACAAGGACATGAAGGCCCAGAGAGGGCCTGGGAGTTGCCCAAAGCCACATTTCTAGACTCGTGTCCTCAAGGCCCAGCTTTGCTCAGGAGAGAGCTCCACTATCAGCAAGGGGCTCCTGGGGCTGGGGGAGGGCTGGCCACTCACCTGCTTCTCTTTGGTAGACCACAAGTTCTCCATTGGCTAGAGATACAAACACCTGGTTATCCAGATACCTAGGCAGGCAAGAAATGGAGCCAGAGGTTAGAGATTTCAGGAGGCCAAAGCAGGTCACCTGGGTCAAGAGAATCACAGACAGAATGGCCATGGTTCCCGAGAGACCACCTCTCCAGGTAGGGGGAGCATGAGTCCAGGAAGGGGTAGTGACTTGCCCGAGGCACGGCGAGCCTAGGACCAGGCCTCTGGCCTCCAGCCTCCACAGAAAGGAGGAGGCCAGTAGAGCAGGGAACCTGGATGAACAGAAGGAGGCCTGCATATGTGGCTGAGAAGGGTCTGGACTAGTAGGGCCACCTGGGGTGCTTACAGGATGCAGGTCACGGAGGCTGCATGCTGGAGCTTCATGCTGTTCCTGCGATCACGGATGCTGTCCGAGGACTGGTACACGTGGACGCTGTGGATCGGGGGTGTGCACCTGTGACAAATGCTTGGGCACCCCAGTCCCTGGGGTCATCCCTCCACCTCTTGCCCTCCACCACCATCTCCTCCACGCCAGGCGCCTGCCCAAGGTCCCACAGCCTCCCTGTGGGCTTCAGACATACAGGCAGTTCTGGCTAGCAGGACCCCTGGGGTCTGACCCAAAGCCCGCCTGCTTCCGCTCCAAGACACCACACAATCTCCAAAGCAGGGAGCTCAGAGTTCTGGCACTCTGACCCCAGCCACTCCCTGGCCCTACCAGCCGTCCTCAGTGCCCAGCCAAACGGAGCTCTGGTAGGCCTCAGGGTCAACGCTCAGCAGGTCCTCAAGGCTGCCCCGGGTGAAGGAGCCACGGCTAGAGCGGCGAAGGGCTCTCCCATCCATTGGGCTGGTGCCACAGGGACCGCCAGGCCCAAAGGAGCCAGACAGTGGCAGGAAGCCAGGCTCCTGCTCCTCCTCTGAGCTGGTGGTCTCCGCCGTGGCCTCCTTGGAGCTCGGGGTCTCTTCATCTGAGGGAGACAAAGGTCTCTATTTCTGTGCCCCTCTGCCAGGCCTGAGATCTGATTATCTTTCTAGGCCTCAGACTCCCCTCAGTGCATCCCTCCTGGCCATGTCCCACCTGAAGGCTTTCCACAGCTGCGCTCCACTCTGCATCAGCTCAGCCTTGTCACCTTGTTTACTGACAACTTAGTGCTACAGGCTTTAGTCCTGGCCTGGCCCCCTCCAATCCACCGCCATACCACAGAGGAGCCAACCACTCCGCCTCCTACTCCCTCTTCCTTGACTGGGCAGTCCAGGGACTTTGGGATCCAGTCTGATGGTCCCACTGCCCTTTGGGTCCTCAGTGTCACAGCCCCTGCCTGCCTTGCCAGTCCCCACTGCTGTGTGTGTTAACATCCTGAGACTTGATTCCATGCCTTTGCCTACACTGGTCCTCCTCACGCATCAGTACCTACTGGGCTGCCCCCACCTCTGAGCAGTCCACCATGCCTGACAGCCCCAAGTTAGGCACTCACTCCCAAAGCTGGAGGAGATGGTGGACCGGCTGGCCTGGCTCTGCAGGGTCCCCGAGGGGCTGGGCGAAGACTCATCGTCCGAGTCGCTGTCAAAGGGCACCAATTCCGGACGGGGGTCACCCTCGGCGGGACCAGGCGCCATCTCCAGGCCGGAGCCCGCAATGGAGATATGCAGGCAGGGCTGGGGCCCCGGCTCTGCCAGCGTTGCCGCTTCCTCGTCGGCAGCCTCGACGTCCAGTTCCGGCCCGGTAGGCTCGGGTGCCGTCTCCTGGGGGCTCCTCAGCGACGGAGGCCGCTCCCTGGGAGTGGAAAGGGTCAGGGTGAGAGCCTCTAGGAGCCAAGGCTCCGCCCCACTCGCCGGCACGCCCACCAAGCCCCGCCCACATCCACCTCGCTCCACCCTCAAGCAGTTTAGGGCGGCCTCAGCGTGTGCAGCCCGCGGAGACTCAGTGGCGCGCTCGGGCCTCACCGGTGGCAGCGGCGCTGCAGGCCGGGCACCGCCCCGATGCAGAGGATGCGGGCGGAGCAGACAGCGATGCAGGCCTCCACGTCGGGCTCGGCGCGCAGGCTCAGCAGGCACACCTGGCCCACGTAGCCATCGCTGTTGCACACCCACACCTCCGGTGTGGGCTCGGGGCAGCTACTCAGGGTCGGAGCCGCGCACGAGAACTGCGGAGGGCGCCAGTGGACAGGGGAAGGTCAACGGAGGATTTGCTGCCAGCTCCCCAGTACTCTCCAGGCCCAGCGGCAGAATGGAGGGAGGGAGGCAGGCCTGCATGGGTGTGTATGGATCCCCAATACACCCCTCTGCAAAAGTGTATACATAACACACAGCACACATGACACTCTTTACATATCAGAAGCATGCATACCTGTGATATAGGTATCATTCATTCATGCATGTAAACATACATACACCCTGAACACGATTATGTGTATATATATGGAACAAATGTGAAAATGGTAACGTTTGTCCGTATGTATGCAGCTTCAAGACATAAATTAGACACCTTCCATCAAGCGTACATCCTTTGTTCACGTGCACAGATACAGACATGCGTGAATATACCCATATGCATGTGACACATATGCAGCGTCCATGTGCATGTGCAGAGAGCTGCACATTCGAAGACACAGGGAGCAACTGCAATGTTCAAGACATGTACATAATGTTGTACACAAAACAAAAACACATGAATACTTGTGGCTTTGAATATGTGCACCCACATGACCCAGGCGCACACACCTGCATGCCACTGCGTGTTTTCATGATGGGGATGGCCTTCAGGAACTCAGGGTCTAGACAGCTTTTGCTGGATGCTGTAATGGAGATGGACAGACACACACTGCTTAGCATCCACCTCACCCTGGTCCTGACCTTGCCCACTTCTCTTCCTTCCCTGCCCCTTAGGGCCTCTTGTGGGAGAATGAGGTGGCTGTAGGTTACGCTCTGTTTGTCCCTGGGCTCAATTTTCCCATCTGTACAATGCGGGAGGTAGACCCAGAAGTCTCGAGGGATCTTCTAAGCCATGGACCCTGATCAACAACTTTCCCTGATCCAGGCCTGCTCAGAATGTGTGCGTGGGTGGGGGAGTCCTGGCCATCTGCTCCCACGATGGTGCAAATGGTGCCCTTGACCTAAGATGACCTTATCCATGGAATCCCCTCCCTGCCAGGGAGGCCCTGGGGAAGTCCTCTGTTTCACTGAAGAAGTCTTAGTCCACCTCCCACCAGCAAGGACTGGAGCACAGGCTACGGCAGTCCAGGCATTTCTGGCGCCTGATATCTCAGACAGCCTCAAGGTGCTGCCCACCGTCCACTGCCTGGCGGTTCTGGGAGGTAGGAGTCTGGCTTACCCAGCTTCCTCTTGGCCTCATCAAAGGCCTGCTCAAAGCCAAGGCGGGCATCCGGGTGGGGGAACTCGAAGATGAAGGAGTCAGTGCCCTCGGGCCTTGTGGTGCACAGCTCCAGCTTGGTAGGGGGGAAGGAAAGCGCATAGCACAGCGCCTGCTTCTCTGACAGGTCCCGGTGCATGGCCGCCGAGAGGTCCCGCAGCGCGTCGTCCAGGCTCTGTGGGGAGGAGGGCCCAGGCCTCAGGCCCTAACATCTCCCCACGGCCTGCTCCTGCCCTGGGGATGCAGTGTGGGGACCTGCCTCTCCCCTCAGACAGAACATGGGACTTTCTCCCCCTTTAGGCCAGGAGGGAGCCTGGATTCCCCCCACAGACAAGATGGGCCCTCTCCCCTCCTTCAGCTGGGGATGGAGCTGTCTCCACCCTCAGGCCTGGAACACATTACTTCTCTCAGATGGGATGAAGCTGTATTCTCCCCCTCAGATAAGTGACAGGGATGTTCCTTTCCCTTCGACAAATGATAAGGCTATTATTTCTCCCTCAGATAGGGTCAGGGAACCCCTACACCCACGCCCCGTGGTTCAGGCAGAGGGTGCAGACCTGGTGGGGGAAGCCAAGACTCTCAGAGAGCTTGCTCATTTGGCCCAGGGTGGTCAGGTCCTCGTCTAGGCGGCTGATGGCCTTCTGGATGTTCTCCCGATTCGTGGCTTGGGACGCTCCTAGTGGGGATAGAGGAAGGCCATGGACAGACAAGGTCAAGCCTGGACAGACACTCCTCCCCCCAGCACACAACCTGCAGCTGGACATGGGAAGTGTCCTGACAAACCGAGAGCTCGTAAACCCCAAGTCCCCAGGAACAAAGTTAAGAGGCAGCTCGCAGAGAAACCCCAGGCCCGAGAGTGGGGGCCTGGGCCTGAATCAGAGCTACCTGGCACAGGGTGTGGGGCCCCTGGAGAAATCCCTGGAAGAGCACAAAGAATAAACAGCAGACGGCTCTGCACGTTATGCAGGCTCCAGCTGACACTGGCCTGCTGCGGTGGTGCAGCCTCCCACGGGGGAGTCGGCTGGGCAGGGAGAGCCTCAGGCAGGCAAATCTGCTGACCAAGGGACTGAATTCCCCCACAATGGAGGAAGCAATGAGCTGACGCCCTGGATTTCTGTGGTCCTATCCCATACCTGACCACTGCCAAGTAGCTGGCCCTGCAGGCCAGCTCAGCATCCCACACATCCCGCGCTGCCTGGCTGGGGGTGTACGCTCTGGACTCCAAATGGGCAGAGTAAGTAGCAGTGGAGTGTACAGACACGCCAGGGCTGGGGATATCTCCCACTCCTCTGAGGGCAACTGTCCCCCCGCCAACCCTCACCACCTGGGCAGCCACATTTTCTTCCGTATGACCCAGCCCCACTCCTGGCCGGAGCTGATTAGACCAGGACTGGACACTTGAATTAAAGGCAGACATTTTATCAGCGAGCCTGTTCTCTAGTGAGAAGAGATGAACTGGGCCAATAATCAGCTTGTGTTCCTACATAGGGGCCCTTGTGGGGCTGGCCTGGTTACCTAGGGGCTGAGCTAGCCTCTTCCTTACCCTGGGACCACCCCAGGTGAGCTTGAGGTCACAGTATCGGCCTGAACTGCCTGCCGGCCCAGAGGTGCCCACACCTCCATCCCAGACCAACCTCCCCACTCAGGAAGGTGGACTGTGAATCCTGGAACAGCTAGGGCCGCAAGCTGAGGGGGAAAGGCCACAATGCAGAAAAGGCCACGATGGATCACAGGAGTTACAAGGAGGCAGAGAAAGCTGAGAGCAGGGAGGAGAACCGGCCGACGCACAGTGAGAGAGAGACTGAGACAGAGAGGAGCAGGAGGACCGGCTTCTTAAAGCCGCCTCAGCTCCTGACAGTCTCAGCCCCACACGGCACGGATCTTTCCAACCAGCCTTTTGCTAGACTGACTTGAGGGAGTCTCTATTCTCTGTGCACAAAACCACTGGTCCAGAACAGTGCACCATCATCTAATATGAGGCGCTTAAGTGAGTTTGTGCAGTGAATCAGTGGTTAATTACAGGTATGTCTGCGCTCCCTGAACCACCCCAGCGCAGCCCACCTGCCAGCCTACGTTAGGTCTCTGCCCAGTCAGAAGGTGATCTGCACGGACAGGTCCTGGTCTGGCTCTGTGGATGCCAACTAGAGCCCGCATGCCAACCTCCTTATACTGGATGGGAAAGTGAGGCCCCGAAGCAGAAAAGCAGATGGATGGGCAGCCAGCCTGGCCACAGCTCAAACCTCCAGAAGGGCTTCTCAGAGGAAGACCCCCAACACCCAGAACCCCCGGGCAGGCCTGAGCCAGCCCCACCTTTGATGATGTCTGCATCTTCCAGCGGCAGCTTCCACAGCAGCTTGTACTTGCTGGCCGTGTCGATGACGCTGGCTGCTGTATATCTGTGGGGAGCCAAGGGGGTGCTCTGGCCAGGGCAGGGGAGTGGGGCCTAGGGTGGGACAACTGTTCCCCACTGCCCAAGCCCCCCAGCCCTGCCCCGGCCACTCACAGGCTCATGGAGCTGCGCCGCAGGGAGCCTGACTTCCGCTTCAGGGTGGTGCAGACGATGAGGTCCGTGAACAGGAAGAGGGACCGGTCCTTCTTGCCACCAATTGCCTTCTGTGGGGCCAGAGGTAGGATTCAGGCCCAGAGGCCCATCTTCCTGCCCACAGTGCCCAAGGGGACAGCCAGGCCCAGGAAAGGGTGAGGGCTCTTCCCTAACTGCCCAGAGGCAGAGGCAAAGTTGGGACTTGACCCAGGGCTCCCGCTGGAGTGGAAGAGCAGGGAGAACCGAGGGCAGCAGGTATGAACAGAAGTGTGAACAAAGTAGGGGGTAGGGACAGGTGGGCAGACAACAGGACACTTCATACCACTTCAATGACCATCTCCTGCCTCAGGAACCGCCGCAGAGGGGCCTGGAGCTGTGGGGCAGGAGGGACAAAGCGTCTTGAGGACTAATCCCCATCCCCTTCCCCGACCCTGGTGACCCCTTGGCCCCACTCCATGGGCCAGGCCAGTGGAAGCAACGTCCCATCCACCCTCCCGACGCTGTACCATCAGGCAATGGACACACCGCCAGAGACAGACATGGAAGAGGACAGGGATGTAGATAGAGACAGGTGGAGATGCTGGCAGACACAGATGCAAACACGCTGCAGACACCGCTGTGGATGTGGACACGGCCACGATTCCAGGTGACCACAGATGTGGACACAGGTGTGAGTGGGGCAGGGTGGGGTGGCACGCACATCCTCCATGCCCTCGATGTGGGACTCAATCTCCTGCAGCACGCGCGCGTGCCGCTCTGCCTCCTCGGCGCTCCGCACGCCCTTGTTGATGCGCTCAGCCACCTGTTTGATGTTCCGCTGCGCGTCCAGCAGGAGGGGGTGGTCCGGGTGGTCCTCAGGCGTGTGCTTCAGGAGGTCCTGGGGTGGGAATGGGGACCAGACCTGCCTACTTAGCTGCCCCTTCCAGGTCCTCGGGCCCCACACTGAATGCTGGAGATGCGGGACTACGGGTCAACACCAGAGAGGACTTCCTTTCCTACCTGACCTCTGGGGACCCTCATGCCGGGCTCGACCAGGCAGGGGACTGAGCCCCCTGCATCCCCGCATGCCCCCAGGCCTTGCCCACCTGCCCACCCAGGCCCAGGCCCACCTTCACCAGAAGCTCATAGCGTGGGATCCGCTGCACGGGCTTGATCATGAGGTCAGAGAGTGCCTGCTTCTCTTTGTTCTCACGCATGCTTTGCTGAAACCCAAAACAGGGTGGACGGGTACCCAGGTGAGGAATGACACGCAAAGAAAGGCAGGTCCAAGGATGGACCCCCAGCAAGCCCCTCCAGCTCAGGCCAAGGGCAGAGGCTGGCCCACAGGCTAGGGCTGTAGTGCCCAGGCTGGGAGCTCCTGGGGCCCCCAAAGCTGGCCCGAGGTGAGGGCGGCCTCCATCTTCCTGCCCAAGCCCACAGTACCTCCAGGAACTTGAGAAAGGCAGGCCTCGCCTCCTTAGCCACACGCACGGCGTCCTTTGCGTTGAGAAAGTTATCAACGTAGGCAGAATAGATGTTGACCAGCACATCCTTGGAGAACTGTGGGTGAAGAGGCAGGTTGGGGACCCTGAAGGTGTCCTTTATCCACCTCACTCTGTCCTGGTTTCTACTGATTCACGAGCCAACGTCTTTTCCTTCCAACTAGAAATGATACCGTCTCTGAGGGGTCAGGCACATGCTCCCGCGTGCATGTTGTATGTGTCACTGTGTGATTAAGTGTGTACATGTGCACATGCATACATACACGTGTATCTTATCTGTGTACATGTATGGACACGTGCCTGGACATGTCCTGTGAGCTCAGGACAGGTTCTCTCACTTCCAACTTGGCATTTCCATCTCAGTCTCCAACCCACCATGTCCAGCCAGGCACGTCTCCCTCCTCACTGTCCTCTGAGGGACACAGACACATTCCAGCTGCTTGCCCTTTGCTCCTGTAACTGCCTCCACCAGGAATGCCCTTTCCCTATCCAAATCTCACCTGCCTTCAGGGCTGGGCTCCAGTCTGCCTCCTCCAGGAAGTGCTCCCTGCCTTGACTAGGGCTCTGCCTGGAACTACACCTGGCCCCTGGCCTCCCCTGATTCCCCAGGACAAGTCTTCCTCTGCAAGGAGATAGCTGTTCCCATCCAGCCCAGTAAAGCCCCACTCAGGGCAAAGGACACAGCTGGTGGCTGATACCTGCTAGCCAGCTGACACCTGAGCTAAATGTGGAGGTTCTTGGTCAGAAGCCCTGGCTGGGAGGTGGGACACCCCGGTTCTTGTCTCAGCTGCACCACGGATGGACTAGGTGACCTGTGGTGGTGTTTCTGGGTCCCTCTGGGCCTCCAAGCCCCTATGTCTCTAAGGTGCTAATTGTCCCCCCCATCCCCACCCCCTGCCCCCCTGTACCGGCTGTGCCAAAGGCCAGAGGCTGAAGCAGCTTGGGGAGGAAAAAACTCCCACTCAACTGCCCAGATTCTGGGACAGAGCACTCTATGCTGACCCCTCCCGGGGGCCAGGGCTTCTGCTGCAGTCTATGGTCAGCCTCAAGTTCCTGGCAGGGGCAGGAGCGTAGTGACACAGAGGGTGATGACAGGCTGCAGATGTCGGCACTCAGGCTGGGGTCCCATCACCACCAGGCCAAAGCTCTTGTCATATCAGTTTCCAGGTCAGTAGGGACCTTCAAAGACCTTCTTAGGCCCAAGGCCCACCCCACAACATCACAAACACGTGAAAACACACCCACATCCCATAAAAATAGATACGATTTTCTTTTGCTAGTAAAATTTTTGGAAGAAGTTTTACAGTTTTGCTTTTGAAATTATTTGGCTCTGAGTAACCATTTAGTTTGCACTTGGCTATGATTTATCAGTCATCATCATGCATTTTTGGGAATTCTGGCAAAATAAAATGTAACTGAAATTTTTTCAAGTGTAATTAAATTATGTAAATGAAGACTAAATTTAACAATTAAAGAAATGTCATGTTATGTTTGACAGACATTTAATTAAATGTTTATTAGTTTTATTTTTGCAGTTTTTTAAAAAATTTGGAAACCAACACTTTTTCTAAGGTCCCAATCACTATCGTAGGGTCTTGAAAAACTCCCAGGTGGAGGTCTCACCTGTAGTGAAAGGGAGTACGGGGTGGGGGAGAGCGTGGGCAGTGGAACCAGTTTCTCGGGGTTGAATCCTCCACCACTCACCAACCGTGACTTTGATCAAGGTACTTCATCTCTCCACGCAGCAGAGCTATCAACTTCAAACTTGGGAATAATCGCACCTTCCTCCTTGGAGTTGCTGATATACACAGTGTACAGTAGTCCCCTCTTATCCTCAGTTTCACTTTCTCTGTTTTCAGTTACCCAAGGTCAACCATGGTCCGAAAATATTAAGTGGAAAATTCCAGAAATAAACAATCATAAGTTTTAAATTGTGAGCCATTCTGATTAGCGTGATGAAATCTCGCAACATTCTGCTCCATCCAGACATGTCCTAGACATGTCCCTTTGTCCAGCATATCTAGGCTGTACATGCTACCTGCCCATTGGTCACTCAGTAGCCATCTCAGTTATCAGATCGACTGTTGGGGTATCACAGTGCTTGTGTTCAATATTTAATAATGGCCCCAAACCAACTTTATTATAGTTACTGTTGTTAATGTCTTACTGTGCCTTATTTATAAATTAATCTTTATTAGAAGGATGTATTATAGGAAAAACACAGTATATACAGGCATATCTCATTTTACTGTGCTTCACTTTACTGTGCATTGCAGATATTTTATTTTTTACAAATTGAAGGTTTGTAGCAACCCTGCGTCAAGTAAGTCTATTGGCACCATTTTTCCAATAGCATTTGCTCACTTCGTGTCTCTGTGTCACATTTTGGAAATTCTCACAGTATTTCAAACCTTTTCATTATTATTACATTTGTACGGTGATCTGTGATCAGTGACCTTTGATGTTACTACTGTAATTGTTTTGGGGCACCACGAATGGCGCCCATATCAGATAGCGAACTTTATCAAGGCCCTAACTCTCTTCAGTTCTACGAAGGCTGAGAGAGGAGAGGAAGCTGGAGGAGAAAAGTTTGAAGCTAACAGAGGTTGGTTCCTGAGGTTCGAGGAAAGAAGCCATCTCCATAACGTAAAAGTACAGAGTGAAGCAGCGAGTGCTGATGTAGAAGCTGCAGCAGGTTATCCAGAAGATCTAGCTGAGATCATCAGTGAAGGCGGCTACACTGAACAATGGATTTTCAGTGTAGATGACACAGCTGTATATTGGAAGAAGATGCCACCAATGACTTTCATAGCTAGAGAGAAGTCAACGCCTGGCTTCAAAGCTGCAAAGGACAGGCCGACTCTCTTGTTAGGGGCTAACATAGCTGGTGACCTTAAGTTGAAGCCAGTGCTCATACAACATTCTGAAAATCCTAGGGCCCTTAAGAATTACGCTAAACCTACTCTGCCTGTGCTCTATAATTGGAACAACAAAGCCTGGATGACAGCACATCTTTTTACAACATGGTTTACTGAATATTAGCCCACTGTTAAGACCTACTGCTCAGAAAAAAAGATTCCATTCAAAATATTACCGCTCAGGGCCAGCCCTGGTGGCCTAGTTGTTAAGTTCAGTGCACGCTGCTTTGGCAGCCCAGGTTCAGTTCCCAGGCAGGGACCTACACCACTCATCTGTCAGTGGCCATGCTGTGGGGGTGGGTCACGTACCAAAAAAAAAGGAAGCTTGAGAGCGGATGTTAGCTCAGGATGAATCTTCCTCAAAAAAAAAATTATGTGTATATATATATATTTATATATGTATTTGTGTATGTGTATATATATATATATATATATATATATATATATATATATATATTACTGCTCATTGACAAAGCACCTGGTCACCCAAGAGCTCTGATGGAGATATACCTTAGATTAATGTTGTTTTCATGCCTACTAACACAATATCCATTCTTCAGCCCATGGATCAAGGAGTAAACTCAACTTTCAAGACGTATTATTTAAGAAATACATTTTGTAAGGCTATAGCTGCCATAGATAGCGATTCCTCTGGTGGATATGGGCAAAGTAAACTGAAAACCTTCTGGAAAGGATTCACTAGTCTAGATGCCATGAAGAATATTCGTGATTCACAGGAAGAGGTCAAAATACAGCATTAGCAGGAGTTTGGAAGAAGCTGATTCCAGCTCTCCTGGATGACTATGAGGGGTTCGCGACTTCAGTGGAGGAAGTAACCGCAGGGTTTGAGACGACTGACTCCAATTTTGAAAGAATTTCCACGACAGGTAAAATGCTATCAAACAGCATCATATGCAGAGAAATCGATCGTAAAAGGAAGAGTCAACCAATGCGGCAAACTTCACTATTGTCTTAATTTAAGAAATTGCCACAGGCCCTCCAACCCCAGCAACCACCGCCCTGATCAGTCAGCAGCCATCAACATCGACATGAGACTCTCCACCAGCAAAAAGACTACAACTCGCTGAAGGCTCAGAGGATGGTTAGCATTTTTTAACAATAAAGTATTTTTTAATTAAGGTATGTACATATTTGCTTTATTGCAGTGGTCTGGAACCCAACCCGCAAAAGCTCCGAGGTATGCCTGCATAGGGTTCAGTACTCTCTGTGATTTCAGGCACCCGCTGGGGGTCTTGGAACATATCCCCCGTGGATAAGGGGGTACTACTATTTTTAGAATAATGCCTAGCACATAATAAGTAACAAATAGTTAGCTATGACTAAAATGCCTGGTGGAGAAAAGAGCTGGTCAAGATGAGGCCAGCGTCAACAACAAGCCCAAGTCTAGGGTCAGGATCAGGGCAACTGCTGAGATTCAAGTTAAGGCAGGGGTTGAGGTCAGTACCAGCATCCATTTGCGGTCTAGGTCAGCATCAGGGTCAGCTCAGGACTAGGGTCAGGTCAGTGCCAGCACCTGGGGCTGGGTCCAGGATCAGAGTCAGTGTCTGGTTAGGGTTGGGGTCCACGCCAGAGTCCAGCCAAACTCTGGGCTTGGGCAGTGTCTAGGTTCAGGTCAACTCAGTGGCTGGGGTCAGTGCGTGTCTGGTCAAGTTCTGGGGTCAGATCGGGGATCAGAGTCAGTGTCCAGGTGGGGTGGGGTGGGGAAGTCCATGGCAGCATCCAGCCCCTTCCAGGAGGGGCCGGAGCTTGCAGGGGCTGCAGCAGTGGGCAGCATGGCCACTCACCGACTGGACGAGCAGGTCTCCCACCTTCTGCTGGGCATGCCAGGTCTGCACGCAGTGCCGCACCTGCTCCAGGAACTGCTCGTGGTGCTCCAGGAGCTCCGGGATCTGGTCGAAAATCTCGTCCACCAGCGACGGGTCACAGAGCAAGGAGTTCTCCGGCTGCTTCAGTGGCTGCATGTAGCCCTGGGGGACCCATGGGGTCAGTGCAGGCCCTCAGAGAGACAGCACCCCAACCCACTGGCATAGGTACACACGAAGTCACCCGGGCCTGCAGCGCAGTGGCCCTGCCTCCTGGATCTCCCTCCTCAGACTTGGAGCTCTAGGAGGGAGATGAGAAGACCTATCCCCACGCCCCTCACTGCACAGCCCAGGGCCTGCACAAGATGGGAGGGAGGGGGCTCAGCAAAGGTTTGTTGGATGCATGAACAGAGCTTCGAGTGAGAACAGCAAAAAGACTGGGCTCCCTGGAAGACCCCACCCCCCAATTCCGCAAATATTTTCTCGAACACTCACTATGTGCCAGGCATTGTTCAAGAACCAGGAGACAGCTGTGAACAAGAAAAACCAAAATCCCTGACCTGACAGAGCTTACAACCTAGTCAAACGAAACACACAAATAAAATAAAGGAAGAAAAAATAAACCAAATTTTACCAAATCTAAGATGTATCATTATTTACACTTCTCTTTAAGAAAAACATGTGCTGCCAATTAAACGATGATATGCATTCAGTTATAGGATCAACCTTGATTTCAGAGACGTTAAAAGTGAAGAACCTGCCTTAGAATCAATTACACGTGGGATTCCCATGGTGAGTCAAAAGGTGATAATGGCTGTGGGGAAAATAAAACAGAGAGGGGCATTGGGAAGCCTTATGGGATGTTAGTGGAGGCTTTTAGTGACACTATCTGAACATTGTTTTAACAGTTTTCAGATCTGCTGGTCAGTCTGTGACTAAAATTCCTAATTTTCACCTCAAATCTGCATTCAGTGGTGTTTCCTGAGCAGGAACAGCCCAGCTCAGCAGCTGGCGCCCTCGTGGAGATGGCACCATCTATGGGCCCGAACTGTAACCACAGGCCAAAGAAAGAAGGCTGATTGAAAAAGTATAAGCAATGGGGTAACATTTATATTAAACATTTCAAAATTTGACTTGTTTTGTAAAACAAGCTTGACAAAGTAAAGCTCAACAGAATCCTCTCGCCTGGATGGTAATTCTGGAAAGGCCAGAGGGTGACGGTGAGGAGACAGGCAGGCCGCCTCCTCTCACGGCCAGGCTGGTCCGCCAGCGCCTCATCGGGGCCAGGCTCTGCTGCCCAGCAAGCAGCCGGAGCTGATGGGCTCACGTGGGCCCTGCGCCCCACCCAGGAGCAGGCACACAGCGGGAGGGAGGAGCAAATAGCAGCTGAGAACCCGACACAGAACCCGCGTCCACTTGCCACACACTCACTGAGCAACTACTGCGTGTCTGCCTTTTTGCACGGGCTGCTACGGGCCGACAAAAGTCCTGTGCATGGAGGTGATGTTTCAGTGGAGGGTGGCAGAAAAGAGGAACTGTGGATAACGAAATTATTATACAGGATGTTAGGAGGCAGTAAGTGAGGGAATCTGGGGGCTGAAGAAGGACTCAAAGGGAGGGTGAGGGTGACACTGAGGACCTGGGTTCAAATCCCACCTCCTTCTGGCTGTTAACCTTGATATTTAACTTCTTCCTTCGTTTTAAACTCCTGGCCTGCAGAAACAGTACCAATGTGGGTGGCAGCGGTCACTGCAAGGAACACCAGGGCGGTGGAGTCCAATCTCAGTTGGAACACCACCTGTGCTTGAGGCAGTGTAGACTAGGGGATGAGAGGGAGCACCCTAGAGTCAGAGAGACAGGGACTCAACCCAGGCTACGGCACTTCCTAGCTCGGTGACTTGAACAAGTTGCTTCACTTCTCCGTCTCAGTTTATTCATCTGTAAAATGGGGGTTATAGTGAGGTGTACACAAATTAATTTGTGTAAAGCGCACATATTAAGCACTCAATAAATGCCAGCTCTTAGTATTAGCACTTGCTACAGACGGAATGTTGGTGTGCTCCCAAAATTCACATGCTGAAACCTAGTCCCCACTGTGGTGTTATCTGGAGGTGGGGCGTTTGGGAGGTGAATAGGTCATGAGGGTGGAGCCTTCGGGAGCGGGATTTGTGCCTTTACTGAAGAGGTCCCAGAGACCTTCCTCCGCTCTTCTGCCATGTGAGGAAACAGAGAGAAGACAGCTGCCTACGAACCAGGAGGTGGGGCCTCACCAGACAGCACATCTGCCAGGGCCTTGATCTTGGGCTTTGCAGCCTCCGACTATGAGAAATAAATTTCTGTTTGTTTAAGGCACCCAGTCTACGGCATTTTTGTTATAGCAGCCTGAATGGGTTAGGACACCACTTAACAGACGGATGGCCCTGGGCAGGTTTCTTAACCTCTCTGAGCCTTCATTTCCTCACCTAAAGAGCGAGATTACAAGATCTACCTCACAAGGTTAAGGCAAAGATTAAATGTGATTTTACAGACGCACATACAAGCACGCATGCAGAGCCGCCAGGCGGTACGCTGAATCCTACACGCACCTCTCTTGGAAGCTGCACTCAAAACAGGTACTATTACCCTTCCCACCCTCCAGAGGAGGACAGTGAAGCAGAGACTGGTTATGTAACTTGCTCCAGGTCACACAGCTGATCGAGAGGTAGAGCCAACTTTGAACACCGGCGGCCTGGCTCCAGAGCCGTGCTCCTGACCCCTGGGCTGAACCTCGCTTCTCTCGACACACCAGGGCTGACAGTCCTTGGGCTCAGCTGACACCCTCCTGCCCGCCTCCACCCCTCTCCACCCAATAGTCTCAGTTTGGCTTCCTCAGCACCATCCTCCCTTAGCTGTCCCACTGCAGGTCCCGCAAAGCCTCCATGTGTGTAGCCCTGCGCCAGCCTCCGCCTGGGACCCACGCATGGGCAGCCTTACCACCTTTTCATCTTAACTCTGGAGATAGGTGTGATGAGCTACACTGCGGAAAAAAACACCGCAGCTCCGAGAAGTGAGGTGGTTAGGCTAGCATCACCCAGCAGGGAGGCAAGTGGCTCAAACCCTAGACTTTCCGATCCCAATGCCTTCGACTCCCACCCAGGGGACAACAAAGGACCCCCCCACACCCCTGCAAGTCTATGCCTCCTGCCTGGCAGCCAGGGGCATCTCCTGAAGATAGAATTTCAGCTGTGTCCCTCCTATGCCTTCCTTGTGCTCACAATAAAGGCAGCTCCGTGCCCAGCAGCCACACTGGCCGCCTCTCCACCCTAACTGCCCTCGGTTCCCTCCCGCCTCCCAGCCTTCGTCCCCGCCGTGCCCTCTGCCTGGAACGAGTCCTTCGGAGCCTGCTCGCTCCTCAGCTCCTACCTACCCTTCAGGTCTCAGCGAAACACCCCAACTTCAGAGATGCCCTCCCCGACCCCCCACCAGAGCAGGCCCCCATTCTGTGTCCTCATCTCTCTGCACACTTTCTTTAAATATATAAAAGCAGTGTATTTTTTGTGCTAAAATATATATATACCATAAAATTTGCCAATTTAATCATTTTTAAGTGTAAAGCTCAGTATAATCACATTAAGTATGTTCACGTTGTACTTCCATCCCTCTCCAGAACTTTTTCAACTTCCCCGAATGAAACTTTGTCCCCATTAAACACAAACTCCCCGTTTCGCCCTCCCCCAGCCCCTGGCAGCCCCACTCTACTTCCCGTCTCTATGAATTTCACTGCTCCAGGTTCCTCACAAAAGTGGAATCATACAGCATTTGTCCTTTGTGACTGGCTTATTTCTCTTCGCATAGCATCCTCAAAGTTCATCCATGTTGTAGCATGTGTCAGAATCTCCTTCCTTTTTAAGAATGAACAATATTCTGTTTTAAGTATGTGTTCTCTGTGCCCTTTTGCATCACCTTTGGCCTCACGTAAGGTCTGTGTGACGAGCTACCGTCAGTCTGTGCCACAGACTGTGAGTTCCAGGAGACACGGCCTCATCACTCACGCTCGCTGCTGAACCCCACGGAGAACAGGCCTGGCACGCAGAAGGTGCTCGTTGCAGATTTGTGGAGTGAATGAACGAATGCTCTGAATGTTTCCAGGGCTCTGCCTTCTCCCCTTCGCTCTCACTCTGCCCAGGTGGCTTGAGCAAACCCGTCCTTAACCGCGACTGCCAGGCCCCACTTCAGCTCAGGTCCATGCTCTCCATCCTGGGCCCTAGAGCCCATGTGCATCCCAGATCCTGGGCTTTCCCAGACCCACACATCTGAACCGGAACTCACCGTCTCACCCCACCTTTCCCAGGTGGGGCTCCTCTAATGCCTTGGGCACCCAGGCCAGGAGCCCAGGATCATCCTAGGCTTCCCCACTTTGCCCCTGACAGCCAACCAGTCATCATGCCTGGCCTGACCAGTCCACCTCCTAAATGTCTGTCCCCAACCCTCCTTCCCTGCAGCCTCCGCCCTGGTCCTGCCTTCTCCTCTCACCCGACCTCAGTGGCCTTCGTCTCCTCTTCTGCTACCCACCTTCCTAGCAGTCAAACAGATGTTGTAAAGTGTGAGGCAGGCGACACACCGTCCCTGCTCAAAGCCTTTCGCCGACTCTCCAGGGCCCTCGAGAGAGTCCAAACCCTCCCCCTGGTATCAAGGCCCCTCCACTGTGGCCCCTGCTGGCTTCCTCAGCGTCACTATAGGACCAACCCCTTGCACTCCATGCTGGTCACATGGACCTCCGAATGTGCCAGGCCTCTCCTTACAGCACTTTGCACATGCTATTCTGGAGGCTGAGAAGACAGGTCAGGAGGAAGCCACACCTCCTCCAGGGAAAATTGCCTGACTCCACGCCTCACAGGCGCCCCCTCGATGCTTCAAGAGTGCTCACATGCTCAACTATGTCCCCGACAGGACTGAGGGCTCCTGTGGCAGGGGGTCGTCTCTCTTATTCATCCCCGTGTTTCCTGCCCCTGGTTCAAGGCCTGGATGCAGCAGGGGCTCAACGTTTAATTCCATCCCACAAACATTTTCCCAGTCAATGAATGAAACGGAGGGGGTATCCCAGAGGGGCGTCACGGATCTAAGGTCAGACCCAGGGCTGCCAGGGGGAGGTGGAAGGACAGTGGAGGGAGGGGCAGTTGCGCAGGGGTGGCCTGGTCTGGCCTCGTTAAGGTCCCTCCTCATTCTCTCCTGCCCTGGAGGGTCCTTCCTCCTCTGGGGCAGTCACCTGGGGGGTTCTCCATGGAGGGGCGGTGTGTCCCAGAATCACTCCTCTCCCCTCTCTGGCCTTGGTCCCCTGTCCATGAAATGCATTTGTTTCCACATGTCTGACAGCCTCTAAACTCAGAATGGCTACTCTCAGGGGCCCGGGCCATCTGGGAGCCTCACCTGCATCAGGGTGCGCAGCGACTCCACGTATGACTGCTCCGTGTCCAGTAAGGTCATGGTCACGTGCTTCCGCATGTCCTTGGGGGGAGAGAAGGCAGAGGTGAGCAGTGCCTTGTTCCCCTCAGACCCCGCCGCCTGCAGTCACAGGGGCCCAGAGAGTCCATCCGCACCCTCTCCCTGGCCTTCAAGGCCTGCCCTCCCACGACCCGGGGCTGCTGGCTGTTCCCCCAAAGCACCCTGGACATCCACGCTGCCAGGTATCAGCTCACGTGCTCCCCCTGCATCTCAAACGCCCGCCCTTGAGTGTGCCCCTCGCTCCTCCACCACCACCCCCATGGCTGTTGGCAGATCTGGAGAGCCCCTGTTTACTTCTTGGCTCCTGGTAGGCTCCTGAAAAGGACTCGGAAGAATCAATAACCTCTCACATTTGCAAAGGACGATGCTCCAGGCCATCCCTGACTCCAGCTGCCTAATCTGAAAATCCTAACTTCAGGCTCAGCGTTCTGGGGTCAGACTCCACCTTGTTGGGCTTCACACTAGCCCTGAGAGTAGAAGCTATCACTTCCTGCTTCACCCAGAGAGGTGAATTCAGTGCCCAAGGTCACACAGTTGGACAGGGGCAGGGTTCAGATATTCTCAGACAAGGCTGGATCCCAGTTCTCTCATTGAGAAAGGGTAACTGAGCCCTACTGTGCGCCAGGTGCTGTTGTGAGCATTATATACTATTGCATCCTCTGAGCACCCTGTGAGGCAGATACTATTATTCTTCTCATTTTAAGAATGGGGAAAAGGGGACCCAGGCACTGACCCCTCGATCCTGAGGCTCTGATGATCTGCATTATAGAGTCTCTAAGGGGTCGCCCAGACTCTGCACCCCACACCCCAGGGACAGGATGCACATCCCTGACCGGGCAGCCTCTGTTCTGTGGGAAGGCTTTGCTGGAAGCCAGCCTGGATGTGCACCCTCTGTGTTCAATTCCCTGGGACTCAGCTTACCTACTGCCCTTAGCCACCAGTTCCTATGCCTCTAGCCCACTCCTCCTCCAGGAAGCCTTCCCAGATGGCACCAGCTCCAATAGCTTCCCTTCCTGGGCAGGGACTCCACTCCAGGTCTCCTCCAAGCCCCTGGAGTGGTCCTGAGCAAGGGCCCTAACTCCTCCGGGCCCCAGATCTCTGGGGCTTATTCTCCCCTCTCCAATCTCCCTCCCAGGCCTCAACTTGGCCAGAGCATCTATCTGGACTGTCTCTCGGACTCCAGCCATCCTGGTCCTGGTCCAAGTGGACACTCTGTGCAGATGGCAATGCCAGGGTGGGTGTCCATGTCTGTAGCGTCCCTCTGGTTCCCACCCCTAGGAGCTCCTCAGGATAGAGACTCAGCCAGTGGAGCTGCCCTGGTCACTGCTGCGCCCAGGGTCTACGTCTGCCAAGTGGACTGAGCCCTGAGTCTGTCCCGCCCACTGCTCACCCCTCTGCTCGTGGTATGCTCACCTCAGGTCCCCGTCCCTTTGACCCAGGGACTCAGGGCTCAGGGCTGTCCCCAAACCTGTCTTACAACAAGGCACACTCAGAAAAGTGGGCTCTTATGCCAGGAACTCAGAGTTGAGGGGTATGAATGACACCCCCTGGGGGAGGGGAAGAGGCTGGCTTGCCCCACCCCCGCCAGCCCTGAGCTCTGACAGATGAAAGGCACTGGCCCTGCCTCAGAGCCCCCAGCTACAGCCAGACCATCTCTCCTCAGTGCTTCTGAGGCCTTTAAAAAACCAGGGGAGCTGCCAGTAGGAGGTAGCGAAGGCTGGGCCCACCCAAGACAGAGAGGTTGGCAGAGCATCAAGGGCAGAAGGGCCTCCCAAGGAAAGGCCCAGATGCCCAGTCCTCCCCTTGTCCCCCAGGGATGTCCCAGCACTTCACAGACATGGCCTCATTTCAGCCTCACACTCACAGCTCTGGGACATAAGCATTGTCATCTCCACTTTACAGGTGAGGAAGTCAAATCAGAGAGGTGGCTTGACTTGCCCAAGATCACACAGCCAGTGACCGGCAGAGTGAGGACCAGAGTCTCTTCAGCCACCTCCTGCTGAGGTCTTAGGGCCCAAGCATCTGGAGTTCTCTTCCAGACTGACCGGCGAGCTGTGGGCCTCAGGGTCCCCGGCTCAGCCCTCACCAGCTGTGTGATTTTGGGGATCACCTAACCGCCCTGAGTTTCCACATTCTCCTCTACGAAATGGAACGAACAATTCCTCCCTCCTGGTACTGTGAAAGCAAGGAGATGGGGAGCAGAGCAGCTGGGTCTTTAATGTCCATTCTTCCCGAACCTCAGCGAGGCTGTTATCTACGTTGGTCTCCCTGTGGCACAGGGAGCTCCCCAAGAGTAGGACCAGGCTGGGCCCAGCCCTAGGCAGCACAGCCACACGCCCCCGGCCCAGCCTGGCCAGGCCCAGCAGTGAGGATCACCGGCAGGGAGGCCTCCTGAGGGGGGCAGGGCTGGTGCTGGGCCTGATGGGGCGGAGGGCTGGGGTAACTCACGCAGGGAGGCTGACTTGCAAAACCCGCCTTTCCCAGCCTCTCCCCTGCTTAAAAGCAGAGTGGGCTGTCACTCAGCTGTCAGGTAGAGGCAGGGAAAACAAGGCCAGCTCCTTGTCACTGCATGGAGCGCCCTTCTGCACGTTTCCAGCCACGGGTGTGAGAGTATGTGGGGGTGGGGGGCCCAGGGGAAGCAGGAGGCGGGCAATGCAGCTGTCATCCAGATCAGCAGGCCCACCTGTTACAGGCAGGACAGCCCTACAGACCCAGGCACCCCCCAGAGCCCCTCACCCCTCAACAGCCCCATCCCAGACCTTCACTGCATGGGGCACTGAAGCGGGAGGGGGCCAAAGGGACACAGCAGCTAGGCAGAGGGGCCTCTCCTACCAGTATGAGTGGGACATCATGACTCCAAGCCTGAGACCCCTATATACACGGCATGGAGACAGAGACGCCGTACACAGAGAGCAGCCATAAAAGCCAGACTCTTGCAAAGAGACAAAAAATGCAGCCCAGTTCCCCAGCTGAGAACCAGGGCCTTCAGCCCAGAGACTTGAGGAGGTGGAGGGAGGCGCCGGAGCCCAGGAGAGCGGAACAATCAGAGCCCAGGCCCAGAGAGGCGCACAAAGGCCTGGAAACAGCCCCTGAGACCCTCCCCCTCCCTTGCAGGGGAACACACACTGAGCCAGGAATGGGGACGCCACTGTTGCCACCACAGCATGACACCCCCAAGGCCCAGCAGCTCCAGTGGCAGGGAGAGAATGGCAAGGGGGGAGGTAAAAGTGGCTAGCTCCTACCCCCCCAGCACATACATACCTGGGCACCGCCTCAGGCCCAAGGACAGCCTGGAAAACCTGCCCTTCCTGAGCCTGTGGACCCATGAGACCCCCCGGTGACAGCCTTTGCCTCCACAGTGACCCATATCATGTGCTAAGTGCCACTAGGCCTTGCCAAGGCAGGGTATCAGCGTGGAGGCCTCCCACCCCGGCTGAGCTTGCCAGCCCTCCTGCCATCCCAAGCTTGCATCCTGGTGGCACCAAACCTCTGCGCCCTGCCAGCCACACCACTCCTGCCTGGGCTCCTCACACACCTTCAATCCCCCATCACTGGTCACTGAGCCCCCAGCCCCGCGGCCAGGCTGCTGGTGTGCCTGACCCGGGGTCCCGGTCCTGCATCCCAGCATCTGTCCACGTCTCCCCCAGTCCGGGGTGGGGGGCGGGTGCTGAGTTCTAGGCCCAGGTTCCTGGTAGCCCCTCCCCCTCCCCGTACCTGGGCCTCCCCGGGCTCCTCAGCGTCAGCGCCACTGCCCCGGGTGGGCTCCCCGGAGGCGGCGGCCGGTCCCAGATCGCGCATGTCTTCCAGCGCGATGGTGAACTGGGCCAGGGTCTTCACCATCTGCAGCATGCGGCCGGCCCGCCGCCGGGGCGGAGGCGCCGGGGCGGCGGGGGTTGGCAGGCCCCCTCCCTCCCACAGTCGCTCCCTCCAGGGGCTCAGCCTGGCTGCGGCGGCGGTCGCGGTGTCAGTCAGCGTCGATCTGACGGCGACAGCCCGGCCGGCGGTGGCGCTGTTGCCGCCTCCGCTCAGCGAGTGCGCACAGCGGACCGGGCGGGCGGGGGCGGGGGGAGGACAGGGGAGTCCCCGCCCTCGCGCCAGCCCCCTCCACGCGCACCCCGCCAACCCGCGCGGCCCCACATCCCCCTCGCCCGCACGGTGGCCAGACCGCGCCCCGCCTCTCCTCCCGCAGCGGCGTCCGTTCCCGAACCCAGCCCCCTCTGAGGACACAAGTTGGCACACACCGGGGACAAAGGCGAGTGCACTCGGCGACACGCACTTTTTTCCACACCTGTATCCACGGAGGCACACACAGGGGCATGCACATACTTAGAAAAGGCCCGTATACATGGAAACCTGCCCCCGGCCTTGCTCATATACACGCGTGGGTCAGAGCCAGGTGCGCGCACACCAACATGGTCGCATACAGATCTGAACCCCGACACACATGAACCCGCCCCAGTGCTGCACACAGCGACACGTGTTCCCGTGTTCACACAACTACAACAGGGCACAAACAGGCACACAGATTTAGGGATGGTCGCACACGCACACACACCCCTGGAAACTGACACTGTCCTCCGGTATGGGTGGCAGATCACTTGGGCCTGATGGAGGGGGCTACCAGGGAAAGGGCCCACCCTGAGTCATCTCTATTCCCACCCCACCCAGTTGACCTGTGTCCTGTACTTGAGACTGTCCTAGAGGGTTCCAGTCCTATCCGTCTCCACCCCACCCCACCACGCCCATGGGGAGGGGCTCCGGCATTTACACACACACCCCACCAGCCGGCGCTGCAGGACGTTTCCACGCGGCATCTTCAGGACCTGGTCCTCAAATCCCAGGTGATGCCAGAACCTATCCCAGACCCTCTTGATCAGGAGGAACCAGCTCCCACCCTCCACCAGGGGCCTCTGCTGCACCCTGCAGCTGAGTGGGGGCCCCTCTGCTGTGCCTGGGCCCTGGCTGTTAATGCTACTGGCTTCCACACTCACCAAACCCCCAACTGACTCCCTCCCCAAAGCCTGCTTTCCCCTGGGTTTCCTGTAAGTGGAGACTAGCGATTCCCATCACCCAAGCCTGTCCCGGCCATCCACCCCTCTCTCCTCCTTGCTTGATACGCCCCAACCACTTCTGTTTTAACTCCTAGAAGCAGACCAGGCTCTCTCCTGCCTTGGCGTTGGCCCATGCCTTTTCTCTCTCCTAGGAGTGCTTTCTTTTCCTTTAAGACTAGTCTTAGTGCAAACATCACCTCCTCCAGGAAGCCCTCCCTGATCCTCAGATTAGGTCAGATGCACCTGCTCTGTGCTCTCAAAGATTCTCGGTTTCTCTTAACCAGGTATCACAGTTTGTAATTAAACATTTGAACAATGGCTAGATCGATGCCCATCTCCTCCCAGGAGACTGTGGGTTCCCTGAGGGCAGAGTCCGTGTCCCTTTTGTAAGCCACAGCACTCTGCACATAGATGCTAGCTAATAAACAAACCCCCAGTAACTCGTCCTCCTCCCTTCTCCCCACATGCCAAGCAGTCACCACTGAGAGGCGAACTGACCCGGGCAGTTCCCTGCTCCCGAACTCTCCCTGGCAGCCCCATGGCAGAGGACCAACCCCTCCCGCTGGCCTTGCAGCTCCTGCCCTGCTCTGCCCCACTGCCTCCCTTCCCCTGTTCAGCCCTTAACCAGGTGAGTCCACACCCCCACCCTCCACCCCCACCCAAGAGCCTTAATTATTCCTCATCCTCTCCTGAGAGGGCAGGGCATGAGCCCTGGCAGCACTGGCCTCCTCAGAGAGTCCGAAATATCCAACATTAAAATTTTAACTCCCCAACAGACAATCCCCAAGCAGCCAATAATGAAAACAGACACAGAGAATTCCAGGAGAGCAGCAAGAGAAAACTGGTGTGACCCCCACCTGGCAGCAGGTCCCCAGGCAGTGAGCTCAACACAGACAGGAGGCAGAGATGCTGCCGGTGGCTGCCCTAGGGGGCAGGGCCTGATGCCCAATAGGTACTCACTAAGTTTGTGCTGCATGAGAGAATAATCGGTGAACCCGTCTGTCTCCCCTGGGTCCCCCGAGGGCCTGGCCCAGAGTACTGTTGAGTCAGTTTGCTGAATGAAAGCATGAATGGAGGTGTGAGGGCGTGCTCCACGTGAACGCCCCTTCTGGTTCCTCTGCAGCAGTGGCTCACAGAGTGTGGTCCCTGGACCAAGAGCATCAGTGCCTCCTGGGAATGTGTTAGAAATGCACATTCTCAGCACCCCCCCTGCCCCACAATGAGCTGAAACACTGGGGTGGGGCCCAGCAATCTGCACGCTGGCAGCACGGAGCCTTCCAGGCCTAGACCCTGCCTGGCCACCACATCCAGTCCCAGGCAACAGGTCCTTGTCCAGCCCCTCTGCCCCTGGGAAGCGGAAGTGAGGGTCCTCCAGGAGGGCCCAAGCCCTCTCCTGCATCCAGTTTGGAAAAAGAAATCCAGTGAGTCCATCTACCTCTTACCCTCCCAATGGGATGGACTGTGGGCTTTCCTGGGGTGGGGCCTGCTCCTGCTCTCAGGGCTGGACGTGTGGGGGGAGGGTTTGAAATAGCCATACCAGTTGACTGAATGATGGTTTGAGCAAGGAGGCTGGACACACCCCGCGGTCCAGTCCAAATAACCAGGTCCCGAAGATAATCCCACACTAGCAAGAGGGCCGGTGGTCTGCGGGCCCCACCCCTGGCCCAGTGCTGGATCACTGTAGCTACTGAACCCACATTTGGCTTTCTCTCAGGACACCTCCTCCCCCATCTGACCCTCTCTCCAGCTACATGACCTGGGGCCTCATTTCCTCTGAGTAGTTGGGAGGCGGTGCATAGCTTGGGCTTGTTAGTGAGGTACATCCATTCCCTCACTAGCTCCAGCAGGACCGGGCTCTGCAGAGATGAATCCACCCTGGCTGGCATCCCGGAGCTCCCAGACAACACTCACAGGGCTCAGCAGACAGAGTCACCTCTGCCTGAGGGATAGGGGGTATTCAGGGAGGGCTTCCTGGAGGAGGCAGAATTTGAACAAAGTCCTGAGGTCAAGAGATCCAGAGGCATGTGGATGCCCAGAAGGGTGAGTTCGCCAGAGGGCCCCGCCCTGAAGAAGGGGGCATGACTTGGTGCCAAAGGAACTGCTTGCTGCTGCTCCTTCATTAAGGACAGCTAATTAGATCAAGCCTGTTGCCATGGTGACACACGGGCTGGTGGGGGTGGGGAAATGAAAGGAAGCTGAGAGAAGGAAGAGGAGAACACAGCTGCTGGATCAGGGTGTCCAGGAACACCCTTATATCACAGGGGTCGGAGCGCCTCAGGGTGAGGTCAGCTGGGGTGGGGGCTGGGGCACCCTGTGTGCTGGGGGCTCCCCTGTGCAGGTCCGGTTCTGTGGCTGCTCCTCTGAGCTCCCGTGTTAGGTGCTGCTTTCTCTTTTCCTTTGGGGTGTCTGCAGTTGTTTGCAGTGGGTCTGGCTCAGAATAGTTTTTGTTAAGTGTACGAAGTGGTTGGCAAAGGCCGGCCCAGCACTCCTCTCCATACCCCACACCCGCCACACACCCACCACCCTCCCCCCGCCAAGCAGCTCCCCCACCTTAGTCAGGGGAAGGTGAGGGATAGGGAGGGGCAAAGGGGATCCGTTCCTCAAGGTCCCCACCCCACCCCAGGAGAGGCAGCCTGGGCCCCCCAGCTGGTGGGATCACTCTTCGGCCAGCCCTGGAGAAGAACTAACCCGCCCCACCTCTAGCCAGTCTGCTGATCACGTCCCCTTCACTGAGGGAAGCCGAATGCTCTGGACACACTCCCACTCTGAGCCCCACCAAGACCTCCTGCATCTGGGCACTGCCCACTGGGGGCCACCTGGCTCTGCAGCTGGTGCTGGGCCAACTGGGGGACCAGTGATGAGAAAGGACATATGGATGGATAATGAGTAACGGCTGAATAAATGGAAGGCTGAAAGGATGGAATGATGATAGAGGAATAAATAATAAATGGACAGATGAACAGAGCAGTGAATCAACAAATGAATATGTGAACGGATGCACAGATACATGGCTCAGTGGATGAGCAGTTTATGGAGTTTTTATTCAGCTGTTGATTAGTTCAAATCATATTTACTGAGGACCTACCAGGTCCTAAGCACTATGCTGGGTTTAAAGGCAAGAAAAGAGAACCGTGTCCTGCTGGGCACGACAGTCTGTGGAGGAACTGAAAAGAAATGATAGCGCAATGCAGGCTGTGAAGGAGAAAGGCAGGGTCTGGGGCAGCGGGTCTCCTCAGGCTCCTGCGGGGTGGGAAGGGTCCCCAGCCTTTCACATCTGTACAGCTGTATATAAATATTTGCCAGGAGAGGGTCTGGGCCCGAGAGCTGCCCTAACTGGAACCCGGGGAACTCCATAATCTCAGCATCCTCACCATCACTAACGCGGTTTGAACACTTTTCAGGTGCCTGGCAGCCCAGCATTGCTTTCCAAGCCCTGGCTCCTTTAATCCCCACAGCCACGCTGCATCAAGGGCTCTGTTACTGTTACTCTCCCCTTTTGCAAACGAGGTAACTGAGGCTGAGAGAGGTCACCTAACCAGTAAGGGGTGGAGCCCAGTGGCTGTGTCCAGGGCCCATGTTCTTAACGCCACCACCTCCGCTGGGAGGAGGGCCCTCTGCCACCCCCCACAGCCCCCCGCACACTGGTTGCCTGAGTTGCCTTTCTCCAGCCTCATCTGCACCGAGACAGTGACATGAACAGGTTCTCCTGACCCAAGACAGTTTTGGTGGAAAACAAAATGCCACCCACAGGCAACGCTGGGATCACGGAGAATCCTCTTTCCTGGGAACTGAGCCCTGGCTAATGGCCCAGACGGACTGACGTGCCTAACCCCACCGACGTCCCTGGGCATGGAGTTAGCACTGGCTGTTCCCAACCTAATGGGCTGTCCATTTCACTGATGGCTGCTGCCCTCCTCCGGTCCTCAGGTTCATCAATGAGATGAAAGTTCCAAAAGAGGGACTTCTTGATATGGAGATTAAGAGGGCAGACTCTGGAGCCAGACAGCTCGGGTTCAAGTCCTGGCTCTGCCACCTATCGGTGATGGGACCTTGAGCAAGACATTTCCCCTCCTGGGGCCTCAGTCTCCTTCTGTTCCCGTCTGAGACCCCTTCCCTCTTCTTCCCATCATTCGTCTCCTCCCCCTGCCTTCCCACGTCATGGCCTGTTCCCTGCAGACCCTCCCTTCTGGAAGGAGGAGCCTCTCAAGGCTCTACAGAGTTCCCAGGCCTCACAAGCAGCTGCAAGAGCAGCGTCCAAGCCACAGGGCTCCCTCAGGACTGGCTGCTCCGGGGGGAATTCTGGGCAATGTGCTTTGGGAATGGGGAGGGCAGATCAAGAGCCTAAGGGGCCTCAGGACCTTCCTGCCACAGGGCCACTGCCTGTGTGCACCTGGAGGTGGGACTATGAGTGACACGATGTGCATCCCATCTGTGTGGGCTCATCCCTGCGTCTGTGCATGCCCCTGTCAGTGGTGTTCTGTGGCCGTGTGATGGCACAGCCCATCTGTGGGTGATGCTCCATGTGGTTTTGTGGAATAGGTGGAAAGCGAAGGGGCCCCTTCAATAATAATCAAAAATCGCTATAGCTGTGGTTTACTGAGCACTCACTATGTATCAGGCATGAGCTAACTACTTGGCATCACTGTCTCATTTTATCCTCATCCTCACACCAGGCAGGTGTGGCAGGCTGCAGTTTTCAAAGACAATATTTTCCATGCCACATGCTCTTCTTTCAGTGAGGTACTGACATTCTTCCCATGGAGTGATGAGGTTTATGTCCCCTCGCCTTAAAACTGGATGGAAACTTGCCTGAGAGTACAGCAGAGGGGATTCTAGGTGACATCCAAAGCTAGGCCTTACAAATGCCATGTGCTTCCACCTTGCTCTCCTGGGTCACTCGTTCTTGAAACCCGGCCGCCGCGTTGTGAGGAAGCCCAGGCCACGTGTGGAGGCATGTGTAGGGTGTTCCAGCTGACAGCCCAGATGAGGGCCCGCCCAAATGCCAGCACAAACCGCCAGATCCGTGAGTGAGGATGCCTTCAAGGCCATTCCAGCCCAGCCACCGTCTGACTGCAGCTGCATGAAAGACTCTGAGTGAGAACTTCCTAGCCGAGGAAACCGAGGCCCAGAGAGGTGAAGAACCCATGGTCACGGAGCCAGTGAGCGGCAGAGCTGGGCTAAGATCCTTATCCAGGGTCCTTAATGTCCTGACGGGGAAGTGAGGCAAGGGACGATTTCTGCACAGATTTCATCTTTTGGCCCAGAGGGGTCCGACTGGGACCCCAACCTCAGCAGCAATAGAAAATCTCACCATCCCTTCCAGAAACTCCCTGATGGTCAAAAGGAGGATCGAGGTGGCAGCTCTCACTCCCTATGCCAGGCTCAGGCCCAACTTCCAGCCGATGAACGGTGCTGGCCACCTCTCGGCTCAGGAGAGACACCCTGACCCACTGTACTCTGGGCACCCCCAGCCTCCGGGAATGGGGTGCACTCCCCAGGTTTCACTGCCAGCTCACGTTTAGTGAGGTGCTGTTTCTCTTGTCTTATCTCATCTAATCCTCACACCAGTTCTCTCAGTTATGTCTCACTATCATCGCCATTTGACAGATGAGGAAACAAAGGCTCCAAGAAGTGAAGCAACTTGCCTGAGGGTATGAAGTCTGAGGTGGCAAATCGGAGTGGACCCCAAGTAATCAGCATCTCAGAGAGGCCTGAGTGACTTCACCAGGGTTACATGGCACACAAATGAGGAGTCCAGCCAAGCCCAGAGCACCCTGAATTAGGCGGTGGCAGGCTGTATTCTCTCCCCCGGATGACTAGAAATAGAGAGATGGAAATAGGAGGAAGGTCTCTGTGTCTGCTCTACCCCCACCTCCCCTACTCGGTAAGGTCCATAAAGGCAGAGACCAAGTCTCTTCACGTTCACAGCTGTGTCCCTGACACACAGCAGGTGCACAATACATATCTGTGGATTGACTGACTTGCTCTGTGGCTTTAATCAAGTTGCTCCCCACTCTGGGATTCAGTTTCCCCCTCTGTAAACAAATGAGAGTGCAGGTGGACTCTAAGTTCCCCACCAGCTCCCTGAGGGAGGTGGGTAAGTGAGGTCACGCCCAGAGATGGGGGATGGACTGCCTGAACTTTCTCTGCCGGGACTCATGCCCGGATCCAGCCTTCTGGCTTTAGTGAGGAAGTTGGGGCTCCAGGAGCTGCACTTCCTCCAGAAGCCCACAGGTGGCAGCAAATGCCCGCATGGCAGGAGCTGTGGTACATGTGGTTTGAATTTAACTCGTCTTTTTTCATATGGGTTTTTTCCCTTTCTTCTTCTGTGCCCCTGCCCTTCCCCCGCTCCCTGTGCCTTAATTTCAAGAAGATACAGCTGGACCTTCCAGCCTGGGAAGGAAGAGTTTCTTAACATCATGGATTATGGCCGGAAGCAGGAGGTGGGGGGGAGGGGGTAGGTGGACAGACAGACCCCCAACAGATGTGAAAAAGCTAGTAAGCTCTGAATTTACTCATCTTCAGGGCCCAAGCGGGTCAGTCCTAATGGGACCATCATCCCCATTTTATAGGCAGAGAAACAGAGAAACCCAGAAGATCTGGGCTCCACATCTGAGTCTGAGGGGGCAGGTTGCCTCATTGGGGGGCAGGCAGGGGGACCACACAACCACACAATGACAGAGGGATACCACTGGGAATCTGATGAAGCTTTAGAGTGGGATTTGCTAAATCTGGCAACCCTAGGTCCCAGGAAACGCACCCAAGCACCCCTGTGCACCCTTCTGCCCACAACAGTGGTCTGGCCCGTGGTTCCAGCTCTGGCTCAGAACCTGTGGATGAGGTCAGCTCCCAGACCCCTCCCCTCCTAACTCTGAAAATTTTTTATTCAAAATGTCCAAAACTGGCTCAGCATAGAACACTGCACAGGGAATTGGGCCCCTATGGTTTGGGCCCGGCACCACCACCTTCTAGCTGTTACAGACATCCTTTCCCTTCAGCCTCAGTGTCCTCACTTGAAAAATGAGGGTGAACGCCTCCTGCACAGTAGGTGCTCTGCAAAGGGGGCTCCCTTCCCTCGCCTCCACCCAGTTCTCCAGCAGGCTGGGAGGCAGGGTGAGGGATCGTGGGAACGGAAATTATCCAGTGACTGTTTCCAGCCCCTCCTATTCCCTCCCTCCCTTGGACCCAGGCACAAATGGGGGGGAGGAGGGAGGGCTCCATTTGTGTGTGTTGTCGGGGTGGGATGGGGTGTCCTGCCTCTAGAGCGGAAGATGACTCACTGGGCTGTGGGCCAGGCACCCTGGGAAAGGCCAGGCCAGCCTCAGGCCAGAGCCCCCAGGCTGAGAGGCAAGGAGGAGGGGGCAGGGCGGGCCTGAGCAGAAGATATAATCCAGGGGGCTCTCATAGCCTCGCGGCCAGAAGCCATCTTCTCCACTTACCACAGGGCCAGAAATTCTACTCAGCCACCAAAGGCTCTGGGAAGCTTGAGGTGTTACCAGCTCCTACCAACCTGCTAAGCTGACCTCTGTTCTGGTCTGGATGCTGCTGGACAAGGCAGAGGTGCTCCCCTCGGAGCTCACAAACGTCAGCATCCATGCCTAGAATGGAGCCCGGCCGGCCGTAGCAGGTGTTTAGTACCTACTTGTGAATTGGTGGATGCATGAAAGCACGTATCAGTGTAATGAAGAGGCACAGCACGTTTAGAATGTCCATGTTCAATCCTCTCGTGAAGGAGGGAGCCAGAGGAGGGACCACTCCTTCCATTTTATATACCGGCACTGAGGCCCAGAGAGGAAAGTATCTCGTGACCCCAGGGCAGTGGGCAGTCAGCTGAGGCTAGAACCTGGCCCCTGGAGCTCTTCTACTCTAGCTTGTCCAAAGGGGCCCAACCAGCTGGGGGGCACTGTGAATTATACCCCACTGCCCCTACCCTACCCCAGGATCCAGGGGGCACTCCCAGGAGGGAAGCAAGTTCCATCCATCAGTCAGTCACTCTGGCCCTGGAGTGAGCTCTGGTGATCCTGGCCCAACCCAGAGCCCAGAGGACTCCCTCCCATCACACTACACAAACGTAGGGTGGTCAAGATGCCCAGGGACAGTGAGCATGCCCTGCTCAATGACTCCCGCACCCCAGCCTCCAGGGGGCTGTCACTGGGCCTGGGCCATCCTGGCAGAAGGGGTCACTTGCTGCACTGTGTCAGCAACTAGTGACCAGCCCTAATGCCTAGGCGGCCACAGTCACCTGTGTGTGTACGTGAGGGGGTGTGTGTGTGTGTGCCCCACACATGTGATGCACAAGATTCACAGCTAGAGGCCAGCCTGAGCAGGTCTAGGCTCCACTCTCCTCAGGCCCAAGGACCAGGGCCACCACTTCCAGGAAGCTGTCCTGATAGCCCAGATCTGCTGGCTCCCCACCTTCTCTGAGCACCTGGGGCTTCTGGAGTTGCAGCCTGGAAACCTGAGTCTCTCTAGGCTTGCTGTGGTGACACTGACAATAAGGGGTACCACCCAGCACTTCCCAGTTTACAGAACGCTTGCAGGGCCTAATCTCATCAGATCCTCACAGCAACTCAGTGGGGAAATCAAGGCACAGAGAGGAGCCATAACCTGCTCAGGTTCTCAAGACTAAGAGGTGCTGGGGCTGGGGCTCAAATCCACCCTTTGCCACTGACCTGCTGTGGGGCTTGGGGTCAATCGCTGTGCCTGAGGACAGGAAGAGAGTAATGAGACAAGAGGAGTTAATCTCTCTTGAGGGGCTCCTCTGTGCTGCTCACAGGTATTTATTTTAACCTCGACAACCCTCCTGAGTGTGCCCTATGACCCTGCTTTACACTGGAGGACTCATGGGCACAGGGGAGCTAGGGCCTGGCTCCCGGCCTCACAGTGGACAGGATTCATGCCCCAGAGGGCTGAGGAGTCAGGATTTCCATGTTCATCCCACAGTGCAGGAGAGAGGGTGCCGTCCCGCCCCAGGGAGAAACCCGGAGAGCAGCCGAGGCCGCCTTCTTCACAGTGGGAACTGACCACAGGGCCAAGTGAATCATGCTCTTACGGAGTTCTTTCAAATGCCAAGGAGAAATGTTGGGTGTAATATTAAATGAAAGAAGCAAGAAGGATACACACCATCTCAACATCATGAAATACATATACACGCCAGGAGACAAGCTGGAAGCAAATGCACCACACACCAGAATGTGAACAGTGGGAGGGGCCCTGGGGAAAAGGAGGGCAAAGCCAGATACCACCCTGCACTGATGGCTGCCTCGCCCTCTGGGAAGCCCATATTTGTACCTCAGTTTCTTCATCTATGTAATAGAGAATATAAAGGGTTTATTGAGCACAGTGTGGAACAAAGAGCTCTCAATAAATATTGGCTGTTATGAATAACCAGACAACCTTAGAAGGCAGGTCATCTCAGAGATGGACTGGACCAGCCCCCTTCCAGGGCAGGCATCCCCTGGGAGCCCTTGCTTGCATACCCCCAGAGCTGAGGAGCTCACCCCTCCAATGGTTCATGATAGCTCCTTCAACTATGGGGCGGCTCTGCTTGGCAGAAAGCCAAGGCTGGGCTGGGCCCCTCAGTCCCTGGGCAGCATTAGCATTGGATGGTGGTGACCTTAGGAAGGATCTTCCATCTCCCATTCTACATCCTCTGGTCTTAGACCCTTCTATGGGTGGCTCTCCAGGTGCCAGTTGGGAGAGGCTCTCTGGGTGGGTCTCCTGTTCCCAACCCAGGTGACTACCTCTGACCCTCCCACTGTCTCTGGGATAACAGAGTAGCATTTGCTGGTAGCTCCTTTGGAAAACAAATAAGAAACCAGCTGGGTCTGACCTCCTCCCTACCCCACCCCCAACCCCTCCAGTCCCCTAGGGCGGAGAGGTCTCCGCCTCCTCCCTGGACAACGGCCTGGTGGAGAACTCAGGCCTGGTGGAGAACTTCCCAGAGGAGGGGCCCTGTGAGCTGGCTGTTGCCATGGCAATGGCAGCTCTGGAATTTGACCAGTGGGGCCCAGGAGTGGGGATGGGAGTTGGTACAGACCATGCTGGGGGCAGGGAGGAGGGTCCAGAGGCCCAGGAAAGCCAAGAAAAGCAAAGGAAGGGCAGGGTACCCTCATGGCCTCAGTTTCCCCATCTGTAAAGGGGGAAGAAACGTGGACCTCAAGATCTCTCTTTCCAGCCCTAATCCAAACTGTGAGGGCTGGAGGTGGGGGGAAGCAACCAGAGCAAGACCAGTTGCCCCCTTTGATGGATAGGACCCCAGAGGGCAGGGATTCGCCCCAGGTCGCACAGCAAGTCCAGGGCAGTACCAGGACTATACCCTGGGGGTGTGGCCTGTCTGTTCTGGCTTCCCCGTTTCTCTCCTGGAGTGGACAGATGCCTGATTCCTGGTGCAGGGAAGAGGACCTCCAAGAACAGATATGGCTGCGCTGGGCCCACAGTCCTGAGACAACAGATGATGTGCCTGCCCCCGGCAACCCCTGGCATTCCCGGATCCTGGATCCACAGGGCCTGCCCCCACCACCGTCTGCAGTGCCAGGCTGCAGCGGGTATTTTTAAACAGGTGCCCGCCCCTCTCCGTCTTCCCTCCCCCCCACTCCAGAAACACAGCGAATTCTGCTGCTAGCCGCACCCCCCCCCCCACCCCCGCTTTGGCCAAGCCCGAGTAGGCAGTAAATCCTTAGCCATCCTTTGTGCCCTGACCTTCAGGACAGCCCCCTCTTTCTGGCTGCCTCCTCCCTCACAGTCAGCCCTGAGACTGGGGTCATCTCCAGGGCCCCTTCAGCTATGATACTCTAGGCCCAGAGAGGAGACAGGACTTGTCCAAAATCGCACAGCACATATGAGGATTTGGGAATGCCATGCCACCATCCTGTGCCCATCTCCAGCTGTCCATCAAGTTATACTGATGCCCCCCGAAGCCCGCCTCACTCCTCTGCCATTGACCCTCAACAGCCACAGCCTTGCTCCCCCACTTCCTCACTTCCTCACACCCACCCCAGAGAGATACTCCAGCTCTGACCAAGTCACTCCTTGGCTTAAAATGCCAGCCATCTGGGAAAAAAATAGAGGGGAAGCCATAACTCACACTACACACCAGGATAAATTCCAAATGGATCAAAGATTTAAGTACAAAAGAAAACAAGAAAGCATAAAATACCAGGGGAAAATTGCTTTATAATCTTGGAGTGGGAACGGCCTTTCTAACCATGACTCCAAATCCAGAAGCCATAAAATAAAAGCTTGATAAATTAGCCCACATAAAAATAAAACCTTCTGCATGGCAAAAATACACCATAAACAAAGTCAAGAGTCAAGTGACGAATCAGGAAAAAATATCTGCAACTCATAACCCAGACAAAGGACGAACCTCCCTCATATTTTGAAGGTTCCTAGAAATTGATAAAACAAAAGGCCAACAATCCAACAGAAAAATAGGCAAAGAATATGAACAGTTCACAGAAAAGAGAATCCAAACGTCTGGGGACATGTGGAAAGACGTTCAGCCTTACTCATTGTAAGGTAAATGCGAATTAAAATACACTTGAGATACCATTTCAGCTATCAGTTTGGGAAAATATCTGAAGGTCTGACTTGGTGGGTGAGGCTGTGGGGAAGCAGGCCTCTGACTCCTGTGGACAGCATCAAAATTAGAATCACATACACCCTTTGTTCTCTGCAGCACTATTTGTAAGAGCAAAAGACTGAAAATAACCTAAATATCCTTTAATAAGTGGTTAAATACAGTTTGGTAATCGGTGCAACGGGACAGCTCGCAGCACAAGAAAGAATATGGACGCTCTCAACGCGCTGATGAGGCAAGGGCTGCGCCACGTAAGTGGAGGGCACCGGACAGTGGGCCGCCGTCGGGGGAGGAAGTGGGGACAGAGTGTGTTTGCTGGTATTTGCATACAGAACTAGCACTAGGCAGCCGGTGGGAAGACTTTCTACCCTTTTTGATTTTTCTTAACCCCATGAATATATATTATCTATTCAAAATATTAACTATATAGATGGAATTTTTTAAGACTTCACCTCACAGTTGGCCCCTGAGCCTGCGGCAGGCTCACGTCTCAGCTCAGAGCAGCCTTTGCAGCCCCGCTCTTCCTTCCCAGCCGCTTCCTCAGGACCCGTCCCTTCTGCACACTCCCTCCTGGGTGGGGACCCCCGAGGCTGCCCCATCCTCTGGGCATCTGTCCTACCCTGATCACCCCTGGTGTCCCTATCTGTGTGTGTCTGGGTACTGCCCTGTGTTCCTTGTCTACATACAGGACCAGGTGCCAGGGGGGCTCCCAGGGAATGAAGACCCAATGAAAGAATGGGGGGCTGCTCGAGGACCCTGAGCTTGGAGCCTTTGCTTTCTCCATCAACTTCCTAACTGGTCTCCTCGAGGATGCTCTCCTTGCCCACCCTGCAGTCAGAGAGGCCTGGCACTCCAGCCTTTCTGCAGGGAATTGTCAGATTCCTCCTTCACAGGCCACCCCACATCCCCTCCTTAGGTTGGGCGACCTCAGGGCTGACCTTTGGCTCAGCCAGAACTTGGACATGAGTTCCCCCCTGGAGGAAGGCCCCAGGGTAGAACTCACTGGGTGACTTGCAATCCTGCCCTTCTCTGGCCACAGATAATGTCTGTAAATATGGTCAGCCACGGGAACCTCACAGCAGGGTGGGGATTTCTGCCAGTGAGAATCCAGCAGAGCCCCAGGCCCACAGAATCCCGTCCCCCTCTGCACAGACCCTTGGCTCCTTTCCTACAGCAGCTGCCTGGGGGGAAATTCTGAGCTTCCCTCGGGGAACTCAGCTTATCCCTCTGCTCCCAAAGATGATGCTCTAGGCTGTTCTCCATGACCCATCCAACTCTCTCCATCTCTGGGACCCTCTCCTCAGCCAGTCCAGGCCACCAGCCTCCCTCCCCTTCCAATTTGCTTTATAATTTCCCACGGATCCCCAGAGGTCACTGGTCCAGCCCAGCCACCACAGGCATTATCACATTTAATCCTCACAAAAACCCTATAATAGGTGCCATCATTATCATCCCCATTTGACAGGTGCATAAACTGAGCCACGGAGGGATGAAGTACTTGCTCATGGTCACACAGCTAAGAGGAAGAGCAGGATTTGAACCTAAGCCATCTGGCTCCAGTCTGTTCTAACCATTACACCAACTCAGCTGGATGTAGGATCAAATGCGAGCACTCAGGCTGACCCCCGACACCCTGGGTGACCTGGTCCTTGCTGACCCACCAGAGTCAAGTTTCCCTCCGTATCACACTCTGACTGCATCATCCTCTACCCACAGCAGTCCTTCCAGCCCATCATTCTTACACCCAGGCCTCGGCACGTGCTGGTCTCTCCGCCGGGTGCACCCTCCCGTCTTTATGCTTGGCAATTTCCTACTCATCCTATGTTTTCAGTGGCCAAAGAAGTGGGAAGCTAGGCTGTGTGGCGGGCCAGGTAGGCTGGTGGGGGAGGTGGGCAAAGCCTGGGTCCTGGGCGTTGGCCCCGCCAGGCTCCGAGCTCAGGCCTTCTCCTGCCAACCCTTGTTCACACTGCCTTTCACTCACTCTAAACTCAGGGCAAGTCTTCCTGATTCTAACCTAAATTACGTCACCCAGGAGGAGCCAGGGGATTCCTGGGCCTCTAGAGAACATGCTTTCACCTGACCTGGTCAGTGACCGAGGTGGGCCAGACCGTGTGCCTGCTCCGGGAGCATGGCTGGCTGCCAGCTCCTACCTTCCTCAGAGGGCCTGCATCTTCCCAGGCATAGCCGGCGGCAGTCAGGGTCTTCCCACTGCTCCGACGGGTCATCCTCCTGATCAAGTGGGGCCCAGCCCAGCTCTAGAGGCCCCGGGTCGGGGGCATCACCTGCTCGTGGGAGCCCCAAGGGCAGACGGGGTGCTCCATCAGCCTGGCTCCTTCTAGAAGCCTGGTCCCCAGCAGGCTTTGTCCCTGCCCAGGAAGCCTGGCTGGGCTGAACTTCTGGGGAGAAGCTGAGGGGAGAGGCTTGGTCTGCTATAAATCTCTCTGCCGGGGCTCCTCTGCTCCAAACGGGGATTCTCGGCCTGAGTCCGGGGGCTCCGTGGAAGTACGTGGGGGAGACGCGGTCACGGGGCAGACATGCCCCCACCTTCACTTAAGTCAACAAGGTTCCAGGTTGGCCTGTTTTATAGCTCTGTGTCAAGATTCCTCTAGAGGAAATGGTTCCACTATTTTTAAAAGCTTGAAAATTACTGCCCCAGGATCAAATCCAGACTTTGAGGCCTGACCTTCCAGACTCCCCAGGACCCACCCAACTTCTCCAGAACCAGGGAGCTTTCATGGTACTTCAGAGACATTGGGGCTTTTCCATCACAGCCTCACTTTCTCGCTTCTCTCTGCCTGAAGGGCCTGGCCCCCTTTCTGCCTGCCAAGGCCCTGCTGGTCCTTCAAGGCCCTAGTTAACCTCTCTCGCCCTCATCCTCCTTGGCCTTCCGATCCTCTCTTCTCAGATGGGGGTCCCTGGGGCAGGAACCCCTGCACATATAGGCACCAGTGGATGGCAGAGGAATTGAATTTAAAGGTTACTCTGGGCTCTCCAAACCCATTACCCAGGCAGATTCCAGAGTTAATTACCCAGGGCTAATTAGAAGAGCTAAGAGAAGCTATGCAGTCAACTCAGTTACTCCACCAGTGACAACCAGCACCCGGTCCTCAGGCAGATCGCCGGGCTTTCCCTGGGAAGTGAGGTCCTGCTCCAGGCAGAGGGGGCTGAGACTCTCCCCATTCACCTGGTTCCAGCATCCAGTGCCCAGCCTAGCCCCATGTTGGGTCCTGGGGGGTTCAGTGCAGGGATGAACTGCTCTGTTCACCTCTCCCCAGGTGGATAATGCATACATACATTACATGTTAAGTTGACATCTGGCTGCCCCTATCTACTCCAACTTCACGGTCATCAAAGCTTGCTCCAGAGAAGCTATGAGGGCTTCTCAGACTAGGTCCTCACTTGCAATATCTGCACAGATGTCTTTGTGGGAATAGAAGTCTGCTGCAGATTGGAAAGGAGTGTGTGTGTGTGTGTGTGCACGCGCGTGCGTGCGTGTACACATGCCTATGTGTTGTGCACCTCGGGCTCTGCCCATGTTGGGATGGGTGGGGGTCTACAGTCAGCTTACCCCACGGCAGGGGAATGGCTGGTTTCGGTGTATATCCCTCTCCAGCCTGTGGGCTCTGCCAGGGCTCCTCTGCGTCTCTAGCCTGAGCTCAGGGCCCAACGCTGGCTGTTCTTTCCCAGCACCGGTGGCCCAGGCCTGGCCTGACGGAAGGTGGCCTGATGACTGAGGAGAGGGGGCCACCGTGCTGCCCGAGGCCCAGGAGTTAAACTCGTGGGACAGGGCTCAAGGCTAGGGGCCCGGAGGGAGACAGGGCAGGAGGCCGTGGGTGGGGGAGGCAGCCTGGGCTGGCTGCGGGTCCGGGCTTCTCTGGGCTCTTTGTCCAAATATGGAAGGTTTTTTTGTCTCCATTTGAGTCACGCCGGCCATGGCCCAAGAGATCTGCTTTCCAGATACTGCAGGCAGGACGCGCCAGCACCGCCTGGCCTGCCCCCCAGCCCTCCTTCCCCTGCCTATGGCTCATCTCAGCACCCTTCCACCCTCCTGGGCCAGAGCTTCCTCCACCAGCAGGGAGCCCAGCACTGACCTCAGCTGCTCTCCAGCACCACGAGAAAGGACCCTGGGCCCCCGACTCATTCCCTCTGCCAGCCCATCACCTTTTCTCACTCCCCAGGGCCACTCAAATTCAACTGAGCCATTCAAATGGTATTTCCTGCGCACCTACTGTGTGCTAGTTCCTGGGTCTAGGACTGCAGACTGTGAACCCAGTGGGCTCCCTGTGTCCAAAGCAAAATCCACTCCCTCCCACATGCCCACCTTGCTGACCACACCACCCCTACCCAGGCAGTCCTGAAAGCCAGGGACCTGAGTAACGTTCCCGGATTCTGGAACCAGACTCTCTGGGTTTGAGCTCCAACCCCACCATTTAGTTAGCTTTCCTAACCTGGGCAACCGCTTCACCACACTGTGCCCCAGGTCCTCATCTGTGAACCAGAGATAAGAGGACCTCCCCTTATGATTAAATGGATTAAATGAGTGAATTACATGGAAAGTGCTCAGACCAGGGCCTGGCACACGGGAAGAGCTTTATAAGCTCCGCTACCACTACTTGTGACTTTCTACCCCCGACCCGCGCCGTATGCAGTCAGGTACTGTGGACTAGACCTCCTGAGACTTTCCCTCAGCTTCCTCCCTGACCTCTGCATCAGACAAGACTCACTCCTGCAGCCTTGGAGTGAGGCCGGCCTGGGTCCAAACACCACCTCTCTCCTTCGGGGTTTGTATTCTGAGCTCGGCATGTCTCCCTCCCTGAGCCTCAGGGTCCAGATCCACCCCCGCCCCCAACTGGTACTGGCTTAGGACAGTACCCTTAGCCCACATGGCAGCTCCCAGTGCCTTGGTGCTCAGGCCTGTGGTCTCCAGGGCAGAGCCGACACAGGGCTGGGCATGGGCGGTAAGAAGAGCTCAGGGCTGCCTGGGAACCCCCTCAAGGGCAGGGCCCAGCTGTCCTTCTCCTGCCTTCCCCACCCCCTCCACAGTATTTATTTGATAAGTGTGTTTTGATGCCCCACCGTGTGCCAGGAACAGGAGGGCCTGGCATGAGTGGGGCCACCGGACCAGAACCAAGCATTGGGTCACAGGGTGAACTGGAGGCCCCACCCACATCTCCACACTCCAGAGCCTTTGAGGTCCATCCCCCACGCCCAAGCAGAGAAGGGCTGCAATAGCTGTGAACCCTGGGGGGCGGGGGTTCCTGACACCTGGGCTGGGATGCCGAGGGCACACCGCCCTATACACAGCCCTCTTCCAAAGTCCTGGTCCCGGCCAGGCACCTCTGTCTGGCTCTGTCAGAGGCAGGGAGACATAGAGGGTGAGAGGAAACAGACAGAAGGAGTGAGACCAAGGGAGGACGGCAGGGCGAAGGACAGAGGAGGGAGGAGAGGAGAAAGCCAGCAGCCCCCAGTGAGGGAAAGGCCTGGTGGGAGTGAGCAGAATGAAGATGTGGAGGAGGGAGAAGGCCATGGATCCAGGTGAAGAGGTAGGGCAGGCAGGGTGAGTGGCTGGCCTGGCCCTTCTCCTCCTCCTCCTCCAGCCCTGGGGCCAGGACTATTTTTAGCCGCTGCTGAATTTAGCTGTTCCCTCGGAAATTCCTCACCCGCCCCAGGCAACGCCCCCACTGGCCTTGGGGATAAGCCTGGAAGCTCTGGTCCAGCAGGAGGGGAGAGGAGAGCTTGGGCACGGGCACTGCAAGGAGCTGGAAGGGTACTTAGGCATCTGAGGAGGAAACTGAGACTCAGATCAGGCCCCAAATCTGAGTAACTCCTCTCCCTATAGCCCCTGCCCACCTCTCCTCCAGGAAGGCCTCCAGGGCTGCAGGGCCACAGAACAGCACTTGTCTCGGGGTCTATGGTACAAATATCAGAAGGATACTCCTCTGACTAAAGGACTCACTGTGAGCACTGTTAGCAGGGCTTCCTGCCTGTCCACCTAGCATCATTCCACCCACGGCTCCTGCGAGCCTGTGCAGTCCAGAGCTCTCCTGGGCTCTGCCACATCTGGGACTCTCACTTCACAGATGAGGAGACTGAGGCCGAGTGACTTGTCTGGGGTCATGGCCAGCAAGGCAGCACAAGCCTGCTCCTTCTCTCCCCTACATGCTCCCTACCCAGGCCGCTCCCAAAAGGGTGGATTGGGGGTGTAGCCTGGAGCTCTCCTGTTCTCTGGCAACCCCGTTGAGAACAGGGTACTTCCGCTGGAGCAGGAGGGACTGAAGTTAGACAAGAAGCATACGGGGCACAGAGGCAGGGACCCGAGCTGGCTCAGAGCCCCCTCACCCTTCCAGAAATGCAGAGGAAAGTTCTGCCCTGAGGCAGGGGGATGACTCAGATGACCCTGCATCCTGTCCCACTGCCTAATTCTCTAACTCAAGGAAGGGACGTGGGCCCCACTCCCCCAACCTCAGTTTCTAATAGGGCCCCTGAGCCTAAATGTAAATCCTCAGATTTCATCTCCAAATTATCTCACTAGTGAGTCCTTTTCTCTCCATCTCCACATCACCTGCTCCCCTCAGCTCAGGCTTCTCACCTCCCTGCTCCCTCTGGTCCAATCATTACCCCACAAGCAGAGGATGCTTTCTAATGTGCCCCTCTGCCATTGCTCCTCCTCAGCTCCTAATCTTCCGTGGCTCCCCACTGCCCACAGGACAAAGCCCAGGCTGTTTAACTCGGCACTCAAGGCCTTCAACCTGGCTCCTGCAAACAGAGCCTCTCCTTGTGTAGTCTGGTCAGAGACCTCCCTGCCCTCTTGGCCTCAGATACATAGCGAGGCTTCTCTTTCCTGCCTGTCTCAGCCCAATTCCCTAAAATGCCAAGTGACTCATGCCACCTCCCCCTCAAGAACTCCCAGTGGCCCCTTATACCCAGCAGTCCAAGGGTGGGGATGGAGCACTGGCAAGGTGCACGGGGCAGATCGCTGGGCCTGCTCCACTGTAGCGTGGCCTTGAGCAAGACCCCTCCCTTCGCTGGGCCTGTTTTGCCCTGGAATAAGGCAGGGGTGAGGGGTGGTTAAAAGATATGGTTGGTTTCTAAGGGTCCTTCCAGGTGGAGCATCCTGGCATTGAAGGCCTCCTCCTGCCTCCTGGCCTGCCAAGAAGTTGGATGTCTCACCACCAATCAGGGAGAGATAGAGAGGGACAGTGAGGAACCAGGAGTGTCAGATCTCAGTGACAAAGGCAGCCAAAAAAGATGGAGTGAGTAGTAGTTTGGCGGGGGAGGGGGTCCCTTCCCGTCCTTCCACCCCTTCCCTTCCACATCTGCTCCTTGACCTCCAGTGCTCTGGCCTGGGAAAGGACTGGATGTTTGTCCAAGGGGGCTCGGGGGGAGGGGTCTCAACGGTCCCAGGAGGCCAGGCTGTGGGGCTGGCTGGCGGCCAGGACCCCGGGCCTCCCTCCCTCTTGCTCCATGCTGCTCCGGAGCAGGGCCTGCTCACCCCCTGGGAACCAATAAACAGGAAACAGACACCAACCTGGCACTTGCTCCCTCAGCCAGGCCCCCTCCATCACAGTCCCCCTCCATCACAGGCCCCCCACTGCCCTCCCACCAGCCCAGGACCTGCCCTGCCTCTCCCCAGCCCCAGAATCTCAGCACCAAGAAGGAATAATCTCAAATGCACAAACAAAATTGAGCTATGAGGTAGGACTCCTGGAAAAAAACTCAGAATCCTTGATCTTGAAACCACGAGATTCTACACTCTGAACTGGCAATCTCAAAAGCACATACTTTAAAGTGGTCACATTTCTGAGAGCTTCTAGACCTGCAGTCATGGGCTGAGGACTCCACAAACATTATCTCTTTGTCCCTCATAAGAACTCCTTAGTGTCCTCATTTCACAGAGCAAGAAACGGAGACTCAGAGCTGAGGTGCAATGACTTGTTAGATATCACCCAGCAAGTGAGTCAGAATCAAGTCTGAGATGTTAACCTTTATCAGTCTGACCTCAAAGCCCATCAGGCACACAGACCCTCACACTCCGTGGCTTGAGGGTCTCTGAGCCCAGCTTCACAGCCAGTTCCAATGCGTCTGCGGCTTTGAGCCAGAGAGGACTTTGGATCTGCTCTGCCTCCCAGGTTGGGGTCGATGGTAGCAAAAGGAGACGGGGAGCTGGAGAGGGGAGCAAGGACAGTGGGCACTTGGCTTCAGCCAACTGCCAGCCCCTCTCCCTCCAACCCCCTCCAAAGGTTCAGGCTGCAGGGCCACTGACCCCACCAAGGTGTGGCCAGAACCCCACCTCTCCTCCTGTTCAGAGCTTTGTCCTCTGCTTCATGGCTGGAAAGAGAGGCCAAGAATCTGAGCATCTTGGAGTCAATGTCTCTTAGAATCTTAGAATCCTAACATCTCAGCATCTCAGTCATGGGTGGGGGGGCGACTAACATTTCCTGAGCATTTGCTATGCACCAAGCCCTCTTGGCTTTCATTTACCTTAACAATAATCCTTGGTCGAGTGAGGGGGCAATGCAGAGGAGTCTGTAAAGCCTCGTCCTGGGTCCCAAAGCCAGTGTGAGGGGAGAAGGGGGCTGGAGTGTGCTCCCTACCCTCCATGTGCCATCTTCTGGGAAGCACCTTGGTCTCTCAGGGCATGAGGGGATGTGATAGGTCCTCTGGTCCCAGAGCACCAAGGTCACCAATCCCCAACATGGAGCTCCTGGCACTTGGGGATAAGGAGCTCCCCTCCATCTGCCCCTGAGGTCCACCTGGGACAGCCCGGCACAGATGGGACTCCCACCCCTCCATAGACCCCCACCTCTTTGCCCTGGCTCTAAACTCCCCTGCCAACTGCCATTCCTGGGGGCTGCTTCAACCCAATTTTTAGTCAGCAAACCCAGGACCAGCCACTCTAGAAGACAAGCCCGTCCACAAGGGGTCCATCGGCACTTCTGTCCCTCTCCCACCAGGCCAGGGCTCAGCCACCCTCTGGACCCCACCAATCTCAGGGGGCTAAGACCCTTGTGGAAAGCTCCTAGCAAGCAGGAATGGTGTCCATGCTTTCTTTGTGTGTTCCCACTGCCCATCAAGGGGCTCAACAATTGACTGCTGAATGAATGAATGACAAAGGACAAATGACCATAGAAAGAAATGAACACAGCATAAATGCAGTGGGCCTGAGTTCACAGGCTCTGCCCCATGACCAGCACCCACCAGGGGCTCTGGACCTCAGAAGCTGATAGCCCGGCCCCTCTGCCTACCTGTAGTAGGCAGAATAATGGCCCCCAAAGATGTCCACATCCCTGGAAACTGTGAATATGTTATCTTACGTGGCCAAAGGGACTTTGCAGATGTGACTAAGGATTTTGAGATGGGAGATCATCCCGGATGATGGAAGTGGGCCCGAAGCAATCACAAGAGTCCTTATAAGACGGAGGCAGAAGGTTTGGACCAGAGCGAGAAAGATTTGAAGACGCTATGCTGCTGGCTTTGAAGATGGAGGAAGGGGCCATGAACCAAGAAGTGCCAGCAGCCACAAGAAGCTGGAAAAGGCAAGGAAACAGGTTTTCCCTTGAAGCCTCTAGAAGGAATGCGGCCCTGTCAATGCCTTCATTTTAGCCCAGTGAAACCCATCCTTCTAACCTCCAGAACTGTAAGATAATATTTGTATTGTTTTAAGCCACCAAATGTGTAGTCTTTTGCTCCCACAGCAATAGGCAACAGCTACACCATCCATCTGCCAGTCTAGACCTTGGAATCAGCTCATATCCCTCCCACCGCAGGGGCCTCTCTAGACTCCCCTCACTCTCTCCCTGCCTGGGAGTCTGGGCCCCGTGACTTCCCCAAGCTCAGAGGACGTTTTAACATCCCGGCAGCAGCAGCATCACCACTTCTGGGAACAGGCCGCAGAGTGAGCCCCACAGCCTGCCACAAGTGTGGGGAGAGGCCCCACCTGTGTGTTGGGGAGCCTAGAGCAGCAGCTGGCGGGGGAAAGGGCCGAGGGGGCCAGACCTGGGTGAGTCCCGGCTCCACTCTGAGCCTCAGTCTCCTCAGCAGCCTCACGGGGCTGTGAGCCCCCACCTGCCAGCACTTCAGTCCACAAGTCGGGCTCCTACTCAGGATAGCTGCTGTCTCTCCCAAAAGGCCTGGGAGGAGGCTTTATCCTGGTGCCCAAGAGCATGGAGGAATCTGTGGCTCTGAGAAGGGAAAGGACTTATTTAAGGCCACACAGCAGGAAAATGGGTAGTCTAAGGCCAGAAGCCAGGTCTCCTGACCCCTAGTGCAGACCTCTGTGAGCTACCCCCGGTCTTTCCTGGTCAGCCCACAGCTGCTAGAGGGGCTCAGATACCCTACATGTCAGGGGCTGGGGCTCCCTCACGGCTCAGAGCCCGGCAGCCTGGCAGTCTTCCTCTGCCTCTGGCCACCCCTAGAATATCCCAGAGGCCTGGGGTGGGAAGTAGGGGAGGGGGGACACGGGGGATCAACTCCCCTGGTGGGGGCATCGGCTCCAATAGGCTCTTGCTTCCCAGGGGACCTGGGGCCCCCATTTCAGGGCCTGCCAGCAAGGCGCCAGGCTGCCTGGGCACATTTCCCAATAAGTTCGCCAGGGCTGCGAGCCTTTCTGGGAAACATGGGCTCCCCTTCCCCCGCCCTACCACCACCATCCCTGCCAACTCTGCTCAGTGGGAACTCTGTGGGGCCAATGTAAGGCCTGGGAGTCAGGACACCTGGGGCCAAATCCCATAGTTCAGCCAGAGGGCCTTGGGCAACCTCTGCCCACTCTGGGCTGCTTCTTCAATGGTATATTGGGATGCCCACCTAGCTGGAGGACCAGACATGGGGGACGGGGTGCCTTGGGGTGGCCTGAGCTCTCTGTCCCAGGAGAGATGCAAGCTGGAGCTGAGGGTGTCATGGTGGCTGCAGAGGAGGCACCAGTGGGATAAGGCACTGTCACCTGCCTCACTGGGGCCCCGTGGCAGCTCTACCCTCCTAGCCTTTGAGCCAAGCCAATGTATGTCTGCAGGGGGTGACCAGCGCAGCCTACAGCCCCAGGCCACCCTGGGAGCTTTGTCAATCTCCCTGTTCCTCTCTGCCCAGAATGTTCTTCCCCTCAGAGGGCCACCTGACATGCTCTCTCACTTCCTCCAGGCCTCTGCTCCAATCTCACCTCCTCAGAGAAGCCTTCCCAGACCTCTGGATCTAAAATAGTCATTCTCTGCTCCCTCATCCTGCTGTCTTTTGCTCCCCAGCCTCTACCTCTCCCTGACACATAATGGATCCATTTACAGACAGGTCTCCCCACTAGACTGGAAGCTCCATGAGGCCAGGCCTTTGTTTTGTTTGCTGCTCTACCCCAGGGCCTAGAAGAGTGTTTGATGCGTGTCTAGGGGCCCAGTAAGTATTCGTTAAATGAATGAATGCATTGCCCTATCAAGGGTCACCCAAGTCTCTGAAACAAACTCCTACTGCACACAGTCTGCCATGTTCTTTCCCACCTCCTGGCCTCTACTCCTGCTGTGCACTCCTCCCAGAACCCCTCCCTCTCTGGCTATTCAATTCAAACTCTTCCAGTTTTCAAGGCCAAGCTCCAGGCAGAGCCTCCTCCAGGAAGCCTCTCCTGCCAGCCCCCTGGGCCATTCCCTCCACATCCTACAACACCCTTCCAGGCTGCTTCTACATTCTGGACCTCTGAGTGTTTCTGCTCCCCAGGCAGGCTGGGGGTACCTCCACCCCAAGGCAGGGAGGCATGTGTAGCCTGAGAGATCACAGATGGGAGGGAGGGAGGGAGAGAGGGAGGCAGGAGGGGCAAGTCTCTACACTGGGGGGGGGGGGGCGGGGGACGGCTGGGGACAGGATTAGCAGCCTCACAGCCTCTGAAACCCAGCTGGTCCTGGAAACGTGGGGCTGGAAAATGTCAGATTCGACTCTGGTCCATCCCCCAACTCTTCCCCACAGGGTGGCGGGGGACCTATTCCTCCGCCACACTCCCCCCAATAGCCCAAAACCCTTAGGAAGGGGGGGTATGGAATAAACAGAGGAAAAGGACAGCCCTCTGCCTGTCCTCCTCCTCCCCACCCTCCTCCTGCTGGGTGACAAGACATTTAATTATAGATATTTGGTACCGCTCAGAATTCCAAATGTCCTAATTGCCTCCCCTCCCAGAACCAGTTTCCATGGAAAAATCATAGCAAAGAGCCAAGGAGGGAAAGGAGAGAACCCCCACCCCCCTGGGTCCCTGCCAAGGGGAGACAGAGGGAAGAAAGGTGACGAAGAGCTGCAGCCAGGCGTTTCTCAGCAAGGCAGGGAGCTGGCCAGACAAGCAGGGGGTGGGGGGCCATGTCTGCTGGGGACAGGGGGTGGGGACAAGGCCAAGGTTCTGACGCTTGGGCCTGGCTCTGCCCTGCTTTACTGTGCGACCTCAGACCCAGAATTCTCCTTTCTGAGTCTCAAAGTTTTTCCCACCCTAACCCCAGGTCACATTGAATTAAACAACCACCATGAAGGTGTTCAGGCTGTTGGGTGTGTGCAGGTGAAGTCCCCCAACTGTCCCCTGACCCTGCCCTCCTACTCAGATGGCAGGCCCATCCCACTGAGAAACAGGGATCCATGGGCCCCTTCGCCTCTAGGACAGTGACATTCTCGGATCCAGTGGGAATCTAAGCCTGCAATTCTAAGAATTCCGCACTGTAAGATTCCCACAGCTTTCACATTTGAAGAATGAAACATTCAGAGTGTCTGGCATATAGTAAGCACTTAATAAATGTTTGCCACTGCTCTTCCAATAGGCTAAAATTCACCCATGATTCTGAGACACAAGTTACTTCCTGTTTCCGGGCTACAGTTGTCACATGTGTCAAATGCGTATCAGGCACCTGAGGGCAGAAGGTTGGACTAGAAGACTCTGTACTTTAAGGCCGGGGTCAGGGAAGCCCCAGAGTGAAGAGTCGCTGATCCTCCAGGCTACTGTGGGCCTAGGTGGCAATGACAAGGGGCGTGGGGGCGGCAGGGCTGGGAGGCTCTGAGAGCTCGGCCTGCTCCCCCAGCACATACGCAAGCAGGTGTTCACAGAATAAAGTGACCATGAGTTATCCCTCGTTCCCTGGGCTTTGCAGTTCTTACAGCTGTTACAAACAGCTGCCTTTCTCTCTCTTCCAGACACATCCTGATGCCTCCTGTTTCCCTTGACCACGCTGCAGGCTATCCTTCCTTGGACCCTCTAAGTCCAGGCAATCTAACGTCCCACTGTACAGATGGGAAAACTGAGACCCAGGATGACTCTGTCCGGGTCTCAGAGTGAGTCAGAGGCTGTGCCAGGCCTGGGACCCGGGCTTTCTGCTCCCAAGAATGGGGGCAACACCATCTGGAGGGCAAATAAAATACGGATTGAGGGACTCCCACAGCCCAGGGTCAGGTCAGGGGCCTGCTCTGCCCCCAGGGCTGCTCCTGTCAGCCCTTGGCTGGATTCACACTGGTTTCTGCCTCATCAGCAAAGCGTGACAGCCTCTTCTCTTCCCTTCTTATTCTGGAGCCCACAGCAAACCATCTCCACCCACAGCCCAGGGAGCATGACTGGAGCCCCAGACCTGAAACAAGGGAACATTGTCTCCTCCACGGAGGCCAGCAAGAGGGGGTGGACAGCTGCTCCCCATTTTCCTGGAGCCAGAAGGAAGGGGACAGCAGGACGGATTAGGGCTAGCAGATGGGAGAACTTCCAGCCTTTATGAGGGGGTGGGGAATTAGGAGACAGTGCACTTCTTTTGAGTGGATGCAAGTCCACCAGGACCTGAGTGCCCGGCCCTGTGCTGAGAAACCAGTAAGGGGCAGGGAGGAGGGGCCAGCGCTGGTCACTGAGAAGCAGCTAGGGCAGTGGAGCCTGTTTTTTCCCTTTCTCCTGCCCCCAGGGAGGGAGTGATCACACCACCCACTCATCACACAAGAGCCCGCCAGGCAGAGGCCATTACTCCCATTTTACAGAAGGGGAAAGTGAGGCATGGAGCAGGCATATGACTGATCCTAGACCACACACAGATCTGGAGCAAGGCTCAAAGCCTGCTCCGCTAATGACAGACTCATCAGTTCTCTCCTCTAAGGGGTCAGAGGGGACATCAGCTGGGCCTGGGAAGGTGGGAGGACTGGAGTGGGCAAAGGCTGGGAGGCCAGAGAGAGTGTCCACTGAGGACAGGGAGAAGCCTGTGTTCTGGGCAGAGATGTCCCCCCTCATAGCCCTCTGGAGGGCCTGGGGGGACCCTAAGCTTCTCCCTGAGGACAGGTGGGACAAGGGGAGAATGTGAGGGGAGGCAGACCAGGGACCAATTCTGCAAAAACTCCCACCTTGTCTCTGGGTCTCAATGACTCTTCTTAGGAGCAAGCCCCCATAGTCTCCCTGAGGCCCTTGGTTCACCCTTGCCCTTTCCCCTAATTTACCATTCAAGGCTCCCAGAGAAGATAATTATATGGGAAAGGCAGCTGGGGAGGGGGCCTGGCAGGAGCTGCCCTTGCTCTCCCCCTCCCCCACCCCCATGTTCTACAGACAACTGGCCCTGGAGTTGGGGGCACCTGAACTGCCCTACCAGGCCCTCAGAAGGAAGGACAGAGCCACAATTTCCCCTCCCCACTTCCGGCCTGCTGACTCTCTGCAGCCTCCATGAGACAGGAAAGCCAGGACCAGGGGGAACTAGAGACAAGGAGAGAGAAACAAAGAGAGATAGAGTTCAGAGGGGCCGTGAGAGTGCTGGGAACGGGGAGTGGCCAAATTCGTCCAGGGTTTAGGGTTTCCAGCCTCCTTCCACAGGCGGGGAACGCAGTGGGGATGCAGGCCATGGCTGAAATAACGCCGGGCCATCCCCACGCTAGGCCCAGAACCCAGAGCCTAGAATCTAGCTTCCGACCAGGATGCCAGGGCACCACACTGCCTGGAACCCATCTGAACCCAGAGCCAAACTCCAGTGATAGCTGAAGCCAGAAGGCAGAAGTGCAGGCTTCAGGGAGAGCAAGTCCTCAGGGCCAGGGGTCTGGCAGAGGAAGGGGGAAGCATCTCAGAGTCACCAGGAAGGGGTTGGGGTAGGGAGAAGCCAGCATCCCCACCCTGACCCACAGAGACAGCCCTCCCTATGCGGCCAGAGGCACTCCCAACCTCTCAAGGCCCCTGGCTGCTGGGCTTCAACCCCCTTCCTGACCCTGCCCTCCCTTTCAAGCCCCCATTCTAATCGTAAAAGGCTCTAGCAGACCTCAGGCCCCACGAGGGCCCCAACTCCAACCCATGGACTCCCTCCAAATCTGCACAGCACCAGCCAGATGGAGACACAGGTACCACCTTGTCTACAAGCCCCCTGATTTTACAAATGGGGAGATTGAGTCACAGAGTAGACCAGTGCCATTAATGTACTTTTTGAAGTCCTTTCTGCTACTCCATAAAGTAATGCCTGTACTTCTCCAATTCTCCCAGGCCCAGGGACAACCCTACATCTTGATCTGCACAAGAAAGCCACATGCAGAAGGGCAAACCCATGTCAGCTGTGGGCCCCTGAGTCCAAACATCCTACAAGGAGCCAACAGGGGCAGCAAAGCTTGAGAAAGTTCCATCACTCTCACACCTCCTTGTGTATTTATAACAAAGAACCAGAGAGGAATCTCTAAAACCAGCAGTCCCTGAGAACCATCTAAAGGACTAGATCAGAACCCTTTGTAATTATCATCCAGAACACCTTGGAGCCAACAAGAACCTGTGACATTAGCACCAGCAGAAACCTGAAGCTTGTGGAGCCTGGGTAGACAGGAGCCCTGTGTCGTGAACACTCTTAAGACTGCCTATGCACTTGCAGGATAGGAGCAGCAACCTCAGACCTGGGCACCTGCCCAGTGAGCACACTCAAAGGGCTCCTGCGGAAGTCAGCGCCCGTGGCCCTCCTCCAGCCCCAGTCCGAAGGGCCCCCCATAAAGGACTCACCACCTGTGGCTTGCTGCAGCACTTGCTGGCTGGAGCAGGCTCATCCGGAGTGCGGACTGCCTCAGGGGGCTTGGCCTCAGCAGAGGGCGGTGCAACCGGAGTCAAGCAGGGCATATCCACTGGTGCTGGAGCAGGGACCTCGCCAGAGTGGAGGGTCAGCATGTACTGCTTAGTGACGTCCTCGAGTGAGGGTGCCTGCAGTGTTGGGTGGGCTCGGGCAGGGAACCCCATGTGCTCTGGCATAGCTACACGGGGGCCATGGGAAGTCGGCAGTTCAGGCACCATGATAGGCATGAAGGTGGCGGGCACACTGGCATGGCGAACGTGTTTGGAGGAGGGTCGGGCCTGAGACAGGCTGCCATTCTGGTCCTGATTTCCCTTCTCTCTCTGTAGCTCCTGATGACTGCTCCGGGCCGGGCGCTTCTTGGAACCACGGCGGCTAAGCCGTGGGGACAGAATGTCAGCCAGTTTAGGGTCAAGGTGGAAGTCACGGTGGGCAGTGGAGGAGGCAGGCGGGGCCTCAGGTAGGGCCACCTCAGACTGTGCCCGGCCCCTGGCAGGACTGGGCTCTTCTGGTTCTGCCCTCCGCTCTGCAAGGATGGGCTCACTGCTGGATGGAGGCAGCACAGGCTCGACCTCTCGGATGGGCTCCCCTCCAGGGCCCTCAAATCCAGGCCCAGCTAGCTCCCCACGGCGGCTGGGGTCACTCAGAGATTTCTTCTTGGGGGCTTTGCCCGCAATCCTGTCGTCCACCACACACCCCAGGGCACCAGGCCCCTGAACGATGCTCTGAATAACCTCCTGGTATCCCTTGCTCTCTTCACTGCCCACAGACCAGTCACTGTGGCCACTGGTCAAACCTTCATCCACAGCTGGGGCTGCTGGAAGTCCTGTCTTGGGGCTAAGTGAGCCCAGGAGGTTGCTATCCATGGAGAACCCAGAGGGCTCCTCAGAGGTGGCAGCCCGGTGGCGCTGTGGAATTGGGTCACTCAGAGACCGGTAGGCCTCACCTGCCTCACCATTGCTCAGTTCAGCCCCACCAGGGCCTGAAGGTGGGACTTTGCGTCTCCGGCGGAGGGCACCTGGTGTGGGAGGGGCATCAGGGGACACCAGGGCCCACCCTCCTAGACTGTCTTCAGCCCCAGAGCCATGGTGGTTGGTTTGAGCCAAGGGGGAGGAAAGAGGTCGCCACACCCCTGTGGTACCCAGGCTGCAAAAGGCTGAAACAGGAGGCTCAGGGTCTGTCCCAATGCCCTCATCTGTCAGGCTGGACTCAGGGCCCGAGAGCTCCTCCTGGGACCGTTGCCCTCGGCTCATATCTCCTGCCCAGTCAGGGCTTCCAGGGAGGGCGTCGCTTCCCTCATCCTGCTGGGCACCCATGCGCTGGATCTTCTCAAAAACCTGCCGGGCCTCTTGCACATACTGATCCTGAACAACGAGGGGCAATGGGTCCTCCTCGGCACCTGTGCCTGCCAGCAGGAGCTCGGAGGAGCTGGGCTTCAGGGCACTGGTTCGGGGTAGGCGGCGGGCCATGGGCTTCTCAGAGCAAGTGAAAGACTTTGCCCTGCGTAGGGTGGCAGTCAAGTCCTTGAGTGTGGGGCGGGTGCCAGGTGATGCTGGGGCTGGGGCGGGCATGGGCCCAAGTTGCCCCACTGGGCCACCTGGAGACGGTGAGTCTCTGCCATCTAAGGGACCACTCCCAGGGTCCACAAGACGCCCACCAGGCTTTCGGACCTTCAGCTCTGAAAGGTCTGAGCGCAGGAAACTGAGCAGCGTTAGGGTCTCCGAGGCGATATCTGGATTCGACAGGGACTTCCGCTGCCGGTTCTTGTCCAATTCCAATCCTCCATCCCTCAAGGCCCTCGAGGTGCCCACAGGTCCCTTAAGGCGGGTTCGTGCCTGGGGCCTTAGGAGTCCTTCCCCGGCTCCAAAGCTAGGGGAGCGATACACGCCCCAGCCCCCAGAGCCGCGGCCAGCCCACAGGTCCTCATCCTTGAGGGTCTCGGTGCTGGAATAGCGGCTGCTACCACGGGAGCCTGCTGGGCTGGCCAGGTACGCGGGAAAGCTCACCTTGGCCACGCGGAAAGCTCCCCCAACAGTGTCGGACAAGGGTCGAACTCCCTCCTGGGGACCTGGTACACAGGGAGGGGAGCCAGTACCCCACTCCCGGGGTCCTTCCTCACTAGGGGCTCTTGGAGACGTTGGGGGATCCGGGCTCCCGGTTCTCCCTGCCAAGTCCATGATGCCCAGATTTAACCCATAACTGTCCGACCTACAGTCCTTATCCGAGAGGGAGCTTCCAAGCCTGCGCCCCGGCCTCCCTCCCCAGCGGTGTCTGCCCTCACCGTCTTGGTCCTCGTCACTGCCCGAGGAGTGGCCGCCGTGGTAGGCCGGACTCTGCGCCCCGGGCGGCGGCGGCGGGCCCTCCTCTTCCTCCTCGCTGGAGCTGGCAGCCCGGCTGCGGCTGACAGGATAGGAGGAGGCGATGCAGGAGGAGGAGGAGCAGGAGGCCCGGGCCCCGGCCTGCGGTTGGGAGAAGCTATGCCAAGAATGTAAACCATCCGCCGGACGCTGCGCCCGCTCCAGTTGCTGCTGCTGCCGCCGCCTCCTCCCCTCGGTCCCTGGGCCGGGCAGCGGCCGCGCCGAACGCAAGCCCGCCAGGGGGAAGCACGTCCGAGGAGGTGGCGTCGGTGGCTGCCGGGGCTCTGGAGCGGGAGGCTCCCATGCAGCACCGTCGGGGCTAGGCGTCCCCGAGGCCTCAGACTCGGCACTGGGCCGCCTGGAGCCAGGGCCACCGAAGAGCTTGCGCATCTCGGTGACACTGGGCCAAGCTCCGCGCGCGGCGCCCTCCGCCGCTTCTTCGGCGGCCCCCAGGGAGATGCCCCCGTCCCGGGCCGCAGCGAAGTCGTTATCCAGACGCGGCGCGTCGAAGCGCCGAGAGAGCTGGCGCACCGACGGCGAGAGGCTGCGGAGCGGGCGCGGCTGCGCGGGGGCGGCTGGGGGCCCCGACGCCAGCTTGGACACGCGCCGGGAGGGCTGGCCCGGGACAGTCGCCGCCGGCCGGCACGAGGCGCGGCGCCGCAGCCCGGGGGCGTCCGTGGCCCCCTCCCTCGGCCCAGGCCCGCCGCTCCAGCGCTCCAGCAGCTTGAATGAGACGCTGCGATAGAGTGGGGGCCGGGGCGCCCCGTCCGCCATAGTGGCTGCACTCACTCCGGGGGGGCTGGCCTCGGGGAGCCGCGGCCAACCCCCCCTAAGCCCCCGCCCCGAAGGAGCGCAGCAGCCGGGGTCCGAAGGCCTGGGTCCTGCAGCCTCAGCGCGAGGGGGGTTTGCCGGGAGAGAGCGCAGAGACCGGAGCAGAGATTTATCTGCAGCGGCTCAAGTTTCTGCAGCCACCGGCTGCATCGGCTCCATCCCGCGCAGCCCCTCCCGCCTCAGCGCCGACCCCCAGGCCCGGCCCCCGCCTCGGCCGGTACGACCCGGAGCATCGCGGCCCAGCTCGGTCCGGGCAAGATCCCAGCACTCCGTTCCTCGGCTCTGCGCCCGCCAGCCGGCCTGCCTGCCTCCCCTCGCGCTCCCGCTCCGGCTCCAGCTCCCTCCCTCTTGGCTGCTTGCTCCTCTCTCCCTTTTGTTGCAAATAAACTTTGTGGCAGAGGAAAGGGGGCGGGGGGCGGAGCCTCGCGCCCAAAAGAGGGGGTGGGCTCCGGGAGCGCGCGAGGCTGGGAATCGAGAGTTTGGGGGAGGAGCCGAAGGAGAAACAAGGCTGCTGGAGCACATGCAGACCGAAGCGACCTTCCAGATGAGCCCCTCGGGAGCCCAGCGGGCCGAGCTGCCCCCCGAGGACTTGCTCCGACACACGCAAGCTTTGAGTGTGGCCAGCTCCGCGGACATACAGTCAGGGCGGCGCACCCACTGCGGTTCAGCCGCTTTCGCAAGCAAACACCTCCTGCCCAAGGGACCCCAACATGGCAACTCGGACCCACAAACTTTTACACACTGACACTCAGGTTGACACAGAAACTCTCCCAGCAAGCAAGGGGGCGGTAATCGCCGCCAGAGGGAGCAGGGGGCGCAGCTGGTCTTCCAGGGCTTCTCCCACTCCCCGCCCTGCTCCTTCACTCCGCCCAGGCCACTCCCCTTACCCTGCCCTCCGCAGCCAATCTCCGTAATTGCGACCCAGTCCCGCCCCTCGCGCCCCCAAGCACCCCTCCCCTCCACCCCAGCGGCCTGTCCAGCTCGGGCCGTCCCCCAACCCTTCCCACGCCGCTCTCGAAGCCCCACCTCCCCGTCACCACGCCCCTGCCCACCCCCTGGTTTCCAGCTGCCCGCCCTAGCCACACCCCTCCACCTGCCCCAGCCGTCTCGGCTGCCCCTCTCCTGGATGCTCCGCCTTGCGCCCCGCCTCCCCTTCCCCTGCGCTCCGGGGCTCTCGGCTCTGGCGCCCTCTACCGGCCGGATTCACACCCCCCCCCCCCCCCCCCCCCCCCCCCCGCGGAGCCCTGGACAGGTAAAGCAGCACTCACCGCCAAAAAACGGGAGGGTTGGGAAGACTTCACTTGCTTTACTTCCGTTCAGTCGTTTCCTAGTCCCTTCAGGAACCGCTTTAAACCTGATCCCTTCGCAAAGCACATTGCCCCTCCTTCGGCCTCACATACAAAAGGAGCTCGACGGGAACGCCCTCGATTTGCCACTGCCAAACCTACACTCCTGCCTGCGGCCGCTCCATCCTGCCGACATGGAGGGTGTGGGTCGCTTCTCCTGCTTCAAGCTGATCCAGCCCTGGAGCTCCTCCTCGCCTCTGCCCCAGTCGCATTGTACCGGATGCTGGGGCCTTCCCCACCCCCACCTGCCTCTGCTAGGTCCCATTCATCCCCTCTCACCCCTCACCCCCCACCGGGCCCAGCTTCAAGGCAGGACAGCTCCTCTACATCTGAATGAACGAATGGGAAATATTTATGGAGTGCCATGGATGTATGGGTATTATTTCGTTTATTTTATTTAATCCTCCAACCACCCTTGGAGGTACATATTATTGCCCCTTTACGAGTCATGAAGGAGAAATAACTGATCAGTGTCAAAGTCAGGAAATGGCAGCTCCTGCCATGACTCATATTCAGATTTCAGGAGCTTCAAACACCACGCTCCTCCAGAAGGCCTTCCCTGGTCCCAGATCCCTGATGAAGAAGGGGGTTGTCTCTCCTTTGTGCCCCCAGCAGCCACCGCCTCCTTCTTGGGCCTGGGCTCACTCTCCAGGAACAAAGGATAGCCTGGTCTGACTCATGCTCCCCTTGCCCAAGAGGACTGTGGCTGGGCCTGACTGGGCTGAGAGGCCCTGTGAGCAGGAGGCTCTGGTCCAGACCAGAGGGGCAGAGATGGGCGTAGGGCAGGATGGTATACCCTCAGGGGTTGCCTCGCTACCCCAGGAGAGAGGGAGGACTCAGCCAGGATCCTGTGCCCTGCTTGCTGCTTCCCCGGGGTTGTGGGAAATCGCTGTAGGGAGAAAGCTCTTCCTCTTTAAGTTGAGAACAGCTTGCTATAACTCCGTCACCTCAACTTTGTCTCAGCTCTGCCTCAAAGGGGTCAGCACATCTCTCCCTCTTCACTGGGAAATTGATAGCAACGAAAGGAGGCCTGCCTGGGCTGGTGCTTCTCTGCCCTCGCCTTGCTGTGTGACCTTGGCCACACTTCGCTGGGCCTCAGCTGCCTTGTCTGAAGAGTGGCAGGTTTCCCCAAGGATGCCTCTCTCTGACTTTATTTAAAGTCAAACTCATCTCCTCTAGAGTGTTTTCTTTCTACTCTTTTGGGGAATTTTTGGTATGGTGGGGGGACCCTCATCCCAGGAGCCACTGCTCTCCTTCAATAATGATGGCCCCCGCCGTCTGACATTTGCAGTTTTCCACGTTCTTTCACATCCTGTCATATTCTGTCTTGACGTCGCTTCTGGGATCAAGGTTCTTATTCCCCTAGCAGAAATGGGCAAACTGACAGAGAGGAGCAGAGACTCAGGTCACAGGCTCCCAGCATCCTGTAGCTTGGCCTTGGTGTGGGCTGGCTGAGGCCTTTGGATCAAGAATCCTCTTGGTGGGGAGGGAGGGTGTTTAAGGAATTAGACTGGGCCTCCCCCCAATGGGGAGCCCACCCCAATCAGAGAGAGTGGCTTGGCTGCTTCCAGCATCTCAGGAGTCCTCCCACTCCCAGTGCCTTCTGATTTGGGATGAGACAAAGTCATCTTCTAGGCATAGAGGGCACCTAGGTGTTTTAGCCCTCAGAAGACTCATCGAGGAGGAAGCTGGGAGCACTGGGCACCAGGGTGGAGAGAGGAGCAGTGTGCTGGAAGTCTAGAGCCAGGCCCACACCCTCACAGATGTGCCCTGTGACCCTCAGCTCTCTTCCTTTGGGCCTCAGGCTCCCCACTTATGAAAGGGGAATGAAATCAATAACCCATCTACCCAGTGAGTCCTGGTGACCCAGCAAGATCCGGGCTGTAGAATCTCTTCAGGAAATCAAGATGAGGAGGTTGTGGTGGTCACAGTCATGGCCAGATATGGGCCTCAGGTACTTAACAGGGAGAAAGATGAGGAGTGAGAGGACTCCAAGAAGCAATGAGCTCCAGGAAGGAGCTGTCTTAGGGGGAATCCAGCTCCTGACTCCATTCCAAAGTCAAATAGAAATGACCTAGGGCTGCCCCGGTGGCGGAGTGGTTATGTTCAGGCACTCTGCTTCCGTGGCCCCGGGGTTCATAGGTTCAGATCCAGGCACAGATGTGGCACTGCTCATCAAGCCACACTGTGGCGGCATCCCATATAAATAGAGGAAGATTGGCACAGATGTTAGCTCAGCGCCAATCTTCCCCACAAAAGAAGGAGAAGAAGAAGAAATGATCTGAAATTGTCCCCTTTCCTATATAATTAGACCTCAAGTGCACAGAATTGGACTATTCATAACCTTTTGTTCATGACGCATTCTCACCAGTTATTTAATTGGCTCCCGCTGAAAAACAAAACAACTATGACCTTTGCATTGTTCTACATGATGTAGCCCCCCCCCCCCCAACAAAAAGAGCATCTTCCTATATACAATTGCGGGGATTTCTTTGTACTTAATATTATACTGCTAAGATGTACCCATATTGTTGCCTGTCAGTATTGTGCATTCTGGCTGCGTGTGTGTACAGCACAGTACGTTCATCCGCTCTCTCGTGGACAGACATTTCGTGTTTCCAGGTGTTTGCTCTTGCGATCAGGCTGCTCTGAGCGGTGCGCATGACTTCAGGTGCGCATGCGCAGAAATGCTGGGGCAACTGCTCGACATCGGGAGGTGTTGTCAAGCTAAGATCGAATATCTCCTGTATGTTTTTTGATTATCTGTATTTCTTTTGTGTGAAGTGCCTGCTTGTGCCTCTTGCCCATTCTTCTATTGGGTTATAATGTTTTTTCTACTTTATGAAAATTCTGCCCTTGCTTTTCCTTGCTCAGTGCCTGGGTGGCTTAGGGGGGACTGATGGTTTTATTACTCTTGTACAGGTAAGGGAACAGAGGTTCAGAGAAGTGACAGGGCTTGTTCAAAGTCACAGTCAGTAGCAGCCCTTCTGCCCTGAGCTGATACCTTCTGAGGCCATTGGGCATCGGCTAAGAAACCTTCTCTGCCCCTCAAGCTGGGTCAGGGCCCCCCTGGCTCCCAGCATCTCTCAGCCCCAAACCATCCCATGAGCTAATTGTCTCCCCAGTGAGACCTTCCTTGCCCCCTGGTCCTCTTAAAGTTCTTTTGTTCTCTCCCTGCCGAGCTGTAATGATCAAGGCGTGTCCATGTTTGTTTCATTATTGCCATTCTCCTCCATCAGACCAGGAGCTCCCTGAGGGCAGGGACCCACAAGATACCTGGCTACAGTAGGTGCTCAATTAAGGTTGCTTCCTGGATGAACTGTCTTTTTCCTTGTCTGCACCCCCAGCCCTCTGGATTCTTCCTGAGGTTAGGGCTGGGTCTGAGCTGCCTCTGTGTGTTCCCAGCGCCATCTCCAAGGAGCACAGAGAATGTTTGTTGAACAAATCAATGAGGGAGGGAGGAGGCAGCTGCATCCATTGCTAGGACAGAGCCAAGGCCCCTGGGCTTTTCCTGCTTGGAATGGAGATCTCCCCCAGACAAGCCCTAGTTCCTAACTCTGGCTCCCCGATGCTTGGCCCTGCCCGCCTGGCTCCCTGACCTCTAGCACCAGCAGCCAACACACACAGGTCTCCTGTCCTAGAAGTGCCTTCCCTGGGCCTGGCCTCCCTTGGAACCTTCCCTTCTCTTTACTTCTCCACCCATCACCTCCACTTTCTCCCCTCCAGCCCCTCCCTCGCTCACTCAACTCCACTGCCCCATCATGTCACTGTGGTTCACCTCCACCTCTCTGGCTCCTCCTCCTCCCCAGCCCTCTAATGTTGGAGTTCCCAGGACTCCTCCCAGGCCCTCCCTTCTTCTCCTTCCCTCCCTCAGGAAGCCCATCCACCTCCTCAGCCTCAAGCCAAAAGCGGGATGACCACTCCTTCGGCTTTGTAACTTTTCCAAGAAGACTTCCTGGGTGTCTCCAGACCCTGTTGACTCCTAGCTCCTACCCAGGTAGAAGCCTCACCCCCAGGCTGGACCCTGGCCTCCACCCCAGGCCAGGACACTGCCTGGCCTCCACCTAGGTCCACCATCTCGGGATGGAACCTAAGTAAAGGGATTCTTTTTGGCTGTGGGTAACAAAGGCCCAGAAAACTAGTGGCTTAAAAAAGACAGACATTTATTTCTCTTTCCTGCTAAAGTCTGGATTTAGGTGGTCCCAAACTGGAATGGTCAGAGCCCCAAGCTGCTTCTCATGGTCCAAGGTGATGCTCCAGCTGTGATGTCCCCATTGTAAGCAACAAGAAGGGAGGGAGGCAAAGGATACCTACCTCATAAAGTCATCCCCTGTCCCCAAAGTAAACCACGCTATGGTACTTTGCTTATATCCCACTGGCCAGGAGTAGGTTACCTGGCCACACCTGCTGCCAGAGAGGCTGAAGTTTTCATCCTAGGAGGTCATGTGCCCAACTAAAAGAGAACTGATATTGTAGTTGGCACTTAGCTGTCTGTCACAACTTCCTAGGGGTCCCCAGTTACTGGACTGGACCAGACAGATGGGTACTTGGAAGGCAGGTGAGGAAAAGAAAGGGGAGGGAGGGTGAGGCAGGAGGGATCTGGTATCTGGGTTAGAGAAAGGCTATGTGATCTTGGGAGGTCAGTTCCCTCATCTGGGCCTCAGTTTCCCCATCTGTAATAGGAGATATTATAAGGATTAAGTGAGAAGACGAGTGTACAGCACATTGCATGGTGCCTAGAACCCACAGAGCCCAGCCACTGGCCACTGCTGTCATTGTTGTGGCTCCCCAGTGCTTCTCCGGGCTGGAACCAGGCCTTTCCCCCTCTAGCCCTGCTAACTCTCCAGCCTCATCTCAGGCCACAGCATTCTCCTCCTTCCTCCAGCAACCTCCATGCCTTTGCCTATGCTCTTCCCTCCCCCAGGAAGTCTTCCCCAACCCACGGAAGAATTGCCTCGGACCCTCACCACCCTCCACCTCCACACCCCTGTCTGTGTCCCTCTGTCTCCCATCCTGCAAGCAGACATCCCCAGGGTCAGCCCCCAGCCCTGCGCCATCACCGAGTGTGCGCTGGGTTAAAGTGAGGAGGGAGAAGGGGGGATGAGAAGGAGGAAAGAAACAAAAGGAGAGAGAAGGGAAGGGGGAATTCAAGCCCTCCAAATGGTACTTGGAGTCCCTGGTCCTGGCACGTAATAAATGGGTTTTCCTTATAGGAGCAGATGAAGGTCGTGGATTATGGCCCTTGTTCTCAAAAAAGCGTGCTGAGTTTTTTGTCTTAAAAGACTGGCTGCCTCCCAACTGAAGGAGAAAGAGAAACCTTTGCCACCACCTGCTCAAAGCCTCTTGTTTAGAAACCTCCTGTGCCTGTTCCCAGAGAGACCCCAGAGGCCCTTGTGTGCACAAAAGGCAAAACCATCACAACGGGAACACTCATGGGACGCTTGCTGGGTTCCAGGCGCTGTTCTGAGTGCTCTGCACCTGTTAATTAACTGAATCCTCACAACAACTTTACAAGATAGGTGTCTTTATTGTTCCCATTTCACAGTTGGGGAAATTAAGGTACCAAGAGGTTAAGTAACTTGCCCAGAGTAAGACACCTAGTAAGTGGTGGAGCCGGGATCCACACCTGGGCGATGGGCTCTGGAGCCTGGACCCTTGTGCTCTTCTGCCTCGCGAAGGGAAGCTGGGAATGTGATTTACCTATGGCCCACAATTTCCACTCTTGGAAAAGTAACCAAGAGGTCACAGTTCTCATCAATCTGCTGGGACAGTCGTCTGGGACCCTCTACAGGGCTCAGCCAGGGCTCTGGGCAGACGCCCTCTGCCTCCCGCTCCCGTTGGCCCAGTCCCCCAGGACCAGCAACTGAAGAGTCTGCTCTCAGACTCAGGACGAGATGGAGGGTGGGGAGAGCTGTACTGCCTGGAGTGGCATGACGTCAGATGGGGAATGAGAGCTCGTCTCTGTCCTCTGACGTCCCCATACATCTATCTTACTGTGACTCAAAGAATCAAAGTTCCTTCTGTCCGAAGTGTCAGCCCCCCCAGCAAGGGCACTTGGAATGATTCCCAAGATGGGTTGGGCCTGGTTCCCCACTGCCTGCACCGGCTGCAAGCACAGCTCTGACGTTACTATGGAGTTTAACCCTGCAGCACTCTCTGCACGCCTCCAGTGCCCACCAGCCTTGGGGACTGGGCAGGGCTAAGGGAAAAATACTGAGTGAGTTATGCCGTCCTCTCCCTCCCTGCCACGTCCCTCTGCCCTTCCCTCTCCCCCTTCTACCTTCTAAGAAGGAAGACTCTTTGCTGTGGCCGGTTCTGTCCTGCAGGGGTCTGTGTGGTGTATCAACAGCCAAGGGCAGACCAGATTGTTCTGCAGGAGGAAAGCTGAGACCTGGGAGGGAGGAGGGAATAAGGCCTGCAGGAGAAGTGAGGGGGCACGGGGCAGGGGGGCGGGAGTGGGGTAGGGGGAGCTGAGGGAAAACAGCAGAGAGGAAGAGGAGCTGCAGAGGCAGCTGAAAGGAGAGGCGCCCAGGAAAGCAGGGGCAGAGGACTTGCATGCTATGATTCCCCCGTGCTGCCTCCTTGGGGGCGCCTCAGGGAAGATGCCTTTCCAAGGATTGTAAGGCTCAGGCCCGTGTCTGAGATGCCCCCATATGAGATGGCCTCCAGGCAGCCTTCCAGGGACCCACAGGCCCGAACGACGGCGCTGAGCCAGCAGCGGTGGAACCCAGCAGGAGCAGTCTGTCATGAGGCCAGTCTGCAGGCTCCTGGCCACAAGACCTCCACGGAGAGACCTCCTGGTGGCCCTGGGGGTGGCCCTGTGTCTCCTCAAGCTGCTGACTTCTCCTTTAAGAATGAAGCAATGTTGAAGGGTTATTCCCCCTCACTTGGGGGGCCTGGCGGAGGTGTCCCAGGCACCGTGGACACCCTGAGCCTAAAATAGGCCTGTTTGAAGAGGTAGGTGGTGGAGAGGTGGGGTCTGGAGCTCTTCCAGGCATTGAATGCTCCGCTCCCACTCAGCTTCGTTTCTTGTGACCCCCTTCACCTACCCAACCCCTGGGGCTTAATTGAAACTCACTGTGCTTTACAGCCAGGCTCAGAGCATCGCCTCTCTAGGTTTTGTACACACAGTGCCTTCCACCAGGAGCAACCTCCTCCTCTCTGCCCTTTGGATTCCTCCCCAGCTCCAGCCCCACCTCTTCTAAGAAGTGCTCCCTGATTTCTCCCTCTGATGAGCCCCCACAGCCTGAAGCATCTGGCCCGTTCTTGCCATTGTCTGGAGGGTGGCCACGGGACAGCCCTTATTTTCTCAGCTTTCACACACATGAGGCCACGTGCCCTCCATCCCAGCTCTCTGCCTATCTGCCACAGGGCACAGCCTAGCACAGAGCTGGTCCAGGCTGCATGAAAGTGCTCCCCACTTCTGTTTGTGGAGCTCCCACTCAGCTGTCAACATCTGGTTCAGATGTTTCCTCCTCAAAGAGGGCTTCCCTGACTTCTTGGACTGGGTCATGGGCATCCTCTGGGCACCCTTCCCCCCCATCCATGCTTCCCTCTGTCACAGCCCTGACATCACTGTGTCAGTGTCTGTACCTACAGTAGTTGGGAGCCTATATGGGGCAGGTCTGGGGCTGGTTCTTCTGGGGCCCCAGAACCAACCCAGGCCCAAGCACAAGGAGTCACTAAAAGTTTGCTGAGTGAATGGAACATCACACCCTCGAGAGCTCCTATTGATCCCTCAAAACCCACCTCAAATGCCCCTTCCCAGAAGCTCTCACTTCCCTCTCCCATCTTCCCTCACTTCCTTCATTGGTGACTCCAAAGCATGTAGCATACTCCTCAATGACAGTACATGTCACACTATATTTTTGTGAGCAGCTTAACGTGGCTTCCCCAACTCTCCATGGCTGACTGGGACCTTCTGGAGAGCTAGGCCCAGGCCTGTCTCTCTCTGTGCCCACAGGGCCTGGTCCAGAGAAACGTCTCAATAAATAATTGTTGGTGAAATTTTGGGGTCTCTGGGGGACCTCAATCCCTGCCCCCCTGAGCTAAGCTCTAATTCTCTGCATAGTTTGGGGTTGGTGGGGCTTCTGGTACCCCAGCCACAATGTCAAACATGACGGCTGCCCAGGTCCCAGGTATCCTGCCCCGCTGGGCTCAGCGACCCCGCCGCTGCCACTTGGCTGTGAGTTTCTGTAGCAGCTCGTGTGGCCGCTGGCGGAACTTATTCTGGGTGAAGTAGAAGAGGATGGGATCCAGCACGCTGTTGGCACTGGCAAAGGGCCGCGTGACTTTGTAGGCGGCTGCAAAGGCCTCCAGAATGGGGCAGGGGATGCCAGGTGTAGAGCGCACCGCCAGGTAGGCTGTCTTGGTGACATGGAAAGGCAGGAAACTGATGGCGAAGACGGCTGTCACCACCACAGCCATGCGGGCGGCCTTGCCACGCCGCTCCCGGGCCACGGGCTCTGCCGGGCCATCCTGGCGGCACAGACGGTGGGCCAGGCGACAGTAGCAGGCCAGCAGGGAGGCAAAGGGCAGCAGGAAGCCGATGACCGTGAGGGCTATGCCATAGGGCAGGTAGCAGGTGGCCAGGGCGGGAGGGCTCAGGTCGTAGCAGACGGTGCGGTTGCGTTGGATGCCTGTGGCAGCAAAGAGGGCTGTGGGCAAGCACTGGATCATCACAGCCAGCCACACAGCCCCACACACTAGCCAGGCGGCCCGGCGGCCCCCATGCTTGTGCCAGGTGGCCAGAGGGTGGCAGATGCCCAGGTAGCGCTGGAAGCTGATGCACGTGAGGAAGAGGATGCTGCCGTGCAGGTTGGCGTAGAAGAGGAAACGGACGAGGCGGCAGGCGAGGTCACCAAAGGGCCAGTGGTCACTGTGGGCGTAGTTGTAGATGAGCAGGGGCAGGGAGCAGGCATACAGCAGGTCAGCCAGGGCCAGGTTCAGTGTGTACACGGCTGTGCGGGTCAGGGCCCGACGGGACATGCAAATCTGGGCAATGACACAGGCGTTCAGCGGCAGGCCAGCCGCCAGCACCACTGAGTACACAGGTGGCAGCAGCAGTCGCTTGAAGTTCTCTCGGTAGACACAGGTGGTGGGCGGTGAGCCCGGAGCTGGGCTTGTGCCGTTGTTCCACTCCATGGCTGCCTGACCGGGCTTCCTACGTCCAGAGAGGCTGAGGAAGCAACACATAGCCTGTCAGTGACCAGACTCACTGCCCACCTGGTAGGCCCCTGTCCCCTCTCTGCCCCTTGATCTTCCCACCTGAACTATTTCTGATACCACTTCAAGGAGGCCCCAGACAGCCCTCACTGCAAGGAAACCTAAAATACAATAAAGCTCAAGCTTGGGAGAAATCAATTCACTTTCTTTCTCTAATATTCATTTCCCACTAGCCTTCTTGGTGAACTTCTATTCATCCTTCAAAACCTTAGTCAAATGTCTCCTCTGTAAGTAGAGATTGATGGGCTGGTTTGAATCCCAACTCTGCTACTTCCTGACTATGTGACTTTGGGCGAGTGATATACCTTCTCTGAATCTCAGTTTCCCCATCTGAAAATGGGGGAATAATACACCCCCTTAGGATGTCATGAGGTCAGAGGCACTAAATCACGCTGTGCAGAGCTTCCCTCGGGCTCTCTGGAGTTTGGAGATTGTGGTCATGTGGACCTGCCAGTCTGTCCCTCCCCACAGACCAGGAGCCTCATGAGGGGAAGTGGCAGGCCTGGTGCCTCACTGTGTCTGACAACCCGGGGTCCAGGGCAGAGAGGGCCCTGGTAACTGAACGGATCAACAGGAACAAAATGTCCACACACCGTGAGCTGACCAAGGACAGCACCCACCTCCTCAGCCTGGACTCCGCCTTCCAAAGCCATGGTCCTTTTGGCTGCAGTCTTCCTATCTGTCAAATGGGGGAAGGAGGTGATTCAGGAGTTCTCTGAGCCTCCTTCCTCTTTTCTTGAGGCTGCAGAGGCTGGTTAGGCAAAGCCACTGAAGCCACAGCGCCCTCTGGTGGCTAGAGTGAAAACAGCCTCCTGGAAGGAAATGGCCGAGGGACCAGGCCTGACAACAGCTGTGAGAGAGAAATACAGACGCAGTGCGGGGCATTGATCGCTCAGTGTTACTCAGTGAGTTAGAGGCAGAGCTAGAACTAGAATCCAGTCGCCTGAAACCTAGTGTAGCCCACAGACATGGAACGTAGAGGTTACAAGCCCAGCTTCAGAGCTAGGCAGGCCTGGTTCAAATCCTGGCTCCCCTTCTTCCATGCTGTTCAAACCAGGGCATGTCACTTGCCTTTTCTGGGCCTGTGTCCTAATCAGTAAAATGCATCATAGGCCTGACATGCAGTAGGTGCTTAATAAATGCAATGCCATGCCATTGCATCCTACACCTTGTCCTTCCACTCATCACTTTGGGCTGAGTTTTGCGGGGAGTCAGCAGCACAAATGCCTTAAAGGATAAATCTGACTTCTTGACGCTCACCTCCAAACTGGCATTTCCACATTCACTGGGGTCCAGAGAGAATTCACAACTTAAAGCCGATGGACCTGTAAGGCAGAGCCTTTGAGATAGCGAGTCAAATGCTCCCCCCGTCCCCATTTTACAGATGCAAGAAACTGAGGCCCAGAAAAAATATGAAGTCCTGCAAATGCAATGAGGGAGATAGAGGGTTGAGGCCGCGTATATGGGCTCTGGTCCAGATGCCCAGTTTCAAATCCCAGCTCTGTCACATGTAAGCTGTGTGGCTTAGGCTCGTTACTGCACCTCCGTGCCTCAGTTTCCCCACCTATAAAATGGGGTAACATAGTCCCTGCCTAAAGGATTGTTGTGAGGATCAGTGCCCAGCACAGGGCAAGTGTTGGCTGTTCTTAATGTCAATATACCTGCTAAGTAAAGTTATAAGAGTTTAAAAAGTTATAGTAGAGCAAAGCAGAACTCCCCAAACTGATTTCTCCCAACTTAAAATTGGATTTTGATGAAAATGCTTTACCCAGATTCTGGGCAACTGCAAAATGATGGTGTTTGGATTCTCTAGTCTGCCTCCCAGCCCCCCCCCCCCCCCGCCCCCCTCATCCCCACCCCTGCATCGCCTTTAGTTGTCAAAGGTTCTTTGCGGGGCTTTGGCCCATTGCTGGGAGTGCTGGAGGCCAGCTCACCAGCTAGGCATGATGGGGGCGGGCAGGCCAGAGGAGGACGCAGGGCGGTCCCCCATTGTAGCCAGAAAGCCAAAAGTAGTACAGGCAAGAGAAAGTTCCTTTTCTCATCTCTTCATTCACTTGTTCGGGCTGTTCTTCCATTCATGCATTCATTCATTCTCTTGTTTTCACATGCCAGGCATTTAATGGGTACTTGCTGCCTGCTGGATGCATGACACAGGATACGGGTGTGGATGTAGATGGGTACATACGTACACAGATGTACTCATACATATATATACACACACATATGCTAGTCTGAGTGGGGAGACCAGTATGAGCCATAAGATAGAAGAAACTTCTCAAGGAGGATGAAGGATGGAGCAAGACTCTGATGGTTGAGGAGGATTTCCCTGGGTGGAGAGAGGTGAGGACCCCGGGGGTGTCCCAGGTGGGAGGAAGGCAGAGCAGGCAGGGGCTGAGAGGAGAGCAGGCTGCTAGGACAGAGGGGAATGGTGAGGGGAGGAGTCGGGTAAAAGGGACGGTGCTGTGCCCCCGAACTCTCTTCTGGGAAGCCTGTCGCCCTCAGACACCACCCCAGGAGAGAGCCCTCTGCCTTAAGTGACTGGAGACTCCACTCCCTGGTGAGACTGGTCCTCTTGGAAGGAGGCAGGGGCTGCACAAGGGGATCAGGGCCCACCTTCAGATCCACTCCAGAAAAGGCAGGCCTGGCCGTCACCCTGGCTCCCTCATCCACTCTGCCTTCTGAGGACCTCGGAGGGGTGAGCTGTTCTCCCAGTTCCTGGCAGGACCTGGTCCCGAGGGAGGGCTAGCTTGGCCCCCACTGCCTCCCTGCAGCAGCTGACATTGACTCCCTCCAGCGCTCACATCTGGACCAGCTCAGACCCCAGCCTCTCCTTGGCCTCCAGCTATTCTGCCCGTGGTGGGGGGCTTTCTCACAGGTGGCTCTGACTACATCCTTCCCTGTGTCCCTCTGCCCTTTGGGGAAAAGCTCAAACCCCTGCCCTGACATTCGAGCTCCCTGCCGAGCCCTCCAGGCTCATCTGAAGTACCCCAGGTCCCTCCAATCTGCCCTGACCTCTCTTGCTACACTGTCCCCAAACAGCAAGACTGCCACATAGCCATTCACAGCCAGAGAGGCAGACTTGGCCTCCTCATCTTTGCTGTTCCCTTCACACAAAGTGCCATTCAGCCATCTCCGCTCATCAAAACCCTAAGTGTCCATCAAGCTCCAGACCCCATCTTGCTTCTTCCCTTTCTGATTCCCCATCTGGGCAGAGGCCCTTCCTCTGGGCCCCCCGACCCTGTGGACTTCCTTTAGGTCAGTGCTGGATCCAGCCTGCCTGCCCAAAGTCACACTACCTTGTGTCCAGACCCCCCACCCCACCCCCCACTGGCCCATGGCCCCAGATGCACCAATACTCACATGCAGCCTCCTGTCCCCAAAGCGCCTTGGTAGCACCACGTGTGTAGGGGCAAGGGGAAGCCAGACACCGGGCTCCCCACCCTCCTGCCCTCAGCCCAGGCTGCAACACTCCCACGGGCTGGGCAGCTTCCTCTTTCCCGGCAGGGCCGTCACTGACTGAAATAGCCCCTGCGGGGGCCACCCCTTCCCTGCCACCCCCAACACCGAGGCCTGGCGGAAACTGAGCCTAAAGGAGCAAGGAGGCGGAGGAAAGGTCTTCCTGGAACCCTCTCCAACCCCAGCTGAGGAAAGAGGGTAGTGAGGGGGTGGAGAGAGACTCCGACCAGAGGCTGCTGGTCAAAGGCCAGCCCCACAGACCCAGCAGCTTGCTTTCTCCGCAGCCCTCTCTCAGTCTTGTCATCTGTCAAATGGGTCTCCTCTAGCTGTAACACCCAGGGCCATCTTCCCAGTCACCCACTCCTCCTTTCTTCATTCGTTCAAGAGTCATCCGTCGACATGTCCATCCTCCGTGTGATGTGTTCGCATATTCAACCACCTTCTCCCTCCCTCCTTCCCTCTCTTCCTTCTCTCCTCATGCTTTTCTTGAGCATCTACTATATGCCATCAGATCCTCCCACATTCCCCCACTTAGCAGTCACTGTCCCCTTCCACATGGCAGGCCAAGAGCTCACTGGGAGTGACGGGCATGGGTTGTGGGCATAGATGTGACATCTCTGAGAACTCACCTGGGTGAGACTCTCCCTGCCTGTGCCAAACCCTCCACCGGCCCCTCCTCACCACCAAAGCACACTCAGAGCTGTTAGGACGCCCAGAGGAGGAGCTGGAGCTCCTCACTGTCCCTAGAAGGCCAGCTCCAGTGTGGAGGCAGCATTTGGGAGGGTGACCTGGAGGAGGTGGGCTTTGATTTGGAGCAGCTGAGGCAACGAGGGCAGGGGGCAGGGAGTGCAGGGAAGGAACACTGCCCTGGGAGTGGAGGCCCAGCTTCCTGTTCTGCCTTGGCCACCACTCACTGTGTGACTCTGGACGAGCCCCTTCCCCTCTCTGAGCTCCTTTGGTAGAATGTGATCATACTGGCCACCAGCTTGTTGTGAGCATGAACTGCTGGAGGGAAGAAGGACCCTTTTTACCCTGTAAGGCCTCACCCCCAAACCCATTTTACAGGCAAGCAAGTCGGGGCCAAAAGTTTGGACCAAACTGAGAAAATTCAGGTTTTAACTGCTGGTAAACACGTGGTCCCTTGTGCATGGATTGAGCACCTACTGCTTATTCAGGTTTGTGCCAGGAGGTCGCTTGTACCAGCTGTGAGAGTGGACCTTCTGGTCTGAGTTGAGCTGTGCTGGGCCCCAGGAGGGCAAAGAGGCCTGGCCTTCAGTCCAGCAGCCAGGCCTCTGTTGGGTTCCCAGAATGACCTCCTCTGGTCACCTCCACCAGGGTGTCTGTCCCAACAATGGGAGCAGCTCCAAGGGCTTCCTGGGGGTGTCAGCCAGGTGGCATTTCAGCATGATCTGTCTGACTCTATGACCCCCTCGTTCTACCCTTGTTACCCCCAAATGCATGCCTAGATGCTCAAGCCGGGGAATTCCCAGGGAGCGCTTCTTCCTGGCACTGACAGCCTTTGGCCATGAGATGGCGCCAGCACACTGCCCAGGATGGCCAGCCTCGCACCGTCAGGCAGGGCAGCCTCCCTGCAGAGGCCTCCCCTCTGGGACCGGTGCTGAGCAACCCCAGGAATGGGTTCTCAGCCTCTGTTCCTCCTGACCCACTCCACCAGCCTCTCTCATATGCATCATCCCCAGATAAGCTCCAACCTTTGTTCTCAGATCCTCGCCTGGTCAATGTGGCTCCCAGGAGACACTGGGAGCGCTGGCAGGGTGACAGGGCCCATACTGAGCCCTATCTGTCTGAAGTAGAGGCCCAGGAGTGTTGCCCTGTCACCAGACATCCACTGCCCATCTCCACTCCAGGTACACCATCAGCATAAAAACGGAAGTCCCTCACCCAACGAGCGGACAACTTCTGCCGGTTTCCTTTTTTCAGTTCAGGTGATGAAACATGGAGTCTGTTTATGCCTGTGGCAGAAGCAATTCAGTTTAGATGTAAGGAAGAACTGACAAGGGTTGAAGGTCCTTGGGCTGCCAAGACCCTATGGTCTCAGGTCACCCCTTTAGATGACTCCGCAGCTCCCCCAGCCCACACCCACCCCCGCCCCGAGCCCCTCATATCTGGAAGGGATGAGGAGGCCTCACGGCCAGAGGCAGGAGCTGGAAGCCTGAGTCACCACCTGCCAGCAAGCCAGGAACCAGCCCAGACCAGGCTGGATGTGGGAAGAAGCTTTTCAACCTTGGCTGGCCTGCCTGCCTGCTGGGAAACAAGGCCTGGAAACCCCCTTGCTGGCCCCTGGCCTGTGAGCTTAACAGCACGGTTACAGGATGACAGGGTCAAGACCCAGCTTCCTTCCCCTGAGGAGTCAAACAGGCTGGGATCCATCACCAACTTGCTGTGTGACCTGGGGTGAGCCATGTACCTCTCTGAGCCTGAGTCTCCTCCCCATAAACAGGGCTAGTCATGGTGCCTACCTTACAGAGTCCTTACACCTTCTGTGCTCCAGTCACAAACCCATCCTGATCCCAGGCAGCATCTAACCTGGGGCACAGGGGTGGCCCTGAGCCCACCTCGGGCCAGCCTGAGGCCAGGTTCCTGATGCCAGTGCCTCCCTGGCCCCCAGAGGACAGCAGGCAGGGGGCAGAGCCAACCCTCCTGGAGGAGATTTGGTCTCACCTGTGGGATCAGGCTGCCCACAGAAGCAGGCCAACCTGGCAGGAGGGAGGCACAGGGAGGGCAGGGGACCTGATTTCTCTTCTCTTTTCCCACTTCCCCTTCTTCCCTCCTGCTCAACAGGAATCGAACCTGGAACTGAAACAGCTGTTCGGAGTGCGAGGAAGGGGAAGCTGTAGCCCGGTGTGGGGGGAGGGAATTCGGGGGTAGAGGCTGCTTCTTTTAGTTTCTCCCCGGCCTCTATGGGCCCGAGCAAAGAGGGAACTTGCGTCTCCTCACCTCTCCCGTGCCCCAGGCCCCTGCAACCCTTCACTGAGCCACATAATCCCCATCAGAGCCTGGACAGAGGTTTTTATTGGGCATTGACGGTGCACGAAGCACTGTGCAGAAATCCTGTGCGGGCCGTGTCTCATTCACTCTGCCCAGTGACCATCTCCACTTCACAGGGGAGGAGGCTGAGGCCTGGCAAAGTCCACAAGAGGCTCTATCTTAGGAACGTAAATGAAGAGGTCGGAGGCCACAGTGGCCCTGGTGGGCACAGGTCTGAGAGGTCACAGGGCAGCCTCGGGGCTCAGGAACTGGGGGAGAGAGCACAGGGGCCCGGAGAGCAGTAGCAACGGGGCGGCCGGGACAGCAGAGGGGGAGTCTGCGCGGCTCGGCTTTCCAAGTCTATGCTTGCGGGGCCGCAGCACCTCCCACCAGGGCTCTGGGAGATCCCAGTACCTTCCAAAAAACCCTCTTCCCCTGGAGCTGGTGTGGGAGGGTCTCTCTTCCTTGCCTGGACCCCCAGGCTGTCCCATTTCTTCTTTTAAATCTCCCTGCGGAGGTGTGCCACTTGGATCTCCCTTTAGAAAAGAACCTACTGGTTAGCTGCAAGGAGTGCTGTCGGCTGGCAGCCTTCTCTGGTGCCTTCAGGACCCGCCCATCCTCCAGATAACCAGGCTCCAGTCTGCTGGGAAGAGATGGTCCAGGTCCAGCTGTCTGGCCTGCCCTGCAGACAGTCATTGTTCTGCTCCCCTGTAGTTTCTTCCTGCCCAGCTCCCAGCCCCCGTCTCCTGATGATGGCCCCGCCTCCTGTTTTCCCTTTGTGGGGTGCCCTCCTTCCTCTCCTGGAGTCTTGAGGATCTGGGAGTGGTGGGCCTGTGACCTGGGCCTGCCAGTGGGGAAGAGTGGGCTCCTCAGGCCTCATCACCGCCTCAGGGGTGGCTGGGCAACCTTCATGGGGTGCTCAGAGTCAATGCTGGAGCTTTGGCCGGAACAGTGGGAAGGAGATGGGTTCTCGCTGGGTTTGCAAAGCTGGTGTGAAGTGAGCCTGAGCTGCTGGAGCCAGGTGAACTATGTGCAGCCACTGTCCAAGGCACTGCAGATACTACCACTAGCAGGGAGACTGTGCTAAATAAAGCCAAAGGATGGCAGAGTTGAGAGATGGGAACACACAGGTTCCTGAGAACACCGTTGAGTGCCTGGATCCAGCTGTGCCTAAAGCTTTACCTCCCACTGGACTTTCTCGCGGTGTGAGCTGATAAATTCCCTTCCCGCCTCAGTCCATTTGACCTAGGATTCTGTCACTTGAAATCAGGAGTCCTGCCTGTAGTCCTGCACGCCCAGGCCTCCCCTCTCCTCTCTCCACAGCCCGTGTTCACAGCTTTGGCCCCGGAACCCTAACATCCCTGCAGGAGAGGCTGGGACTGGCCATGTACCTGGAGACCACCAGCAGAGGGGCGGGTGGGGACTGAGGGATTGTCAGGTTGAGTCTGACCCCCACAGGGGCAGCCAGGGAAGGCCCCAATTCATTTCCCATGAGGAGACCTCCTCCATCAGCTCCCAAAGTAACCCGTATGTCCTCTTGGGAGCTCCTGGGCAGGACTCTGGAAAGCTGGGACCCAGGTTCCAGTGCTAGATTCATCTTCCACTTGCTGGGTGGCCCTGGGGAGGTCACTTCACCTCCCTGAGCCTCATTTCCCTGAGCTCCTTCACTGCGACAGTTTCTTGGCTACTCAGCAGGTGCCCCGCGATGAGCTACGTGCTTTTGCTGTAGGATCTCCTTTGTGCTGACAACAGCCTGTGGAGTGGGTTGTATTAGCCCCATTTTACAGACGAGGAAAGGCTTCGAGAAGGCTGGCGATTTGCCCGAGGTGACCCAGTGAGTCAGTGGTGAGCCAGGACTAGAACGCAGATCTGGCTCATGATAAAGTCTGTGCTCAGGAAGAGAGGTGACATTTCCCTATGGGAAAACTGAGGCCACACAAAGGAACTTGCCCAAGGGCACTGTAAATCCACCACGCCAACCGGCCTGAGGCAGGACAAAGAAACAGGGGTGGGGAGTCAGGGCAGAAAAGAAGACCAGCCCAAGGGCCAGTGTCAGCCAGACTCCTTCCCTTCTCTAACTTTGTTAGGAATTGGGGACAAGGTCCGCTTTGCCTTTGGGGCCTCAGAGACCAGCACAGGCTCCAGCTTCCAAGAGGCACCGGGAAATGTCAACTGAATGGACCCAGTCTGCAAAGATGAGCCACAGGGCTCTGTCCTTGGTGCTGCCTGGCTCAATAAAAATTTTTATAATCTTTGTCTTGGCCGACGACGGAGACTTGTCGGGGGAAGGCAATGGCTGCAGGAATAGCACCTCTGAGCCTGCCTGGGTCCCCCGGCCTCTGACTCCTCAGGAAGGGCAGATCGCCAACCCTGCTTGAGTGTTTTTTGTGGGTTATGGTCCTGCCTGTTTCACAGACAGACAATGAAGCCCCAAAAGTAGGCAATTTGACTACAGCTCTCACAAACAAGGTTTGGGTATGAAGGAAGCCTCAGAGAACCCCTCACCTCCCATGAAAGGCAGCCCCCTGTCTTGGTCCTGCTTTGACCATTCCCAGCACCTGAGCCCACCTGGTAGAGACAAGACACCCAAATGGACCCCAGAGCCCAGCAGTCAGTGACAGGGCTCTGAGTTCTGGATCCTCAGGGCCAAAGAGGCTTAGAAGCCTCTGACCCAGAGCTCTCCCCTACCGCTCAGAGAAGGAGGCTCCCTGAAGTCGCTTTGACAGGGCTTGTCTGCCCCCTGCTTGCACACTCCCCATGACAGGGAGCTCACTCCTTCTCTCCCAGGCCACTGCTTTCCTCCTTAAGAAAGCTCACTGGAGATGTGCTTTGTCGCACCAAGCCCTGACATTTGCTCCTAGTCACTGCTTCCCTTCCCCAGTCTGGCCTGCCTCTGGGGTCACAGAGCTTGGCTGCCCCCAAGCTCCAGGCCTGGGAGGAGGAGAGCAAAGTCAGGGGTTCTGCCTGGCTCAGAGTGTCGTGCGGGAGGTCAGCAGTGACACAGGAGGCTCCTGCCATGGAGCGCATTGTTGTGTGTTCAGTGTGTGTGAACACAGGACAGACCTCACCTCCTTCAGGCAGTCACTCAAATGGCACCTTCTCGAGGAGGCCTTCCCCCACCACTCTAGCTAAAATCGCCACCTCCCACCCCTGACACACGTGCTTCCTACTCTCCTGCTTTGTTGTGTTTCTCCCTAGCATTTCTCATCTCTTAACACTATTTATTTATTTGTCTGCTAGTGTTCATCTCTCGCACAAGAACACGAACTCCACCAGGGCAGAGTTTCATGTTTTATTCACTACTGCACCTCCAGTGCCTCCGACAGCACCTGGCACATAGTAGGTACTCAATAAATATTTGTTGAATGAATGAATGGATGGATGGATGGACAGATGGATGAAATTCTAGGGGTGGCTCAAGAATGTCTACACAAAGAGGGCTTGGGGGCAGAAACCTGACTAGGGGCTTAGGGGACTCCCCTTGAGGCTATGTGTGTATCTAAGCTGTAGTTTGCACTTACCATATGTGTTTACTGGGCATCAGGAGCTGAGAGAGATCCCCCAAAAGCCCCCCAGGAGGCTGCCTCTATCTGGCTGTGGGTGAGATTCAAGCTGTGAATGTCTCGGCTGAGAAGGGTGAACAGGATGTGGCCTGGTGGCCTGGACTGCCTGCTGCTCCCTCCTGCCCTTTCTGAGGTCTTCCCTGGCCCTCTCGCCTCGCAGATCTGCATCTCCCGCAACCCCCTACACTGCTCCATGCTGCCCTCCTCCCAGAGCCGCCCAGCCTCCCAGCCTGCACACCACCACTCCCTCTACACCGGGACCTCTGATTTGGAGGTCCCCAGCACCCTGGGCCAGCATCTTCCTTCCCTCTTTCCTTTCCCTTGCCAGCCTGGACCTCCACCCCAGGACCCAGGATTCCTGTGAACACAGCTAGTGTGTTCATATCCTTCATTCATTCCAGCACCACCAGACTGCTCTGTCCTGCACTGCGGAGCTGAGTGTGGCTGAAGGGTGTGACTCAGCCAAGGGCACTAGAGCCCCAGAGACCCGGTCGCTGCCCCACTTGGCTGGGTCCCCAACCTTCTGCCTGTGCTGGAGCAGCCTCTCTCCCCTCTCTTCCTAAGCCTTTGCCTGATCTTTCTTGTCAGCCCTACACCGTCAACCCCCATGACCCCCAACTCCTCCCTCAGAACAGAGAGTCCTTCAGAGGGGCCTCCTTCAACTTCCTGGCCACCTCAATAAACCCTGTCTTCCCCTCTCTCCTCATTCCCCCACGGGCCACCTGGACCCCAGGCCACCTCCTCCTGTGCTGATACACCCCCCCCCCCCGCCCCCGCCACTGCCCCAACCCCGCTTTGCTGGCTCCTTCCCCTCCCTCAGCCCACAGCACTCTCATCCTCACCTCTCCCATCTTAGCAAAACCTCCTCTCCAACTGTGGCTCTTCCTCCCTTCACTGTCAAGCTTCTGGAATAGTCCTATTGCTCTGCCTCCACTTCCTCCCTCCCTGGCCCCATTTCTCACACTCCTACAGTCTAGCCCCTGGCAGCACAGGGAGCCCTTGGGCCCAGCTCAGGGAAGAGCAGTGGGCACCCTGTCTTTCTAGATGAGGCTGGTGAGATGGGACCATGGGAGCAAGTGACCGGCTGAGCTCCATCGCAAGGAAATCTCAGCAGTGACCCTGACATAACAGGCCTTGGGGAAAAAACAGGCCACTCAGAGGTGATTTCTGTTTGACATGCCTTCCCTGCACCCCTCCCCACCCCCGCACTGCTGAGGCTGCTGCAAGGCTGGGGGAGGGGAACCGCCTCTGTGGCTTCCAGGAAAGGGCCTGGACTCTGCCAGGAAGGTGAGGTGGGACTCAGGGAGGGCAATGGCACCTCCAGAACATCTATTTAGGTGGGGACTGGGGGATTCTGGAGGGTGTAGATGAGGGAACTGATACCTTTGCATAGCTCACGATGTAGGTATGAGAAGACATCGATTGTATTACAGAACAGGAGGGGCTGTGGATCACGCAGCAGGTGAGGGCAGGGGGCACAACTCCCCAAGCTGCCCCCTGGCATCACCCCTGGTCATACACAATATGAGGATCCACTCCAGAATGGGTCTCTCCCCAGAGCTCCCCGGAAAACCCAGAGTTCTTCCAGCCCCGTTAATCCTAATTCTCCCATTTAGTCCCATACACTCCCCCCAACTCATCCTTACCCCCAGGTAGGGTCCAGGTCAGTTAGATCCAAATGCCCATTCCTGGCATCCATACCCCTCTGCCACCCGTCACTGTTCCCTCTGCAGAGTTTGCACCTGGCAGACCTGGTTTCTGTCCTGGCTCTGCAGCTTAGGAGCAGTGACTTAACCTCTCTGAGCCTCAGTGTTCTTAACTATAAAATAGAGATAATAACACCCACCCCGCAGCACTGTTGGGGCTCAAATGAAGCAACAGATCTAGAACACCTAACCCAGTATCTGGTGGAAGCAGGTGTTCACTCAGTGGGCTTCTATTATTGCTCATAATTTTATCACAGACCAGCTGAGAAGTGGCCGCACTTGTAGTCTTTGCTTATTCACTCACTTACTCATTCATTCATTCATTTGACATGCATTTGCAGGGAGCCTTACCATGTGCAAGGATTTCATTGGGCTCTGGTCCCTGTCCTTGAGGACGCCCAGCTGGTGGGAAAGACAGATGAAGGGGTCTCTGGGAAGACAGAGGAGGCCCCTATCCTTGCTTGGGGTATCAAGGAAGGCTCCCTGGAGGCGGTGGAGTGTGGACAAGGAAGGGAGGGTGTTCCCTGCAGACGACCTGCCAGAGGTGTGAGGGCATGGGGTGTCAGCAAGTGTTTGTGTTTGCAGGAGGCGAGGCTGAGGGGTCATCAGAGCCGGGTCCCGACAGGCCTCAAATGCCAGGCTCCAAATTTGACCTCTGCATTGTGGGTGCCAGCCAAGGAGCCCTGCTGGTTTGTAAAGCAGGGCAGAAGTGTGATCAAATTTGAGATTTAGGAAGTTCCTTGCTCTGCTGGATGGAGCATTGATTGGATATGGTTAGAGCCCAGGTCAGAGAAAATAGGGCCTGAAGTGGGCCCCTGGCCCTCAGACAGAGAGGCTCCAGGGCCCACTGGTAGTAGGGCCAAATCAGAGGCCTTGAATGCCAGGCCCACAGCAGCCCCCTGCCTCTCTTCTACACACCCTTCCACAAGCCCGGACAGTCGGAGTGCTAGAAAGACAGATGGTGTCGGGGGGGGGGGGGGGTGGGGGTGGGTCTCAGAGAGGCCCTACTCCAGTCCTCAGGTCACAGACGGGAATCCGAGGCCCAGAGCAGGCAAGAGGACAGCCGATACCCCTGTAGTGAGTCGATGGGGTGCCTCCCACCCCTGTACCCCTTTCCCAAGCCTGCTGCTCCAGTCTGGCTCTCCTCTCCGGGGAAGCAAGGGCATGGATTTGGTAGATGGGGCCTTGAGGGGTCCAGAAGGATGACTCACTCCAACTGCCAGGCCCATGTGGGCCATCCCCACTTCAGTGGTGGATGGAAGACCTTAGGGCTTCCTGAGCTCTCTCTTCTCCTTCTTCACACTCATTTTGCAGCTGAGGAAACTGAGGCCCAGAGAAGAGAAGCATTCGGCTCCTGGGATAAACACATCTCCCTGGGCCTTGGGATGGCTGTCAGGGGTGGGAGACAGAATATCTGGGTCCTAGTCCTGGCCCTGCCATTGGGCAGCTCGACTCATGATTCCTGAGGATCAGCTGGTGAGGGGTGGAGCTCCGATGGCACCAGTGTCTGGCCCTGGCACAGCCCCTGTGCTGAGCACCATTCCCAGGGCGCGCTCCCCTTCCATACCAGCCTGTGTCTCTGCAAGCCATGGCTGAGGAGGACAAAACAGGAAGGAACCATGTGCCATCTGCTCCAGGGAGCTGTGGGTCTGGTCTGGTCTCTTCTCCGGCCAAGCAACCCAGACCCCACCCTGTCTGAGGGAGCTGGATGATCTCATCAGCACAGCTCAGCCAGGCTGTGCCCCTGTCCTCAGTCCCATGGTGAGCTTTCCCAAGGTGGCTTTGGTGGGGAGGCCTGGCTCTGGTCCCTGGAGCTTGCAGATGAGACCCAGCCCCTCAGTGTCTGGCCTTGTGCTTGACCTGGACCCTACCCAGGATGGAGATGGACGGGGGGAGCACATGGGACTGCATGGGAGATAGAGTTATGGTGCCAGGTGCCTGCTCTCCTCCAGTCTGACCTGCAGAGGCCAGGGGGCAGGGCCTACTCATTGCCATTTTCCTGGTGGCAAAGCTGAGGCCCCACTTTAAATCAATCACCAAGCCCTGTTTCTTCTGCATCCTTATATCTGTCAGACTGTTCCCCTTCTCTCATCCTGTGGTCTCTGACTCAACCTAGACTGCAGCCACTTCGTGCTCTCTGTCTCCCATCTCCCCAGCCAATTCATCCCCTTTCTGCAGCCAGAGGGGATGCTTTGCTCAGCAGAAATCCCTGCCTAAGTGTTTTATGGCTTCCCAGTGCCTGAGGATACAGGCAAACCCAGCAGCTGCCTTCTCTATTCTCATCACTCACTCCTGCTCCTTGCACGCCACCAGCAGGCCCTGAGCCAGTTTCAGTTCCTGGGACCAGCTGTGCTCTCCTTTGCCACTGGCTCAGTGCCGTTTCCTTCCCTGGATCACCATCTCCCCACATCTGCAGCTGGCATACTTCCTCTGTGAGGAGACCCAGGTCCTGCCATCTGGAGCTCAGTGTAGACAAGGGACATGAAGACCCCTAATCCAAGGCAGACATCAGTGCTCCAGAGTCCTGTGGAAGCTCAGGCAGGGAGGGAGGGATCGGCAGTCAGGGAAGGCTCCATGGAGGAGGCAGCAACGAAATGGCCAAGTGTACATGGAGGCAAAGAGCATTTCAGGCAGAGGGAACAGCAAGGGCAGAGGGATGAGGCACACTGAAGGATGGTGAGCATAGCTGGAGATGTCAGTGTACTAGCAAATGTGGTTGGAAAAGAGGCCCAAACAAAGACCAACAATGATATGATTTTGAGCCCTTACTGTGTACCAGATATACATTATTCCATTTAATCCCCATAATGACCCTGTGAGATAAGACTGGTGTCATCTCCATTTTATACCTCAAGTTGGGAAACCAAGGCACAGAGAGGTGACCCGACTTGCCCAAGGTGGCACAGATAGAAGGAATGGCTCCTGGACTATATTCCAGACTCCACATTCTCAGCTCCTATGATACACTAGGGCTGGTGTGGGGACGCTCTCAGGTGGCAGAGAAATCCATCCCCTCCATTGCTCTGCCCAACCTGCCTGGGACCCGGCTCGCCTGGGTTCACTCTCCCATTGGTCACAGGGCTCCATAAATGCTGCCTCTTCCAGGAAGTCTTCATGGACCAACTAAATGGATTCCCTCTACTTCTCCCAGAGCCCCCCATGGGAAGTCTGAGATGAGGGATGTCCTTTCAAGGAGAGCCTCTGACCCCAAATGTCCCTCAGAGTCCCAGACCCCTTCTGAGGAGGAATGTTTGCCTATCAAGCATCTCTCGCTATGGGGAGTCCCCTCCCTCATTCTACGGTAATCTTGTTCATTCGAGGTGGACACCTGACCCAGAGCTGATCAGTCAGAGCATCCATCCAGACCTCTTGCCAGTGATTGGTTCAGGGGGGACCAATCAGAGCTTGCTCCAGGAATTTTGGTGAAACCAGCATGAAAGTTTCTCTCCCTTTTCCTCCAGGATTATTAGCTATGAGGGCCATAAAAGAACTTGGATGAGAATGTAGGAAGCCAGTAGAAAGTCACGAGAAAGGGTACAAAAAGAGTGTGTGCTGATGGCATCGTTGTAACTGCTGCATCCAGCCATGTCTGATGTAGGTCTATCTTCAACTTTTTCTTTACATTAACTAATATCTTCTTGCCTAAATTAGTTGCATTTGTCACTTGCAATCAAATTAGTCCTGACCGATATGACACAGATAACAAAAGAAAAAATAGAGAAATTAGATTTAATTAAAATTTAAAACTTTTGTGCATCAAAGGACACTATCAACTGAGTGAAAAGGCAACCCACAGAATGGGAGAAACTATTTGTAAATCACATATTTGATAAGGGATTAATATCCAGAACATATGAAGAACTCCCACATTTCAACAAAAAACCCCCCAAACAACCCAATTCAAAAACTGGCAAAAGACTTAAATAGACATTTCTCCAAAGATATCCAAATGGCCGATAAGCACATGAAAAGATGCTCAACATCACTAATCATTAGGGAAATGCAAATCAAAACCACAATGAGATACCACCTCACAGCAGTGGGATAGCTATTATCAAAAAACCAGGAAGCAAGTGTTGGTGAGGTTGTGGAGTTATGAGAACGCTTGTGCACTGCTGGTGGGAATGTAAAATGCTGCAGCTGCTGTGAAAAACAATATGGCAGTTCCTCCAAAAAATAAACATAAAATTACCATAAAATCCAGTAATATTTCACTTGTAGGTGAAAAGAATTGAAAGCAAGGACTCAAACAGATATTTATACACTAGTGTTCATAGCAGCATTATTCACAATAGTCAAAAGGTAGAAACAACTTAAATGGCCATCAACGGATGAATGGATAAACAAAATGTGGTACATACACACAATGGAATATTATTCAGCCTTAAAAAGGAAGCAAATTCTAACACACACTGCAACGTGGATGAACCTTGACAACATGCTAAGTGAAGGAAGCCAGTCTCAAAAGGAGGAAGACCGTATGACTCTACTTCTGTGAGGTACCTAGAATAGTCAAATTCCTAGAGACAGAAAGTAGAACAGGGGTTATCGGGGCAGGGGAGGGAGAAACGGGGAGTCACTGTTTAATGGGACATAGCTTCAGTCTGGGATGGCAAAAAGGTTCTGGAGATGGAAAGTGGTGATGGTTGCACGACAATGTGAATGTACTTAATGCCACTGAACTGTACACTCGGAAAGGGTTAAAATGGTAATTTTTATGTATGGTGTAAGAAATATGCATTTTGTCTTTGCCGCTGGCTCCCAAATCCCCTGGAGCTTCCTGAGTGACAGGAGCATCTTTTGTTTTAATGAGTTGACTCTTAGCAGGCCCCTAGATGACTTTAGGATGGAGGCTGGTTGCCAGAAAGAACAACCTTGACTAGAAGCTTGGAACTTTCAGGCCCACCCCCTGACCTCCAGGGAGGAGAGGGGGCTTGGGCTTGAACTCAGTCTCCAATGGTCATAATCAGTCATGCCTACGTAATGAAGCCTCCATAAAACCCTGACCAACAGGGCTTGGAGAGCTTCCGGGTTGGTGAACACATGGAGGTGCTGGGAGGATGGTGCACCCAGAGAGGGCATGGAAGCTCCTCGCCCCTTCCCCCATCCCTTGCCCTGTGCATCTCCTCCATCTGGCTCTTCCTGAGTTATACCCTTTATAATAATCTAGTAATAGTTAAAAAAAAAACACCCCAAAAAAGTGCTTTCCTGAGTTCTGTGAGCCTTTCTAGCAAATTATCGAACTTGAGGAGGGCGTCATGGGAAGTCCCAATTTATAGCCAGTCGGTTGGAAGAACAGGAGGCCTGGGGCTTGTGACTGGCACCTGCATTGGGGAGGCAGGCTGGCGAGACTGAGCCCTTAACCTCTGGGGTCTGTGCTAACTCTCAGAGGTGGTGTCAGACTTGGTTGGTGTCAGGAAGAAAAAAACCCACACATTCGGTGTCAGAAGTGTTGTGAGTAAAAGCAGCTCATTTTATGTTATGTATATTTCACCACAATAAAAAACAAACAAAAACAGCCCTGATCATTACATCTATGTGTCAGGATATAATTCTCCATGTGTGTCTAGATTTCTGTGTGTCTTGCAAGCACACACAGACCGCCCTTGTTCCAGATCATCTTTTCAGGGATATCTGCACAGCAAACTGCTTTGAAAGATAGTGATAGTGTCGCCCTCCGGAGCAAAAGGCAGGTTTGCTGACTGTCTAGTCTCACAAAGATGATTTCTTCCCCTGGGGCAGGGGTCTGGCAGGCCCACTGCCTGTTATAAAAGACTCCAGTTGCCTCAAGTCCAGGTCCCTTTCTTGTAATATAACCCATGGTGTGTGCAGGTATGATCTGGCCTTCTTTGCATAGCCTTGGGGGCTGGGACTTGAGGAGGCAGTGCTAATACTGATATTTTGCCTACTACTACTGCTGTGCAGAAAGTTCTTTGTCTCTCCCCAGGGGTCTTATGTCTTCTGCTGGCATCCATGAAGCTGTAGGAGGCTAACTTGTGAGCTTGTGGGTGTGGTGACATCCCAGCCCTTTCACAGGCTTTCGTACTACTTGCATCAGAATCTCAGGTGGGAGATATAGGAAACTTGTGTATTTGACAATTCATTATGAAAGTCAGCCAGCTCAGGCTAGTGGGAATCTTGCCCTAGAGCTAAGCCCCTGAAGAGCCGGTTTCCTTAAAGGAACTGGCACTCTCCTCCTCTGGGAGGCGGCTTCTCCCTTTTTGCTCCAGCTGCCAGGAAGCTCGTAGTCAAGTTTCTCTGTTCCTCTACATTAGGATCAATGTTAGTCTGTGTAATTTGTATATTCCTTCTTCTGTTTTGTTTTGTTTTTAATTAAGATGTAATTCACCTACCACAAAATTCATCCTTTCAAAGAGTACAATTCAGTGGTTTTTAGTATATTTACAAGATTGTGCAACCATCACCACTATCTAATTTTAGAACATTTCTTTCTACCACAAAAGAAACCCTGTATCCATTAGCAGTCACTCCTCTTTCCTCTCTCCCTCCATGCCGCGGAAACTACTTATCTACTTTCTGTATCTGTGGATTTGCCTATTCTGGACATTTCATATAAATGGAATCTATAATATGTGCCGTTTTGTTTCTGGCTTATTTCACTTAGCATAATGTCTCCAAGCTCCGTGCATTTCGTAGCATGGATCAGAATTTGATTTTTAAGGCTTAATAATATTCCATTGTATGGATATGCCATGTTTTTTTATCTCTTCATCAGTTGATGGACATTTGAGTTGTTTTCACTTCTCGGCTATTATGAATGGCACTGCTATGAACGTTTGTGTACAAGTTTTTCTGTGGATGGATGCTTTCAATTTCTTGGTTATGCTTTCAATACCTAAGAGTGGAACTGCCGGGTCATATGGAAACTCCAGGTTTAACTTTTTGAGGAACCGCCAAACTGTTTTCCAAAACGGCTGCACCATTTTACATTGCCACCAGCAATGGATGAAGGTTCCAGTTTCTCCACACCCTTGCCAACGCTCGTTATCCCCCATCATTAGAGCCATCCTAGTGGGCGTAAAGTGGTATTACATTGCGATTTTCTTTTCCCCAAGATTGGCACCTGAACTAATAACTGTTGCCAATCTTTGTTTTTTCTTCTTCTTTTTCTTCTCCCCAAGTCCGCCCAGCACATAGTTGTATATTTTAGTTGTGGGTCCTTCTAGTTGTGGCATGTGGGACGCTGCCTCAGCATGGCCTGATGAGCGACGCCATGTCCGTGCCCAGGATCCGAACCGGCGAAACCCTGGGCCGCCAAAGCGGGAGCATGCGAACTTAACCCCTCGGCCACGGGGGTGGCCCCCTACATTGCAATTTTGATTTACGTTTCCCTAATTATTCCTTTTTTATGTTGTTATTCATGTTTTACCATTTTATTTGTCGCATTTCTGATCTGAGGGCTGACATCTTTTGTGGAACAAGTAGCCCAGGCAGTGGGAGAGCCCTGGGTTTCAGGGCCAGACCGTCCTGGGTTTGAATCCCCGCTCTGCTCGATTAGCTGTCTGACCTTGAGCAAGTTATGTAACACTCTGAGTCTCAGCTTCCCCACTTACTAAACATGGGTGATGGCAGTATTAACCTTTCGTGGTCGTTGCTGTTATTGTAAAGATAAATCTATAACACAGCGTTGAGGTGGGCCGGGCACAAAGCAGGTCCTCAGTGAATCTCGTTGAGTCTGGGCGTCTGCCAGGGAGCTTTCCAGCTTGGTCAGGAGACCTAGGCTGCCGACCGTTTAGATTTTAATCTATTGTCTGCTTTATTCCAGCAGCTTTTCACAACAGAGGCATTTCATGCTGCCTCAAACATCAGCCTCTCTGCGTCCCTATTTGCCCTTTGTGACATGAGAAATGAGACAGTGCATGACAATGTCGAGTGTGTGTGAATCCGTAGGGTTCATTCTAACGTCTTGTCTCCTTCCTCAACCATCAGACCAGCAGCTGCCTAAAGGAATATCTCTTCCCTCAGATGAAGGGCTCTCAGCGTGAGGAAGGACGTGAACTAAAACTTCCGAAGAACCTACAAGCAATGTCATATGCATTATCTTATTTTGTCCTCTCCTCGAGCTGGTCAGGGAGGTTCTGTTAGTCCATTTTACAAGTGGGAAACGGAGATTCCAGGAAGTTGAATAACTCGTCTGAGATCACACAGCCAGCAAATGCTGGTGCCTGGATTCAAACCCAGCTCTGGTAGCAACCTCTGACTGCTTTTCCCTGTGCAGACTGCCACCCCCCAAGAGAAAGCACTTGGGGAACTTTGGGCTGACCTGAGTGGCTGGTTCTCACCCCACTGGCTTGATAAGGACAATGTCATTCCTTCGAGCTGACACCACGGGTCAGCCCACTCCCGGGGCCACAGAACAGCCCTGCTCTGACCCAGGCCACGAAAACAAGTGCTGCACAGGAGTCAGGGTGCCAGGCTCTGCCCCCACTGCTACAGACTTAAGCCATCCAGGCCTCAGCACCCAGCCCATGAGTACTAAGCAGAAGGCTGGGTATACTTGCCCAGGGATCCCCGGCATCTGGCACAGGGCTACGCACAGACGCCACTGACCCAGCCCAGGCCAACTCTACAGACCCACGATTGCATCTTGCACAGGCCTGCCCTCCCATGGGAGCTGCTAACGACAGGGCTGAGCCCAGGCCAGGGGGAACAGGAGGACACCTGAACATACCCAGGCCAGGCCATTGGCCCTTGCTAGATATGCCAACAATCAGAGAGGAAGAGTCTGAGCTGGGCCAGCAGATCCCCACCCCAGACTGAAACATAAACCCAGTTCAGAGACAAATGGGGAAATGGCCCCAGGACAGGAGGGGTAGGGGTCGGGTGTCTTTGGATAGGGCCCCACAGACACAGCTTCCTGAGAGTCCTGGCTGGTGTCTGCTGCAGTACACACATGCCACCAGGCTCAGCCAACTCACCCCTCCTCTAGGGAGGACAAATTAGGGTCTCAGGTCCCACCCTGGACAAGATGCTGTAACTTCTCTGACTCAGCCTCCTCAACTGCAATATGGGGATGACAATAACCTTGGCTGCACTTGAAGCCCTTAGCACATAGGAGGTGCTCAATAAATAATGGCCATTGTTATGATCGCCTCACCTTCTCCTTCAGCTCAATACTGACCGAGTGATTTATTCATTTGTTCTTTCATTCATTTATTCATTCAGCCAACCAGCCAGCAAACACCCACTAGGTAGGCCACAACCATTAAGAATAAAGTTTTTGGTGGGGCCAGCACTGTGGCCGAGTGGTTAAGTTCACGCGCTCTGCTTCGGAGGCCCAGGGTTTCACCGGTTCGGATTCTGGGCTCAGACATGGCACCGCTCATCAGGCCACGCTGAGGCGGCATCCCAAATAGCATAACCAGAAGGACCTACAACTAGAATATACAGTTATGTACTGGGGGGCTTTGGGGAGAAGAAGGGAGACAAAAAAGAAGATTGGCAACAGACGTTAGCTGAGGGCCAATCTTAAAAAAAAAAAGAATAAAGTTTTTGGAGTTAGGTAGGACTTGAAACCTCAGCACTGCCACTAGTTGGTTGGGTAACTCTGGGGAAGCCATTTCTGCTCACTGAGCCTGCATTTCCTTGCCCGTAAAATGGGAATAATAAGAGCATCTCTGGGGAGCGCCAGGATGCTCTGAAGAGTCAATGGGACAATGATGTGAAGGCAGCCAGCGCAGAGCCTTGGAGGGAAAAGCGGGTGGCAAGTGGGCCGCACAGAGGGCCAGGCAAGCTGCCAGCCTGCAGACCTGGCCATGCTGGGAGTGCCGGGGGCCAGGCCTCCAGGGACAGCCACAGGATGAGGCGAGGGCGGGCGGGAGGGGACAGGGGTCGGCAGGCTCAGAGACAATTGCTAAGTTTCCGGAGGGATCACAGCCCGCTCCTTTTCTGGTAAACTAAGAAACAGAGAGGAAACACGAAAAAAGATTGTGAGAAGTTTAGAGGAGAAAAGCCCCAGCCAGACAGGGAGCCGTGGGCAGGGCAGACTTACCCCACCCAGCCAGGCCCGGGGAATGTGCACACACACACACATTGCACACACGTGTGCACACACACTCACAAACTGCACATTCTCACTCATGCACACACACCTGAGAGCTTGCACACACGTGCAGACGCACCATTGGAGGCACAGCACTTTGTAGTTTGCAAAGAACCTTCTCATTTATCATCTCATTTGATGCCGAGGGGTGGAGAGACTGTCCCGCATCGCCTTAGGACCCATTCTAGAGCTGGCAGACATCTTCAAGAGGCCAGGGCCCATCCCACGGCTGTGCTGTCTCGGTTTTTTGCCCCGTGGTGGTGTCAGTGGGGGTTGAATGGCAACAGAAACCCCAGAAAACTTTTAACCCAACTCCCTGCGATACACCCATCCACCGCGCTTCACTCCCCTTTAGCAAGTCACACCCGGACTACGGACTCACTTTCCCACGGGTCACAGGCAGTCAGCTCTAGGCTGTCTTGAGATTTAGCTGGGATGGCAGAGGCAAGAGTGCCCGCAGCCAAGGGCCTCCTCTGTGGACTCCATCTGGTCACCTAGTCCTTCCGGGCCCCTCCCCACCCCAGGCTCCTGGGGGGCTCTGAGGCACAGGGCCCAGCCTCCTCCCCGAGGGACCTTGCCAGCATACAACACTTAATAGTTTTCAAATACTCAGAGGGAGGTCATCGTTACCCCATTTTACAGAGTAAGAAATTGAGGCCCAGAGGGAAAGTGTCCTGTGCCACTCCGGACTGAAACCCAGGCCATTGGAGGTCCCAATCCTGCCTCCACTATTCCACTCCTCCGCCATGGCCCAGCCCAGTCCCCATGTCTCCATCTCCTCCGCCCTCCATGCTGCACAGCCTCCAGGCTGCAGGCACAACCAGGCCGAGGAAGGGAGGAGGACCTCCCAAGGCTGCCCCCGCTCCCTCTCCAGCCTGTGACGAGCCGCAGTGGCTACAAGTGGACTGTGTGAGAAGCTACAAGTGGAGGTAGGGGGCTCAGCACCCTCAGGGCGTTGACGCAGAACACTCACCCAGGAGTCAGCGAGCTCCACGTTGTTCCCTCCACGAAGCATGGAGCAAATTCTGACTCCCAGAGCAGCCCCCACTGCTAGTCAGTTCCTGTGCCACAAATAGTCACGTGCATGTCTCATAGAAGTCCCCGGAGGCAGCAGATGAGGAAACCAAGAAATCCAAGGAAGGGAAGTAACTCGCCGCAGCACAGAACCCACAGGTCGCAGCTCTGAGACCCAAATCCCCAGAACATTCGAGCCCAACTCCCTAACACCAAGGCTGCCGCAGCCTCCCCAGCTGGGCGCGGTCCCTTCGCCCTCTGAGTGTGCTCACCCTCAGGATGGGTGTCCATTTAGCCCTGAGGGCTGTTGGGAAGATTCCATGAGATAACATTTAAGGACCAGGGCTTGGCACAGGGCAGACACCCATCAGTAACCATTTTTCTCCTCCTCCTCTCTACCCACCCCCAGCCCTCTCCTGGCCTTTCTCAAATCTGGAGAGAGTCCTGGCCCTGCTCATTGCTGCCACGGGGGACAATTAACCTACTTTTCTCAGCAGTGCCTGGAAGGTCCATTAAGTGAGGCTGAGACCCTGAGCTCTGCTGTCTGTGGCTCTGGCTCCATAGGTCCAGATGCCACCGCCTCTCCATGGGACTGAGGAGGGCTCTTCAGATTGAGGGTGATTTGGGGGGAAGAGGCTGAGCCTGGGCCGCCATCCCCTTCTCCAGCTCAATCCTCCTTGAGCTTGGGCTCCATGAGGAGAAGGCAGCCAGGGGGGCTCTGCCTCCGGCCAATGGTGGGCCTCAGCCAGCCCCTCCCCATCGGTAAGAGAAGTCTTCCTCCCCTTCCTCCCTCTTTCACAAGTCCTCGCTGGGTACCTACTCTGTGCAGGTAACGTTCAAGGCCCTTGAGAGCACAAACAAAGTCCTTGCCCTGGTAGCAGCTGCATTCTAGCAGGAAGAATAGTTTATTTTAGTTAATGAGTAAACAGAGCAGGTCATTTCTTAAGAAGAGCTACAGAGAGCAAGGGATGGGAGGGGCAGAGATCCGGGGGCTGCCGTCGCAGATGCAGACGGGCTGGACAGACACCGTCTGGATTCCCTGGGTCCTCTTCTCACACGACTTACTGCCTCTCTCTGGAGAAGCCTGCCCAGCCTGGAGGAGTCCCCCGGCTCTGAGCCCCCACTCTGTGCAGGCCCTGCCTCGGTGGGTCTCAGCAGCAGGCCAGGGCTCCCTGGGCACAGGCTGCAGCTCAGGACCACCAGGGCTTCAGCATGGAGCATCCAGAGCCTCTTCCACTCTCAGCCCTGAGGGAGCCCTGGGCAGGCTCGGAGAGGGAGCACATCCTCCCACCAAACCCATATCCCATCGTGGAGAGAGGGCGCTGGGCCCAGAGAGGGGCAGGGACCTGCCTGGGTCACACAGCAAGGGTGTCCTTGTTCCCCCTCCTGCTCTCTCCTCTGGCATGTCCACATGGACAGACTAATGGCTAAGCCTCACAGCAGAGCCGAGGCCTGTGATGGGGCTGCCTGTGTCCTCAGCCAGCTCTTGGTAGTGTGAGGTGCTCCTCCATTGGGCCCACCTGGTAGTACCAGCCTGCCCCATCCTCTCAGCTCTGACAGACCAAATTGTCACTCTCTAAGCCACAGGAGGCTGAAACCACTTCCCCCTAGCTCAAGCTCAGGAGACTAGAGTTTTGGTCCATTCTGCCTCAACTTGCTGTGTGACCTCCGGCAGGTCCCAACTCTCTCTGGGCTTGGGTTCCCTCGTCTGTCAAATGGAGGAAATGAAGGCACCTATATCTTGGGGCTGTCATAAAGAATGAGCAAGACACTGGCAAGAAGGTAGTTTGCAAACTTTGGGGCGCTACCTAGATGACAGGGGTTGTTATCTGCTCAACATCCCCGCTCGTCTGAAAATCAGCCTCCTCACACTTGCGGGGCCCTGGGCAGCCCCAGAGCAGACCCTTGACCCTTGATGAGAAAGAAGGGGAAACCCCTCAGACTCACTTCTTTAGAAAAGACAAAACCACTTCTGCTCCCAACCAGCAGGCAGGCAGCTGACAGGAAGGGCCCCTCCTCTGTCCTTGTGGTGAGGAGGTAAGGGGGGAGAGATGGAAGGGACAGGGCTGGAGGCCTGGGAAAGCTTGTTCTCGGGGGGAGAGGCGTAGGCCCCTAGGTAACTGGGAGGGCCACCCACCCCCACCTCAGGGCCTCAGCTGGGAGAGGACGGAACTACATGAACATTGAGTACATGCATGTCTACATGGGGCAGGGAGGGGGTGACAGCCACATGTGGACCTGACCTGGAGAAGATGCACGTGTACTCACACGTGTTTGGAATTGCCCAATGCATGTATGGCACATGTGTGTGTCCGTGTGAGTGGCCCTGGAGTGTGCATGTTTGTTCACATACATGTGTGCCTGTGTCTCTGCATGTGGTGCACACACAAGCACACACGTGCCCACTCCTAGGCAGCCTGTCAACCCCCAGTCCACAGGCCTCGTTTTCCCAGGCTTGGCAGTCCTTGCCACGATCCCAGGCTGCGCAGATGTCGCAGGAGATTTGTGGGGTTCCCGTCACTGAGGGCTCTCGATTTTCCCCAGGAACAAAAGCAGTTACCCAAGAGAAGGAGGAAGGCTTAGAGGATTAGCTCATGTTCGGGCTCTCCCAGCGCAGCCCTGGGTGCAGGCTCCTGGGGCAGGGGGTGCCCAAGGCCGAAGCCCTGCCTCCAGGGGTCCTCAGACCCTCTGCTGCCTGTGGGCACTGACCCCTCCACAGCCACCCGACTGCCCTCAGTCACCAGCAGGAACCCCTGGGCCCCTGTACAACAGTCGAGCACTTTACAGTTTACACTTACGTGTCCTTGTTGGATGATGCTCGCCAACCTTACGCCAGGCTGACTTTAGAACCCCACTTCCGGAAGCCTCACCCCAAGCAGCCCCTGCCAGCTGGGTCTCAGGGTGCCCCCTCCTGGCCCTGGGCTGGGCTCACAGAACAGCATTGGCCACTCCATTGGTGGGTCTCGCCCCTTCCTGAACCTTGGTTTCCCCAGCTGTAGAATGGAGCTATGCCTGCCCACGTGAGTCAAGGGCTGAGAAGGGTCTCTGGCCTGTGAAGAGCCGCTGGCCGGCAGAATGGTCTCCCACACATCCCGGGTAACCAAGGCCGCTGCTATTGGCTCCCTGCTGCTTCTGGGAGCCAGGAAGGAAACACTACCCTTAGCCCTCTGTCTGAAACAGGAGACTGCCTGGCCCCAGTCTAAGGGAGGAGGCTTGGTCCCTCTGGAATTCAGATCAGATCCTGACGGGGCGTTGCCCCCCATCAGGCTTGCAGGCAGCATATGTGGTGATCCCTCAGACAGGGGGAGGCTGGTCCCTCTGGCTGTGCCTCAGCTTTCCTTCTCTGCAACCTGGGCACCTCGTTCTGTCCAGAGTCTGGGGTCTGCTGTCAACCATCATTGGAAAGCACAGAGGGGCCACGGAGACCTGCAGAGGAGGAAGGAGCATGTGCCCGTGGGTGCATTCTGTACTGGTGCACGCACAGCACACCTAGACCCCAACGCAGCTCCATATAACCTACACAGAAACACACGTGCATACACAGGTCCCCACACAGGCACCAGCCTCACCCTGGAGCACACCACCCCTGTAATGCACACACGCTCCCACATAAATGTGCATCCACATGTGGCCCGGCATACGTAGGGCTCTTCCTCAGCTCAGCAGCAAGTCTCATACAAAGAACTTTCAGAACCAGCAAAGAGACGGAGGGAGAGGAGCTGAGTCCTGGGACGCTGAGGCCCTTCCTCGGCTCCCTCCCAGAGAGGCCAAGGGGTTCCCAAGGTCACAGACGGTTTGTCCGGTTCGCCCTCTCCAGCCATCTCACACTAGCCCTGGCCAGAATGCTCAGAGAAAGTAGCAAAGGTCCCCTCAGGAGTGTGGCCCCTGACCTCCCCGGCCAGCCACCAGCCTATTTGTCACCAGCTCAAAGTGAGGCTTCAGGCTAATTAATCACTGGATTTGGGATCTCAAAGGGCAGAATGTGGGAAAGGGGAGTCCTAGAGGGGACAGGGCCATTCCCAGGCAGAGGGAGCACAGCCATCCACTTGGAGCCCTCACCACTAGATTTTTGGTTCATTCACTCATTCCATCTACAATTATTGAGCTCTTCTGAGGGCTGGTGACCTAGTGGTGAAGGAGAGCATCTTGTCTCAGACTCAGCTCAGAGGCCGGCCTCCTCAGAGCTTCAGGATGGGGTGGGCAGGGTACCAGTCCCAGGCTCCTCCACTCCCCTCTGAATCTCTTCCATAGATCCCAGCCACAGCCCAAACTAAGTCCTCATGGCACAGACTGAAGTGCCAATTTGCTCAGGAGCATTGGTATCGCCCGAGAGCCAGGAGTGCACTCCGAGGCCCCACCTCCATCTACTGAATCAGATCCTGGGGATTCACGCGCACACTGACCTTTGAGAAGCTGACACAGAACATTCCATACAGAGCCAGCCCCTCCTCCTGCTGGCCCTCTCAGGATGGCTAAGGCCCATTCAGGTAGTAACTACGCTGGCAAACACATAGTACTTATCAGTGCTTACACCATCTCATTTAATCCTCACACACCCATATAAGGCAGGTACCATTATTACCCCCATATTGCAGATGGGAAAATGAGCAACTGAGTGGTTAAGTAACTTGCCCAAGGCTCATATAGCAGTAGCAGAGCCAGGATTTGAACACAATGCTTTGAACTAATAGACCGCCCCACTCAGCAGCAGTGTCTCCATGTCTGGGTGGGAGTTGCTGTGGTAATAAAGAAAAGAGAAAAATCCAAAGAGCTGGTGGACCTCCTCATAAGAACCTAGGAAATACCAGACTTTATTTATTGACTGCTTTAGAATTTACAGCTCTGTCCATAAGGAGCTCAGATAGATAGCCACATACACCACATGATGCTATTTGAGGCAGGACAGAAAAAATAGTGGCAAAAATCTAGATTAAGATGGTGACTAAGCTTCCCGGCAGCCAAAGTAAAAAGGGGGGCAGGGCCGGCCCAGTGGCGTAGTGGTTAAGTTCGCATGCTACCCTCCGGCAGCCCGGAGGGGTTTGTCGGCCCAGATCCCGGGTGTGGACCTACATATTGCTCATGAAGTCACTCTGTGGTGGCATCCTGTATACAAAAAATAGAGGAAGGTTGGCATAGATGTTAGCTCAGGGATAATCTGAGCCCAGGGACAATCTGTCCCTGAGATAACATCTGTGCTAATCTTCCTCACCAAAAATTAAAAATAAATTGAAGAGGGGTGGGGCTGGGGGAGACTGGGGCTGGAGACAGGGGAAGCTGTGAGGATTCTAGAGCTGGGCCAGAGTCACAGGGATGGAGACAAAGGGACCAATGGAGAGATACTTGAGAGGCAGCTTCAATGGGGCTTGATAACTGAATAGGGGAAGTGAGGAAGAAGCAGAAACGAGGAAGAAGCCTAGGCTTTACCCAAACCGCTCCCTCCTGCCAGGGTGGCTGAAGGACAGAGAGCACACAGGTAAGGACTGGGCACCGTCCCTCAGACAGCAGGTGCCTGGCAGAAGTGTGCTCCCTGCCCCCCATTCACTCCTGCCAACGCCTGCTCAGATGGGGCCACTCCCACCCTCACCCTGTGTCATGTGGCCTGGGGGCTCGGGACACTTCTGGCCTCCGCTCTTTCACCAACCTCTTGGGGGTTCCTGCTTACCACCCCCGCCTCTGGAACTGCTGCCCCTGAGGCTACAGTTCCTTCCTTCCATCATCATCTCCGGGGCTAGGGGGCGATCCCGGGAAATAACCATGGAGAGCATTGTGAATCAGCAGGCGTGCCGCCCAGGGCTCAAGGCAGGGCTGGCAATGCTGCAGGCAAGGGCTGACACCAGGGAGATCCCCCCGACCCAATCTCTTAGACTCCCTACCAACCCTGGGTTCTTCCAAAGCACCAGCCCCTCACTTCTTCTAGTTCTGAGACCAACTTCTCACGTGCGGGCTGAGGCTGAGAGGCAGGAGGGGAGGGAAGATCACCACCCTGGTGCCTTTTCACATCTCTTCACCTGCTCATTCATTTGTTCACTCCTCACTCATTCAACTGATGTTTATAGATGGTCCAAGGACCACGTATTCCACGACCGCGCTGATGTCGCAGTGGTAGGTGAGAGAGAGCAGGGAGTTTTAGTCCTGTGTGCCAGTTTGCCAGGTGAGGAAAGTGAGGTCTGGAGAGGGAAAGTGGCTTGTCCAAAGTCGCACTGCCGAAGCCCGGATTGGCCACTCCCAGCCCACACTGGGTTCAAACGCAGCTGTGCATTAATGGCGCCCTTCTTGCTAACACCACAGGAGTCTTTTCTACAACCTAAGGTGCTCAAAGACAAAATGAGGTTTGCCTTTGGGGTAACCTCAGCCCCATTTCTTTCTCTTCCTTCTTCTTCTTTCTGTCCCCTTCAGGAACCCGGTGATCCCATAGTTCCCTCATCCTGAGGGGAATGACAATAACCCGGGATCCAAACCATCCTCCATCCTGGGCCACCCTCCCCTCACAGCCAGGAGGTGCTGCTAGCACCTCCATTGCCCTGATGAGGAGGGGCCTCTGGGTTCGCTGTCACCCATCCCAGGGAGCACATGGCCATCCTACCAGGGACCTTCCCTCACCCCAGAGGAGCGGCCCCAATGGCCGTGGCTGGCTGTGGAGGGATCCTTCTTGGGGCTTCTCAAATAATTCTGCAGAAGCGACCTCTGGTATATCCTCCCTGGAGGTTTATAAGCTTGAAAGTGTCCGACTGCCACAGCCGGGGTCAGAATCCTTGAACACTCGAGCTGGAAACAGGGAATGTTACAGCTGGAGTATAGAAAGTTGGAGTTTGGATTACAGACTTTTAGGATGTTTGAGTTGAGATGACAGACTCTTAGGGTTAGGGCTGTAGAATCACAAACAGTTATAGCTGGAATTGTGCAGTGAAGGAAATTGAGGACAGAAATGGCACCAGCATCACTCGGTCCCACCTCCTTGACAGCTGAGAGGAGAGAGCTGGCCTTGTCACCCAGCCGGTCAGGGCTGGTCCAGACCTCCCGCTGCCCAGCAGGGCTGCATCCTCCAGACCTCCTGGAGCAGCGCTCAGGGCCTCTGGAACCAACCCACTCTCTGCCTGGGGACCGTGGGGACGGTTGTGTGCCTCTGCCCCAGCCTGAGCCTTGCCACCAGCCCATCACGGCACCCTGCCACCACTGTGGATATATTTAGGTGCCCTCTATGTTTCCACAGCTCGCGACATTGCCTTTTATGTTCCCTCCTCCTCTGAGGCCTCTGGGCACCTTCTCTAAACTGCCCCAAAGTCATCAGAAACAAGGCTCGTGTTTGCCAGCACAAATGTTTACCCCTCAAAATGAAACCCAGCCTGAGGGGGTCTCCTCACCCACCTGCTCTAACTCTGACCTCGCGGCCTCCCTCCAGCTCCCAGGGCCTGCCTTAGCTGGGGGACCAAACACCCCAATCCTGCCCTTCTTGACTTTCCTCGTGCCAGGCAGAGGGCACCCCTGCCCCCGCCTCGCCAGTCCCCAAACACACACACACGCACACTTGAGGGCTCAGGCCAGCATTTTTCGGTTCCTCCAGTGTTTGTCACGAGGAAGAAGCCTCAGTCCGAGTCCCATGGCTGCCCCTGCGCCCCTCCCCCAGCCTCTCCCCCACGCTCCATCCCAGGCCTTCTGGAGACTCGGCATCATCTTCCCAGAAGCCAGAGTCACTGACAGCTCAACAGTGACAGAGCCTGGGCACAGGAATGGGTCCCCCAGACATACTTACATGGGAGGCTCTCAGATTCCCACCTGCCCAGCTCACGGGGAATCCCCAGCTCTGTGGGAACTGAGGGTTCTCCGGGGCAGGGAGGGACCCCTTCATGTGGGGGCTCCATCACTAACATCATCGTTTTATCCCCAGAAGTTAAAGGGTTTTCTGTGCTGGAGACTGTGCCAGCACTTTATATCCAGGAACTCAGTCAGTCCTCACAACCTGACGAGGTAAATACTCTTAACATCGCCATCTACAAAGAAAGAAACTGAGGCACGGAGAGGTTTTGCTCAAAGCCCTACATGTAGAGAGTTCCAAAGCTGGGATTTAAAACAAGCCTGGATTACACAACCACCTTGACAGTTCCAGGTGGTGGCCTGCTCTGGTAACCCCCTTGCCCATGGTCCCCTGGGGCCGGGCAGCCTCTTCCTGCCCAGCCAATGGGGAAAAGACGAGAGCCTCACTGATGGTCAGGACTCCTCTCCAGAAGCCCAGCTCCTCTGCTCTAGAAGTGACCAAGACGGACCCCGCCACAGTGGGGTGGGCCACAGTCCTGACCCCCATGCAGGACACACCCCCACACCACTGTGACATCTTGCTTCACACACGGTACACATGGCTATACACAACTCCAGCTTCCCACCGCACAACTGTGCTCACACATGCAAGCACAGCACACACCACATACTAACACACCTCCCCGGGAGGTCTAAGTCCTGCCATCTCAGTTTGGACGACAGGCAGGTGATGCCTACTCGACGGGTGCCGGAGGGCTCCCACCGAAGGATAAACCCAGCTCATCGCCAAGCCTGGAGTCAGCTCACCGATGGTAACTTGGCAGAACGATATTTTTACGTTAAAACAAATGCAGAAATATTATAGAGAGAAATGCAAAATCCGAATGAATGTTGGAGATTAAAAAATGAGACTTCAAAGAAACTTCTCATGTGTATGTGTGTGTGTGTTTGTGTGTGAGCATGGGACTAGCTGCACTTCCTCCACTCAGGTATCCCGGGTAAGCTTTCACTCTCCCAAGCCCTTAGGGGTGCTGGGTGGAAAAGTCTGAACCACCTGGGGTCATTGAAAATATTCTGTCAGTGGGGACGACTGCACAAATGCTTCTCACCTTCCATCAGCTGGCTTAGCACACCACAGGGGGCCATGGGTGTGCCACACATAGAACACGTTCGACATGCATGTATACACCATCGTGCCACAGCTCTTGACACTAAGGGTGCACACACCATGGGCATACCCACGGAACCCCTGGTTTACTCTGGCACCATCACCCACAGCTATAAATAGGTACCACACACACTTCTTGCATGTGGACACACACCACAATCGGTTGATCACACTTAACACACCATGCACACGCCACACACTGCATGCAACCAGCGCACACACGTTCCCCACACTAATCTCTTACACACTACTCACATTGCATGTGTGCACTCACACACAGCATCGCGGGAACCCCATCCCCGGGAACCCCAGCCGGGCAGCGATGTGAGCCTGGAGTGGCAGGCCTACCCTGTACCCGGATCCCTGGCACCTCCTGCCTCTTGGTCTCCCGCCCCGCACAGCCCTCACCTGGGCGGCGCAGCAGCTGGCGCCAGACCTGGACTGCGCTCGCTGGGCTCTGCTGGCACTGGGAGGTGAACCCGCGAACCGAGGGGCTGTGGGGTCGGCGGCTGCTCCTCCAGCTCCGAGCGTCCCTGGCGCCCCGCGCCATGAGAGCAGAGGGGCGGGGAGGGGGTGTGGTCGGGCGGCCTCCGCACCCGCGTTAGAGTCCCGCCCCGCCAAGACCGGGTTGGAGCCACCGTCAGAATCTGGAAGAGGCCACAGTGGGACGGCACTCTGGATTGGGACCCGGGACCCCTGGGCTCCAGCCCAGATTCCCTCACCCTCCTACCTTTTCCTGGCCTCGGTTTCCCTTTTTGAGGGGGAGGGCTTAAGTGGTGATTCCTGCCGTCTTTGCCTCTGACATTCTACAGTTTTGGGCTGGTGGTGAAGAAGGAGGGATAATAATGTTATTTTTTGAGCCCCTACTATGTGCCAGGCATGTGCTAGATGTTTCAATCTATTACCTCATTTAATCACCATAGCAATTCCGGAGGTATTCTTAACCCCATTTAACAGGTAGGAAAACTGAGGCACAGAGAGATGAAGTGAGTTGCCCAAGGTCACACAGCTGGTAAGTGGCAGACCTGAGATCTGAACCCAGGCAGTCTGACTCTAGAGCCCGCGTACCCCTACAGCGTGGGTGGGTGGCGCTTTCCACTCCATACGTTGCTCCCTGATCCTCATAACAATCCCAGGAGCTTGGCATTGCAAACCCATTTTACAGATTAAGAAACTGAGGGTCAGGGGGATTGTTTTACCTCAGGTCAGCCAGCTCGTGGGACATCACACTAAAGCTGGAGCGGGGAGTGATGCTGGGGATGGCGAGTGTCAGGGTCGTGTAATAGGACAGCACCTAGCACATAGCTGGGGCTCATCAGTGTCAACATTCCTCTTGACTGTCACTCTCCTTCCCTCTCTTACCTCCTAACATCGCCCATGGGCAGCGGCCTCCTTCAGGGAGGGAGCACCTGTCCTCCTCCCTGAAACCTTCCCTCACCTGTAGCCCCCGGACAAGCCAGCCTCCCCTCTCGGCCACCACGGCAGCTCTTATTCGACAGTTATTGACGTCCTACTATGTGCCATGTTCTGTTCTAAGCTCGGAGGATGCCTGTGAACAAGATGTCCAGATAGCGCTGCCTCATGGAGTTTATAAACTGGTTGGAAATTGATGTGAAACAAATAGTCACGCGAATTGATACATAATTACACTCTGTGGAAGAGCCGGGAAGGAAAAGCAAAGGGCTAGATGAGAGATTACACTGGCAGGGAGACTTCTAGTTTAAACTAGAGATTTGGGAAGACTTCTCAGAGGAAGTGCCATTTAAGCTGAGACCGGAGTGAGGAGTTGGGTTCAACCAGGTGAAGGGGAGGGGAGGGAGTCCCAGGCAGAGGAGACCGCAGGCCGAGGGCTGGAGGCATGGAGGGGCTTGGCACGTCCGGAAATGAGGCACAGTCAGAGCAGGGGCTGCCCCACAGCCGGGAGGGCTGGTCAGAGATAGGGCTGGAGGAGCAGCAGCCGCCAGCCCAGCAGGACCTTGTGGCGACGGTCAGGAGTTTGACCTTTGTCTGACGGGCCGCAGGAGTCACTAGAGCGTTTAGAGCAGCAGAGTGACATAATCAAATCTCATTTTAATCAATGTCTGCGGCTGCTGGATGGAGAATTCAGAATGGGTGGGAGGGGCAAGGTGGCGGCAAGAGGCCAGCTAGGAGGCTGTCCCTAGTCTGGGAAGAGATGATGGTGGCTGGCCCAGGGAGAGGGCGCGGGATGGAGATCTGAGGACAGACCCAGGGGTGTTTGGTGTCTTGGGCTGTGGTTGTGGCCATCTCTCACTGACTGAAGGGGTCTTGAGGCAAAGCCTTGTCTGGTTCAAGGTGGGGAGGGTTGCTGCCAGCCCCTGCGGGGAGAAGGGGCTTCCCTGTGACTTAAGGGACTTGGGCCCCCAGAAACCCTGACCCAGGACAGCTCTCTGCTCTCCCTTCGTGGTGGCCCTTCTATCTCTCTCTTCCCTCTCTACAAGCCCTAACTCACTGATACCACAATCCTAGCTGCTGGCCCCACCTCTATCTGACTCACCAAGAAAATTCACTCACCGAATGCTCACTGGCTCTCACGTGAGCTGGGCAAACATCAGGACCAAGGCCAGGCTCGTTGGAGGGGGCTCACTGAAGTTCCTGCCCCAACCTCTGCTCAGCAACACCCCCACCCCCCACCCCCCCAAAAGGTGGCTCTTCTTTCAGCTACAGTGAAGGCCCCAGCCGTGGCCAGAGCTGCTCTCTGCTTCTGCAGCCAGGTCCCCGTGCCCTCGGGCACCCCGCCCTCTCCTGGCCTCCTTCCCTGCAGCCTGTGAGCATGCTCCAGTGTCTCCCCTCATCCTGCTTTGGAGCCACCCCCTCCAGGTGTGCCCCCTCTCTTCCCTTTGCAGCCAACGGTGGAGGAGCTGCTTCCTCGGTAGTCCTCTGTCTATTTATTTAGTCTCTGCCCCCAGAGCACCCCCAGACGGCCCCTCCAAGGACCCAGTGACCTCCGTGCCTCTGCAGAATTACATAGGAAGTCACTCCATGGACGCAGTCAAGCACTCCCCCCGTGTGGCCCCCACAGCACCCTTCCTGCTTCTCCTGCTTCCCTGACTCCTCCCAGGGCTCTGTCCCACCCTCTTCTCTGTTCACCCTGCACATTGTCCATGGAGGGGGCCAGTGGCTCTCCTTAGATCACCCCTGTGTGCTAGACACTCACAGTCCCCACCTCCAGCCCTGCCTTTCTCCTGCACCCCAGACCTACTGCTGCCTGGGCATCTCCCCTTCCATGACTGAAGTGCCCGCTTCTCTACAATAGTCTCCCCCGTGTCCTCATCTCCCTGACGACACCATCAGGCCCTGTCACCTCAGCCCAACAGTTGAAGCACTCAGGCAGGAGCCAGCCTCTCCTTCTGGCTCCCGTCACAGCTTGTATTCGACAAACATTTACTGAATTCCTACTGTGTGCCAGGATGAGGAAGGATTTCTTAAACAAAAACAAAAACAGCAAAAAAGAAAAAATCATAAAGGAAAAAACTGGTAAACTCAAGCATAATAAAACTTTTAAAGTTCTGTTAATCCAAAACACTAAAAAAAGTGCAAAGACAGACCACAGACTGAGAGAAGATGATTGTAACACATATAACAGACAAAGGATTGTTATTCAGCATATATGCATATCTCCTACATACCTATAAGAAAAAGCCAAACAACCTAATAGAAAACTGAGCAAAAGACATAAGCAAGCATTTCACAGAAGATAAGGTAAGTGTGGCCAACACACATAGGAAAATATGTTCAATCTCACTATCCACCAGAGAAATTTCTATTAGAACCACAGTGAAGTAGCATTTCACACACCTCAGGTTAGCAAAAATTAAAGAGTTTGATAATACCAACTTTGTTGAGGGTGTGGAGAGATGGGAACTTTTATGCACTGCTGGTGGGTCTAGAAATTGAACTCAACCAAGTCGAAGGACAATTTGTCAACATCTAGTGGTTAAAGATGCATTCAACAAACAGTTATGAATTCCTAAGACTGAGCCATTGACCCCAAATGTATACAACCAGGAGAAACTTGCAGGTGTATAAAGATGTACATCACAGCCCTGTATCTAAAGAAAAACATTGAGAACAATCTAAATATCCATCCGTAAGAGAATGGAAAATACATTTTCATTCAGGTGCCGCTTGCTATCTGAACTCTCGGTCTCCCCATATTTGTTAGAATGACTTGGAGAAATTTTGCTGGTAGAAAACCTGACATATAGCGAACTGGCAGGTGCTCACCAGCACCAGTCTGGGGCAGAGGAGATGGAGTGAGCGGCCGTCCTCACTCAGCTGTTCTCCCGATAGGCTGGGTTGCTCCTCATGCTCAAGTTGCTTAAACTCATTTGGTGCATAATGATTATCATTTCCCCCTCATTATTAAGTGAAGATGTCTTCTAAGAAAGTGGGAAATGCTGAGAAGAAAGTAGGTGAGCCTGAGGGGTTTAGAAAAGCCCGTGCATTAGAAGAAGCTGTGGAAGTAATGAAGCTCATTGAGAGGGCTGGACGCGTGAAGGATGGAAGCTGGGCCAGGCTCACGTCCTCCTCCATCACACACGGGAACTGTTCTGTGTGTGAGAAAACAGACAAAAAGAGCTCACTCAGTGTTAGATAATGAAGTAATCAGTGTTTTAAATGCTTTAGAACTCTGTACTGATTGAAGCATTCTATAGCTGCTGTCTGATGTGGTAGCCTCCAGCCATGGGTGGCTATTGAGCACTTGAAATGTGGCTAGTGCAACTGAGGACCTGAATCTTTCCTTTAATTTTTAAAAATGAATTTAGGGGCCGGCCCGGTGGTGCAGCAGTTAAGTTTGCACGTTCTGCTTCGGCGGCCCGGGGTTCACCGGTTCGGATCCCAGGTGCGGACATGGCATCGCTTGGCAAGCCATGCTGTGGTAGGCATCCCACATATAAAATAGAGGAAGATGGGCATGGATGTTAGCTCAGGGCCAGTCTTCCTCAGCAAAAAGAAGAAGAAGATTGGCAGCAGATGTTAGCTCAGGGATAATCTTCCTCAAAAAAAAAAAAAAGAAAAAAGAATTTACAGGGGCCGGCCCTGTGGCCGAGTGGTTAAGTTCACGCGCTCTGCTTTGGTGGCCCAGGGTTTCACTAGTTCAGATCCTGAGTGCAGACATGGCACCACTCATCAACCCATGCTGAAGCGGCATCCCACATGCCACAACTAGAAGGACTCACAACTAAAATATGCAACTATGTACTGGGTGGGGGGGGGGCTTTAGGGAGGAGAAGGAGAAATGAAAAAAATAAAATAAATAAAATCTTAAAAAAAAATGAATTTACATTTAAACTTAAGTAGCCTCATGAGGCTAGTAGATACCGTATCGGACAGCCCAGCCTTATACGGTGCAGGAATCCTTGGTGATCATTACCAGTTTTAAAGAATTTTAATGATCTTTGGGGGGAAATTAGTTGAAGTTTTTGGATGAGCTGAGAACATATTATTTTTCCCAGCTAAAATTCTGTAATATGTGCTTTCACTCTCTACAAATTTGCTATTCGGAATGGGCTATGTTCTGATCACAAAGGACGGCTGTATATTCATATCGTGGAATACTACACAGCAGAGAAAGTGAATGACCTAGAGCAACGCACAGCAACAAAGCTAAATCTTGCAAGCAGAGTGTAACTGATAAGAGAAGTGTATAGAAGGACACACATAGTGTGATACTATGGACATAAAGTTTTAAAACACGCAAAATAGTACTACACTCATGTATAAAGACACAGATGGCAATGACCAATAGGGTAGAGGTCCCCTTTGAAGGGAAGGAGGAGATGAGAAGGTAGGGGACACCCTGATAGACCCTGTTTCTATCCTGACTCCCCAACTCCCCTGCCTGCTCTGCAGAGATGGCAGGTGAGCGGCCAGCACGGAGAGGAGGAGCTTGTCTCAGAGGCCTTCTCCGTCCCTTCCCCATTGGACAGGGCCCAGGGCCTCCTCTGAGCCTCTGATACACCGGATCTCTCCAACCTGATGTTGTCTCTCTCCGTATCTCCCCCACCAGCAGAGAAATTCTTCCAGAGCCGGTGCTGTGTCTGGGGTTCGCCAGCCTGATGTCCCCGCACCCGGCTCAGTGCTCTGTAAATATCTAAATCAAGGAATGGATTCAGGTTTCTCTGGGGATTTAGAGTCATCGTTATCATTCATTTGTTCTCTGTCCCTTGCTGTGTGCCCAGGCACAGGCAGGGCACTGGGGATACGAAGATGAATTGTCATGGCTTGTGCCCTTGAGAAGTGTCTGGTGTGGAGAGAGGATAAACAGCGATGTGCTGGGCTTTGGGACACAGAGACACGCACTGAGGCATAGAGTCCAGAGGGGCCCCTGGCCCAGCCTGAGAGGAGGCAGCACCCAGGAAGTCAGAGAGAAGTGTGTCCAAGCAGAGTGTTCAAGAACAACTAGAGTTACCTGGGTGGAATTGGGGGAGGGTGCTCCTGGGAGAGGGGCAGCTTGCAAGGGCCTAGAGGGGAGAGAGAGCATGGCTGGTTCTGGGACCCTTGTGGAGCCTGGTTTTACCAGAAAGCTCAGGGGAAGGAGAAGGAGGGCAAGACAAGGCTGCAGAGGGACACGGGCCAGGTCTTGCTGGGCCATGAAAGCCAGGCTGGAAAGCTTGGTTTATCCTAAGGGCGATGGGAGCCGTGGATGGGTTTAAGCAGGAAGAGACATAATCAGAACTGTGCCTTAGAAAGATCGCTTGTCCTGGCTGCTGTGCAGAGGGGCAGAAGAGGTGGCAGGGGACCAGTGAGGAGGCTTGGCCAACAGTCCAGGCCAGTGGCCATGGCAATGGGGATGGAAGAGGGGTGATAAATAAGGAGCTGATGAGAAGGTGGATTGTGGGTTTTTTTAGGAGGTAGAATCAGCAGGACTCAGGCAGATTGGAAGCAAATGTCAGCAAGACAAAGAGGGTATCTTGGTTTGAGTTTCCCCAGAAGCTGAGCCTGAGGCAAGGGTTCGAGTGCAAGTAGCTGATTTCTGAGATGATCCTGGGAAGCATCAGTAGGAGGGTGGGGAAGTGAGACAGGGGAAAGAAGGAAGGCAACGCAGGGTGGTCAAGGAGCAGATTATCACTGTGGGTCAGTCCCATGGGGAACCTATGGGAGGCAGCACAGACCTGCCTCAGAGATGTCCCGCACCAGCAGCAAGGAATCTGGAGCGTTTACACACCAACTCCAGCTGTCATTGATTAAAGGCTGGTCCCCAAATTTTCTGGCTCTTCTGGCCAAGTGTGTTCCAAATGGCCAGAGAAAGCCCCCAGCAGAGTGCCAGGTACCCTCAGTGAGTAGCTGCAGGCGTGTAAGAAATAGTAAGTGCTACAGCATCTGCCACAGGGGGAGAGGAGCCCCATTGACTCCCGGTGGGCTGAGCCCCAATCCTCCAAGGTGGGCAGAGGAGGGAAACCTGTGTTGGAGTTGGGGAGTGGGGGTTTGGCTTGGCGGCCCTGAGTGCTCCCCAGTGTCCTCCTCTCAGCCCTGAGCCTTTCTTGCCTGGTCCATCCACTGTCCCCTGGCCCTCCTGGGTATGCAGAACCTCATCCAATTTCCATGGGAACTGTGTTCCAGCCCCTGGAAACACCTGCTCTGATTAGCTTAGCCTCGTGCTTTGATCCGTGTGCCCACATCAAGGCAGAGAAATTTTGAGCCTCTTTAATAAAATCAAAATCCATCACCCAGCATTGGCAGTGGGCTGGAGACACAGATTTGGGACTTACCAGCTTAATGTTTGGTTTTCTAGGCCGTAGGGTGGGTGAGGTTGCTTAAGGGGAGAGAGAAGACTGAGAAGAGGGTTTATTTAGGATGAAGCCATCAGTTGAAGGAAGGAAGAAGAGATCCTCCGGGACAAGGGAAGCCGAGGGCTGCAGGCTCAGAGCTGGGCCCAGGAGCCAGGCCCCATGCTCCCTCGCCCCAGGAGAACTCAAGGAACCCTCCATTAAACTGTGTCTGGCAGCAAACCTTCTTCCTCGTCTTCCTCTCCCTTCTCCTCCTCGCCCAGCCTCGGCCTACAGCCTCGGAAGCCTTAGCAGCTGACAGGTGTGCAGGGAGACCCAGAGCTGGACGAGCCGTGTCCTGTGTTTCCAATGACTCCTGAGACTTCCCTCGCCCCAGTCAGCCCCCTGCCTTGATATGCCTGCAGCCTGCTCTCAGGGCCAGTGCTGCACTTGCAGCCCCAGCCAAGGCCCCAGGACCCCCAACTCCTTTCCTGATGCATAGGAGCCCCACGTGGCCCCCATTGGCTCTGTCAGTCAAGCAGCCACAGCCCTCTCATGCCTGCACAGGGGCACCGCTTCCTGGAAGTTCTCCCTTTCACATTCCTGCCGCATTCCAGCTGCCCAACCAAGTGTTAATTCACAAATTCATGACCCAGGAGTTTCTGTCCTGGTAGCTCCTCCTCAGGGCTCCGACTTCCTCTCCTGCCTCCATGTACACTGGTGGGAGGTGTGGCTGAGTCATTGCCCCTTTCTGGGTCTCAGTTTCCTCAAGTACAAAATTGGGTTGGCAATCCCGGCGCTGCCTCCCTCTCGTGGCTGGCTCTGAGAGTTCATACTTCATAAATCCTGCTATTTATACATGCTGTTCCCCGTCTTGGAATGCTGTTCCTTTCGTTATCTACTTAGTGAGTCCTATTCATTCCTCCAAGCTCTACTAATAAGACATGCTACCCTTTATTTCATGTGTGCTATGAGCCAGCATTGTGCTAAGTGTTTTACAGACATTATCATGCTTCATTTGCACGTGGAGTCTGAGTAGATACTCTGATTATTCCTACTTTACAGATGGGGAAACTGAGGCTCAGGGAGACCACATAACTTGCTTTACTTTACACATGTAGGAAGTGTTGGTCAGAAATAGAACTCAGGACTTCTGAGACAAGATTTCAGCCTTTCTCTTTTCAGCCCAGCTCCCTCCTACCTGACCCTTGCCCACCAGAGCTGCTCCTGATCCAGAAGTTAACATGCATTAAAAGGAGCATGGTGCCTGCGGTCAAGGAGGTGACAGTCCATGGAAGTCTGCTGCTACCTCGGGAGCCACACTGGCCTCTGCCACACTGCCTGCTGCTTCTACATCAACATGTGGGGAGAAGCCAAACTGCATGAGAGTGAACCTTGAGATCAGGGGGCAAATCCTCCACTTGGTTCCAACAGATCCCTGTCCTTTTTAAATCAGAAGTTGAATCCGAGGTACAGCCAGGCATGATGGTTTGGTTAAATAGTTAAAATTCATAATGAAGACAGTGATGGCGTTTTTGTTCATTTCAGCTCTTTAAGAAATCAACAAATCAATATCCAAGGATTGGAAATGACCTTAATGCCTAGTCATATGGAACTGGTTAAATAAATTATGGCTGTAGGGCCAGTCCCATAGTGTAGTGGTTAAGTTTGGCACGCTCCACTTCAGTGGCCTGGGTGCACAGGTGCAGATCCTGAGCATGGACCTACACCACGCGTCAGCCATGCTGTGGTGGCAACCCACACATAAAGTGGAGGAAGATTGGCACAGATGTCAGCTGAGGGATAATCTTCCTCAGCAAAAAAAAAAAAAAAAAAAAATTATGACGGTAGGGGCTGGCCCCATGGCCGAGTGGTTAAGTTCACATGCTCCACTGTGGTGGCCCAGGGTTTCGCTGGTTTGGATCCTGGGTGTGGACATGGCACTGCTCGTCAGGCCACATTGAGGCAGTGTCCCACATGCAACAACTAGAAGGACCTGCAACTAAGATATACAACTATGTACCTGGGGGATTTGGGGAGATAAAGCAGGAAAAAACAAATTATGGCTGTAAACAGAACAAGTAAGCTTTTTGTGTATTGGTGTGGCAAGACTTTCAAGAAATCTGCAGAAGAAAGCTAGAAATACGTGTGCAAGTATGCAGCCTTTTGTGTATAAAGGAAGAGGAAAAGAACACAACTTTTAGGGCTTGTATATGCATATGATTATCTAGAAAGATAAAGAAGAAACCATGAATGGTGGTTACTTAATAGAATCAATGAGGGAGACTACTCACTGTTTACCTTTCAATATTTTTTTTGTTTGAATGCATTATTTAGTTGAAAATTAAATAAAAATGGAACACACCACTTTCTTAAATCAAGATGTCATATTTAATAAAGTTGCTCCAAACACGGGTTGATAGCATCCCACTATTGAGAAAAACTGAAAATTTTTATAACAAAAATTTATATAGGGATTTACCGTTTTTCTAAGTCATTTTGCATAAATTAACACATTAATCTTCTTAAGCCTTATGTAAAACAGATGATTAGTTACATTTTTCAGAGGAGGAAACTGAGGCTCAGAGAGGTCAATGGTCTTGTCCAAGGTCACCCAATCGGGAAGGAAAGGAGCTGAATGGACGCCCAGGGGCCCGATAACAGAAACAACAGAAAAGGTAAAGCAAAGCCCACACCTTCGCCTCCCAGAGGGCCAGTCACTCACAACGAGGGGCATTAGAATCCTGTCCTCCTCCGTGGTTTGAGGCTTAGCTGCGGCAACGTATGTAAAACTCTCAGCACCGTGCCTAGCACAGAGTAAATCATCAAAACGTTTCTCTAACTATTGAAGTGTTTTATTTAAATAATGGAACAAGATCTTCCAATTCAACTGATATTTCTCGAACTCCCTATATGTCTGCCATATACACTAAGAGGAGCAGAAGCTTTGAAAACAGGAAGGAGGGAGAGGAAACAATGATGCTGATGGTCTGATTGGCGAGGGGGAGTTTAAGTAGACCCACGCACCTTTTCTAGAATACGGTTCATTATTGTCAGTATTCAGCTGATTTTTCCCTGTTAAACATCACTGTAAAATTAAAAAGCAGATGAATTATTTATCCAATTTTATGTGCAGTGGTTTTATTTATTTATTTTTCCTTTTCCTCCCAAAGCCCCCCGGTACAGAGTTGTGTATTTTTAGTTGTGGGTCCTTCTGGTTGTGGCATGTGGGACGCCGCCTCAGCGTGGCCTGATGAGCGGTGCATGTCTGCGCCCAGGTTTCGAACCAGCAAAACCCTGGGCTGCCGAAGTGAAGTGTGTGAACTTAACCACTAGGCCACGGGGCCAGCCCCTGTGCAGTGGTTTTAAATGACAAATGACAAAATTCACAGTGAGAACTAAATGTTGTTTTTCAGAATATTAGATGTGATTTTCGATAATATTGCATACAACTTTTATACCATCAACCACTCTCTACCCTAACTGAGGTCCTGGGTGCATATCTAGTCCTCTAATCATCCTGTATTGATGCTTTTTTTTTGGCATTAATGATGCCAAAATGGTGGTGGTGTCACATGTTCTCTTCATTATCGAGTGTTTTATCGTATTGATATACACGACACTCACTTTGGCTTCTGGCAATTTGCAGATCGGAAAAATACTGACAGAGTAATGCTGCACTTAATTGGAAATTATCACAAAATAAACAATAGAATTGTTCTTTATGGTTATTTTTCTTCCCCAAAGTTTGAGAATAAGGGGATGTGATTCACCTCTCAAAGGAAAAAGCCCTGACTTCCTTCTGTCCTCTGGAGAGGGCCACAAACGTCCTTACTCACCAGGGAGCTTGGTCGGTGTGGAAATACCTCCCCCTGCCACCACTTGAAGATGTGGCAGAAGCTCTTAGATGCTGCAGCTCTTAGAAGCAGACAAGAAAGGCCAGAGCAACAAAAGCAAGGGTAGCCGGGATAAGAGATCAAGACCAGGAGGGTTTGGGTCCACCTTGAGCTGCTTACCCAGGTTGGTGGGGAGGCATTCATTGGAATCCTGCGGCCTCTTCCGGTAGCAGAACTAACAAGAAAGAGACCCTTCCAGAGGGACCTGGCACTGCCGGATTTAGATCAGCAGGCCGCGGTGTTCAACTTTTCTCCAGGTGACTTATGGACTCATATATGTCCAGGATTTGGAAAGGAACGGAGACAAAGGATGCCAAACAGGAAGGAAAAAGCGTCTAGTGTGTAAACAACTACTCTTAGTGAAACCTGCCTGCGAGGTGTGCAGGAGATGAGAACGCAAAGAAGGAGCCAAGATTGCCTATGAAGGAAGCGATGGAGAGAATCTATTTGAAGAAAAGACTGACCATTCCTCCACGTATAGAAGGAATATAGCCAAGAACAAAATCCCGCCATGAAAAAACACCAATAAACTAAAGATGGTGATGTGTGCTTCCTTTTGCATCAGCAACACACAATATCTGGTTGTCTGTCTTTTTTGTGCTGTTAATATCGGTCAGTGCATCCAGATATGAGGAGAGCGTTTCACCTCCTGGCAGCCATTGATGATCACTGCCTACACCTGTTCAATAGAAATATAGCGCAAGGCCCAGACGTAATTTAAAATTTTCAAGTAACCACATTAAAAAAGGAATCAGACATAAATGAAGGTAATTTTAGTAATATATTTTATTTAACCCAAATATCCAAAGTATTACCATTTTGACATGTAACCAATATGCAAAGTTAACGAGACGTTTTACAACCTCTTTTGGTGCCAAGTCTTCCAAATCCAGTGTGTATTTTACACTTTCGATATGTCTCTCTTCAGATGAGCCACATTTCAAGTGCTCAGTAGCCACCCGTGATATGAGTGCAAACACTGCTTAAGATTTCTTTATAATTCTCTTTGTCCTTAGAATATGTCCTTCTTAGAGATGAACAGCAGGGCAATTATTATCTCAAGGAAAAACAAAAACTTATGAAGAAAGAAAACGTAATCATAGAACGCTATAAGATATTACTGCGAGCAATACTTTCAAAGTCATAAAAATATAAGCACTGAGGGGCCAGCCTTGTGGCATAGCCAGTTAAGTTTGCAGTCTGCTTTGGTGGCCCAGTGTTTCCCGGTTCAGATCTCAGGTGAGGACCTATGTACCACCTATCAAGCTATGCTGGGGCAGGCGTCCCACATATAAAATAAAGGAAGATGGGCAAGGATGTTAGCTCAGGGCCAATCTTCCTCACCAAAAAAAGAAAAAAACAGTAAGCACTGAATATTGCTTTATCCAAAAATTGCAACAGGAGGATGAGGCAAGAGAACTAAATCCTCATCTTTCATACAGGAAATCAGCAGATAATGCCTAAAATGGAAGTAACTCGTTTTTTAAACAGTCTGAATTTATTACTGCCATGAAACAGTTTTCTTTTTCTCCAGTCGAGTTTGCATTTCCATCTCCTTTCCATTATAGGAATTTAACACTTTTTCCTCTCCTCTCGCTGCCTCCCCCCACCCACCCTTTTGAGCCCAGCTCCTCTGTGAGGAGGAAACAGGGGAAATGGAACAGTTTTTTTTACTTAAGTGGGATTGTGATCAGTGCTTCTTGGTGTCCCTCTTCCCTGACAACCCCAGCATGGACCGAGTTCTCTGTTGGAGGCGGGCCCTCCAGCGAGCGACCCCTCCCCCACACATGTGTGGATTCTCTGCCCAGGGAGATAAGCAGAGCAGAAGGCAGGGATGGTGACCAGCAAGGCTTCTTGGAGGAGGGGATTTTGAAGTGAGTCCTGGAGGAGGAGGAGACACTTACCAGGTGAGCAAGGCAGGGCAACGACACTGCAGCCAGAGCGGCGCAGGGCCAGGCCAGATGCCCGGTATGGGTCCCACTGTACACCAGGACTGCGGTTACTCCTCAGAGACGATGGCAGCTGCTTGGCCTTTTGTGGCAGCTCGAGACAGGACCATTTCCTAATCTACTTAATAACAGGCAAACACTCTGGCATCTGCTCAGCTCAGCCCATGGTCTTGGAACAAATGGACCCAATTAAAAAGCCATCAAAGGGCAATTCAGGGGAAGAGGAAAAGGCCATTGATCAAATCAACGCCCATCGGCCCTGGGGCCAGTCTATGACCCGCTGCAGCAGGATCCTGCCTCCTGCTCTGCCCTCTCCTCTCCCAGACATGCCCTAGACCTGGGGACCTGCCCAACAGCCCTGCCCCTTCCTCCACGCCTCCGCCTCCTCTGCCCAGCTGGGTGGCACCTCCCCAGACCTTCTTTGGGTCTCAGTTTCACTGCCTGCCAAAGCTTGCAGGAAAAAACTGTCAGGAATCCTATTGGCTCTTCCTTCAAAATGCATCTGGCATGGGTCGATTTCTCATCACCTCCATTGCTAGCATCTGGTCCTAATCCCCACGCTCTCTCTCCCGGATTCCTGCATTAGCTCCATCCTGCTCTGGCTGCTCCTCTCCTTGTCCCCCTGTGGTTTATTCACGCCACAGCAGCCAGACTAATCTTCTAGAATGCAAGTCAGACTGTATCTCTGCCACGGCTCTCCACCTCACTCAGTGTCCTACCAGATTCCTGGCATCTCTGGCCTCCACTCCACATCTGCACCCCAGCCACCGGCCTCCTTACAGGGCGGCCAGCCCTTTGCACTTAGTGTTCCTTCTCTCCGGAAGGCTCTCCCCACAGAGAGTGCCTCTGCTGGCTCCCACATCTCCTTCAAGTCGGCTTAAATGGCCTCTTTTCAGCCTTTCCCGAGGCTTCCCCTGACCACCCTATTTAATATGGCAGCCTCTCTGCCCTCCCGGTCCTTCCTCCTGCTCTGCTGTTTTCCCTCCAGCATGTGTTGCCTCCAACACACCATGCGATTTACATCTTTTATGTCTGTTGCTTTTTGCCTTTCCCACCCCACTAGAATGTGAGCTTCACAAGGGAAGGGTCTGTTTCCTTCTTCACTGATGATTTCCAAGTACCTAGAAGGGTAACTGGCACAGAGTCGGCTCCTGATAACTCTTTGTTGCATAAATGAACGAATGAATCAATAATGCTAATAAGCTTCCTGCCTCCAATGGCCCTCGTGAAACTTACATGAAGAGATTAATTTGACTTGCATTGCAAAGGAAATGAATTAGCACATAATGAGTATCCACTGGTCCTGGATATTCTGCAAAATAGTTTACACAGTTTATCTCGTTTATTCCTCACCACGAACCTCGTTCATTCATTGAACATGTCCTAGTTGCACACTGACTACGTGCCAGGCCCTGTTCTGGACACAGGGGATGAAGTAGTGACCAAAATTGAGACCCCTGTCCTCTGGGAGCTTTCATTCTAGCAGGAGAATAAAATATTCTACAGACAGTACAGATGAAGTGAGGGTCCGGCCCAGTGGCTCAGTGGTTAAGTTTGCACATTCCACTTCAGCTGGCAAGCCATGCTGTGGTAGGCGTCTATGTATAAAGTAGAGGAAGATAGGCACGGATGTTAGCTCAAGGCCAGTCTTCCTCAGCAAAAAGAGGAGGATTGGCGGCAGATGTTAGCTCAGGACTAATCTTCCCCCAAAAAGAAAAAAAAAAATGAAGTGAGTATGATGATCCCTCATTTTATGATGAGGTGCCCAAGTCATCCGATTCATGAGTGGCAGAGCTGAGATTCAAGTGGACGTCTGTCTGACTCCAAGGTTTCTGTGCCTTCTATGCCTCACAAATGAGGGCATCCGGGTTTGGGAGGAGCAGAAGCTCGGGTATGAGGTGTGCAGGTCTGGAGTGAGGACACAGTGGAGGGGGGTGCCTGGAGGGCTGGCTGAGACTCCCCTCTCACATTTGAGCTTCCCAATCCACCCCAAGGCCCATCAGCGGGACGTCCGCTTCCATATGACCGAGAGTCAGATGGATTCTACCCATTGATGTGCTGGTAGGATGCAAATTACAGGCATCTCGTGGGCGGTGGCTGAACCCTAGCTGCTGCCCAGGTGCAGTCACGGGGGCTGCCGGGAGGACCGGCTGAGGTTGGTCAGGCCTCCCAGGGGATGGAGTCTAGTTCTGGAGGCTGCCTTGTGAGGAGGCCAGGACTTCTAGGGTCATACAGAGGGCAAGGTCTCTGGTAGAGGTGAAGGCACTGGACTGGGGCAAGGGAGGGAGCCGGGGGTGCCAGCCTGGAGAAGGGCAACTCAGTGCTGTGGTCATACCCTCCCAGGCTGCCCTGGGCTGAGGGGCAGATATGCTGTCTGGCCCGGAGGCCGAGCTGGGGAGACAGGGCTCCTGTGAGGGGGGCTCAGCCTCCCACAGGGAAAGGGGTTGCCCAGGAGGGGGTGATCTCTCCATCCTTGGAGGTGGGAGAGAGGGTGCAAATGACATTGGGGTAGTAGGGAGGTGCAGAGGGGACTCTTTTTTGGGGGGATAGACCTTTTCAGAGGCCTTACCCTCAGAGAGAGGAAAAGAGTCTGGCTTCCCTTCAGAAGAGCTCCCCGACTCGAGGGAAGGGCTCGCCCTCAGGGCCTGGAATCCAGCCCCTGAGCTGCAAGCCCGGGGGGGGAGGGCCTCTCCAGCCCCTCTCCCCAACACTCCCCTGTGTCCTCAGACCCAGGGCTTGGGTGTCTTCCTGGCAGCCGGTGAAGGTGGGGGATCCTATCTGGAGCCTCCTTGAAGATAAGCAGGAAGTCAAAGGGACACCCAAGGCCAGAGGACATCATGGGGCTGTGCTCAGGGAACCCCTCCCGGCAGAATCAGAGAGGCCAAGTCAGCTTTGAAGCCCCAAGCTGGGACAATTGGGCCTGGGAGGGGCAGTGCCCTGAGGATGGCGCAGCTGTGTCTGCCCCTAAGTCTTGCCTTTACAAAGCCGGTGGCTGGACATGTGCAGTCCTCTTAGGGAATAAAATAGCCCAGAGTGTGGAGCTCTGTCCTTGTGCCAGAGCACACCATGCTGGGTCAGCCAGGGGCTGTGGGCTCTGGTGGGGCAGTCCCTGGGAGCAATGAGGGTGGGCAGGCTGGAATGGAGAGCTGAAACATTACCTGCTCTCCTTTCTCACTCAGGACAAGGCAGCAGACTCCTGTCAATGCCCGTCAGCCCACACCACTAGGAATGCACAAGGCCAGCAAGGCCGGGCTTAACAGTTGCTGCAGCAAAGACTTCACATCAGGGGATCCCTGGGGTGTCTCCAAAGCGGGGAGTTCGGGGAGCATGCTCATAGGGTTGTGAGTTAGTCAGAGGATGGTCTTTGGCAGAGATTGGTCAGAACTTGCAAAGCAGGGAATTGCAAGAACAGTCAGCGATCGTAGGTTGAGAGCACGAGCGTCCTGGCAGAGTGTTACTGTCGATCAGTTTGTTAGTGGTCTTCTCTTGGAACATGCTGGTCTAAATACACGTGTGTTTACAAGTGTGAGCTCAGATAGTGTGAGCTGGACGTCACGGCTTGGTCAGGCACTCTTACTTGTTTTGCAAGTCAGAGCATATTTTGCAAACTGTGTTCACAGCTTCAGTTCCTAGTCCTTCCCTCACCTCACACCCTCCCCCGACAACGTGGCTGCCAGCAGGATCATTTTCTTCTCGTCATTCTACAGGCGAAGTTTCTGGACTCCAGTCCCCATTCCTGCTTCTGCAGCCAACTCTGGCCACCAGGGGGCGGCAGGGCAGTGTCTGTGAATCTGGGACCCACCTCAGACTAAGCCCGGGACGGGAAGGGAGCTGGGCCAGCGTCAAGAATGGAGGAAGGAGTCTGAAGCTCTGAACTGCCCCGTTTGCTCTCCTTGGCCAGGAATTCTGGGAACCGGGGGCAAAAAGGGAAGGAAAATGAGGAGTGGGGAGGGAGGGGAGATGAGGCAAAGGGAGGAAGGAAGGAGAGGGAGGGAAGGAAAGGGGTCCACAGAGCTGGCAGGTGGATCCCCTCTCCACTCCCCATCTCCTGCCATCCCCAAGCCTGTCTGCTTCCATCTCCCGGTTTAGTCTGACCTCCTGGCGCCTCTCTGCCTCCGACAGGCTGGCCACTCACCTGGGGCCCTTCTGTCTCCAGGGATCTACAGGGTACCTCCTGGGACTGCCCCTCCCCCTGAGCATTCTCCCTCCAACACAGATGTGACCACTCAACATACACGTACGCACACGCACACGCGCACACATTAGCACAGACTGCGCCATGACCTATGCAGCAGGCTTTTAATTCCCTCCTCCACATTTAGCAATTGCTTTGGTCACAAAGGCCAGTCTAACAGTTTAATCCCCCAGTGAGGTGAGACTTCTCATGTGGCTGCTGATTTGGAATTTGGCTCCAGGACATAAATCTGAGGATACACAGGGGTAAAATACCCTACTTTCTAAAGAAACCTGAAAACAAGTGGGGTCAGCCACCTTCTCAGAGCTTACCATCCTCTGCTCTGACCTGACAAGCTGCACACGGCATTCAGCGGGCGTGAAGACATCTCTGCAGTGGTGAGCTCTCAACCTAGTGGGAGGGAGAGAAGGGGGGACGAGGGCTTTCCCACCCCCAGGCCAGGGGAGGGGTGCTCTGGGGAAATCACTCGGGGAGACTGGGGTGTACCACTTAGAGTCTCGGCAGGAAAGATGGGGCACATCTTACCCCCAGATTACCCCCAACTGGGTAACTTTGGGAGAGTTGAATGAAGAGACTCTTGCAAAGGTGCGGGCTGGCATTGGGAGGGCTCCACGCAGAGGGCGCTGCTGGCCTTGTTGTCATGGCCAGAGAAGCAAGGATAGCAGGAGAGGGCCACAGTGGTACTGGGGAGGGTCGGCCGGTCCCTGTCCCCCCACCTTCCTGGCACCCAGAGGAGAGGGGGACGCCTCGTAGGGGTGAGGAGGGCCCTCCCCACACTGAGGATGAGGGGGAGTGAGCAGCAGATTAAGTTGGGGGTTGGAATTTTAAACTGGACTGAACTTGATTTGTGACTCAAAGTTTTGGAGTTTGCCAAACATGCAGGTTAGGGATGGGACAGGGGAATTAGCCCTCACTGAGTAGGGAGCATCGATGCGAGGAAAAGAAAACAGCGGCGTGTTGGCGCCTGACTGCATTTGTGCTGCTCGGTACACTGGGGAGAGGGGTATTGTCAGGTCCATTTTACAGATGAAGGAACGGAGCTTGTGGTCACAGAGCTGGGGTGGCGGAAGCGGGCCGGAGCCCTCCTCCTGCCTCAGCTGCCCTGTGTCCCCCAGCCCCTCCTTTCCCCAGAGCTGCCACTCGGTACTCTCAGTTCAGTGCAGGCTAAAGCCACAGCTGGTAAAACAGGACTGAACAGGGGGCTCCGAGGTCAGAGCTGGAGATATACCCCCTCCACTGTGTCACTTAGGCTTCCTCCGAGGATGCCCACCCCGGGCCCTTCCAAGGTGAGCACTGGCTCTCAGGAGGCACAGACTTGTGCTAATGAAGGCAGTTGAGGCAGCAGGAGCAGCCAGAGAGCCATAGCCTCACATTTAGTCTCCATGCTGACTGCTGTGTGACCTTGGGCAAGGCACAGCCCTCTCTGGGCCTCCAGTCCCTCTAAGTAGCCAAGCAACCCCTGGGGTCCCTGCCAGGAAGGAAAGCTGATTCCAACTGGTTGTGTCTCCCAGGGGACTCATCTGCTGTTTCACAGTGGCCTTCAGGAGTTGACAGCCCCAGAAAGTGATGTCAAGGTGGGGAGGGGAGGAGCAGGGCAGGGAGGCCCAGAGGGTTGGGGTAGGGGAGATATTTTGGGGCAGGTGGATCCCTGGTCACTGCTGGACAATGGTCCAGGGCAGCCATTGTGCTGGGAATGGAAAATCCTTTTCTGACTCCATCTCCAAGGGCTGAAAATAGTCCAGGGTGGCGGGTAGAGCCCCTAGGGACTGGGTTTGGGGCCAAGGAGTGCCTGACCAGGCCTGACCCATTGTTCTGGCTGGGACAGGGCTGAGACAGGACACCTGGCTAAGCTGGAGCCAAGAGAGAGGCAAGCCCCAGAAGCCCCTACTGGACCAAGAGTGGCTGGGCAGAGCCAAGCCCACGGCAGACGGGGAAACTGAGACCCAGAGAGGGGAGGAGATTCATCGAGTCACACGGTGCAGTGGGGCAGAGGAGGATGAGGGTTCTGCTTCTGGGGTTTGTTCCTCTTACCCGGCGCCCCCCGCCCCCAAGCACATGCCCCTTGGGAAGGAAGGCAAGCAGAGTCCGCACCCTGCAGCCCAGCCTCTCCTGGCCCAGCTCCACTATCCACCCCACAGGAAGAAGGAGCACTGGACAGTGAGCTGGCTTTACTCCAAGGCACTGTGTGGTGCCAATGGAGAGATGATCACTTGATGCCCCCATTTTAGTCCTGCCTCCACTCTAGTCCTCAGAACTGAGAGCCTGGGGGGCTTGGGAATGCCTGGGGGAGCAGCTATTAGTTGGGCCTTCGATGAAGCTCTAGGCAGCTGATGCCCTGATTGAGGTAGGGACAACTAGAATGTGGGAGACAAGGTTTCCAGGCTCCAGAGAGTGGCCCAGAAAGGGCAGGCAGGTGGCCTCAGGTCACACAGCAAAAGCTGCCCATTCGCTGCCTGCTCTTGTCCAGCTCCAGGCCAGTCCTCCCACCCTGGGTCTCTGGGTTCTTGGCTGAAACGGAGAGTGGCTGCGGCACCTGGTGGCAGGCCCCACCAGCCAGGGAGAAAGGCTACACCTGCTGCGATGGGTGGGGGAGCTCTCGAGCCCACAGGGACTGGCTCTGGAAGCTTGGTGTCAAGGGCATCCTCCTCCCTCCCCTGCCCCCACTGTCCCTTCTCCTTGCTGCCCTTCCACAGCCAGGAGCCTGGGGAAGGTCCTGTAAACACGCACAGCCCCGTGTGCCTGAAAGTCACCCAGCGCCGGGCAGGGCAGAGGGTGGTCCCACACCTTATCCCAGGGTGGACCTGCTTCCCTCCTCCCAACCCCTGGGGAAGCCTTGGCCACAGACAATGCCCTCTTGTCCACTGACATGACACGCTGTCCTTTCCTTCCAAGCACTTATCCTAATGTGGTTACATATTAAATTATGCCAACTCCATGAGGGCAGGGTCCAGCTGGTTTGCCGCCCACATCGCTTGGCACAGTGCCTGGTGCATAAATGCTTACCACGTGCCAGGCGCCGTTCTACGTGCTTCATGAGCATTAACGCAGGCGCCCAGCGCTCTATGTGGGACGGAGCATCTCCTCCAGAGAGGAGGAAACTGAGCCGCTGCAAGACTAAGTAATTTGCCCCACGTGCCACAGCTGGAAGAAGCGGAGACGACATTCAAACCCAGGTGGTCTGGGCGTAGAACCTGTGCTCTTAGCCCGATCCGTCCTCGATACACGTCTCTCATCTTGAATCACAGGAACGGCCCCTGACAGCCTCTCCTGCCCCGCAGGGGTTGCAAGTGGCGTGGGTACTGGAGAGGGAACTAATCTGAGCATCAGAGGGATCCAGACTCAATCCCGACTCATCCACTTACAGCCTGTATAACCTGGAGCAAGTCCTCCCCCCTCAGAGCCCATCTCCTCATCTGCTAAATGGGGATGATAATGTCTATTTCACATGGTTGTGGTGAAGAAACAATGACATGACCAATGTGAAGGTCCCGCACGGTGCCTGGGACCTGGGTTAATACGTGAGTCCCCTTCCTTACGTGCCTGAGTCTAAACAGGTCAGTCTAAAGCTGCCATGACATGGGGGGTGACAGAGGGGTAGCTTTGGTGGCCTGACCTGGAACAACTGTGTCTGGGGAGCCTGTTGTCCAGCTCTTTCCTAGCTTTGGAGGGTAAGAGTAGGAATGTCTTCTGGGATTACCCCCTCCCTCCCAGGCTCTGGGCCACCTGCCACCCAGGACAGAGACCCCTATGTGCCAGAGCCCCGTCCTCATTGCATGGAGCTCACTGAGAACAGCTGCAGGCATCTACTCTCCCCTCCAGCCCCCTGCCCCGTGTCCCTGGCCTCAGCTCCATGGCTCTGTAGGGGTGACGGCACCAACCTGCACTAAAGGGAGCAGAGCAGCCAGGACTGTCTGAGCCCCTGGTGCACATCCAGGCACCACGCTGACCTGCTGAGTGACCTTGGCAAAGCCACGCCCCTCTCTGGCCTTGAGTCGAGCTGGGCTACCTAATCCCTGGGGTCCCTGTCAGGTGGCTGTGCCCTTTCAGAGTGGCCTTCAGGAGTCAGCCCCAGGAAGTGATGTCAGCGTGAGGAGGTGGGGAGGTGGGAAGGGGGCAGGGAGGCCTGGAGAGTAAGAGGAGATATTTTGAGAGCAGACAGGTCCCCCAACGTCACTGCTGGACAATAGTCTGGGGCCTGGAGTGGAAAATCCTGTTCCACTTGGGCTCAAAATAGCACACGGCAGCAGGGTCAGGAAGCTCACCCAGCAGGCAGGTGGCCTGACACTGAGAGCAAGGCCAGATGTCCACACCAAGGAGCCAGCCAGTCCGACTGGGGTCCAGAGGTGGGACCCCGGGCCTGTCCCTGGTTCCCTTAGGGTGTCCATTCCCCACCCCCACCAGTGCCTGCCACAGGATTAGATGGTGAGCAAGCCCCTCCTGTCCCCTGGGTCCTACATCCTTAGAAATCTGCAGGCAGCTGGTTCAAGGAGGGCTTCCCAGGGCTAGGTCATCGGGCTGTCTCCATGTACTGTGGGGCCCTGGCTTCTCGGGGTCTCCAGGGCAGCTGCTGGAGGGTTAGGTGGGCAGGACGTGACAGGAATGGGACTAGGGGAATCTGGACCCGTGGTGGCCATAGTCCCATCCTCAACCACAGATATATACTCAAATGCCGCCAAAGTCATGATGTACTCCCTGCCCCTGGGTCTAAGCAGGGCTGAGGGGGTCAGAGCTCAGCATTCACATTCCTGGCCAGCAGAGCATCTCACCTGGGTAAGGGCTCCCTATAAATGGGGATGGGGTTCAGCCTGAGCAGCAGCTGGTAGGAAAGAGATAGGCTCTGGCCTACAGGAAAGGCTTAAGGGCAGTCTGTAGAGGTAGTCACGAGAAAAGCTCATAGGGACTCTGGTTACATTAACAGAAGTATACAACCTAGAATGTTGAAGGTGAACATCTCACACTACTCTAGGCAAGTCTTGTGATGGGTTTGTGTCACATGAGGGAGCTGTGGAGCTAGACTTTAAATAGAGCAACCCACGGGGGTGCCCCATTCTGAGAAGGCAGAGTGGGAAGAGTGGAGAAGTCATAGGAGGCAGGTGAAAGTGGGATGGGGAAGGAAGGACCTTCTCTCAGACAATGTATGCCCATAGGACAAGGGCTCTCCCAGAGGGAAAGGGAGTGAGTTCTTCTCCTTGAGTTTAAGAGTGAGGCCTCTTGGCCTTGCCCCATCCCTCCTCAAAGGCCAGGGCCGGGCCCTGTCCAGCTGAGCTCCACAGATCTCCAGAGTGGTCCTGGCTGGACCCAGAACCTGTCACAGGTGAGTCCCATCTCCCTTGTACTAAGCCTTGACTTAGCCTGAGTGCCAACCATTATGCCATGTAGCTGGCCTTTCCCAGGAGGGAGAGGACTGGACAAGAAAAGGAATGAGTCTCTCCCACACTTACCCCCAGTGCAAAGGAAACCTCATGGTCAGGGCAAGGAGGGCGCCCTGACTGCGCCTCCTTGGGACCCAGCCCCAGCCTCATTCCTGCCTCGAGCCCGGGGCCCAGCTGCCCAGCTGCCCAGCTGCCCAGCTGCCCAGCCGACTTTCAGTTCCTGCCCACCTGCCCAGGATGCACTCTGCACCTGGATGTGCTTCTCTGATGAACTGATTTTCTCAGAAGCTACAGCTCAGGAGTCTCCCCAGCACGGGAAGCCTTCCCTGACCCCCTGGTCTGCAGCCCCAAACACGGCATTCTCCAGGGCTGTGCTGGGGCAACTCACACCTGCCTGCAAGAGCAAACTGTGAAACTTGCAGGAATTGTGCAAGGAGGTTGCTATCACTTTGGTAGTCTGAATTGGCCAGGGTAGGAATATTTGCACCACGCCAACTGGCAATGCTACAAATAAGGGGATCTCCCACCCCCTGGAGAGCCAGTTAAATGGTTCCACATTTACCAGCACGTGACTGGTCATCACCGTTAAGTCCTAAACTGGGGGATCCCAAGGACTGGGGACCCCACCTGACTCCTCTCTGTGCCCAGCAGAGCCAGGCACCGAAGTCAGTTGGCTTTAAAGTGGGGGAGGACCTGGGGTCTGGAGAGGGGATGTCCAGTGTGAGACCACCACTGAGTCCGCCAGTGGGAAGGCAGGTGGCAGAAGAGAAGAAGTGAGGAAAGGACCCTAGTGTGTGTGTGGGTGGAGGGATGAGAGGTTCCTGGGCTGTATCTGCATCTTCCACACACACAATAGGGCACAGCTAACAGGTAACAAGACCTTTACTATAAGTTACACCCTCAAACTGGCTCCCAGACTAGGGGAGCCTCCAGACAGGCATGTGACCTCAATTTCCAGACGTTCATCTCTTGGACTGGGCGTTCTCTTTGGAGATGAGTCCACTGTGGCAACCAGACCTGCCCCAGATGCCCTGCGAGGACCTCTGGCTCAGCCCTGACTCCTTACCAGGGTCTTCTGGTTAACCTGTGACTCCCCACTCAGGGAGCTCAGGCCCAGACTTGGCTGCGTGACCTTGGTAAGTCACTTTCCTCTCTGAGCCTGTTTCTCCATTTGACTTGATTAAGCTGGGCTCCAGCCTAAGTACCTTGGCATGCATGGCCAGCTATTCATGTGGGAGTCAGGCCAGGGGCGGCACTGGTCCTGAACGCTTCCCTTTCTTGAAACCTTATTCCCCAACTTACACATACAACGGGTGACTGGGGGCCGTGGGGACCATTGAGCTCTGGGGACCATAGAGAATGTCCTGAGTCCCTCCCAAATGACAGAGCATTGGGGTCGCGGCTCCCTTGACCATCCAGCATGAGTCATGCTGGTCCATATCTGGGGAGACCGTCCCATTTGAACAAGTCCTAGTGCCTATGGCACCCCCCTATAAACCTGCTCAGGCCCGAGGGGTTCAGGTCCTACAGCTGGATGTCCTTAGTGTTCATACTACCAGCAGGCGTGGACTCTGTCTGCCTAGAGTCCTCACTGCTGGCCAACGCATTTTCTATCCTCTTGATGTCAGTTATGTTAGACCTGCGCAGGCCCAGCCTGCGGTGAGCCTGGGCAGCGGGGATGGGGTCTGTGGGTGGCTTGGCATCACGAGCAAAGCGCACGAGCCTCTGCCCAGCCAGGAAGTAGAGCACAGGGTCAAGGCAACTGTTGGCGCTGGCCAGCGGCCGGGTGATCTTGTAAGCCATGTTGATGGCGTTGAGGGTGTGGCAGCTGAGGTCCAGAGAGCGGAAGGAGTAGTAGAGGGTGCGGGTGACGTGGAAAGGCAGGAAGCAGAGGGCGAAGACAGCCAGGACCACCGCAATGGTGCGCACCGACTTGCGCTTGGCCCGCGGCAGGCCTCCCGTGGTCCCATAGGCTGGCTTCAGCAGCCGCCGGGCCATGAGCACATAACAAACCAGGATGACGGCAAAGGGCACCAGGAAGAGCAGGCCCATCATGACAGAGCTGTAGGCCACGAAGTGGCTGAAGAGCTCGGGGGCCGAGGTGTCATGGCAGGTAATGCGGCCACCGCGTGTGCTGGTGGTGACGAAGTAGAGAACGGGTGCCTGGCAGGCCAGCACCAGCACCCACACGGCGGCTGCCACCCGGCGGGCATAGTGGGACCGGCCCCAGCGCAGCGAGAGGAGTGGGCGTAAGACGCCCAGGCACCGGTGCACGCTGATGCACGTGAGGAAGAGGATGCTGCCGTACAGGTTGGTGTAGAAGAGGAAGCGCACCAGCTTGCAGAGCACCGTGCTGAAGGGCCAGTGGTCGCCGCCGGAGTAGTAATAGACCAGCAGCGGCAGGGAGGCCGCGTACAGGGTGTCCGATACGGCCAGGTGGAACATGTACGTGGTGGAGGCGTTCCAGGTCTTGAGGCGGCACAGGAAGATGTAGAGTGCCACGGCGTTCAGACAGAGCCCCAGCACGCACACCACGCCGTAGGACACGGGCAGCAGCACGTACTTGAAGTTCTCGTTGAAGCGGCACTTGTAGCCCAGCTCATCCCCATCCCAGGTGCCATTCTTGGTGCCATTCCAGAGGCCCAGGCCTGTGGCCATCGCCCTGCAGGGAAGGGAGGGTGGGGAGAAGAGTCGTCAGGGTCACGGCTGGGGGCTCAATGGGGAGGCCTGACACACCTCCCTGACCAGGGTCACAAGGGACCCCAAGTGCCCAGAGTCCCTTGGTTGAGATCTGCCCAACCACACTCAAGGCCTTCAATGCCATCTGACTGGCTCTCTCCTTAGACCCAAAGGACCCAGAACCTTGGAACCCTGGAACCTTGACAATGCAGGAGATCCATGAAGATCAGGATCATACAATTTTAAAACTTAAGAACACCCTGAGGGCCAGATCCAGCTCACCAGGCTGTGTTTGTAAATAAAGCTTTATTGGAACACAGCCTGACCCATTCGTTTACGAACAATTGAATAGTTGTGATAAAGACCGTATGTTCTGGAAAGCCTAAAATACTCACCATCTGGTCTTTTACAAAAACAAAGCTTGGCCACCCTGTTCTAGAACCTCAGGAGCATGGAGTCACAGATCCAGGTTTCTGAGCTCTACAACCTGAGGATCTGGGTTGTCCCAGGGAAGGAGCATGTCAGATTCATGGAAAGGGGCCTTCATGGTTGATGAGGCTCCACTGTACGCCAGTGCCCACCGCCTGCTGAGGCGTTTCTGGCCAGCGGGCAGCCCACACCTTCCTGGAGGCATTAGAAAGTTCTGTCCTTTGGCTCATCTGTCTGCTCTCTGGGGAGGCTCTGGCCCTGTGCCTGGTATTTTGGCATTTGAGGGAGTATTTCCAAGGGTCTCCCTCTTCAGCCACTAATTCATTCGCTCAGTGAGTAGTTTTAATTAATTTGAAAAATTTTTTTTCCTTTTTTTCCCCAAAGCCCCCGGTACATAGTTGTATATTCTTAGTTGTGGGTCCTTCTAGTTGTGGCATGTGGGACACCGCCTCAGCATGGCTTGAAGAGCAGTGCCATGCCTGCGCCCAGGATTCGAACCGACGAAACACTGGGCCACCTGCAGCGGAGCGCACGAATTTAACCACTTGGCCACAGGGGCTCGCCCCTCAGCAAGTAGTTTTTAGAGACTTCTATATACTGGCACTTCCTGCATCTGTAAAGAGCAGTCCTGCTCCCCGGCCTGTGAGGCTACTAGATGGGACTGTGACCCCACTGAAGGTTCCGGGGAAGTCTGGGGAGGAGGTGGGAGTGAGGGCGGAGGGGAGCTTCTTTTGTGGGGCAAATTCAGCTTCTGCAGGCCCACCCAGCTTCTCTTCACACAGCGTCACCATCCTGACGTTCCCCTACCTTGTCCCTACTGGGCGTATAGCACACCCGTGGGGCCTCACTGCCCAGCAGACAGCACCAGGGGGACGGGCTGTTCACCGTCCACCTCTCCCCACCCCCACCAATGTGACCAATGAGAGCTCTCTCTCAGCTGGGACGCAGGGGACAGATATCCCAGTCTGGAGGGCAAAGATGTGCCCAAAGACCCCAGAAGGAAGGCGGAAATCCTAGCTGAAGTCCCAGGTAGGCAGGTTTGGGACAAACACAAAGACTAACTTACTAACAGTGTGAAGGGGCGGGGGAGCTGACATTTTTCAAACCCCGCTCCTATGTGTGCTTTATAAATGTTACTTCACTCCATCCTTACAAGATGCTCCTGGGAGCCAGGGTATTGTGCCCAGTTTTCTGATAAAGATGCTGAGACACAGATCATTCAAGCAATTTGGCCAAGGTCACACAGCTGAGGATGGGCTGCAATTCCTGTTCAGGTCTGTCCCACAATCTAAGGGGCCACAGGAGGTAGGTAGTGAACTCCCTGCTTACGGGAGTATGCAAGCGGCTCCCTAACAGAGTCTGCAGAAGGGGTCATGTCCTGTGTGTGGGTGTGTCTGAGAGGGCAGACAATGTGTAGTGCTCCCCACCCTGAGAATCTGGGGCTGTACAATTCCCCTCATTCTGGAACCTGGGGTCCTGAGAGGCTGGGACTTGGAGATTCTGCAGAGCCGGCAACGTCCTCTTCCTTAGACCCTGAGCTTCCTGCCCTACCTGGCCTCTCAGCAGTTCAGGGCCCGTGAGGTTGAGATTTAGGGGGGGCTGAGGAACACAGCCCCCTTCTTTCCCCAGACCTCACCCCCCACCCCAGATCTTCCCTGTCTCCTGTTGTCAGCAAAGGTACAACAGGAGGAAGGGAGCGTGCACTCGTGAGCTCCCTCCCATGGACACGGTTCCTCCCCAAGGAGCCAGCACAGGCCCGGGGTGAGGAGGGAGAAGCTTACGTGGTGCCAAGTTGAGAGCAGGCAGGTAGGGGGGGCTCTGGCAGGGCCAAGCTGCTGGGACCCCCTTGCTCGGGGCCATGACTCAAGACTCAGCATTAAGGCACTTCCTGCATCCCACCCCTGCATATGCAGCCCAGCGTCATCTCTACCCTTGCTGCTGGAGCCGCTGCGTCAGCCTCCCTGACTCCAGTCCCTGACTCGCCTGCTTGGAGCCCTCCCTGGCCCCTGCCTGCTCTCAGGAGAAAACCAGCTCCTCGGTCAGGCACTGGAGGTTTTTGCAACCCAGCTCCTGTGACCTGCAGTCTCCTGAATGTGCCCAACACTGTTCCCCTCCCAGACTTAGTTCATCTTGCTCCTTCAGCCTGGAATCCATTCAGGCTCCTCAGCTCTACCTGTTGAAACTACAACTCTTTATCCCGCAGCGCAGCAAACTGCAGTGATAAAGAAGAACCTGGCCTCCGGAGCCAGACGCCTTTGTGTCCTCCCCTGTAAAGGGAGGCGATCAATGGAGCCGACATCATAGGACTGCCGGGAGCATTAGGTGGGTAATTTGTGTAAAATGTCTGGAGCGGGGCCTGGCACACAGCAGGTACACTGTGGCGCTAGCTTCAGGGCTCCGCTCAGATGTGGCCTTTTCCTGAAATCCTTGGGAAACTCTCTCAGGCCACCGTGGAGGAGTGACAGAAGGTCTTGACTGGAGACCGTGGAGCAGGTGAGTGTGGTGGGCCAGGGGAGTGACCTTAAGGCCCAATCTGGGGCCTGGGGACCTGAGAGGGGAGAGATCTGAGGGCTGTTGGGGAGGGAGTCTGGATGGAGGAGGGGCAGGAGAGGGAGGTGGCCAGGATGCCCGGCTCAGGGGTGGGGAAGAGGAGCAGGTGGGGGAGGGGGGAATTCAGTGTCAGACATGGTAAGTGTGGGGTGCCCTGCAGGGGTGTCACGGGATGTGGGATGGGTGAAGGCTGGGACCATTAGATCTGGTGCTTTGGGAGGTGGGCTGGGCATTGCCCGCTCACAGAAGCTGCAGGAGGAGTGTAGAGGCCCGAGGGTGAGACTGAGGAGATGTGGAGGGGCCACATTCCCCCCCAGACACCAGCTTGGAGTGTCCAGCTCTGCCATAGAATGCCGGGTGACATCAGGCATTTCCTGCCGTCCCAGGGAAGGCTCAGACCTCCCAGGGGCTGACTCCTCCAGCCTTGGAGAACTGTGGCCCTAAAACTTCCCCCAGGAGGTCCTCTGCCCCACTGGAGACAGAGAGGGTGGCCCTGTCCCTGCTCCATGCTGCGGGCACACACACCCAGTCCCGCCTCCACACTGCTGCTCTGCTCCTGCCCCAGGGCCGAGGCCTCTCCTCAGAGTCGGGGGCGGGGCCCTCATCCTCCCTTCATAGTCCACATCTCATTGCTCTCCTCAAAGAGTTTCTTGCTAATCACTAACTGGAATTTCTGACACTGATGAAACTGGTGGAGACTTCCCCAAGTCTCTCATGAGCCAAAGGAGCTGCCCTTCCCACCTCTTTTGAGATCCCGGACTCCACCCTCCCAGGCCAGCTGGGGACTCCATCGCTGTGGCCCCGACCAGGAGGATCTACCTGCCCTCTCCCTCCACGGGCTCGTCCACCAACCTCTGAGTACCTCTTTCCTGGCCCCCCTGCCCAGCTTATGGAGACAGCCAAGTCCCCAGCCCTCTCCCTCAGCACCCCCTCCTCTGGCTTTCCTGACCCTGATGCCCCTGGGGCCCCACCCCCAGCTCCCTGGAGACCAGCTCCCACCTAACTTTGTCCACCATCACTCACCAGTCCCTCTGTGCCGGTTCTGGCTGGCCCTGCCCCGTAGAGCTCCTGATCTGGAGGGAGATGTGAGCCACGTAAAGTGCCCTGCCAGGCTTCCCTGCCTCATGTGCGAGCTGTTTCTTCTGCCTGGAAAGCCTGTCCAGAACCCACCTACACTGCACTCTATCCTGCCCATCCCCAAGGCTCTTCTCAAATGTCACCTCATCTCTGAAGCTCTCCTGGTCCACCCCCCGGGCATTCCTCACACCCTGTTGGTAATTTGTCCTTCCACCCTCTACCCCAATTTATTCCAGGTGCTCCCAGAGGGCCGGGTCCATCTGATTCTTTTCTCTGTCCCTATCATCCAGCAAGAGGCCTGATCCAAGGCAGGTATGACATGAATGAGAGAATGAATGAATGAATGAATGAATGAAGCATGCACAAGAGGCTACTGGAGCCCAGAGGAGGCTAAGCTTTATGACGGTGGCTCTTCTTTCCCTGATTCCTCTGAGGGCCTCCCAGAGGGCAATGACCCTTAAAGATTTCTCGGCTGCTGACCCTAGATGGCCAGGGGTCAACCCAGCCCACCTGAGAGACCTGCTCCTGCCCTAGACAGGCCCTGGACTGTCTCTCTTTGAAGTGCCCTGCCCTTCTCTGGACAGGCCAGGGAAACACCAGGAGGAGGGGAATTAGACCCAGGCATTCTGGAGCCGATCAGCTGTCTGAGCCAGCCACATTCTTTTATCTCACCCATCTCTGGCTCAGATCATGGGTCAGTGTGGGTCAGGAGCTCCTAATCCTGGAGCGCCCCCACCCTCACTGTGTAAGGGCCACGCCTGGGCTGAGCAGCTTCCATGCAGCATCTTCATTTCATCCCCTACCTTCAGCCCTCAGTACATACAGTCATAGAGGTTAGGCTATTTGCTCAAGGTCACACTGCCAGCAATTGGAAAAACTGGGCTTGACACCCAGGGCCCTCTGGCTCCAACATCTGAATTCATCACAGCCTGGGATGAGGGAGCAGGGCAGGGATCCCCTTGATCTAACCTGGGTTCGGTGTACACACATGCACATGTGCGCCTGCCCGAGCCTCCCCACCGGTGGACCCTGCCCTTCCACACCCGTACCTGACAAGCCTCTGCTTTCGCTGTCAGGATGCTCAGCACTTGCTCAGGTTCCTCACTCATGAATGCACACGCCTGGACCAGGCTGCAGGGAACTCTGCAGGCAACAGGAAAAACAGGCCCCCTGCCTGGGGCCGCGCCCAGCTTCCAGCCTTTCTCAGGGCAGGCAGTGCCACGGGCTCCTGAGACACAGGGAAGCAGAGACAGCGTGGGAAGTCATCATGGGACATCATGGGAAGTCAGCCAGGCCTCGCCCTCCCAGGGCCTCACCTGCTCCAACCTCCTCCGCTCTGACCTTGGCCCAAAAGAGGCAGAGAGGTGACCTAGGGTGCTCGTCCCAGTAGGAGTGCCCTCTGCCCATCCACATCCCCAGCCATCCACCCTCAGCTCACACTCTCCAGGGATGGCTGTTCTGAGCCTCCTTCCCTGGGCACCCCCTTGCACAGAAGCGTGGCTCTGCGGGGGGAGATCCCGTGGAGCTGAGCCAAGACACCAGTGCCGCCTCCCTCAGTTCCCGTCCGTGCCTCAGCCCCACAGCAGGAAACAGTCAGTACCCTCCTTGCCCAGCATAGACTTGACAGTAGTTCAGCCAACACGGTTTTGCTCAAGTTAGGTCTCTATCTGGAATATCCTTCCTCCCTACTCCCGCATCCAGTCATTCCTCCATGGGTGCTGTAAACACACATGAACACACACAGGCATGGACACTCCTGGACATCCAGACACACAGTCACACTCAGATGTACACACAGTGCACACACACACAATGCTAGACAGTCAGGGCCTGGGAGAGCCTTTAGAAATCACCTGCACCTGGGGCCGGCCCCGTGGCCAAGTGGTTAAGTTCGCATGCCCCATTTTGGCAGCCCAGGGTTTCATCTGTTCGCATGCTGGGCGCAGACATGGCACCGCTCAACAAGCTATGCTGACGCGGCGTGCCACATGCCACAACTAGAAGGACCCACAACTAAAATATACAACTGTGTACTGGGGGGCTTTGGGCAAAAGAAAGAAAATAAAATAAAATCTTAAAAAAAAAAAAAGAAATCACTTGCACCACATTCTCATTTGACAGAGGGGGAAACTGAGGCCCAAGGCCTCATAGTAAGTCAGGGACAGAGCCAAGATCAGAAACCAGGCCTTCCGAATTCTGGCCCTGGCTTTTGTCTTGCCTGAGAGCCCCTCAGTGAGGGGACAGTTACCTGGTGGAGGGACCCCTCTGTGTGGGCGGGCCCCAGCATCCACCAGAACCTTAGACACATCACAGGGGAACAAGAACACCCCCTTCCTTTTCCCATCTGCTTCATTTCCCAACAATGGGGGCATGGGGGCTGAGACAGTCCAGGCCAGGTCCCCAAGCTGGTAGTGCGGTGCAAGTGTGGGGGAAAGTGGGGACAGGAGCTGGGGGGCTGTGGGAACAGGGCAGGGGGTGGGGGCGCCGGAAAATGCCCCTGGGCCACTGTTTTCCTGGTGTCCCTTGCCCCAGGAGCCTCAGGCTGACATGGGCCAGCAGCTGGTAGCTATTTGCCAGTCTGCTCTAGAGTCTAGCGGCAAGGTGAAAGAAGTTCACCTTTTCACTCCGCTCCACTCAGGGTCACACCGTGTCTTGTCCTCCTTAGGAGATGCCTTCACCCAACAGATAAGGTGGAGCACGGCACTTCCTCCAAGCTGCTCTCTGATTTCTAAGACCCATCTTCACCACCCATCCTTCCAGGTTTCAAACTTCCAATAGATCCATGACAACCGCTCCCTTTCCCACACACGTGAAACCCATCACTCCCCAAGTCCTGTCAGCTGACCCTGAGTGAAGAGGCTCAGACATGCCACTGCTCCCAGCCCGTGGCCTTACGCCTGTGTTTCTCCTCCAGACCACTGCACCAGCCTCCTCAATGGTTTGCTTGTCTCCACCCTACCCTTCCCGTCCATCTTTCATCCTGCAGTCACAAGTCTTCCTAAAACACAAATCTGACCACACACTGTGGAGTTCAAAACCTTCCATGGCTCCCTATTGCCCTCAGGCTACGTCCAAGCTCCTGAGCCTCGCACTCAAGGTGCTGACTGGTCCCTGCCCCACCTCCAGACAACTCATCTCTCTGCCTCCACCCTCATCTTCCTGTCTCAAGCACAGCAAAAGCAGTCCCATTGTCATATCTTTGCTTAGGAATACCCTTCCTTATCTTCTAACACACAACAAGAGTTGAGTGCTTTCTCTGTGTCAAGTTCCATGTCAGGGGGCTTCACAGACCTCTTCTCCTTTAATCCTGAGACGCTCAAACAGGCTAAATAACCTCTCCAGGGTCACAAAGCTGGATGGCACAGCAGCCCTGGTCTGTCTGACTTCAGGAGCTAAGCCCCTGACCACTACCTCCTACCTTCCAAAGCCCAGATCCTCTCCTCCAGGAAGCTCCCTGATCAGCCCTCCTTGAGCTCCATGGCTCTGCCTGTCTGGGCAGTTCTCCACGAGAGGGAACAGCCTACTGGCAGGGCCCAGCATCCATCTTCCTGGTACTTCCCCAGTGAGGAGCGGCCATGATGGTTACTGTACCCATCTCCTGGGTAAAACAACTAAGGCCAGAAAGGGTAGCCCAAGGTCTCACCCAAGGTAACCGGTGAGTCAAGGGCAGAGCCCAGCAGACCACCTGCCCCCTTGACCTGGCTCTGCCTCTGCCCCACACTGGGTCTTTCTCCCTGTGGCCCCAGCCTAGCGAGCCCAAAGCCAGGAGGAGGGACCGGGGCAGTTCCCAGGCCAGCTGCAGAAGTTCCACGGTGTCTGGATGACATTCCAGGTTCCCCACAAGGGTGGCTCTCAAATGTACGGCCCACTCGCCTACCCACCTGGCTGGCCCTGTCCAGCCTGGCAGGGGAGAGTGACCTGTCACCATTCTCGAAACCCCTGCCTGCCTCTGCTGGGGGTGGGATGCTGAGGAAAAACAGAAGGCCTGGACCTTCCATCGAGGCGCAGGGGAGTGCGCTGGGCAGGTGAGAAATCCCAGTTCTGCCATTGCCAGCTGTGGGAATGAATGGACAAGCCTCAGCTCCACAACTTGAGTCCCAATTTTCTCTCAGTCTAAGGAGAGTACCTGCCCCATAAGATTACTGAGTTAGCTAAAGGAGATCATTTAGACTCATTTTATGAAATGATGAAAAGAGATGCGATTTCTGGAAGTAGAGAAGGCAGCGAGGACAGGGCTATCTGGGAAGACAAGAGGGGCGGGAAACCCACTGGAATTATGGGCAGAGTAGCAAGCTCACAGCCAGACTGACCACAGGTCAAGTTTCTCACACTGAAGGCCATCCTCAGAAGGGAGGGCAGTCCAGGGACCCCCAGCAGGAATTTGACGCCACCACCACACTCTTCAGTCACTCACCCTTTACAGAGGTTGCTATATCTATGTCTGTCCCTGGGGAGGGCACTTGGGGACTCCGAGGTGGGTCAGACCCTTCCATGATCTCAAGGAGCTCACTGAGAAGGGGGGCAGTGGGGGGATGGGAGGAGATCCAGAAATAGGCGATGACAACTCAGGGTGATCAGGACTGAAGGAAGTAGGGTCACCAGGGCTGAAGGAGCCAAGAGGACCCCTACTGGGAACAGGGAGGTAGTCAGGGAAGGCTTCCTGGAGGACAGGACACCTGCATTTTGGAAGATGGGTAGGAGTCAGGCGGGTAGAGAGAGAAGAGGAGCAGAGTGAGCAAAAACCAGGAAGACAGCTCACAAAGCATGTTTGGGGAGCTGTCAGTCATCCCTATGGCTTGAGTAATGTGGAGGGAAAGGCTGGGTAGGAGGACAGGAAGGATCTTGGAAGTCATCCTCTGCTTCCTCCCAAATGTCCGCCACGGGGCTGACGGCCAGAAGCCTCCCAGCCTTGCCTGGTGTGCTTTCTGCACCACAAACACTGGGTCTGGCCTGAGAAAACAGCTGAGGGGGTGACCTCAGATATTATCAGCAAGTGCTGTTGCAATGTGAATCCTCTGCAGCCTGCTCCAGGAGGCCCGTGGGCTCTGTAGCCCCTTTCAGAGGCTCTCTCCCTCTTGGGAGCTCTCCGGATCCTGGCTGGGGAGGCCACTCACCGGGAAAGCATCTGAGTGTGCAGATCTCAGATCAGCCAGGCTGGTCCTCCCACCTTACAGATCAGGAGCCCGAGACTCCTTGAGAGGAAGGGCCTTACTCAAGGTCTGGTGTTCTAATTATTCTCAGCGTGGGGTTGAGCAACCCCTCCCCAACTCCAGGGCAGCACCTCAAACTGCCTGTCCTACCTCTGAGCCGGCACGGCCCAGTGCAGCCCGGCACAAAGCTACAGAACCAGTTCAGAACCACAGTGCCCTGGACTCCTCTCTGACCCATCACACCCAAACGCCTCCAGCCAGACTCAAGAGGAAAGAACCCTGGGTTTGGGCTCCAACTCGGAACCACCCATGCTGTGCAATCTTGGTCAAGTCAGCTCTCCCCTCTGAGCCTCAAGTTCTTCGCTGGTCAAACAGGGAGAATCATTGCTACACCAGACAGCTCATGAAAAATGAGTAAGACAAGGGGGCAAGTGGGTGCTCCACGGAGCCAGCAAATCACGGCCTGTCCCCATGTGAGGGCTGTGCCCGCCTGTCATGGCAGAGAGACACCGGGACACTTCTCGGAAGGGGCCCTCGTGGGTGACCCAGCAGAGGGGCAGGGGTCATGGTCAGAGCAGTGAGGGAAGGTCCTGGAAGGGGCTGTGATCAGGTCTGAAGAGAAGCTGGAAGGGTCCAGCTTGGGTAGAAAAAGGGACAAAAGTGTAGACTAGGATCCAGTGAGTCTGATTCTGAGCTGTCCCACTCAGTGCTTCTGGGTTCTGATTCCACTGGTTCCGACAATCCAGTTCCACGAGTCTCTGGTTCTGGGACTGATGCTCAGTGTTTCTCCAGTTCTGTCACTTGTTGCTTCTGACAGCCATTGGCTTTGAGAGTCTCAGAACCACAGGAGTCTGGACTCTCAGAGTAACACAGTCATAAATCACTTTCCCAGGAGCCACAACGTCGGCAAACACTTGTCTACGCCCCCATGTGCCAACCTCAGAGGGATCCTCAAACCCAGACTCAGATCAGACTCAGTCAGGCCCTTGAGGAGCTCCAGTCTGGATGGGGAGAAAGACAGACATGGACCAAGTCCACTTGGGTGATTAAGCCATGACCAACGGAAGCTCAGGCCCATGGAGCCCAGAGGAACCCCTAACCGGCCTGGGAGGTGGTCGGGGAGCACTTCCTGGAGGAGTCATTTGAGCTGGGACTTGATGGATGATTTGGAGTTTATCAGGTGGATAAAAAAGGTAGGAGGGCATTGAAGGCAGAAGGAGAAGCACGTGCAAAGGCTCAGTGGTATGATGGTGTGGCCTGTCGGGGGAAGGCTAGGGGGACATGTGACGCTGGTGTGGAGGGTTAGGTGGCACAGAATGTGTGGTGGCCCAAGGGACTCAAATGAAAAGGCTTGAATACCAAGTTGAGGAGCCTGGCCTCTATCCTAAGGACAATGGAGAGCCTGCCTCTGCTGGGCCTGGGGTGCTGTGAGGGAAAACAGAGGACCTGGACCCAGAACACCATCAAGGGGCAGGGGAGGGAGCTAGGCAGGTGGGAAATCCCAGTTCTGCCATTCCCAGCTGTGGGACTTTAAGCAGAGAAGGACATGGTTAGAGCTGTCCTTTACGAAGATAGTGCCAGGTGGAAGGTGGATAGGATGGGGGAGTCTAAAGGGAGGGAGACCAAGGAGGAGACTACACACACAATGGTCCAGTGAGAGGAGCTGGTCCCTTGGCCCCAGATTCCCTGTGAGGTGGGAAGCATCCTTGCCAGCCCGCAGCCCAGCCACAGCAAGATTCCTCCTCCCACAAGCTGGGGCTGGGGAAGCCAGGCGCTCACTGGGAAGCCACAGCAACACCAGGAGCTTCCCCCGAGGCAGGGGGAGAAGAGAGGGTCACATGTGCCCCAAGAAGCCTGAAGGAGGCCCTCCTCCCACGCCCTAGTGCCCAGGCAGTGTCCCTGTCACTGGGTAGAGGGCCAAGGAAGAAGCAGCTGCCCAGGAAGGCCCAGGCTGCCCACCCTCCCAGCAGGGACTCCAGCTATTCACCCTGGCCCAGAAATGACTCAGGCCCAGGGGATGGTGTGACAGAGGAGTGGAGGAACTCCTGGCTCAAGAGCCAACTGTAGCTCTCCGTGGAGCAGGCGCTCCTCTTTCACGCTACGCCCACTTTCACCGGGTTATTCATTTCCCAAGAACTCAGTGGCACCTGCTCTGTGCCCAACCCGTGCTGGGTGATGTGGACAAAGAGAGAACGCAGGCCTGGCCTGGCCTAGTCCTGCAACTGACCTCTACGATGGGTAGAGAGGTCAGGGAGGGCCCCCACTGCCAGCCTCCCCCCAGTCAGGGCCCAGTGGCTAAAAGAGGCCAGCCCTGAGGACACAAAGGCAGCCCAAGAAGGAGGTGTGGGCCAAGGGGTGCACTAGACAGGCCCACAGAAGGCAGTTCGGGGAGAGGAAAGATTTCACCAGGGGCACCTCCATCTCCTCTCACCAGATCAGCGAGGCTGCCCTGGCCCTGTGGGCAGCCTGAGGAGGCAATATCTTATCAGCAGCTGGGTAATCAGGCCACAGGCAAGACCTAAAGACAGGTTTTCAGGGCAGGATTCAAACGTCCTTCAGCCTGAAAGCTAGAAGACTAGGCCTTACTCAGATGGGGCTTCTGTCTTGAACGGGGAAGGATAAGCTGGGGCAGGTAGGCAGGAGTCCCAGCCATTACCTCGGCTACGTGACCTTGGGCAAGCTACTCTCTGAGCCTCCCTCACAGGGTCGGTGGAGGATAAAATGAGGGACGTCTATAAATTGTTACTAGTAAGCCGTCTCTGAAGAGGGGTATGGAGAGAGGAAGGCAGTCAACAGTTAAAATTCCAGCAACGAGCAGGATCGCATGCTATTGTACCCGTGTTCTGGCATAGTCTTCCAAATGCCTTCAAATCTAGGAGTATCACCCTTCTCCGCTGTGCACTGCCCTTGACAACTTACAAAGCCCCTCCCGGGCCACTATCTTAAGAAGCCTCAGAGCAACCTCGCATTTGAAGAGTCGAGGATCACCATGCCCAACTTACAGACGGCAAAACGGACACCTCCAGGGGCACAGTGGCCTCTCTAAGGGCTACAGCCAGGAAAGAAGCCAAATCAAAGCACTCACGGAGTCACCCAGGAGGCCTTGGTGATGTTCTCGCACTCTTTCAGCTGGTCCTTGGGGATCCAGAAGCCTCAGAGCCCTGTGCACACTGGGCAGAAAGAGGACAGGAGTGGAGGGGCCATGCCTCACCCTGCAGCTCAAGCTTGGCAGCCATTTATGAAGGTCGCCTACTATGATCCACCAACCCCTCTGGCCAGACCCCAGGACAGCCCAACATAGGAGGAACAGGAGAGTGACAAGCCTTCCATGCCAGGGCCTCCCCATGCACACACTCTCAACATGGGACCTTACTGGTTCTGGTCTCCTTTTAGATGGTGGCAGGGCAGGAACTGCCCTGAGGTCACCCAGCAAGTTGGGGGCAGAGCTGAGATGAGATCAATCATAGGTCTCCAGGCTCCGACTAGGGGAAGGAGAGTCCTAAGTGTCCCCAAATTCCTCAGCAGAAGCATCTGAGGGCTCAGGGAAATGTTTGGCCAAGGAGGAAAGGGCTCAGAATTTAAACAACGCCTGGATGGTTCTGGGGTCAATATCACAAATGCCCTGCCCTCCGCGCACTGAGCACTACTCATTTCATTCTCTGCCCTGCAGCCAGAGACATCTTTCTGAAACCTGCTCTGCATGAATCTCCCCTGCTCACAAACCTTCCACGGCTCCCTATTGCCTTCTGGATAAAACCCAAGTTTTCAGCCTGCACAGTCGGGGTCCTGTGGTGTCCCAGGACACACTGTTTTGACAACCTGTGCCACTCGGTCAGATGATCTGGTTCCAGTTTCCCCTCCTTTGTAATAACATGGAGCTCCATTACAGATAGGCCTTCATTGGGGAAGTTGCGGACAGGGGGCAGGGGATATGGGCTGCTGCTGCTCTTTCAGTTCAGCAAAGCCCTGAATAGGGTGCTGGCAACACAGAGGTGAGTGAGACCCAGTTCCTGCCCTCCAGGGAGCCTCCGATCTAGGGGTTGGGAAGGAGGAGGCAGACAGAGACCATGACAGTCCAAGGTAGGACCATGCTGTCAGCACTGGGACTTCCAGAGCCCGGAAGAGGCTCCAACCCAGCTAGGGGATCAAGGAAGGCTTCCCCGAGGAGGGGACATCTGAGCTGGGTCCCAAGGCTGGGTAGTTTTCTAGCAGAGGAAGACGAGAGTAGGAGGGCATTTCAGGCAGTGAGCATTGACTATGCAATGGGCAGAAGCAAGAAACTGCCTAGTGTGTGCAGCAGACTACATGCAGTTACCAGAGGATGAAGAGTCAGGCGGGAGAGGTGCCTGGAGGGGTTGGCAAGGACCAGTTCTTGGAAGCCTTGAGTCCCAGGCTAAGAGGTTCGGGGTTGGTCCTGTGGAAGTTTAGCCCAGGGAAGAGAACGTTGGGATTTGGGTTTCAGAAAGCTCCCTCCAGGGACTGACTCCACCCTCACCCCCAAGCTGTGAGCCTGCCCAAGAGGACAGTGGTACTAAACATGACCCACACAGCACCTCCTCAATAGCCCTCAAGTTCCACGTCATTCTTACCCTCCTTTTACAGATGAAGTCACTGAGGCTCAGAGAAGGGATGTTCCCTGCCCAGGGTCACGCAGCAGCCAAGGCAGGATTGGAATATAGGTCTCTGAGTCTCCAGAGAGCTTTTGTGGGCCCTGTTTGCTCAAAGAATCTCCCTTCCCAGCCACTCCCACCCACAGATAACTGAGACTTCACCAGGGCCCCACACTGGCCCTCAAAAGCTCCCCATTATTCTAGCCTAGATCCAAAACAAACCAGGCACTCAGGCGGTGAGCCGAGGGAAGCTGGGGATGCCATGCTGAAAGGAAGAGCCGCCACCAGCCCCACAGACCCCAAACTGGCAGTGCTAGTTCGCAGCAGGGCCTGGCCCTTGGGGCTGCCTCCTGGAGGGCCCCAAGCCTGCCCCTGGCAGCCCTAGTTGGGGAGGGGAGGGAGGGCATCGATTTTCTCCAGACCGTTCCTACAGCACCGCCTGCCAGATTAAAAGTCCCCTGAAAGAAGCTTAACTGTCCTAACAGGCCACTGCCCCAGCCCCTCAAGTCTTACCGACAATCAGAGTGAAGGGGCGCAGCGGGCCCCCAGGGTTCCCCTGTCCCCCGCCGCGGGGCGCGCACACCAGAGCGCACACACACAAACAAGATCCTCAGGTTCAGCCACCGGCGCCGCAGGGGCGCGCGCACTCACCGGGGCATCCGCGCGCGCTCCCCCGATCCGCGCTCCCCCGGAGACCGAGCGCGCCCACGGTGCCACGCGCTCCCCCGCCGCTCGGGAACGGCCCCGGTCGGACTGACCCCCGCGCGCGGCTCTCTGCCGCCCAGCGCCGCGCCGGTACCGCCGCGGTCCCGGGCCGCGCCCGCTGGCCTCTCCCCGCCTCCGGGCCCCTCCAGGCGGCCCGCCTCTCACCTCCGCGGGGCGCTCGTGCGTTCGCTGGGCCGCGGCCGCGGGACCCACGTGCCTGGAGCCCCGCCCGCCGCGCCTAGCTCCTGACCCGTGGGTCAGACCTGGGGCGGGGCGGACCCTGGACGGACCCTGGCACCGCCCCGCTCCGGCCGCGACAGACACCAGGCCACCCTCGCTAGGACTCGGGCGAGAGACACGGCCGCGGGGTCAGCGCGTCCGCCCTGGCGCTGCCCGCGGAGGGGCTGGGGGCGACTGTCCTACCGCCTGGCGGGACGGAGGCCACCCACCTCCCTCCCAGGAGATGAGGAGAGATTTTCAGAGACGCTAAAGTTTTGCAGTTTGTCTGGTGCCTGTGTGACTCCTGTCTCTGCTGCCGCGAGACGTTTCCAGAACCCACGCCCTCTTCTCCCAGGAACCTACTCAGAGGACCACGCTGAGAACTCGCCTCCGTTACTTGAGACCCTGGGGTAGGGGGTCGGGGGGTGCTCCCCATTGGCCTAGGATGGAAATCCAGGCGTTCAGGGTCGTGCTTGTTTCCAGCTCTGGAAAGGGATGGGGGGCGGGGGGAGCCTCCGCTATGCTCCCCTTGCTTAATCTTAGCCGGAAAGAGTCACTAGAAATTTCCTGAACACCCGGCTCTTTTAGACCCTCGTCTTGAGCTGGTTCCCTTGAGCTGTTTTCTCAGACTACACTAGCCACACACATCACTCCCTTCTCTGCTGTCAACTCCCCTCTGATGGCCTTCAAGGGTCAGGGAGCCTCTCTCTGTGCCTTTCCTAGATTGTGAGCTCCAGGAGAACAAAGACCAGGTCTGCCCTCTTCCTACTGTGGTCCCAGAGGTCCCAGAGTTGCTCAGTGCTTGTTGAATGTATGAGTGGATGAATGCCCCCTCTCTCATTCTGCTCTAGGCATCAGTCAGGAGAGTAGGTTCTGGCTCAGCTTCAGCACTCACTCTGGGAGACTTTGACCCAGTTCCAGTCCCTCTCAGGCCTCCTGTTATATAAAATAGAGGCAATCACACCCTCCTGCCAAGCAGTGTCCGTTCATCCAGGACTTTGGACAGTCAGTGTCTGGACAAGTGCAAAGGAGACCTGTTTCTGTGGCCGAGGAGCTTGCTCAGGGCCCTGGGGGCCTTGGGTCCTGCTGGGCTCCACATCAGTTGCCTGGGGCCAGGCAGGATGCTGGCTGCAGCCCTGCCAGGACTGGGAGCAGATGGACACACACCCTTGTGTGGCTGAGCTGCCTCTGCAGTCCCCAGGGACCTCCACCCGGGAGACACAAAGTCCCTTGTCCAGCCTCCTCTGCCTATTGTCCTGGCTGGTCCATGTAGCTTCTAGGGGGCTAGGGATCCCTATGGCCTTTACTTATGGAGTCCAAGCCTTGGGGTCCCAGTGTGGGGAAGTCCTCCTGGGCAATGGAGGCCCTGGCCAACCCCTCCTCTCTCCTCTCCCTAACGACCTCCACTGTAACTGCTGTTTAGGCCCCAGGAAAAAATTCCTTTGATGAAGATTCCAAGATGAAGACCAAAGGCTCTGCCTCAGCCTCCAGCCAACTGGAGGGCCAGCCCAGCGTCCTGCTCCTGCTCCGGTCCAGCTCCCTTACTTCACAACCAAAGAAAAACTGCATCCGGGAGACACATAGGGTCTGAGCTACCACAACAGGCAACTCAGTGAGGCCTGAGGAGCAGAGGAAAGAGACTTGCAATATGGAGAAGGGCCAAGGGCAGAGAAGCATGAAGGGGCATTGCAGGGCGAGGAAGCAGCAGGTGCCAAGCAGGAGGTGAGTGAGGGCCCAGCACTTCAGCATCGATGTCTGCACCCCCTCTAATGGGGATCTCTCTGAGGGCAGGGCTAGGGTCCATCCTGTTCACGGTTAAATGCCCAGCACCTAGCAGTGTCCCTGTCACCTGGTCAGCCTCCATGAATATTTCTGAGCAAATGAATTAAGAACTCTAGTTAGTGACTACCTTCTTTGGGCTAGTCATTGTGTGAAAGTGTCTCTAATCTTCACCAGAACCCTGGGAGGTAGGTGTTATCAAGACCATTTTACAAATGGGGAAACTGACGCTCGGAAAGGGGAATCGAATGTTCAAAATCATGCAGTGAGTCTGCGTGGGTCCTCTGGCCCTGGAGCTGTGACTTGCTGGAAAGGAAGGCCCTGCTGAGTTCCCGGAGTGATGACTGAGCCGTAGCGTGGGGACCCACACTGCGGCTCCGGTTACACAGGGCTGGGCCTGCTCCAGCAGCCTTGTCTTGCTTGCTCTCTGGACTTCTGTGTTGGCCTGGACCATCCTGCCTCCCTCACCAATTGGGAACCATCCTCCTCAGGTTACCCGGGCAGGGGCCAGGCCTCTGATGCCAAATGCAGCCTAGAAGCTCTGGCTCTTAGCGTGCCAGGGTGCAGGCACCCAGGGAGGCAGCCAGGAGACAGGAAGCCTGGTCTAGGCCTGGGCAAGCCTCTGTTCCACCTCCCCACCAGCAAGTCCAGCTGCATAGTTTGTGGGACCCAGGGTGAAACGAAAATGTTCAAAAACTAATAAGAATTTCGAGATGGGATAGCAGAGCATTAAATCAAGTGCAGGGCCCTTGGAAGCATGGGGCCCTATGTAACTGTGCAGGTCACATGCCCATGAAGACAGCCCTGCCCTCAGGCCTTGGTTTCCTCCTCTGTCAGATGGGAGGATGAGAGCCACCTGTCCGGGCAGTGATGAGGATGAGGTTAGAGATGTCAGTAGGAGGTCCCGTGAAGAGCATGAGGCTTCGGTAGGAGTCCCCGTAGACATCACTTGTTATTTAGGTCTCAGCACTGGGTAGCAGACCAGTTCTTGCTAGGAATTGGATTCCTCACACAGCTCCTTTTCATGGACCAAAAACTAAGGCTCAGAAAGCAAAACGAATTCCTCAGGCTCACGCAGACTCAAAGGGGGAAGCCAAGATCAGAGCCCTAGCTTGTCTCTCTACAAAGCTGGTGCTTTTTGTAACACAGGCGAGAGAGAAGGGCAGGAGTGGGGTGGTGCAGGGGGGCTACTCAGGACAAAGAGGGCCACTGTGCAGACACAAAGACCTGACCACAGAGGCCCCTGCGGGGGCTGGGCCAAATGGGTGGATAGAAAAGCCGCATGGTGACTGCTGGAGGTGCCAGGAGCTGCCTCCCAGCCCCTCCCTGGTTGTGATGGGGAGGAGTGGGGTGGCATGCAGAAACCAGCAAATGGGTCAAGGAGGAGAAACAGACTCAGGTCTGGGCCCCTTACCCCAGCCCCAGGCCTCCGGAGCCCCAGCTGCCCACCCCACCTCTCTCCAGCTTCTCCTGGGCAGCCTGCCAGCCTAAGGACTCCTCTCTCATAACACTGGCCACCCTACTTTCCCCCACCTCAGAGAGAGTGGGGCTCAGGCAACTCACCATCTGACGGTCCCGACTTCACACTCTGACTCGGAAGCTTCCAGCCACCCTCCATCACCCATAGGAGGAGGAAGCATAAGCCCCTCAGTGTGTCATTCAGGCCCTTTGTGACCTGCCCCGTTGACCTTTTCACACTCATCTGTCCCCAATCCCCATCCACACCCCAGTCATATGGGGATGTCCCACTATTCTCCAAATCACAGGGTCCTTTCTCGCACACAAATGTGTTTGCTCTTCCTTCTTCCTGGAGGTGCTCTTTCCCCTTCCCGTTGCCGGGTGAACTCCTCTTTCTCCTTCAGGAACCGGCTCAAATGCCCCCTCCACCAGGCAGCCTTCTTCCATCCCCATAGTTGGATTTAACCTCCACTCTGCCGTAAAGGTTGGACTCACCCAGTCTCCTGCAGTGCTTATCCCACTCTGACTTGAGCTGTAGTTTGGATCCGCAAAGCCTGCCTGGTGGAGGGGGCATTTGAGCTGGGCCTCAAAGGGCAGGAAGACGTCATTAGTGGATGACAGTGGAAAGCAAAGAACGAGAGCTGAGAACTGGCAATGTCAGCCTTCTCTCAAAAATTTTGTCTGACTCAATCTATTTGATTTCTGAGTTCAGATAGCAAGGGGTCCATAGGCAGGAGTTGAGCATGCAAGGGGGCTGTGTCACGGGATAGATAAACCAAAAGGGCCAAGTCAGGGTGGGTTTTATCTGCCATACTATGGATTTTTTTTGTCTGCTTGTTTAAGAAGCACTTGAATTTATTTCTCAGTTCCATAGTTTACTAAGTAATTCATTTCTGCTTTTATGTTTATTATTTTCTTCTTCTTAGTTACCTTGGGGTAGCTTTTCTGTTCTTTTTCTACAAACTTATTAAAGTGGATGCTTATTTTGTTTATTGTCATTCCTTTTAAATAATGTTAAGCTTTTAAGGCTATGATTTCCCTCTGAATTCAGCTTTGGCTGCATTATGTATGTTTTGATATGTAAAGTTTTCTTTATCATTATTTTATAAATAGTTGGTAGTTGAATTTTTAATTTCTCTTTCACCTAATCAAAAGTCTTTTCATGGGAATATTTAGGTTTTGGTGTTGTTTCTTTTAATTGTTCAAACTTGCGTTATGAATTTCTACTTTTATTGCAGGTATGTAGGGAACATTGGTTTAACTAAAGTCTGTGGTTTGTGTATATTTTATTTTTTACAATTTAATTTTTATGTGTTCCATGAATTTTTTAAAAGGAGATGTGTGTTCTCTTTTTATGGGATCTATCTTTTGATATTTATTAGTCTAGTTGTACTATATACATGCATACACACATATATTTTAAAATAATGTATATCCATACTTATTTTTAGTCTATATAACCTATTAGGCTGATAATGATGTCTCTCTTACTACTTTTTTGTTTATATCAACTTCTATTTGTATTTCATCTGTTTTGATGCTCTATTATTCAATATTATTCAATGGATTATATATTTTTAATAAATAAAAATATCCACCTCTTGGGGCCGGCTTGGTGGTGTAGTGGTTAAGTTTCCACACTCTGCTTCAGTGGCCCAGGGTTCAGTGGTTCAGATCCTGGATGTAGACTTACACACCGCTAGGATATACAACTAGGATATACAGCTATGTTCTGGGGCTTTGGGGAGGAAAGAAAAAAAAGAGCAAGATTGGCAACAGGTGTTAGCTCAGTGCCAGTCTTTTTCACACAGACACACACACGCAAAAAGCCACCTTTTGTCACATTCAATGCTTTTAGGAGCAATTTTTACTTTTATTTATTTATTTATTTTCCTTCCTCCCCAAAGCCCCAGTGCATGGTTGTGTATCCTAGTTGTAAGTCCTTCCAGTTCTTCTATGTGAGCTGCCACCATAGCATGGCAACTGACACACGGGTGGTGTGGTTCTGCACCTAGGAAGGGAACCCAGGCCACCAAAGCAGTGAGAGTGCTGAGTTTTAACCACTAAGCCATCAGGGCTGGCTCAGTTTTTATTATTATTATTATTTTTTTAAAGATTGGCACCTGAGCTAACAACTGTTGCCAATCTTTTTTTTTCTGCCTTCTCTCCCCAAATCCTCCCAGTACATAGTTGCATATTTTTTAGTTGTAAGTCCTTCTGGTTGTGCTATGTGGGATGCCACCCTCAGCATGGCCTGATGAGTGGTGCCATGTCCTTGCCCGGGATCTGAACCAGGGAAATCTTGGGCCACTGAAGCGGAGTGCGTGAACTTAACCATTTGGCCATGGGGCCGGCCCCTGTTATTTCTTATATCACTGTTACCACCCTCTATTTTGCACTTACTTAACATAGCTTTGTCTGTGTTTTTTATGTAAATTTTCTGTGTCATTAACTTTTTTACTTAAAAATTGGAATGAGTAATATATTTACATGTTTCAAAAATTAAAAATATAGGAAAAAAAGATATACAGAGAAGAATCTCCCTTTATCCTCCATTGTTCATCTACGCAGTTCCTACTCCTCCCTTCACCCCTAAGCTGGAGGGTGTGTAGGAGAGGAAGACAGTTCCTCTGCCCTCTAGGTCATTTTGGTTGGCCCAAGAGTTAAATGGACATGAGACAGAATAACAGGAGAAAATCAAACAAAGTTTAATAACATGTATATGTGGGAGAAACCCAGGAAAACTGAGTAACTCGCCAAAATGGCCAGAGCCGCCACCTTAAATACCATCTTTAGCTAAAGACAAAGGAGGATGTTGGGGTGGTGGTTTGGGACTTCAAAGGAGAGGAAGGCAATTTACATGGAGATGGAAAAGCGAATATTTGGTAAACAAGTGTTTGCTGGGCGGATTACAGACAACATGACCCTAGAGACAGAACTTTGATAAGAGTGGGCTTAGCGAGGACCCTCCCAGTCTACTGATACCCAGAGTTATTTATGGTGATGGCCTGTCCTGGGGCCAGGCCTTCTATCTTAAATTCTTTTAGGCAGTTAGGGGGAAGGTCAAAGTTTCTTTCAGAGTCTCCTGTCCTTAAAAATAATCAAGCCAAAGCGACCCATTTTGGGGTGGCCAATTCTGACCTCCCACAGGTGATTTTATTAGTTTCCTGTGTATCCTTCTTTGTGCAAATGCAAATATTTCTGCTTTTTTCTTTTAAACACAAAAACGTAGCATACAATACACATGACCTTGCTTTTTATCACTTAATTGTATCTTGGGGATTTTTCCAAACTGGTAAGTTGGAAGCTTCCTCATTCTTTTAGGGTTGCACAGCACCACATTGTGTAGGTGTACTATAGTGTATTTAACTAATCCTCTGTTGGACGTTTTCATTATTTCCAGTTTTTTGCTAGTACAAACAATGCTGCCGTGAATAACTGTGTACATACGTTTTGTTCATGTAGGAGATTGCACAGAAATATTATCACTAGATCTGAAGGACTGTGCATTTGTAAATTTTATAACTGCTGCCCAATTGCCCGTCTTTGGGGCTGTACCGATCAACCCTCCCGTCGGCACTCGGTGAGAGAACTGTTTCCCCACAGCTTCGCCAACACTGAGAGCAAACTTTGGGAGTTTTGCCAACCCGACCGGTGAAAAATCATGTCTCAGTGTAGTTTGAATTTGCATTTCTCTTATTTTGAGCCTATCTTTTCATAACCAGAGAGCCATTTAAGATCTGTTTGCATTTCCTTTTCTATCATATCCTTTAGCCATTTTTCTATTAGGTCGTTGGGCTTATTGATTCCTATTAGCTTTTTATATTTTAGGAAGACTATCTAACCCTCTGTTGGTTACCTGAATTAAAAAGATTTTTCCTAGTTTACCATTTGTCTTTTGACTTTACTTAGGCTTTTCTTTTTTTTAATGGTAGAAGTTTTTGTTTTTCTGTGGTTGAATTTATCAATCTGCTCTCTATGGCTTCTGAATTTTGAGCCGTAATTAGAAAGACCTTTCCTACTCCAAGATCTCTTCCCATGTTTTCTTTCAATACTCTTATATCTCGTTTTTTACATGCACATCTTTAATACATTTGGACATTCTGTGTTATTTTAAGTATTTCTGATAAGCAGCATATAGTCGAGCTGAATTTTGGTGGATTTTTTTGTTTTGTTTTTTAAAGATTTTATTTTTCTTTTTTCTCCCAAAGCCCCCCGGTACATACTTGTGTATTTTTAGCTGTGGGTCCTTCTAGTTGTGGCATGTGGGACAGCGCCTCAGCATGGTCTGATGAGCGGTGCCGTGTCCATGCTCAGGATTCAAATTGTCGAAACCCTGGGCCACCGAAGTGGAGTGCACGAACTTAACCCCTCGGCCACGGGGCCGGCCCCTGAATTTTCTTTTTAAATGTGAGAATGTGAGAATCTTTGCCTTCAATAGCATAGCTTAGTTTACTTACGTCTATTTCCTAACTGACATAGTCTTGTTTTACTTTATTTTTGTGCTTCCTTCCTGCTTTGTTTTTTTGTCCTTTGCTATACATTCTAGGTTTTTCTTGTTTTTATCTTCTATTATGATTTAGAAAGTGCAGCTCTAGTTTGTAATTGTATAAAGCCATTAGATTAGTCAAGTACACGTATCTAAATGCATATGTATTCGTTTGTCAAAGACAATAAAAGGTGTCACTTATTGAGTACACTTATTGACCCCCTTATCCTCGGGGTACGTTCCAAGACCCCCAGCGGATGCCTGAAACAGAATAGTACCAAACCTTACACATGCTATGTTTTTTCCTATACATATATACCTGTGATAAAGTTTAATTTATAAATTAGGCACAGTAAGAGATTAACAGTAATAATTAATTATAAAATAGAACAATTATAACAATATACTGTAATAAAAGTTACTGTAGATCTTAGCAACCTCAGCATACAATTTTTTTCTTTCCTTATTAAGTCGAGAACTTTCACCTTTTCACTTAAAGGAAGCACTTCACAGTTTCTCTTTGGCATATCTGACCTGCTGGTATCACTACTCTAGTGCTTTGGGGCCATTATTAAGAAAAATAAGAGCTGCTTTAATACAAGCAGTGCAATACCTCAACAGTCGATCGAATAACAGGGAGGGCTAGCAGGCGACTAATGGGCAGGGAGTGTATACCGTGTGGATACACTGGACAAAGGGTTGATTCACGCTCCTGGCGGGATGGAGTGGGACAGAAAGAGATTCATCTCGCTAATCAGAACTGTGTGCAATTTAAAACTTATGAATTGTTTGTTTCTGGAATTTTCCATTTAATATTTTCAGACCGTGTTTGACCTTGGGTACCCATAGAAAGTGAGACTGTGGATAAGAGTAAGAGGGGACCACTGTATGTGATAAACATTGTGCTGACTTGCTTTCTGCAAGTCTCCACTACCATCTGCTCTTTACAGATGAGGAAACAGAGCTCAGAGTGCCTAAGTAGCTCGGCTAAGGTCACCCAGCAATTTTCGATAATCGCCTCTGGATGATGAGAAATTTAGCAGGCTTCAACCAGTCCAGGCCACCCCTGGAGCTGGAGTGGCAGAATCTCAGTTGAACACCATTGCTGAAGGTGAGGCAGGGGCCAATTCTTCAAAGCAAAGTCCCCTCAAGGATTTAAAATCCCCAACATGGATTTCACAAGGGCCTCACATTCCTGTGATACCACACTGTGATTTCTACCAATCTGATAGGTGAAAAGTCACATCTTGCCGGTCGTTTTGATTTGCATTTCTCTGATGAGTGGGACAAGCGTCTTTTCCTGTGTTCGAGAGCCATTTGCATTTCCATTTCTGTGAACTACCTATTTACAGCCTTTGCCACTTGGGAGGCACCCAACAAACAACCCCTCTCTCAAAGCTTCTTGGTGCGTGTGTTTGTTTTGAGAATATCGAACAGATGACTTTTGACTTTTATTGTTTCTTATAGAAAATCGTTGCATAGATAATAAGCTCTCCATCTGAATCTTTAGAACAATTTTCTTCTTCCTTGGGTCTAGGATCTTTGCTCAGGTCCCATGTTGATTGTTTTGGGGTCACTCTCTCTTGACCAGGCAGAAAGAAGGCCAGGCCAGTCACCCCCTCCTGACGCTCTCAATGTTATGCTGCATTGCTTAATAATGGCGAAGTCTTAATTCCACCATTAGACAGATGGTGTAGAAACAGAAAGGGCCAAGCTCATGAGGTGGAGTAGGGAATTGTCATCCACATCATCATTAATAATAGCTGCCACTTAAACAGCACTGTATGTATGTTATATCCCATTCATTATATATACGTATAGTATCATATATAGGATAGCATATATATATGTAAAATTATTTACATATGTGTATGTGTGTATATATATGCACTAAATATATATACACTAAATTTACACACACGCACTCAAATTTAGTTCTCACAAGCACCCTCTAAGATTGGCACTGTTACTACCCCTATTTTACAGATGACAAGGTGAGGCACAGAGAGGTTAGATTACTTGCCCAAGCTCACACAGCTAATGACTGGTGGAGCCAGGACTCTGCCTAGGCTTTCTGGCCCCAAAAATCCGTGCCCTCAACCACTCTGACTGGCTTTGAAGATAATCCTGTTTGGTTGGGGAGTGGCCAAAGGTCCACCCGGTCAGTACAGCCCCTGGGTCCCCGAGAGAAGAGTAGGCAGTGGGGATGAGTCAGTCTCATGTACTTTGGAACCCCTGGTTCTGCATAATTCACTTAATCCTCTGATTCATTCATTCAACAAATATTTATTGAGTGCCTACTATGTGCCAAGTCCTGTGCTAGGTGCCAGAGACACCAAGATAAATTCAGTATGGTCCTCGTCCTTTAGGAGCTTGAAGTAAAGGGTGGCACATGGTCAGTTAATGACACAGTGTGACACACGCTGTTCTGTTTCAGAGGGAGGAGCAGGTGGTGTGTCATATAGGGACGTGTTTCTCTATCTGTTCACATCTACCACCTAGTTACTACCATCCCTCCCTTGCATTTTGCCTTGTGATCTTCTCTTGTCTTTAGTTCATATAGTATCACTGCCAGTTTTTGTAGTTTTGTGTATCTTCCTGGTCATTTTCCCAGGGAGTGGAGAGTGGGCTGATCAGTCATAGCTGCTATCACTTTTTTTTTTTTTTTTTGGTGAGGAAGATTAGCTCTGAGCTAACATCTGTTGCCAATCTTCCTCTTTTTTTGCCTGAAGAAGAGTGTCACTGAGCTAAGATCTGTGACAGTCTTCCTCTATTTTATGGAGGATGCCGCCACAGCATGGCTTGATGATCAGTGCCACCTCTGCACCTGGATCCAAACCCACGAGCGCCGGGTTGCTGAAGCAGAGAGCACAAACTTAACCGCTACGCCATGGGCCAGCCCCCTGCTATTACTTTTTTTTCATCCTAGAAGTGTGGACTTGTTCTTGTGAGTGATGGGGAGCCAGGAAGGGTTCTGAGGAGGGCAGATGGGCTCTTTAGAATGAGAACTCGGGCTGTAGTGTGGAAAATAAATTGAATAGGGAGACGAGGCATGCAGTGCCATCAGGAGGCTGCTCAATCGTTCCGATGGAGGATGAGATCTGAACAAAGGCTGTGGCTGGGGTAGGGGAGGGGGGATGGATCCAAGGAATATTAAGGAAATGGAATTAAAGGGACTTACTAATTCATTCAACAATGTGTTTTGGTTGTTTTTTTGTAAAGATTGGTACCTGAGCTAACAACTGTTACTAATCTTCTTCTTTTGTTTTTCTTTCTGCTTTTTCTCTCCAAATCCCCCCAGTACGCCTCAGTGTGGCCTAACGAGTGGTGCCATGTCCGTGCCCAGGATCCGAACCAGCGAAACCCTGGGCGTCTGCATCAGAGCGCACGAACTTAACTACTCAGCCGCAGGGCCGGCCCCTCATTCCACAATGTTTAATGAGTACCTACTAAGTGCCAGGCACTGTGCTGGGTGTCAGGAATACAGCAGGAAACAAGACACACTGCCTGCTTTCATTGAGTCTAGAAGGGGAAGGTGTCTAGAAGATGACAAGTGAGTGATGGGGAAGTATAAGACATACAGGAAAACAGAAGTGGGGACGTGAGGGAGGAGGCCAGGCTGATGCCCAGATTTCTGCCTCGGCTGCAGGATTAGATGGTGGTGCCATTACCTGAGCCAGGGACCCAGGAGGGCAGAACCCCATGGCTGCCTCTCTGAGTACCCCCAGCCCAGGACAGGCAGGAGAAGGGGAGGTGGTGAGCAAGTGACTATTGAATGAATAGATAAATGAATGTGGGCATGAGGATACTCCCCAGCCCCCAGCCTGACCCTAAAAGAGGAAGGTGGGGAGTGGTCTAGAAAGAAACTTGAAATTTCAGGAAGCCCAGTAGTTACTCAATGCCGACAAACTGCCAGCCTCTTCTCAGTTACCCAACGGGCCACATGAGGCAGCTGTGACTCTCTTGATGTCAAGCTCCCAGAGCTGGGCTGCCATGACTCAGTGTATTTGGGGCACAGGCAGCGGCAGACTCAGCACATCCCTGGCTGTTCTGAGGCCACCGGCGTGGATCCCACAGGTTGCTGGAAGTCTTCCTGGAACCCAAGGGAGGAAAGAACCAGCCCTGCAAAGTGCCTGGTACATGTCCCCAGAGTTATGGGCCTTTCCTCTGGCTCCTGCATCCCCTACGTGCCCCTCTGCCTTAACATGGAGCCCCCCGCTGTGGGTCTGCCTGTCATCACCCGAGGGCAGGACTGAGTGATCACCTCTCTGTGCTCAGTGCCCAGCCCACACAAGCCTTCCCCCCAGCATGTGATGGAAAATGTTTCTTGGGTCAGTTCAGAGAAAGCTGTGCCTTGACCCCCAGAGGCTGGTCTCTTCCACCCTCAGGAAAAGACCAACCAAGAGCCACAGAAACACCAGTCCCATTCTTGGCATGTGGCTGGGATGCCTGTGGTTACGACCCTGAGTGGGTGGGCTAAGGCTCTGAAAGCATGTGACCAAGTCGGAGAAGGCACCAACCCACTACCCTGCCCCCCCTCGCCCCCGTCAGTATCTGAGAGTCTTGGAACTTCAGAATCTTAGAATCTGAAGGATAGAAAGGCCCTCGGGGGTTGTGTCCTCCAGCTGCCCTTTTGAAGAGTCCCGACTGTGCTGTCCAGGCCCTGATCACAATGCTTTTGGCCACAGGAGCTTCCCGAAACCTGGGACCTGAGCCTTGCCTTCTGTGACTTCCCTGAGGGTCTCCTCTCTATCTTCAAGGCCACAGAGACCACACTTGCCCCTCAGGGCCCAGAACAGCCCACCAGAGCCTGGGCTTGGGTGGGGGTGGGGGGTCTCTGCAACTGTCGCCTCCAGCCCTTGCCATCCTTGCGGATGAAGAAGTGAGCAGGAGGTCCCCTCTCCAAGGCCACAAAGGTCATCACATGCAAGAAGCAAACCATCTGTGGGGCCACATCAGGGCCACAAAGGCCAAGGGACAGGCCATTGCACGAAGCAGGAAGCCAAGTGCTGAGACTATCTTGATGCATGTGCAAGGGTCATTCAGAGCAGCTCTCCTGTGTCCTCGCCGTGTGACTCGCTGCCTAGTCTTTCTGAGCCTGTTTTCTTGTAGGTAAAATGGGGTTGTGATGCTGAGCTGGTGGGCCCAATGTGTGGATTGAATGTGTGTGTACAGGCTCAGCCCAGCGCAGCAGTGGGGGAGCGCTCCGTGGATCGCGGCTCTCACCTGGCTATGTCTGGAGACCTCATGAGCTGCGTACACCGCCCCTGGCTCCTCCAGACCCCTGCACTGGCAGCTCACGTTCACTACCAACGTGCAGTGCGTCCAGGCTGAGGGGCGACGGCAGCACCACTGGGATCCGAGAACCTGCTCCAACCTGGCGATGGCTCAGCGCCATTGGCCGCGCCCAACCTGTGGTCTCCCCGCCCTTCGGGTCCTTTCTACCTGAGAGTGAGCTGGGCTCTCCTTCCCACTGTAGGATCACTTATTTGTATGGCTCTTCAAGCAAGACGTCATGTGTTTGCTCAAGTTTCCCAAGTGCTTGCTGGGAACAGGGGACCATAAGAACCACTGGGAGCTGGGGTGGGGGTAGGGGGTTTGCCACACAGCCAGCCGAGGGCAGGAAGTGGTCAGGCGGAAACTGCAGGCCCTGCTTCCACGGCACCCCACATCTATTCCAGTTCAACTCGTCCACAACAAAGGGTTGGGTGTTTGTTTTTCTTGACTATAGAAATAATGCCTCTTCATTATGGAACATTTGGGAAAATACAGAAAAATAGCAAGCACAAAATAAAAAATTCTGGCAGTTCTGATCCACGCAGGTAACTGATGTTAAGATTTTGGTGTTTTTCTATCATCGTGTTCTATGCATTTTAACCCAGTCATAAAGTATACATGACTGCGTACTCTGCTTTTTTCCATTCACCACAACAGCACAAGCTTTTTCCTGGGTTTTTACAACCTAGCCAGTTAAATCCACCCTGTTGATTTCAGCCCGTCATTCTCACAAAAGTCCTCAATTTGTGTTAGGATTTACTCCTCTTGCCAGAACAGGATGGTGCTGTGTGCCAGTCTGGAGGAAACAGGAGAGGGAGGAGGAGGAGAGCAAGAGGAGAGGAGGTGAGGAAGGAGGGGAAGGAAGAGGAGGAGATAAAATCAACACCACAGGGGTTCGGAGGTTCCTCTCTCTGCCCCGCCTCTCCCCCTCGGGATTTAGGGATAAATCCGTTTCTCAGAGTTGAAAATCCCCAGGACAGTCCCCTGATCCCCTGAGTCACCCGGACTCACCGATATCCTTCTGGATCTTCCCCTGCTCGTTCTGTACACTCAACCCTGAAAGGAAGGGAGCTCACTCCCTGTAGGAAAAAAGCCTGCTTCCCCGGGGACCAGTCCTGCAGACCCTGGCCAACAAAGACTCTGCTCCAGCCACCCTGCCTCCTTTTGTGTCCTCTGCCCACTTGTCATGTGACCCGATGTTTAAGCCTCTATAGTCCAGTCACCTTCTCTGGACCCAGAGTATACCCCAGAATGTCAGAGAGGCCTCAGAGCCTCATGTGCATCTGATTGAGTGTGGAGCAGAGTAGGGCAATCACCTTCTCTCTTCTGGACACTATGCCTCTGTTAGTGCAGCCTGCATTTGCATTTGCTTATTTGGTAGCCATTGCCTTGGCTCATGTAGAGCTTGTGGTCAGCTCAAACTCTGAGCTCCTTTTAGCATCGTTGTTGGTAAACCAGTTCTCCCACTTCCTGTCCTTGGACAATCATTTGAAGAAACCCGCTGCAAGACTTGATATTTTGCTCTCTTTATATACTTGCATTGTGAATTTTAGCTCTTTTTTTTAGAATCTTTTATTTACTTATTTATTTATTTGAGGGAGATTATCCCTGAGGTAACATCCATGCCCATCTTCCTCCACTTTATATGTGGGACGCCTGCCACAGCATGGCTTGCCAAGTGGTGCCATGTGCACACCCGGGATTCGAACCGACCAACCCTGGGCCGCTGAGAAGCGGAATATTCGAACTTAACCACTGTGCCACCGGGCCGGCCCCCTTGGCTTCTTGTCATGGGTAAATTTGATACATGTGTGCCATGCCTTTATCCAACCTATTGATAAGATGATAACCTGAACTGGGCCCAAGTGAGAGACCCCCTTTCCACAGGCCCTGACCCATAACCAGAGCCACTGCATAAATTTAATCTGCTTGTGAGAAACCTGTGAAGAAATATCACCTTCTTTAAAAATCCAATCATGCATAGGTCTACACACAAAAGAATTCCAAACGGGCACTAAGACAAATACTTATACATGAATGTTCACAGCAGCACTATTCACAATAGCCCAAGGGTGGAAACAACCCAAATGTCCATCAGCGGATGAGTGGATAACAAACTGTGACATATCCATACAATGGAATATTACTCAGCCATAAAAAGGAATGGAGTTCTGCTACATGCCACAATGCAGATGAACCTCAAAAACATAATGCTGAGTGAAAGCAGCCTGATAGCAAAGGTCACATATTATACGATTCTGTTCATATGAAACATCCAGAGTAGGTTCAGGGGCTGAGGGGAGAGGGGAATAGGGAGTGACTCTGCAATGGGTATGGGGTTTTCTTTTGAGGTGAAGAAAATGTTTTGGAACTAGTCAGAGGGAGGGGTTGCACAACACTGTGAATGTATAAATGCCTCTAAATTGTGCACTTTTAAGCGGTTAATTTCACAGTAAGTGAATTTTACTTCTATTAGAAAAAAAAAAAATAGCCTCTGCAGGGCCAGCCCAGTGGCACCGCAGTTAAGTTTCCTGCTCCACTTCGGTGGCCCAGGATTCACCAGTTTGGATCCCAGGTGTGGACCTACACACCACTTATCAAGCCATGCTGTAGCAGGCATCTCACATATGAAATAGAGGAAGATGGGCATGGATGATAGCTCAGCAAAAAGAGAAGAATCGGTGGTGGATGTTAGCTTAGGGCTAATCTTCCTCAAAAAAAAAAAAAAAAGGGCTCTGCAAATGAAAAAAGTCCAGTGCCTTCAACAGACAGCCTTGTGCTGGGTGTTAGGGACAAAGAGATGAATGAGACCTGCTCCCTGCTGAAGCCGGGAGAGCCTAAAGTCTTTGAAGCTGCAAGGCGGCTACCCTCTGAGATTCACCTTCCACACTGTGGTTCTCTCACTGGGTACTGTGGTTACCACCAGGCAGACTTCCAGGGGTGCTGCCCCTCTTGTCTTAGTGATCTGAGCTGGGACAACACAGAGGCATCAGTAACTTTGCAGGGGAGAAACCTGCGAACCTAACCTTTGCCACGTGCTCAAGGTCAACGTCACCAGTGATAGGTCCTGTTCATAGTACGTACCCTTGAGCTGACGTGGTGAGGACAGCCCTTTACCTCGGTGGTCCTACTCCCAAGAACTCACAACTCCAGTCTAATCATGAGAAAAACATCAGAAAAAAACACATCGAGAGACAGTCTACGAAATACCTAACCAATGCTTCTCAAAACTGTCGGGGTGAGCAAAAACAAGGAAAGTCCAGGCAACCGTCCCAGATCCGAAAGAGGGGAGGGAGTCATGGTGACTAAATGTGACGTGGTATCCTGGACAGAAAAAGGACACTGAGTGAAAGCTTAGGAAATCCAAATAAACTATGGACTCTAGTTAGTTAGTAATAATGTATCAATATTGGTTCATTAGTTGTGACAAATATAAGGTGTTACCATAGAGGAAGCTGGGTGGGGCATACAAGACTCCTCTGTACTATCTTTGCAACGTTTCTGTCAACATAAAAGTATTCTTTTATTTTTTATTTATTTAGTTTTTTGAGGAAGATTAGCCCTGAGCTAACATCTGCTGCCAATCCTCCTCTTTTTTGCTGAGGAAGACTGGCCCTGAGCTAACATCCGTGCCCATCTTCCTTTGCTATATATGTGGGACGCCTACCACAGCATGGCCTGTCAAGTGGTGCCATGTCTGCATCCAGGATCTGAACCGGCAAACCCCGGGCCGCCGAAGCGAAACATGTGAACTTAACCGCTGCGCCACCGGGCAGGCCCCAAAAGTATTCTTTCAAAACGCTTATTTATTTTAAAATATTAGCTGAAAAATGCATCCTTTTAAAATCCTTACAGGGGCTGTAACAAGGCTGTTCAGACAAACATGACGACGAGGAAATGAACAGAGTGCAGTTTGGCGTACTAGGTGTCACCTGGTTCTCCAGGTGCTAATCGACACCAGGGAGAAAAATAAGGCCTTACCTGACCGCACCCCCACTGTGCAGGCCCCTGACCGCCTCCTCCTGCCTTGTAGACACCAGTACCTTTAAAAATCCAGACTAAGAGAGTCAGAGTGTCTCTTCCGTAGCCCAGGACCCCACTGCAGTTCTCTCCAGGCCCTGGACCGCACGTCCTCCCCAGGGGACTGGCACCAGGAAGAACTTTAGATGAGACATCACACTGCCTTCCCGCGGGTGCAGTCTGGAGGCCTGACGGCCAGGCTCTGAGCCAACAGTAGAATGATACCTTAATCCAACATGACATTCACAGATGCTCCCGCCCACTAACGAGGGGTCATTTCCGTCTCTGCTGAGGAAGAGAACATTCCTCTGTTTGGTACATGAAGATATCATGGATGCCTTTGACAGAGGTCTTTCCCTTGTTTTTATCTGATTTTTTTTTTCCTGAGCTAACATCTGTTCCCAACCTTCCTCTCTTTGTATGTGAGCCTCTGCCACAGCATGGCCACCAAGGGACAAGTGGTGTGGGTCCATGCCCAGGAACCGAACCTGGGCCGCAGAAGCAGAGTGTGCCGAATTGAATCACCAGGCCGCTGGGGCTGGCCCGAGGTCTTTCTCAAATACAGATGCAGGGTAGGGCAGTGCCAAGGTTAAGAGGAATGTTTGGAATAGACAACCCTAGACATGAATCCTGACTCCATCACTTACTGATTTACTTAAATCCTGTGACCCTCAGTTTCCACACCTGTAAAATAAACATTATGATAATAATGTCTCTTCTAGGATTGTTGGAGGAGATGAGAAGCAATAATTCATGTGACGTGCTTAGCACAATACCTGGTCTCAGGATCCTGTCAAGGTTCTTGGATGGAGCTGATAAGTCCACAGGCTCCAGAGAAGTGGCACTTGCCACCAAGGTCACAAATCCATTAGTGATACAGAAACCAGAGTAAAGAGAGAGGACTGGCTGGATCTTAGAGCCGGGGGAGAAAAGGAAGGGGCAGCAAAGGGTTTACCCACAACCAAACTTGACTCTGAGGGTTCCTGGGGAGGAGGCTGCTGCAGGACGGCTCTCGAGATCTCATGCGCGTCTGCACCCAACAGTACTTTAGTTTTCCAGGGCCATCATCGACGAGTCGTCATTAAAACTGCCCCACATCCACCCCAGTGAGGGCTTGTGCTGTACCAGGCACACACCCGGAGAGGCCAGGGTCGTCCAGGAGGTCCAAGACATGGGTCGATGTGGCCTGAGCTCCAGATATTAGCCCTTTAGTCGAAGGACAGTGAGGAGGCGCAGGTGGTACAACCTGGGGAAGCCAGGGTGGTGGAACAGTCGGAAGTCTCAGGGCATATCAGCCCAAGTTGTACCCTGGCACCCAGCACTGTGCCTGGCACACAGTAGGTGCTCATTAAACACACAAATGAGAAAATGAAAGGTCCCTGTCTTCAAGGCCCTCACAGTCCAGCAGGGGAGACATGGCGCACGACAAACCCACAAAGAATCTTGTCCAGCGGTGGGCCCAGACTGTGGCCGTTGGACACCCTGTGGGAGCAGAGCACTTCCAGGGTGACTCAGGGGATGGCGTGAGCCTGGGCCGCAGAGGAGGAAGGCTGCATGTGTGCCCAGGGCCCAGAGTCCCAGCAGAGCTGGGGAGCTGCATGACTCATTGCAGGGCAGGGCTGCAGCCTAGAGGAAGGGTGGGGCGCCGAGAGAAAGTGCCAGTGAAACCCAGGAGGAGCCAGCCTCACCCCTGCCTTCTGCTTCCCTCCCTTCTTCCACAGTTTACTGCTTCTGGGCAAAGGCCGCTGCAGAGTTCACAGACAAGCAGCAGCCTTGATGGCATCCACAACGTAAGTAGCAAAGATCACAACTGGATGAAGCTGGAGTGAGTTTCTGAGCGCTGAAAATAAGCAACATTTTGGAGGTTACTCAAAAAGATAAGGGCAGCTCAGTGTAACAGATGCTTGAGCCTCAGTGTTTGACAAAGTTGGGTTAAAATCCTGGCTTAGACTAAACCCTAAACTCCTAGCACCCAAACCTCCTGGGCACATCACCCAAACTCCCTGAGCCTCGGTTTCTTCTTCTGTAATCCAGACATTGGAGGTGGTGTCTGTGGGGGCCCTGCTCATTCAGTCGGGGCTTGGTGATGGGTAGGTAGACACGGCCTGTCACTGTCACTGCACTGTCTCAGACCGTGGCTGTGAAGGAGACCTGGCAAACAGATGCAGAAAGGCAGAGGGGGCTCCACATAGGGCAGAGCCACTCCCCTTTGCTCACGTTGCTGAGTGACTGTGATCACCTACTACAATTGCCCCAGCAACCTCCGATGCTCCGACGGAAGAGAACGGTGCCCTGTGACTGGTCCTCCGGGCCAGCCGGGCGCAGCCACATCCACCCCTCAGCTCTCTATCAATCCATCTGCTCTGCTGGGTTCTCAACCCCGTCCTAGAGGGCATGAGAGACGAGGAAGACCCAGCCGCTGCCCTCTGGAAATATGGAATCTTGCAGGACAGGCCACTCTGCACAACAGCACGCCATGATGCCGAGACTCCGCAGGTCACGGGTCCACAGCACTTGCCGGAGCTGCCCAGTTAGGCTCTTTGCATGGTGACCTCTCAGCCTCATGGGCACAGATCCTCCTCCACGCCAGCCACACCCCTCTCGCTGTTTGTTCACTGCAGGCACCAGGCCCTCGCTGTGCTCTTCCCTCTGTCTAGAAGGCCCGTCTTCCACCTTTCATGGGGAAGGTCTCCAGGGAGGCCCTCTGTCCTCTGTTCTCCCTCAGCACCTTCATTTCTTCCAGTAGCATTGACTGAAGGCTGCTCTGTGGTGGGGCCTGAATAAAACAACGTGGGCTGGAAGCCTCTAGTCGCATGGACTCGTCAGTCCCTGTGAAAGGCAATTGTCTCCCCGTTTTGTGACCGTTTGTGTGTCTGTCTCTCCACTAGACGGTGAGCTCCATGGAGGCAGGGGCTGTGTCCGACCTGATCACGGGTGTGTGTCTGGTGCCTGCTACAGAGCCTGCTGTATATAGGGCACTCAGCTGATTGAGTGGCTCTGTGACACAGTCTGACAGCACTGTGGGAACTCAGAGGAGGCAGTCCGGATGCTAAAGAATAGCTATGGAGGGTTCCTGCAGTGGCTAGTGTTTGAACAGATGGGAAGTGGGCAGGAGCAGAGCAAGGGTGTGGAGGAAGGCATGAGTCCGGTCGTGCAGGAGATTTGGGGTTAGGGGGCGCCCACCAACCTTGATGGAGGAGCGGTGGTGAGGTCAGCTGGATGGGAGGCAGCAGGAGTTCCCATGCTGCCTCTTGGGCCCTGGGCCTCTCCACCTCTCTACACAGCTCTTGGTTTCTCCCGATCCTGGCTTCTCCCTCCCTCGGCCCCCTACTTCCAACAAACCATCCAGGAGTCCATAGATAAGGGACCTGGAGTACAGCAAGGTACGTGGCCAGAGCCCTCGTCATCTGAGAGGCTAGGACCCTCCTTTGCTGAAGGCCCAGCTCCAAACACTTTCCCCACCTACAGCTGTGAGATAAAACACAAGACATCCAGTTAAATTTAAATTTCACACAAATAATGAATAATTCTTTAGCATAAATAATATTTGGGACATGCTTATAGTAAAAAATTATTTGTTGCTTATCTGAAGTTCAAATTTACCAGAGCATCCTGTATTTTCCTCTGTTACACATGGCAACACTTTCCCCACCCCTCATTTCAGAGTCTGCCACTCACCCCTGCCTGGAGCCTCCAGGGAACCATCAGAGAGGTCCTGGGCCTCCTGCAGTATACTCAGCAAAGCGGGAATTTAGAGCTGGCGGGGACACTGAGGATTACCTAACCCCATGCCTCCCCGCACATGTGGACTAGGACACAGAGGCCAAGAGGGCACAGGCCCTGGCAAACCCTTGGGCCCCTCATAACTCCTGGACTGCAGCTTGGGCCTCCTGGAGAACAGAAGGCCCCCGGGGGTCGGGGGTGCTGCGTAAGAAAGGACAGGGCCCTCCAGGACTAGATGAGGCAGGGAGTCTCCAGGTTCTGGCTCTGACACCCTCCCAGACCACCCCCCACCCCACAGTTTCCCTGATCCTGGCCCCCAGGTGAGTCACCCCCACCTGCCGGGCTAGATCTAGAACAGTGCCAAGGCCCCAAGGCCCCGGGCTCCTCCGCTCCTGCTGGGCTCCCTGCCCGGAGGAACCCAGTGGGTGGGGCTGAGGGAGGCTCTCAAGTGCAGGAGTGGTGGGTGCGGCTGGACCTCACGGGAGAGGCTGGCCTTCCAGAAAGCTCATTGCCTCCCTCTCAGGCCCTTCTAATAGCCAGGCCAGGAGGGGCCCTCGGAGACGAGTCAACTCAACTCCCAGTGGGGAAACTGAGGCAAGGAGTGGGACAGGTACTGTGCTGGGCTGTGAGCTCCCCAGGTCTGGGTCTCTGGTTCCCTCCTCTGACTGCTTTAAAGCCCTGCCTGGGTCCTGGGACCGCGAAAATAACAGCACAGGGCTGGGATGGACTGACAGTGGGTTTAGGGGTGCTGCTTGGTGAGGGGTCAGGCTCTCACCCGTCTGCCTCAGCATGCCCGTCTGGACCAGACAAGCCCACAACACCTGGGCCTGCCTGGCCAGGGAACTTAATCCCAGAGTCAGACTGAGCTGACCACTCCCAGTCAGTGTGGCCCAGGGGACAGCACTGAGCCAGGAGTTGATGACCTTTTCTGCCTTGCCATGTGGCCTGGCCCATCCCCACCCCTTACTAGGCCGGGCTCTGCCTGTCTGTACAATGATGGCTTTGGGCTGACACCTCTAAGACCTACCACTTCGGCCCCACTTTGGCTTCTTCCTGCTGCCTCTTCATCCCAGACCTCTGTGCCAGCCACTCCTGCCCTACCCTGGGGGTGTCCTTTATCCTTAGGCCACAGACCCTCCCTTCCATCCTGGTCAGGCCCTTTGCTGACCCTATTCTCTGTCCTTTCCTGGGGCCCAATTCCAGGTCCTGTTGTCTTGGGGACCATAGGGCCTAAGGGACTGTCCTGGGGGCACTTGAGACACTTTAGAGTCATCCAGAGGATGTGGCTCACAGAGGATCTGTCCAGACTTGCCTGGCCCCAGTCCTCTGACTAATCTAGACATCTCCATCTGCAGTCATTCCATCTCCCTGGTATGACCAAAGCCGAGCTCAACATCTTTCCCCAGACCTCCTCCTCTCTCTGCTGCAGCGAGGGCACCTCCAGCCAGCTGGTCACCCGGGCCAGGAACCTGAGAATCACGGAGCCTCGTCTCACTCCCTCCCTGCCCTCATCCAATCCTTCACTAAGTCCTGGCCATCCCTCTGTGATGGCCTGGGGCTTGTCCACTTTGCACCTTCATCAGCCTCACCTCTGTTCCTACTTCATCTCTCACCTGAACCACTCTCTCTGCCTTCAATCCGGGCTCTATGCAGCAGCCGGAGAGGAATGGTACAGGCAACAAATCCAACCTCTTCATTCTCTTGCTCAAAACCCTTCCATGGCTCCCCGTTGCCCTCAGAACAAAGTCAGCTCCTTGGCCTGGCATTCAAGGCCCTTCATGATCTGGACCCTGGCAGCCTCAACAGCTCATCTCACCCTGCTGTCCACTGACTGCTGAGCATTCTCCAGCTCCCAGCCTTGGCTCGAGGCATTCGCTCCACCTGGAATGCCTCCCACCTCCCTAATCCTTAGATTCCTCTGCCTTCAATCATCTGGAGGGTCCATGGTGGGAATCAACTTGTTGTCTAGGAAGGATAGATAAACAAGGCTTTTCCCAGGGTGCACGTGTGTGTTCTTAGAGTCAGTCAATGTTTATCTATTTATTCATGTACACACAGCCTTGTTTCAAAAAGGATTTGAGGTGGGCCGTTAAATATTTGTTGGGTACCATCCTTGTGCAGCAAAGCCCAGTGTGCAGGCCGGTTCCTCCACTCTCCCACTGGCAGACACGAGAGCAGGAACCACGGGGGCCAGGGCACAGCGGGCCAGGGTAAGGGAGCCCAGGGGAGTTGGGAAGAAGGAAGAGGGGCTAGGGAGCTGGGGAGGATTTGGAAGGAGAAAATAAGGAGCAGGGCATGACAGCAGACTGGAACCGAGGGAACAGAGGGAGCAAAGACTTTAGGCGGGGGAGAGGAGGAGAACCACAGCTTTCCCCTGTGACCCTGCTTCATCTCCCTTCCCTCTCACCCAGGTCAGCCTGAAGACTGTTCCTCTTTCCTTCTGCAGTATCACTGGGTGGGGAACAGGGTGGGGATGGAGGCAGTGGAGGTGAAGACTGTGGGAAACTCTCAGTCTCTGGGTTCCTCATGGGAGGGAGCCTGGGTCCCAAGCCAGCTGGTAGCCCTGTGCGCACAGCACGCTCCAGAGTTCCCAGTGCTCTGCCCAGCCCCCATTCATCTCCTCTGTCCCTCCCACCCAGTCTGTGAGTATGTATCCCCACATCCAACTCATCAGGGAGGAAATCAAGGACCAGAACGCTGGCGACAGGGCACAGACTCCATCCCTTTGTCCTCAGAGGCTAAAATCCTCCTTCTATCAGTTATCCCAGGAGCCATCTGCTCCTGAATTCTTTTTTTTTTTTAAAGATTTGATTTTTGTTTTTCCTCCCAAAGGCCCCCGGTACACAGTTGTGTATTTTTAGTTGTGGGTCCTTCCAGTTGTGGCATGTGGGATGCCAACTCAGCATGGTTTGATGAGCGGTGCCATGTCCATGCCCAGGATTCAAACTGGCAAAACTCTGGGCTGCCGAAGCAGAGCACGCTAACTTAACCACTTGGCCACGGGGCCGGCCCCATGCTCCTGAATTCTTTTTTTCTTTTTTTTTTTTTTGAGGAAGATTAGCCCTGAGCTGACTGCTGCCAATCCTCCTCTTTTTTTTGTTTTTTGTTTTTTTTTTTGCCGAGGAAGACTGGCCCTGAGCTAATATCCGTGCCCATCTTCCTCTACTTTATATGTGGGACACCTGCCACAGCATGGCTTGCCAAGTGGTGCCATGTCTACGCCCAGGATTCTAACCAATGAAACCCTGGGCCGCTGAAGCAGAGCACACAAACTTAATGACTTGGCCATGGGGCCGGCCCCATGCTCCTGAATTCTTGATAGCTGAGCACAGCATGGGGGCTCAAGATGTATGTTGGCATCAGCGTTGGGTTGGCACCAGGAAGGTACCTTGAGAAGGTCCCCTCTCGCCACCCTCCAGGCAGGAGGGCGTTGAAGCCCAGCCTTGACTTCCATGGCCTCCTTTAGATGCTGGCCCCTCTGCATTTTCACCCCGCCTTGGGGCACAGGGCATGGAACCTGGCTGGGTACCAGGAGGCCTGGGCTCCTGCCCCAGCTCTGCCATCACCTGCTCTGTGACTCTGGCCAAGACCTTGGCCCCTCTGCCCTTTCCCTCCTGCAGGCAAGGTGCTGAGCTAGAGGGTCTTCAAGTCCTGAGCTCTCTGACGTCTGCGACTTCCAGGTTTCTGCAGGATTGGGTTTGTCTGTCTGCAGAAGCTATGCCAGGCTGAGAGCAGGACCAGTTCCCATCCCATCCTGCAGCACTGAGGGGGGACTCTCCAGGCAGTGGGGACAGTGCCCAGGGGGTAGGGATTCTGGTTTCATCTGTTGCAGCCAAAGCTGGGGCTGGCCTTGCCCACTCCCCAACGGACCCCAACTGACCCCAACACTGAGCAGCTGGAAACTAACCTAGGCTGAGCTGAAGCAGCTGTCAAGGCAGCCCTAAAATTAGCTCTAACCAGGGAAAGGGAGGCGGCACTGGCCCAGGCCTCAGGCTCCCATGGCCCCAAAGGACTGAGCCCACACATCACCCAAGGCGGGAGAGATCAGGCAGAGCTCTGGCAGTGACTCCACCCTGAGGCTGGGTGGGGAGAGTCACAAATGAGCATGGACACCTTCTAGGAGGGGGGCTGAAGGGCAGGGCCCTCTGCCACATGAGCCCTGATGTGGCTCCCAGCCCCCAGTCCATCAGAGCCCTGGGAGGGAACTGAGAGAGACCTGGCTATTTATATTCTTCTAGAACAGGGTTGAGGGGGCCACCCTGTCCTCTCAAAGCTGAGTTGGATAACCTCACAACTTAGCGCCAACTCTTGAGCCCAGAGGAGGAGCCAGGAGGTACATTGGCCTGCCTGGAGTAGGCTGGAGACACCAGCGACAGACCCAAGGCCAGTCCCTCCCACTCAGGGATAGCAGCCCCTCCGACTTTGCTCTTCTCCACCTGTGGGCTCTGAGGATCTTATTAAAATGCAGATTCTGATTCAGAAGGTCTGGGGTGGGTGTGAGATTCTTCAAGATTCTAACAAGGTCCCAGATTGGTCTGCAGACCACACTTTGATCATGAATCTTACTTCCCAGCCAGCCTGGGTGGACTCCAAGGCCAGGCTCCCTGTCTCTGTTCCACAGGTATTCCCGGCCCCAACCCCAGTAGAGCCTGGCAGGGGCACCTACACGCATGATATAGTGGGTGGCTGACTGTTTCATTGTGGGTTCCTATGTGGGTATGGGTGTGTAGGTGTGCAGGGAAATCCTTGTGGCCTTGCCTATACTGTGGGTAGCTTGTTACATGTATAGAGGCTGTACAAAGACACAATGTGTACAAAAATAATGAAAGTCGCTAAAATGTTAAAAATAGCTAAACTTTGTTAACCACAACGTCCAGGCAAGGTACTAACAATGTTACATACAATATTGTATTTAATTCTCATAATAGCTCCAAGGAGATGAGAAAATTGAGACTTACAGAGGTTAAGTGACTTGCTCAAGGTCACACCGCTAAGTGACAGCCAGGGCGGTCAGTCAGGGTTGGGCTATGCGTGTGCACACGTGTCTATCAGTGCACCCACCTTGGTGCATATGAGCTTGGGAGCATCTGTGCAACTGGGTGGGCATGGCTGGGTGCAGGAGCAAGGCAGCAGCAAGGATGAGGTGAGGTGGGAGGTGTGCACAACAATTCAGAGTGTGTGCAGAGAGCAGGTGGAGAGAAGGAGGGAGACACAGGTGTGAGTCAGACCAGCCCAGGATTGCATTCTCACAGTGTAAGGCCAAGTTTCAACTTCCTCCTCTGCGAATGAGTATATGATAGCTGCCTCATTAGGCTGCTACTGTAAGAAAGAGATATGATAACACATATCATGTGGCTTGCCCAGGACCAGCCTGACACACAGTAGGTGCTCAGGTTGTGTGAGCTGGCCCTTCCTGCCCCGTGTGACTGAATTGCTTGGTCATCTGAGGAGTGGCTTCTGACCTGGCTGTTTCCTGCTGGCTCACTGGGTTAAGAGGAGGCATCCTGGGAAGGGCCAGGGACGAGCAGGGGCAAGGCCAATGGGGTGGTGTTGGGGTCACAGCTGAGAGGGCACCCCAAGGAGAGACAGACACACAGACAGAGCTCAGAGACAGGCTCACTGCCTCTCATGCTGGCCGAGACAGCAAGGCTGGAGACTCCCCAATTCAAGAGAAGCTGTCTCAGGAAGCAAACACCTGTCCCTTGTCTCAGCCTTTAGCTATGCCAGACACATCAGCCTTCATGGTCCTCCAGAGACCGCGCCCACTGGGGGCCAGACCTCCTCTGGGCTGGGCCAGCCAGCAGCAAGCCAGGCCTTTCTCTGGTGACTTACTTTCTCTTTCTCTACCCACAACCATAACCTCCACTGGGTTGGTTCCTGGGGTGTCTAGAGCTGGGGTGTCCCTGACACTGACACACCTGGGTGGCTCCCAGTGTGGGTAGCTGTGAGGCATCAGTAGGCAGACCTCTTACCCACCTGCTGTGTGTTGCCAGCAAGTTTGCTGCCTGGGTCACTCCTAGGGTAATGAGCTGCCTCCTGTAGGCCTCTGTAACAAGCGGGAAGCTGTCTTAGTGGGCATTAGTCTCTTCTGGGACCCAGAGTGGAGGAGTACTCAGATGGATCCCCTGGACCACCCAGAAGCAGGTGCTGGGGAATGAAGCCCGGGACATACTGCTGATGAGAGCTGGCTAAAGGAGGGAGCCCAGATTACAGCACTGGTGGGTCTAGATGGCTCAACTCCATTCACCTCCTTCATTTTCCACATGAGGATCCTAAGGCCAAGAGAGGACCATCACCAGGCTGGGGTGACCAGGAGAAGGGGCCCAGAGTCCAGCCACCCTAGCCACCCAGCCACCCTGCTGATGGGAGAGCTTCCAGAAGACTCTGTGAAAGACTCTGGCTCTGGCGCCCCCTTGTGGCAGAAGGGAAGAAAGACAGGGCTGGAGGGAGGTTTGGGAAACCCGCTCCCTGGGTAGAATGATTCCAGGGTGTGGAGGCGCCCTTCCTGGGTAAGAGGACCAGGACCCTCTCCAGTGATACAGCCCCTACCCCTACTGGTCACTTAATCTAATATCTGCCTCCTCCACCAGACTGGGAGGCTCCCAAGAGCGGGCCGGAGTCTGATCCATCACGTTCCTCAGGCGTGTTGGGAGGGCATCGTGAGGGTTTGAGGAAGTGGTTTGAATTGTTAAATTCAGTATAAACGAAAGGAAACAGTGTGGAATGTGGACAAAGATTTATGGACAAGAACGTTCATGCCCGTAAAAGCAAAAATTGTGTTGGTCATTGTTGAAGTGGGTGATGGGCACAGGGGTTCATGATACTGTTCAGTTCATTTTTGTGTGTATTTGAAATGATTTGAAACAAAGGAATTAATAGAAAACATAAAGGTCCAACAATAGGAATCTAAACAAATTATGCAGCTGTGCAAAGGAATACTGTCTAGAGACTCTAAAAATGCTGCCATGGAGTTCTTCTGTTTTTAATCATAACAGCTTTATTAATACATAATTCACAAAACAGACAATTTACCCACTTAAAGTGTACAATTCAATGGTTTTTAGTATATTCACAAAGCTTTGCAACCATTACTATGATCAACTTCAGAACATTTTCATCGTCCCCCAACAAAACCCCAAACCCGTTAGTAGTCACTCCTCATTTGCTCTCAAACCCCTCTTCTCCCCAACCCAGCCCATGGATCTTTCTGTCTCTATACAGTTGCCTATTCTGGACATTTAATGAAAATGGAATCATATAATATGTGGTCTTCTGTGTCTGACTTTTTTCACTTGGCATAACTTTTTCAAGGTTCATCTATGTTGTGGCATGTGTTGGTACTACATTCCTTTTATGGCTGGATAATATTCCATTGTATGGATAGTCCACATTTTATTTATCCATTCATTAGCTCATGGACATTTGGGTTATTTCAATTTTTTGGCTATGATGAAAGATGCTGCTATGAACCTTCATGTACAAGTTTTTGTGTGGATATGTGTTTTCATTTCTCTTGAATACGTACCTATGAGTGAAAATACTGGGTCATATGATAACTCAGTGCTTAACTATTTAAGGAGCTGACAGTTTTCCAAAGAGACTATACCATTTTACATAATCACATGCACTGTACAAGGGTTTAAATTTTTCCACGTCTTTGCCACATTTATTGTTTATGTCTTTTTTATATTCTAGCCGTCCTAGTGGGTGTGACATGTAATTTTTAATGTCATGGAAAATGTCTTTGGTGTAATGTTAGATTTTTAAAAAGCAAGTTTAGAACTGTTTATACAGTGTGATCTCAACTCTATAAAATAAATGTCTACAGAAATCAGACTAAAAAAATAATATACCAAAATGTTAAAATGGCTATCTGTGGATAATTTTGGGTGGTTTTTATTCTTTCCTAAATTTTTGACAATGTGAACAAGCATTGATCGGGGAAAAAAATCCAATATTATAAAAGAAGATAAAAGAAAAAACAATAAGTGTTAGAAAGGTAGATAATGCAATTAAATTAAAATAAAGTATTAAAAATGTATTGAATGAAGCTGATCAAGTGCCAGTGTGCAGGACCTTCTGCCCTTGGTGTGGGGGGGCAGTGTCTGATTTGGGATGGGAGAGGTAGAAGAGCGAGACCACTGATTCCAGGATTTGGGGGTGTACAGAAAAGGAACATCACTCTCAGCGGGAATTAAGGAACGCTTCATGGAGGAGGCAACCCTGCAGCTGGTTGGACTCTGAAGCAAGAGGCAGATTTTCTCATGGAGATAGGGGGCAGAGGGGTGGATCCCAGATACACCAGACACAGGCCTCACCTCTGTGCGCACAGTAGGCTGGAAGTGCAGACAAGTGCTCCAATGCTCTACAGGCAGAGGCAGTGGCCTGAGCAAGCCTGGTTCTGCCCTAATTCAGGGTGACTGACCTTGCCCAGTGTGCTGAGGATGAGTTTCCTAAATTGCGAAGTGGCCATGATAATCTCCTTTGAGGGGTGTCACGAGCGTTGAGTGTGAAACAGCCGCCAGCACAGGCCTGGTCCACAACAGGTGAGTGATGCCGCAAGGAAAGAGGGAGAGGCAAGGCTGACTTGAAAGATGGGATGATGTGGAGGGAGGTTTAGGGGAGGGATGCTTAGCTAGGACTTGAAGGAGGGAGGGTTGGTTGAGGAGGGGGCTGACATTCCAGGCAAAAGCAGCTGGGATCCTGAGTCCTCAGCAAGAGGCAAAGGGTTAAAGGCCAGGCTGGACCAGGGGAGGGGGAGGGGTGTTGGAGGGAGGGGTGCCAAGCCCTTTCTCAGCAGAGGAGTTACCACAGGGAAGATACAGTCTCCTGGAGGGACGCCAAGCAGCCACACTATCTACTTTTACTAGCTAAGCCCAGAGAGGGCAGAACTGGCTCAAGGTCACATAGGGCAATTCGGGCCTCCCAGCTCAGAGGCCTCATCTGCAGGAAGTGGCCCCAGGACTGGGGCAGCCGTGGGAATCAAGGATTTGCACCTGAGCCCTGTGTGTCCTCCCCAGCCGCCTCTCAGGCAAGTGCCCCTCCTGGGATCATGGAGTTGGAATAAAGGGAGGAAGCAGTTTTATTTTCTTCTGTACTCCTCTGTTTTTTCCAAGCCCTCCACGCTGGGCAAGTGCTGCCTTTGTCACCGTCGTAAATGGCACACGCTGCTGTTGCTGCTTTTTAAAGTACATTTCCAGGACAGCTTGCTTAGACTTTGCAAAAAGTCGGTGTTACAAAATTCTGTGACTTATTGTCAAATGTTTCTGGGGGAAAAAGTATCCAGGGAGATAAAGCAAACGTGGCGAAATGTTAACATTTGACGCACTGTAGGTGAAGGGTATGCGGTTGTTCATGGTGTTACTCTTTCAGATTTTCTGTAGATTTGAAATTTAAAGAAAAGTTTTTGGGAAAAAAGGAAAGATACAAAACCATATATACAACGTGAACCAAAAAGTGGGAGGAATACCAAAGAAAGAAACAAAATCTTTGCAACCTTGAGTTAGGCAAAGAATTAATAGATATAATACCAGAAACATGATCCATAAATGAAAAATACTGATAAGTTGGACTTCATCAAAATTAAGAACTTCCGCTCTTTGAAAGGTACTGTTAGGAGAATGAAAAGATAAACCATCACCTGGGAAAAACTACTGCAAGTCACATTGCCAAGAAAGGAGTTGTGTCCAGAACAACTATAAAAGACAAAAAAAAAAAATATGTATATCTATATACATATATATATAGTATAAAGAACTCTCAAAACTATAGTAAGAAAACAACCCATCCCCAAAAAGTGGGCAAAATATTTGAATAGATATTTCACCACTAACTTATATAGATGGCAAATAAGCACATAGAAAGATGTTCAAATGCAAAAACTAGTATAAGTAAAGGGAGAAATAGATGAATCCACTATCACATTTAGAGACTTCAACACCCCACACCCATGCAGCAACACTATCAATCAACTGGATATGATAGACATCTATAGACTACTTCATCCAACAATAGCAGAACACACATTCTTTACAAGCTCACATGGAACATTCACCAAGATAGACCACATTGCGGGCCATAAAACACACCTTAACAAATTTAAAAGAACAGAAACCATACCTTGTCTGCTCTCAGACCACAGTGGAATTAAACTAGAAATCAACGATGGAAAGATAATTGGAAAATCCCAAAATACGTGGAGATTAAGTAACACACTCCTAAATTTTACATGGGTTAAAGAAGAAACCTCAAAATATCTTGAACTGAATAAAAATGAAAACACAACTTATTAAAATTTGTGGGATAGGGGCCGGCCTGGTGGCGCAGTGGAAGTACACATGTTCCACTTCAGCAGCCCAGGGTTCACCGGTTCGGATCCCGGGTGCAGACACGGCAACGCTTGGCACGCCATGCTGTGGTAGGCATCCCACATATACAGTAGAGGAGGATGGGCATGAATGTTAGCTCAGGGCCAATCTTCCTCAGCAAAAAGAGGAGGATTGGCAGCAGTTAGCTCAGAGCTAATCTTCCTCAAAAAAAAAATTTGTGGGATACAGTGAAAACAATGCTTAGAGGGAAATTTATAGCATTGATTGCATATCTTAGAAAAGAAGAAAGATCTGACATCAATAATCCAAGTTTTCACTTTAGGAAACTGGAAAAAGAAGAGCAAGTTAAATCCAAAGGAAGCGGAAGAAAAGAAATAAGAAGACTTCGAGCAGAAATCAATGAGATTTGAAACAGAAAATCAATGAAACCAAAAGCTTATTCTTTGAAAAGATCAATAAAATTGATATGCTTCTAGCCAGGCTAATCTAGAAAAAAAGAGGAAGGGCCCCATGGCCAAGTGGTTAAGTTCCCTCACTCTGTGTCAGGGGCCCAGGGTTTTGCTGGTTCAGATCCTGGGTGTGGACACAGCACCACTCGTCAGGCCACGCTGAGGCTGCATCCACATAACACAACCAGAAAGACCTACGACTGGAATATACAACTGCATTCTTGGTGGTGGGTGGAGGGACGACTTTGGGGAGAAGAAGAAGGGGAAAAAAAAAAAGAAGAAGATTGGCAACAGAAATTAGCTCAGGTGCCAATCTTTAAAAAAAAGAAAAAAAGAAAGAAAAAAGAGAGGACATAAATTACTAATATCGGAAATGAAAGTGGAGGCATCACTGCAGAGCCTATGGACATTAAAAGGATAATAAAAGAATATTACGAACAGCTAGGCCCACAGATTTGGTCACTTAGATGAAATGGACCAATTCCTTGAAAGACACAATCTGCAAAAACTCACACAAGAAGAAATAGACAGGGGCTGGCCCTGTGGCCGAGTGGTTAAGTTCGTGTGCTCTGCTGCAGGTGGCCCAGTGTTTCGTTGGTTCGAATCCTGGGCGTGGACATGGCACTGCTCATCAAACCACGCTGAGGCAGAGTCCCACATGCCACAACTAGAAGGACCCACAACGAAGAATATACAACTATGTACTGGGGGGCTTTGGGGAGAAAAAGGAAAAAAAAATCTTTAAAAAAAAAAAGAATAGACAATCTAAATAGCACTATATCTATTAAAGAAATTGAATCAATAATTAATAACCTTTCAAAACAGAAGGCATCAGGCCCAGATAGGTTCACTGGTGAATTCTGCCAAACATTTAAGGAAGAAATTATACCAAGTCTCCACAATGTCTTTCAGAGGACAGAAGCAGAAGGACTATACTTCCTAATTTATTCTATGAGGCCAGCATTACCTTAATACCAAAACCACACAAAGACATTACAAGAAAAGAAAAGTACAGACCAGTATCTCTCATGAACATAGATGCGAGATGTTCAAACACATCATTAGTCATTAGGGAAATGCAAATTAAAACCACAGTGAAATGTCACTACACGTCTATTAGAATGACTAAAATTTAAAAAGATCGACCATACTGTGTTGGTGAGGATATGAGGCAAATAGACCTCTCATACACTGTTGGTGGGAATGTAATATGGCACAACCACTTTGAATAACAGTTTAGCAATTTCTTTATACGTTAAGCATAAAACTACTGTGTAACCCAGCCATTCCACTTGTAAGTATTTACTAAAGAGAAAGGAAAGCATATGTCCAAAGCGTTGTACGCAGATATTCAAAGCAGCTTTATTTGTAATACCCCCAAACTGGAAACACCCCAAATGTGCATCAATGGGTAAATGGATAAACAAATTGTGGTACATCCATGCAAGGGAATACTACTCAGCAATAAAAAAGAATGAGCTAGTGAAACTTCTGGAATGGTGGTTTAGGGAGCACTGCAGACCCTCCCCCAGTGGAACAACCATAATTGTTCAACAATTTACATACACACACCCTGAAGATTGTCCTAAAGGCATACAGCAAATGAAGAAAATCTGCTAAATCTTGGTAAGAACAGTAAGAGTCTACAGCATCAGAGCCATGACTCACTCTTTCGCTGCCGCCACAGCTCAGCATGATGGACGCTCCACTGTAGGAAGGCGAAACTGAGAACACAGGCTCCTTCTCCCAGCTCCCATTTAAGGGCTATCGTATCTTTCTGGGAGGGGCAGGCTCATCAAACCAGGCTGTGGTGGTGACCCATACACAAAGTAGAGGAAGATTGGCACAGATGTTAGCTCAGGGCCAATCTTCCTCACCAAAAACAAACAAAAAAACATGGAGAGAAACACAATAAGCATATCGCCCTGCTGGACACACGGTTGAGCCTCTCTGGTCTCAGGGAAGTAGAAAGGCAGGGGGGTAGACATGATCTGGAGCCCTCGACCTTCCCCTTCTGGAAGGGATGTGCCCAAAGGGAGGGGCAATGGGGACAAGCCTCTTTACCTGGCTTCAACCCAAGCCAGCAAGGTGCTAAGGAGTGGCTTGATGTGCATTTTCTCGTTTAATCCTCACCGCATCCCCGTGAGGTAGGCACTATTATTATGCCCATTTTACAGTCCAGGAACCTGAGACCAGAGTTGAGTAACTGCTTGGAGATCCTTCTCTGGGCCCAAGAGCTGTTCCGGGGGTCCCTGGAGGCCAGAGGACTGTGTGCCCTAGGATCAGCCTACGGGCAGGCTGACCTGGCCCTTGGCCTTGGGGAAGAAGGGAGGCTCCAAGAATCAGGACCCCCGCAGGGTAACCTGGCCCAGAGGGTTTGGGGTTAGAGTTTGAGGCAGGGCCTCTGTACCTGCCAGCATCCCGGGATCAAAGCAGGAGGTGGGTGTGGGGGTCCGGGAATTGCAGAGAAGCCGTGGCAGCCACAGGTACCTGGGGCTGTCACCTCTCTGACCTCATCTTCTGGCACTTCCTCTCCCCTCTCGCTCCTGTCACCGTCAAGCTTACACACAGAAACTCACTCCTCCACGCCTTTGCACAGGCTGGTCCCTGAGCCTGGAACACCTTTGGTTCACAAGGCAAATTACTATCATTCTCCAAGACCCAGTTCCAAATGTCGGGCCTGGGCTCCCACCTCCACCCACCCTCCATAGATCATGATCGACTCCTTCCCAGGCACCAGGGCCTGGCCCAGGATCTGGCCCAGAGGATGTCAGCGAGAGCTGTGGTGATGGTTATTGCTGCCCTCCATGGCCTCGTGGTGCTCAGGGCCCCTCCTCTGCCCTGGAGTCTCTGCTGTCACGGTCCCCCGCTTCCCAGCGGCCACTCTCAGTGGGCCTTGTCCCCTCCTCTCTGGGGCCAGAATCCCTCCTTTATTCCAGCGCCTACCACAGGGTGGCACAGAGGTCCTCCAGCCAGTGAAGGCTGGCAGTGGCATCCCCAGTGGGACTCGTGTCCCACAGATTGGGCCCCAGGTGGCGCTGTCAGCCCAGGCAAAGGCTGGGAGCCCAGGCCCCAGGGCTTCTGGCTGTGGTGCAGCCTGGCACACAGAGATGGTGCGGAATTGTCAAACCCCCAAATTCCAGAGCTTCTTTTCCTCATCCCATCTCCAGGCGCATCTGTGCCTGATTTAAAAGCTCAGGATGTGAGGGCTAGATTGACTGTGGGGATGTCCCCAACCCCCAGATGCAGAGGAACTGTGATCCTTGCAAGGCCACACAGCTGAACCAAGAGGGCCCGGATCTCCTGAGAGGTCTAGAGAGGGCAAGCAGCCACCTGGGCACCAGTCATTTCACCCAGACTCTGACACAGTCGGCTGGGACAGCCTCCTCCCCTCTCTGAGTCCACACCCTACTGCCTCCTGTGGGGAGTGAGAGCTGAAAAAATGCCCAGAGTGCTGGGTTCTGGTCCTAGTTCCGGTCCTGGCATGCTGCTCTGGCCTGTACCCACCCCCCTGAGCCTCAGGGACCCTGGCTGTGAAAGGGGGGCTGGACCCGAGAGCTCTGAGCTGCAGGAGTCCAGCATCCCCACTGGGAGAGAGAGGCCTGGGTGTGGGGCCCGCGCCTTGGCCAAGGACAAGCTGCTCCGGGAGCTGCCAGACAGGAAGCATTTTCCGGGAGCCGGAAGGGCTGGCGGAGCCCAGGGCCAGGCCGAGAAACCACAATGGACCCTTGTGTAAAGGTTTAGCTTGGACCCACCCGCAAGCCTGGCCCCTGGGCTGGGGCGGGCCCCGCTTTCTGATCTGCAGCCAGTCCCATTCTAGGCCCAGAGACGGGAGCATTAGATGGGATCCCAGTCCAGCTCAGGAGTGATGCCCGCAGGCTTGTCGCCAGTGCCGGAATTTCCACCACCGGCCTTCCTGGAATCCATTTGCCTAAATGACCTCACACAAAGTGAGAAAGGCCATCTTTCCAACCAGACAGGAGCCTCAAGAGGGCAGGGGCAGGTCTTCTCCTCCCCGAGCCAGCTAAAGAGCTCAGGACAGACTGCTGGGCCGGCCTGGTTCCGATCTGATGCGGATCCCTGGCTGGGGAGCCCATCTGAGAGACCTCGGCTCTAGTCCCGGCTGAGCCTTCTCTTCCTCCTCTGCCCGTGAGAGGGAAGGAAGGTTGGTGATGCTCATTTGAGGGGACCCAAACACTGGTGGGGGAGACCTTCAAAAGCATGTGGCCCACCCTCTGCCTCGGGAAGGATTCCACCCAAACCAGACAGACTTCACTAATTCAGCCTCCTTCTGCGGACTCCCGATCCCACTTGCTCCTGGAGCCCAGCCTGAGGCTCTGAGCTCCCTCTGAGTCCTTCTGGACACCCCAGTGGGCTGCACACAGTTTCCCCTTCTCTGGGCTCCCATCATCTTGTATCCATCCTTCCTTGGAGCACAGGATCGTGCTCATCTAATGCTCGTGTTCAAATCAGCAGCTGTTGCTGGGACCCCTACCATGACCAGGCTCCCCAGGGGACACTTCACCTTAGCCATCTCTGTAGGGTCCAGTAAACTGTCCTAAGCATGAAAGGAGATGAGGTATGTGAAGGGGCTGTATGTAAACTGTAAAGCATTGTACCTCTGTGAATTGCTAATATTTACAAGATGGAAATTAAAAAAGAAATGCAAGATCCTGTACTTGGATCAAATTTAAAAAGGCTTGGGGTCTGAGATGATAGGAACACAGTGGGATGTGGCCAGCACAAAGGTGGATTTGATGTCTGGATGCATTAGTGGAGGTATAAAGCCTAGAATGTGGGAGGTGATCCATCAGCTCATCTCTGTCGCTTCGTGTCCATTTCTCAGGAATGGCTTTGGCACTGATGCCCCTACCCAGGTAGTTTCAGATCCAGAGCAAAGAATATGCAGAGTCGATGTCCTTCCAGCTTAATAGGGCCAGCTGGGGACATAGGGCAACTGACTTTGGGCCCCAAAGGAGACTACAGGGATGTCCCAGGAGGCTAGTCTCAGCTCAGAGAGAGAAAGGCAGTACCTCAGCAGAAGGGGCTGCTTCTAGAGACAGTCAGGGAGGGTGCAAGGGCAGGGTTGGAGGAGCCCGGGCCGGAAGTCTGTCAAGAGGATTCCTCTCCTGGTGGGGTGGACCGGAAGCCCCTCAGGCCCCTCCAGGTTAGGCTGTGAGAGACTCTAAGTTCCCAAACCAACCTAAGAATCTGAGCTTCTGAGGCCCATGGTGCCTCGGCCCGAAGCCACTTGGTAGTGAGCATCTCAGCAACACCAGAGGCTAAGCCATCAGCTCTGTTTGTTTTGTGTGGCTTTGTTGCAGGGTGTGGATCAACATACCTTTAAGAAAAACCTGTCGGCAGAAGGCCAGGTCCCGCTGTCCCAAGGTCATTTATTTTTATTTTTATTTATTTATTTATTTTTAAAAGATTGGCACCTGAGCTAACATCTGTTGCCAATCTTGTTCTTTTTTTCTTCTTCTTCTCCCCAGAGCTCCCCAGGACAACTGGTTGTATACTCTAGTTGTAGGTCCCTCTGGTTGTAGCATGTGGGACGCCGCCTCAGCATGGCCTGATGAGCACTGCCATGTCCGAGCCCAGGATCCAAACCAGTGAATCCCGGGCCCGGAAGCAGAGCACGTGAACTTAACCACCCAGCCGCGGGCCAGCCCCACAAGGTCATTTCTGTTGATTTTGTCACTGGTACAACTGGGCAACTGGGAGCCTGGGCAGTGCCTGGAGTTTGCCTCTGGCTTCCCCTCCCCTCACTTCCTTGCATGATCAGCCCTGGGTGCCAAGCCCAGCCCAGCCTGGGTGAGGACAGGAGCATGGGCTTTGGAAGTGGACAGACCTGCACTGCCACCTACCAGCTGTGTGGCCTTGGGCAAGCTGGTTTGCCTCTCTGAACATCTGTTCTCTGATTTGTTAAACATGGATAAGAATGTCTGCTTCCAAGGTTCTTTCCAGTAAGAAAGAACATGTGTCAAGGACCTGGTACATAATAGATACTCAGCAACGTGAGCTACTTTCTCCTTGCCCTTTCCTCTCCTTGGGAGACATTGTTGCAGTGAGAAGACCTGGGCTGGGGGTCAGGACACCTGGGTCTTGTGGGTGAATTTTGTAGCTCACTGGCTGTCTGACCACAGGCGAGTCCCTGCCCCTCTCCGACACTCATTTCATTATCTGAGAAATAAAGCAGGGGCACCACATGGTCTCTCTAGAGGCCCTTCCCTGTCCCCAGCCCCAGATAGAGCACTGTCTGCTGCATTTGACCTGCCTGTGCCTGGACGGGAAAGGCTCTGGACCCTGGTTGGAGACTGGACCCTACCTTGATACACCAGGTGACCCAGGACATGCCCTTTTCTCCTCCAGACCTCGGTCTTCCTTTCAGTGTAATGGGTTGGATGCCATGGGCTCTCTAGCCCCTGTGGCTCCGATGATCCAGGATCCAGTGGTCCCCACAGAGTCAGAGCTAGGCCCAGGCAGGCCCCCGGGCCGTGGGCGCCCCTGTCTGTCCACTCACCTGTAGCAATAACCGCAGGTCCCGTGTTCTCCATGGCAGAATCCACTCTGTATCCAGCCTCGTGGTCTTTCCTTCCACGTCTCATCTAAGACCCTGAGAACTACTGAGACTCCTACCCCTCTGTTCCCTTCTCAGTGCTCAGAGTCCCATGCACCTCCAGGTCTCTCTAGGCCCTTCTTCCCTGAAATCACGGGGTTTCCTCCAGTAGGGGATCATCTTGACCCCACCCTACTCATCTCACAAGAATAGAAAGGATGCTTGAGGAAAGACCCTGTGATGGCCCATACTTTATGAGCACACAGTCACACTGCTGCATTCCCATCATCAGAGATGCCCTTTCCGTGAAGCTCTGCAGAAACGCATGCTTCAGGTCAGGCTATAGGCCCAGAGGACTGTGGCACTTTGCATGTCCTTGGAGAAGTTGCCAGAGCACTTGAGAGAGTCCTGCACTTCAGTGTCACGAGTCCTAGCATGTGAGGTGAGAATAGGCCTGCTGGGTTGGTCTGATTCCAGACAGCTGGCGAACAGCAAGTTCACAGCATCACATCCATTGTGTGGGCTCCAGAGGTCACCTGGGACAGAGTGAGAGGCAATCTCATCAGCAGGGAGCCAGGCCCCTGCTCAGTGTCACCATGGGCCATGCCCAGGTACTGTCTTCCTGCAGAAAGGGGGCTGCCGGGTCGGGAGGCCTGGTCCACCCTGCCAGGCCTCTGGCAGGGCCCCGCCACTTCCTTGATCTGATTCTCCTACTAGAGAGGCAGCCAGAGGAAGAACACGAGATTCTCTTTCCCACGGGGACTGCTGACCGTGTTGGCTGCCCTGCCACCAGGTTGGTAAGGTCTGGCCAGGGAATCCCCGCCCCCTGCCAAGCAGAGTCTGGGGCCTCCTCTGGGTACCCTCAGTCCTGGGCCCTGTTTCTCATGGACGAGCTGACCACACTACATTGCAGTCAGCATACTCCTCAGCCTGAGTGCTCCTAGAGAATGGGGATCGAGTCATCTTGATCCCCATGGCCCATTTTAGGGTTGGGCGCAAAATAGATACTAAATCATTTCTCCCATCTATGCACTGACCCATTAAGGCCCTAGCAGGGAACTCCTTCCAAGAGAAACAAAAAGGCCTTGGAGTGGGCAGTCCTTAGCTACAAATGATGGAATGCTAATGTTAGCCTCGGGGCAGATCCTGAAGTGGCGTAGGACCCATGGAGTGATCCCACCAATCCCTCTGCTTATGGTCCCACCCACTCTCCACGTGGCTCCTGGGCTCCAGCCCACCCAGGCAGACTGCCTGTGAGCTGCAGAATTCTAGGTATTCCATCTCAGTGCCAGGCCTCTCACTATTTCCTCCTCTTGGATGCTCTCTTCGTCCCCTTCTCCCTGGAAACCCTCCTGGCTCCAAAGTCCGCTGACTGTGGGACACAGAGGCGACCTTCCCTCTCCGAGTTCCCCCCGCACTCCCAGTTTTTTCTGCTTATCAGCTCACCTGGCCCCAGAGTTATTGGTGCTGTTTGTCTCATCTGTCTCAGGAGGCTGCCCTGAGGGAAAGCAAATACTAGCCCCGGCAGCCTCAGTTTCCCCATCTGTAAAGTGGGGACAGTGATCCCTACCCTTCCAGGTTGATGTAAGGATTAAATGAGATTAGTCAGGTCAGAACCCAGCACAGTCAGCTCGTTGTCCACACATGTGGCAGGGGGTGAGGCATGGCTTACCTGTACCAAAGAGGCAAGGGCCTGGGGCCGGGGGTCTCGCCCTGTGGAAAAGCTTCACTATGCAGCTGAAAAATCACCTCAACCTCCAGGCACAGCGACGAGTGGCCCGGGGATTTGGGATGTCAAATGAGAGGGCTCTTCAGGTGTGGGCAGTGTGAAGCCTGCCAACCTCCGCTGGGTACCTGCAGTCTGCTAAGTGCATCGTGGATTCCATCTCACCCACTCTGCCCAGTTCACAGGATCCCAGAGCTGGTACTCGCCTCTTTCCACTGCCCCCGCTCTGTACCAGTGATGCCACGATACCTAGAGGCAGAGGAATGTTTATTTATATGCATAATCCCAGACATGGTGCTCCTCCACACAGTAAAAGTGAATCTATAGCGCAAGAAACTGACTTTTTAAAAAATAAACTTTATTTTGGAATAATTTGAGATTTATAGTTGCAAAGATAATATGGAGAGTTCCCCTATAGCCCTTATCCAGTTTCCCCCACTGTTAATATCTTACATGCCTATGATACATTTCACACAACTAGGAAATTGACATTGGTAATTACTATTAACCCCACTCCAGACTTTCATTGGATTTCACTGGTTTTTCCGGTAATGTCCTCTTTTGTTCCAGGATCCAATTCAGGGTACCACCTTGCATTTTGTCATCATATCTCCCCACCGGGGTCTACACCAGGAGAAACTGACTTTTTAACTCATGGCTTCATACAGGAAACTGGAGAGCTTCCTGCACATTTACCGTTTCACTTCAGAAAATCCCCATCAGATGACCCTTCTCTCCCTGAGGCAGCCCACTCCTTTTGTCCCTTCGTGATTCCCATCCCAGCCTTCAGGCCCCCAGACTCCCTGTCAGGAGCTCTTGCCCACCTCCTGTCTGTCCTTCTCTCCTCTTTCCTACTGCAGGGGTATTTAGTTCTGCCAGGCCACTCCTATGTACTCTTTAACATTGTCTTTAACTATGCTAATGGCTATTATTCTGGGAATTATAAAACGCTGGAAATTTTAGTTTTAGTTCCGCTCTCCTCCTGGGGCAGAAACTTTATGCTCTCGGAAGAGTGAATGGGGAAAATCCCCAACACAATATTTCCCCTCCCTGCATTCCCACATCCCTTTTGGGAACCCTGTGGTTCCAGAGAAGCCAGTTCCAGAGGGGGAACTATGACCTAAGCTTGACCAATCGGCATATTCCATCTCTGGGCCACAGTGATTGGTTCAGGAGTGGCCTGTCACCCAAGATGGTCCAATCAGAGTGAATCTCAAGACCTCAGGCCTCCTGGTTCTTGGATGCTCTCTTTTGCTCACGTTGGTGGGATGCCGGGCCGCCCTGCAGAGATGGGAGGCCCATGGCCACTTTGTTACTGCAACTGGTTGTTGATGAGTTTCAACTGTTGAGGTAGACACATGAAGCAATTCTGGGTCCTTTTTTCTCCTTAGTCACTCCCTTTACTGTTTCCTCTTTTTGAACATCATAGGTGTAGAGTTTTTATAACTTTCTGGTCTCATTCAGTTATCTAAACTTAGACCAGTCCAGTTTGAAACTTCAATCTCCTGTACAATTCATAGCCGTCTTGCTACCCACCCAGGCTAGAAGTGTGACTAGAGGGCTTTGCGTGGGGATGGACCACGGTATGCCAATGACATATTCTGCTCTCTTTTCTGACATACTGGGCTTCTCTTTTCTCTTTTTGCCCACTAGTTCCTGGGGGTGAGGAGGAAGCCTGGTAAGATCTCCTGCCAGCCTGGCTTCACTCTGTAGCGGAGAGGATCCCTGGCCTTACTCTGGTTCTGTCTGCCTCGATGGCCTCTGCGATGTGGTGGTCTCCACAGAGGGGACATCTGTGGTCTCTTGGGTGCTGTTCAGCTCTACCTTGGCCCCCTCATTGCCAAGGACTCCCACAGATAGGGGCTGCCTGGCCTTCCTTTGTTCCAACCATCTGTCTGTCGCCAGCCCCTCCTCCAAGTCGGGGGCCCCACTGCTTGGCCCAGAGGCTGCTGGCTGGCCCTCTGGGTCCTGCGCCTCTTCTAGCCCTCACGCTCTTTCACATGGAGCCATGGGAAGTATGAGGAAGTGGGAGGGGTAGTCCCATTTTCCTCCCAGGCCCACCGTGTCCTGGTCCTGACAAGCTTGCTGACATAGGCCCTTCCATGGGCCTCCTACCTTCAGAGCTCTTCGTCCACCATCTGTGTTCTCAGACAGCCCCAGTCTCACGGGAACATGGCCCAGGTCCTCCTCCCGCAGCCCCGTTTCTCACCACACTAACTCCAGCAGCAGCACCAGGCTGAGCTTGCAGGGTTCGAGCTCAGTGAACATCCAGCGGGAGAAGCTCCCCTCCTCTGCAGGCACCCCCCGACTCTTCAGGGAAGCCTCTTGGACGCCCCTACCTTCCCTCCCCTGCCCCCATGTAGGCGCACTTAGCTGTGATGGGGAAGAGAAACACCGGATGTTTAGAGCCACTGTTGGTTGAAATGTGGAAGCGTTAGCATTATAAGGGGCCTGGAGAGCTGGTGGAATTTTCAGCCTGGATCCTCTCTCTCACTTCCTCTGCCCTTAGAGACAAGCCCTGTCCCCCTATCTTTGACACTCTGCCCGCCCCCTCACCCCTGCTCCCAGCACTAGGTAGGCCCCTGGCTGCCTCAGCTCTGAGCTCCCCATCTCCTGTAAAGGGAAAAAAATAATTCATTTACTGAGAGGCACAATCCTCAGAGGTACATCTGCCTCAAGATGGCCTTGTTGGTCACCCTGAAAGTAAATGCTGGAATGTTTCAAACTCGTGAGTCCTTGGCGTTCCTGTTTGTCCTTCAATCTATCCAGCAAGTACAGGGACACTGTAGGTGCCAGCAAGTGCCAATCCTCCTAGGCACTACTCTCCCCGGTGGAAAAGAAGATACCCAGGCCTTTAATGTAGCTTCAGGCTGGCTCTGAAGAACTTTCTATTAGTCGTTGGTCCCCTGCCTGTCCCAGCCCCATGTCTCCTGCCAGGGACTCAGACTCAGGAGGCTGAGGGATCTGCATCCCTTCCACCTCCCCAGCTGGTCCCAGCTCCCGCCACCAGAGCCCCGCTGCTCTTTCTTAGTCCTGAGGACTGCCCCCCCCCCCCCACCACCGCCACCGCCCCCTCTTCCTCCTCCAAGCAGTTAACAGGGAGAATTTCAGGGCCAGTATCATTTAGGATCCCAACAAGAAACAGATGGCCCACTCAGCTGAAAATAGAAGAAGGTGTTATTTATAAAGAGACTATTTACAAAGTGTAGGGGAACCTCAAGTGCAATAATCTGGAGCTAGTAGCAGCAGAGCTGTCACCACTTCTAGGCCCGAATGGCCAAGTCGGGGAGGGGAGCGTTTACGGACCTGGAATGAGAAAGAGTTACGTGGAGTCAGCCCCTGAGAGGAGGAGTGACCTTAAGCTGAGGGACAGAGCCAGCCCAAGTCACTGCCACAAGAAGGGGGACAAGGGAATCAATCCCCTGACCTCGCTCTCCTCCCTTCCTCAGCTCTCCAGCTGGGACTCTCCTTCGGCCAAATCCAACCTGAAGCCAGAAGCACAGGACTCCTGTCAATTACGCTTCTACGCGTCAGCTTCCTTGGGCAGAAGGCAGGGTGGGGAAGAGCAGAGGGCTGAAGATATCCAGCATGGGGCATCCAGTCTCCAGGGAACTCGGCCTTCCTCAGTAAGGCCTCCCTATCAGGTGCACCCATGGTTATCTGTTCTAGCAGGGCCGGATTCTCAAGCTGTGGTCAAGCACATCTTGTCCTGTGGCTCATGGTTCATAGCACAGGTCTCTTCAGTCTTAACCTGGATGCGGAGCGCTTGTTTCCTTCCTGTTGTCTCTGCGTCATGTGAACCCTGGGACCCCCCTTATCACTGTGTTTGCCTGTAAGTGGCACTGGTCATTCTTGCACAGAGATGAAGGCATTGATTTGCGACTTTGAATTCATGTTGTATTCCTACTGCCGGAGCCTAAAAACCTCTTGCTTTTGCCGCTTCTCTCCTCCTCTCCCACCACCAGCCCGTGACATTTCAGTGGGAAGCTCTTACCACAGTTTGACATCCTCCTCTCTTGTCCCTGGGGCTGCCCTCCCTGCAAACGTTGCTCCTTTCTTGTAGCTTGTGGCCTTGACCAGAGGTTTCAGGGCCCTCCTGGTAGCCAGCTCCACGACAGCAGCTCCACGACAGCAAATCCTGTCTCTGAAGATAAGGCTAACAGGGGAAGGAGTGGGGGCCCAAATTGGCCAAGGGTATCTGCCCTAGTCCACCTCACCCCTTCCTGGAGACGCTCTAGTTTCTTAATAAATCATGTATCATTTGAGGCTGGATTTAACATAAATTTCCAGCCGTGGGGTCATACAAGAAAGTTTGGGGGTTTTTTGTTTGTTTGTTTGTTTTTAAAGCTTATTTTATTTCGTTTTATTTTTTGAGGAAGATTTGACCTGAACTAACATCTGTGGCCAATCCTCCCCTCTTTTGCTGAGGAAGACTGGCCCTGAGCTAACATCTGTGCCCATCTTCCCCTACTTTATATGTGGGACGCCTACCACAGCATGGCTTGCCAAGCGGTGCCACGTCCGCACCCGGGATCTGAACTGGCGAACCCTGGGCCACCAAAGCAGAACATGTGAACTTAACCACTGCACCGTGGGGCTGGCCCCTGGGGATTTTTTTTTGACATCAGTCTCCTGAGCTCACTTCACTTCACAGGGTGTGTGTCTCCATTTTCCACTGACTGCTGTCTTGCCATTCCCGTTTCTGCTATTAGTACCTTAATTTCTTTTGGGAGAATTTCCTGCCTGTGCTCTCAGTTCAAGGAGTTCCTGTGTGGCTGACCCCACCCTCCCAATACCAGGGTTGAGGAAGTAACCCAGTTAGTCCCATGAGACTCAGTCCTGGAACTGTCCTCAGAACTACTGGGAAGGTAAGATCTTTCCAGTAGGGCTAATGACGGGGTTCTCGGGGGCCATTTTGCCACCACTTGAGGAGAGTAATTTAAGAGAGAAGCCAACATAGAGGAAGGCAAACTGGTGAGATGGAGACAAACTCCTGGTGACTTGACTTGTGTGCCTGGATCTAGCCATTCCTGAAGTTAGTATACTCCTGAGTTTTACATTTATGTGGGCCAATAATTCTGCCCTCCCCTTTTATGATTTGGGTTTTGTTTGTTTTATTTTCTTAACACATTCAAGAGGAATTTCCATTACTTGCGCCCAAAGGGATCCTGATTCATATCCCCTGAAAAATCCATTCTTGCTCAGACCAGAATGCTAACCTCACAGCCACAACTTCCCTCTGGCATTGAGACAATACTCCAAGGCCATCTCGGCTTGAGCTAGATCAGCCTGCACTGGCACTTTGGCAGCGATAGTGAGGGAGGGGGAGTGTCTGGCTCTTTTTTTGTTTGTTTTTTGAGTGAGGAAGATTCACTCTGAGCTAACATCTCTGCCAATCGTCCTCATTTTGCTGCTTGAGGAAGACTAGCCCTGAGTTAACATCTGTGCCAATCTTCCTCTATTTCGTATGTGGTTGCTGCCACATGGCTGGTGAGTGGAGGAGGTCCACACCCAGGATCCGAACCTGTGACCCAGGGCCGCAGAGTGGGGTGCACAGAACTTTAACCACTCAGACACAGGCTGGCCCCCTGGCTTTTTTTTTTTTTAATTGTGGTAAGAACGTTTAACACGAGATTTACCCTCTTAACAAAATTTGAAGTGCACGATACAGTATTGTTAACTGTAGCTACTATGTTGTACATTTGGGGCTTTATTTAGGGTAATGATTGAAGCCCAGATTCAGCTGAGAATTGAAATTATCATCAAAAACTCTGGGCAAGTCCCCAAAATGCTGTCCGGGTGTGTCTGCCCTCCCACCACAGCCTCCACTCACACCCCTCCCAAGGAGCAAGACTCAGTACTTCTCTTAATTACCCCAAAGTCAATCTTCACCTCAAGGCCCTGGTGAGAAATGGAGTATTGAAGATTTCCCTCTAGAGGTGGAGTAGGGTTTGCATCGGACAGCCCACGCAGTTCTCTCTCCCCTCAAGCAACGCCAGGCCTCTCTCCTCTCGGGGGTCTCCCTGCTCCCACTTCTCTTGCCCCCCTCTTTTTTGCAGCACACTTAGCTCTGGGCTTCTCTTCCTTACCCCTGACTTGAGGCTGTGATCTCTGTAGGAAAGCCATCACCCTGAACCAGATTTTGTTCTCAGCAAAATCCAATCTCCCACGCTACCCGGACGGATGGACCTTCCTTAGAAGGCACGGGGGAAGAGAAGCTTTAAATTTTCTCAACCAAAATTTTTTTTCCTGTCGTGTGCCGTAATTCTTTAGAATTAAATATATATCCTGCTACTGAATCATCCTCTAACTAGAGATCAGTTTCTGCAAGTTACCTAGAGTCCTTTTCAGAAATGATTTTTCTGCTTAAATTGGTCAGTTTGTAGCCCCTTGCTCCCATAGCCTGGCTGATGTGGTGGCTCACTTCCTTCCCTCGGCCTCTGCTCTCTCACTGCCTGTCCTGACCTACCCACTGCCCTCTCTGTCTTCCTGCCTCATGTCCTGCTTCCAATGGCTTAGCTCCCTCCTCAGATCTCAGAGGAGGAATGGCTGGCCCACCTAATCCTTGTTGCCCCCATTTGGGTAGACCTGTGGGTCAGGCCATCTCTGAGGTCTCCAGCAAGTTCACAGACCAGCTGCCCTTAGGATGCCCAACTGTAGCGAAGGGAGGTAGAGGGCATGTGGACCAGGTGACGGGAGAACCCTTCAGCAAAATGGCAGCATGACAAACACTCAGGGGCTTGGTCTGTTCAGAACTGGAGGTGACTATCCCCTTAGCTTAGAGCTGGTCACATATTACCTGGAAGGTTGCCTCCCATTCCAATCCCCAACCAGGAGAGAGCCCTGGACCGAGTGAGGCTGCCTGACCATGAGAGAGAGACCAGAACAAAGAGGGGACATCGCCCACAAGGGTCAGGTGAGGGAAGGAGAGAGCCCAGAGGACATAATCTCCATCTTTACCTGCTGACAGTCTCTCCCAGCACAGGAGACAAGTTGTTCTTGGTTGCCTGATATGCAGCACCAGAGGCAGAAACGAACATTGCAAGGGGACCAAAAAATATTTTTTCACAGCCAGAGCTGTCCCATAGCAGTCCAGGCTGCCTTTGAAGATAGTGAGCTCTCCATTGTTAGAGGTATTCAACAAAGCCTGGGTGTCTATCTGGCAAGGTTGCAATGGAGAGGATTCCTACAAGATTGAATTGACTGAACTGGATGGCCTTTGAGGTCTCCTCCAGCCCTGAGCTTTGATATTTAGAATACTTAGTTGGGTGAATGAAGATTGAATGACTACTTAGTACTTTGTTGGTTGAATGAAGGTTGATTTCTTAAAGAAAGTGAATGAATGAGTGAAATTAACTGGTTCTCCAATAAATACAAGATGTTTGATTGAATGAAGACTGGCTCCTTTGCGTATTAGTTGAATGAAGATTGATTGGTTGATTGCAAGAATGGATTAGTAAAATGGGGTGTAGATGAGCAGGCTGGTGGAATGAAGGTTGGATGGCTGATAGGATTCAGTTCCTTGGTTCCTGCTCTATTCTCTTATCTTGCTCTTTATCCTGTTTGTCTTTCTTTTCCTTTCAAGTGTAGTCAAGAAGAAATGTTCTCATTTGTGTGCTGGGTATGGAAAACATTGCAGGCTAAAGACACCTTTTGCATAATCAGAATTTTATCTTAGGCAAATTTGGTTGCCCAGGCACGTGCCCACGGTGACGGGTCTAACCTGCTTCGGGACCGATGCGCGACCTGAATTTAGCATCTTGGCCAGGGGAGTGGAGCTGAAGGTCACAGCTGGGACTAGGCTTGTTTGGCCCAGAGCCCTGGGCCTTATCTGGGCCCCCTCACGTGTAGGCAGAAAATGCTGTCTTCTCTGTGGGTTAGCAGAGGATGCCTATTTGGCAAGAAAATATCTTCCCAAACATCTTTTCAAGGTGCCTAAAATTCTGCCAGTAGAATCATACCTTCTTTGCACAACAGGATTAAAAGACTATCGAGGTGGTACATTCCAACAACCTATTGTTCAGATTGTTGTGTTTGGGAGGAAGTAAGATCCCTGGAAAAACGTGAATGGAATCAGGGAAGGGATGTATATAAAGCTCTTATTGGCTAGATTAACCGACTACTGCCATCAATCCTTAGGTCAATTTGGTCTGTCAGCGGAGCTCAGAGTCCCTAATGAAGTTCAGAGGGAACTGGGCACACTGGGCACAGGCTGCATAAGTCTTTTTTTTTTTTTTTAAAGATTTTATTTTTTCTTTTTCTCCCCAAAGCCCCTGGTACATAGTCGTGTATTTTTACTTGTGGGTCCTTCTAGTTGTGGCATGTGGGACGCCACCTCAGCATGGCGTGGTGAGCAGTGCCGTGTCCGTGTCCAGGAGCCAAACCAGTGAAACCCTGGGCTGCCGAAGCGGAACATGCGAACTTAACCACTCGGCCACAGGGCTGGCCCCTGTGTAAGTCTCGATAGAGGGAGGGATCAGGAAATAACCTGAGTACTTGAGTGCTGTCCTGGGCTACAGACCTGGGCAAGGGGGCATAGTGGAATCCTGAGGATGAGGAGAAGCTGGGAAGATTTTGAAGTGTACCTGAGAAGGATTCACAGGGCACTGACATGTGGAAAGAGGCCCAGAGACTTGCCCTGCCATTCTCCAGGGCTGTCTTGAAAGAGTGCCTGGGTACAGAAAGGGATAATACATTTGCCTGGTACCCCTCACCCTGCCCCACCTCTGGGAGCTGGAGAAGCAAAGAACTTGAGAACTACATGCAACTGGTGTGGTCACTCCAGCGGCCTGGCATACAAATTATAGTCACATTTCTTCCCCACTAATTGCTTGAGCTCCCACAAGATCTTATCAATAGAAACTTCAATCTGCCCCTCTGGAGGCCTCCTCTCTCACCTCATAGGTCTACTCAAAACCCTCGGGGACTCGCTCATTTCAGCAGAAGTCGCTGTTGCACACCAGCCTTGCTCTCCTCGCTGCTCAGAGCCCCAGGAGCCACAAACACAGGACTCCAAAGTCCCAGCTCTTATTCACACTCCTCAGGTCAGGCAATTTTCTCCAGAAGGAAAGTCCAAAGGAGACTTTAGGCCTTGGGCCACAGAGTTGAGCCTGGTCCCCAGTGCAGGCCCCTTTCCCACACCTGTGAGCTCCCCTTGGGGGACCAGGGGTCCTTTCCCACTGACCAGTGGAGTTTGTTGGGGGTGGTTTTCTCCGGGGAGAATTGAATAATTTGGAACCTCACAAGGGAAGGCCCGGGGCCTTCTTCTTTTGCACCCTGGAAGCTCCTCGTCCCCTGCAAGTGCGTTGCCTTCCTCGCTGGCTCTGCACCCAATCGGACCTTGGGAGAAGTAGCCTTTGTCAGCCCACACAGCGTCCTATTTTGTTCTGCCAGGGCCTCTTTACATCTGATAACCTGAAGTGGGACTGCCAAAACAGAGAGGCCTCCTCCAGGGTGGCTGGCGAAGTCCTCTCCCAAGGACGAAGAACAAGACGCTTCCTGCCACTGTTACACTCGGCTTCCTCCAGCTAGTGCCCCAGAAGGGAAGTGACTTCAGTGACCAGGAGCCAGGAACGTTTTACGCTGTGCCACCAGGTTCCTCAGAAAGATCTCAGGGGTGCTGTGGGGTCCCGACAGGAAGGGTGTTCACACAAGGGCACCCGACATACATCTTACCAGCCCCTCTCACCTCCAGTTCACCACTGCTAGCTCCTCATGCAGATTTTCTGTAGCCTAAATTTTTTTTTTTTTTTTTGAGGAAGATTAGCCCTGAGCTAACATCTGCGGCCAATCCTCCCCTTTTTTGCTGAGGAAGACTGGCCCTGAGCTAACATCCATGCCCATCTTCCTCTACTTTCTATGTGGGACGCTTGCCACAACATGGCGTGCCAAGCCGTGCCATGTCCGCCCCCTGGATCCCAACCAGTGAACCCCAGGCCGCTGAAGTGGAACGTGCGAACTTAACCGCTGTGCCACCAGACCGGCCCCTAAATTTCCTTTGATAAAAGGACTCTGCAGCTAAAATATGTTAAGAAAAAAAAAAAATCCAGGCCAACCACAGTGAGATACCACTTCACAGTCACCAGAATGACTATTATTATAAAATAATAAAAAGAAAAATAACAGCTATTGGAGAGGATATAGAGAAATTGGAACCCTTGTGCATGGCTGGTGGGAGGGTAAAATGCTGCAGCCACTGTGAAAAAGTTTGATGGTTCCTCAAAAAGTAAAATATGGAATTACCATATGATCCAACAATTTCACTTCTAGGTATGTATCCCAAAGAAGTGAAAGCAGAGACTCAAACTGATACTTGTACACCCATGTTCATAGCAGCATTATTCACAATAGCTAAAAGGTGGAAAGAACCCAATTGTCCATCAGCAGATGAATGGATAAACAAAATGTACTGTACCTATATGATGGAATATTATTCAGCCTTAAAAAGATTGGAGTTCTGATACATGCTACAACATGGATGAAGCTTGAAAACATCATGCTAAGTGAAATAAGCCAGAGAAAAAAGGGCAAATATTGGACGATTCCACTTATATGAGGTACCGAGAATAGGCAAATTCATAGAGACAGAAAGTCGAATAAGAGGGCACAAGGGGCTGGGAGGAGAGAAAAGGGGAGTTACTGTTACTGTGTGATGAGTACAGACTCTGTTTGGGATGGAAAAGTTCTGGAAGTGGATGGTGGTGATGGTTGCACAACGTTGTGAATGTACTTAATGCCGCTGAATTGTACACATGAAAATGGTTAAAATGGTAAATTTTATCTTATATATATTTTACCACAAAACAAAACATCTGCAGGCCATCCTTCTTTCCTAGAGCAAAAATCTGGTAGCCCCACCTCAGCTCACAGGTGTGATTCCTGAAGGGGCCAAGGCAGCCTGTGCCCCCAGTGCCACCAGCTGTACGTGGGGAGGGATATTTCTTTCTCACTCTGTGGCTATGAGATTACATGGGATGGGAGATATGGGAGCACCCAGCCAGCACCCCCCACACAGGAGCAGTTTCTTCCCCTGCATCCTGCACACACTCTGTCCTGACTGGAGGGGCCCCTGGGGGTTTACAGAGTCCATCTCTTCATTGTACACCTGGGAAAACTGAGGCCCAGAGGGGAGGTGTCATCTGCCCAAACCACACACTTTCCTGACTCACAGCCCAGTGTTCTCTCCGCTCAGTGGGCTGGGGTGCTGAGGACAGGCCATCTTGGGGCTGGGCAGGGTTTCTCTGGGAGGTGATGACCTATGACCTCTGGGCTCTGAAGCCTCTTCAGCTGGGCCAAGGTGGGGAACAAGTCACTGAAAGCTAGGATGATCCCACACCCAGGTGAAGAGGCAGCCACCTCCACCCAGGTGTGGTGGGGACCACCCCACCTACCCCCAAGCATTTCCCTACCCACACTCTCTCCCCAGGACTCCCTGCCTCCATTCTGCCCTCTCCTCCGTCTGGCAGTCCCCCACTCACTTCTCTAGCCCAGGAGACCCCTTCAGGTATAGGATGACAAGACAGGACAAATTGATGGGTCAGACGGTGGGGTGCCCAGATTAGTTTATTCAGTCCGCAAACTGTCACCAGCAGGCAAAGCCTGCCCCAGGCGCTGGAACATTGATCTGGAGGGCAGGCATCCCAAAGTCAGGAGGGGCCTATGGGATGCACTTCCTGCTACTCCAGCTGCTTTTCCAGGCCTGAAATTCCCTGGCCAAGAGCTTCAAATCTTTTCCCAGCAAAGAGAGAGAGGGCTCACAGAAGCCCATTCCCAGCCCCGGTGGGCAAACAGCAAGTTGACACTAGAGCAGTTCTGATGAAGAAGGCCTGAGGGCCAGAGTCAACCTCTAGCACAGCTCGTCACAAAGCAGTGCCCGGCACAGAGCTGACTTCAGGAAAGTTTTGATGAGTTAAAAAGCTCTTAGCATCAAGAGACTGTCATCTTCACAGTGTCTGAATTAACCCAGGCAGCAGGGAGTCTGGAGGGAGAGATGGACAGAAAACAATTACAGTGGATCCGTGGCAGGAACAGAGGCTCATAGAGGCCCTGACGCTGCCTGGGGTGGGGGAGATGGGAGGGCTTCCTGACAGAGGGGACTCCTAACTTGAGATCTATGCAATCTGTGGGAGTTGGGCAGGACCAAGGGATGCATGTTGGTGGAAGGTTGTCCACAGCGGGTCCTCAGAGTGAGCTGGGATCTGGTGGGCCTATACAAGAGGGTGGCTCTAGGTCCCTGGGGGGGGGGGATGGGCGGAGTGAGATGGGGGATGACTTGTTGGGGAATCTCAGAGGGGAATCCCCTACCAGTGAGGGCTAGCTAGGCTCCCTGACCTCCCAGGTGCCCAGGATATGGAATCCCACCACCCTGGGAGGAGCCTCTAGGCCTTCGGGTGGGTCTCCCGCTGACAGCCTGGCTGGCTGCAGGTGCTCTCTTTGTCCTGGAGGCTTTCTTCCTGATGACCTCCAACCTCCCTTAGGCTGCCTCCTTTATCTCTGTCACCCGCCCTCCTGGAGGCTCTACTTCTCTGCCTGTGTCTCCACCAGCAGCCCGGTGCCCCATTGGCCTCAGAGATGGGGTTGGGATGGCGTGTGGGGGTAGAGGTCGCTCATCACAGTTTGGAATCCTGTGAGAGCCAGAACAGGCAGGGGATTGTCTGACCCGAAGTCAGTATTTTACAAATGAAGAAGCCCAGACGCAGACCCAGACCCAGGTAGGGAGTTTTCCAAGGCTCAACCGTCAGCTGGGAGCAGAAACAAAATTAGAACTCAGGCCTTCTAACCCCAACTGAGAGTGTTCTTTCTCTGCCCAGGATCCTGCAGGAAGAAAATAAGCATTTTGGCTGGAGCAGTGAGTTTCAAACTTGATAAGTCAGCTTGAGATACCACACTGAAGTTCAGTGTCATCACTTTAAGAGATTCTTTGGAACCAGTTTGTTGATAAACCCAGACATGGGCGCCAACACTCAGAGCCGCCTCTTCTGTAGGATGCTCTGCATTCCTACCAAGCCAGAATATGCTCATATTAATTTACTTAGATTCTCATCAAAGAGAAGCTACAACATTTAAAAATTCAGGTAGAGAACTTACAGACTAAGGCTGGAAACCCTCAGGAAACTGAGGAGCCCAGTTTGAGAAGCACCGGGCTGAAAGACTAGACCATCCTGGGGAGGAGGAAGGGACAGGCCAAATCTAAGCTGCAGAGTCAGTGGTGATGGGGCACAGTGTGGGGCTGGACTCCTGCCCTCTGTCCACCCCATGCCCCAGCCGTCTCCTTGTGACGGGTGGGCCGGGAGTGCCTGTCTCGTGGTTTTGACCACGTGGGAATCCGCAGGTTCCAGACAGAGGTCAGAGTCCTTCCTTAGTCCTGAGCTGGACATGCCCCTTTCTGGGTCTTGGGTCTTCGTCTATAATACCATGGAGTGGACTTGCCTGGAGGGATTCACGGGGATGGGGTCGGGAGAAGAAAGCAGGGGCATCCATTTGTTAGAGCTGCCACTGCAAACTGGGCACTTTTTCTGGTAGGTGAAAGGTCAAGAACTGAAAAGATTGTCTTACCCTTTACTCCAATTCTGAGATATCATCTTTCAGAAATAATGTAAGAGGAAAAGGCGTGGCTCTAGAAAAGACTGATAATCACCCTTCAGTTATAATCCTGAGCTTGCCTCCGAGCTGGCAGCTTACTTTTTTTTTTCTTTTTTTTTTTTTGCCGAGGAAGATTAGCCCTGAGCTAACATCTGTTGCCAATCCTCCTCTTTTTTTGCTTGAGGAAGATTCACCCTGAGCTAACATCTGTGCCAATCTTCCTCCATTTTGTATGTGGGTTGTCACCATAGCATGGCTGACAACTGGTGCAGGTTTGCACCCAGGATCTGAACCTGCAAATCTGGGCCTCCAAAGTGGAGCACAGCAAATTTAACCACTATGCCATGGTACCCGCCCTGGCAGCTTACATTTTTGGCCACAGATAATCACGTGGTCCTGTGGCCTGGGAAACCAACAGGCCCCTTCCTAGCTCCCTCAGGCCCTCATGTCCTCCTCTCCCAAAGTGGCCTCAGGCTTTCCCAAAGTGGTCTTGGGGTGTTATCGCTGTGTTCCCATCTTCCGTGCCCCCTCTCCCAACAGATCTCAGCCCCTCCAGGGTTGCCTCCTTTCTATTCTATATCCCTAGGGCCCAGCATCTCATCTGGGCCAGAGAAAGCACCTGAAGAGCTAGTGGAAGGAATCAATGGGGATCGAGAGCCGGGGACACACATCTTCTCCCTGAGGCCCTGTAACGGCTCAGTATGTGAAGGAAGCAGATCAGCGGCCAGAGAAGCCAGAGCTTGCACACAACAGGCCTGAGCACTGGTCTCTGGAGAAAGGGAAGGCCAGCTGACCTTGGTGAAGTAAGAACCAGGGCTGGGACCACCTCTTTTGATTCACCCTCTGCCGGCCTCCCAGCCTCTTTGGCTCAGCCACGCCCAGGATTCCGGGCATGTCTGCCTCTGGCCTTCTAAAAATACCCTGGCTGCCCAACACCTCCCAGATGTCTGAAGGCTGAGTCTGTGATTTCCCTGCTGCTAATGGGTCAGCCCTGACATAGGCAGCAAGGGTGGTTCAAGCAGCTCAAGCCACTTCCTCTGTCTCCCACCAACCAGCCTACAGGAAGCTTGGCCCAGCCCTACCTCCCAACCTTTGCAAGGCAAGCAAGTGTAGAGGCCTGACTGCCTGAACCGAGGGACCTCGGAGATTGTTAGCTCCAGTCTCTGCTTGGGACATATGGGAGAGCTGAGGTCCAAGGACTTGCCCAGGGCAACAGGGACACTGATGTCCTCCCCACCCCACTCCCCAGCACTTTGTTCATGCCTGTTGCTGCCCCACTCCCCATATGCTGCCTGGAGGGGCCAGGTCTGTGAGACGGATCTGACTTGCCCACCCCAGCTGTAAGCTCCCCACAGCAGCGAAGGGGAGGATCCCCATGGTTCCCATGATGCTTGGAGGAGTGTCCAACCCAGAGTCTGTGCCAGTGAATGTAGTTTCGATTAAATGATATAGTGGCAGCTGGGGCTGTGCATGGAGCCCTGGGCTGGGGACAGAGCCTCTGATTCTAGTGCCTGGCCAACCACTGTGACGCTGTGTGTCCTCATAAATTGCCCTGGATGAGCTTCAGTTTAATGGGGGCTAGATGAGATGGTGTCCAAGGACCAAGCCAGCTCTGCTGTCTTAAAGCCATGAACAGATGCCCTGTTTGGTATTCCTTGTCCCTTCCTCCGGTCTTCTGTGTAGGGGGGGAATGGCATGTCCTGCTGGTTCCACCCAGCTCCAAGCTCTCAGCTTCTGCTCCTCCCTCTGTGCCACTGAACATCCTACCTCTGGTCCCAGCCCCCTGGGCCCAGCTCTTCCAGTGGTGCCACCCTCGGACTCCACTGCTGGGTGCCAGGGGTGAATGCACCCCCTATCTGCCTACTTACTAACCGTGTGACCTTAGGTGAGACATTGACCTCTTTTGGGCCTCAGTTTTATCACCACTCCAATGGAGATAATGAGACCTACCTTCCAGGAATGTTCGGAGGATCAAAGGGGATTCTGCATCTCAGATTTCAGGTCATAACTCTCCTCTTGCAGAAAGTCTTCCCTGACCCCCCAGAATAGCTCAAGTGCCTTGCTGGCTCTCCATTGCTGTCCTTCCCTCCCTCACACCATGTCCACACTGTGTGGTCATTATCTCTCTATGCATCTATCCCCCACCAGGCGGGGGGCGCCTCAAGGCCAGGAGTCCCCAGGGCCCAGGACAGAGTGTTCACAGATGAAGTGCATGGGAAGTTTGTTGACCAAGAAAGTGAGTAAATAAAGCCTGGGGGAAGGGCAAAGGGTTGTGCAGAAGTCCAGGAGTCTGATCTAGCAGGCACCTGCTTGACAGGGTGGGCTCGGAGGTCGGAGGATAGAGAACTGCTTGGAGCCGTTCCTCCACTTCTCCGTTTGGTAAATTCATCCTTCTAGGGGAGCATCTCTGTCCCTGAGAAACCTGGTCTCTCCCTCCTCGGGGCGCATGATGCACTCCACTGCAGCGTCTCTCTCCATGTCTGTCTCCCACCTCGGGTGGTGAGTTTCCTGAAGACAAGACCCTGTTGGATCTCATAGCACCAAGCCCTGGATGTGGTGTGAGTCCAATAAAGGTTGTGGAGAGAAAGGACAGATGAAGGAAATGACTTCTGACTCTGACTTGGGGTTGAACTGCCTAATCTTTAGTGCCCCTCCCAGCCTTGGGGATGATAAGTTACCTAAGTGAGAGAAGCAGAGGGGCAAGCTGTTGTCTTCCTTCCAGAGGCCTCCTCCAAGCATGTGTGGGTTACGTGTGAGCCAGTGAGGACTGACAAAGAGCAGTGAGGATATAGTGCCAAGCCCCACCTTTGAGCCTGGACTTTTCTCTCTGCTGAGGGAAGGCTGCAGAGACCAGACTCTAAGCATAAAAGGCTCCCGGATATCCCAGAGGCGTTCCTCAAGCCCTTGACCTGAGCCCGTTTATCTGTATTTTACACATTAGTTTTACGCCCTCGGCCATCTGGTTGTAAGCAGTTTAAAGGTTAATTGTCAGCCACGTTGGGGATGAGAAGTTGCTGTTGCAGGCAGGCGCTCACCAAGGCAGCAGGGAGAAGGGGCCCCTGATGGGCCAGGAAAAGGGAGGCAGAAAAACAAAACAATATTACACAGGCCAAAGCATGTAAGAGCAACACAGATTAGGACCATTTAGTTGAGGGTCAGGCTTCCCTACAAATAAATGCCCCTGGGTACATCACTGCATTTCTACTCTGGGAAAATCCCTTTTGGGGCCCCAGTCTCCCCATCTGTGAAATGAACAGGTTCCGTCATTGGCTCTGGGGGTTTATGATTCTGCAGGAGTTTCCTCATGCGAGGCCTTTCACTCCCCAACTATATAGGTCAAATGAGGTTTCATCAAGGTCAAGACTCCAATTTCCTGGGGTTTTGGGTTATCAGGCTTCCTGCCACAAATCCCAAAGGGTGGAGACTGTCATTACGGGGAGTCCACCACCAATCCTAGGCTAGGCCCCCCAAAGAGAAACAAAACTCTCCACGAGCTGGCACAGAGGCTGTGGCCCCCGGTCTGCTTGCTGCCTACGGAAGGGGTGAAAAGGAAGCCTGGCTCTGAGTGAAACGGAAGTGCCTGAGGTCTGACAGTTGCTCTCAGCGCTCGGCAGCCAGGAGGGAAGTAAAACTGTCTGGCAGCTTCCACCCCGAAAACCCATGGGACAGCTACAGGTGAGGGCTGGTGCAGGCCTGCTCTCTGGTCCAGAGCCCTGGCCCAGGCTGGGGTCGTCCCTGGAGAGTAGGCTGGCCCAAAGACTTGGGGGAGGGCAGAGAAAAAAGCCCCTCAGCTGGTTCATGACCTTGGGCAAATCTCTGTGCTTCTTTGGGCCCCGTTTCCCCACTTGCAAAAACTGAGTTTGGATTAAATTTATCCATACCATAAGGATTTCTGGAAAGGGGGGGATGGAGAGACAATTTGGTCACAAGGAGGCTAGCCTGTTATCCTGCTGGCAAGGGACCCATAGCCTGATGGGAGATAGTTACAGAATCATGGGATAATCATGACTATCAATGTATGCACAGGTGCTGAAAAATCTCGACAGATCTAATCCAGCCTGGGGGATCAGCAACAACTCCAGAGAAGGTTAAGTGACTTGCCCAAGGTCATGTAGCTAAAGAACAATCCAGCTGGGCTGGAGTCTTGGAAGGAAGAGCAGTTCAGAAAAAGATATAACTTAGTAGAAGTCTAGTCAGCTTAGTGCTGTCATCAAGATCTGAACAAGGTTATAGAGACCCAGAGGCAGGACGATTAATCCTGACCTGGGTGGGGAGGGAAAGTTTTACAGAAGCAGGGGTTTGGGGCTGAGGTTTGAAGGGTGAATATGAGTTTATCAGGCAGAGAAAAGGAGGAAAGGCTGAAGGCAGAGGGAATAGCATATTCAGAAGTGTGAAGTTGCTAAAAGAACTTGATGAGTTCTGGAAAAGTGCATATATATGTTGTGTTTGGAATAAAAGGCACCTACAATGGTGAGATTGAAGGAGAAGTTCAGAAAAGCCAGCTGGAGTCATGTGGTAAAGGGCCTTGAATGTCTTGTTAAGAAGTTGGGCTTAATTTGTAGGGCAGAGGCAGCCATGGAAGGGTCTTGAGCAGAGGAGAGCATGGTCAAAACAGCATATTAGAAGGTTTGCTCTGGCTGCTAGGAGGCAGAGGATAGGAGAGAGGGAGTAGGGGGAGAGGCAGGAATGACGGCAAGGAGGTGGTGACAGAAGATTGAAGGTACCAACGTCAGTATCAGGCCCGACCCCTGTCAAGAAATTGAAACTTTTCAGGAGCCTACAGAGGTGCGGCGGAAATGAGAACTGAAACCTGGGCCCTGCTATGCCTGTGGTCTGGGCAGGTGCGGTTAGGAAGGGAAGTGAAAGGGTTGGGGTGACTGGCAGCCCAACCCTGAGGGAGATGAGATAGCTTGTGAGGGAATGCGGGAGCCCTGTTCCAGGCTGAGGCAGGTTGAGAGGCCATGTCCTGAGGGATGACAAGGGGCAGCCTGCCGCTGACCACTGTGTGCCCCACCAAGTCCCTGCCCCTCTCTCCTGCCCTCGGGGATCCCACTTCCTTCTGCCAAGCCTTTGCTCAACTCTCTGCGAAGATATGCTTTCCCTCCCTCCCCTCTCTCCCTTTCCAGCTCTGGTTCCTGGCCAGGCCCTGCCCAGCCCTCCAGGTAGCCTGCTCTGAGCATTGCTGGTTCCTGGCTTCTCACCCTACTGCCCACCCTGCCCAAGCGGTGGTGTGACCATGCTCTGCCTTGAGGCATGTCTTGTTCTGTGGTCTTGGTTCCCCATGCCAGTCACTGTTACCTTGCTGCAGATGCCCCTGCCTCATCTGAGTCTTCCCACAAGAGTTCAGTAGGAGTGACAGTCAGAATCAGACCCTGGGGCCCCCAAAGAAGCCACACTGCACACATCTGTCCTAGAGCAGGTGCATGGGAGGGCTGTTCACTGGCCAGGCTGGTTGGTTCTTTGTTCTGGGGGAAAGTCTTGACCTGAGGGAGCTGAAGAGGCAGATCCAGGTGGAGGGTCCTGTAATAGTCAGGAGGCCAGCAGGAAGCAATCGCCTCTAATGGTTCAAATGAAGAGACATAATGAAAGGACTGCTGCACTGAAGTGTGCAGAGACTATGGCTGAAGGAGGGGCAGGAATCGCGTTACTGGAGCCCAGTGAGAGGTAGGGCTGCCTGGCAGGAATCGGATCAAGGAGAGAGTGGGGAAGGCACCGAAGCGTGGAGAGAGCAGAGGGAGAAATAGCCCAACCTCTCTCTTCTCACTTCCTCCAGTCTCCTGTTGTTTCTCATTGTCCAAACCCAAGTAGAAGCCAGTTGGCAAGGGGGCCTGATGACGCAGCCCACTGGGGCAAGCCTCCTGAGGTCCAGTGCATGGCCGAGGGTCTGGCTGGGAGTACAAATGGGGATTAACCATCTCTAGGTATGCCTGAAAGAACTGTCACCTAGATGGAATATCTGCATGATACCTATGGCCTTAGTCATTTCTCTGTGATGAGTGCTGAGTTAGAGGTTTTTCTAGCTGCCGCAGAGAGCAAAGACCAAGCTTCACTTGTACATTCATTTTGCTACCATCTAGAAAGCACTGTCTGGTCTTGATGGTTACAGAACTAGAGAATGACAGAGCCACGTGGGCCTCAAGGGTAATCACCCCAACATGTACACTGACTGAGGCCCAGAGAGAGTGAGAACTGGGCCCAGGGTCACAGAGCCAGCGTGAGATGACATTGGAGAGGTATGTAGTATCCAGTGTATGCAGTTAAAGCCAAATAGCTAGAAAGCAGCAGGGGCAAAATTCAGCCGGTCAGTCTAACTTAGAACTAGACCCAAGCCCCAGGCTGAGTGCCCAGTGTGTGGGGAGGAAATACATAGGCACTGGAGTTAGTGTGACCCAGCCCAAGGAGCCTTGTCCTTCAGACCTGTCCATCCTCTCGTTTATGGCCTGTGTACTCACAAGCCTGCCCTGGGAGGAGCAGCAGTGAGGTCACAGGCCCAGTGCAGAGTGTGAGGACAGAGGGCTGAAAACAAACAGATGACAGGCCTATATAGGTCCTCAGGTACACCCTCCCTTAGGATGCTGTCCTGGGCCTTCTAGTCTGTGACCTGGCAGCCCACAGTGAATGTTCCATTGCTAGGAAACCTCTGGGACTTCAGACCTTCAGACCCATCCAACTAGCTTGCCTGCTGGGTGCCATGCCTTGTTCTAGGTGCTGGGGATACAGTGACAAACAAGATCTCTTCCCAGAGATCTACGGGGATGAGATAGGCGGTACATATGCCTATTACAGAAGGTGATAAACACCGTAAAGGAGCATCACTTTCTAAAATTTAGACCAGACATCAAGGGGGACACCCAGGCCACAGTCTACCTTTATAGGCTCCTTTCCCAGGGTTCACTACTCAGACTGTTCCAAACACGGCCCAGGCCCAACCAGCCTGCGGTTTTTGCTCTCATTCTCCCTCTCCTGGGAATGTCCACCTCCTATGCATCAAGGCCCATGTCCAGTGAGCCTTCTGGGGTCCCCTCTTTTAGACAGAGGCAGCCTCTCTGACGAGGAACTCCCACAGCACGTTGATTCTCTGCTTTAGAGTTTCTTAGTCAGGCTCAAATGATAGTGAGGGAATTCTAGATCTTGTCTCTCCATCTATATGGAGAACTCCTGTTAATTCAATTTTCCATTCTCCCCTCCCTGACCACTATAGGTGCAGTAACCATTTGCTCAATTAAACTGTGGTAGCTCAGTTCTCGAGAGGAGGGGCTGGGAGAGTCCAGAAACTATGATAGAGTGGTTAACTCTATCTGGACACTGGAGTAGGACCATCTGGGTTCAGATCCTCCTTCTCACTAATTGTGTGATCACAGGCAAGTTACTTAATCTTGTTGAGCCTCAGTTTCCCCATCCTTAAAGTCAGGATAATTGAGTGTTGTGAGAATCAATTGGTTAACACCATCAAATTCCTCAGAGCTGTGCCTGGTCTTCCATAAGCATGCAAGACATGTTAGCTATTATTATTATAGCTATTCTTAGGAGCCAGCTGGGTGTGCTTGTAAACAACTCCTTACACCCAAGCAAAACTGGTGCAGATACACATACCGGCTCAACACACAGCCACACTTAGAGGTAGGGCAGGGTGGGGAACGTGACCCCATTTTATGTGTCATCCTTGCACAGGGGCCACACTAATCTTTTCTATCATTCCAATTTTAGTATATGTGATGCTGAAGCAAGCATAATTTTGGGGTTTTTTTTGAGGAAGATTAGCCCTGAGCTAACATTTGCCACCAGCCCTCCTCTTTTTTTGCTGAAGAAGATTGGCCCTGAGCTAACATCTGTGCTCAGCTTCCTCTACTTTATATGTGGGACACCAGCCACAGCATGGCTTGACAAGCGGTGCGTAGGTCCGCACTCAGGATCTGAACCAGTGAACTGGGGGTCAACGAAGCAGAACATGTGAACTTAACTGCTGTGCCACCAGGCCAGCTCCATACTCCATTTTAGAGATGGGCAGAGGTTCAGAGAAGGCAGGGGCATTCATTCATTTAACAAATATTTTGGAGGCAATTTCCACGTGTCAGGCACTGCCTCTTTCCCAACACCACACTTACTGAATCCTCAGGGTGGGGCTGAGGGCCCTGTGTTTTAAACAAGGACCCCTAGGTGATTCTCAGCTCAGGCAAATCTGGGAAAATGCCTGGATTCTAGAATACTAGGGCAAGCATCTTGCCATTCCAAGTTTGGACCTGGGTTTTATGGGAGATAGCATCTTCTGGTAGCAGATTTGCATAGTAGTTAGCAGCACAGACCCTGGAGCCTCATTAATTGGGTACAAATCTCAGTTTGCCATTTCTTGGCTTCCTGACCTTAGGATAAAATGGGGCTAATAATAGTAACCACCTCAAAGTTGTTGTGAGAATTAATTATTTCTGTGCAGTGCTGACACACAGTAACTATTATAAAGTATGAGCTATTATCATTACTGTGCCCAGTGTAGACAAGCATCAGAGAGAAGGCGGGGGTGGTGGATTTGATGCGTCTTACCCAGCATTGGCTCCGCCCACAGCGTTGGCGTTGTCTGTCTCTTCGGGGAGACTTACCACCTGCTCCCTTCCGCAGGAAGAGATTTCCTGAGCCAGGGAATTCCCTCCCACAGCAACTGACAGCAGCTCCCAGTATTCCGATGCCACGCGCTCTGCCCACAGCAGCATGGCGAGAATTAGATTACATATTGGGGCCATGCTGGACTGGGAACACAGGCTGATTTAGGTGTGGGAGGGGTCCGTTGAGGAGAGCTGCAAATGAGAAGGGGAGGGGGAGTGCAGGTCCTGGGCAAGCTCCTCTCCACACACTGGGCCACCATCCACGGAAGGTGGTGCTCAGCTCACCCAGACCACAGGACATGGGTATGTGGATGTGCTGCAGACAGGTGAAGGCCGGGTGCCCAGGGAGTAGAGTCAGGATGCCAGGGCATCTGCCAGCCCTCCAGGACACTCATTTTGGCCTGCTGCCCTCCAGCAGGGAGCAAGCAAGTGTGTTTTGTTTTGGCATCAACTGGGCAGGCTGTGGGAAAATAGGCAGCAGGCTTCCTAAGCTGAGAGGGCCTGCTCCATTCACAGGCCAGCGCACAGTGGTGACAGAGCAGCCACCTCCCCAGCCTGCTGTCCCTCCCCTACAACTCCATCTCCCTCCCCTGGTCCCTGCCTCACCCCCATCCCTCAGCTCAGCCTGGAGGGGCCTCTCCGTGGAAGGAGCTCACAATTGGGTAGTATCCCATGCCTTCCAGGCTGGGCTTTGGACAAACTCTCTGATGGAAGCCCCGGTGTTACAGATGAGGAAATGAAGTCTGAAGAAGAGCAGGTACTTCCCAAGTCCTCACGCTGAGTCAGGGGCAAAAACCAGGACTGTTGTTGGGCTCAACCTCCTCCCACGGGAATTCCTCTTTTTTGTGTGTTTCATTATTATTTTTTTAATTTACAAACAAAACCAGAACAAAATGAAGGGAAACTGAAGGAAACACATGCCCAAAGGAAACTCACATTTGTGGGCCAGCACAGTTGCAGGTATGTGTATAAACATTCCCACTTCATTCCCACCACAATCCTGCGAAAAATCATTATTCCCCTTTTATGGACTCGGGAACTTGTTGAAAAGAGATTTCAGGACTCAGTCAAGAACCCAAAGCTAGGCAGAGGAGGAATTGGACATCTAATCCAGGTTTGCCTGATCCCAGACCCCCTCCACCCAAACTTGACTGTTTTACCCATCCGTCTGGGCCTAGTTTCACGGAGTTGTAACCACAGTGCAGCTCCCAGTGGGAGAGGCCTTGGCAGGTCCCACACAGGCAAGTCACTCAGCCTCCCCTGATGCATCCCAGGATGGGCAGCCACTTGTTTATATAGCTCCTCAGCCCTTTACAGATCACGTACCTGTGATTTCACTTAACCTGTACCGCCCTCCCAGGAAGAAGACAGGACAGAATTTGTGATGTGCCAAAGGTCACACTCAGCAAGTGCCAGGCAAAGATAGGCCTAGAACCTTGATCTCCCGCCTCCTGATGTCAAAGCCATGTGACTGCCAGCTCCTACTATAGCCCGGGGACTGGCTATCCCCTCACCCTCGCTCCAAGTTGTAACACTCCCTGGCAGGGGTACTGGCTGACCAGATAATTCCCTGACCCAGTGTCTGCCTCTCAGAGACTCACCTCTGGCCTTAGACCCCTGCTACCACAGGCGGAATCTGGATCCCTATGACTCCCGTGGCCCAGCACATTCTGGACTCACTGTTGTGACCTTTGGTCTATGTGTTGAGATCAGGAGCTCCTGGCGTGGAGGGCCTGGGCCTCACCCCAGAGACCTGCGTGCAACTGAGCTCAGAATAAGGGGCTTCTTGAGTGACGCTGGATGGAATCCACAGTCACAAACTGGATCCTAGGGAGAGCCCTTGCCTCTTCTGGTAGCCACTGATCGTCCTCAGTCCAGCAGGCTGTGATTCTCTGTCTTGAGAGCGGATTTGTGGGGGAGACAGGCACATTCCTACACGAGACTGACCAGAGGGCTGTGCTGAGGGGACCAGCTCAGGCAGGAGCGAAAGCCAGTATGTGTTTACAGGGTGGAGGAGGAGGGGGAGAGGTGACCGGGGTAGAAGGGAGGTGAATGGGGGTGGGGTCCACAGACTGCAATATCTACAGCAGCATCCCTAGCTAGGTTTGCTGGGGCTCAGGCAAGGAAGAGCTGGCGTCTGGATGGGCTAACAGGTACTCCTGAGCAGCCTGTACCAATGTGAGTAGAGATAATGACAGAGCAGGAAAGGGAGCAGAGCGGGCTGTGAACCCCAGCAGCAGCAAGGGTAGGGAAGTGCCTTGGTGCAGTATGGGCAGATGGGATGGTGGCCACCTTCTCTGCAAAGGGCCTTGGATGGAGTGCCAAGCTGTCCTAGGTGCCCACTCTGGACTAGGGTGGGGTGAGGGTGGGGTGCTGTTCACATTCTAACCATGCTCAAGGGCTGCTGCACACTTTGCCTCTCTGGAGTTTCTCCTGGGAGCCCTATGGAATATTGGAATAGCTTATCTTCCAATGCCCACTCATACACCTGCTCCAGGCCAGCTTTCAACCCTGGTTCTGACTTAAACTTAACACAATATTTCTTCTGGGAGACTGCACAGCCAATGCACACTGGAGGAAGAGTACAGCTTCAGAGCCAGAGGGAGCCAGGCTTGGCTCTCCTGTCCTAGCTGTGTGACCTTGGGCAGGTCATTTCATTTCTAAGCTCAGTCTGTGAAGTTTGTGAAATGGGGTCATATATATCATGAAGGGTTGTTGTGAGGGTTAGAAACAATGTAAATAACCTGCTTAGTTCAATGCCTGAAATATGGAAGAGGCAAAATAAATAGTAGCTTAATATTAATTCCTTCCCAGGGTGAGAATCCCACCTGCGGCCTCCATGATGGAAGGGAGCCAGCACCTGCTTGCACAACCCTAGGGATGGAGGAGCTCATCCCCTCTAGGGGCTGCTCTGCCTGGAAAAACTCCTTCCTTAGATGCAGCTGAGACCTGTCCCAGTTCTGTCTCTGGGGCCACAGTGCATGCTGCTCTGCAGTCACGGGAGAGCTCTGTGGCATTTCCCTCAAAGAATCTGAAGAGATCTTACTGGGGATGCAGTGCTTGCCTGCATTGCAGAAGCAAGGCTCTAGAAGTTCCCAGCCTAGTTCAAAGACGTGCATTTTTTTTTTTTTTTTTACTTTTTATTAAGATTATGATAGTTTACAACCTTGTGAAGTTTCAGTTGTACATTATTGTCAGTCATGTTGTAGGTGCACCACTTCACCCTTTGTGTGCACCCTCCCTTTCCCCTGGTAACTACTAATCTGTTCTCTTTGTCTACATGTTTAACTTCCACCTATGAGTGGAGTCATACAGAGTTCGTCTTTCTCTATCTGGCTTATTTCACTTAACATAATACCCTCAAGGTCCATCCACGTTTTTGTGAATGGGACGATTTTATCCTTTTTTATGGCTGAGTAGTATTCCATTGTGTATATATACACCATATCTTCTTTATCCAATCATCAGCTGATGGGCACTTAGGTTGCTTCCATGTCTTGGCTATTGTAAATAACGCTGCAATGAACATAGGGGTGCATGGGACTTCTGGAATTGCTGATTTCAAGTTCTTTCGATAGATACCCAGTAGTGGGATGGCTGGGTCATATGGTATTTCTATTTTTAATTTTTTGAGAAATCTCCATACTGTTTTACATAGCAGCTGCACCAGTTTGCATTCCCACCAACAGTGTATGAGGGTTCCTTTTTCTCCACAATCTCTCCAACATTTGTCACTTTTTGTTTTGGTTATTTTTGCTATTCTAACAGGTGTAAGGTGAAATCTTAATGTAGTTTCGATTTGCATTTCCCTGATGATTAGTGATGATGAGCATCTTTTCATGTGTCTATTGGCCACCCGTACATCTTCTTTGGAGAAATGTCTGTTCATGTCTCCTGCCCATTTTTTTGATCGGGTTGTTTGATTCTTTGTTGTTGAGTTGTGTGAGTAACCAAAGGTGTACATTTTAAGTCAGGCTTACATAAGTCACAGAAATCCCTTTCCCAATCCCTGTGGAGTTTGGGACATATGGATTGCGTCCTCCTGAGTCTGCTCTTTTCCTGGGTGAACTCTTCCAATTGCTTCAAACATTCTTCATAGAGGCAAATGGGAGAACTGGTTCTGGTCCCAAATTTATCACCTCAGGACAAGTCACTTATCTTCTCTGAGCCCCCATTTCCTCATCTGTAAAATGAAGAAAATAATACTCCCTCACAGGATTATGGTGAAGATTAAGTCAGAAAAGTAATATGAAAGTTTGGGGTTTGGAAAAGCACTTAGTAAATATTAAACACATTTTTTTTTAAAAAAACCACATTTTTGAAAAAGCAGTTAGCCAGTAAGCACATCTGGTGTTGCCCCTTAGCTTTTTATAACACCGCCAAAGAAAATCACTCCAGAAAATCAATGCCATTCCTGCTTTCAGAATAATGGCAAAACAGGTGGAAGATGCCCTCCTAAACCCATGAAATAAAGTCCCAGGGTCTGACTTCATCTCTGAAGAGTCTACTAAGTTCCAGGCTCGCTCACTTACCTTATTCTGCAGTTGAAGACCAAGGCCCAGAGAAGTCCCAGCAGATCAACAGTAGAGGCTGGATCCCCTCTCCCAACACCCAGCACCTTTATACCCCAAGCGAACACTTCCAGAGGGAAGATAATCTCTGGGCCAGACTAGTCGCACCCAGGACTAAGATTCAGCAAATCTTTGTTAAGCATCTTCAATGTGCAGGACACCGCCTCTAGGCAACCACGGTGTTATCCCTCCCCCAGTAGCCCAGTGTCATTCATGGAATGGTTGATCTGGAACTCAGCCTTGGTGAAGCCCTCAGCTGATTCTGCCTTGCTCACTCCTGTATCCCTAGTGTCTGGCACAAGGCTTGGCACAAAGCAGGACCTTAGCAAATATTTTTTCAGATGACTGATGAATCAGTGAGCATTTATTGAGCACTGCCTATGGTGCCAGGCCTTGTGCTAGGAGAAATTCTATTTAACACAACAAGTCTGCAAGGCTGGTATTATAGCCCCATTTTACAAGAAAGGAAATAAAAGCTGAAAGAGGTGAACTGACCGGCTCAAGGCCTCACAATGAATTGGTAGTGGAGCTGAGACTGGATGGAGCCCAGCCTGGCTACCTCCCGTCTGAGCTCTAGCTGCTGGCCCACAGCTGTCAGGGAGTTGGGCCTCAACTCCCCTGTACCCTTGCCCCAGGCCTTCTCTGAAAGTAACTGTGGACTCTGGTGAGGGCTGACTTTTGAATGGCTTCAAGGAAATCAGAAATAGCAAGCCTGGCCTCCTGGTTCACACACAGCTCTAGATTAATCTGATTGAAGCATACCTCCGATTCTATCACCTTCCTGTACAAGAATCTAGGCTAACTCAATGTAAACAACCTGGGTTCAAGTTCAATCTTCCCAGTTTCTGGCCATGGTGGCCTTGTGCTAGTTACTTGGGTCTTTCCAGGCCTCACTCATTTTCCTGTTTTGCCTGACCGCACTTGCCAGAACAGGTGTCTGGGACCCCAAGGTCTGATAAAACTGTGGGGAGATCGAGTTCACCCTCCATACAGCTCTGTGGGTTCCGAAGAAGTATTTTCATTTTTCCAAGGACTCCAAGGGAGGCTCCAAGGGAGGCTGATACTCGCGCCGCCCCCCCTCCCCCTCTACCCCGCAACGGTCTGGATAGCGCAGGAACGTGGTGAGGGAGGCTGCCTGGATGAGCATCCTTATTGGCAGATGAGGAAGCCCGAGCTCACCCAGCTAGTCAGGGGCGGGCAGAGCAGACTGGCACCCAGGGGTCCTGACTCCCAGACAAGGGCTTCCTCCATTGTTGTGCTGCCTCCTCTACTTTTCCTTATGGTAATCATCTGCACCTGTTTCTTTATAACGCATAGAACACTTTGTGACCCAGAGATTCTAGTCCTGTTGTGTGACCTTCAGAATGTCTCCACTCTTCTATGGGCACTTGCCTCCTCATCTGTGAAATGCGGGCTCTGGCCTCAAGGATCTCACGGTTCCCTTCCAGCAGTCCGTGCTCTTCGACTTGAATGCCCTGTAGCAGAGAGCCGTTTTTTTTCTTTGAAGGACAACTAGACCCCGCCCCAGTCCCTGCAACAGTCAGGCACCTGCGGCCGGCTGCGAAAGGACTTGTCCATGCTCGCCCCCCTCTATGCATGTCTGTCTGGCCGGCTCATGCGCTCATGAGAGAGGGGTGTTGGAGGACAGAGAAGAAGCAAAAACCGGAACTCTCCTACTGCCATAGGCATGCTGCCCCCCTCCCCATTGAGAAACTTGTCTTCGATCGTCGCCCCCCCCACACACACACACACACACGCACGCACGCACGCACTCGAACATTACAGCTGCAAAAGCCGGCAGGAGGCGTGGGCGGCTTGTGCGCGTGCGTCGGCGCAGAGCCCTGTCCCGCCCACGTGCGCGTCCCCGACGGGAGGCGCGCGCCGCAGCAGGCGGGCGGGAAAGCGCGCGGGAAGCCCCCGGCTGGCTCTCCGTGTGGGGGAGGGAGGACAGGAGGCGTTTGGAACGTGCCACTCTCGGAGAGAACGGGGGGATCTTGGTGCTCCGCTGGCGTTTCTACCCCTCCCATTTGCCGACCGATCCGTTAGTTCCCCCCGCCCCGCGCCGGGATCCGGAGCCCCGCGCCGCGGCCGTGCTCCCTCCCGCTGCCTGGCTCGGCCCCTGGAACCCGGCTCGGGTCTGAGCTGTGCCTTCCGCCGCCGGAGCGGGGCGCTGCGCCGCGCGGTAGGGCCGGAAATTCCCGCGGCCTGAGCTGAGGGGCCGAAGCGGAGAGCGCGGCGCCGCCTTCCTCCTCCGGGGGCCGAGCGGGGGCGTTGGGCCCAGCGAGGGCCGGGCTGCCTGGGTCGGGGGCGGGGGGGCCGCGTCTGCGAGGAGCCGCGGAGCCCGCGGCTGCGGCGGCGGCGGCGGGGAGCCGGACGACGCGGCTGCTCCTCGCGAGCCACTCGGCTAGCGCGGAGACCCTGCGCCCCCGCTCCCGGGCCCCCGCCCCCTCGCGGGCTCCGCCTCCTTCCCTCACACACCCCCCGGGCCGCCCGAGCCCCAGGCCTTCCCGGCGCTCCGCCTCCTTCTCTTCACACTCGCCCTCCGACCCGGGTCCTCCTGCCGCCCGCCGGCCTTGCTCCCTCGGGGGCGAGTCCTCGTTCCCAGGCTCTCCTTTCACACACGCCCGCTCGCTGGGCCGCCCGCTCCTCTCGGCCCTCCTCCTCCTCGTCCTAGCTCAAGCCGCCGTCGGGGCAGGATTGATGTTCCTTCAGCATCATGCAGCCGCCGCCGAGGAAGGTGAGGGTGTAGCTGGGGGGGCCTTGGGGTTTTGGGGGGGTGCATACAAGGAACGCGGCCGGGGCGACCGCCGCGCCCCTTCTCCTTTTCCGCAAGGGGCCGTGACTGCTGTCGCCTCGCGCTTGTCACTGAGTTGCCGCTGGCTCCAGGCGGGCAGGCGCGAGTGTGAGGTACCCTTCCGACGGAGGGGCGGCCGCGGCTCGTGTGCTCCACCGCACTGGAGACCCCCAGACGTTTCACAAGAGTTTCGGGCGTGCAAGTGTGTGTGTGCGCGCGCGCATGGCAGTGCTGCTCGCTGCAAAGTGCATTCTCGGGGCTGCACCGAGGGGAGGCGGGGGAGCCCCTGCAGCTTTGCAGAGCCTTGTGCTCGTGTGATTGTTTAGTCTGCTCCAGATTTGAGCCCTCCAGCTACTTGTTCACCCTCACCCATTTGCAAATTTGTCGGGAATTTGTTTCAAGCCTAACCGTATGGTTTGGCCTGCTTTTCCCACGGGGCGGCCGAAAAGAAGTTGGGATAGTCACCGCCCTTCACCCCAGGGGAAAACAAGAAATTAAGCATTGACCGGACCTGCCTTTCTCCCTCCACTCCTGCCCCGCCCCTCCGGCTTGGGGGCTAGGGAGCGGTGGTACTGCCGCCCCAGGAGAGCGAGAACCCGGCAGTGCGTGGCGTGTGCACCGCGATCTGGGCTTGCGGTGGGAGTGACGGGTGCTCTGGCCTTGTCAGCAGCTGCCCTGCTGCGCCCTTCGAGAACTGTTTCACTGCCCGCTTCCCCAGCTTTCCCAGGGGCTGAGGCTGCGTCCTTGTCTTTTTAATCCTGCAGATGGTGACTGAGTGTCTACTCCGGGCGCTGGGTGCAGGACGCTGTTCTGTCCTCCCCTCGTGGGCAGGCATTTACTGAATGCCTAAGTCACTCCTGTTTCCTCTCTTTTCTTTCTTAATCCGGTTCTCCAGCTAAGTGTGTCTTTTTTTCTTTCGCCCAAGTACCTCCCACCCGTCTGGGAAGCCCGGCTCCGGCGGCGGGGATTCCAGGCCCCTCTGGAACCTGGAACCTTGGGGTCCGGGCCTGGCGGGCGAGGCACTGGCCAGCTTGCATTTGCTGTTCTAGCTGTTTGAAGCGGAGCCGCCACGGGGACCGGCTCGCTGGGGTGGCTTAAAGACACCGCATATGCTGGAAGGTCACTTTTGCTTTCTCCTTTGTGAGAAAGAGATTGTGATTTGATGCGCTGTCAGCGAGTCGAGGGCATCATCCTGAGACAGTGTGCTTTCTCGCAGCCGTTATGGAATAATTTATGTAGTCGATTCATGCATATAATTTCGTGATTGTGTAAATTTCGGTCATTAGATATTAGGCATTCTTATGCTCCCTTCTGCCATCTACACGCTGCTCACCTCTCCTGGTGTTAATGTCTTTGAGTCTTTTTTGGGGAAGAGATAGAAGACAGACTTTTAAAACTAAGAACACCTAGATGTGTATTGAGCTTGTGTGTAAAATGGAATGACTAGCAGTTTATTTTGCACCTCTTTAATCTGTAATTTTTATACTCCTGTGCTTTCATTTAGCCTCTGTTTCAGATTATTTGGCTAGATGTTTCATTAAGTATCTTCGGTAAACAAAACTCGGTGGCTAATAATGAAGTCGTGGTCTTCAGGGGAGAGGGGAGCCAGAGGTATACATTCTGACAAGTTTAAGTATTTTCCTTAAGTAAAATTTTTTGTTGTTAGAGTTGCAGTAAGGCCTTCATAAATATATGGTGTATTTTAGGTGAAAGTTACACAAGAACTGAAAAACATTCAAGTTGAGCAGATGACAAAACTTCAAGCCAAACATCAGGCAGAATGTGATTTGCTTGAAGATATGAGGTAAGGCTATAGTAAGTAGTTTGGGAACTTCTGTATGTCTGTTTCGAAGAACCCTTGAGTTAACAAGCTCCGGGAACTGGTGATGGAATTTCCTTTTTGATTTCCTGCTTTAAGGCAGTTCTGAGCTTTGACTCAGCTAGAAATTATAACTGGAACTAACACAGTACAAACTTTTTTCCCTTTAGTGGCGGAACCTATAATGTACATATACTATTATGAAAAGACAAGGGCCTTTATCAAACTATAATCCTTGAAGTAGAAATTCTTATTTAAATAATCTTTCCACTGAATCGTAACAGTAAATGACCTTAAGGATTTCACACAGATTTCTAAACTGACGCCTGTGGTTAATGGTTAATATCTGGTGGTGAGCCAGTCAACCTTAGATGATTATATACTAGCACTGTTTTTTTGAATGTGACAAATATAACTTTGTCTTTAAACGTTACGTTTAGTGGGAAAAGTGTTTATCATATTTTATCTTTAGCATTAAAGTTACCTGTATTCATAATCAAGATAACTTTGAATTTAATAGGTAAAATATTTTGCTTGCATTGTGAAAATCACTATCTTCATAGAGGGAAGCATGACTCATTTTATTGAAAGAAACACCACTTATTTTATTGAACAGTCCTGTAACAAACTGACAGTTCAACAAACATGTTTTTGTAAAGGATAGAAGATGATTTGCATGTTGAAACAGAGTGGCTGCAAGTCTTACTTATCTCCCTTTAGTAATACATTTTTCAAATTGGAATTAGGTCTGTGAGCCTCATCAGTTGCCTCTTTTTTCCTGTGGTGTACAACCTCATGTAGGTTTTATGAAAAATATTAACTATATGTTATTATAATAAAATTATATGTGTTTGGATAGCTGAATTGTTTGTAGCCCAAAGATTTTAATTTAAAGAGTTCCTTTCCCGCCCCCCCCCATTTAATTTAGGTACTACTTATGACTATTTCTACCGTATACCTATCTTTTTAGGGTTTCTAACCAGGCATATAAATCTAGTCTCACCCAAACTTGGATATACCAAGATCATTGTTTTCTTACTGAAAAGTACTCTAATTCTGTATTTGTTTCTTTTTGTTTTTCTTGTGGCCACAGGGAAATTTTTAGTCTTAATTCCTGTGCAAGATACCCAAAACTCTTCGTATGGTTAAAAATTTAGTTTTAAATGTTTATTAAGTGAATTAAGGTGTTTTAGTAGAAATCTCTAGCTGAAGAAAGTATAATAAATTTTCAGAAGCAGTTTAAGAAGCCAAAATTAGTGTGTAAGCGAAGACCCTCTGTGGGGAATGGGTGATCAGTGGTCATTAAGTCCTGTTGATTATATCTTCTAAAAACTTCTTGTTTGCTTTCTTTTCTCTTTTTCCCCTATTGCCTGTACCTTGGTGCAAGGGCTTATGGTCAAGTATATGGACATTCAAGGCAAATAATCATGAGTTTGTGTCCAGGCTCTGTCACCTCCTAGCTGTGCTGACTTCTGGAAAATGACTTAACCTTTCTAAACTTAAGTTTTCTCTTTTGTAAAATGAGGCAGTCGTGGCTTTTGTTCATAAAGGTTGTGTGGATCAAATGACAGTGCATGCAAGATGTGGCACACAATCACTGCTAAGTTGATATAGGTTGTTGCTCCTGCTACTGTTGTTTAGTTGTTTGTATTATTGCTGACACCATCGCATTTCACTTGCAGTATTGCAGTGATATCATAATTATTGCAGTATTCCACCTCCCAGTCTCTCCTTTTAACTCTGTCTTCTACGTTGTCACCAGTTAGCTTTCTAAAAACATTATTGTATATCAGATTCTCTGTGGCCTTCTGGGTAAAGACCAAACACCTTGTCATAGCATATACAGCCTTCTGCAACCTAGCTGCAAGCTTCCTTTGCTGGCTTAATTACTACCATTTCATGCCCATGCATCCTTCCTCTTTCTTCCCCCTGCCCTGGCCACTCAGGACTTCTGGTTAGCTAATCGTGCTCTCTACATCTTGCCTTTGTTTGTGCTCTTGTCTACCTCTTGGTACCCTTCCTCTTACCTTTTCACCTGACAAATTCTGGTTACCACTAAGTTGGCGAGTTTGTTGTTCTCTGTGATCTCGGAGAATTTTGAATTTGCACATGCTTCTGGCTTCCCCCCTCATGTGAATTCCTTGAAATCAGTGGCTAAGTCTTATTCATTTTTGTGTCTTTGTACCCTTTGTTTAGGCTAGCAGAATTGTTAAATTAATGTGATTGGTTATATTTCCATGCACCTTATTTGTTTTTAGCTGACATATTTTATAAGCTCTGTTTGGAGGGGGCTGTAGTGTGTCTTTAGATCAGGGGTGTGTTGAGCTTGTGTTACGTACTTTGATTCATAGGCTCATTTTAAAATGTACTGTGCCATTTGATGTAGAGTATGTCTTTATTTATACGTTATACATAAATGCAGAGATTGTTGGGGCTCCAAGGATTAATGGGTTTTTTACTGTTAAAGGAGTCAATGGGTTCTTCTTTTATATTAAATTAATGTAATGAATCCCTTCTATATAGGTGTGAACAGAGTGTTATATTACCTCCTAAAACCTGAGTTTATAGGTTTCTGATTTGCTTTTTTTTTTTAAATGATAATATTGAATTGGAAGTTGAAAATTGCCTACTCTTGGTATTCATGATAACTTTAGTTCCTTGAGGAGGGAGGTGGTTTGGCTTTTCTGGTCTGTCCTAGCAGTGGAATGACCTTTTGAAAATTCATTAGAAATCTCTGAACTTGGCTTTTCATAGATACTGTGTTGCAAAGGATCTTGCCTGCTTTTCCCTTTTTGAGGCTCCCACCATTCTCTTCTCCAAAACCCCACAAATATCACTCTTTCTCACCAATGGCTCCCCCCAACCAGTGTTACGCTCAGTTTAAGTTAGTATGAATTCACTCAAAAAAGTGCAAATAGCTTTTTATTTTTAATATAAAGAAATTACTAGTAGGTGGAGGAAAGTTTTTGTGACTTTAAAAAAAGTAAAACCAAAACAAAACAAAACACCACGATGCAGTAAGCTGTAAATAGAAGAATTTTATGCTGGGTCATAGCTAGTTCCCCTCCCCCCTTCTCATCTTCTGGAATTTTGAAGGGAGGAGACCAATTATGATGCAGCTTTTTTCCTTTGCTCTCCTCCCCTTCTTCAGTTCATTTGTTCCAGGGATGCATTTGGAAGCTGGTGTGTTGGAAATAAAGTATGAGAAGGAAAGATAACTCATTTGTTCTTAATCAAGGACACTCCATGCCTTGGGGAGATTTTCTACTTAAGCATTTCCTGTTGACTTTTGCTGTCAGCAGTAGACAAGCATACTTTACTTTCTTTTTAGTTTATTATTATTATTTTTTTCCTCCCTTTTTTTTTTTTTCTTCTGAGGAAGGTTAGCCCTTGGCTAACATCTATGCCAGTCTTCCTCCCTCCACTTTATACATGGGTTGCCGTCACAGCAGGGCTCATAAGTGGTGTAGGTCTGTGCCTGGGATTCGAACCTGCGAACCAGGGCCGCTGAAGCAGAGTGTGCTGAACTTAAGCCCTAGGCCATGGGGCCAATCCCTCTCTTTGCTTTCTAAGACCACTTATAAGTAGGTTTCTATACAACATCCTATGTATCGTTTATTAGTGTTGTATATTTAGTATTGTTTATTCTAATGATGTGCGAAGTAGAGTCAGTAAAGAAAGTTCTTTGCAGGGACCCAGAATATAAAGAACTACCTTCTTAGCAGACATTTTTAGGAGGTCATTATATAATATGGAAAAAATCATAGAATTTTAGAGTCAGATCGATACTATCACATTTGTGGATTTTTAACATTTTCTTTTCTGTGGATTGCTGTTCATGTCTCTTTTTTGGGGCTGAGGAAGATTGGCCCTCACTAACATCTGTGCCAGTCTTCCTCTATTTTTTTTTTTTGTGAGGAAGATTTGCCCTGACCTAACATCCGTTGCCAATCCTCCTCTTTTTTTTTTTGCTTCAGGAAGATCAGCCCTGAGCTAACATCTGTGCCAGTCTTCCTCTATTTCGTATGTGGGATGCCTTCACAGATGGCTGATGAGTGGAGTAGGTCTGCGCCCGGGATCTGAACCTGTGGACCTGGGCTGTGGAAGCAGAGCGCATGGAATTTTAACCACTTGGCCATAGGGCCTGCCCCCTCTTCCTCTATTTTGTATATGGATGGTGCCACATGATGGCTTGATGAGCAGTGTGTATGTCTGCACCCAGGAGACGAACTTGTGAACCCCAGGGTGCTGAAGTGGAGCCCACAAACTTAACCTCTACACCACCTGGCAGTCCCACATTTGTTGATATTGTAGATGAAGATTGGAAACTGAGGCACAATGAGATGAAGCGAATTATACTGGGGAGAACTCTAAGCTGTTTCTCCTAATTTCTAGACTAGTCTACTTTCCCTTGTATCTGTATTTCCTAAGCTTTTAATCAAGGAACTCATCATGGGTCTCATTTTTTGGAAACATTTTGCCTCTCAAAAAGTACATTTTAACTGGTAATTTGTTTTCTTATTTTTTACTTTTTGTACATCGAGCTGTCAGTCCGCTTTGAATAAGTAGTTTAAAACTACTAATGTGAGTCCAGCCAAAGGCACAGGTACCTAAAACTTGCCCTCTGAGAAGGCTGAGTGTGTGGTTTCTTACAGATGTTCTGAAAAATTGAAACTGGCTCAAGAAGCACCTGTCCTTCCTTTGTAGACACCTGGAGGTCTGGCGACCTCAAGTGAGGAATTGCTGTACTGTGTAAACCTACACAAACTGTAGGTTCGTGGGAGTCACTGCGGATTGGGTTCTGAAGTCTGTTTATGGGTGCTCTGAGACTTTTTTCATTGTCTCAGAGACTGTTATGTCTAGAAAGGAACCTTAGAGGTAGTTTGGTCCAGAGGGTTTTTTAAAAACAGGTTTATTGAGATGTAATTCACGTACCACACAATTAACCCATTTAAAGTTTTTAGTATATTCATAGGGTTGTACAACCATCACCACAGTTCAACTTTAGAACATTTTTGTCTCCCCGAAAGAAACTCTATTAGTAGTCACTTCCCATCACCTTCTCCAGCCTGAAGCAATTACTTTCTCTCTCTACAGAAATGGAATCTATGTAAATAGAATCATACAATATGTGGTCTTTTGTGACTGACTTTTACTTAGCAGAATGTTTGCAGGTTTCGTCCATGTTATAGCATCAATACTTCATTCCTTTTTATTGCCGAATAATATTCCCTTGTATGGGTATACCCCATTTTATTAATCCATTCATCAGTTGATGGACGTTTTGGCTATTGTGAATAATGCTCCTTTGAACATTCGTGTACAAATTTTTGTGTGGACATATATTTTCATTTATCTTGGGTATATATTTAGTAATGGAATTGCTGGGTCATTGGTAACTCTGTGTTTAACTTTTTGAGGAACTTTTTTCCAAAGTGGCCACGCCATTTTATATTCCCACTAGCAATAATGTATGAAGGTTCTGGTTTCTCCATGTCCTTGCCAACGCTTGTTATTTCTGTCTCCTTCATTATAGCCATTCTAGGTGTGAAGTGGTAGCATATTGTGGCTTTGATTTGCATTTCTCTAATAGCTTATGATGTTGAGCATTTTTTCATGTGCTTATTGGCCATTTATATATCTTTTTTGGAGAAATGTCTATTCAGATCTTTTGCCTATTTTTTAATTGGGTTATTTGACTTTCTTATTGAATTGTAAGAGCTCTTTATACATACACCTTATCAGCTATGTGATTTGCAGGTATATGCAGTATTTGCAATATTTTCCCCACTCTGTGGAAGAATCACCTGAGGTGATTTTTATGTGCACTAAATTTTGAGAACCACTGAAGTGGTGGAAAGAATAAAGACTTTGAAGGTAGAACAGAGATTGAAACCCAGCTCTGCCACTTATTAGCTGAGTGATCTTGGATAAATTACTAAGGTTCTCTGAACCTCATATTTCATGCATGTGAAACAAGGTTAATGCTTACCTTTTGATTTTCTGTAAAAGTTAAATGACATATGTGAAGTACTGAGCATGGGGGGTATTCGGTATAGGCAGCTACTATTATTAGTGGAAATTTTGGCTACAGCCTGGGAAGACTTTTGTCTTATTCAAGGTAACAAAGGAAGTTACTGTGTTTCATTAATTCTAAGAAGCACATTTTTTTAGATTCTTACATTTCTGAAATCCAGATACATCTTAGCATTGCTTTTGGCTGTGATGCAGTTGTCATTGTCTCTTTCTGTATAGAACTTGCCGAATAGGTGTCAGCAGGCTCGGAAGAAAATCCCAGAGATAATGGTTGGAACAAAGTTGTTGGATCACCCGGGCTTTTGATGGCACAGAGAATATTGTGTGGAGAAACATGGGTGTCAATGACTGATTTAAAAAAGTGATTCAGAACAGTTTGACTCTGAATGTGGCCAGTTTATGCACCAGTTTATTTCATTTATCTTGTAAAATTTAAAACTGTTTTTTTTTTAAAAAGATTTTATTTTTCCTTTTTCTCTCCCCAAAGCCCCCCGGTACATAGTTATGTACTTTTAGTTGTGGGTCCTTCTAGTTGTGGCATGTGGGACACTGCCTCAGCATGGCTTGATGAGCGGTGCCATGTCCGCGCCCAGGATTTGAACTGGCAAAACCCTGGGCTGCTGAAGCGGAGCATGCGAACTTAACCACTCAGCCATGGGGCCGGCCCCTATCTTGTAAAATTTATACATAAGAGAAATATATGCTAAAAATCTGACTAAGTTTAAGAGAACTCTTTTAATAAGTGCAAATAAAAATTGTGATGGGAGGCTGGCCCCGTGGCTGAGTGGTAAAGTTTGCATGCTCTGCTTTCACGGCCCAGGGTTCACAGGTTTGGATCCTCAGCATGAACCTACACACCGCTCATCAAGCCATGCTGTGGCAGCATCCCACATAGAAGAACTAGAATGACCTACAAGTGGGATATACAACTATGTACTGGAGCTTTAGGGAGAAAAAAAAAACGAGGAAGATTGGCAACAGATGTTAACCCAGGGCCAATCTTCCTCACCAAAAGGAATCTCTCCTATGTAATAAAAAAAATTTTTTTAAATTGTGACAGGGTATTGTATCAATTTAGTTGGAAGCATTTTTTTCTTAGTAGAACATAAAATAATGTATCTTGGGGCTGGCCCGGTGGCACAGTGGTTAAGTATGCATGTTCCGCTTGGGCAGCCCAGGGTTTCGCCACCAGGATTAGAATCCTGGGCGTGCACATGGCACCGCTTGGCAAGCCATGCTATGGTAGGTGTCCTACATATAAAGTGGAGGAAGATGGGCACGGATGTTAGCTCAGGCCCAGTCTTCCTCAGCAAAAAGAGGAGGATTGGCCACAGATGTTAGCTCAGGGCTAATCATCTTCTTCAAAAAATAGTAATGTATCTTGCCATCAGTGGTGTTTTGGATACGATGAAAACTGGAAGTAGCAGATCAGATACTGGACCCAGGTCTTTTTTCATTCATTCAGCAATCATTATTGCTTCTCAATCCAGTGTTCTTTCAAATGAAAACTTAAAAATGATGTAAATATTGAGAGGGAGAATTTTTTAAAACAGGGCTGCAAGGAAAAGATTAGGTAGGACCATACTTAACGTTTTGTTGATAGAAAGGCAAAAAAAGATTACTTGATTTTAAAATTAAAAGATAATGTGGCACTTAACTGACTAAATGAATTTAAATTTTAAATATATACTTCCACATTATGGTCAGTTATGGAGGGGGAGACTAAAAATAGGAGATACAACTAGGCAGAGGAGGAAATGGGGAATTATAATTCGAGATGATGCAACTTGTCACAGACCACTGCTTACTTGAATTGGAAGAGTCAAGATTTTAATAATGCCCCTTCTTATTGCTATTAATGGTTTATGAGTTCATAAACTTTTGTTCATAGATCTTTATCTGCTCCTAAAATGTGAGGATTTGGTTCTGGACAAGGTGGCCGTTGTAGCCCACTGCAGAAATAGTTTTACAATTTATAGACTTGAACGGAGGATACTTTCATGAACCAGATGGGATTGAACCACGGACTAATAATGAAGCTTATCCACCACTCAGCTTAAGAATAGAAGTGTTGAAGGGGCCGGCCTGGTGGCGCAGAGGTTAAGTTTGCACGTTCTGCTTTGGCGGCCCGGGGTTTGCCTGTTTGGATCCCTGGTGCGGACATGGCACCGCTTGTCAAGCCATGCTGTGGCAGGCGTTGCACTTATAAAGTAGAGGAAGATGGGCATGGATGTTAGCTCAGGGCCAGTCTTCCTCAGCAGAAAGAGGAGGATTGGCAACAGATGTTAGCTCAGGGCTAATCTTCCTCAAAAAAAAAAAAAAAAAGTATAGACGTGTTGAACAATTTTTGTGTGCACTTTCCCTTATTTGGTCTTTTTAGCCACACCCAGGTATGTAAGTCTGAGAGATGGTGAAGGTGATCTGTGATGGGTAACTGATATACTGGAATGAACACTGGCTTAGAGGCATACAACCTGGGTACCAGTCCTAGTTTTTAATCTCTTATTAACTGTGTGACTTTGGGCACAAGTCACTTAAACTTCTCTGAGCTTTTTGTTTTTCATCTAAAATGGTAATAATTATAATACTGTATGGGATTATTTTGATAAATAAAGTAATGCATATGGAAGCTGTCGTGTAGTGTGTGGGGCATAATAGATGCTCAGTAAATGCATGTGAACTATAATTTTGTTAAGTAATTGAGAACATCAGTTCAGAAATTATGGTCTGTGACTTACTCATTCACTAGAGAGTAACCTGTGGATTAAAAAAATGTAATGAGCCTCAAAGATAAACTGTTCAGGTAATACTTGAGTAAAGGATCTCCTTACCAGGATCAGCAGTCCTGGGTACTGTCCATCTCTCGTGTGTTGGTAATGATTCTCCTCATGATTGCTGGGTGGCTTCTGCACCTCCAGGGTGATACTCTCCTCCAACAACGTTAGGTGGAAGAAGAGGAGGGAAGGGCATTTTCTCCTTATGCAGATTTTGCCTCCCTTCCTTCCCTCCTCTTTTCCTTCTACTAGGAAAGACAGTTTCTCCCAGAACTTATCCCAGTAGACTTTCCCTTGTATCTCGTTGGCTGAGTTTGCTTCGTAAGCTCGTGCATGCCTAACTGCAGAGGAGGCTGGAATGTGACTCTCTTCTTGGAGAGGTGGTCTTTCCCAGCAAGAAATAAGGTATTGGTGGCAGTAATATGGCTTTTGCCACATTATTGTTTTGCCTTGTTTGCCACAGGGACCCATTTCTAATTTACTCCTACTGTATCCTATAAAAGTGTGAAAAACGTGTTGGAGTTAGATTGTGAAAGGTATGGCTGGAATACCAGTTGTCTCAAGCAGACTGGGAATAAGGGGCTCCTCGGAAACCATTTGTCTCTCTGCTCACAACTCCTTTTGAATTCGGTGAATTAAGTAAGGAGTGGGTTTTTATATTTGCCATAGGTATTGGGCCAATAGGCCAGTGGCCTCTAAGGATTCTCCTCCTAGGAATGTAGGAGTGGTTAAACGTCTTGTCACGTTTGGTATTCTGGTGGTCTAAGGGCGCTCCAGGCAGCTGTATTTTTGCGGAACTCCTGTTACTTCTCAGGTGAAAGCATTAATGAGTAGCAAAGTGGCTAAACTGAAAGCAGGGAAGGACAAAAAAGGGCTAGAATTACTCCCAGCTGAATAATTTGCCTCTTAATAATTGAGGATTGGCAATTTAGTCTTGAAAGTATGAAGCCTTTTACCTGAGGAGGGCTTTGATGGTGAATCGATGTTTTTCTTCGTAAATCCTTCAGATGTTCATTTGAATCCCACAGATGCCGTTCTGTTTTGTCAGTGTCAGTCTTCAGGAATGATCTGATGCATAAGCAGGAGTTTGTAAGTCTGGTTTGTGCTTTTGGCTCTTCAGTGACTAATTTGGGAACTAGGCAGAGAAACTTGTAACCCCCTCCTTTGTTCCATTGCTGTGAGTTTCCTGTCATGTGTTGGTCAGGACTGACTTAATAGAACCTTAGCTGATATTTTTGCTTCTTGTTATTGTGTCCTCGCAGTATTCCTTGGTGATGCTTTATTTTAACATTTCATTTGATCTCCTTTTTGGCGTTCGTGTATGAGTGTCTTGTCATCCAGATGTTTTCTGTTTTGTGAACTTTGAAATAAGCTCAATTCAGAAGGAAAATGTTATTTCTGGTGTTATAAAAAGTGTTACCATGTCTGTGGTCCCACAGGAAACAATTGAGGGCGTATACCCCTTGGTTATATTTTAGTGGTATTTGTTTTTCTCCCATTGGCGGCTGGAGAATGGGGACAAGAGGCAGAGACTTTTTATTGTATACTTTTTTCTGTATGTTTTAAATTTTGAACTATGTGAATATTACCTACTTTCAAAACTAAAATTAAATGATACAGTACTGGTAAACGTTTTATTGCATGTCTGTTAAACATAACAGATATTGTAAAAGTTTACATTAGCTGATGCTAAAATGTCATTTTTGGCTTTTAATTAGTTTTTAGTGAAGTGATTTTAATCATTAGTAGGCTTTACAGTTTACTTCTAATATGTATGAGTTTTAAGAATACTTGATTTACAGACTTCTCTTCATAAATGACTAGTCTCCAGCTGGTTGTAGTTCAGAGTTGGGGAAACAGGCTCTATGCACTACCGTGTTCCGTTCTTTCTTGTGGAATTGTTTTGTCTCCAAATGAGGAAACATATTGGGTGGTTAGATTTCTGCCCAGCTTCTCATTCTATTTTAGCTAACTTTATCCAAAGATTTTACATCAGTAATCATTTAAAATATTGTTTCTGTGGTGAAATGTATTTTGCATTATTAGCCAACTTTCTCCATGGGGGAATTGTTTTGTCTGTTTTACTGTAGAGGTGTGTCTGAGCTATATTGAGCTGATTGAATGTTTTTAGTGTTCCATTTTTCTTTTCTTGCATTTACCTATTTCTCTTTTTCAAGTGGTTGTTCTGGGTGTTACACCATGCATCTTTAATTTATCACTGTATACTTAGAGTTAATATTATACCACTCCATGTAAGATACTTATTACAATAGTCCAATTCTAGTTACTCCATCCCAGGCATTGTGCTGCTTACTTTATAAGCCTCATAATACAGTGTTAGTTTTGCTTTAAACACAGTTATCTTTTAAAGAGATTAAGAGAAGGAAAAAAATCTTTTATATTTACCAATTTTGACTCTCTTCTTCCTGAAACCAACATACAGGTTTGAGTTTCCATCTGGTATCGTTTCCTTTTGGGTTGAAGAACTTCCTTCAGCATACTATATCAGTTCTGCTGGTGACAGTTCTCTTAGCTTTTACTCATCTGAAAATGTCTTTATTTCACCTACATTTTTGAAAGACAATTTTTGCTGGATATAGAATTCTAGGTTGACAGTTGGTCACTCCATTGTGTTCTGGCCTTCATTGTTTCTGATGAGAAGTTGGCTATTATCTGATGAGAAGTTAGCTGTTTCTTATATACTGTTCTCTTCTATATAATGTGCTTTTTTCCCCTCTCTCTGATAGCTTTTTTTCCTCTTTATCTTTGGTGTTCCGCAGTGTGAATGTGATGTGACTAATGTGGTATATTTGTAATTATCTTGCTTGAGGTTCACTGAGCTTTTTGGATCCATAGGTGATGTTTTTCAATAAACCTGAGAAATTTGGGGCCATTATTTCTTCAAATATTTTTTTCTGTTCCATTCGCTTTCCTTTTTGGGCTCCAATTATACATATGTTAAACTGTTTGATATCTGTGTCCTTCAGATTGGATGATTTCTATTAATCTGTTTTCTGATTCATTGGTCTTTCTATAGTTTTCAATCTGCTTTTAAGCCCATCTAGTGAAGTTTTCATTTCTGATATTGTACCTTTAAGTGCTTGAACATATTTATAATAGCTATTTCAAAGCTCTTGCCTGATGTTTCCAACATTAGAGTCATCTCATGGTCTGTTTTGATTTACTGCTTTTTCCCCCTGACTATGGGTCACATTTTATTTGCACATCTAGTAATTTTTGATTATTTGGACATTGTGGATGACACATTATAGGAAGTCTCGATTGTGTTGTCTTTCTTTAAAAAGTGTTGAATTTTGGGGTTTCAACTGAAAGCCTGCATGCCTAGGGCGTACAGCAATGTCTCCACTCTGGCTGAGCTGAAATTCCAACGTCTCCCAGCAGTTTGCAGCTTCTGGTATCTGTCCAGCTTTTAGACCTGCAGCATTGACTCTCCTAGGCCGCATGGAATCTCACCCTGGCTTATGTGTAGCCCAGTACTCAGCTAAGGATGCTCAGGGAATCCCCATGCGTTTTCTAGGGCCGCCCCTTTGCAGTGTTGCCTCCTCTCCACTACCTTGTCCTGTAAATTCTCACCATCCCAGTAGTCCAGAACTCTGATCTCAGTTCACTGAGACCATCGTGCTTGGCTTAGGCTCCACTTCCTTGTGATGTGGTTGAGAGAGTGAGTGTTTCAGGTGGAAAGCTGGAGCGAACATGGTCCATGCCTCCTGTGCTGCCAGTTGTTTTATACCTAAAAATAGTAGAGTCATATATTTTGTCCAGTTTTATAGATGTTACTCCAGGTGGGCTAGTCTGGTACCAGTTACTTCATCATGGCTAGAAATGGAACTGCCTTTAAATACATAAGTAGGATTATGTGTTTATGTGTATTTAATATCTACCTAATCTTAATTAATTCTCTGCTTTTGGGTATATGAGTTTGGATATTCTATGTATAAATGTACGTGTGCCGTAGCACAGGCATTTTTTAACAGCTTTGTTAAGATATAATTCATATACCATGTAATTCACTCATTTAAACTGTTATAATTCAGTGGCTTTTAGTGTATTCACAGAGTTGTGAATCCATCCCCACAATCGATTTTAGAACATTTTCATTACCACAAAAAGAAACCCTGCCTTTCTTAGCCATCACTCTTCCCCTTTTGCCCCATTTGCTCGGCCCTAGGTAACCACTAATCTGCTTTCTATAGATTTACTTGTTCTGGACATTCATATAAATGGACTTATACAATATGTAGTCTGTGGTGACTGGCTTCTTTGACTTGACATAATGTTTTCACGGTTCACCAATGTTGTAGCATTTATTAGTACTTCATTCCGTTTTTTTTTTTTTTTTAAAGATTTTGTTTTTCATTTTTCTCCCAAAGCCCCCTGGTGCATAGTTGTGTATTTTCAGTTGTGGGTCCTTCTAGTTGTGGCATGTGGGATGCTGCCTCAGCAAGGTCCGATGAGCGGTGCCATGTCCGTGCCCATGATTTGAACTGGCGAAACCCTGGGCTGCCAAAACGGAGCATGTGAACTTAACCACTGGGCCATGGGCTGGCCCCACTTCACTCCTTTTTATTGCCAAAAAATATTCTGTTATTTGGATATACCACATTTTATTAATCCATTCATCAGTTGATGGACATTTGGGTTGTTTCACTTTTGGCTATTATGAGTAACAGTTCTATGAACATTTGTGTACAAATTTTTTCATTTATATGTATTTTAATTTCTCTTGGGTATATGCCTAGGAGTGGAATTGCTGGGTAGTATGTTAACTCTGTGTTTAACTATTTGAGAAATTACCAGTCTGTTTTCCAAAGGGATTGCACCATTTTACTTTCCTATCAGTAATGTGTGAGGGTTCTGATTTCTCTACATCCTTGTCAACACTTGTTGAACATTAATTATATCTCAAAGCCTCCCAGCAACTATGCATTCTATTATTATTATTATTATTACTATTTTCATTTTATAGATGAGGAGACTGAGGCTCAGAGTGGTTAAGTGACTTGCCCAAGATCAGAGAACTAAGAAATGGAAGAACTGGATTTGAACCTGGGTGTATATGCCTGACTTTAAAATTTAAGTTCTTTCTCTCATTGAAAACTGTCTCTAAAGGTGTATGATATAGCTTTTGAAATCAAGTGAAATTTTCATAGTATTTCCAAGCAGTGAGAGAACCTATGTTAGATAGATATTTTCTCAGCCTTTGTTAGATCTTGGCAGGAATCCATTGAACATAGCACCACTTTTTCCCTGGTTTTGATAGCTGTACTCAGTTTTCTTGAGAGTAGAAGACAGATGTCTTTCACTCAGGATTATTTTAAATAATTGGAGGCACAGCATTTTCAGTACCCACCATGTCCAGACGTTGTGGATGGAGTATAGCATCTTCTTTTAAGAACTGCTACTTAGAGTAGTTACCATAGAAGAGGTGTAGGATTCAGTGCCTTGCAGCCCTTTCAGTCTGGCTGATAAGTAGAGGAGTGGAAGAAGATCCATCGTCTGGAGTTTCATGTTTTTTCGGATCCAGGATTGTTGAAGGATTGTGTGGGACACTGGACTTGTAGGGATCTCTTAGCTTTTCTGATAATTAGGTTATATTTTGAAATATTTCCATAGTTGAAAAATGCCTTGTCTGTCTTTTTTTGTTATAGGTTAAGACCAGGCAGTTTTGTGGTGACTGAGTGAAGGATACAAAGTTTCTGAATAGAGCTAAAGTCTTGCTATGCAGCAGTGTTTTCTCTGGCCACCTAATTATGTTTATTTTTAACTTTTTGGCAGTGTACCTAAAGTAAAATATACTCCACAAATAGCTTAGAATCAGCTTATATTGGGTGGTAGAAATGTGTATAATCTTATGATACTTTATATTTGTTAGTAAGCTCACTTTAATAAAAAAATTCTTCTTTATGTGTTTGAAACCAGTACTTTACAAAAGTTATTGAAATGCTTCTTACCTAGAAAATAAATTGCTCTTAGCTAATTACTTACATTTTGTTTAGCTGTATGCATGAGGAGACATATTTTTCTGAGGAGACATAATAATCCTGAATTTACTTTCAGGAAGATAACCAGATTTTCAAAATTCCATTAGTTTTTAAAAAAAACAAATATAGAAGAATAATAATAACAAATTGTAAAACTTTGTTAAAGTTTTTTAAATGGCTTTGACAGTGGTCTATTTTGTTAATGTGGTATCTTTGGTCATTGATCTAGGGCTAGTCTTGATATTTTAGTACAAATGTTTATGTCTTCAAACTTCCTAAGTGTTATATGTCAGTATCATTGTAAGGAAGGAGAAAGCAAGGAAAAAGACCTCAGTGTTTAATTTTACGTGAGCAACTCTGCCAGGCAGAAGGCTCTGAAAGATTTATGATGTATCTTTTAAATGTACAATGTAATTCAAGGATAAAGAATAAGATATATCCTGCACTAACGACGTTTAAAGACAAATAATGTAGTAAAAAATTATGTTATTTGCATCTTATAGAAATAGCAAAGATTTTCATTTGATTAAAATGTTTAATATGTGTTCTCTGCCATGATCTCAAAGGAATGTGTGTTCCACTTTAATAAAAGATTATCTGACTAGTGAATGTCTCCCACTCTTTTCTTGGCAAAGAAAACTTGACATCGTAAATTGGGTCTTAAATATGATATATCATAAATGAAAACATTTAAAGTCCTGATGTTCAAAGGTGAACTTGATTATGGATCTCCTGACAAGATGATTTTGCCAACTTGATTAATATTGATAAGTCTTAATGGAAAGTAATTTTTTTACTTGAAAATGCAGGGGTTCTTTTTGTTTTTGTTTTTGAGGAAGATTAGCCCTGAGCTAGCATCTGCCACCAATCGTCCTCTTTTTGCTGAGGAAGACAGGCTCTGAGCTAACGTCTTCCTCTACTTTATATGTGGGACACCTACCACAGCATGGCATGCCAAGCATTGCCATGTCCGCACCTGGGATCCGAACTGGCAAACCCCGGGCTGCCGAAGCGGAGCGTGCGCATTTAACCACTGCGACACTGGGCCGGCCCCCTGAAAATGCAGTTTTAGTTGGAGAGTTTTAACCTTCCCTTCCTCAGGTCTTTTTGTGTGTGTGTGTGTGTGCCATGATATCAACACTTTTGAAAAATGAGAGGACATAATAATCTTCCATCATCATGGAATTTTTACTAAATTGACCTAAATATTACTTAAAGGATGTTATGATAAAAATCATTGGAGGATTTCTTGTGACTCTCTTCATCTTGGGGCCCATTCACGACAAACCTGGACTTCAAGTTTCTTTGCGATAAAATTATCTCTTTTCAGGTAACTCAGTCTGACGACATTATTTCTTTTTATTTAGAGAGCATCCAGAGCTGAAAGGCAAAGATGTTTAAAGATACCCCATTCAAATAAATCAGTTGGTCAATACATGTAACTAGAGAAAAAGCAGCTCTATTTAGACTGCATTTGATCAGTCCGAGAGGAGATGCCCCCCAACCTCTGTGATGCTGGGAAGTGGGAGTGAGAGGGAAAGATGGTTATGTGATGAGGAAGATCATGGAGCTTTTTCCAGTTCCTGAATATTGCATCACAGTGTGATGACATTGTCTTTGAAGTACTTTGAATTCCCAGAATTAAACATAGCTTATTCAAATGTAGGTCCCAACAATGCATTGTAAAAGTGAGAGTTGCCTGTGCACTTCACAACATTGGAGATGCTTGGGCCTTTCTCTTAAGATTCAGAGTTGGTAGATTCGGGGAGAGGCCTAGGCATATGTGTTTTTTAAAGCATAGCAGGTGATTCTCATTTGTAAGTAAAGGTGAGAACTGCTGTTTAGGAGTTACCAAGGTTGTTTAATATGCATTTCGGATCCTCTTCCTGACCTTAGGCATTCCAGGAAATATTGCCTTGGTTAAGAGATACTGCAGGAGAGGTGAATTTCCAAGATGTAGAAAATTATCAATTGGATAACCAATCTTGAATAACTGAGAGTGGATTCTTTGTTGGTTGAAAATGTTGGTGAAATAATCGGTAGTTTTTAAAGTTTATTTTGCTTTTTTTTTAAAGATTGGCACCTGAGCTAACAACTGTTGCCAGTCTTTTTTTTTTTCCTCCCCAAATTCCCCCAGTACATAGTTGTACATTTTAGTTGTGGGTCCTTCTAGTTGTGGCACGTGAGATGCCGCCTCAGCGTGGCCTGATGAGCGGCGCCATGTCGGCGCCCAGGATCCGAACCAGCGAAACCCTGAGCCGCCGCAGCGGAGCACGTGAACGTAACCACTAAGCCACAGGGCCGGCCCCTATTTTGCTTTTAACATAGCCCTGTTGGATGAATAAGATGGTGGTGGTTTGGCTTGTTATTAGTTTTTTTCTCCCTTCTTTTATGTGTATATAATTTTTAAAAACTATATATATAAATGTATAAATTGATTTGTTTGTTTTTGGTGGGACAAGGAAGGATGAGCGGTTTTATAATTATAATTCTCCGATTCTCAGAGTGTGTTCCTTGGATCCGTAGTTTCAGTACCAATTGGGAACTTGTTAGAAGTGCAGTTTCTCTGGCTTTATCCTAAACCTACTGAATCATAAACTCTGGGTGTGGGACCCAGCAATCTGTGATTTAACAAGCCCTTTTAAGTGATTCTCATGTATGTTAAACTTTGAAGACCATTGTTAGAAATTACAATAACTATTGTTTACAGTGGTATATTATTATTTACTTACCCAGTACTTAACTAATCCATTGTTCAACATTTGCTTCCAAAATTTTATTTTAGATATGGTTCAATGAGTGTTTTTATACATACACACACATACACAGACACACACAAACAGTGTCTAAGGATATAGATATTTTTTGGCCCTTAACAATTATTAACACTTTGTTAAGACTTTATTGTTTTAAGCTTTACAGATTGCTTTTCTGTTTATAAAATGCTTAATCATCTCAGCAGTTCGAGAGGTAGGTAATATTACTCACTTCATATAGGTGAGGAAACCTAAGCCCAGAGAGATTCACTAATTTGTCCAAGATCACAATTTTTAATTTTTTAAATATTTTATTGCAGTTACATGTTTAGAATGCTGCCATCTGGAAAGCCTTTTCTGTACCCGCCCTTCTCTTATTGCTTTTTAGATGTCTTTCCAAAACTCTGTGTAATGGACTATCTAGCTAAGTGGGGTGTAATAGAACAGTGCTTGAAATATGAGATGGGGGAGAAAATTGCGTTTACTGGAACTCCTTTCTGGGATAAATATGTGAGAAATAAGCAGAATTGACTGATCTTCTTGGTGTATGTATGTATGTGTATGTCTGTGTGTGTGTGTGAGAGAGAGAGAGAGATCAATTGATCAATCCCAAGGGATATACATAATTGCCTTTTAAGAAGATTGAGTAAAATTAAGTCTAGGACTAAGTTTTACTTAGTAGGATATGCAAGTTTGGCACCAGAGCTAAATTGCTGGGAAAGAGGAGAGAGCTGAGCTCTGCGACTAGTGGCAAAATACTATGTACTATTGATAGATAACCTGTATACTGAAAGTGAAAGCACTTGAGTGGGAAGGACATGATACTGATTTCCTCTGAGAAGAGAAGAGGGGAGAATAATAGAGCTGGTACTTTGTGTGTCTGTGCAGTTATGTTTCTCTGAAATACATGTGAAGCAAGAAGGATGCAAACCATTAACATTTGTGATAACTACATGGATGTTTGTTTGTATTTTCAGTTGTACTGTGATGTTTAAAAAAATATTCATAGAGGGACCAGCCTGGTGGCATAGTGGTTAAGTTCGTGCGCTCTGCTTTGGCGGCCCTGGGTTTGTGGGTTCAGATTCCGGGCACAGACCTACACACTACTAATCAAGCCACACTGTGGAGGTGTCCCACATACAAAATAGAGGAAGATTGGCACAGATGTTAGTTCAGTGACAATCTTCCTCGAGCAGAAAGAGGAAGATTGGCAACAGATATTGGCTCAGAGCCAATCCACCTCACCCCCCCCCCCCAAAAAGAAAAATTGTTTATAGAAAATTAAAATCACCCTATCATCCTGATATCCAGAGATGGTCACTGTTAAGTTTATGTTGCTTCCTTTTATATTTTTAAAAGTAGTATCTGGAGATACCAGATGAGTAAGCTTCATTCTCATTTTCATTTTTGCTTTATCAGCTTTACGTAACATTTGTAAAGCAAATATTTACCAAAGGGAACTTCTCAGACTTAAATCAGGTGTGTATTCAAATATAAAGAGTTTTAATTTTAGAGAAATATTACAAAGCACCTTTAAGAATACAGATTTTTCAATGAATAGTAATACAGATGTGAACTAGGCTGTAACAAGTTCAGAGTTCTGTATATCCAGGGGTAGATTTTGAATTTTCCACAATATGTATTTATAAATAAATGTGTTTAGTAACCTGCAGGATGTGATTCTTCTCCCATTTCTGTCAAAATGTTAAGTTCCTTTGCAGTATTATGATTGGAATTGTAGTATTCTGGCCACCACTTTTTTTTTAAATTGAGGTTGTCATAGTTTATAACATTGTGAAATTTCAGTTGTACATTATTATTTGTCAGTCACCCTATAAATGTGCCCCTTCACCCCTTGTGCCCACCCACCAACCCCCTTCCCCTCTGGTAACCATTAAACTTTTCTATTTGTCTGTGTGTTAGTTTATCTTCCACATGTGAGTGAAATCATGTGGTGTTTGTCTTTCTCTGTCTGACTTATTTTGCTTAACATAATACCCTCAAGGTCCATCCATGTTGTTGCAAATAGAACGATTTTGTCTTTTTTATGGCCGAGTAGTATTCCATCATATATATACTGCATCTTCTTTATCCATTCATCAGTCAGTGGGCACTTGGGTTGCTTCCACTTCTTGGCTGTTGTGAATAATGCTGCAGTCAACATAGGGATGCATAAGTCTCTTTGAATTGTTGATTTTGAGTTCTTTGGATAAATACCCAGTAGTGGCATAGCTGGGTTGTATGGTATTTTTATTTTTCATTTTTTGAGAAGTCTCCATTTTGTTTTCCACAGTGGCTGCGCCAGTTTGCATTCCCACCAGCAGTGTATGGGGGTTCCCTTTTCTCCACGTCCTCTCCAACATTTGTTGTTTTTTTGTCTTGGTGATAATAGCCATTCCAGTGGATGTAAGGTGATATCTTAGTGTAGTTTTGAGTTGCATTTCCCGATGATTAGTGATGTTGAACATCTTTTCACGTGCCTGTTGCCTGGCCACCCTTTTATAGTGCTGTGGAGGTTCTGTAACTTCTGAGAGCTGTTTCTGTTGTTGTGCTTTAAGGGATTCTTCAGTAAGGAGAATACTGACCTAAGAGCCTGACTGGAGGAAACTCTTGCTTCATTTTGTTTTTGATGTCCTTCCCCTCCACTCCTACTAGGTCCCTAAGGGAAATTTCAGAATTGTGTAAAATTCTTTTTTTCTGGCCTCAGTTATGTTTTCTGTGAACCAAAGGTGTTGTCTACATGATTTGTAAAGTTCATGTCAGTTCTCTGATTTTATGATTCTGAGTGAGTCTCGAAATCCTTGAATGCAAATATTTGCTTTTACAGAGTCCCGTGAAGACTGAGTCCCTGCTTCTACGAGCTGACTTTACAGGTCCCTGCTCTACCAGATACCTTGTCAGATTTATTAGAATCCAGAAATAGTGTTTTTCTTTCATTCAGACTTAATAGATTTAAAAATTATTGATAATTCTTCGATAGTCCCTTTATTCAACAAATATTTTTTTCATCTAATTGTATGTATGATTGTGTAAAAATTGCAAATAATTAGAATAATTTCAATTTATTATCACAATTATGTAAGACACCTATTGTGAATTTTTGTACCACATATTTGTAGCCTAACAATAAACACTTATTAGTTCTTTACATTTCCCAAAATGCTTTTATATCCATTTTTTTCACTTAGTCTTTAAAACAACCTAGTAAGATAGGTATAATTTTATAGGTGTAAAATTGGGGCTCACAGAGATGAAGATACTTACCCAAAGCCAGGATTAGAAACATTCAGGTCTTCTGATTTCTGACCTGTTCTTTTTCCACTTCCCTAGCGTATCTTTCTTTTGGAGGTCTTGCCTAGGAAAGCGAGGTCGGCAAATAAAGAGCCTGCTAGTTTCTGGGGCATCTTATATGCAGGGGTACTGTAGAGAGTGGAAGGGAAGGCAACAGAGCAAGGGGAGAGTGAGTGTAAAATTGATTATTATCTGTTTTATTGTCCTTATTCTTTATTTTTGGCTTCATTTTCATCACCAATTTTTATAATATATTTTTTCTCATGGAAAAAGTCTTAGATAAATTGGTTCTAAGTTCTTTTCCCAGTTCTTTCCTACACCTAACCAGAGCTACTTATTGGCAATTTTGTGTGTGTCTTTTAATTGCTCTGATCTGTACTTTTCTCATTTATGGAATGGAAATAACCTTTTCTGGTTACTTCACAGGGTTGTTGTGAAGGGCGGATGGGATAAGATTGGAAAGAACTTTGAAAAACTTGAAGTGCTTTACTAACGGTGATTATTGTTGTTTCTACATGACAGTCTCTGTGGTTCAGTCCATTGCTAGGCTGCTTCTAAATAAATGTATTCTATTGAAATGAAATGAAACTGTATTGTATAATTTGAAATTTCACCATTTAGTACTGTAGCTCTCCTGCTTTACGTTAGTAAGTTTGTACTGTCTTTTCTGATTAGGCAAAGTAGAATAAAATGGTAATACCTTGTGTGTTATTTAATTATACCAGGTGTAAAGTGTGCCTGGTATTTCTCACTATTGCCAACTGGCCGGCCAAGTGAGCTGGGCTGGAATTATGCTGTTGGCTACTAGTGCCTGTGTTACCCCCTGCATTTAAGATGAGTTCTGTGCACAGTGGGGAAGTGTGACCACCAGGTCCTTGGGAGCTGGTTAAAGGGTTTAATAACAAAAAAGATTTCTTTACATTTTTGTCTTAGTATTTGCGTTGGTAGTATTTACTGGGACCCTAGACATCTTGTTTCAGATATTGCAAAAGTAAAGGATACAAAAGTGCTTTTTAAAAATTTAAAGGCTTTTATAATCCTCTGGAGAAGGAAGTGCTTGATTCTTGGTATTCTTAGAGGAATAGTATATCAAGTTAATATGGCTTCTTATAATTAGATTTTATGAATAGCAGAAATAAATTTGCATACATTTAAAATGACCTGGAGAATGTTGATGTTAACAAGCCCCTTTTCCTTTTTTAGCATTTCTTAACTTTTTTCTTGAAAGGTGTCTTTTTCTTCTTTTGGGTTTAATCTGTATTTTGTGTTACCTATATTTTATCTGTAGGTTTTATATAGACTTGTTTCAATTTAATTGAGCATCTATGTGCCATTCATAAAACTTAATGCTTGAGGATGTAAATATGTGCAAGAGAGATAGACAGAAATGCGGATATTTTCAGTGCAATGTAGTTAGCAGTAAGACACATATGTGCTTTGGGAGTGCAGAAGATCCATACTTGGTCCAGCATAGGGATTTAGGCCATGATTTATGGAAGAGATGATTCCTAAACTAAGTCTAATCAAATCTCGTAAAAATGGAAGCAGGTAGTTTGCAGAAACAATAAACCAAAATTTTTTTATGTCAGTCTTTTACAGCTTCGGAAGTAGTGGTGCTTAAAAGGATAGTAGTTGTTATTTCTTTATTTATTTTTATTTTTTCCCAATCTTATTCAGGTATAATTTATAACAGTAAAATTTATCCATTTTAAAGTATATATAGTTTGAAATGTTTTAGTAATTGTATGTAATTGTGTTATCACCACCACACTCAAGATTTCCCTCGGAAATTTCCCTCGGAAACCACGGAACATTTCCCTCGTCCTAAAGTGTTTCTTTGTGCCCTTTGATGCCCCAGCCTCAGATAGCTACTGAGCTGCTTTCTGCCATTATGGTTGTCTTTCCTAGAATTTCATGTAAATGGAATCCTGCTGTAGGTATTTGTGTTTGACACCTTATACTTAGTGTAATTTGTTTTTTAGTGCACTGTTTTCAAATTCATACAAGTTGCATATATTAATATTTCATTTCTGTTTTTCATTGCCGTGTAGTTTTTCCATAGTAAGGGTGTACCACAATTTGTCTATTCATTCATTAGTTGATGGGCCTTTCACTGTCTCCGGATTTTGGAAGCAATGCTTTTTGGAAATGGTTACAAACCATTTACAGTTTTGTCTGCTGTGATATTTGTGTACAAGTCTTTGTATAATATTTGTGTAGAAGTCATATTTTCATTTCTCTTAGATAAATCCCTGAGTGTGATTGCTGCGTCCCTTAATCAATGTGTGTTAACTTTATAAGAAACTGCCAAAATATTTTCCAAAGTGGCTGTACCATTTGTTATTCCTGTCAGCAATATATGAGCATTCCACGTGTGCCACATCCTCATAAATGCTTGATGTTGTTAGTTTTCTTACCTTTAGTCATTCTAGCGGGTGTTTAGTGGTATCACATTTTAATTTGCATTTTCCTGATGACTAGTGATGTTAAGTATCTTTTCATTGTTATTGACCATTTGAATAGTTTCTTTGGTGAGAGGCCTATTCAAATCTTTTGACCATATTTAAAAATGGAGTTGTTTGACTTCTTTCTGTTGAACTGTGAGAGTTTTTTATATGTTCTCGACACAAGCCCTTTTTCAGATATGTTTTTCTGGTAGACTGTGGCTTGCATTATCATTTCTTTTCTTTTTTTAAAAAAAATTTATTAAGCGTCATAATAGTTTATAACATTGTGAAATTTCAGTTGTACATTATTATTTGTCAGTAACCATATAACTGTGCCCCCTTACCCCTTATGCTCACCCCCAACCCTCTTCCCCTCTGGTAACCACTAGTCTCTTCTCTTTGTCCATGTATTTGTTTATCTTCCACATATGAGTGAAATCATATGGTGTTTCTTTCTCTGTCTGGCATATTTTGCTTAACATAATTCCCTCAAGGTCCATCCTTGTTGTTGCACATAAGACGATTTTGTCTTTTTTTATGGCTGAGTAGTATTTCGTTGTATATATGTGCCACATCTTCTTTATCCATTCATCAGTCAGTGGGCACTTGAGTTGCTTCCACTTCTTGGCTGTAGTGAATAATGCTGCAATGAACATAGAGATGCATAAGTCTCTTTGAATTGTTGATTTCAAGTTCTTTGGATAAATACCCAGTAGTGGGATAACTGAGTCATATGGTATTTCTATTTTTAATTTTTTGTGAAATCTCCATACTGTTTTCCATAGTGACTGCACCAGTTTGCATTCCTACCAGCAGTGTCTGAGGGTTCCCTTTTCTCCACATCCTCTTCAACATTTGTTGTTTTTTGTCTTGGTGATTATAGCCATTCTAACAGATGTAAGGTGATATCTTAGTGTAGTTTTGATTTGCATTTCCCTAATGATTAGTGACGTTGAACATCTTTTCATGGGCCTGTTGGCATCTGTGTATCTTCTTTGGAAAAATATCAGTTCATATCCTCTGCCTTTTTTTTTTTTGGTAAAGAAGATTGGCCCTGAGCAAACATCTGTTGCCAATCTTCCTCTTTTTGCTTGAGGAAGATTGCCCCTGAGCTAACATCTGTGCCAGTCTTCTTCTATTTTGTATGTGGGATGTCACCACAGCATAGCTTGATGAGCGGTGTGTAGGTCCGCACCCAGGATCTGAACCCACAAACCCCCGGCCACCGAAGCAGAGCACACAAACTTAACCACTACGCCACCAGGCCAACCCGTCTGCCCATTTTTTGATTGATTTGTTTGTTTTGTTGTTGTTGAGTTGTGTGAGTTCTTTATATATTTTGGAGATTAACCCCTTGTCTGATATATGATTTGCAAATATTTTCTTCCAGTTGGTGGGTTGTCTTTTCATTGTGTTCATGGTTTCTTTTGCCTTGCAGAAGCTCTTTAGTCTGATGAAATCCTGTATTTATTTTTTCTTTTGTTTCTCTTATCCGAGTAGACATGGTATTCGAAAAGATCCTTCTAAGACCGATGTCAAGGAGTGTACTGCCTATATTTTCTTCTAGGAGTTTTATGGTTTCATGTCTTACTTTCACGTCTTTAATCTATTTTGAGTTAATTTTTCTGTATGGTGAAAGATAATGGTCTACTTTCACTCTTTTGCTTGTGGCTATCCAGTTTTTCTCATCACCATTTATTGAAGAGACTTTCCTTTCTTCATTGTATGTTCTTGGCTTCTTTGTCGCAGATTAGCTGTCTGTAGATGTGTGGTTTTATTTCTGGGCGTTCAATTCTGTTCCATTGATCTGTGTGTCTGTTTTTGTACCAGTACCATGCTGTTTTGATCACTATGGCTTTGTAGTATATTTTGACGTCAGGGATTGTGATGCCTCCAGCTTTGTTCTTTTTTTCTCATGATTGCTTTAGTTATTTGAGGTCTTTTGTTGCCCCATATGAGTTTTAGGGTTCTTGGTTCTATTTCCATGAAGAATGTCATTGGGATTCTGGTTGGGATAGCATTGAATGTGTAGATTGCTTTAGGTAGTATGGATTTTAACCATGTTTATTCTTCCAACCCATTGCTAGAATATCTTCCCATTTCTTTATATCATCCTTGATTTCTTACAGTAATGTCTTATAGTTTTCATTGTAGAGGTCTTTCACCTCCTTGGTTAAATTTGTTTCTAGATATTTTATTCTTTGTGTTGTGATTCTAAATGGGATTATATTCTTGAGTTTTCTTTCTGTTAATTTGTTATTAGAGTATAGAAATGCAACTGATTTTTGTAAGTTGATTTTGTATCCTGTAACTTTGATGTAGTTGTTGATTATTTCTAATAGTTTTCTGATGGGTTCTTTAGGGTTTTCTCTATATAAAGTCATGTCATCTGAAAACAGCAAGAGTTTCACTTCTTCCTTTCCAATTTGGATACCTTTTATTTCTTTTTCTTGCCTGATTGCTCTGGCCCAAACCTCCAGTGCAATGTTGAATAAGAGTGGTGAGAGTGGGCACCCTTGTCTTGTTCCTGCTCTCAGAGGGGTGGCTTTCAGTTTTTCCCCGTTGAGTATGATGTTGGCTGTGGGTTTGTCATATATGGCCTTTATTATGTTGAGGTACTTTCCTTCTATACCCATTTTATTGAGAGTTTTTTGTCATAAATGGATGTTGGATTTTGTCAAATGCTTTTTCTGCATCTATTGAGATGATCATGTGGTTTTTATTTCTCATTTTGTTAATGTGGTGTATCACATTGATTGATTTGCAGATGTTGAACCGTCCCTGAGTCCCTGGTATAAATCCCACTTGATCATGGTTTATGATCCTTTTGGTGTATTGCTGTATTTGGTTTGCCAATATTAAGTTGAGGATTTTTGTGTCTATGTTCATCTGCAATATTGGCCTGTAATTTTCCTGCTTTGTATTGTCCTTTTCTGGCTTTGGGATCAGGGTGATGTTGGCCTTGTAAAGTATGTTCCATCTTCTTGAATTTTTTGGAGTAGTCTTCTTTGAATGTTTGGTAGAATTCTCCAGAGAATCCATTTGGTCCTGGAATTTTATCTTTTGGGGAGGTTTTTGATTACTTTTCAGTCTTTTTACTTGTGATTGGTCTATTCAGATTCTCTATTTCTTCTTGGTTCAGTTTTGGGAGGTTCTATGAGTCTAAGAATTTATCCATTTCTTCTAGATTGTCCAATTTGTTGGCATATAGTTTTTCATAGTGTTCTCTTATAATCCTTTGTATTTCTATGGTATCCATTGTAATTTCTCCTCTTTCGTTTTTAATTTTATTTATTTGAGCCTTTTCTCTTTTTTTCTTAGTGAGTCTGGCTAAGAGTTTGTTAATTTTGTTTATATTCTCAAAGAACCAGCTCCTAGTTTCAGTGATCCTTTCCACTGTTTTTTTTTTTTTTTTCATTTCATTTATTTCTGCTCTAATTTTTATTGTTTCCCCCATTCTGCTGACTTTGGGTTTTGTTCTTGTTTTTCTAGTTCTGTTAGGTGTAGTTTAAGATTGCTTATTTAAGATTTTTCATTTGTTAAGATGGGCCTATATTGCTATGAATTTCCTCTTAGGATCACTTTTGCTACATCCCATATGAGTTGGTATGGTGTATTTTCATTTTCATTTGTCTCCATATATTTTTGTGATTTCTCCTTTAATTTCTTCCATGATCCACTGGTTGTTAAGTAGCATGTTGTTTAGTCTCCACGTTTGTCACTTTCCCAGCTTTTTTCTTGTAGTTGATTTCTAGTTTCAGAGCATTAGGGTCAGAAAAGATGCTTGATATGATTTCAATCTTCTTAAATTTATCGAGGCTTATCTTGTTTCCCAACAGAAGGTCTGTCTTTGAGAATGTTCCATGTGCACTTGAGAAGAATGTGTATTCTGCTGATTTTGGATGGAGTGTTCTATATATATCTATTAAGTCCACCTGGTCTAGTTTTTCATTTAGTTCCACTATTTCCTTCTTGACTTTCTGTCTGGATGATCTACCCTTTGATGTAAGTGGGGTTTTAAGGTCCTCTACTATTATTGTGTTGTTGTTAATATCTCCTTTTAGGTCAATTAATAGTTGCTCTGTGTACTTAGATGCTCCTGTGTTAGGTGCATGTATATTCACAGTGTTATGTCCATTGTTGGAGTGTCCCTTTTATCATTATATACTGTCCCTCTTTGTCTCTCATTGCCTTTTTTATCTTGAAGTCTACTTTCTCTGATATAAGGATGGTAACACCTGCTTTCTTTTGTTTGCTGTTAGCTTGGAGTATGTCTTCCATCCCTTCACTCTAAGCCTGCGTTTGTTTTTAGAGCTAAGATGTGTTTCCTGGAGGCAGCATATTGTTGGGTCTTGTTTTTTAATCCATCCAGCCACTCTGTGTCTTTTGATGGAGGATTCAATCCATTTACATTTAGAGTGATTATTGGTATATGAGGTCTTAATGCTGCCATTTTATCCCTTGTTTTCTGGTTGTTCTGTGTTTTCCTTGTTTCTCGTCCCATGTATTTTGGACTGCCAATTCAGTTTGGTGGTTCTTTATGATGGTTTTCTCAGTTTTCTCTTTATTTATCATTTGTGTCTCTGTTCTGATTATTTGTTTAGTTGTTACCATGAGGTTTGTATAAAAGATCTTGTAGATGAGATAGTCCATTTTCTGAGAGCCTGTTATTTCCTTAGTCTAAGCAGGTTCCATCCCTTTCCTCTTTCCCATCTAAGTTACTGTTGTCACAACTCATTCCATTTTGTGTTGTCTGTTTGTGGTTAAGATGAAGTGATTATATTTATTCTTGATGTTTTCCTTCCCTTTATCTTAATGTTATAATTGAGAGTTTGCTAATCTATTCTAATAGAGAGTTGCAATTTTCTGATTTTGCCTATTTATCTTCTTGCTCAAAACTCTTTAAACCCTTTCTTTTTTTTTTTTTTTTTTCAGATATCAGTGCCTTCTTGATCATTTCTTGTAGGGAATGTCTTGTGGCAATGAACTCCCTCAGCTTTTGTTTATCTGGGAAAGTTTTTATTTCTCCATCATATCTGAAGGGTATTTTTGCTGGATAGAGTATTCCTTTTTTCTTTTTGTGAGGAAGATCAGCCCTGAGCTAACATCTGTTGCCAATGTTCCTCTTTTTGCTTGAGGAAGATTGTTGTTGAGCTAATATCTGTGCCAGTCTTACTCTATTTTGTATGTGGGGTACCTGTCACAGTGTGGCTTGACAAGCAGTGCTAGGTCCATGCCTGGGTTCAGAACCTGTGAACCCCGGGCTGCTGAAGCAAAGCACACGAACTTAACCGCTACACCACTGGGCCAGCCCCATGGATAGAGTATTCTTGGCTGAAGGATTTTGTCTTTCAGAATTTTGAATATATCATTCCACTCTTTCCTAGCCTGTAGGGTTTCTGCCTAGAAATCCCTTGAAAGCTGATAGGGGTTCCTTTGTAGTATATTTTCTTCTGCCTTGCTGCCCTTAATATTTTTTCTTTGTCATTGACTTTTGCCAGTTTTACTCATATAAAACTTAGAGAAGGAGAAAGTCTTTTTACATTGATGTAATTAGGAGTTATATTAGTTTCTTTTAATGTAATTTCAGCTCCTACCCCAGGTTTGGGAAGTTCTTAGCTATTACTTCTTTGAACAAGATCTCTACACCTTTCTCCCTCACTTCTCCCTCTGGAATACCTATTATCTTTATGTTGCATTTCTTGATTGGGTCAGATATTTCTCAGAGAATTTCTTCTTTTGTTTTTTTAGTCTTAGTTCTAACTCCTCCTCCATCTGAAGTATTTCTACATTTCTCTCCTCTAAATTGCTCATTCTTTCCTCCATAATATCAGCTCTGTTATTTAAGGACTCCAGGTTTTTCTTTGTCTTATTCATTGTGTTTTTCATCTCCAACATTTCTGATTGGTTTTTCTTTATAGTTTCAATCTCCTTTTTGAAGAATTCCCTCTGTTCATTAATTTTATTCCTAATTTCATTTAACTATCTTCTGAGTTCTCTTGTAACTCATTGAGTTTTTTAATGATGGCTATTTCACATTCTCTGTCATTTAGATTGTAAATTTCTGAACCTTCAGGATTGATTTCTGAGTATTTGTCTTTTTCCTTCTGGTCTGGAGTATTAATATACTTCTTCATACTGTTTGATGGGGTGGATTTTTGCCTTCACATAATGATAGTATCTGGTCACAGATTCCACCTGCTGCCATTAGGGAGTGGGCAGGAGCTGTGTATTCTGAGCCCGCTGCGGTCCCTGTCAGCTGTGCTGGTCTGAGTCTGGGCCACTCCTTGGGATTGAGGCCACCCTGTGGGCTCTACTACTGAATGGGAAAGTGATCATGCAGGGCTTCAGGGCTGCCATCGCTTGGTTCCACAGTGCCAGTGAGGCGTGCTCTCCTCTTTGGGGCTGTAGTGGTACCATGGGCATTTGCAGCATCTGGGAGCTCGTTTGCCCGGGCATGTAGATCTGCTGCCATATCCTCCTAGGTTGCACCAACTGTTGTGCTTGGTAGGCGGGCCTCCCCATTGGGTCCAAGCCTGGGCCACTCCCTGGGGGCTGCAAGTGGCACTGCTGGCTCTCCCATTGGAGGGGAAAGTGATCACATGGGGGCTCAGCGCTACCATCACCTGTTCCTGCTGTCATGCCAAGCACACTCCCACCCTTGGGGCTGCAGTGATGCTGTGGGTGCTCCAGCTGGTGGAAGAGTTGCACGCATTCACAGGGCTGCTGGGAGGCCAGAGAGTGCTCACCTATCTCCACCACCCTCCTTGGGGTAGTCTATTTACCTTCAGATTATAGCTGCATGGGTCTCTCAGGTGTCCTCTTGTTCTATGTGGGTAGCCTCCATTGATCGCTGAATGTCTGTTTAGTTCTAGTTTGAAGGCGGAGAAAGGGAACAGCTCACTCTGCCCTATTGCTGACATCACTCTTCTGCCTTATCATTTTCTTAACTATGTCTTTCAAAGAATAAAAGTTTCAAGCTTGTGTGTATTTTTGTGGACCTTTTTTTGATTCATTGAGATATATGTCTATCCTTATACCCTACACATTATCTTAATTGTAGCCGTATAATAAGTTTTGAAATTAGGTAGTGTAAGTCTTCCAATCATGTTCTTTTTTTTCAGAGTTGTTTTAGCTATTCCACATTTTTTGTTTTCAGTATAAATTTTGTCGTTAACTTGTCAGTTGCTTCTAAAAGCCTGCTAGGATTTTAATTGGGGTTGCTTTGGCTCTATAGTATAATTTGGATAGAAGTGTCATTTTAATTATATTGAGTCTTCCAATTCATGAACATGATATATTGTTCCATTTACTTATTATTTCATTTACTTAATTTATGTTTGTAATGTTTTGTAGTTTTCATTTTAGAGGTGTTCCATATCTCTTGTTAAATTTATTCATAAGTATTTTTTTGGATGCTGTTGTAAATGGAACATTGAAAAATTTTATTTTCTAATTTTTTATTGTTGATGGGAAGTGAAATTATTATTGAATATTAGCTTATGTCATATGACCTTGCTAAATTTATTTACTAGTTTAGTAGCTTTTTTGTGGATTCCTTAATTTTTTTAATGTACGTGATCATGTCATCTGAAAATATAGTTTTATTTTTTCTTTTCCAATTTTTATGCCTCATTACTTTTTCATGCCCTTTTGTACTCTCTAGGGCCTCCAGTCCAATAGTGAATGGAAGAGGTGGCAGTGGACGTCCTTGATTTCTATCTCCTTGCTTTATTCCTATCCTTGGTCAAAAGCATTGAGCCTTTCACCATTGCGTATATTTTAGCTATCGATTTTTCACAGATGCCCTTAATCAATTGGGTCTAGGAAGTTGCTTTTTATTCCTAGTTTCTTGAGGGTTTCTGTTTAAGACATGGTAGTGGATTTTGTTTCTTTCCTTTTTTGTTCCAGCTGTGTTGTGATACAGTTGACATATAATATTGTATAAATTTAATGTGATGTTTTGGTACATGTATATATTGCAAAATGATTACCCCAATAACCTGAGTTAACACATGCATCACATCACATAATTACCATTTTATGTTTTTTGTGGTGAGAACATTTAAGGTCTATTCTCTTTCAATATATAATACAGTATTGTTAACTGTAGTCACTATGCTGTACATTAGATCCCCAGAACTTATTCACCTTTTAAATACTTTGTTCCCTTTGACCAACATCTCTCCATTTCCTCCACCCCCAGCCCCTGGCAACCACTATTCTACTCTCTGTTTCTATGATTTCAGCTTTTTGGGATTCTACATGTAAGTGAGATCATACAGTATTTGTCTTTCTCTGTCTGATTTATTTCCCTCAAGGTCCATCTATGTTGTCGCAAGTGACAGGATTTCCTTCTTTATGGTTGGATAATATTCCATTGTGTCTGTGTGTATACTGCATTTTCTTTATCCTTTCGTCTGTCAGTGGACACTTAGATGGTTTCCATGTCTTGGCTATTGTCAATAAAGCTGCAGTAAAGGTGAGGGTTCAGATATCTCTTCGAGGTAGTGATTTCATTTCCTTTAGATATATACCTAGAAGTGGGATTACTGAATCATATTATAGTTCTGTTTTTAACTTTTTGAGGAACCTCCATACTTTATTCCGTAATAGCCACACCATTTTACATTCCCACCAACAGTGCACAAGGGTTCTCTTTTGTCCACATTGGCTAACACTTAGTCCTTGTCTTTTTGGTAATAGCCCTTCTGATAGCTGTGAAGTAATGTCTCATTGTGGTTTGATTTACGTTTCCTTGATGTTAGTTGAGCACCTTTTCATGTACCTGTTGGTCATTTATGTGTCTTTTTTTGAAAACTGTCTTTTCTGATCCTCTGCCCATTTTTAATCAGATTATTACTATTTCTTTGTTATTGAGCTGTATAAGTTTCTTATATATTTTGGATATTAATGCCTTATCAAGATACATGGTTTGCAAATATTTTCTCTCACTCCATAGGTTGCTGTTTCATTTTGTTGATTGTTTCCTTTGCTCTGCAGAAGCGTTTTAGTTTAATGTAGCCTTGCTTGTTTATTTTTGCTTTTGTTGCTTGTGCTTTTGTGTCATATCCAAAAAATCATTGCCAAAAATCAATGTCAAGGAGCTTTTGTCCTATGTTTCCTTCTAGGAATTTTACAGTTTCAGGTCTTGCATTTAAATCTTTAATCCATTTCAAGTTAATTTTTGTGAGAGGTTTAAGGTAGGGCTTCAGTTTCATTCTTCTGCATGTGGTTATCCAGTTCCCTAACACCATTTATTGAAGAGACTATCTTTTCCCCATTGAGTATTCTGGGCTCCCTTGTCGAATATTAGTTGACCATAGTATACTCATAGGTTTATTTCTGGGCTCTCTATTCTGTTCCATTGGTCTATGTCTTTTTTTTATGACAGTACCATACTGTTTTGATTACTGTAGCTTTGAAATCAGGAAGTGTGATGCCTCCAGGTTTGTTCTTTCTCAGAATTGCTTTGGCTGTTCAGAGTCTTTTGTGTTTCCATATGCATTTTAGGATTGTTTTCCTATTTTTTTGAAAAATGCAATTAGAATTTTGATGAAGATTGTATTGTATCTATAGGCTTTGGGTAGTATGGACATTTTAACAATATTAATTCTTTTGATCCATGAACATGAGATATCTTTCCATTTATTTGTGTTGTCTTCAATTTCTTTCCCTGATGTCCTATAGTTTTCAGATCTTTCACCTCCTTGGTTAAATTCATGATGTTGGATTTTTTCAAATAGTTTTTCTGCATCTGTGGAAATGACTATATGGCTTTTCTCCTTTATTCTATAGTGTGTTAGATTGATTAATTTTTGGATGTTAAACCGTGCTTGCATTTCTCGGATAAACCCCCCTTGATCATTATGTCTCATCCTTTTTATGTAATGCTAGGTTTGATTTGCTAAGGTTTGGTGAATGGTTTTATGTCTATGTTTATAAGGGATATTGGCTGTAGGTTTGTGGTGGTGGCTTTTTTTTTTTTGGTGGTGGTGTCTTTTCAAGTTTTGGTGTAGGGGTAAGATTGCCTTCAATATTGGCAAGTGTTCCCTTTCTTCCCCACTTTCTGGAATAGTTTATATATGATGATATTTCTTTCTTAAATGTTTGATAGAATTAACCAGATGAAGCCATCTGGGCCTGGAGTTGTTGTTTTTGTATTTTGAGAGATCAGCTTTTAATTACAAATTCCACTTTTTTAATTGTTTTAGGGCTTCTGAAGTTTTCTGTTTTTGGTAATTTGTGTCCTTCAAGGAATTTGTCCATTTCATCTAGATTGCCAGATTTTTGGAGCACTTCTGTGGGTTCTTTGCACCTCACGTGGCTGACCTTGCACTTCCTTGATCCATATATTCTGTTTCTTTCTGGCTGTTTTCACACTGCTTCTGTAGCCCTTAGGAATTCTTTGGTTCACCTTTAGCATCTGTTTTCAAGACCCATTGACCCTTCAGGTGGCCCTATTCAATGGTTTCTGACAGTTTATATGCTGACACTCTCACTTTTGGGCCCACACCTTATTCACAGGAAACAAAGATAAGTTCTTTTTAAAATTAAAATTGAAGTAAAATTAACGTAACATAGGCTTCACCATTTTATTTTTATTTATTTTATTTTATTTTATTTCATTTTTTTGAGGAAGATTAGCCCTGAGCTAACATTTGCTGCCAATCCTCCTCTTTTTGCTGAGGAAGACTGGCCCTGAGCTAGCATCCGTGCCCATCTTCCTCTACTTTATATGTGGGATGCCTGCCACAGCATGGTGTGTCAAGTGGTGCCATGTCTGCACCTGGGATCTGAACCGGCGAAGCCTGGCCCGCCGAAGCAGAATGTGTGAACTTAACCACTGTGCCACGGGGCCAGCCCCAACCTTCACCATTTTAACCATTTTAAAGTGTACAATTCAGTGGCTTCCAGTACATTCACAATGTTGTACAACTATCACCACTAATTCCAGAACTTTTTTTTTTTTAAAGATTTTTTATTTTTCCTTTTTCTCCCAAATCCCCCTGGTAGATAGTTGTGTATTTTTAGTTGTGAGTCCTTCTAGTTGTGCTATGTGGGATGCTGCCTCAGCATGGCTTGACGAGCAGTGCCATGTCCATGCCCAGGATTTGAACCGGTGAAACCCTGGGCCACCAAAGCAGAGCACGCGAACTTAACCACTCGGCCATGGGGCTGGCCCCCTCCAGAACATTTTTATCACCCCAAGGAGAAACCCTGTACCAGTTAAGGAATCACTCACCATTTCACCTCCTTCCCTAAGACTCTGGAAAAGACTAATCTGGTTTCTATTTCTATGGATTTGCCTCTGTTGGACATTTCATATAAATGGAATCATACAGTATGTGACTGTAATGGTTAATTTTATATGTCAACTAGGCTGTGCCACAGTGCCCAAATATGTATCAAACATTACTCTGGATGTTTCTCTGAGGGAGTTTTTGCATGAGATTAACATTTAAATTGGTAGAATTTGAGTAAAGCAGATGGCTCACCATAATGTGGTTGGGTCTCATTCAATCAGTTGAAGGCCTGAAGAGAACAAAAGATTGGCCTACCCCCTGTCAGAGGGAATTCTGCAGCAGCCAGCCTTTGGACTTGAACTGCATCATTGGCTCATTCCTGGGTCTCCAGCCTGATGGGCTTTGATTTAAATTGTATCAGATTTTCTGGATTTCTAGCCTGTTATCCTACCCTGCAGATTTTAATCTTGCCAACCTCCATAATCACCTGAGCCAATTCCTTAAGATAAATCTCTATTTTATACATATACACATCATATTTCTTCTGTTTCTCTGGAGAACCCTTCTAATCCAGTCACCTCTTGTGACTGTTTTCTTCCACTTAGCCTAATGTTTTTGAGTTTTGTCCATATTGAAATGTGTATAAGTGTTTATTACTTTTTATGGCCAAATAATATTCCACTGTATGGATATACCACATTTTGTTTGTCCATTGATCTGTTGATGTTCATTTGAGTTGTTTCTACTTTGGGCTGTTGTGAATAATGCTGCTATGAATTTTTGTCTCTAAGCTTTTGTTTTAACATCTATTTTCAGTTCTTTTGAGTATATACTGAGGAGTGGAATTGTTGCATCATACAGTAATTCTCTGTTTAACTTTTTGAGGAAGTACCAAACTGTTTTCCACAGCAGGTGTGCCATTTTACATTCTCACCAGCAAGGTATGAGGGTTCTTATTTCTCCACATCCTGGCTAGTATTTGTTTTTTTCCAAGTTGTTTTTGTTAGTTTGTGTTACAGCCATCCTAGTGGGTGTGAAGTGATGTCTCACTGTGGCTTTGGTTTGCATTTCCCTAATGACGAATGATGTTGAACATCTCTTCATGTGCTTATTGACCGTTTGTATATCTTCTTTGGAGAAATGCCTCTTTAATACTTTTGCCCGTTTTTATATTGGACTATTTGTCTCTTTGTTGTAGATTTGTAAGTGTTCTTTATATATTCTGAATATTAGACCCTTGTCAGATATATGATTTGCAAATATTTCTCTCATTCAGTTGTCTTATCATATTCTTGCTAATGTCCTTTGAGGCAAAAACATTTTTAATTTTGGTGAAGTCCGGAGTACTTTTTTTCTTTTGTTGATTGTGCTTTTGGTGTTCCATCTAAGAATCCACTGTCAAATCTAAGGTCATGAAGATTTATTCTTATGCTTTCTTTAAGAGTCTTATAGTTTTAGCTGTTACATTTAGGCCTTTGATCCACTTTGAATTAAGTTTTATATATGGAATGAGATAGGAGTCCAAGTTTACTTTTTTGTGTGTGGAAATCCAGTTGTCTTAGCAACATCTGTTGAAGAGACTGTTCTTTCTCCTTTGAATGGTATTGGCATCCTTGTTGGAAATCAGTTGGGCTTAGAAGTTTGGGTTTGTTTCTGGACCATACTATAAACCAACTAGACCTCACAGATGTATATAGAACATTCCACCCAACAAAGTGGAATATACATTCTTCTCAAGGGCACATGGAATATTCTCCAGAATAGATCATTAGTTGGGCCATAAAAGTTATCAGTAAATTTTAAAAGATCAAAATCATACAAAGTATCTTCTCTGACCAGAATGGAATAAAGCTATAAAAATCAACAGAAGGAAAACTGGAAAATTTGCAAATATGTGGAAATTAAACAACATACTCTTAAACAACTTGTGCCTCAAAAGAATTCACTAGGAAAATTAGAAAATACTTTGAAAGGAATGAATACAAAAAAACACAACATACCAAAACTTATGGAATGTAGTGAAACTACTCAAGGAATTTATTGCTCTAAACAGCGTCATTAAAAATGAAGAAAGAGGGCCTGGCCTTGTGGCCGAGTGGTTAAGTTCGCGCACTGTGCTTCGGCAGCCCAGGGTTTCACCCGTTCGAATCCTGGGCAGGGACACGACACTGCTCATCAAGCCATGCTGAGGCAACATCCCACATGCCACAACTAGAAAAACCCACAACTAAAAATATGCAACTATGTACTGGGGGGTTTGGGAGAAAAAGGAAAACAAAGAAAAAAAATTAAAAAAAAAAGACAGATCTCAAATAAACTTAACTTTACACCTAAGGAACTAGAAAAGGAGCCAACTAAACCCAAAGCCAGCAGGAGGAAGAAAACAATAAAGATTAAATCAGAGATAACCGAAATAGAGAAAAAAACAATAGAATCAATTAAACAAAAGTCACTTCTTTGATAAGATCAACAAACTGACAAAACTTTAGCTACCCTAAGATAAAAAGAGAGAAGACGCACATAGCTAAAATCAGAAATGAAAGTGGGGACATTACTCCCTGTTCTACTGAAGAAAAGATTGTAAGAGAGTACTATGAGCAATTGTATTCCAACAAATTGGATAACCTAGATGAAATGGACAAATTCTTAAAAACACACAAATTGCTAAAACTGATTCAAGAAACAGAAATTCTCTTAACAAATAAAGAGGTTGAATCAGTAATTAAAAAGCCTTCCAATAAAGACAAGTCTAGGACTAGACAGCTTCATGGGTGAATTTTAAGAACAGTTAAAAGAAGTAACACCAGTCCTTATCAGAGTCTTCCAAAAAATAGAAGAGAAGGGAACACTCCTAACACATGAAACATTTAATTCCAAATAAATCATACAATTCTTTGAGGTCCTCATTACCTTGCTACCAAAGTCAGACAAAGATACCTCGAGAAAACTACAGATCAATATCCCTTATGAACAGTGATACAAAAAAAACCTCAGCAAAATACTAGCACACCAAATCCAACAACACATTAGAAAGATTATACACTATGATGAAGTGAGATTCATCCCGGCAATGCAAAGATTCATCATAAGAAAATTAATGAATGAAATATGTCATATTAATAGAAAGACGGAAAAAACCACACATGTTCATCTCAATAGAGGCAGAAAAAAATTCGACACCTTTTCATGATAAAAACACTCAGTCAACTAGGAATAGAAGGAAACTTCCTTAATATGGTGAAGGGCACGCATAAAACCCCATAAGTAACACTCAGTGGTGAAAGGCTGAAAGCTTCCCCCCTAAGAGCAGGAACAAGTCAGGATGCCTACTTTTACCGCTGCTGTTCTTCCATGACTTTGACATTCTATAATTCTTTCTGGAAGTGGTATTTGCTTCATTAATTTTTTAAAAGTTGTTTTAAAAATCCATTTGAAATATTTGGTTACGTATTTCATCTGCTCTGTGGCAGCATTTTTCTCATGAGTGTCCCTTGGCTACTGTGTTTTTCTGTTCTGTTTGTTCTTCTTTTTAAAATTTTGTACTTGTATAGATTCTGTTCCTGCTTCCTTTTTGGTTATTTAGAGTGAAGAGGGTGTTTCTTATACAGCTTTTTAAGATATCAGAAGTAGGTATCTCAGGGTAACTACTGTCTTCCAAATTTACAGTAGTTTTCTTTACAACCAGGGTTGCGTGTATGAATTTATTTTATTTTTCCTCAGCCAGAGGAAGATTGGCTGCTGCGGGACTGTTCATAGTGCAGGCTGTGTCACTCTCTGTTTGCCACACCAGCAGCCTAATTTCTGCCAGCGTAGCTTATTGGTGTAATTCCTAGTTTACTACTGTCTCCTCTGCTTCTTCAGTCTGTGAACGGCAAAGCTCCTTCTGCCAGCCCATGTGCCCTGTTTTCATCGTTGCAAGTGTGGCTTAGATTCTGTACCTCAAGAAGTGCACTTGAAGAAATTGACTCCCCCCACCTGGCCTTTGAGTTTTGGAGCCTCATGTTTTATATTCACTCTCTTTCTCCAGTTTAATTGTCTCTCTTTTGACCTATCTTCCACTTACATTTCATATATTTCATAGTTTTATTGGAGATCATGTTTGCATTGAAGTTTTTTAATCTCTTTCTTCCTTTTGGGTAATTTCTGAGAGGAGAAAGGAGATTCTGATGGTTCTGTCATCTAGGACCAGAATTACTTAAAAATGTATATTTTGGTTAGTGCTTTGCTAATTCATTTGGTCAAAATTTAAACTGGACTAAATTTCATAATCATAAGCTGTGGAATGTGATATTTTCACTCACTTAACAAATACTTTTCTAGCATTTGCTATGTGCCAGTCTTCTAAGTGCTTTACAAATATGTACTCATTTCATCCTCACAGTAACCCTTGAGGTCGGTGTTCTTTTTATTCCCATTTAATCGATAGGAAACTGAAGCACAGTCAGGAAAATTAACTTGCCCACGGTTACCAATCAATAAGAAATAAGAGCACTTTCAACTTTTCATTCTATGACTATAACATTTGTGAGTCTTGGCATCATCTGTTTGTACCTTATGCTAATGAATCCCTCTGGAGCAGAGTCCGCGTCTCATCCCTCTTTGTATTCCCCGTGCGTGTTAGTAGAGTACCTGAAATTCAGAAGATACTCAATGAATGTTGTTGGTGAATTAATATTTTTTTCAGGAGCCAGATAAGTTCCTCTCTGCCAGACTTGGATAGTTTCAGTTGTTCATTCTACCTGCTTTGTTAAAAAAAAAATTTGTTTGTATTCTCACATATTTTAATGCTGTTGCCATATTTACTGTAATAATACCTCAAAAAAGAAAGAGCCATTGTATTGCAGAGCAAAATTATAAAGGTTTCTTTGTGAAAGAGTTGTCAGTATGCTGATAATATAAGCACTGGTTCCCTTACCCCAGTTTGCTGTCCGTGCTAAAAAATTATTTTTTTATATCCTAATATTAGTTATATTTAAGCAGTATCATTTGTAAAATAACAGAGTTCAGCTTATTCAGAGTAGTAAAATTGGGTGATTGTCTTGTAGTTCGTTTGTTTTTATTGTTGACTTTTATCCCATTGTAAGAATATATCACTGTTTGTTGACCTATTATCCCACTGATAGACACCTGAACTGTTTGCTATTTTTGGCTATTTATGAATAAAGGTGTTATAAATATTTTTGTTGAGTGTTTTTGTGGACATATGTTTTCATTTCTCTTGGTAAATGCCTAGTATTAGAATTTGTGTGTTAAGACAGATGTATGTTTAGTTATGCAAGAAATACCACATTTTTTCCCAAAGTGGTTGTACCATTTTACATTCCCACCAAATGTTGGAGTTTCATTGCTCTGTATCCTTGCTGATATTTGTAGTTAGCAGTCTTTTCAATTTTAGCCATTTTGGTGGGTGTGTTTATTTTTATTTTTAACTTCATCATTATAGTTAATGATGTCCCATCTACTACCACCATTAGTAATTTGGACATTCTTAGGTGGTTTGCTTATCTCGGTGATGAATTGCAGAGTTAGGGAGTCCTCAAGACAACTCTCACTTCTGACACCAGCTACAAGTTTCGAGGTCTCTAAGGTCACCCTCACTTCTGACATGACTTGCAAGATTGGGGGTTCCCAAGACCACCCTCAGATTCAATAATTTGCTAGAAGGACTCACAGAAGTCACTGAAAGTTCACCCAAGGTTATGGTTTATTATAGTGAAAGGAGCTATTTTAAAATCAGCCAAGGGAAGAGGTGTATTTGGTCACTTAGATATGATTTACTGCCCACGTGGCTGACCTTAGTCTTCAGCCCCTCCAGAGGTGGAGCTGATATTTATTGATACTTCACCTCCAATAAATCACATTGTTAGCATAGACTATCTCACATAGTCTAAGGTTCCCAGGTAAACAAAAACACTCTTATCAGGCATGACATTCTAAAGATTTAGAGATTACCTCCCAGAAGCCAAGGGCAAAGGCCAGACCTCCCTTTAGTCAGATTAATCCTTTACTGCACACTCATCACCTTCTTGGTTTTTAAAGCTCATGTACACATATGGTTGTGTTAACTGATATAATCTATGACCAAGGTCCAGAAACCTAACTGGTCCATGTGGATGTAGATTGTGGTCTTGTTTTGCCCGTCCCAGGAGATATCCTACTGAGCTATTTAATTCAAACTTATGAAGAGTCTGAGACCTGATTATATGGTTTCTGTCCATTCCTTCATTCATTCATCAAGTATTTATTGAACTTTTACAGTGTTCAGGCACTGTGCTACACATATAAATATAAAGCACACTCATTGCTCTCAGGGAACTCCATAGTCAATTCACAGACAGTTGAAACACTTGAAGTAGGTGCTGTGTTGCAAAATGCTGGAGGATCTCAGAGGAAGGATATCTAAATCACCATGGAATTCAGGAAGACTTCTCAGGGGAAGTCATGCTTAACCTGTTTTGAAGGATGAGGAAGACTTAGGCCAAATAATGGGGGGAGGGAATTCCCAGCAGAAAGGACCACATTTGCTAGAATGTGAAAGCATGAACCTACTGGTTCTTTTAAGAAACTTAGCTGGAGCCTGCGGTGTGAATGGGGGAATTTACAGGATGAAGCCGCACTAGCAGTCAAGTCCTCATAGTCAACAGCCTCTTCTGTCATGTTAAAGGAATTTAGATTTTTACTCCAGGAGTGATGAGGAGTCATTTCAGAAATATCAGCAGGAGAGTTGCTTGATCAGATTTGTTTTAGGAAAATTATTTAGAATATTAGATTTTACTAAAGAATTAATTGTTGTAGGGATTTATTCTTATTCCTTTCTATATGATATGGAATTTACATACTTTTTCATATGTGTGTGAGTTGATTGAAAATTAGTGCTTTTATATCTTTAATATTTTCTGATTATAAAGATAATAACGATTATTGAAAAAATCATAGAGTCAGAATAAAATGAGTCCCATGCCCCTTTCCCTTAACAGTAAAAATTTCGCACATATCCTCTGAGTGTCTTCCCGCCATGTGTGTTTTTCAGGTATTTGTGAGTGTATACAGGTATCTATATTAAATGGAGGTATATATTAATTTTTTTTAAAGATTGGCACCTGCGCTAACAACTGTTGCCAATCTTCTTTTTTTGCTTTTTCTGCTTTTTCTCCCCAAATCCCCCAGTACATAATTGTATATCATTTAGTTGTGGGTCCTTCTAGTTGTGGCATATGGGACACCCCCTCAGTGTGGCCTGACGAGCGGTGCCATGTCCGCGCCCAGGATCTGAACCAGTAAAACCCTGGACCACTGAAGCAGAGTGCACAAACTTAATTGGGCCAGCCCCTATCACAGTGATTCTTAAGAGGACCACAATAGGCATTTTTACTCAGAACAGTTTTTCATTTGAGGGGCTATTGTAATTGGTAAATCTTGTAATCATCATGATCTAGCATATATAAGTAAGCGTTTTTATATGAAAAGATAGTATACTATGTACATCATTCTGTAAATTTTCTGTTTACTTAACATTGCATCTTCCTATAAAGTTGCCCCAATACAGTTTATTAAATAATCCATCTTTTCCCCTTTGAATCAAAATGTCATCTTTTTTAGGTGTATTTGGATGTATTTCTAATCTATGTTTCATTGTTTCTCTCTTTACCCATGTTCTATTATCAAACTGTTTCACTTATTGCTTTTAAAATTAATTTTTACTATCTGATGAGTATAGGTCTTTTTAAATGCTATTCTTTTCAGAATGTTTATAATTTATTCTTAAATGTTCATTTTTCCATATGAACTTTATAATCAACTTATCTAGTTAAAAGAAAAATACTTTTGGAATAATGGCAAACTTATCTCAACTCCCCAACCCTTGGCAACCATTAATGTACTTAACGTCTTTATGGACTTGCCCATTCTAGACATTTTGTATAAATGGAATCATATAATATATGGCCTTTTATGTCTGGCTTCTTTCACTTAGCATAGTGTTTTTGAGGTTCATGCATATTGTAGCATGGATCAGTAGTTCATTCTCGTTTTTTTTAATGATTTTTAAGGGATTGAATAATATTCCATCATATGAATATACCATATTTTGTTTATCCATTCATCAGTTGATGGACATTTGCATTGTTTCCACTTTTTGGCTATTATTCCACATTTTTGGCTGCTATGGACATTCATTTACAGGTTTTTGTGTAAACACATGTTTTAAGTTTTCTTGGGTGTATACCTAGGAATAGAACTGCTGGTAACTTCATGTTTAACCTTTTGAGGAACTCCCTGATTATTTTCCAAAGCAGCTGCACCATTTTACATTCCCACCAGCACTGTATGAAAGTTCTAATTTCTCCACATCCTTGCCACCACTTGTTCCTGTCCATCTGTTTAGTTATAGCATCCATTAATATTTTTAAAGAGGTTTTATGAGAAACTGATGTTGAATTTTTTTGTGTGTGTGAGGAAGATTGGCCCTGAGCTAACATCTGTTGCCAATCTTCCTCCTTTCTTCTTTTTTCTCCCCAAAGCCCCAGTACATAGTTGTGTATCCTAGTTGTAAGTCCTTCTAGTTCTTCTGTGTGGGAAGCCACCACAGCATGGCTTGATGAACGGTGTGTAGGTCTGCACCCAGGACCCAAACTGGTGAACCGTGGACTGAACCCAGATGTTGAATTTTAGCAAATCCTTTTTTAATCTTCTATGGAGATTGTCAGAAGATATTTTTGCTTTGCTCTCTTGTTATGGTGAATTATAATAGATAGATTTCCTAATATTGATGATGTTGATTTTGAGTAATTATTATCTTGGATTTTTGGTTGGTTTTCTTTCTTTAGAAAAAGAAATTACTTAGGAGACATGTAATTGTTTAATAACAACTAAAAATTACACTGAGAATTTTAAAATTAGGTGATACACGTGTTCAGAGTAAAAGAGTTAGTTCCAGTTTTCTTACAGACTTCACTTGGATGTCCTTATTTCAAAATGAGTTACATCTGAACTTAAAAGGACACTAAACAACTAGCTTAAATATTTATGTTTATCTTTTATAAAATATTAAAAATACCACTTTCTTCATAATATAGGTAAGTTTTCGACTTTTTAATGGTGAAAGTATAAGCTAGTTCATTTTAATTAGCTTCTTTTGCCTGAATGTTTACAGTGGGTAGGGAGATAACATATTTGCTAGCACTAGTCATAATAATTTCTAAGTCCAGTTTTAGTAAAACAACTTGTAAAAAATGTATCTGCATATGTTTATGAGTGTGCGTAAGGACTTTATTTTTTTAAAACATAATACATATTTCTACTAAAACATCAGGAAATAGAGAATGCAAAAGAAGAAGTTGCAAGCCTGCAATCCCGTGATCCAGAGAAAACTTATGTTACTATTTTGGTATATTTATATATAAAATATAGTACAAATGCATATATACAATGTGTGTGTGTATATATATGCATATATAATATATAGTTTGTGTGTTTTCTCTTAAGGATAATAAATTAATTGTATTTTAAAGGACTACATTAAATGCTTAATGCATAATGTGCAGTACCCCATATGGAAAAGGGTCTTGCTCAACTTTTTTTCCTTTTTTTCCCATTTTTTTATTGTGGTAAGATACACATAGCATAAAATTTACTATGCTAACCATTTTTAACTGTGCAGTTCAGTGGTACTAAGTACATTCACATTGTTGTGCAGCCATCACCACCATCTATCCCCAGAATCTTTCCGTCTTGCAAAACTGAACCTCTGTACCTGTTAGATAATAACTCCTCTGATCTCTTCCTCCGCCCCTGGCAACTGCCATTCTTCTTTCTGTCTGTATGATTTTGACAGCTCTTAAGTACCTCCTATAAATAGAATCCTACAGTATTTGTCTTTTTGTGACTGACTTATTTCACTCAGCATAGTGTCTTCAAGGTTTATCCATGCTGTGGCATATGGCAGAATTTCCTTCCTTTTAAAGGCTAAATAATAGTTATTCACTCGAAACAAATGTAGTAAGATCTCAAATAGTTGTATTTCTTATATAAGGAATGAATAGTCATATTGATAAATTGATTAAATTGATTAATTGATTAAATTGATAATTGATTAAATAATTGTTAAAGTGTGAGATTTGGCCTATTGCCTTTTTTTCTCTACCAGCTCTTTTCTTTATATTTTCACTTTTTGCTCTGATATCTGTGCCTTAATGAAGTGCTTTTAAAAGCACACATACCTGGCACATAGCAGAAAAGTCTTTAATCTCAGACTGTTGAAAGTAAATTGTCAGTATTATCATATTTCATTGACTCTGCCTTTGCCTATGGTTTGTAAGGTACACTGTTGTTTCATGTACTATTAATATAGAAGAAAATACTGCCAATCATCATCGAAAGCTGAATCCCAGTATGTGTTAAAATGTGAAAAGCGTTTATATTAGAATCTGTGAAATATAACACATGTCTAGAAAGGGTGCTCCCATCATACCACAGCATGTGGTGGCCTTGTACTTTGTTTTGTAACTCCTGTAAAAGACTGGAACGAAGGAAATGATTTGACTGTTTTTCATGTTGAGAAGCTGATCAAAATTTGATTTTTCACCTTGTTTTCTGTAGTTCCCTCTATGTTGGTGGTTAAGTTCAGTAAACATTTTTAGTGCCTGCTATTTACTAGCCATTCTTATATCAGAGACTAACATTTATGTAGCTTTTACTGTGTGTTAGACATTATTTTGAGCACTGTATGTATTTTAATTAACTAAATTTTACACTATCCCTGTTGGGTGGGTACTGTTAGTATCTTCATTTAACCAAGGAGGAAAGTGAGGCACAGAGAAGTCTAGTGACTTGACAAAGGTTATACAGTTAGTAAGTGGTAGAGCGAGGATTTGAATGCAGGTTGTCTCCAGAGTCTATGATGTTAACAGTATCCTAGGCACAGAAGATGAATGAAATATTGTCTCTTCCCTCAACACAGCTTACCAGGCAGTATTTGAGGGTGTATTGATAAATTTACATGAAATTATTGTTATACTTTTGGTAATGAACTTTTGTTTTTGTTTTTAGGACGTTCAGTCAGAAGAAGGCTGCTATTGAAAGAGAGTATGCGCAGGTAAGCTCGGAAATGGAGGACTCCATCCTGGGTGTATGTCTTCTTTGGCTTATGGGCGTATGTGATTATCGGAGAGGAGCCTGGTGTCCCTGCATCCTCCTTTTCTTCTTATTTCTGCCTCTGTCACTTTGATCCCCCTTTTGCTCCATTTGAATCTTCTGATGAGGAGCTAAGTTGCACCTTATTACAAAGAAGGTTTTGAACCTTCAGGGAAAAGATAATATTTACAATATTTTAAAAGTATTTGCAAGTATAAATAATAAAGAATGTATTTTACAAGTATAGGTATTAATTCTCCCTTATATATCCCATTCTTTGCAGTTTTATGAAAGGTTAATTGTTGTTTTTGTTCAGTCAGGCATTTATTTCTCATTAGGTCCCTGTTGATAGAGAATGGTGTGCTCTCAGTGGATGGTGTGGTGCTATTTCTAGGGAAATTTAAGCATTTCTTTCTTTTATTTTAATTAGAATCATATTTGCTCCCAGACAGCTAAATGTGCCAGGAAGAAATTATGTTGATATGTCATTTTATGGCTATGTAAGATTTAAAACGACCCTTCCTGGTACAAAAACAGTTTAACGTAATTTGGAAATTTTGGCCCTTGTAAGCAATTACTTTCTTTGTGGAGTAGAATTCTAAAATTGATCCCTCCCCCCCAAAAATTATAAGGGTAGTATTTGTAACAAAATTTAAGAATACAGAAGAGCATTAGAAGTTATGTTTAATACCCAGGAAATGCTGAAAATGTTAACCACTATTGCTGCTATTGTTATATTTATTATAAAAAATGAAATTGGGGTGTGATTTTTTTTTGTCGTTTGTCAGGTTTTGATTTTAGTTTTATTCCACTTTTGTTGTAGTTACCCAAGTAGCTGTCTGTCTTTATTTGATAGAATTAGAAGAGAATTATCTGTTCCTTGAAAGCTAGAGAGACTCATTCATTCATTCATTGAGTCATTAGTTAGAGTGCTTATTATATATCAGGTACTTTACATAATGAATAGCATCAGTTCTAATATTAGTCTTGAACCTTTATTCTATACATATATAATAAATGTTAGTAATGATAGCTAACATTTATTGAATGTTTATATTGTTCCAGGCACTTTGCTGATTATTTTCCATATGTTATCTGGTTTAATCCCCTCAATAAACCTGTGAAATGGCGACAGTTATTATACCCTTTACAGATATGTTTCCATGCAGTACCTTAACTAGACTGTTTCCATTGGGATCTAAGTATATGTTCTACTTTTAAAATTTAATACAAAATACTAATTTTTGTATGATATATTCTTCTGTTACATGATTTAAAGGTTTAATAATCAAATAGGGTAAGTTCATGACTAAAAATGTAAAATAGTACATTAAATTGTATGAAAAGTAGCAGTCCCCTGCCCCAATTCCAGTCTCCTTTCTCAGAAAAAAGATTAAAAGTGGATGTCTATTTTGGTTCTCCTGGTGATAATTTCCATATCTTTAAATAATGTGTTTATAACAGATTCTTGATTTATCAACTCTAGACACTGCGTGATTACTTCTTATAATAAATGAGAAATTACCTTTCTAAGCCGTTCTTTTCCAGCCTACTCTTTCTAGTATAATTTGGCACTATTTTAATGCCTTTGTTATTTTTCTAACTCTAAATGATATCTTTAGACTTCTATCTCTTATTCAGTTAAATACATACATATATTTATGTTTTATATGTATAGATATATGTATGTATGTCTATATATGTATGTACATAGTACAGTGAAATTATGTTTTATGGAGCAGTCAAATTTACTTTTGAAAAATTTATTTAAATGTCTTTCAAGTAGGTTATATCTGGTTTTGTCTATATAATAATGTATGTAAACTGTATAAGGTACCTGATAATGTATGTTTCAAAATCTCACAGAATAATCATATTCAGAAATCTAAATGTTCCAGTGTCTCTTCTTGGATCACTTGAGCACATTTTTGGAGAGCCAGTTTGCAAACTCTCTTATTTGTCATATTTGCCTTTTAGATTGATTTTTCTCAGTTCTTCTTACTCTTCAATATTTTCCTCAATTGATTTTTCAATTTGTTTCTAAAGAATGTAGACAAAGCTATCTCTATGCTCTTCTTTGGTTGCCAAACAGTGTTTTTACTTCTCGACAATAGTAGAAAAACCCCTAAAATAATTGACATGTTCTTTCTATGGATTTGCCAGTGTGTTGTGATTAATTTCAGGTTTGTTATTGTATTCCCTGTCTGAGGACATACCCCCATTGGTGATAGGGTGTGGTCAGAGAGAACAGCTGTGCTGTTTAAACTATTTCCTTTTTCTTTCTTTCTCTGGCTCAGTGTAGAGTTGAAGTTTTGGGATGTAGATTTTTAAATTGAAATATAACATATATGCAGTAAGATGGACAAATCTTGAGTATAGAGTTTGATAATTTTTGTGGAGTGAACGCAGTCATATAACTACACCCAGATTAAGATTTAGCCTATTACCAGGGCCCCAGATGCATTCATTACTCATACCTTCTAGTGGTAACCAGTGTAATGACTTTTATCAGAATAGTTGTTACCTTTGGATTTCTGACTGTTTTTGAACTTAAATTAAATGGCATCATGTAGGATGTACTCTTCTGTGTCTGATTTCTTCATTCAGCATTAAGTTTTTGAGCTTCCTATATGTCGTGGCTTGTAGGAGTGGTTCATTCTTTTTCATTATGATGTAGTATCCACTGAATTATATATCACAATTTGCTTTTCCAGTTTACTGATTACTAAAATTTTAGTTGTTTCCAGTTTTGGATGATTTTGACTAATACTTCTAAGCAGAAGTTTTATGAATGTGTTTTGATGGACATATGGATGCATTTCTGTTAGGATCTAGGAGTAAAATTGCTGAGTCTTTGAGTATGTGTGTGTGTTCTACTTCAGTAGATGCACCGGTTTCCCACAGTGTGCCAGTGTGCACTCTCAGCAGCAATGTGCGAGAGTTCCAGTTGCTGCACGTCTTTGCCAACACTTGGTATCTCTAAAATGAGTGATATTTTGATGAAAGTATTATAGTACCTCATTTTCTTTTTAATAAGCTGTTAAAAAATTGAAGTATAGCATGTATACAGAAAAGTGAGCAGATTCTAAGTGTACAGTTCTGTGAAATTTCAAAGTGAACACACTGAGATAACTAGTACCAAGGTCAAGAAACAGAACATTCACACCACCCTGGAAATCCCTCTTGTTCCCTCGCTTTACCACCCTCACTCTCACACAAGTTTCCACTATACTGACTTTTTTTTCAATAGCCTTATCGAGATATAATTGACTCACAGTAAACTGCACAACTTACAAATTGATAAGATTTGGCATATGTATATACCTGTGAAACTCTCATCACAATGAAGATAGTGAACATGTCTGTAACCTCCAAAAGTTTCCTCGTGTCCCATTATAATCCCTCCCTTCCACTCACCCCTGCTTGATTCACTTTTCCCTATCATCCTCAGGCGACCACTAATCTACTGTCTATCATTGTAGATTAGTTTGCATTTTTTAGAATTTTAATTTAATTCTCTCTGATTGGAATCATACAGTGTGTACTCTGTCTTCATTCATTTAGCATAATTGTTTTGCAATATATCTATGTTGTTGTATGTATCAGTAGTTCATTTCTTTTTATTGCTGAATAGTAGTCCATTGTATGGATATACCACTATTTATTTATCCATTCATCTGTTGATGATCATTCGTTTCTATTTTTTGATATTATAAATAAAGCTGCTATAAACATTTGTGTGTGTACAGATGGTTTCATTTCTCCTAGGTAAGTACATAGGAATAGAATGACTACGTCATTTTTAACTTAAGTAACTGCCAGACTTTTCTAAAGAGGTGTACCATTTTACATTCCTACCAGGAGTATTTGAGCGTACCAGTTGCTCTGCATCCTCTCCAACACTGGCTATGATTAGTTTTTTCAATTTTAGATAGTGTAAAAGGTTATAGTCGTATTCATTTTGGTTTTATTTTGTATTTACCTAATAGCTAATGATGTTAAGCATTATTTTTCATGTTAATTTGCTCTCTGTATATATTCTTTGGTGAAGAGTTTGTTCAAATCTTTTGCTGATTTTAAAAATTGAGTGGTTTGTTTTCTTATTTATTTATTTTTAATTTTTTTTTTAATTTTTCCTTCTTCTTCCCAAAGCCCCCCAGTACATAGTTGTATATTTTTAGTTGTGGGTCCTTCTAGTTGTGGCATGTGGGACACCACCTCAGCATGGCCTGATGAGTGGTGCCATGTTCACGCCCAGGATCTGAACTGGTGAAACCCTGGGCCGCTGATGCGGAGTGTGCAAGCTTAACCACTTGGCCACGGGGCCAGCCTGTGTTAGTTTTTAAAACTTTTTATTATGAAACGTTTTTAAGCGTGTATGAAAGTAGAAGGAATTAGAATGAGGAATTCTTGTTAGCCATTACCCAGCTTCAACTATTACCAGTATGTTACCAAACTTGTTTCATTTATAGCTCACCATTTGCTATCCCTTGCTTGTTACTTTTTAAAAATACTTTTGTGAGGCATAATTTACATATTATTAAAAATTCATCCATTTTTAGTGTATAATTAAATGATTTTTAGTAAATTTATAGAGTTATGCAACCATCAGCACAGTCCAGGTTTAGAACATTTCCAGTGACCCAATGAGTTTCCTGTACCTGTTTGTGGTCAATCTCTGTTGCCTGAGGTAACCACCAGCTTTTTTGTTGTTGTTTATTTTATTTTTTTTATTGTGGTAACATCGGTTTATAAAATTATATAAATTTCAGGTGTATATCATTATATTATGATTTCTGTGTAGACTACATCATGCTCACCACCCAAAGACTAATTACAATCCATCACCACACATATGTGCGTTATCACCCCTTTGGCCCTGCTCCATCACACCTTGCCCTCTGGTAACCACCACTCCAATCGCTGTCTCTATATGATTGGTTTTTTCTTTTCTTTTTTTTAAGTGGGGAAGATTGGCCCTGAGCTAACATCTGTTGCCAATCTTCCTCCTTTTGCTTGAGTAAGATTGTTGCTGAGCTAACATCCGTGCCAGTCTTCCTATATTTTATGTGGGATGACGCCACAGCATGGCTTGATGAGCTGTGCTGGGTCTGCACCCAGGATCTGAACCTGTGAATCCCAGGCTGCTGAAACAAAGTAGGTGAACTTAACCACCATGCACTGGGCCAGCCCCTCTATGTGATTGTTTGTTGTTGTTTTTCTTCTGCTTATGAGGGAGATTGTACGATATTTGACTAACTTCTTTTGACTTATTTTGCTTAGCATAATACCATCAGGGTCCATCCATGTTGTCACAAATGGATGGATTTCATTGTTTCTTATGGCTGAGTAGTATTCCATTGTGTATATATACGACATCTTCTTTGTCCATTCGTTCCCTTGATGAACACCTGCGTTGCTTCCAAGTCTTGCTATTGTAAATAATGCTGTGCTGAACACAGGGGTGCATGTATCTTTACGTATTCATGTTTTCCTGTTATTTGGATAAATAACTAGCAGTGGAATAGCTGGATCATATGGTAGATCTGTTCTTAATCTTTTGAGGAATCTCCATGCCATTTTCCATAGTGGCTGCACCAGTTTGCACTCCCACCAGCAGTGTATGGGGTTCTTTTCTCTCCCCATCTTCTCCAACACTTGTTATTTCCTGATTTGTTAATTATAGCCATTCTGACGGGAGTGAGGTGAGATCTCATTGTAGTTTTGATTTACATTTCCCTGATAGTTAATGATGTTGAACATATTTTTGTGTGCCTCTTGGCCATCTGTATATCTTCTTTGGAGAAATGTCTGTTCAGATCTTTTGCCCATTTTTTAAATTAGGTTCTTAGTTTTTTTTGTTGTTGAGATGTATGAGTTCTTTATATATTTTGGATATTAACCCCTTGTCAGATATATGGTTTGCAAGTATCTTCTCGCACTTGTTAGGTTGTTTTTTCATTTTGTCAGTGGTTTCCTTTGCTGTGCAGAAGCTTTTTAGTTTGATCTAGTTCCATTTATTTACTTTTTCTATTGTTTCCCTTGCCCAGTCAGACTTGGTGCTTGAAAATATGCTGCTAAGACCAAAGCATATTAAGTTGAAAAGTGTACTGCCTATGTTTTCTTCTCGAAGTTTCGTGGTTTCAAGTCTTACATTCAAGTCTTTAATCCATTTTGAGTTAATTTTTGTGTGTGATGTAAGATAATGGTCTACTTTCATTCTTTTGCATGTGGCTGTCCAGTTTTCCCAACACCATTTATTTATTTATTTTTGCTAAGGAAGATTCTTCCTGAACTAACATCTCTTGCCAATCCTCCTGTTTTTGCTTGAGGAAGATTAGCCGTGAGCTAACATTTGTGCCAATCTTCCTCTATTTTTTGTACGTGGGACACCTCCGCAGCATGGTTGATGAGTGGAGTAGGTCTGTGCCCAGGATCTGAACCTGTGAACCCAGACCGCTGAAGTGGAGCATGTGTGACTTTAACCACTCAGCCACGGGGTGGGGCCCCCAACACCATTTATTGAAGAGACTTTCCTTTCTCCATTGTGTGTTCTTGGCTCCTTTGTTGAAAATTAGCTGTCCCTAGATGTGTGGGTTTATTTCTGTTCTCTTGATTCTGTTCCATTGATCTGTGTGTCTGTTTTTGTGCCAGTACCATGCTGTTTTGGTTACTATAGCTTTGTAGTATATTTTGAATATACTACAAATATATTTGTATATATTTGTATAAATACAATTTTTTTTTCCAGCTTTATTGTATAAAGCTGGAGTGTGATACCTCCAGCTTTGTTCTTTTTCCTCAGGATTCCTTTGGCTATTTGGGATCTTTTGTTGTTCCATATAAATTTTAGGATTCTTCTTTTTGTTTCTGTGAAAAATGTTGTTGGAACTTTGATAGGGATTGCATTGAATCTGTAGATTGCTTTAGGAAGTGTGGACATTTTAACTATGTTAATTCTTCCAATCCAAGAGCACGGAGTATCTTTCCATTTCTTTGTGTCGTCTTCAATTTCTTTCAACAATGTTTTATAGTTTTCAGTGGTTAAGTTTATTCCTAGGTATTTTATTCAACCATCAACTTTATGTCTCTATAAATTACCTTCTCTGTACATGTTATAAGACATACTCTTGTAGTATATAGTCTTTTCTGGCTTCCTTTACTTAGCAAATGTTTTTGAAGTTCGTACATGTTTTATCATATATCGGTAGTTCATTGCTTTTAATTGGTGAGTAGTATTTCATAATGCGGATGTATACTACATTTTGTTTACTCATTCACTAATTGATAAATACTTGGATTGTTTCCATTTTTGGCTATTATGTCTAATGCTGCTGTGGACATTCACATACTAGTCTTTATTTGCACATAAGTTTTCATAATTCTTGGGTATGTACCCAGGAGTAGAATTGTCAGGTCGTTTGGTAAGTTTATGTTTAACTTTTTAGGAAATGGACAAACTGTTTTCCAAACTGGCTGTACAGTTTTTCATCTTCAATAACAATGTATGAAGGTTCCAGTTCTTCCACGTCCTGGCCAATGCTTATTCTTGTCTGTCTTTCTAATTATAGCTATTATCGTGGCTATAATCATGATGAATAGTACCACTGTGAACATTCTTGTATATGTCTTTTGGTGATGATGAGTGTGGTCTGTTGAGTGTATACCCAAAGAGTGGATTTGATGTGTCATAGGGTATGTGTTATTCAGCTTTGGAAGATATCATGAAATGGTTTTCTAAAGTGATTATTCCAAGTTACACTCCTCCCAGCAGTGAATGAGAGTTATAGTTGCTTTAAAACCTTGGTTTTATCTGGTTTTCATTTTAGCTTTCTGTTCAGTATATAGTGGTAACGAATTATTGATTTGATTAGCATTTTCCTGATGACTAATGAAGTTGGACTTATCATATGTTGATGGGGCATTTGGATATCTTCTGTGGGATACTTGTTAAAGTCTCTTGTTAGCCTTTTTCTTATTGATTTATTGTGTTTCTTTACATGTTCTAGATTTGAATCCTTTGTCAGATGTATATATTACAGATATCTCTTCAGTCTCATGCAGAAATGTCATGTTTTGTGGCTTGCTTTTTTATCTAGTAATAGTTTCGTTTGATGAAAACAAGTTTTTAATTTTAATGAAAGCTAATTTATTTTCTTTTATAGTCAGTGTTTTTTATGTCCTATTCAAGAATTCATTGCTACCCTAAGGCCTGCCTATGGTGTTATGTAATGTTCTGGAATTTTTTTTTTTTTTTAAAGATTGGCCCTGAGCTAACATCTGTTGCCAATCTTCCTCCTTTTTTTTTTTCCTTCTCCCCAAAGCCCCCCAGTACATAGTTGTATATTCTAGTTGTAGCTCCTTCTAGTTCTGCTATGTGGGACGCCACCTCAGCATGGCCTGAGGAGTGGTGCTAGGTCCGCACCTGGGCTCTGAACCGGTGAAACCCTGGGCCACTGAAGTGGAGCATACAAACCCAAGCACTTGGCCATGGGGCTGGCCCCTGGAATTTTTATTTTTTAATCTTTCACATTTAGCTCTGTGGCCTATTTGAAGTAAACTTTTGTGTATGGTGTGGGATTGGGGTCAGGATTTCATTTTCTATATGGAAATCCAGTTGAGGCCACACCATATGTTGAAAAGTCTATCCCCCTACCCCTACCTCTGTATTGAAGTGATATTTTGTGGTAAATTAGGTAACTGTATATGGTTAAGTCTATTTATGGACTTTATTCTAGTCCACTAATGTATTTTTTGAAATCTTTTTGCCAATATTACATTGTTTTCATTATTGTAACTTTGTAATAAATCCTGATATCTGGAGTATAAGAGCCTTCACTAATCTTGGCCATTTATATTTTCATATACATTTTAGAATCAGTTTGTTTATTTCCCGAACATGCTGGCTGGCATTTTGATTAAGATTGCTTTGAATCTTTAGGTCAGTTTGGGGAGAATTGACATCTTAATATTGAGTCTTCTAAACCATGAACAAAGCTATTTATTTAGTTCTTCTTCAACTTTTCTCAGGGTTTCCACTATTTTAAATACACCATCTCGTTCATGGAAACCTCCATTTTGTTGGAGACCTCTTTTCTTGAGCCTGTAGCCTCTTGTTTCAACCTGACTTTTCTCTGTGATTGCTGTATTGCTCTTATTTGAATATGTTTCTCTTTCTTTCTTGTGTTGGATTCATCAGTTCTTGGGTCTTATTTTTCTTCTTGATTAGTTTACTCCATTTTTTGTGTGTGCGAACTATTTCATGCAGTAATTTCCTAAGAGGCTTTTATATTTGTATTTATTATTTCACTGTGATTTCATAAAATTTTATGAAGAACAGGCTTTGAGCACACAGAATACTAGAAGTCCCTGATATGATTTTAAAGAGCTGCATAGTTTCCTTCATATGGATATTACAAAAGTGAAAGATATTTTTTGTAGAAGATTTTGGAAATCACATAGAATGAAAAAAGTCATCTGTCCCACCCCCCATCTTATAGAGTTTGCGATTATTAATTAATGTTCTATAATATAACTTTACAGTTTTTTCTATGAATACATATACAATTTCAATATATTGAGTGGTTTTATTTAAAATTCATAAATATATTGTTTTGTTCACTGTATCCTTTCTTTAGTTACAATATTTTATGAACATCTTTCCTTCTATATCATCACTGAAATAACTGCATATTACAATTTGGGATAATTATGTTTTGTTTTATTTGGTATACCATTTATTTAACTAGTATTTTATTGGTATTTAAGTTGTTTCTAGTTTTACTTTTTTTACTATAAGCAATGTTATACTGAACTGTTTTGTATTCATCTCTGATTATTTCCTTGTGCCAGTTCCTATAAGTGAAATTTCTGGGTCAGAAAATATGTACGTTTTCAAGGCTTTAGTAGTATTACTGAATGCACTGTAAAAAATAGTTATTTATGTTCCCAGCAGCAGTATATGAGAGTGTCTGTTTCCTGAGTTATTGCTGCTGTTAGATGGTATTACTTAAAACATTTTTGGGCTTAATTTTTTTAGGAGAAATTTGCTATTTTGTTTTATTTTTAAAAAATTCTATTTAAACTGTGTGTAACACTGTGCTTTCTTTATCACTTGCTTGCGTTTATGAAAGAACTCTTTCAGAATTAATTAGAAGTGATATTTTAAAATTCACCTATCTCTTGGCTATATTTAAAAAAGGAAATAAAAGTGTAATAAGTGGTATGGTATTTCTAAAATGTTTTCATATTTTGACTGACTTCTCTGAATAAGTTTTAGAATCAGAGCCATTAATTTCCTTGTTTTCCACACTATACAGTGGTCCCTTGGTATCGGGCGATTAATTCTAGGACCCCATCCCCCACACTTTGATACTAAAATTAACGGATGCTCAAGTCCCTTACAAAAATCGGCATAGTATTTGCAAATAACCTACACTCATCCTCCCGTATACTTGACATTGTCTCTAGATTAGTTGTAATATCTAATACAATGTAAATAGTTGTTATACTGTATTGTTTAGGGAATAAAGACAAGAACAAAAGTCTGTACATGTTCAGTACAGGCGCAACCATCTTAGGCCTTTTGATCGGGATTGGTTGAATCCTCAGAGGCAGAACCTGTGGAGGGTCGAATGTGTCGCCTCTGTACCACTTAGTGTATTAGTAACGCAGCATTTTTCTTCCCCAAGCCCTGAGCTAACATCTGTGCCAGTCTCCCTCTATTTTGTATTTGGGTTGCCTCCACTAATGAGTGGTGTAGGTCCACACCCGGGATCCTAACCTGCAAACCCAAGCAACTGAAGCAGAGTGTGCCAAACTTAACCATTACACCAGGGCACTAGCCCACAGCATTTCTTAACAGAGTATCCCAGTATTGCCTCCAGGAATTTTTACTCTTTACTGATACCACTTTCCAAGTTTTCATGCAGGAAGTTTCTTGACTTTAGCAGACAGCATCAGTGGAAGATTTTCAGACAACAGTCAAATGGTCCTTAAATGTTTGTTGTTGGGAATGTCTAGGAGTTGCAGTTGTCTCCTTAAGCAAAAAGAACAACTACCAAATTCTCATATATGCTGAAGTGACTTCTCTGACCTTTTTTTTGACTTTGACTTTGTGACCTCTTTTTACTTGGCTTCTCTGAACTTTGTTTTTTTCCTTCATTTTTGAAAGAAGAATGATGACCACTTTTTCCTCTCTTCTCAGGCTAGTTCTGGAGACCACATGTACTAATGAGTATGAAAATGCTTCCCAATCTATGTGTACACACATAAAATGGTCTTTACTGTGTTAGATAGTTTTCCTTATTTCTGTAAATTGTTGTAACCTAGCTTTGTTAGATAATGGATTTCTCTAGTAGAAAGAGAGTGATGAATTAAATTTGGGGACCTATGCATGTATTATTAGAAATTCTAAGTCCCATTTCTCTGGGAAAAAGTATGAGGTAAGGTAATGGTAATTGACCTTCTTGCCTTTGGGAAAGCACTGTAAAAACTCTCCCAGTACGAGAACATTTACTGTTTCATTAGGATAACTACTTAACCTTTTTATTGTGCCAGATCTTTTAAGCCATCTCTTTAAGTCTTTTAAAATACAACTTTAACTCAAATTTTATAATAGAAATCCATACAACAGGATTAACTTTATGCAAATTTTATTTATAATACAGGTTATCTAAAATGTATCTATAACTAGAATCAAGAACAGTTACTACTTTGAGCCATAAGAGATTTACAAAATGAAATTTCCGTTGTGTTAACTAGCTTTGGGTTTTGTAATTTTTTACTGAATTGAATTGAAATATAAAGAAACATTTTGACCTAATGACCTTTTTGAGGAAACATATGAAGAAACATAATGACCTAATGACATTTTTCCTCTAACTTTTTATTTGGAAAAACTTCAAATCTGCAGAAATATTTAAAGACTAATATACTGAAGAATGGTATTAATTTCCTCTGTATTAGCCAATTATTAACATTTTGCCACATTTACATATGTAGCTACACATATTGTTTCTAAGCTAGACTTTTTGAAAGTAAGCTGGATCCATCATGATACTTCTCTTCTACATACTTCACTTTGCATCTTCTCAGAACACTTTCCAGAATAACTATAATGTCATTATCACACTCAGATAATAAAAATAATTCTATAATATCATCTATTATGTAGAGGATATGATTTATACTCAGACTTCCTCATTTATTCCCCAAATATCTTTTATAGCTGTTTCTCCAAGATCCAGTAAGGTTTATACATTGCATTTAACAGATATGTCTCGTGATTTTATTTAGACTATTTTCTTTACCTTTATTTTTCCATGACATTGACTTTTTGAAAAATTGTAGAATTATGGAATACTTTGTAGTTGGAATTCTTTTGGGTTTTTTCGTCATGATTAGATCTAGGTTAAATATTAGTAAAAATACTACATAGATGATGTTGGCCTAATGAGATTTTATAGTTTGTTTTGGCGAATTTGGTAGATTAGAACACAACATCAGTGACGTTGCCAATTTTCAAGCCTGATTGAATTTATAACAATGATAGTAGATTCCAATCATTTCTCAATTTCCAAAATTGTCTCAAACCATTTCTGTATTTTTTGCTATATCACGTTTTCCTGCTGCTCTAAAAAAATAAAGTTTTGGGGCCAGTGCCATGGCCGAGTGGTTAAGTTCACATGCTCCGCTTCGGCGGCCCAGAGTTTCACCAGTTCAGATCCCAGGCATGGACGTGGCACCTCTCGTCGGGCCATGCTGAGGTGGCGTCCCACACAGCACAACCAGAGGCACTCACAACTAGAATATACAACTATGTACTGGGGGCACTTTGAGGAGAAGAAGAAAACAAAAGAAAAAGAAAAAGAATGAAGTTTTATTACTTTAAAGTATTTAGAAGGCATAATTGGAGGAAAATCAAACATCTGAGAATTTGTTTTAATTTTAAATTATACATTTCAGTTTAAGCCATTAAATTTTTTTGAATGTAGAAGTCTGTATACTCTTAACTGTTACATTTACACACATTTTAAAATCGTCTGAAAATTAGAGCACTTGTCATTATTTCAAGAATTTCCTTTAGAGAGGCTGCTGCTTGTTAAATTGAAAGTATGTGAATCATCTTTGTTACCAACTGTCTAATGACACTAATATAAGCTTCCTTTTCGGAAAGTTCCATAGTTTTGGCTATTATTTGTCATTTGTACATCATCAAAATAGTTAAGACTATTTAAATTCTCCAAAATGAAATGAAACTGCAATTTATATGAATGACTACTTTGAACTTTTTATTTCCTCTGTCAATTTTAGCAGTCTTAAAATGGTCTTTAAAAATAAGGTGGTTGTGTTTTGGTTCCTTCTTAATATTTTTGTCTGGTAGTTCGTCTCTGTTGGGAGCTCAGTCTTAGGAATGTTTATATTTCCTTAGTTAGACCATAGATGAATAAGAATCTATGCTCTGGAAGGATTTACTACATTTAATTTTTTATAAAATACTATTTTAAAATTAGAAGTTTATTTTAAGATATACCAGTTTTTGTGTGTTGAGAAAATATTTGTTGAGCACTCTTCTAGGTACTGTGGATATGGCACTGTTCAAAAAAGAGAAAAAAAAAGTCCTAGCATTTATGGAGCTTACATTTTATGGTTGTATGTTGTCTTCCAATTAAATATATTAACTTTTTTCTCTTCAGAGCCACTGATATGGCATTGTAGTCAATTGGAAAAGAATGACTTTTGTGGAATTATTACTGGTGGTGTGTGTTGTCATCCTTTATAGAAAGGATTGATTGGCCAGAAAGATTGAGTATCATTTGTGAGATTTAGATAGCATACAGATGACCCATCCCAGTTGAAAAGTGTCATAAAGGACAATAATTCAAGTGGGATTGATCAGATGACAGCAGTTTGAAAAATAATATCTTAAGCACATGCAAAGGAAACTTGTAATACGTTTTTAGTGGAATGTTAGAAGAAAGAAAGAAAATAATATCACAGAACCTTATTTACACTTGAAGGGATTTGAGCCCTGAACTTTTTCAAATTGCTTGGTACTTTCAACTTCCTAAAAGAGTGTTAATATTTTATTTTTAAGCGTGGTGTGTAAAATTCACTTTGTAATTCCCCAGAAATAACAGATGTGTTGCATATCTATTTTTATAAACAAAACAAATGAATCTCTGAAAACACAGAAGCCATGTAAGAGTCGTGAAACGTTAAGTATGAGGGTAAAATCAAGTCTGGCTCTTGACTGCAGTTAGCTAACCACTGAAGTGTTGATGAAATCATTTGCAATACTCAAACTGAAATTGCTAAAGGCAGGTTCTGTGTATTAATATACTTCCTGTAGTCTTTGGCAGAATGCTGCTAGTGAAGGGAGGATACAAAAGGTTACTGTGGCTGGAGAGAAAGAGCAGGAAAAGGTTGTGGACTTTAAGGGCGGCTCCTTGCCTAGGGACAAACACGGAGAAAACATAGACGCCGTGTCAAATAGCCTGTGCTATCCCACTGTCGCAGCTAAAGTTTTTGCTATTTTTATTCTTTTAAGAAATAAATTTATGAAGAGTTGGGCGTACTACCCAAGAAGTTAGTGTTATGTGTACTTGGTGAGATTCTTTTTTTGGTAAATTTCATCAGCATAGAAGTTTAAAATGTAACTTAGTTTAGGGGCCAGCCCCATGGCCAAGTGGTTAAACCGGCTTGCATCTGGGGCATGGACCCACTCCACTCATCAGCCATGCTGTGGAGCCATCCCACTTGCAAAGTAGAGGAAGACTGGCATAGATGTTAACTCTAGGGCTAGTCTTCCTCAGGCAAAAAAAACGAAAGAGGAACAGATCCTGGCAATGGCTGTTAGCTAAGGCCAATCTTCCTCACCAAACAAACAAAAAAATAATTTAAGAAATGTAACTTAACTGTATGCAGTTATTAGCTTTCTGGCCGTTGCTATTAAAGAAGTATGGGTAAAATTATTTGAAATGGTGGATTCTGTACTTGGAGCTTTCCTTTCTGCCAGTCCCATCCTATAGAACAATAACTATAGTGAGAGAAAGTTGAGGGTTATTTTCAGTGTTCATGTTGATACTTATTTTTAAAGGTTATTTTACTTTATTTTTGAATTCCTTAGCTTGCAACAATGATTGAAAATATCTTTGGGGAGAAGAGCAGACTAATTTTTTTCTCAAAATATCTTATATAGTTTGATTTTTAAAGTTAAAAAAATTAAAAACGATTCAAAGAAAAAATGGTGGATACAAGTAAATAATAGTGTTCTTGGGCACATAGATTTGCTAGTAAGTTTGTCTTGTCATGGCTGTTCTGTAGCACACATCTTAAAAGAATGAGTGAAAATCATTGCTTTTGCTGCTCCCATTCTTTTCCTCCGCAAATCCTTCATTTGTATTAATGAACTTAGTGTTAGGCAAGGATAAAACAGGGACTAGATAGAGGGGAGAGTTCAGACTAGAGCTATGGAGTTTGAACCTTTTTCTGTGATAACATGCCCCCCTCCAACCCCCCACCTCCTTTTTCACAGGACATACTGGTTTGCACATGTCTTCACTCATTTGTTCTTTGCCTGGTCATACTAGTTGAGTTTGGCTCCCCCTGCTCCAACCACTGATCAAAAACCATGATTTTTTTTTTAATACGTCCTCTATCTCAACCTCTCTATGTAACTTTCAGTTTACGTTATGGACTCTTAACTTTCTCTATGTTATAGGTTAAACAGCATATATTGAGATATTTTGTGTTAGGCACTGTTCTCAGCACTTTACATGCATTAACTCATTTGTATTTCCCCAGTAACCCTTTGGGGGTAATTACTATTATTCTCATTTTATAGATGTGCAAGTGAAGTAAAGTAACTTGCTCAGAGTCTTCTGTCCTCTGCTCCCTCCACTCCCTTCTCTTCAAATAATCTAGTTCTGGGCACATTTTGAAAGAGACATTGGCAAACTAAAGTGCATCCAGAAGGAGATGACCAAGGATAGTAGTGCGCTTGGGAATCATGCTATTTGGGAAAATGGTTGAAGAGACTGCAAATGTTCAACAGCCTGCAGTATAGATTTTGTGTGCATGTATGTGGATTGAATCTGACTAATTTTGTGTAACTCTGAAGTGCAGAACTAGAAACAAGGAGTAGAAAGATCACGATGACAAAAGGTGTTCTCTAGTTAGAACAGATCCAGAATGGAAGGGGTTGTGTCTTCAAGAAGTGTTGAAGTAAAGTAATTGGTAGACTTTTTGTTTAATATTCCTCACTTCTTGTAGTATTGTAGGACAAATAAAACATTTGGGAAGGCTTTTTCTGTCTCATGGGTGCCAGTTTGCAACCTCTGATTTAATTGTTCTAGGTTTTATTTCTGAATCAAACTGAATTCTGAGTTTTTGGACTACATTGTTTTCGCTCCCAGCAGAACCGCTTTCACTGAGGTAATGTTTAGACATCAGAGAGTCACTGTTCACTTAATAATTTGTTCAATCTCAATCTTTTAAGAATTCAACGACATTTATCAAGCACATGCTTCATGACTAGCGTGAACTAGGTGCTGGGGATGTGAAGAGGCTGAATTATATGAGTTTGTGTGTTCAGAAGGTTGGGATATATGTTGGTTAGTGCCAGAAAGTTACCAAGTAATACAAGGAGTGGTGTGATCATGAAGCTGAGGAACAGGCAGGAGCTGTGTCATATAAGAGCCTTATAAGAAATAGCCTGATGAAATGGACTACATTTATTGTAGGGATATTATTGTTGATATTGCCTCCCACATCATTAACAGACCATTCATTATATGAAAGTTTGGAATATTTTGTTTAGTTCTAATAGTATTTTTGTGGAATCTTTAGAATTTTTTACACATAAGATCATATCATTTGCAAACAGAGATAATTTTATTTCTTCCTTTCCAGTTTGGATGCCTTTTATTTACTTTTCTTGACTAATTGGTCTAGCTAGAACCTCTAGTACCATGGTGAATAGAAGTGGTAGAAGCAGGCATCTTTGCCTTGTTCCTGATCATTGAGGAAAAGACCTTTCACCATTGAGTATGGTGTTCACTGTGGAGTTTTCCTATATGGCTGTTACTACGTGGAGGTGTATTATTCCTTCTATTCCTAGTTTGTTGAATGTTTTATGAAAGGATGTTGGATTTTGTCAAACACTTTTTCTGCATCAATTGAGATGATCATGTGCTTTTTTCCCCCTCATTTTGTGTTGATGTGGCATATTACATTGATTGATTTTTGTTTGTTGAACCATCATTGCATTCCAGGAATAAATCCTACTTTGTCATGATTGTAATCCTTTTAATGTGCTGCTAAATTCTGTTTAGTAGAATTTGTTTGAGGATTTTTGCATCAGTGTTCTTAAGGAATATTGGTCTGTAGTTTTCTTTCTTGTGGTGTCTTTGTCTGGCGTTGGTGTCAGGGTGATGCTGGCCTCATAGAATGAATTAGGAAGTGTTGCCTCCTCTTCAATTTTTTGGAAAAGTTTGAGAAAGATTGATATTACAGTCATGCACCACATTAACAATGTCTTGATCAACGATGGACCACATATGTAATGGTGGTCCCATAACATTGGTACTATATACCCTAGTTGTGTAGTAGGCTATACCATCTAGGCTTGTTTAAGTACACTCGGTGATGTTTGCACAATGATGAAATCGCCTAATGATGCACTTCCCAGAATGTATCCCTGTCTTTAAACAACATATGGCTATAGTTCCTCTTTAAATGTTTGGTAGAATTCACCAATGAAGCCATCAGGTCCAGGGCTTTTCTTTGTTGGGAGAGTTTTGGTTGCTAATTCAGTCTCCTTACTGTTAAAGGTCTATTCAGACTTTCTGTTTCTTTGTGATTTAGTCTTGGTAGATTTTGTGATTCTAGAAATTTGTTTATTTCATTTAGGTTATCCAATTTGTTGACATACAGTTGTTCATAGTACTCTCTTATAATCTTTTTTCTTTCTGTAGAACTGGTAGTAAGGTCCCCACTTTCATTCTGATTTTGCTAATTAGAGTCTTCTCTCTTTTTTTCTTAGTCTTTCTAGCTTAAGTTTTGTCAATTCTGTTGATCTTTTTAAGAAGCAACTTTTGGTTTCTTTGATTCTCTCTTTTTATGTATCTTTGCTCTAATCTTTATTATTTCCTTCTTTCTGCTAGCTTTGAGTTTAGTTTGTTCTTCCTTTTCTAGTTTCTTAAATTGTAAAGTTGGGTTGTTGATTTGAGATCTTTCTTGTTTTTTAACATAAGCATTTATCGCTGTAACATTTCCCCTTAGCACCATTTTTCTGTGTCCCATAATTTTTGGTATATTATGTTTTCATTTTCATTCATCTCTAAATATTTTCTAATTTCTCTTAGGATTTATTCTTTGACCCATTAGTTGTTTAATAGTATGCTGTTTAATTTATACAATTTTGTGAATTTCCTAGTTTTCCTTTTTTAAATGATTTCTAACTTCTTCCCATTGTGGTCAGAGAAGATACTTTGTATGGTATCTATCTTTTAAAATCTATAGAGACTTAATTTGTGGCCTAACATATGGTTTGTCTTGGAAAATATTCCACGTGTACTTGAGAAGAATGTCTATTCTGTTGATGGGTAGAGTATCCTGTATATGTCTGTTAGATCTAGTTAGTTTATTGTATTGTTTCAGTCTTCTGTTTCCTTACTTATCTTCTGTCTGGTTGTTCTATCCATTATTGTGAGTGGGGTATAGTTGGAAGTCTCCAACTATTATCATAAAACTGTCTAATTCTCCCTTAAGTTCTGTCAGTTATTGCTCCATATATTTTGATTCTGTCGCTAGGTACATAAATGTTTATAACTGCTATATATCCTTACTGTGTTGGAATGTTAATTAATATATAATATTCTTCTTTGTCTCTTTTAACTTTTTTTGATTTCAAGTTTATTTCGTTTGATATTAGTATAGCCATCTCTGCTCTCTTTTGGTTACTATTTGCATGGAATATCTTTTTCCATCCTTCCACTTTCAACCTGTTTATGTCTTTGGATCTCAAGTGAGTCTCTTGTAGACAGTGTATAGTTGGATTGTGTGTTATCTATTCTGCCAATCTCTCTCTTTTGATTGGAGAGTTTAATCCATTTATTTTTAAGTAATTACTGATAAAGAGGGACTTACTTCTATCATTGTGCTCTTTGTTTTCTATATGCCTTATAACTTTATTGTCCCTCATGTCCTGCATTCTTTTGTGTTCAGTTGATTTTTTTGTAGTGAAATTTGTAGTTTAAATTCCTTTCATGTATATTCTGGAGCTGTTTTCTTTGTGCTTACCAAGGGGATTAAGTAAGGCACAGTTGACTTTCCGTTGGATTTCTGTGTATAGAAACAAAGGGGATTAAATAAGGTGCAGTTGACTTTTGGTTGGATTTCTGTGTATAGAAACAAAGTTTTGGTACAACAAGTGGCTACTTTATTAAGATTTCTCATGTTAGTCAAGGTTTACTTGAGAGTATGGTAAACATGTTGTCAGTTCTTTAGCTGTGAGTTTTCATTGTCTTGGAAAGAGAATCAGTGCTATCAGATTTCCAGAATTTTGAAAGTATTGGCTGTTTAAAAAACACATAGAAAGATTTTAATAAGATTCATCATGAGTTAGTTTGTCAAGACTTCATTTTGTACTAGGATGTATAAAACTTGAATTTTCATCAACCAAAAGCTAGTTTTGCTTCTCTTAACCATGGAAAGAGGAGGAAAAATATTGGTTGACCTTCAGCAAACTAAACCTAGTGTAAGGCAAAACTGGAGAGGGGAGCAGGGATTGGGGAGCATGCTTCATTTTTAGGGATGGTAATATCTGACATTTATGTTTATAGTTTATGCATCCACTGAAGTGCAGTGTTGATGGCTTGCTATTATCTGACGATATTTTCTGTAGCCTTCCCTACCACTTTTTAACCTTAAAAGAAGACCCTAGAAATTAATTTTAAAAAGAAGAAAATAACTTTATCATGTGAAATATCCTTTTCTATTATGGGGTATATTTACTTATTTTTAAAAATAAAATAGTTTATATTTAAGGTGTACAACATGATGTTTTGATATACATATACAGAGTGAAGTGATTACTACAGTCAAGTTAATTAACATATCCATCTTCTCATAGTTACCTGTATATTTTATATATAAATATATAAACATATAAAGAAATATGTTATAAATGTAAATAAGTACATAAAATATATATTTTTATATTTTATAGCTATATATATATAAAAGTGTTCAGGTCCTTTGCCCATTTTTTAATCAGTTGGGTTTTTTTTGCTATTGAGTTGTGTAAGGTCCTTATATATTTTTCGTATTAACTCCTTTTCAGATATTATGGTTTGCAGTATTTTCTCCCAATCTGTAGGTTGCATTTTTATTTTGTTGAGTGTTTCCTTTACTGTGCAGAAGCTTTTTAATTTGATATAGTCCCACTTATTTATTTTTGCTTTTGTTGTCTAAGTGTTTGGTGTCATATCCAAAAAATCATTGAAAGGCTAATGTCAAGGAGCTTTTGCCCTATGTATTCTTCTGGTAGTTTTACAGTTTCAGGTCTTATATTTAAGCCTTTAATCTATTCTGAGTTGATTTTTGTGTGTGGTGTAAGATAAGATTCCAATTTCATTGTTCTGCATGTGGATATCAAGTTTTCCTAACACCATTTATTGAAAATTCGAAACTATCTTTTCTCCATTGTGTATTCTTGGCAAGCTTTTCCAAGAGTACTTGACACTATATGTGCGGCTTTATTTCTGGGCTCTCTTTTCGGTTCCATTAGTATATGTGTCTTCTTTTATGTCAATACCATACTGGTTTTTTTTTTTTTAATGTATTTATCTATTTTTGAGGAAGTTTAGCCCTGAGCTAACATTTGCTGCCAATCTTCCTCTTTTTGCTGAGGGAGACTGACCCTGAGCTAACATCCGTGCCCATCTTCCTCTACTTTATATGTGGGATGCCTACCACAGCATGGCTGTCAAGCAGTGCCATGTCTGTACCCAGGATCCGAACTGGCGAACCCCGGGCCGCTGAAGCGGAACGTGTGCACTTAACCGCTGCACTACCGGGCTGGCTGAATACCATACTGTTTTGATTACTGTAGCTTTGTAATATATTTTGAAATCGGGAAGTGTGACGCTTCCGCCTTTGTTCTTCTTTCTCAAGACTGCTTTGGCTGTTCGGGATCTTTTTTGTTTTCATATGAATTTTAGAATTGTTTTTTCTATTTCTGTGAAAAATATCATTGGAATTTTGATAGGGATTGCCTTGAATCTGTAGATCACTTTGGGTAGCATGGACATTTTAACAATATTAGTTCTTCCAACCAATGAATATGGAATATCTTTCCATTGATTTGTATCTTCAGTTTCTTTCATCAGCATTTTGTAGCTTTTGGTGTAGAGATCTTTCACTTCCTTTTTATTCATTTTATTCTTTTTTATGCTATTGTAAATGGGATTGTTTTCTTGATTTCCCTTTTGGATAGATTGTAGTTGGTGTAAAAAAAAGCAACTGATTTTTGTATCCTGCAATTTTACCGAATTCATTTATTCTGACAGTCTTTTTGTGGAGTCTTCAGGATTTTCTACATATAGTATCATGTCGTCTGTAAGCAGAGGTAATTTTACTTCTTCTTTTCTGACTTGGATGCTTTTTATTTCTTTTTCTTGTCTGATTACTCTTGCTAGTAGTTCCAGCACTACACTGAATAGAAGTGGTGAGAGTGGGCATCCTTATGTATGTAAGTTATGTATATAACTTTTTATCATGTGTTGTCCTAGTAGTATTAAAATAAAGAATCTAGTGAGTTTGATTTTTAGGTGATTGATGGGCAAATTGTGATGACATCCAGTTATACTAAGGTAACACTGAGTATGTTACATTTGAGATTGTCCATTTTTGACTGAGTATTGGTGTAAGTAGTATACTATATAGTGCCTGATTTTCAGAGCCCTTTGTGCAGTAGTAACTTCAGATATTAATGCCAAGTTGCTATGGCATAAGCCTGACTGATTTTATGACATTAAAAAAAATGTTTCAAAACCTTTTAAAAATGCAAAATTGGCAGTCCTGGAGGCTCCAGTGCCTCAGGCCCCTCTTAGCTTCCTTGAGGGCTGAGGAATTCCTGTTCTCTTTATAGCCATAGTCGTGCAATACATTATTTGGGAAGTTCTGATTTAAAGAGTTAAGAGCTGAGCCTGATTTAGGTTAGGAGATGTATGGAACCCTTTGAAAATGAGTTTGGTTGATGATAGATAAACTGAGAGTCTTGGATATCATGTGGTGACTAATAAAAGGGAAATCGAGGCAAAGTGGAATAGTCCTGATGGCCATGTAGAGAGAGTGAATATTCAGTCATATAGACGTTTTATTCTTCCTTCCTTCCTTCCTACCTACCTACCTACCACACACCCTCTATAATAAAGTTGTCCAGAGAGGGCCCACCTCTATTGGCTGTGAAGGCAGGAAGCAGGCGGGTGACCTGAGAGCCTCCACAATTGCCATCGTAAGGAAATACTGGTGTGGAATGCTTTAGGCTTCTCTTATGGGGGGAATCGCCTGACCTTTCTTTTTTCTCTTGTGATTCTCTAACTTCTGCTTTGTTTCTCCTTGTGGCCTCAGTATTTATGCTTGGAACCCATATATTGTGTCCTAGGTACTGTGCCAACCACTTAAAGACAGTATTTCATTTAATCCTTAATAATAAAATAAAAACACTACAGGGGTCCTTCTGCCTTTCCCTGGGTAGCTTCAGTATGTCTTTCAAGATGCAGATCAAGTATCAAACTATTTCAGGATTTTGTTACCTCATCTGTTGCTGCTCAGTCTGGATTTGATAGCTTCTAAGTGCGCTCCAGTAGTACTTTTTTGTGCCTATCAGTCACTGATTGTTTTATTCTAGCCCTCTTCTCCACCCATTTTGCATAGTCTCTGGGATGTGTTAAATGCTTGGTGAATGTTTATTTAATGAATGAACAAATGGAGAAATGCAGTTTCAGATTTTGAGAATGATGGTAATCTTTAGGTGAAATTTGTCCCATTTGAAAATGTGTTAAAATTGATTCATTTTAGCAAAACTGAAGAGACAGATCTACTAAAGTAGTAGTTTTTTGCTGTGAACATCGATGACTTTTAGGATGTGGGGAGACAAAAAGTAATTTTTTAAAAAACTACATTCCTTGAGGATGAACAGTGTTCTTCACTAACGCCCGTATTCCCTATTGGTGAGAAACAACTGGTATAAATCAAATAGCAATTTGTTTTTATCCAAGAGATTTTAAAGATGGAGACCATCTGTTTACTTTAGGCATAGTTTCACAGGGTGTTTATACCTTGGCTGTTAAGTCCAGAAACTCTATTTTATCAGTTTATCCAGAAGGACTCTCCCAGTAAAACTAACAAGACACTTAATCTATTAATTTGCAATAGGAGACTTATCTGGTCAGGATAGTTATCTTTAAGGCACTCAGGAAGCAAGCTCATGGATCAAAAGATTGCCTAGTAAGCATTGAATTTGAACTGAGGGAGTGAGTTCAGTGTTCTTTTGAGGGGGGGACTTGTGATTAGGTTTTAAAAAAATTTTGGTAAAATATATATAACATAAAATTTACCATTTTTAAGTGTACAGTTCAGTGTCATCATGTACATTCACAAGCTGTGAAACCATCGCCAATATTCCCAGAATGTTTCCATCACTCCAAACAGAAACTCTCTCCTCATTAAACAATATCTCCTCCTTCTTCCCTCCTGACATTGTCCAGTCTACTTTTGTCTTTATGAATTCTCCTGTTCTAGATGTTCATATAGGTGGAATCATACAGTATTTGTCCTTTTGGAGTTAAGTGATCCTGAAGGATAGTTTATTTCTCTACTCTAGGCATTGTCCAAGTAGTGGTTTCCAAACATATTTTGACTGTCTGTTACATCTACAAAAAATTAAGTGATGTATGTGTATGTTTATTTTTCAATTACAGATGTGCTCTGTACTAATATATTGTGTGCATTATGAAATATGCATACAAAGTTAAAGAATGAAATAGATATTATTTTGAAATATATTGTCAATTGATATCTTTTGATGGCTTCTTGCTGTCATTAGCTTTTATCTCAAGGCATAAACTTCCAATTGTCTAATTTCTTGTCAGATTTTATCTGATGGTCATTCTGTCTATTTTACATTGTTGTTGATAAAGAGCTCTTTGTATAGTTGGGAAGTGTTAGGTCTGTCATTTGCATGTATTTGAATTATTAGTATTTACTTAAGTCTGTGTTTTTTTAATTGGAATCTTACAAAGCCCAGCTATCCATTTTTTGAGGGTCAGTCAATTAAAATAATATTAAATCCACGAATGGATTCAACCAGGTACATGTACACTGCTGTATGTTTAAATGCTTTGAAAGTGAGTGCATGAATGAAGATGCTAGGATAACTCCTCTGTGCTGTAGAACATCCTTTCCTCCTCAGAATCCCTTGTGTACTATATGTGGCATGTGACCATCTGATACTCCGTCCAAGTCAGGAGTGGGGTGGGATGCGCCAAAGGCATATCTGTGCTTAAGTGTTAATACCCTTTAACTGCTTTATTTTTTGATAAAATTAAATACCAGTAGTTCAAATATTGTCTTTCTATGTCCATGTGGATTTATTTGCGTACTCACATGGAATGTGTTCACCTCAGTTTCACTGCTCTAAGGCTATGATCTGGTCATCTAACACCTTTTCCCTGGAATGACTTGGTTAACCATCATTAATTATTTTATAGTTTTATCACAGAAGTAGAAGCATTATGACATCAGGCTAGATCAATAATAATATCCCTGTGTAGATTCCACTTTTCTTCCTCAAGATGCAAATTAGATATGTTGTTAGATTTGCTAAAAACCGTGGTCTCATCAATAATAAGTTTGAAAGTTTACACTGAGATAAGTAAAATAAGACCTTTGCTCTCAAAGAGCTTATAATAATTTTCAAAAGTTTCAGTTTAAGGGGGTGAATTTTTATTCGCTTATTCTCTGAAAATAAGATTTTGTAACTTTACTGAGTTAAATAGTATCACCCCAAAATTCATGTCCTCCAGAACCTGTGAATGTGACCTTATTTGGAAATAGGGTCTTTGCAGATGTGATCAAGTTAAGATGTGGTTGTACTGGATTAGAGTAGGCGCTAATTCAGTGACTGATGTCCTTATGAGAAGAGGGAAATCTAGACAGAGAGACGCACAGAGAGGAGAATGCCAAAAATTCTCTGATGGTGGAGGCAGAGACTGGAGTGAAGAATCTACAAACTGAGGAATGCCAGGGATTGCTGGCAACCCCCAGAAGCCGGTGGAGAGGCACAGAGCATATTCTTCTTCAGAGCTTCCAAAAAGGAACCAGCCCAGCTGACACCTTGATTTTGAACTTCTAGTCACCAGAGCTGTGGAAGAATAAATGTCTGTTGTTTTATGCTACCCAGTTTGTGGTCCTTTGTTATGGCAGCGCTGGGAAACTAACATAGTAACCAAGCATAATTTTCTTTTTCAAATATTAATTTGAGTCTCTTGATGGGGTTACATGTATAGTGTGATTGTAAAGAAGGATCTTCTACCTCCTAAATTAAAGTAATAGCCATGAGCTTTTGGAACACTAAGTATATGCTAGACAGCATTATTTTATTTAAATTCTTACACCAACACTGTAAGATATTCGCTATTATTTCTCTGTTTAAAATGAAGGCGCCGAGGTTCAGAAAGGGCAGCTCTCGCACAGCCTGAAAGTTAGTGTCTGACTAAAAGCCTGTGTTTTCTTTCCTCTGTCACTGTCTATGTATTTACAGAGGTCGGTTTCTGTTGGTGGCAGTAGCTGCTGTTTTTAGGTTTTCTTCTTTACCTCACAATTTACTTTTGTATTATCTAGACAAATAAAAAATAATGGCCCCTTAAATGTGCCAACCTTTTCCAAAAGCTCTGAGTTCTTTATAATTTTAGTGTTTGTCTGCATTTCTCATTTTCAGCCAGAGGCCAGAATCTAGAACCAAATTGTGTCATTCTATTCCTCTGGGATTGTTGAATAGTTGAAACCAGGAAATACCAGAAATTTCTCATGGAAGTTCCAGGAACTTTAGAATTATGTCTAGAGAATCAGAGTGATTGAAGATTCATTCTTGTTTATTAATAACTTTAAGTAGACTGTTCAGAACAAATGCTCCGTGGACAATTTTTATTTAAGAGAGCCCAGAAAATGGGGTGACTGCCAATAAAGACTAGTGTGAATGGCAGGTTATCTTCTATCCCATTTATGATGGCTGGTCATAGATAAAATCAAACGTATCATCTATCTTTAGTGGAAGGAGATGACGTAGTTCTGAACGGGATCGTTTTGTACTTAAGTTTGATTATAGATGTTTTGGGGGATTTACAACATCTCAGAATAAATATTGAAACGTTACGGGAGTCAAAAACATAAGCATGCAGCTTCTCCATCCAACCCCCCATCTAAATAGGGTTTATTAACAGTGTAGTTCAGCTAACACTTAAGACCCACTATGTGGCAGGCATTATTAGGTAGTGAGGATATCATTAATAAAAATTATATTATTTCCTTTTCAGATATAAATATTTTTATATTGGTAATGAAAAGTAACATTTTAATTGGGAAAGATAAAAAGCATTTGCAAATATATTATAAAAGAGTTTTTTTAAATGGATAAAAACGGTGTATATGGGTAGATAATTTGATAATACATGTGGTTTAAACTTTAGAACTATAAAGGAAGGCATGTACTCTAGAATATTATATAATCTGAAAGAGAAGAAGCAGTCTCTGCAAAATGAAGTATTTTTATTCATGTGTATATATTAAAAGGAAAAGTATAGCATTGGATACTTTGTGATAGAATTTAATTGCTATGTTAAATTACATTCTTAAAAGTAAAAAGGACATAGTTACTGTCTTTGAATAAGTTTTAGTCTAATGGAGAAATAGACCTATAAACAAATAAAGCTAGCTCACCTGGTTTTGCCCAGGAGAATCATTATCTATCATTAAAAAAATGCATATCTAGTGCTCCTCATTGGAGCACTGCTTCATAGTGTTGCCCATGTGAGAGAAGCTTCTGCACTTTCAATCATCAGTTCAGGTGAGTTTGAATTTGGGATTCGTATCTGAAATCGCTTTTTATCTTTCCTCTTACTATGTATATTATGTCGTTTAAAATCAAGCACAGGAGTCCACACGAGTCTCCTGTTTGTTGTATCTGATAATCAGTTGTTCTGTAGTAGGACTGTCCACCTCTTTGATGCATTCCCTACAACCTGCCAACATGTCTTTTGACCAGTAATTGAGAGCCACAAGTAACTCATGTAGTATAAATTACTCCTTTATATTCTCAGCAATTAATCATTTAATGAAGTTTACATTTAAATAGTTTGCAAAAACTTTAGATATATTTTTTGTAGTAGGATTGAATTCCTATATCCATCTAATGATGTTTACCTTTCTTCAATTTTTAAAGCATTATATATATAAGAGATTTATACTCTTAGTTTTCATAGACCAATAGGTGTAAACGAAACATCATTGATTCAAGGAATTTTTGTTTTGTTTTGTTTTTGGTGAGAAAGATTGGCCCTGAGCTAACACCTGTTGCCAATCTTCCTGTTTTTGCCTGAGGAAGATTGTTGCTGAGCTAGCATCTGTGTCCTTCTTCTCTGTTTTTCATATGTGCAATGCTCCCACAGCATAGCTTGATGAGCAGTCGTGTCTAGGTCTGCACCCGGGATCCTAACCTGTGAACTTAACCACTACGCCACCAGGCCAGCCCCAAGGAATATTCGTTTTTAGTGGACAGTTATTTAAATAATTTTTCCCCCTCCCAAAGCTGCAGTACATAGTTGTATATTCTAGTTGTGAGTCCTTCTAGTTCTTCTTTGTGTGCTGCCGCCTCAGCATGGCTACTGACAGACAAGTTCCACGTCTGGGAACTGAACCCAGGCTGCCAAAGTGGAGTGCGCTGAACCTTAACCACTAGGCCGTCAGGGCTGGCTCCCCAAAATAATTTTTTTTAGTGACTTAAACATTGGAACTCAAATTGTTAAATAACATGAGCAAGTAAGTGGTTTCTTAAATCAGTTTTCCAGGGTAGATGCAATGACACATAAAACTTGATTCTTATCCTCAAAGGGTTTATAATCAAGTAGGATAAACAAATATGTAAATGACTCTAGTATGTATAAGGCAAAATGAAGTAGTTTCCAAATCACAATTATATGCAGCAAGATTAAAGCAGAGAGAAACAATCCACACTAGTAATGAATGATCAGAGAAGATGCTGGATAAGGCGTTCAGTATCAATGACTGTTGGAATAAAGTATGCCAATTCTTAAACACTGAGGCTTCCTTTGTCCTGTTTGGCTCAGTTCTTAAATACTGAGGCCCATTTTCAATATTTTTAGGTTTTGCAGAATGGAAATCTTGACTATTTGCTAAAAATGGATCTCTAGAGGATAAGAGTTTTCTGAATAGAGAGTATGGCCTGATGGTTTGAATCCTACCCCTGCCATTTATTAGCTGTGTAACCTTGGGCAGTTAACCACTCTTTGCATCAGTTTACCAATCTGTAAAATAGAATGATGATGATGATGATAATAATAATAATAATAGCATGTAGGGTTGTTATTTGTCTTTACTTATGGGAATTTGCTTTCTCATGGATAGACACTTCATAGCAGAATAAATGACTGGAGATTCTAAGATGAACAAGACCTTGTCCGTGTGTGTGTGTGTGTGTGTGTGTGTGTGTGTAGACTAAAAATCCAAAAAATCTAATTGTCATGCAGTGAAATTAGAACTATACTGAAAAGAAGAGCATGGGAAACAGTGTTTTAGAGCAGGGTTCTAACTGGGAATTTTTAATTTATGTCCAAGGTTTCAGGGAGAGAGCAACTATTTCTTTGCTACCAAAGTTTTTTTTAGAGAACATGGACTTTTGGGTTTGAAACAGTTCTGGAATTCTGAGTATTCTAAAAGCCTGAATGCCAGTTATCTAAGTACCTTCTCTGCTTTTTAGAATATTTTCTCTGACTCCTTAAAAATGATTAGTGCAAAATTAATGTGACCCCTCCTTTCTTCTATTTAATTTTCCATTATTCTTTGTGTGCTGTTAACTAGTTCTCTGTATTTCTTTGTTGGTAACTGAAATAATTTAATCTATTCTTGTGAATAAAATTGGGGACATTCCAAATTCTTTTTTTGTGGCCAATTATATTGTACTCACTAAATTCTTCAACTGATGTCATACTGAAAGGATGTTAAAGTGTTTTATTTTGTTCCCTTTTATTATGAATATATCCAAACATATATGAAAGTTGAAAGAATATGACAGTTAATGCCCATATACCTACCACCTACAGTCTACCATTAACATTTAATGTACTTACTTTATCACATATCCTTCTATCTATTTATTGACCTGGCATTCATTAATCCATTTTCTTTTTGGTGCATTTCAAAATAAATTGCAGACGTTAGGATACTTCCCTCTAAAACCTCAAGTATGCTTTGTTTTTAAAAGACCTATTTTCTTCCCTTTTTATTTCATTCAGATTTGATGTTTTAATACTTTCTGTTCTCTGTTTGCGTGCTTTATTTTAATTTTGGACTGAATCCACTGTGGTTAATTCTGTTACTAAGTCTTCTCATTGTTAATGCTCAAAATCAGATTTGTTGTTTTTTGGTTTGGCTTTTTAAAAAAAGCTACTTAATACTCATTTTAGCCAATTTTCGTTGTGTTTTATGGCTGGTGTAATTGGAGCATTTTCCCACTACAGTTTGCAATACTTTAGGATATGATTGCTGATAGGAGTTTTGAAGACAAATTCTTCCATACCATTAAGACATTAGAAGCATTGCATGCTTTTAAACTATGTAGAAGACCTCAATAGATTATGAACTGTTTGTAGCCAAGAATTGTATATCATCATTCCTTGTGTCTCATAACTTCTTGAAAGGAAGAACTCAAATACTTGTTAATTCATTGACTCATTGATATCAATGTTCAAAATATTCTGGGCACTTGTTCTAAAGTTGAAAGTTTAAAAACAAATTCCAGCTTACGCTTTTCAGCAACTTTCAAGAATTTGTATTCATTATATATCTGCTGTATATTATAATGGAATTTAAAAAAATCATAATAGGAAATTATTTGAGAGGTGTGTAATAGTGAAGCATTGTTCTCAGAATAACAGGATATCCTTCCATTTTAATAGGTTTTGCATTTTCAGCCCATAAAAGAATATAGTGACCTGCTCTGGGCATAAGTTTTTATAAAAATTATTTTATTCTTTTAAAATAATTGAACTGTGGATATTGAATTAGAGAAACATTATAGATTTAACATGTTATGTTAAGATTGGATTCCAAGTAGCAAATAAAATCCAAAGCACATCAAACTAAAATGACCTTTTCTACTGTTTTCATTGTTGCTTCTTGAAGTCTATGTAGGATATCATTTTCTGAAAGTGTTGAAAGTGCAGTTAGATAAAAATTATAGCAGCTGTTAGATAAAAATTACAGAAAGATTTTTTTCTCTCTGCTCCGCACATGCACGCACACACGCACACATATGCGCCTGTATATGGAACTCTTATTATGTGTCTGGCTTGAACATTCTTTTGGATTTTCTTAGTTTAGTGTTTCTTCCACTTTCTGGATCAGATTTTGACTCTTTTAAATCAAAATTAGATGCACAAATTAGAATTTTAGGATACCAAGAGACAGAGACCATGTAGAGGGGTTTATGTGTCTTTCATTCCCTATCAATGGTAATACTTGCTTTCTAAACTTCAGTTCTTCTGGCCCTCTGTCTGCAAGTAGGGGTGTTTAATCATCTTAAGGTCCCGAGCTCCAGTGATGTCTTTGCTTATTGAATGACTCGGGGAGGAAAATAGAGAGGCCTTCCCAACCGTTATGTTCAGCCATCTAGAGCAAGGGCTGGCCAATATTTTTTGCAAAGGACCAGGTAGTAGATATTTTAAGCTTTGAGGGCCGTATGATCTCTACCACAGTTACTCAGTTTTGCTGTTGTAGAGTGAAAGTAGGCATAGACAATTGGTAAACAAATAGGTGTGATTGTGTTCCAGTCACACTTCATTTAGAGAAAGCAGAAGGCAGACTAATTTGCCAACCTGTGCACTAGAGTTGTATTTCTTGAATTATCTGTTGTGAGGACTTTTTCTTTTCTAATAATTTGTCACTGGACACTTGTAAAGTACAATAAAAATGAATTACTGGAAAAATGAAATTTAAAAAGACATGAAATACAAGCTTAAAATTTGTAGATCAAACAGATAAATTACATTTCAATAAATATAATTAGAATAGTCATGCATAAGGAAAAAGAAAAGAATTAGAAACACTGTAAATTTTATTACTTGAAAGTATCTTTTAGCTTATTAATATAGATAGTTGCTATTATAGTCATAACATTTTTTGTCATTCCACAATACTAACCAAACAAAAAGTTGAGTGAAATGTTAACTCCCCATTTATTAAATGCCTGTATGCATACTCTAAACAAACACTGTACGTATCAATAAAAATTCTAATGTGACAAATAAATTTACTTCTTCCTTTCAAGAAGTTCTTCCTTTCAAGAAGTTATGAGACACAAGGAATGATGGTATACAATTCTTGGCTACAAACAGTTCATAACCTATTGAGGTCTTCTACATAGTTTAAAAGCCTGCAATGCTTCTAATGTCTAATGGTATGGAAGAATTTGTCTTCAAAACTCCTATCAGCAATCATATCCTAAAGTATTGCAAACTGTAGTGGGAAAGTGCTCCAATTACATCAACCATAAAACACAACGAAAATTGGCTAAAATGATTATTAAGTACCTTTTTAAAATTTATCTAATCTGGGTTGGAATGACAACAGTGCTACTCACAAGAAATAATGTATGTCTAAACTGTTCCTATGTTCTGTTTTAACAGCATTCAGTGTAGAGAAACTGACTCACAGAGGTATGTTGATGATAATTGGAGAAGAGATTTAAAAGAAATTTCAGCAAACTGAGGATATTCATTTATAACTTTTTCCCAAGATGGAGCAAGTGATTTTTATTTTCTGAATTCATTTTTCAAACTTTCATTAGCAGTCAGTTCCAACAATTTATCCTATAGACTTATAATTAAATTTAAATTCTCTCTCAATTCAAGAAATGGACTCTGGATTCATAAATTTCCTGTATGTGGATCTCTTCTAGATGGGAAAAAGATTGAAAATGTTCTATCAGATTTGTAAAGTGTGTAGAGATAATCTTTCAACAAATGTGCAGTATCTGATCATACCTACTTCATTGAAGATGATTGTTAAATTATGGAACATGTTGTAAGTATCTGTAGAAACTGATCTTTCATGCTATTAACGTCCTTTTTTGCTTTGATCTTATTGGCCATTGAGAAACATTTGTATGCTTTCCTTACATGGAAGTATGAAGATCATTAAAAATATCAAATGTGTAAGACAAGTCTGGCTGTCCAAGTCACATCTTTAAAACATTAGGACAAAATTTTTTTTTGTCTTGCAGAAACACTAAGGGTTCATTTCATTGTTTGTTTTCGACAGACCATTTCTCCTTGATAACCATGGAACCTCACCATGTAGTGACAGTAGTATATGATCACTTTCCGTATTATCAGTTAATGAGGAGAATTCTCTAACATATTGCATTAGCCTTTAAGTACTTCACAATTATGCTGTGTCACTGAACATACTGTTTAGACAGGTGACCTTTTTTTTGTTTTTTGTTTTTGTATCATAGCAAGAGTTTCTTGATGAAGGAAGCAGTGCGTTGATTTACACTCCTTAATCTGGGTAACTGTCCAGAATATTTTCCTGTCATTACAGTTGCAACATCAGAATATACTGTTACACAAAATTTAAACTCCGAGTCACATTTGTTGACTACATAATCCTTCATAGATTTATATAATTCAGAGTTAGTTATGTTTGGGAATGAAGCTGAAAAAAAATTCTTCCTTTACAACATCATCATATTCAAATCACATGTTTAGTAAAGGAATTGTCATATCTTTGCATTTATTAAGGTTCAGTAAAAACACTTTGCTAGGTTTGTGTGTTCTATGAATTATTTTTTCATGTAATTATCCATTTCCTGAATGCATTGGACTATGGTATCATTAGAAATGGGTTCTTTGTTGCAGAGTCACTGAATATTTCCAAGCAAACATCTTTGATGGGGTTTTCCCCTAATTTCAACGTATCTGGCTTTTTAAGATTTAGTATCCTGAAGAGCTGCTGTAAAAGAAGCCTGTCTACATGTGAAATAAGGAACATCTTCTTCTCTTGGCTTTGTAATTTAATACTTATTTTCAAATAGACTTTTTTGTTTTGAACTTATTTCTTTATATTTTATATATAAATGCCACAGGTTTTGATGGTTTTATTGTTTCATAGCCAGTACATCTCTGCAAAGAACACACTGTGGTTTTAGTACTTCACTGTCGAATATACTTACAGGCAACATTAGTATGAACTCTTTGGTCTTTCTTTTTCTGAAATCACTTCCATTGTTATCATTTAGTTTACTACGCCTTCCTCATTCAGAGGAGGTATGTCTTTCCTTGCCAAAGAAGGCCAGGTAAGCTTTTTGCTGTCTGTGAATTAGAGGTGAAAATACCATTTTACTTCCTTAATTTAACTAAAAATATTAAATTATAAATTACAGGCTTGATTAAAAATTTAAATCATTATAAAATGACAAATTATGGAAATAAATGCTTACATTTTCTCAGATTGTTTTATCTCTTACATTGTAGTTGACAAACTGATGTCAAATTGCCATAAAAATATCTCAGTGTCTACGTTTAATTTCTTTTTTTTTTTTTTTTTTTTTTTTTTTTTTTTTTTACATTTTAAAAATCGTCCTTTGTTCAATTTTTTTATTTTTTTTTTTTTATTTTTTTTTTATTTTTTTTATTTTTTTATTAATGTTATGATAGATTACAACCTTGTGAGATTTCAGTTGTACATTTTTGTTAGTCATGTTGTGGGTACACCACTTCCCCCTCCGTACCCTCCCCCCACCCCCCCTTTTCCCTGGTAACCACCAATCAGATCTCCTTCTCAATATACTAATTTCCACCTATGAGTGGAGTCATATAGAGTTCGTCTTTCTCTGACTGACTTATTTCGCTTAACATAATACCCTCGAGGTCCATCCACATTGTTGTGAATGGGCCAATTTCGTCTTTTTTTATGGCTGAGTAGTATTCCATTGTGTATATATACCACATCTTCTTTATCCAATCATTAGTTTCTGGGCATGTAGGCTGGTTCCACTTCTTGGCTATTGTAAATAATGCTGCAATGAACATAGGGGTGCAACGGACTCTTGAGATATCTGATATCAGGTTCTTAGGATAGATACCCAGTAATGGGATGGCTGGGTCATAGGGTATTTCTATTTTTAACTTTTTGAGAAATCTCCATACTGTTTTCCATAGTGGCTGTACCAGTTTGCATTCCCACCAACAGTGTATGAGGGTTCCTCTTTCTCCACAACCCCTCCAACATTTGTCGTTCTTGGTTTTGGATGTTTTTGCCAATCTAACGGGGGTAAGGTGATATCTTAGTGTAGTTTTGATTTGCATTTCCCTGATGATTAGCGATGATGAACATCTTTTCATGTGTCTATTGGCCATATTCATATCTTCTTTTGAGAAATGTCTGTTCATGTCCTCTGCCCATTTTTTGATCGGGTTGTTTGTTTTTTTGTTGTTAAGCAGTGTGAGTTCTTTGTATATTATGGAGATTAACCCTTTGTCGGATAAGTGGCTTGTAAATATTTTTTCCCAATTAGTGAGCTGTTTTTTTGTTTCAATCCTGTTTTCCCTTGCCTTGAAGAAGCTCTTTAGTCTGATGAAGTCCCATTTGTTTATTCTTTCTATTGTTTCCCTCAACTGAGGAGTTACAGTGTCCGAAAAGATTCTTTTGAAACTGATGTCAAAGAGTGTACTGCCTATATTCTCTTCCAAAAGACTTATTGTCTCAGGCCTAATCTTTAGGTCTTTGATCCATTTTGAGTTTATTTTGGTGTGTGGAGAAAAAGAATGGTCAATTTTCAATCTTTTGCATGTGGCTGTCCAGTTTTCCCAGCACCATTTGTTGAAGAGACTTTCTTTTCTCCATTGTAGGCCCTCTGCTCCTTTGTCGAAGATTAGCTGTCCATAGATGTGTGGTTTTATCTCTGGGCTTTCAATTCTGTTCCATTGATCTGTGGACCTGTTTTTGTACCAGTACCATGCTGTTTTGATCACTGTAGCTTTGTAGTATGTTTCGAAATCGGGGATTGTGATTCCGCCGGCTTTGTTTTTCTTGCTCAGGATTGCTTTAGCAATTCGCGGTCTTTTGTTGCCCCATATGAATTTTAGGATTGTTTGTTCAATTTCTGTGAAGAATGTTCTTGGGATTCTGATTGGGATAGCATTGAATCTGTATATTGCTTTAGGTAGTATGGACATTTTAACTATGTTTATTCTTCCGATCCATGTGCAAGGGATGTCTTTCCATCTCTTTATGTCATCGCCTATTTCTTTCAAGAGAGTCTTGTAGTTTTCATTGTATAGATCCTTCACTTCCTTGGTTAAGTTTATCCCAAGGTATTTTATTCTTTTCGTTGCTATTGTGAATGGGATAGAGTTCTTGAGTTCTTTTTCTGTTAGTTTATTGTTAGTGTATAGAAATGCTACTGATTTATGCACGTTAATTTTATACCCTGCTACTTTGCTGTAGTTGTTGATTATTTCTAATAGTTTTTCTGTGGATTCTTTGGGGTTTTCTATGTATAAGATCATGTCGTCTGCAAACAACGAGAGTTTTACTTCTTCGTTACCTATTTGGATTCCTTTTATTTCTTTTTCCTGCCGAATTGCTCTGGCCAGCACCTCCAGAACTATGTTGAATAGGAGTGGTGAAAGTGGGCACCCTTGTCTTGTTCCTGTCCTCAGAGGGATGGCTTTCAGCTTTTGTCCATTGAGTATGATGTTGGCTGTGGGTCTATCATATATGGCCTTTATTATGTTGAGGTACTTTCCTTCTATACCCATTTTACTGAGGGTTTTTATCATAAATGGGTGTTGGATCTTGTCGAATGCTTTCTCTGCATCTATTGAGATGATCATGTGGTTTTTGGTTTTCATTTTGTTAATGTAGTGTATCACGTTGATTGACTTGCGGATGTTGAACCATCCCTGTGTCCCTGGTATAAATCCCACTTGATCATGGTGTATAATCTTTTTGATGTATTGCTGTAATCGGTTTGCCAAAATTTTGTTGAGGATTTTTGCATCTATGTTCATCAGTGATATCGGCCTGTAGTTCTCCTTCTTTGTGTTGTCCTTGTCAGGTTTGGGGATCAGAGTGATGTTGGCTTCATAGAATGTGTTAGGGAGTTCTCCATCTTTCTCAATTTTCTGGAACAGTTTGAGGAGAATAGGTATTAAGTCTTCTTTGAATGTTTGGTAGAATTCTCCAGAGAAGCCGTCTGGTCCTGGACTCTTGTTTTTGGGGAGGTTTTTGATTACCGTTTCTATTTCCTTACTTGTGATTGGTCTATTCAGATTCTCCATTTCTTCCTGATTCAGTTTGGGGAGATTGTAGGAGTCTAGGAATTTGTCCATTTCTTCCAGGTTGTTCAATTTGTTGGCATATAGTTTTTCATAGTATTCTCTTATGATCTCTTGTATTTCATTGGTATCTGTTGTGATTTCTCCTCTGTCATTCCTGATTTTATTAATTTGCGATTTCTCTCTTCTTTTCTTGGTGAGTCTGGCTAGGGGTTTGTCAATTTTGTTAATTCTTTCGAAGAACCAACTCTTTGTTTCATTGATCCTTTCTATTGTCTTTTTTGTTTCAATATCGTTTATTTCTGCTCTTATTTTTATTATTTCCCTCCTTCTACTGACTCTGGGCCTTGTTTGTTCTTCTTTTTCTAGTTCTGTTAGGTGTCGTTTGAGGTTGCTTACGTGAGCTTTTTCTTGTTTAGTGAGGTGAGCCTGTATTGCGATGAATTTCCCTCTTAGGACTGCTTTTGCTGCATCCCAAATGATTTGGTATGTCGTGTTCTCATTTTCATTTGTCTCCAGATAATATTTGATTTCTTCTTTAATTTCTTCAATGATCCATTGTTTGTTGAGAAGCGTGTTGTTTAGTCTCCACATTTTTGCACCTTTCTCTGCTTTTTTCTTGTAGTTGATTTCTAGTTTAATAGCGTTATGATCAGAAAAGATGCTTGATATTATTTCAACTCTCTTGTATTTATTGATGTTTGCTTTGGTTCCCAAAATATGGTCAATCCTTGAGAATGTTCCATGTGCACTTGAGAAGAATGTGTAACCTGCTGTTTTTGGATGAAGTGTTCTATATATATCTATTAAGTCCATCTGGTCTAATTTTTCATTTAATTCTATTATTTCCTTGTTGATTTTCTGTCTGGATGTTCTGTCCATTGGTGTTAATGGTGTGTTGAGGTCCCCTACTATTATTGTATTGTTGTTGATGTCTTCTTTTAGTTCTATTAAGAGTTGCTTTACAAATTTTGGTGCTCCTGTGTTGGGTGCGTATGTATTTATAAGTGTTATGTCTTCTTGGTGGAGAGTCCCTTTTATCATTATATACTGTCCCTCTTTGTCTTTCTTTATCTGTTTTGCTTTGAAATCTACCTTGTCTGATATTAGTATAGCGACACCTGCTTTCTTTTGTTCATTATTAGCTTGGAGTATTGTTCTCCATCCCTTCACTCTGAGTCTGTGTTTGTCTTTGGGGCTGAGGTGTGTTTCCTGGAGGCAGCATATTGTTGGATCTTGTTCTTTGATCCATCCTGCCACTCTGTGTCTTTTGATTGGGGAGTTCAATCCGTTTACATTTAGAGTGATTATTGAGATGTGGTGGCCTACCACTACCATTTTGTGTCTTGTTTTCCGGTTTTCTTCAGTTTCCTTTGTTTCTCGTCCCATGGTTTAATCTGTTCTGATGTAGAGCTGCTACTCTCTGTTGTTGTCCTTCTACTTATCTCCTCTGCTCTTGGTTTTGTAGTCCCTTTCCTTTTTTGGATTTTTCAGGAATGAGGGTTTTCCTGAGGATTTCCTGAAGAGGAGGTTTTGTGGCAATGAACTCCCTTAATTTTTGTTTATCTGGGAAAGTTTTTATTTCTCCATCGTATTTGAAGGATATTTTCGCTGGGTAGAGAATTCTCGGCTGTAGGTTTTTGTCCTTCAGATTTTTGAATATATCATTCCACTCTCTTCTAGCCTGTAAAGTTTCTGCTGAGAAATCTGCTGATAGCCTGATGGGGGTTCCTTTGTAGGTTAGTTTCTTTTGCCTGGCTGTCCTTAATATTTTCTCCTTGTCGTTGACTTTTGCTAGCTTCACTACTATATGCCGTGGAGTTGGTCTTCTTGCATTGATAAAGTTTGGAGATCTATTGGCTTCTGTCACCTGAAGATCCATCTCCCTCACCAGATTTGGGAAGTTCTCAGCCATTATTTCTTTGAATAGGTTTTCTGCCCCTTTCTCCTTCTCTTCTCCCTCTGGTATACCTATAATCCTTACGTTGCATCTCCTAATTGTGTCTGATAATTCTCGGAGAGTTTCTTCATTTCTTTTAAGTCTTGCTTCTCTCTCCTCCTCTGCCTGCAACAATTCTATATTGCCATCTTCCAAATTGCTAATTCTTTCCTCCATATTATCGGCCCTACTGTTCAGAGCATCTAGATTTTTCTTAATCTCCTCTATTGTGTTCTTCATTTCCAGTATTTCTGTTTGGTTCTTCTTTATCGTATCAAACTCTTTTGTGACATAGCTCCTGAACTCGTTGAGTTGTCGGTCAGAATTCTCTCTTAACTCAGTGAGTATTTTAATGATGGCTGTTTTGAAGTCATCATCATTTAGGTTATATATCTCATTTTCTTTGGGATTGTTTTCTGTGTATTTGTTACTTTCTTTCTGTTCTGGAGATTTGATGTATTTTTTCATATTGCTTGATGATGTTGATTTGTGCCTCCGCATGGAGATAGAGTTTAGTTGCTCCTTTCACTTGTTTCAGCTGCTGCGGTGGGGGGAGCAGCTGTTTATACTTCACCAACCAGGAACCCTGTCCGTAGTTGCTAACTGGGCCTGGGCCCCTCTTCGTAGCCACAGTGGCCCTTTGGATTCCCTCCTCTGCCGTGGGGGCCGTCACGGGGGGCTTCAGACTGCAGGTGCCTACTGTTGTTGCCCACCTAGATGCGCTCTCTCCTTGGGGTCTGCAACGGTGTTATGGGCTTTTCCAGCGGCCAGGGGTGGGATCACTTTTATTTGTCGCTCGGTTGCTGTCGGCACCCACCAAATCTCACTTGTCCTCTATGGGTCGCAGGAGAGCTATTGGCATCTTCTACAGTCTGTGGTTAGTACACCTAGCTATGCTGCTTTTGCCCTGGGGTCTTCCAGCCTTGTGGCTGGCGGCTGGGTGCCTTCTACTGGTGCTGTGCAGAGGCTTTCCCTAAGGCTTCTGTGAGCCTGTAGGGTTTCCCCCTAGGCTACTAAGCTGGGTCTCTGGAACTCTCTCCAGCCCCAGTCCTCTCCGAGATCTCCGGCAATCCCTAGCCTCACCTGGTGGGCAACGGCAGCTGGGGGTCGCCCCGCCCTCTGGGCTTCTCACCGGGCCTCTGCCGGGAGCTCTGAATGCTCAGCGTGGCTCCTCTGCTACCGGCAGACAGAGAGTTTTGTCTGCTGCCCGGGCGGAGCTCCGGCGCTTCTCCACCGGATCGCCGGACCCGCCTTTGAAAGTTCCCCCGCCCCGGTCCTCTCCGAGATCTCCGGCAATCCCTAGTCCCACGGGGCGGGCAACGGCAGCTGGGGGTCGCCCCGCCCTCTGGGCTTCTCTCCGGGCCTCTGCCGGGAGCTCTGAATGCTCAGCGTGGCCCCTCTGCTACCGGCAGACAGAGAGTTTTGTCTGCTGCCCGGGCGGAGCTCCGGCGCTTCTCCACCGGATCGCCGGACCCGCCTTTGAAAGTTCCCCCGCCCCGGTCCTCTCCGAGATCTCCGGCAATCCCTAGTCCCACGGGGCGGGCAACGGCAGCTGGGGGTCGCCCCGCCCTCTGGGCTTCTCTCCGGGCCTCTGCCGGGAGCTCTGAATGCTCAGCGTGGCCCCTCTGCTACCGGCAGACAGAGAGTTTTGTCTGCTGCCCGGGCGGAGCTCCGGCGCTTCTCCACCGGATCGCCGGACCCGCCTTTGAAAGTTCCCCCGCCCCGGTCCTCTCCGAGATCTCCGGCAATCCCTAGTCCCACGGGGCGGGCAACGGCAGCTGGGGGTCGCCCCGCCCTCTGGGCTTCTGTCCGGGCCTCTGCCGGGAGCCCTGAGTGCTCAGCGTGGCCCCTCTGCTACCGGCAGACAGAGAGTTTTGTCTGCTGCCTGGGGGAGCTCCGGCACTTCCCCTCCGGGTCGCCGATCCGGCCTTTGAAAATTCCCCCGCCCCGGTCCTCTCCGAGATCTCCGGCAATCCCTAGTCCCACGGGGCGGGCAACGGCAGCTGGGGGTCGCCCCGCCCTCTGGGCTTCTGTCCGGGCCTCTGCCGGGAGCTCTGAATGCTCAGCGTGGCCCCTCTGCTACCGGCAGACAGAGAGTTTTGTCTGCTGCCTGGCGGAGCTCCGGCGCTTCCCCACCGGGTCGCCGGACCCGCCTTTGAAAGATCCCCCGCCCCGGTCCTCTCCGAGATCTCCGGCAATCCCTAGTCCCACGGGGCGGGCAACGGCAGCTGGGAGACCTCCGTGCCCACCGTGTCTCTCTCTGGGACCCTCCGGGCGCCCCGAGCACCAGGCCGGGTCTCCCCGCCAATGGCGGGGAGAGAGTCTCCCCGCGGGCTCAGGTGTGCAACTCCAAAGTTTCCCTCTGCGTTTAGGAGTAATTGCGGGGGGTTTAAGTAGGGTTCTGGTCACCTGTTTCCACCGTCGCTCCTCTGTTGTGTTCTCGCTCCTGCCCTAGATGTGTGTGGATCCTCTGGGGGCGTCCGTTGGAAGGAAGCCGCTTGCGGGTACTAGGCTGCCCGTCGGGGTCGGAGAGTTTTCACCTATTTCCACATCCTCCCGGAGGAAAGTCCGTCCGCCTTCCGATGTATAGTCGCGTGGGTGTCTCAGACGTCCTGAGATGCTGTCTGGATATCCTTTGTCAAGCGATAAGTGTCCAAATAATTGTAGACTCGAAGGGCGAGAGACAAAGAGGACTACTCACGGCGCCATCTTGGAAGAATCCTGTTTCTACGTTTAATTTCTATACTTATCTTATTGTATACCTGTAACGAACAATGGGAGGACCTTTGTCCTGATCTAGGGACTGGAGAACCACCGGGGGATGTTCTGACCTTTTTTTTTACTTTTCCTAGAGTAAAAATTCTGGGCCTTTGGTAAAACCCAATTATAGTTTTCTTTTACTTTGAGATACAGTGGCACAAATTTCTTCCCATTTCTGTGTATGGAAATATAATATCCAACAAATATAAAGGGACTTTAAGTGGGCAATTTGCAGATGTTCCTGTTGACTCCCTGTGTCAACATGGAAAGGCTTGTTTAAGGACAGCGGTCATAGTTAATGTTGTCTTATTTGTTCACCTGATATTGAGAAATCGGTATGGTGGTGCCGGGTTCCTCTGTCCATTTTATGATTATTCCAATGTCCTCTCATAATAGGGACCTTTTTAAGAGCCTTACATGTTCAGTAGCTCTCTCTCATATCTATTTTAATAAGGATGACCTGTTCTACATATGTTAGTAACAATCTTCTTTCTGTATGTGATTTATAAATGTACACATAACATATGTGTATGATATATCAACGTATATAAAAATGTCTCTTTTTTCCCTCCTATTTCTGTATATCACTGAATTGTTTTAATGACTTTTTAGGGAGTCTTGGAGCTGGAAGTGCTGTAAAGGCCATATGTCCCAACCTTCTTTGCATTCATTCTCTCTTTTTTAATATAGAGAAGGGGTGGCAAACTACAGCCATCTGGCCTGGCACCTGTTTTTGTAAGTAAAGTTTTATTGGGTCATAGTCACATCCGTTTGTTTACGTGTTATCCATGGCTGCATTCTTGCCACACTGGCAGAGTTGACGCAGAGATTGTATGGCCTGCAAAGCCAGAAATATTTACTCTCTGGCCCTTTACAGAAAAAATTTGCCAACCTCTGACATAGAGGTCTTACAGCCTCTTTCTGAATTCAGTGATAGTATCAAGGCATTCATCTTCTAGTTAGGAAGTTCCTATTTACAGTGAGCAGAAATGTTCCTTCCAAGTAACCTTCTTGGGTACATGATAGTTTTTTAGGAATTTGAAGACAACTTTTTTGCTTGTTCTTAACTCTTTCTGCAGGTCTGCATCCCGCTCCCAGTCTTCTCAGTCCTAAAATTCTGTAGCTTATTCAGTTCACACTTGAATGACCCATGCAACTCAGTTTCAAACCTTTTGTCTCTCTCATTTCCTGTCATTCTTCCTCAGATATTGATACTCAGATCAGAACCCAATTTAATAATCCTGTGGGTGTGATTGGCTCAGAGTAGAGCAGACTGTTTCTTCTACGTTTTTATTTTTTTAAGTTTTACAGTGCACTTCATATGTGCTGGCCACTTAATCATGTTATTATTACTGTTAATATAGGCTAAGTTGCTTTATCCTTTTAGGTAGCTGTATCACATTAGTGGCTCTTATTGAGCTTAAACTCAAGACTACTAAATCTTTTACGTATCTTGCCGTTAAATCAGATCTTCTCCATCCTATACTAAATCCACAGCAGGACTTTACTCCTATGAGATTCCATTGTATTGAATTGACCTCATTGTGCCAGCATGTTGAGAAGTTTTTACGTCCTGATTCTGTCATCCACATATTTATTGTTCCTCTTAGCTCTTTGTCATGTGAGAATTTGATACTCACATGAGTTACTTGGTCAACATCTTGTTATGTTTGCATGTTCATTTTTCAACACAAGTGAGATTGTTCTGGGAATTTCTCTTAGAGCTTATGCTACACTGAATTATTGCTCAGTAAGGAGTCCTTCCCCACCCTGTCCCTTGGGGTTAAAATGCATCCCTTGCTCACTGACTTTGGACTTGGTCTTATGGCTTACTTGGGCCAATAGAATAGGGATGGAAGTGTCAATAGACCATTTCTGAGATGAGGCTTTAAGAGGTATGGCAAGTTTCTTTCAGCTCTCTTGTACTTTTGCCATTTACTACAAGAAGAGCTTGCCCCACGTAACTAGTGCTCCTTCAGCCTGGGTCCCAGAATGAAAGATTAGTGAAGGAGAACTGAATTTGACTCCCAATCTGAAGCAGAGATGCTCCAGCCGGCCTGAGATTTGTGAGAAAGAAAACAGCATTTAATGTTGTAAGTCATTGGCATTTTTGGAGTTTGTTATGCAGCATTAATTCAGCAACAGCTAACCCATACACAGTTAACCAAGCCATTCTGTTTGTGGGGAACTCTCTCTGAAATGTCTATTACCTGTAAATAACAAATTAAGCCAATATGAGACCAGCGTGAACCCTAGGGAAAGGAAGATCAGACGTAAATTTGGGGTCTCATATGCTGAGCGGCATGGCATGGCATGGGGTGAGAGATCCTCTCTGAGGAAAGGAACTGCAGTCAAACAGGATAAATCCTGTTGCTCTACCTATTCCTGAAATACTTTGGGTCATTTCTTTGCATTTTTGCAATTTGACTTGCTACCATTGTCAGGTTTTCCTACTCTTTCTATTCTGTTTTCCTGTTCCTCCTCATCTCCTGTGATTTCTTTCACTTGCTACCCTTTTGGAAATAGCTTATATTTTCACAGGCTATATGTACTCCATAAAGAAATAGCAGTATATAGTCATTGGAGTTCTGATTCTGGCTCTACCATTTGTTAACACAATCACTCTAAATAAGTTATTTAAACCATTTTCTCCTCTGCATAGTGGGGTTAATAAATAACTCATAGTTGTTGCTAAGCTGAAATGAGATGACAGAGTCGTTGGCTGAACATCATGCGCGTACACAGTCATTTAGCAAATACTGAGTGAATTCTAAGGGATATGGTGCTTTGCACATTATAAAGTCAATACATTTTGTGGCATTTTGATAATCATAGTCCTAGAAAGTACTTGTTGGTGTCACATTGATGCCAAGTGTAAAGAAAAGAGAGTTCCATTTCTATTTCTGGAGGAAGGAATATAAATATTTGCCACTAGAAATCATGGAACAGTTTTATAGATGTGTTTTATGTTACATCATGGTTTAATACTTTACTTCAGGACTTCCTTTTGCATTATTCTTGGCAGTGAGTAGGTACTGTCAATGGCTGGTATTTTTTTGTTCTATCTGAAAATATGAATCCAAAGCAAAGTATAAGAAGATTGCTTGTACTCTGTTTCCTCTCCTAGTTACATTTATTCAGAATATAAGTTCAGATATAAATCATGCTATTTGTATTATGGATGATTGTATTCTTTTCTTATAACCTTGGATAAGATGCAGTAAAAACAGTGAAGCTAACAACTTTTCTCTCCTATTATTTGGGCATACATCAGACATTTTGACTGTCCATTTCATAAGAATATTTTTTGAATTTAAAAATTAATCATGGTTTTAATAATTCAAATAATACAGAGGTATATAAAATAAAATCACTTACCTTCTTGTATTTCTTTTCAAATTCACCCTCTTATTTTAGGCCTGAATCTTTTCCTTTTATGTGTGCTCATTTAATATATAGTTTGTTTAATCCTTTATTTAAAAAGTAGGATCATACTTAAATTTTTTTTACATCTTGTCTTTCATATTTAATAGTATTTTTTTTTTTTTTGAGGAAGATCAGCCCTGAGCTAACATCTGCTGCCAATCCTCCTCTTTTTGCTGAGGAAGACTGGCCCTGAGCTAAGATCTGTGCCCGTCTTCTCTACTTTATATGTGGGATGCCTACCACAGCATGGCTTGCAAAGTGATGCCGTGTCCGTACCCAGGATCCGAACCGGTGAACCCTGGGCCACTCAAGCAGAAAGTGCACACAACTGCTGTGCCACCGGGCTGGCTCCTTAATAGTATTTTTATCATTGATATTTTTCTGAAGTAAATACTTAAACATTTCAATTTTATTGGCAGCATCATAGTTCATATTGTCGATGTAAATTATTTAACATCCACATTGATTGAGCCGCATCCCATTGATTTAAGTTGTTGAAAACTGTACTGTAATGACATCCTCATCTTGTTGCAATTGTGCCTTTATTTTAATAATTCTGAAAATGGCATCCCTGAAGCAAAGCATTTCTGCATTTAAAATTTTAGTAGATACTAACAGGTAAAGCAATTCAAAAATTTTTTTCCTAATAGATAGAAATTTAAAAATGCTATAGCAATGTATATTTCTGCTAATGCTTTAAAAGAGGGCTTGGCACGTCTTATCCTTAACAGGGTGGATGTTGCCAGTCATTAATTTTTTTGCCAAGCTAGACCAAAAATAGTATCTAATTTTAAGAATAATTTTTCTGAATACTGGTGATTATGCATGTTCTCATGTTTATAGCTATTTGCAGTGCCTTTTTTCTGTATTGGCTATTCACATTGTTTTTTTATTGGTTGTTTTTCTTTGTAAAATCAATTTGTAGGGACTCTTCGAAAGTTCTTGGAGGAATTCAGGCAAGAGGTGTTTTTTACTTTCCTTTCCATCTTTTGTTTTAGAATATTTTAATGTGGCATACTAGAATATTAATGAATTACTTTTGTCTATAATATGTGCATTGTTTGTTTCATATACAGTATTTATCCACCATATGCCTAATTTTAATATCTCTCTCTAACGCATATGTGCTTAATCTCTAAAAGAAAGTTTGAATTCTGTTATCATAGGTTGGTAGAATCTTGGAATTAAGATTTGGAAATATTGTTGGTAAGGTTTTTTTTTTTCACTTAATTCAACAGTAATAATAGAGGCAGTAGTCATAGAATTTTACAGTTGATCTTAAGAATGAAGTAATATTTATTCACTATCTGCTGTGCACCAGTCTCTGTGCTAGGCATTTCATAGGCTCATTTTAATTCTCGTGACAATTGTATCCCTTTGGTTGAATCTCCATGGGTTAGACTTGAGGAAATTTGTAACAGGGTGCATGTTGGAGACATCTGTTGCAACTATATTACTGTTCAGATGAGCAACCTGAATTCCTAAGAAGTTACTTGTTTGTCTTGAGGAAGCAGTACTATAGCTCATCTATATCTTGGCCAGGATAGGATTCCTTCCACCCTCCTCCACAGTAGTTACCCTAGCCTTAATTTTACAAAGTGTCAGGAAAACTGAAACTTGGGGTACTTTTGAATTAATAACTGAAGATTACGTCTGTACTTTGCAATGGATTTTACTTAATAGGATGAGAAACTTATTAAAAACTAATTACTAAAAAATACTTTCTATATTTTGAAAACCAATCTGGGTTTCTTCTTGAAACTTATTGGAATGAAAGCATCGTTTGACCACCTAAATTTAAATAAGAGTTTTATTTTAAGAATTTTTAAAAGTTATTTCCCAAACAAATTACCCTGCATATATGCAGAAAAATGAATATGTGCCTGTTTTATTGACTTATAGTTGTTATATAAAATGTCATAGATAAATAAATACAAACTTTAAGAGTACCACGTTCCTACTATAGGAAAAGGAATGGTAGAGAAGTATGTCCAGGGCCTTCTAGAACATTTGTACAGTTTGTGCCCTTGCTAAGCTAGGGTTCAAATGGAAAGTGAAATCCAGTTCTGGCCTTCCTCATCAAGCTGAATGCTATGTCATAGTTCCTTGGAGAAAGGGACCCCTTTTCACACAGAAATAATGATTGCCTTGCCAAGTTGTTTCCTGTAGAGTTGGGGGGTGCTTTTCCCTAATTTATCTGCTAAAATGATCCCTTTGTCTGAGTCATACAAAGATGACAACGTGATTGTAACAGGCCCTGAATGTATCAGTAGTAACAAATTTGGAAACAGAAAGAGTTACAGAGTCCCCCTGGTAAATGTCCTGTGTTCATTAGGGTAGGCTGATGCTTTAACCAACTACCCAAAATCTCTGAGGCTTAGCAGAAAGTTTATTTCTCATTCACTTAACAGTTTAGTGCAGGAATTTGGTGAATGGCCCTCATGTGATGATTTGGTGATCCACGCTTCTTTAATTTGAGGCTCCGAAGTTCTTTAGGGCCTCAAGTCCTCTGCTGGATCCTCTGCATTTAGCTAGCGGAAGAGGAAGGAGGAAGAGGGTTGCACATGGAAGGTCTTGATGGGCCTGACCTGAATAAAGCACATGTTACTTCTCCTCACATTCCATTGGCCAACACGCAGTCAAATGGTCACTCCTAATGTAGGAGGAGGCTGGAAAAATCTCATCAGTGTGTTGTATGCCTTGAAGAGGAGAACATGGATACCGGTAAAGCTACAATCTCTGACACATGTTTGATTTAGAAATATAGAAATAGTTTGTTTTTAACCTGAAAATATTATTTTATTTATTTATACTGTGTACATTGGGTCAGTGTTTTAAGAGAACAATAAAAGTTATATGTAATTTAACTGATTAATTCCTGTAATTACACAAATGGCTGGTGGATCTGGTAACCAAGATAGGAAGGAACAATTAAGCAAATAGAAAATTTGAATTATATATTACTTGGCAGATTGCCCAGAGAAGTGGCTAGTGATGAGTAATTGTGTATGAAGACTAATAATATGTGCGTTCACTACTGAATAGAGTCTTTGAGTGATTTAATCTGTGATACAGAGAAGCAAAACTTGATAAAATGTTAAATATTAATCTGCACGTTTTTAAAGGTTTATAGTACTAGCCTACATTCCTAAATTTCTCTAGTGTTATTATAAGGTGATCCTTTTAAGTGATTCATGTGATCCTGTGATTTGGTACTGTTATGTTAGTTATCTTCTGAGCTCTCCATTCCTGGTTAATTAAGTTCTTACTGAGTACCTGCCGTGTGTATACTAACGGAATAAACTAAGAGGGAAAATAGCATAATTAGGAAATAGGATTCCTCCTGTTTAGTGTATTAGCATAAATGTCGTTGCATAAATTTATATATTCCATCTAAACTCTAATGATTTGGTGGTCCACTCATTTAAAATAAGGTCTTGTTGGAGGGTGGCCCTGTGACATAGTGGTTAAGTGCACTGCGCTTTGCTTTGGTGGCCCAGTTTCATGGGTTTGGATCCTGGGTGCAGACCTATACTGTGTGTCAGCCATGCTTTGGCGGCCACCCACATACAAAACATAGAGGAAGATTGGCGCAGATCTTAGCTCAGGGGAATCTTCCTCAACAAAAAAATAAAGTAAGATATTGTTATAAATCGTGAAAAACAATAGACGTAAATAAAAATCCAAGAAATAGAAATGTGCACTAAATACATAATTATGAAGCAAATTCCCATGTAACTGCCATCTAAGTAAAGAAATAAAAAATTGCCAGTACCCTGGAAACTCCTTGTGTGTCCTTTTTTTATTATACCCTCTTTGCTTGCGCCCAGAAGTAACTACTGTTCTGACATATGGTAATCATTGCTTTTCTTCATAGCTATATATGCATCCTTAAAGAATATAGTGTAGTTATTCCTGTTGTTGAACTTTATGTAAATGGAATCACACTGAATGTATTCTTTGAATCTTATATCTCTCATCATCCTATTTATAAGATTCAAGCCATGTTATTATATGTTGCTATAATTTGTTCATTTTCATTGCTGTATAGTTTCCTATTGTGTGTATATACCACAATTATATTTGTTGTATATGTATTTGAATAGTAAATACCACAATATGCTGTTGATAAACATTTGAGTTGTTTTCATTTATTGGTTTTTATGAAAAACGTTGCTATGATCATTCATGTATGTGTCTCCTCTTGCATGTGTGCCTGAGTTTTTCTATATCTTGTATTAGAAGTAGAATTGCTGAATGATAAGCTTAAACGTGTCTTCAGTTTTACTGGATAATTTCTCAAAGTGGTTGTAGCAATTACACTATACCAGGAGTGTATGAGACTTCCCATATCATACTTTGTCAGCAACTTAATATTGTCAGATTAAATATTTGCCAATCTCGTGGGTATGAAATTGTATCTTATTTGCATTTTCCTTATTATTAATAGATTGAAAACCTTTTTTAATGTTTTTTATATGAGTATATCCTCTTTTTTATGTTTTTTTTTTTTGAGGAAGGTCAGCCCTGAGCTAACTGCTGCCAATCCTCCTCTTTTTGCTGAGGAAGACTGGCCCTGAGCTAACATCCATGCCCATCGTCCTCTGCTTTATATGTGGGACGCCTACCACAGCATGGCTTGCTGAGCGGTGCCACATCTGCACCCAGTATCCGAATCAGCAAACCCCAGGCCACCAAAGCGGAACGTGCGCACTTAAGCGCTGCACCACCAGGCCGGCCCCAGTATATCCTCTTTTGTGAAGACCCTTTTCAAGTATTTAACCCTTTTCCTTTAATTTGTATTTCTTTTTCTTATTGATTTGTAGAAGTTGTGTATATATTTGAAGTAAAAGACTGGCAATGTGGGTTAAAATATCTTCTTTTACTATGTCAATTGTGGTTTTTTCTCTTTGATTCTCTCTTGGAATGGTTGTCAAAAGTTATGAAAGGTCTGAGACTTTAGCCAAGAAGTTTCCTGGATGTTGGAAGAAGAAACAAGACTCCTGGGTCAGACACAAAGGACTTTGTTATTCATGTCAGTAGCAATAGACAGAGCATCAGCATTTGGGTGCTGGTTCCCTAAGCCCCAATTTCCACAGGGCAGTGCAAAGAGGGCCAATTGCTGCAGTGGATTGTGTTATGGAGAGGAACCCCTAGCTTAGGGAACCTCAGTATTTCATAATGGACGGTAAGCAAATCTGACCTTTGTCCTAGAGAGAGCCATTATGTTTATTAGACTGGACAGTAACCAAACCTGCCTTTTGCTCCAGAGGAAGATACTGTTTCTATCCTTCAGGGCTGTCTGTTATACAGACGTCCTTAAAGAGATTGTTTGGAATAAAGGCAGTTGTTGCCTCTGCTTACAAGACGTGCATAAATGCAAGAGACCCATGGTACTTTTTAATAAACAAAGGTGCCTTTTAATAAGCAGAAAGTCTTCATTTTAATATAGTTGAATTTATTAATCTTTTGCCTTACGGTTATTCTCCATCAAACAAAAAATATTTTCCAATATCCTCTTCCAAAAGCTTTATAGTATATTTAGATCTGTACAGTATTTTAGATCCATAATTTATTTGGAATTGATTTAGTATATATTGTGAGGTAGAGGTTCAGGTTCACTTTTTCACATATGGATACCCAATTGTGCTAGCATCTAAGTGTTGATCTTCCACATATGAGTGAAATCATGTGGTATCTATCTTTCTCTGTCTGACTTACTTCACTTGGCATAATACCCTCTAGATCCATGCATGTTGTCACGAATGGCAAGATTTCCTTCTTTGTAATGACTGAATAATATTCCTGTGTGCGTGCGTGTGTGTGTGCGCCACGTCTTTTTTATCCTTTCGTCTATCAACAGACACTTAGATTACTTCCATATCTTGGCTGTTGTAAATAATGCTGCAGTGAACATAGGGATGCATCTATCTTTTCAAATTAGTGTTTTCGTTTTCTTCGGATAAATACCCAGTAATGGAATTGCTAGATTGTATGACAGTTCTATTTTTAGTTTTTTGAGGAACCTCCAAACTGTTTTCCAAGGTGGCTGTATCAGTTTACATTCCCAACAACAGTGCACAAGAGTTCCCTTTTCTCCATGTGCTTGCCAACACTTGTTATTTTTTGTGTTTTTGATAATAGTCATTTTTACCGCTGCGAGGCAATATCTCATTGTGGGGTTTTTTGGGTTTTTTTTTTTTGGCTTGAGGAAGATTAGCCCTGAGCTAACGTCTGTGCCAGTCTTCCTGTATTTTGTATGTGGGTCACTGCCACAGCCTGGCTGTTGAGTGATGTAGGTCCGCACCTGGGATCCAAACCCGTGAACCTGGGCCACGAAAGCAGAGCACACCAAACCCAACCACTAGGCCACAGGCCCAGCCCCTCTCCTGGTGGTTTTGATCTGCATTTCTCTGATGATTAGTGATGTTGACCATCTTTTCATGTGCCTTTTGGCACATTTTTGGCAAAATGTCTATTCAGGTCCTCTGCCCATTTTTAGTTGAGTTGTTTTGTTTTTTGATATTAAGTTGTGTAAGTTCTTTATATATTTTGAATATTAACCCCTTTTCAGATATATGATTTGTAAATATCTTCTCTTATTCAGTAGGCTGCCTTTTCGTTTTGTTGATGGTTTTCTTCGCTGTGCAAAAACTTTTTAGTTTGATGTAGTTCCCTTTGTTTATTTTTGTTTCTGTTGCCCTTGTCTGAGGAGACAGCTCCAAAAAAAATATTGCTAAGACTTATGTCAAAGCACATACTGTCTGTGTTTTCTTCTAGGAGTTTTATGGTTTCAGGTCTTACATTCAAGTCTTTAATCCATTTTGAATTCCATTTTGTATATGGTGTAAGAATCTGCTCCAGTTTCATTCTTTGCTGTTTAGTGCTTCAGTTTTCCCAGCACCGTTTATTGAAAAGACTATCTTTTCTCAATTGTATATTCTTACCTCCTTTGTTGTAGATTAAATGACCATATATGCATGGGTTTATTTCTGGGCGCTCTGTTCTGTTCCATTGATCTGTGTCTGTTTTCTTGGCAGTACCATACTGTTTTGATTGCTATAGCTTTGTAGTATAGTTTGAAATCAAGGAGTGTGATACTGCTAACTTTGTTTTTCTTTCTCAGTATTGCTTTGGCTGTTCGGGGTCTTTTGTGGTTCTATACAAATTTTAGGATTCTTTGTTATAGTTCTATGAAAAATGCCATTGGCATTTTGATAGGGATTACATTGAATTTGTCGATTGGTTTGGCTAGTATAACCATTTTAAAAAGATTAATTCTGGGGCTGGCCCAGTGACACAGCAGTTAAATTTGCACGTTCTTCTTTGGCAGCCCGGGGTTCACTGGTTTGGATCCCGGGGACAGACCTATGTGTCACTTGACAAGCCGTACAGTGGCAATATGTGGCAGGCGTCCCACATATAAAATAGAGGAAAATGGGCACGGATGTTAGCTCAGGGCCAGACCTCAGCAAAAGGAGGAGGATTGGCAGCAGATGTTAGCGAGGGGCTAATCTTGCTCAGAAAAAAATATAATAATAATTCTTCCAATCCATGAGCACAGTATGCCTTTCCATTTGTTTGTATTGTCTTCAGTTTCTGTCATTAATGTCTTAATGGTTTTCACAGTACAGTCTTTCCCCTCCTTGGTTAAATTTATTCCTAGGTATTCTATTCTTTTTGATGCTATTGTAAATGGGATTATTTTCTTATTTTCTCTTTCTGATAGATTATTAGTGTATAAAAATGCCGCAGATTTCTGTATATTAATTTTGCATCCTGCAACTTTACCAAATTCATTTATTAGTTCTAATAGTTTTTTTGATGGAGTCTTTAGGGTTTTCTATATATAGTATTATGTCATCTGCAGATAGTGACAGTTTTACTTCCTTTCCAATTTTGTTGCCTTTTATTTATTTTTCTTGCCTAATTGCTGTGGCTAGGACTTCCAATACTATGTTGAATAAAAGTGAAGCTAGTGGGCATCCTTGTCTTGTTCTTGTTCTTAGAGGGCTAGCTTTCAGCTTTCATCATTGAGTATGATGTTAGCCAAGGGTTTGTCGTATGTGGCATTTTTATGTTGAGGTTCATTCCCTCTATACCTACTTTGTTGAGAGTTTTTATCATAAATAGATGTTGAATTTTGTTACATGCTTTTTCTGCATCTGTTGAGATGATCATATGATTTTTATTCTTAGTTTTATTAATGCAGTGTATCGCATTGTTTGATTTGCAGATGTTGAACCATCTTTTCATCCTGGGATGAATCCCACTTGATCATGGTGTATGATCCTTTTAGTATTGTTGCATTTTGTTTGCTAATGTTTTTGAGGATTTTTGCATCTATGTTCATCAGGGATATTGGCCTGTGATTTTCTTTTTTTATGGTTTCTTTGTCTGGTTTTGGTAATGCTGGCCTTGTAAAGTGAATTTGGAAGCATTCTTTCCTCTTCAAAAAGGTTAGGTATTAACTCTTTTTTAAATGTTTGGTAGAATTCAACTGTAAAGCCATCTGATCCTGGACTTTTGTTTGTTGGGAATTTTAAAATTGATTGAATTTCATTATAGTAATTGGTCTATTCAGATTTTCTATTTTTTCATGATTTAGTCTTAGAAGATTGTGTGTTTCTAGGAATTTATCCATTTCTTCTAGGTTGTTGAATTTGTTGGCATATAATCATTCATAATAGTTTCTCATGATTCTTTGTATTTCTGTGGTATCAGTTTTAACTTCTCTTCTTTTGTTTGTGATTTTATTTATTTGAGCTCTCTCTTTTTTTTTTTCTTGATGAATGTGGCTACAGGTTTATCAATCTGGTTTATCTTACCAAAGAACCAGCTCTTACTTTCACTGATCTTTTCTATTGTTTTTTTAGTCACAGTTTCATTTATTTCTGCTCTGAGTTATTATTTCCTTTCTTCTTCTAACTTTGGGATTTGTTTCTTTTTCTTTTTCTAGTTTCTTTAGGTATAAAGTTAGATTGTTTATTTGAGATTTTTCTTGTGTCTTGAGGTAGGTCTGTATCATTATGAATTTCCCACTTAGAACTGCTTTTACTGGATCCCATAGATTTGGGAAAGTTGTGTTTCCGTTTTCATTTGTCTCAAGTTATTTTTTTATTTCTTCGTTGACCCATTGGTTGTTTAGTAGCATGTTGTTTTGACTCCATGTATTTGTGCTTTTTCCAGTTTTCTTCTTGTAATTGATTTCTAGTTTCATACCATTGTGGTCGGAAAAGATGCTTGATATGGTTTCAGTCTACTTAAATTTATTGAGATTTGTTTTGTGGCCTAACACGTGATCTGTCTTCAAGAATGTTCCATGTGCACTTGAAAAGAATGTGTATTCTGCAGTTTTTGGATGGAATGTTCTTTGTAAATTTGTTAAGTCCATATGGTCATTTAAGGCTGATGTTTCCTTATTGATTTTCTGTCTGGATGAACTGTCCTTTGTAAGTGGGTTTGAAATCGATGTAAGTGGGTTATTAAAGTCCCCTTTATTATTGTGTTACTGTCCATTTCTCCCTTTATGTCTATTAGTATTTGCTTTATATGTTTAGGTGCTCCTATGTTGGGTGCATAAATACTTACACATGTTATATCCTCTTGTTGGATTGACCCCTTTTTCATTATATAATGCCCTTTTTTGTCTTTTGTTACAGTCACAGCCACCTGTGCTCATAGATTTTAGGTAGGGAGCAGGAGAATGCCACATCCGTTCTTCTCTGCCTGCCCCAGCCAGAGAATGGGGGAGTGCTGCAACCACCAGCTCTCTCCAGGTTCAGCAAGGGGCAGGATAGTGCCACAGCTGCTTGCCTAACGTCTGAACTCACCCACCTGTGCTGGCAGGTTAGGTGAGAAGCACAACAATGGTGTCCATTAGTGCCTCATCCCTGGGGAGTGTTTCCAATGTCCCCCATTCCCCTAGCTGATACTTTTAAATTCACAAATGACTCTCCTTCACATATAATCTTGGAACTTTTCAAACTGCTGCCGTTTTCACTGGGTCTCAGGACAAGTGAGACTGAACGCCAGCCTTTTAAGAGGGCAATCTCAGTTTCCTATGGCACTTTGAGACCCTTGTCTCTCAGCCCCATTTGTTTTCTAAGTCAGATGTTTTGGGGGCTCGTCTCTCCAGTGCAGATCCCAGGGGCTGGAGTGCTTGCCTGACCTGGAGTACCAGCCCCTCACTCCTCTGGGAGAAATGCCTGGTGAGATCCATCCTTATTGTGTGCCGCCACCTGGGTGTGGGGTATTTGGCAAGAGGATTTCTCTGCCTCTCCTACCTATCTCCATGTGGTCCTTTTTATCTTTTGTTGTGGTACTAGCTAGCTCTCAGTTTCTTTTCAGGGGAATTGATCCATATGTAGCTATGTATTTGTTGTGTCTGTGGAAGGAGGTCAGCTCAGGCTCTTCCTACGCTGCCATCTGGAACCCCCTCATCCTGCCTTTTGTGGTTTTAATTGAGTATTTCATGTGATTCCATTTTCTCTCCTTTCTTAGAGTATCAGTTATATATATGTATATATTTCACTTTTTTTAGTGGTTGCCCTAGAGTTTGCTGTATGCATTTACAACCAATCCAAGTCTACTTTCAAATAGCACTCTACCACTTTGCAGGTAGTGTATCGTATGACAGAATAATCCTAATGCCTCCCTCCCATCCCTTGTACCATTCCCATCATTCATTTCACTTATATGTAAGCATACGTAAATTATATACCTAAGTATACATAATAGAAGATATGGTTGCTATTATTTTGAACAAACTGTTATCTGTTAGATCAGTGAAGAATAAGAAAAATAAAAATTTTCATTTACCTTCATTTATTCCTTCTTTGATGATTTTGTTTCTTTATGTAGATCTGAGTTTTGACCTATATCATTTTCTTTCTCTCTAAAGGACTTCTTTTAACATTTCTTGCAAGGCAGGTCTACTGGCGACAAATTCCCTCCACTTTTCCTGGTCTGAGAAAGTGTTTATTTCTCCTTCACTTTTGAAGGATAATTTTGCAGATTGCAGAATTCTACATTAGTGTTCTTTGTTCTCTCAACACTATATTTCATTCCACTCTTTTTTTGCTTGTATGGTTTCTGAAGAGAAGTCAGTTATAATTCTTATCTTTGCTCCTCTATAGGTAAGGTGTTTTTTTTTCCCCCTCTGGCTTCGTTCAGGATTTTTTCTTTATCTTTGATTTTCTGTAGTTTGAAAATGATATGACTAATTGTGTTTTTCTGGCATTTATCCTGCTTGGTATTTTCTGAGCTTCCTGGATCTGTGATTTGCTTCTGACATTAATTTGGGGAAATTCTCAGTCATTATGTTGAAATATTTCTTTTGTTCCTTTCTCTCTTTCTTCACCTTCTGATATTCCCATTATGCATATGCTACACCTTTTGTAGTTATCCCGTAGTCCTTGGATATTCTGTTCTGTTTTCTTCAGTCTTTGTTCTCTTTGCTTTTCGGTTTTCAAAGTTTCTATTGATATATCCTCAAGCTCAGAGATTCCTTTGTCAATCTTGCCCAGTCTACTAGTAAGCCATCAACGCTTTCTTCATTTCTGCTTACAGTGTTGTTTACTCTAACATTTCTTTTTATGTCTTAGGATTTCCATCTCTCTGCTTACAATACCCATCTGTTCTTGCATGGTGTCTTCTTTATTCATTAGAGCCAATGGCATATTAATCATAGTTGTTTTAAATTCTCAGTTTGATAATTCCAACATCCCTGCCATGTCTGGTTCTGATGCTGGCTCTGTCTCTTCCCGTGTGTTTTTTGCCTCTTAGTATGCCTTATACTTTTCTCTTGATGGATTGGGTAAAAGGAACTGCTGCACATGGGCCTTTAGTAATGTGCTGGTGAGGTGTGGGGGGAGGGGAAGCACTCTGTAGTCCTATGATTTGGTCTTAGTCTTCTAGTGAGCCTGTGCCCCAGGACTGTGAAGTTCACACGTGTTTGTCGGTTTTTTCCCTCCTCCTTTAGGTGGGAAAGATCAGCTAGAGTGGACTGAAGTTCGGTGTTTCCCTTCCTCCACATGGAAGGGCAGAGCTGACTGGAATTGGGTGTTTCCTTTCCCCCAGGACAGTTTGGCCCTGAGAATACTTCAACAAGTTAAGGTTTAGTTAGCCGGTTCCTCCTGAGGGCAGGCCTTGTTAAGAAGGACAGAGTGCTCTGGCATATTCAAAATGGTTCCTTTTCCCCTCCCCGTCCTGGGAACACCAGGGGATTTTTCTCTGACATTTACTGTGGGAACCTGGTCAAGCTCCGGGAGGAAATATCACAATATTGTGGAGTCCCCCCAATGACTGTGTCCCCCTGGAGTGTTTAACTCTGAGTTGTCCATACAGAACCTCCAGCAATTTGTCAACTGAAATTTATGTTTTCCTACTCTGACTGGTTTCCGAGGAGGTTTCCGCTCTTGTGTCTCTGCACTGGTAAGTCGTGACTCCCTTTATTCACCTGTCTTCTCTCTCCAGTCTCGGGGGCAGCAGTTTCCCCTGTGTCTTCTTCTCTCTTACAGATCCAAGAAGAATTGTTGGTTTTTCAGTCTCTTCAGCTTTTTACTTCTTGTTAGAACGGAGTGGTGACTTAAAATGTCTTTAAATGTGGAACCAGAAACTGGAAGCCCTGCCCGAGGATCAGTGATTGCCTTTTTCTTGTCATATGCCTTGGTGAATTGTTACGTTCTTTTCTATATTTGGGTTAGCTTCCAACATTTATCCTTTGCACTTACAATGTCATGAAATGTTTCTGAAAGTTCCTTTAATGTGATTTTTTTTTCGTCAGCAGCATTCAGCTGGGATAATTTTGTCCTTTTCATCACACTCACTTTCTTTATTTGTGTTGATATGTTCACTTTCTCCCTCTGACTGCATATCTAGAATCTCTCAAACGGCAGGACTATCAGCATTCCCACAGTCAGCTCTTTCTTCAATAACTCCATTTGTGTTTGGTTAGAATTTCACTTCCAGCATTATCACTTTTTGTTTCTCTGCTACACTTTCATCTTTGTTGGCTAATTCCCTCTTTTGATTTTACATTTTTGTAAACTGTCATGTGGTTTCATCACTGTAAGACAAAGAGGCAACATAGTTATATCTTTACTATCTGTGTGAACTGAATAACAGATACATAGTGATCAGTCACTGACACACTTTGAAAGAAGTGATGTGATTGGTCACTGATCATGATACGTTTCTGTTATTTGCCATGATTTGTGGACCAAAGAGCTAGCAGTGAAGTCTTTGCTTTATGCAGTTACTCATGTTTCCTATGCCATGGTAACTAAAATTCAAACTATGTTGTTGGGGGAGTAGTCATTTAACTAAACTGTAGTAACTGAAATTTATGCATATTGGAACCATGCAAAGGGAGGACTGCCTTTAACTTTTGATTTCTTTTTCTAGCTTTATCTCACTGTCCAGGGCCTCCGGTACAATGTTAGATGAAGGTGGTAATTGCAGCATCCTTGTCTTGTTCCTGGTCTCAGAGGAAGACCTTTTAATCTTTCATCATGAAGTATGATGCTTGCTTTCAGTGTTTTATATATCAAGTTATGGTATGTGCTCCTTTCTATTAGTTTGCTAGGAATTTTGCTCATGAATGGATGTTGGATCTTATCAATTGCTTTATCTATTGAGACAATTATATGAGTTTTTACTTTTAATTTGTGGCAAATATTATTAATTGATTTTTCTAATGCTAAGCCAAGCTTGTGTTCTTGGGGTAAAACCCATTTGGTCTTGATGTTTTACCTTTTTTGTACATTATTGGATTCCATTTGTTAATATTTTTTCATGAGTGAAAATGGACTATAATTTTCCTCCTCGTACTTTTTCTTCTTGAATTTTGATATCAAGCCTTCATAAATTAAGTTGAAGAATCTTTCCCTCTCTTCCTTTCTTGATGAATTTCTCTAAGATTGGAATTATTTCTTTCTCCATCGTTAGCAAGTTCTTTTTGGTGAAGCCATCTGGGGCCTGGAGTTTTCTTTGTGGGAAGATTTAAAATTACTTATTTATTTTTTTTAATGATAGTATGACTGACGACTCTCTCTTTTTCTCTCATGTAAATTTTGGTAAAGTAACTTTTTTCCCTAGAATTTGTTCTGATACACCAGTTGGCATAAGCACTCATAATAACTTTGTATTTTCTTTGTGTTATATGTGGCTTCTGTAATGATTTTTCCTTTTTTATTCCTAATGTTGATTATTTATGCCTCATTTTTATTTTTCTTGAACAGTCTCACCAGAGTTTTGTTAGTCTCTTCAGGGAATTAACTTTTGGCTTTGTTGATCTTCTCCATTATATGTTTCCTATTGATTCATTTATGATTTTATCTTTTATTTCCTTTCTTCTGTTTTCTTTGGAATTAGTCAGCTATTCTGGCTAACTTTTTGGAGGAGGGAGGAGTGCTTAAATTGTTGATTTTCAGACTTTCCTGTCTTCAAGTATATTTAAGGATATATGTTTCTCTCTACATATGGCATTGACAGCATTCCATAAGACTTGTTAATGTAGTATTTTCTTGTTCAGTTGAAGATATTTTCTGACTTCTATTGTGATATCTCCTTGGACCAATGGGTTATTTAGAAGTGTGTTTCCTTTTTTAACCTTTTTCTATCGAAATATGCATACGTACAGACATGTGCACAGTCATTAGTGTGAAGCTGACGTACCCTTTGTCAACCACTACCCAGATGAGGAACTAGAACATTGTAGCGTCCCAGTAAGCCTCTCTTTGCCCATTCCTGTCACTAACCCTCCCAAAAGGTAATTATTATCTTGACTTCTAACAGCTAGGTTTTTTTTTTTTTTAACTTATTTATAAATGAAATCATACAGTAAGTACACTTTGTTCTGGCTTCTTTTGGTCAACATTATATTTATGAGATTCATGTGCATTGTGCAATATAAGTAAATTTCATTTTTCTGATGGTGGACACTTGGCTTATTTCAGTTTTTGACAGTTATGAAAAGTGTTGCTTTGAATATTTCCATACATGAAAATTTGTATACATTTCAGTTGGGTGTATACCTAGGAGAGGAATTACTGGGTCATAGGGTCTACATCTCTTTACCATTAGTAGATATGGCTGAACAGTTTTTCATAGTTGTTGCTCAGTTTGTACTCCCACCAATGGCATATGGGAATTCTAATTGTTCCATATCTTTGACAGCTCTTGATATTTTTAATCTTTTTAATTTTAGCCATACCAGCAGCATATGGGAATTCTAATTGTTCTGTATCTTTAACAACTCTTGATATTTTTAATCTTTTTAATTTTAGCCATTCTGGTTATAGTTCAAACTGTGGAGGGAACCTGTATTAATTGTTTTCCTTTGTGTAGGCTTCTGCCCAGCCTGGTTACTGCTTAGCCTCTTGGTTTATTTAATGCTACTTCTCTAACTAGCCTATTAGTTTGAATTTTATATTCCTGACCTGATCCTAATGTATTCTTATTGACATTTGGAAGCATATTCATTCATTTGAGGTGTATTTATTAAGCCCCTACTGTACCCTGTACCACTGTCAGAAACAGAATAACACTGGGCAAGTGACACCATGAGCCTGATAGAATAATAGATGAGATAGAGGTCCTCAGTAATCAAGGAGATGGTTTCCAAACTTTTTAAATGGCCCGTGCCGTACTAATACATTATGCATATGAAAAGCATGCACAAAATTGAAATAAAAAGATGAGATAAAATAAATAATATTTTTAAATATCTTGCTAATTGTTATGGCTTCATATTATCATAATATATAAAAAGTATATACTCCTTAGGCAAGACTCTGTGATAGCAAACAAACCTAAGATCTTAATCGCTTACAAAAGGTTTATATTTTATTTATTAATCTATTGTGGATTGGCTGTGTCTCAGCCTCACACTGTTGTTTGCGCCATCTTCATTCTGGGACTCAGTCTGATGAAATAACCTCTATCTGGAATATTTGTAAGTGAAAAAGAGAGCATGGCAAACCATGTCTTAATTCGTAAAGCTTGGAAGAAGTATATACATCATTTCTACTCACATTTCTTCATCCAAGGCAAGTCAGAGGCCAACCCTGATGTCACTGGGAATGGGAAAGTATAATACTTCCTTAGAGAGGCGGGGAAACACGCGTGTATATAGTTTTGATAACAGCCTTATTGAGATACAGTTCACATACCATACAATTCACCCTGTTAAAGTTACAATTTAGTGGTGGTTGGTATATTCACAGAGTTGTGTAACCATCACCACAATCAATTTTTGAACATTTTTATCACCCCAAAAAGAAACCTTGTACTCATTGATAGTCGCTTTCTATTTTCCCATCAATCTCCCAAGCCCTGGGCAACCACCAGTTTACTTTCTGTCTCCGTGGATTTGCCTATTCCAGACATTTCATATAAGAGGAATCATACAATATATGGTCTTTTGTGACTGGCTTCTTTTACCTAGCCTACTGTTTTGAAGGTTCATCTATGTTTTAGCATGTTTCAGTACCTCATTCCTTTGTATTGCTAAGTAATATCCCATTGACTGGCTATACCTGTGGACGTACAACACTTTATTTACCCATTCATCAGTTGAGGGCAATTGGGTTGTTTTCATTTTGGGGCTATTATGGAATAATGCTACATGAGCATTTGCGTACAAGTTTTTCAATAAATGTATATTTTCACTTTTCTTGAGTATACAGTTAAGAGTGGAATTGCTGACCATTTGCTATAATTCTATGTTTAACATTTTCAGGAACTTCCAAACTATTTTCCAAAGTGGCTGTACCATTTTACATTTTCACCAGTGATATATGAGAGTTCCAATTTTTCCATATTGTTACTAACACTTGGTATTATCTGTCTTTTTTTTTTACTTTAGCCATCCTATTGGGGTGGTAGAGAATGTTTTTGAACAGTAAATATAGTCCACCATACTCAACTTGTGTGTTTATCTACTCTATACCTACATCACAATATATTGAAAACATTTTTTAAAAGTCAGATACTTCCGTCACTAGAATGTCAGTTCCTTGAGGATAGAGACTGTGACTTACTCTTCTATTTGAATTTAGGATCGAGGAATGAATGAATCAATGAATTAATGTATTAAAATAAGAATATGGTAAGTGCTGTAAGAGACATAAGCAAAGTCCTTTGTGAGAGTTTACCAGAAGGAACAATCATGTCAGGGCTGGTGCTCAATCATTTTAAAAAGAGTTTTGAATGTTAATTTGTTTTCATGGGCAGTGAGTTTATATTAATTAAGTCTCTTATCAATAACACTATTGAGGTTAAAGAAGTTTTCTACTTACTGCTGGGTTGTTTTTTTTAAGGATTGGCACCTGTGCTAATATCTGTGGCCAATCTTTTTTTTTTTTCCCTGCTTCTTCTCCCCAAAGCCCCCCAGTACATAGTTGTATATTCTAGTTGTAGGTGCCTCTGGTTGTGCTACATGGGACGCCGCCTCAGCATGGCCTGATGAGCGGTGCCGTGTCCGCACCCAGGATCCTAACTGGAGAAACCGTGGGCCGCCAAAGCAGAGTGTGTGAGCTTAACCACTCGACCATGGGGCTAGCCCCTACTAACAGCTGGTTTAATTTTGACAGTACACATATTCTTAATTAAACATTTAGAAATTTGTAATGTCTTATTTTAAAATGATATATTTGACATTTATGAAGAATATCATAATCTCTGTTTCTAAGCATGTGAGAAAAATCCTCCCTTAGATGCATTTAGGGCAGAAGAACTTTTCTAGCATAACATATGTGTTCCAGAAACTGTTGAATTCTATGTAGATAGAGAAAGGAGTAGCATTTTATGCCTTTTACTAAATAAAACAGATAATGTCCCCTTGTCTTACAGAGGAAGGAATTGAGGAGTGAGTAGGGCAAGAGAGGTGAGAAAAAGGAAAAAGAAAATACTGTATTTGAATCCTGTAGAATAAAAATCCAACAGCAGTAATATTTGAAATAACTTTAATTCTAGAGAGAATTTTAAAATCAGGTGTCAGAGCAGGTAACTTAAAAACTGCCATGTACAAACTAAGGAATCTGTTGACTTTACTTAAAATCAAAAACAAAACCCAAAAAACTTTGATAACAGAATTAATCAATAAATGCTAGGGAACAGTGTTCCCTTGTTAGCGTTGTACTTCAAATCTGATGGGTTTCTGTCTTCAGCCTGTTTCCTTATGCCTCTGGATAAAAAAGAAAAATGCTTTACATATAGGGAGTAAGAATGCTGCTTATCTCAGCTTGGCCAGAGAATATTTATCTTGTGCTTATAAGATAGAGTGGTCAAAAGTTAATACATTTCTCTATATATCTTATTGGCAAGGGAAGTTGTAACCAGCAGAGGAGAGACTTGGTATTGAGAAGAAGGCAGAGCTGCTTGGCAAGGAGGGCTTGGGCAAGAGGGTGGAATAAGCTGTCTATGGTGTTTGATAAATATGTACCTCAAACACAGAGACACACACACACACACACACACGCACACACACGCACACACCCTGACACCTCCCCACCCCTAGTCATACATACAGTACGTAAGCTTTTCACATGGCTTCTTTCACTTAATAATAGGCATTTAAGGTTTCTTCATGTTTTTCATGACATGTGTGTATATGTTTATATGTCTCACATATATTGTAGTAGTGCCCTTAATGAAAACACTCTGCCTCCAGCAAAAAAAAAAAAAAAAAAAAAACTGGCTTATTTTTCCACATGACTGCGAAACAATTATAGCTTCTACTAGAAGCCCTTTTCCTGTTCCTGGGAAAATAGCTGGGTTGACTGGCATTTGCATAATCGTCTTTAGGGCTATTGTGGGTGGGTTTGGCTGCTGACACAGAGCTGCAGACTGGCCACCTGTCCAGAACAAATGAACTCGGCCTTTGTGCAACATTATCTGTTTCTCCACAGTGTAATTTCTCAGTAATGAATAATTTAATTAAAATATTATAAAACTATTATTTAGGAAATGTTTGTGTTGAACTTAAATCTTCCATTTTGGGGAGAGATAAATTTCCTGCCTCTTCCACTGGCACAACTATATATTTCCATGCCCTCTCTGGCATAGTTTTGTAACTGCTTTTGTGAAATTATCCTCATGAATATTAATTAGGGATGTGAGAGTTTAAAAAGAAACTTCAAAATGATTTGTATTCATCCTTCTATAAATTATAAATTAAGTGTTGTCTAATGTTTTCTAGGGGTCCATTTCACTTATGTGGAAGAATTAATTAAACATTTAAAGTGAGCAAAGGAAGAAGAAATATCTAAGGTCTTGAAATACTTGCCAGTCCTACTTCATTCATTTTACTTGATAATTAATCCCATGACTCATTTAGGAAGTTTTTGTCCTAATAATGCACACATTGCTATGTTGACTAATTGTATCAATCATCTATATTCAGCCTGTAATGGGAAAATTGTCAGGTTTTTTTTTGAAACTTACATGTGATATAATGTTGATATTTCTTGTACATAATGACAAACTGAATTGAATTTTCATGTTAGAATTAACTTGTAATTGATACTCTTTAATCATACTATATAAGGAAAGTCTCAATATCAAATAAGTGGTCAATGAATTAGTAAATATTTTTTGTTTGTTTGTTTTTTATTTTTTTTATTGAGTTGATAGGTTACAATCTTGTAAAATTTCAGGTGTACATTAATGTTTGTCATACGTGTTGTAGGTGCACCACTTCACCCTTTGTGCCCACCTCCCACCCCACCTTTCCCCTGGTATCCACTAAACTGTTCTTAGGCCGTAATTTTAAATTCCTCATATGAGTGGAGTCATACACAGATTATCCTTCTCTCGCTGGCTTATTTAACTTAACATAATTCCCTCAAGGTCCATCCATGTTATTGCAAATGGAATGATTTTGTTCTGTTTTACAGCTGAGTAGTATTCCATTGTATATATGTACCACATCTTCTTTATCTATTCGTCTGTTGCTGGGCACTTAGGTTGCTTCCATGTCTTGGCTATTGTAAATAATGCTGCAATGAACATTGGGGTGCATAGGACTTTTGGGATTGCTGACTTCAAGCTCTTTGGATAAATACCCAGTAGTGGGATGGCTGGATCGTATGGTAGTTCTATTTTTAATTTTTTGAGGAATCTCCATACTGTTTTCCATAGTGGCTGCACCAATTTGCATTCCCACCAGCAGTGTATGAGGGTTCCTTTTTCTCCGCAACCTCTCCAACATTTGTTACTATTAGTTTTAGATATTTTTTTCATTCTAACGGGTGTAAGGTGGTATCTTAGTGTAGTTTTGATTTGCATTTCCCTGAAGATCAGCAATGATGAGCATCTTTTCATGTGCCTATTGGCCATCAGTGTATCTTCTTTGGAGAAATGTCTGTTCATGTCTCCAGCCCATTTTTTGATTGGATTGTTTGATGTTTTGTTGTTGAGTTGCGAGAGTTCTTTATATATGATGGATATTAAGCCTTTGTCAGATATATGACTTGCAAATATTTTTTCCCAGTTAGTGGGTTGTTTTTTTGTTTCAATCCTGTTTTCATTTGCCTTGAAGAAGCTCTTTAGTCTGATGAAGTCCCATTTGTTTATTCTGTCTATTGTTTCGGCATGGTGTCCGTAAAGATCCTTTTAATGCTGATGTCAAAGAGTGTATTGCCTACGTTTTCTTCCAGAAGCCTTATGGTTTCAGGTCTCACCTTTAGGTCTTTGATCCGTTTTGAGTTTATTTTGGTGAATGGTGAAAAAGAATGGTCAATTTTCATTCTTTTACATGTGGCTTTCCAGTTTTCCCAGCACCATTTGTTGAAAAGACTTTCTTTTCTCCATTGTATGCCCTCAGTTCCTTTGTCAAAGATAAGCTGTCCATAGATGTGTGGTTTTATTTCTGGGCTTTCAATTCTGTTCCATTGATCTGTGCACCTGTTTTTGTACCAGTACCATGCTGTTTTGATTACTGTAGCTTTGTAGTATGTTTTGAAGTCAGGGATTGTGATGCCTCCCGTTTTGTTCTTTTTTTCTCAGGATTGCTTTAGAAATTCGGGGTCTTTTGTTGCCCCATATGAATTTTAGGATTCTTTGTTCTAATTCTGTAAAGAATGTCATTGGGATTCTGATTGGGATGGCGTTGAATCTGTAGATTGCTTTAGGTAGAACGGACATTTTAACTGTATTTATTCTTCCAATCCATGTACATGGGATGTCTTTCCATCTCCTTATGTTGTCATCCAGTTCTCTCAGAAAGGCCTTGTAATTTTCATTATATAGGTCCTTCACTTCCTTAGTTAAATTTACCCCAAGGTATTTTATTCTTTTTGTTGCGATTGTGCATGGTATTGTGTTCTTGAGTTCTTTTTCTGTTGGTTCATTACTGGAGTATAGAAATGCTACTGATTTATGCAAATTGATTTTATACCCTGCAACTTTGCTGTAGTTGATTACTTCTAACAGTTTTCCAATGGATTCTTTGGGGTTTTCTATATATAAGATCATGTCGTCTGCAAACAGCAAGAGTTTCACTTCTTCCCTCTCTATTTTGATTCCTTTTATTCCTTTTTCTTGCCTGGTTGCTCTGGCCAGGACCTCCAGTACTATGTTAAATAAGAGTGGTGATAGAGGGAGAATTAGTAAATATTTTTTAAAAATTCCTTCCCAGAGTTATTTTTGAGCAAAATTTATGTGGTTGTGGCAGTAATCATGTATCTTAGTTCTTATTAAATATTTATCCAGTGGATGAAAGATTGAATACTGCCAAGAGACATTATTGAGTACCTATAGTATACACATCAGGAACTTTATATATGATATTTCATTTGATTATTGCAACAATCTATCTTTTGAGATAGATGGTATTATTATTTTTTAATAGACTTTAATTTTTAGCTGTTTTAGATCCACAGTAATTTTTAACAGAAAGTACAGAGTTCCCAAATACCTTCTGCCCCCACGTATGCATAGCCTCCTCTCACTATCAACCTCCCACCCCAGAGTGGTACATTTGTTAGAGCCGATGAACCTGCATTGCCACGTCATTATCCTCCAAAGGCCATAGCTTACATTAGGGTTAACTCTTGGTATTGTACGTTCTGTGGGTTTTGATAAATGTATAATGACATGCATCTAGCGTTATACTGTCATACAGAATAGTTTCACTGCCATAAGAATCTTCTGTGCCCCACCTATTTGTCCCTTTCTCCCTACCAACCCATGTAAACCACTGATCTTTCTGCTCTCTCCACAGTTTTGCCTTTTCCAGAATGTCACATAGTTGGAATCACACAGTATGTGGCCTTTCACATCAGCTTCTTTCACACAGTAATATGCCTTTGTTTCCTCCATGTCTTTTCATGATTTGATAGCTCATTTCTTTTTAGTGCTGAATAATATTCTGTCGTCTGGATGTGCTGCAGTTTATTCATTCACTTACTGAAGTATTATCCTTGTTCTACAGATGATGAAACTGAAGCTAAGATCAAGTAACTTGCTGAAGTTCACATATATAATATATGTCAAGTCTGAGACCAAAACCATGTTCTAAATCATTGGTCTCTGGAGTAGGTTGTTCACACTGTTGGGGGTGTACAAGATGATTGATTATACACGGAGAAATTTTCAACAGCCCCTCACTGTTTGCCTTTGTGTGTTGTAATGTTGCAGCAGTTTTCATCTGATTAAGTAGATTTACAATTGATATTCTCTAATTTAAATTAAACTATCTCACAAACTATACAAATAGCTTTAAAATATCACTGGGGAAAATACGAAAACTCATTGAGGATAATTCTAATGGTGCAAGCACAAGCAAACTCCAAGAAAAGAGCAGAGATGACACTTCTCTTAAGTTCCTCAGCTTAATTATAATGTAAAAACTATGATAGCCCAAACATTTACTGAAAAAAAGTAAGCCAAAAATAACTTGTAATTACCTAGAAGACCATTAAATAGTGGATTTATAGCCACTTTCATAATGATGAACTTTATCCTAAACGTGTAACTGTCTTGAAATAGTAGTCATTGATATGTTATACATGAAACTGTCAAATTGGAAAGACATTAAGAAAAATTAATTATTGCCTATTTGTCTCATCCCTTTAAAGTTGTGCTTTTGTTATATTTTATAACCTATATAATATGTAAATACAAAGTATCTGGATATGATTTATAACTAAATATACATATTTTAGGGGCATGTCCTCAACATTTTTTTTACTGATGGATTGATTGTACAATCAAAAAAGTTTGGAGATCTTACTCTAAATTGTATTAGTAAATTTTGAAAGGTCTCTTGCTACTTACAAAAGTAAATTATTTTAATTTTATACCCTTCCTCTCCTTTTAAATTCATCTGAATACTGTTATCTTCCCTTCCTTGTTTGACAGAGTGTTCATCTTTCTAACCAACTTTTCATCTGTGTGATCTTGACCCTAACTCTTCCCAGTTATGTTGAGCTTATTTTTATAACTCTTACCCATTTTCTCCTGGTTTTCAATCCCTCTTTTTGCCACTGGCTCCTTCTTTCAGCCTATAAGTTTGTCTTCTATTTTTAAATTAACAAACAAAACCTTCTTTTTGATGTACCTCTTATCAAACTTCTGCTTTCCCTTTATATATTTTTTTCCGTTTGAAGATCCGTTGAGCTTTTTGAGAACTGAGACCACATGAGAATCATCTCTATTCTTTCTGGTGTCCAGTACAATATGGCATGTGGTAAATCTTCTCTAAATAAGTATTTATCAAATGATAAACATTTATCTCATCAGTATAGTACAGTACTTGGCACAAAGTCGTAGCCCTTGTCTCAAAGAAAGTTAGACTCCATTAGGAAGGTAAGACCTGTTCATGAGGAATCTGGAGATCGAGTCCAAGCTAAAGGAATTGCTTCCTCCCAGTGAGCTCGTCTTGAACTAGACTTTGAGGATAAGACAGCATTTGGAGTAGAAGGGTATTGTAACTTTGAAAGTGGTTGCAGATAAAAATAAGCAGTGTTTCTGAAATTAGTATGGAGACTTAAGTGATATTGGAAAGAAGTAAGGAGATATGCTTGTGATATACTAACTTAATACCACTTGATAGAAGGTTGTAAATACTGGAGGTCGTTAGAGAAGCCAAACCAAAAAAAAATATACGTTCTGGAAAAAGAACACTGAAGTAGGGGCTGGCACAGTGGTGCAGTGGTTAAGTTTGCTCACTCTGCTTTGAGGGCCTGGGGATCCCAGGTGTGGACCTACACACTGCTTATCAAGCCATGCTGTAGCAGGTGTCCCACATATCCAATAGAGGAAGATGGGCACAGATGTTAGCTCAGGGCCAATCTTCCTCAGCAAAAGGAGGAGAATTGGCAGCAGATGTTAGCTCAGAACTAATCTTCCTCAAAAGAAAGAAAGAAAGAACTTTGAAGTGGGAGTCATGTCATGATTTTTATCGTGTATTGGTCTTGTTACTTAGCGAGAGATCTTGAACAAGCGCCCAGTCTTTTTCATCTAAGAGAGTTCAACTAGATAAACCTAAGGTCCCTTTTAGAATCAGTTATCAAAATTTCTTAGTACGGATATAGAGTTACAGGGAGCCATACAAGACAGCCTTCACAAGAGCATTTCTCCAACGTGAAGGGTAAAGATGTGAAGCGACTACAAGCACACCCACACTCCCAACCCAGAGTAAGACTGCGTAAACTAAGTACTCAAAATATTGAGTGCTATACAAATTTATACTATGGTTATTGGCAATAGTAAAAAGATCAGGACTTTGAAGTCACCCTTTCAGCTTGAGTACTGCCTTTGCCATGTGTTAGCAAAGATGGTATTGTATTTAATATTTCAGCTAGAAAGCTACTTTTGCATCTAGCGGAAGACTTGTATATGGAATAAACCTGACTTGGTGAATCTTGTTCTTACAATATTCCCTAATTTGGGCATTGCTACTTCACATAAAAATAACATAAACCAATTTTCCCACTCTCGAGTGCAGAATTGGTCAGAGATTGGGTATAGAAGGATGTCCTCTGAATATCCTAGAGAACTGCCCTCTTCTTTTCCTAAAGTCATGCACTATGTTTGAGGGTATGCTCTGTGCATAACAAATTTGTTAGCTTTTGTGGAGTTACAAGGAAATTAGGACTCCTATATTGAGAACCTGAAATCTAACTGACAAAGTAAGATAGGTAAACATAAAAAGTTATAAAATACATAGTATCACTAGGGGTCTGTCTGATTTATATGATTAACTGCCGTATGCCACATAATCATTTAGGGGACCTAAGTTTGTAGAAAGATATAAGCAATGGGATTTGAATATCTAGAGAAGGCAGAAATGTTGAGTGGATATAGAGAAGGGGAACATTCTTTACCAGTGGAAGGCTGGGATCAAAAGTGCAAAATGATGTATCAAAAAATAATTGTGAACGAGCACAGTATGCCTGGAGGAGGACTTCTTGTATGGTAGAAATGCCTCTAGTAATCCTGGTTACCATTTATCAGGTACTTGCTGTATGCTAGGCATTGTTCTAATCGTTAGGTTTAGGTTCCATTATTATGCCCTTTGTACAGTTGAGAAAACTAAGGCTCACAGTGGTTAATGAAATTACTTTGTTGTCATAATTTTTAAGTGGAAGAGTGGGGCTTTGAACCTAGATTTGTTTGACTCCAAAACCATGTATCACATGGTGTATTATTGTACTAGAACAATGACTGAAGCCTGCCTGCTTTTTTTTTGGCCTTTTCTGATACTATAGAAGCTACATTCCTGAAGTTAAAGAAAACTTTAGAAGGAGAAAAGCAACTCTTTTAAAAAAGAAAGCCATATATTTGCTATTAATATTAAAATCATCTCTTAAATTTCCATTATTTTTATGTGTAATGGTTATATGATAAAATTTCTTGAAACAAATAATATTATTGAGTGATTATGTATTGTAAGCATTGTTCCTCATCATATTTAACCTCACTGTCATACCATGAGATAGGTAAATATGCTAATTTTTAACTGGAGGGGGTTACCCACCAAAGCTTGTTAGTTTGGTGACTTACCTGAGGATACACACAACTAACACATGGCAAAGGCAGTACTCAAGCTGAAAGGGTGACTTCAAAGTCCTGATCTTTTTACTATTGCCAATAACCATAGTATAAATTTGTATAGCACTCAATATTTTGAGTACTTAGTTTACGCAGTCTTACTCTGGGTTGGGAGTGTGGGTGTGCTTGTAGTCGCTTCACATCTTTACCCTTCACGTTGGAGAAATGCTCTTGTGAAGGCTGTCTTGTATGGCTCCCTGTAACTCCTCTATATCTGTACTATAGCTAGCACAGGTATGATGTGTGGGATCAGAGTATGTTTAGAAGTGGAAATCCTGGAGATCACTTTTTTCTCTCTCTTCAGTCCACAATTCTAGAATTTTTTTCACTAAAACCTGCCCCGTATATGTCTCTAAAGCCTTTACCTTCATACTTTGTCCATCATTTTTGAACAGAACTAGAATAGGATCCTCCTGCTGGTTTCCCTGACGTTGGTCCAACTACTCTTTAGTCCATGTTTCCACACTGCAGCTAGAATGATTGTTAAAACGCCTTTAAATATGATCATGTCACCTCTGCTTAAAAATGGTGACTTCCTATTGTCTTGATGTAGTCCACATTTATAACTCCTGTGTGCTGTGGCCCTTGCTTACTTATCCAGCCTCACCTTTAAGCCATACTCCCTTTTACAATCTCCATACTAGCCACACTGAAGTTCTTTTACTTCCTTGAAGGTGCCTTGTTCCTGCTTGCCGCCCACTTCTCGTTACAAGTCTTTTTTAGACTTCAATTTTCATTTCCTTTGGGAAGCCTTCGCTGACTCTAAAGTAAGATCTCTCTGCTTTGTGTTCCCAATTTCCTATTGAAATGTCTACACCAAATGGTGATTTCTTGAGTTTTTTCCTCTTTATTGTGTGGGGTTTTTTCAGTTATAAAAGTAATGTACATTTGCTTTAAAAATATTGAATGATTCAGTGGTATAGAGAATAGAAACTAAAAAAATCCCACTTCCAGGTTCATATGTATTCTAGACCATATATGCTTACCATATATTGTGTTTTTCAACAAAAATAGGATAACAGTATTTTATTTTTCTGCAGCTTGTGTTTTCATTAAGTATTTGAGATTATCCATGTAAAACATTCTCTTTAACAACTGCATAACATCATAGAGTATCAATGACCATAATTTAATTAACTAATTTCCCCTTGATGATTTTAATTAATTTAATACATCTCTGACAGAATATAAGAACCAGAAGGGCACTGATGATATCTGTAATGATTACTGTTCTTTCCCCAGCATCTAACACGGTGCCTGCTAAGCGATGAATGTGCTTTCTCTGGCAGACGAGGCTGCTGTGCCAGCTCGTGCCTGATAATGTGTTGGTTACCTATGGTACATTAGTTCCTACAAATGGTGTGAAATAGAAGAGAGGGAGGAGTGGCCTTGGGGTCAGAAGACCTGGGTTAGAGTTCTGCACATGGGCAGTCTTGCTTTCTAGACGGACATGTCACTTAACTTTTTTGTATAATCTTTTATTGGTCAAATTCTAATAAAATAGGTACTGCATTCAGTTTTAGTGAAGATCAAACAATATAATAATATAAAAATACTTTGTAAATGTAACAACCTGTATAAATGTTAGTACTATTCATTTCTTTTTCTTTGTTCATTATGTGGAATGATTTGTATTTATAGTAAGGTTTCTAAATAGATTAAAGGATTGACCACTGACTTTAAAAAGTTCAGATCGTCAGGACAGTGCTTAGTGAATGGAGCACAGAGTGAAAGAGACATAGGTAAGATGAGGTTATAATTATCTTCCAGAAATTATCTTTTGCAAAAATTGGAACAAAGTGGAAGACTAGTCCCTTAACAGTCAATAACATCTTCTAGTTGTCCTGTTTCAAGTTACTTCTTATTTTATTTTTTTAAAGGTTGGCACCTGAGCTAACATCTGTTGCCAATCTTTTTTTTTTTTTCTTTTCTTTTCTTCTTCTTCTCCCCAAAGGCCCCCAGTACATAGGTGTATATTCTGGTTGTGAGTGCCTCTGGCTCTGCTATGTGGGACACCACCTCAGCATGGCTTGATGAGCGGTGTCATGTCTGCGCCCAGGAACCAAACTAGCGAAACCCTGGGCTGCCGAAGTGGAGCAAGTGAACTTAACCACTCAGCCACGGGGCGGGCCCCCAGGTTACTTCTAATTGAGAGATGTGTAAGAGACTTCATCATGCCCAAGAATTTGTAACATACTTGAATGTTACCTTGTGGTTAGGGCTCTGGAGACATATATATCCTTCCCTTTTGCTTTACCTGGTTGGTTCAAAAACCAGACACTCACTTGTTTTGATGTATTTATGTATGTTAAATTGAGTTTAGTAAATTCTTGTGACAGTTTCAGGTCTTACTTTTTTTCATTGACAGTATCCCTATTGCAGTAGCTCTTAGAGGACAGGACAGGACCTTTTCTTATACCTGCTCTTAGAATCTGCTCCAGTACCTAGCAAAAATGCAAATCTTCCAAGTATCTTGCCTTTTGCCAAGATATTTGCTGTGATTACTTACACACACACACACACACACATATATAAACTAAGCAGTCATTTTGGTAGTTTAGTATTAGGATTTATATTATCATTGATTTTTTGTGTGTTTGTGTTATATTAGGTGTTGCTATCTTTGATTGGAGAAGACAACTATATTGCAAGAGACTAGTGCATGCCATACATGAAATTGTATGAAAGACTGAATTCATGCTTTATGGAAAGAAAACCTCAGGCTCTCTCCTTAGTTTATGTGTAGTGCTTTTAGATTAAAAAGCTTTTTACAATATTTTTAATTGTGCCAAAATACATGTAACAAATTTTACCATCTTGACCATTTTTAAGTTTATAGTTCAGTAGTGTTAAGTATATTCACGTTGTTGTACAATCAATCTCCAGAATTTTTTCGTCTTGCAAAGCTAAAACTCTGTATCTTTTAAACGACAAGTACCCATTTTTCCCTCCCTTCATCCCCTGGAAACCACCATTTTACTTTCTGTCTATATGAATTTTACCTCATGTAAGTGGAATCATACAGTATTGTCTTTTTGTGACTGGCTTATTTCACTTAGCCTAATGTCCTCAAGATTCATCCTTGTTGTGGCTTGTGTCAGAATTTCCTTCCTTTTTAAGGGTGAATTATGTTCCATTGTATGTATGTACCACATTTTATGTATCCATTGATGAATACTTGGATTGCTTCCACCTTTTGGCCATTGTGAATAGTGCTGCTATGAATATGGGTGTATGAATATCTGTTTGAGTTCCTGCTCTCAATTCTTTTGAATATCTACCCAGAACTGGAATGATTAGATCATGTGGTAATTCTATGTTTAATTTCTTGGGAAACCTCCATACTGTTTCCCATTGTGGCTCTGCCATTTTACATTCCCACCAACAGTGCACATGGGTTCCAATTTCTCTACATCCTCACCAACACTTGGTATTTTCTAGTTTTTTGATAGTAGCCATCCAAATGGTTAGCTTTTAGAGTTTTAAATGTATGATCAATATTAAGCACGAAATCCTTAACTATACTCAGTTGATTTCAATTTCTTCCCTTTCCCTGATTAGTTCCCAAGTTGTCAGTTTTGCTTTGGAGCACCTCTTACTTGTTAGTTCTTTTCTTTTTCCACTGCTTAGACCAATGCAATAACTTGCTAATTGGATCACCTTGCTTCCTCTTTCTCTTTATAATGAATGCTCCACATCAGCACCATGGTCATCATTCTCACATAAAGATCTAATTATAGCTCTCTCTTTTAAATGTCAGTGTGTAATATAACACTTACTGAATGCTTATTAAAAATAGCTTTACCTAAATTTTACATGCCCTGTAAGGCATGAATTTACATCCATTTTACAGATGAGGAAATTAACCATTAGAGAAGAGATACAACTTGTTTAACATTGTGCTGCTAGAGAGTAATGGAACCAGGATTTAAACCCAGCATTATCTGACTCCTCTATTCCTTTCTTCTTTTATACTTGACACATTGGTCCTGTATATCCTTTCCCCTCTCCTTGGTCATCGGGAAATCCTTTATACTTCTTCCTTCAAGGCCCAGCTCAAACATCACTTTTTGTGTGAAACTTTTCTTGGCTCTCCTTGTCCCCTCTCTCAGATCTATCCAGTGGTTTTTGTTCTCTGTTACCCCATGGCACTTTGTACATAACTGTGATAAGCCCTTCTCTTGATAAAGGACCATTCAAAAACAGAAGATAACATGTTCCTTTGTAACGAAGATTTATTGGATTGAATTTGTGAAAATTATTCTCTTTATTGGTATTGTTAGAAGCATTAGGAATGAAAAATTGTTTTGGTAGAAATGGAATGTCATTATAGATTATATTTTAAGAGAACATGATGGTGACTGAAACTTTCAAAACAGCTAAATTATGAAACAAGTTTGCATAAACAGTTTTCATCTTATGAAGAGTTTAATTCAGAGTTCTTTGTTTATTATTCCCCAAATTTAGGCCATGTGTAATTTTTCACAAGCCTTTCACTGCATTAGAGGCAAACACACCTGTCTGTAGTTTCATACTTAATTCATTGTCAGAACTAACCTTAGAGGCTTAGTTTTTTTCTTTTTCACTAATCTGTTTCCTAATGACTAAAGACTCCTTAACTCTAGTTAGTGAGAAATCAATGTTAAAAATACAAATGTTAAATTTAAACCTTCCTTTCTGCAAAAGACACTGTTAAGAGAATGAAAAGACAAATCAGAGACTGGAAGAAAATATTTGCAAAACATGTATCTGATAAAGGACTCGAATCCAGATTAGACAAAGAAATCTTACAACTCAATAATAAGTAAACAGATGACCCAGTTGAAAAACAGGCCAAAGACCTGAACAGACACCTCAGCAAAGAAGTAATACCGATGGCAAATAAGCATATGAAAGATGCTCAACATCCTAAGTCATTAGGGAATTGCCAATGAGATACCAAACACTGACACTACGAAATGCTGACCAGGATTTGGAGCAACAGGAACTCTCATGCATTGCTAATGAGAATGCAAAATGGTACAGCCACTTCTAGAAGCTAAACATAGTCTTATTGTAGAGTCAAGCAGTTGCACACCTTGGTATTTGCCCAAGAGTGTTAACAACTTAAGTTCACACAAAAACCTGTACGTGAATCTGTCTAGCAGCTTTGTTCATAATTGCCAAAACTTGGAAGCAACCAAGATGTCCTTCAATAGGTGAATGGATAAACAAACTGTAGTATATTTAGATAGTGGGATATGATTCAGTGATAAAAGGAACTGAGCTATCAAGCCACTAAAAGACATGGAGGAACCGTAAGTGCTTATTGCAAAATGAAAGAAGCCAATCTGAAAAGGCTACAGGACTGTCTGATTCCAAATATATGATATTCCGGAAAGGCAAAATAGAGACAATAAAAAGATCAGTGTTTGCCAGGAGTTGGGTGGGAGGAGGATGAATAGATGGAACACAGGGGAGTTTTAGGGCAGTGAAACTATTATTATGATAATTCAGTGGTGGGTACGTGACGTTGTGCATTTGTCAAAACCCATAGAACTGGTACAACACAAACAGTGAATCCTAAAGTAAACTATAGACTTTATTTAATAATAATGTGTCAATATTGCTTCATCACTTGTAACCAATGTATCACAATGCAAGATGTTAATAACAGAGCAATCTATGGGGGTAGGGGAGTATGTAGGAACTCTGTACTTTCTGCTCAATTTCTCTGTAAACCTAAAACTACCCTTAAAAATAAACTGTATTAATTTAAAAACGTGCGTCTTCACCGAAATTGTTCACCAAAATGGGTAACAATTCAGTTCAGCATTTATTTACTAAGCAATCACTGAACTGTACTAGGTGTTTATAGCCTTGTTCTTTAGAGAACTTATAGACAGCTCTTAGCCAAAACATACCGTGATTTGAGTTAGTGTATAGTTATATCAGAATGAATTGAGTGGTTAGAAAGTGTTTTAAACTTTGAAAGAAGACTTAGATTTAAACCCAGGCTTAACTAGCTGGGTGATCTTATACAAATTACTTAGCCTTTTAAAACTCTTCTGTTGCACCTACTGCATAAGGTGGTAATTTTAAACATTAGTTAACAAATGTGAAGCTTCTGGTACATAGTAAGCACTCAAATATTAGCTTTAATGATTAGTTATATGTTTTCCATCTAACAAAGGAAATGGAGGAAGAATGGCTCTCATTGGACTTGAATGTTCAGTCACATTTTGGCTATTTCTTCTGGATTTCCCCCCTCTTTTTGAGATAACTAAGGATCAAGCACATGAGATTATTATTTGCTTCCCGATATGATACATTCCACTTTCTGCTGAAGAAGAAACTCCTTTTACAGCTGTCTTTGATATCAAGTTGGCAGTTTAATCATGCTAATATAGTATTTTTCTTATTATTTACAAACAACAGCAATTAGCTTATCCTCCCCCCCAAAACCTGCATGTCAGAGAGACTTACAAATAGGTAGTAGCTCTCTAAGCCTTGAAATATAATTTTAATAAAAAATTGGAAAAAAATTACGATTTTTATGACTTTTATGGACTCTTTAATGTTCTAAATAAGCCAAAATTATATACATTTTGCTCTAAAAATCTGTAAGCCATAATTTATAATTTCTAATTGATAATGTTTTAAATATTATAAACGCCTCCAAATTCAATTTTTGCCAACAGATAATATTAATCTTTATTGGAAGATGACTTTAACACACAGTGAAAAATATTACTTTTCTTACTGTAGCTTCCAGCAATTTGGAAAGAAAAATTCACAAAATATTGGGGAAATAAAAAACATTCATAAAAGTTTAACCATCATTTCTTGATTAAACTATCTACTGAAAAATGGAAAATGAAATAAAAACTATTGAAATAGTAGAGGTAAACTAAGTCAGTGCCTTTTAGTTAGTAGGCTAGTCTCTTGATTAAATCTTGCATATAAATTGCTTTGGAATAAATGGAAGAACTCTATAGGAGAAAACAAGACTGTCTGGAGGGAGGAAATGGTTGAAGTAAACTTGAAAATAATTAAATACCTGGCATTTAATATTTAACATTGAGTAGATTTGGCTTTGTGCCTCCTAAAGGGGAAGATACCTTTTATTAATCGGACTTACAAGTCACACACTTATGTTAACAACAGCATTATATAAACTGGACATTTAATATGTCCTCTTTGTTTAAGTCCAACAGGATTTATATACGTACTTTCTGTTATGAAATTGTCATAATAGCAACATTCAGTGGAGAACTAAGCATGTTTTAGGCAGATGACTTTTATGTCTCTTATATATATTAAAGGCAACACTATGAGTTTTGGGTAAGCACAATAAATTAACTTCAGATGATACCTCCCACTTATTAGAACCTTAACTTTCCAGGGAAACATCTTTGTAAACGTGTTTTTATGATTCTATTTTAACCACTATGATAGTGATGGTGCTTTTATTCTGAACTGAGAAAAAGAAAGATATTGGAGGGTCTTTCTTAAAGAAAGAGAATAACTTCATGGAAAACTGCTTTGAGAGTAGATATCTCCTGGACACTAGAGAAGAATTCACTGTACAAAATCCAAAGGGTCATCTTTGTTGTCTCCTTCTTTCTTATCTTTTCCTTAGCTAGACCATTACAAATCATGTCAGTTTTCCCTGCTAAATGTCTAGCTCTGTCTGTCTCCACAGTTCAAACTATCATCCTCTCAACCAGAATACTGCAGTAGTCTTCTCTGGATCTAAAGAGTCTCTTGTGGACATTATATAGTTAGATCATGTTTTTGAATCTATTCTACCAATCTCTGTCTTTTGATTGGAGAGTTTAATCCATTTACATTTGAAGTAATTACTGATATGGAGGTGTTTACTTCTGTCATTTTGTATTACTGTCTCTTTTGTGTTTAGTTGAGTTTTTGTAGGGAAATGTTTTAATTTCTTTCTTATTTCCTTTTGTGTATAGTATATAGCTATTTTCTTTGTGGTTACATTTAACATTCTAAAGTTATAACTCTCTAATTTGAATTTATACTTAACTTCAAAAACATACAGAAACTCTGCTCCTTTACAGCTCGTCTCCATCCTTTTCCTTTATTGATGTCGCAGAATCATGTCTTCGTATAATGTATGTCCAAAAACATAAACTAAAAATTGGTTTTTTAATGCGTTATTCTCTTAAATTATGTAAAAAAAAATGTGGAGTTACAAACCAAAGTTACAATAATACTAGCTTTTAGACTAACAATTTTAAAAAATAATATATTAGTCTCTTATATCATGTAGAAAACAAAAAGTGGAGTTACAAACCACTGTTACAGTAATACTAGCTTTTATAATTGCCCATATATTTACCTTTAGTGAGACCTTTATTTCTTCATACCCCTTCAAGGTCTGTCTTTCACCCTGTAGGACCCCCTTGAGCATTTCTTGCAGAGGAAGTATAGTGGTCATGAACTCTCTCAGCTTTTGTTTATCCAGGAATATCTTAATTTCTCCCTCATTTTTGAAGGACACTTTTGCTGGATATAGTATTCTTGGTTGACAGGTTTTTTTTTTCTTTTAGCACTTTGAGTATGTGGATACATTGTCTTCCCAAGCTTCTGTTGAGAAATCTGCTGGTAATCTTATTGAAGATCCCTTGTATGTGGCAACTCACTTCTCTCTTGTGGCTTTTAAGATTCTCTCTGTCTGTAGCTTTTGACAGTTTGATTATAATGTTTCTCAGTATAGGTCTCTGAGTTCATCCTACTTGGAATTCATTGAGCTTCTTGGCTATTTATGTTCCTATCTTTTGTCAAATTTGGGAAGTTTTGGACCATTATTTCTTCATATAATCTCTTTGTCTCTTCCTCTATTCCTTCTGCTTCTCGGACTCCCACAGTACATATGTTGGTCCACTTGATGGTATCCCAAAGGTTCCTTCTGCTCCATTCACTTTTTTTCAGTAGGTAATAGGGGCAGCACTAGTTGCCCACCTCTGTTTAAGTGCCTCTGTGTCTCCACCTCTTTGATCAGAAGCAACAATCAGTGATCAGAGCACAGACCCCTGATATTTGGAGGATGGGGCCCTTATTGCCCATCTTGTCTCCTGCAGGCTGCTTGCATGCAAGTAGCTCTAGGAATAAGTGCATGGCTGCCTGCCACTGCACTGGGAGGTGAGGGCTAGTGGGGGGGACTACTGCTGAGTTAAGTGCAGAAATTAACTTCGTTTGGCATCCAAGCCTTCCCGTAAAAGTTACAAGCCTTCAAAAGACTTCAGAGTTCCAAAATAGTTATATGAGACAGATTCTGCTGATGAGTGTATTGTCTAGGTTGGGAGATTGATTCTTGGTGCCTCCTACTCTGCCATCTTCCCAGAATCCTCTCCTGTAATAGTCTTCTAAGTGGGCATGTAACTCAGAAGCAGTCAGATGGAAGAAATGCATAGGGCAAGGTATGTGGGAAGGGGCTTGGAGCCTCCAGGCCCTCTCTGGGTATGCCACCCTCCCAGCATCCTGGAAGCTCTCCAAACCCCATACTATCGGGATTTTTATGGAGGTTTCATCGTGTAGGCAAATTGGTTATTATGTCCATTTCTAGCCTCTTTCTCCTCTCTGGAGAATGGGAAGTGGGGCTGAAAATTTCAAGAACAGGGCTTGCTCTTTCTGGTGACCAGCTCTCGTCCAGGAGCCCACCAAGAGTCAACTCACTAGAACAAAAGATACTGCCATCACTCAGGAAATTGCAAGGGATTTAGGAACCGGGGTCAAAGACTAAATGTTAGAACAAAAGATTCTCCTAGTACCCTTATTTATAAGGGTTTTTATGAGCTCTGTATCAGAAACCGGAGGCAGAGACCAATGTATATATTTTTTCTTTTATTTTACAGGCATGTAACTTTTAAATTTGATTTATTTTGCATAACAAAATGCATATAAGATTCATCCAAGTTGTGTGAATTAATAGTTTTTATTGCTGAGTAGTATTCCCTTGTAATGATGTACTGTAGTTTGTTTAACTGTTCGCCTATTGAAGGACATCTTGATTCCACTTTCATCAATAAAGCTGCTGGAAACATTTGTGTGCAGGGTTTTGTGTGGACATAAGTTTTCAAATCAGTTGGCTAAATACCTAGGAGTGTGATTGCTGAATCATATGGAAAGTCTATGTTTAACTTTATAAGAAATTTCCAAACTGTCTTCCAAAGTTGTCGTACTGTTTTGCATTCCCACCAGCAGTGAAGGAGTGTCCTGTTGCTCTGCATCCTCACTAACATTTGATATTGTAGTTTTTTGGATTTTAGCTATTCTAGTAGGTATGTAGTAGGGTCTCATTGTTGTTTTAATTTGCATTTTCATAATGACAAGTGACGTTTAGCATTTTTCATATGCTTATTTACCATCCTTATATCTTCTTGACAAAGTGTCTGTTCAGATCTTTTGCTCATTTTAAAAGTTTGGTTGGTTTTTTTCTTATTGTTGAGTTTTAAGAGTTCTTTATATCTTCTGGATACAAGTCCTTCATTAGTGACTTTCAGATATTTCTCCTAATCTGCAGCTTGTTTTTTCATTCTCTTAATAGTGTGTTTCCCAAATGAGTTTAATTCTGATAGATTCCAATTATTTTTTCTTTCATGTATCTTACTTTTAGTGTTGTATGTTAAAATTCTCTGCTAAAAGTCTAAGAGATTTTCTTTCATGTTCACCTACATATTTTGTGGTTTTGTGCTTTACATTTTGGTCTGTGAACCATTCTGAGTTAATTTTTGTATAGGTCATGTGGTATGTGTTAAGGTTCATTTTCTTGTATATGGTCATCCAGTTGTTCCTACGCACATTTGTTGATACAAACTATCCTCTCTTCATCTAATTACCTTTGTACCTTTGTGAAGAATCAGTTGACTATATTTGTGTGGATCTATTTCTGGGCTCTGTTCTGTTCCATTGATCTGTGTGTCCATTCTTTTGCCAATAGCACACCGTCTTGAGTACTATAATGTTATAGTATAGTAGCCTTGAGCTCAGATAATGTGAATCCTCTGGCTTTGTTATTATTTTTCAGAATTGTTTTGACTATTCTAGTACCTTTACCTTACCATGTATATTTTAAAATCAGTCTATTGATATCTACAAAAAAGCTTTCTGGAATTTTTATTTAGATTGCAATGAATGTATGGATCAAATTGAGAACAATTGACATCTTAACAATAGGAAGTGTTCCAATACTTTAATGTGTAATCTCTCTCCATTTATTTAGAGCTTCTTTGATTTCTTTCATCAGTATTTTGGAGTTTTCCATGTATAGTTCCTGCATGTTAGTTAGTTAGTTGTTAGACTTATACCTAAGTACTTTCCCCAATGCTATCGTGAATTTTCTTTTATTTCGAATTCTAAAATTGTTCATTATAGGTATATAGGAGAACAATTGAGTTTTATATTTGACCTTATATTTTGCAACCTTGCTAGCCTCAATTATTAGTTCTGGGAGTTTTTTTAGGTTCTTTGGGGTTTTCTATATAGACATATCATCTGTGAATAAAAATAGTTTTATTTCTTCCTTTCCGATCTGTATGCCTTTTATTTCTTTTTCTTGCTGTATTAGGTGGGACTACAAGTACAGTGTTGAAAAGGACTGGTGAGAGAAGAAATCCTTTCCTTGTTCCCAGTCTCAGGAGGAAAGCATTCACTCTCCATTAGAAATGTGTTAGCGGGGCTGGCCCCGTGGCCGAGTGGTTAAGTTCGCGCACTCCGCAGCAGGCGGCCCAGTGTTTCGTTGGTTCGAATCCTGGGCGCGGACATGGCACTGCTCATTGGACCACGCTGAGGCGGCGTCCCACATGCCACAACTAGAAGAATACACAACTATGTACCGGGGGGCTTTGGGGAGAAAAAGGAAAAAATAAAATCTTTAAAAAAAAAAAAGAAATGTGTTAGCAGTAGATTTTTTGTATATACCCTTTATTAGGTTTAGGAAGTTTCCTTCTGCTTCTAGTTTCTTGAGTTTTTTTTTCATGAATGAGTGTTAAATTTCATCTATTTTTTATTGTTTGGTTCTCAAATCAAATAGGATGGGTCTTTTAAAATGTCATTAGCTCTTGTTTTTTCTTACATAATTAATTTAAACATAATTAATCTTTATTTTTGTTGAAAGGTAAAGGCTAAAATATATTTTTAGTGTTTAATATATAACATGAAATGAATGTTTCATTTCATCGTGAAGTAAGTAAAGGCAATTTATTATGTAATTTAAAGTAATATACTGCTTATTTTTTTTTAACCTTAACTACAATTATATACCACACGAAACAATGAAAAATGTTTGAAAACGTTCCTTAAGGGTGAAGGTGAAGTTCTCTATTATCATTAAAGTAATTTTAGAATCATAAAGACACTCACTGTATAATTTATATCAGTTTGAGAAGTATCTAATTTATGCAGTGGACTTTTTAATTTTAAAAAGTCATTTGCATAGTGTTAGGAATTTCATGATAAAAAGGTATGGTTTTTAAATAACATGGTTTCCTGTAATTTTGAAGAGACATCTGATGACAAACACTTAGTAAAATTGAAATACTAGTTTCTCTCTGCGTTGGGGGGAAGAACTGGATACAGAATAACCTGTGTCAGAGCCGTGGAGCACAGCCCTGCTCAGCTCGCTGTGGCAAATGGGCAGAAGGTTAAGCCATCAGTCCACTTCCCAGTGTCTACTAACAGTGGCTTTCTTTGTGTTGCTTCCCTTGTTAGCGCAATGTAGCGAGTGTTATTGAGAGGTAAGACAAAGCAAGTCTTACATTAGACACTGATGGCTTTTTTAAAAGTTGGAATGGGATGTTATTGAATGTTCCAAAGAGTATCTTGATAGTACATTTTTATGGAAACCACTGTTCCAGAGTAAACTGCATTGGAAAGCAAATCAACATTGAGACATCAGTGATGCTCAGGTAAATATAAATAAATTTTATGTATCTAGTGCTGCACCAGTTTTCGAGAGTAATGTTGTGGGCTGGGGGAGTGATTTTTTGAAGAAAGAACACTTTTTAAAAAATCACCAGCCATAGGTTTATTTTCCTTAGCCACTTAATTGTGGTAGATTTTTATATAGATAAACCTTTTATTCATGAGATGTAACTTTAAGCATAACTTAAAAGGGAAATCAGTTAATATAAGTATAGAATTATTTAGGATCTTTCCTATAATGGCTGCAGAGTATTTCTTGAGCATCCATGCAGATTAGATCTCGAACAGCTGCATGGAGCACACAGAAATCATGACTCCTGCCTCTGAGAACCAACTTGAATAAAGTCTTTCATCTAAAGATCTCACTGTTTGTCTATTTCATGAATCCCTCATCTCATCTCTGAAGAGCTCATTCAGTTTAATACAGTTCAACTTTGTGGTTTAGAGCTCTAGAAATTACTGTTGTAACTTAGAATGCACAAAAAAAGATAAGTTAAAAGTAATCTCAGAATTTTTTAAAGAATTAGATAAAATTCACTCTAAAATGATTTTTTTTCAGAGATTTAGAATGATAACTAGGGATTCTAATTCAAATTTAACTAGTTATGTGATCTTAAATAAATTATGTGTCCTCTTAGTGTCCAGTTTCTCTGTAGTTATAACAAGGCCTAGGAGAGTTAAGAGAGATAAATGTATTGAAATGCTTGTTAAATTCATTTGTTTTATATAAATTTAAAGTGCTGCCATTCTGCCTTCTTAGTCCTTCTCATAGTCTGAGCTTCATATTACATCCCATGTTCTGTACGAAGTGTTCTGCAACCACTTTAGCAGTATTAAACTGGAAAAGTCACTATCATATCATTTACATGTAATTTGTTAAGAAAATGTCAGATATCTTTTCCTCTTCTGGGTACTTATATCACATATTGCCACTTATTTGGCAGTAACCCATGTATTGCCTCTCATTTTATGTTTTTTACTTCTTATTCCTGTCTGTGTGTTATGAGTTCTTTGAATTCAGGGATCTTGACTTATTTGAACCTTCACAGAAATTAATGTATAGCGCCTTCTAAGTATAGAATAAACTTCTGAGATTTTTTGTTTTCATTGCTTTGGAGTATCCACATGTGTGTTCTCTTCCGATAGTAGAGATGGTCAAATCTGACTGTAATTTTACTAAGAAACTTATTTGTTATATTAAAACCAGTTGGTTATAATCTTAGAAATCTGGTATAATTTTTTTTTTCCTTTAAGCCTATGACTATGAGGAACCAGAGAAATTTTAATCCAAACATTTCTAAATCAGAGTAGCAAAAACACAAAAGGAGTTTGGGTCTTATATATTAGAAACAGAGTAATGTAGGTGGCATTTGTATATGCAGTTTGTGAATATTATTGGCATGAACTAAATGCTAGGCCCTCTGCTATAGCCTAGAGACATAGTGATTTAAACAAATGACAAGATCCCTACCTGATGGAGCTTATAGTCAGTAAACAGGCAAAATATATTTAAACCAGACAGTAACAGTGTAATAAGGATTATGCATAAGAAGGGTGGTGTGAGAGGGTGAGCTACTTTGTATTACAGTGATTAGAACAGGCCTTTTAGAGAAAGAAGCAAAGTAAGACCAGAAGGTTAAGGAAGTGCCTGGGCTGTGGTCTCTCAATATGGTTTCTCTCTGAAAGTAATCAGAGTTCTTGGAAAACTAGCTTATTACAGGTCTGGAATAGGAACTGTAAAACAAAACAAAACGAAAACTGTCAAAGTCTATTGGGGTCATAATAAGGGAACCAACTTGGAGGGACTCTCACTGACTACAGGTGTAACACTTGGAGCATCAAAAGAAGAGTGATTGCAATGAATTGAAACACATCTATTATTCAAAGTATATGAGTTTATAATGTTACTTTAAAAATATACTGTTGGGGCTGGCCAGCGGCATAGTGGTTAAGTTTGCGAGCTCCACTTCCGTGGCCTGTTGTTTGCTGTTTCGGATCCCAGGTGTGGACCTATGCACTGCTTATCAAGCCATGCTGTGGTAGGCGTCCCACAGATAAAATAGAGGAAGATGGTCACAGATGTTAGCTTGGGGCCAATCTTCCTCAGCATAAAGAGAGGGATTGGCAGTGATGTTAGCTCAGGGCTAATCTTCCTCAAAAAAAACAATTCGTTGTTCACCTTTGGGCCAATACTGGACAATCAAGTATTTATCTTGCCTTTCCTCTAAGAACTGTACCTCAAGATAACCAAGTAGTTCAGGGGGGATAGTTCTTTAAAAAAGAATTCCAGGGGGCTGGCCCTATGGCCGAGTGGTTAAGTTCGAGCGCTCCGCTTTGGCGGCCCAGGGTTTTGCCAGTTTGGACCCTGGATGTGGACATGACACCGCTCATCAGGCCACACGGAGGCGGCATCCCACATGCCACAACTAGAAGGACCCACAACTAGAATATACAACTATGTACTGGAGGGCTTTGGGGAGAGGAAGAAGGAATTTAAAAAAAAGAATTCTAGCTAATAAATGCAGAAAGAATGATAAACTGTTCTAACAAAATGACATCAAATACCTAGGCAGTGGAATTTTTCACATTTTTCTATATATACTTTTGAATACTTTGTGTTAGGAAATTTAAAAATCAGTTTAAAGGAGGAGCAGTGAGAACTCAGTAGGTAGGAATGGGAATGGGAGGAAGATACTTCATGCAAATAGGAACAGTATGAACAAGGCACAGAAGTGAGAAAATGCTGTACCTATTTCAGGGAAGCGTTAGTAGTTGGCTCCCCAAAGTACAGGATGTGTAAGTGGAAGTATTGTGGACATGCTGTCATATGTGAGTTTTCAGAATACACAGTAGCTGGAAATAGTGAAAGCAAACTATTGCCAAGTTCAGGAAGAATTCGAGGTTCAAAAGAGCTTCTCTACAGTTCCTGCTACCCTTTGGACTCATCGAAATAATGGTAAACAGAAGCATTCAACAATGGATTTAATTAAACCAAATTGATTTGGCAGCAGACCTTGGTAGAAAGGTACCATGTATAGAGTGCAGCATTGATTCTTCTTGGGCAAGCTGTGCTTAAGGTAGGCAGTCCATTAACTAATGTGGTTGTTCTTCATCTCAACATTTTATTTATTCTTTTTGAAGTTGGATGTATAGGGGCTGGCCTGGTGGCATAGTGGTTAAGTTTGTGCACTCCGCTTCAGTGGCCTGGGGTTTCCTGGTTTGGATCCCGGGCACAGACCTACACACTGCTCATCAAGCTATGCTGTGGTGGCATCCCACAGACAAAATAGAGGAAGATTGGTTCAGCCATTAACTCAGCAACAATCTTCCTCACCAAAAAAAATTTTTTTAATTGCATGTTATAGAGATGAGTATCCCAAATGATTTCTAATCCATTATATTGGACCCTGTTACAGTATTAGGGGACCACATATGTTCGCATCTAAAAGTAATATGTTCTATATTCAGAATAGTTCAACCTCACTTGCCAGTAAAATAGTCTTCTCTGTTGAAATCCTGATACCCACAGTACCTATCATAGATAAACATTCTGTTTTGTCCAGGTTCATATTGTATTCGTAACAATAAGTGGGTATATTTCTTTGTAAAACTAATTTTTTCATTTGTGCCATGATATTATTTAAAAAGAAAAAAACCCTTAAAATCTGTCTTAAAATTTTCTGATATGCAATAGCACTAAGGTTTGTTCACTAATTTTACAAGCCAATGTGTATTTGTCTGCTCCAAAGTAACTGTGTTGCTGCCTTTCCTGGTATATGAGAGTGTGGTTGCTGGGGTTTAGAAATGCCTCACATGCCACCATAGAGGAATGGTGGGAAATTGAGATGTCAAGCTGTGTAATCAGAGCTCTGTGGAGGTGGACTGCTGCGTTCCCTGTGATATACCAGAGGTAGTTTGTTTTTATGGCTGGTCAAATAGTTTGGTGGAGTGAAAAGCATATTAATTGTTTCAATTTTCCCATCTTTATACTCACTCTTTTCCTAAAAATGAAGACAGGAGAAGACTGTGACAATACCAAAACAAGTTATATGTTCTACCATTTATCATTGGTTCTTTACTTCTGAATTAAATTTACATTTAGAAAGATGGGATTTGCTAAGTAATATATTTTAAGGAAAAGATCTTCCTTTATGGTATAATACTTCTTTTATAAAATATATATATATTTTTTTACCAGGGTATCCAGAAGTTGGCTAGTCAGTATCTGAAGAGAGATTGGCCTGGAATAAAAACAGATGATCGGAATGATTACAGGTAACTTAATAAGTAGTTCTTGCTCATTTTCTTTAAAAATGGTTTCACTCAGAGCCATGTCACATATAGATAACATAGATTCCAGTTTTTTAAAAACTTGCTTCTTTCCTTTGCTATGTTTTTAGACATAATTTCAAAATTATCAAAATGTTAATGTTCCACAGCATATGTAGATTGTATGAAATAGATCATTTTCATATATAAGCCAAGATTATATTTTGTTTAATTAATTAATATTCACATACGGAATTTAAAGAAAGTAGATGACAGTGAGACACAAATTGTTTCCTCAGTGACCTACAGATGAAACACACTATTGCAATAATAATGAAACAAGATTATAGTTTCTACCATGATTATTGGTTCTTTATTTCTGAAACAAATTCTAAATTTGGAGAGATGGGATTTTGTGAGCCTAGGGGAAAAGAGTTTCTAAGTAAATATATTCATATGTAAAACAAAGTATCCAGAAATTGGCTAGTCAGTTTACCACATACAAATTTAAAAGAAGATAGATGACAGTGGAATATGAATTGTGTCTTCAGTGACCTAGAGATATCTTTAAAGTATTTGTAATTTTGTTTAGAACTTGATGTCCTTTATGAGCTTAATTTGGAAGTATTTGTTGGCTTTTGTGCTCAAGACTGTCCTTAGTGTTGAGGGAACTAGAAGTCAAAGACTAGATTTCAGAGCTTGCACTCTGGTTGGAGTTAAGACTAACGCCCTTGAAACAACAGCAGAGAATCCAGGGTAATTAGTAACTCAATATTGAAGTGTATTGTTTGGAGTCTGAATATGAAATCAAGTTGCTGGATTGAAGACTGACAACATCAGATAATTTAGCAGAGCTAGAGAACTGAAGGATATACTACAAGACACCCTAAGAGTTCTTCACAATTTCAGGACTGACTGATAACTTGGAAGGTGTCATGATAGATGTAAACAATAGACCCATATAGAATAATAAAGCAAAACAGGAAAATAAACAAAAATAGAGATTTATTTTGGACTTTCCAGTATCTACAAAGTTCATCTAAGGAGGGAAGAGAGAGGAGATAACTCGCAGTGAGAGTGAGAGTGATATGTTCAGCATTGCTGGCATGAGGAAAGCCTGACCAAGGAAGAGATTGCTTGCTGGAGAGTGAAGAAGGAGTCCAACTAATAGATAGGCTATATTGCAAGTTCGTTTGAAATTCAGGGTGCAGGTTACCAAGGAAATAAGGATAAAAAGGCTCTGCTCTGGCTTCTACAACCTAATTTTAAACAGTACGTTAAGCCAGCTTTTACTAAATATTTACTGTATGCCAGATACTATGCTAAGAATGTTAGCCTATCTCCCATGATCATCAAAACAACCCTGTGAGGTACATATAATTATCTTCTTTTTACATATTAGGAAACTAAGTCATGGGTTACATGCCTTACTCAAGGTCACACAGCTATTAAACACTCAGTCATTTACTTATTCATTCTTTATTCATGAAATAGATGTGAGATACCAGCTACATGCTAGTGTTATAGTAGACTGTAGGATTAGAGAGACTAGAAAATATGGTGCCTGTCATTCAGGAGCTTACAGGAGATGCCACTATAAACAGTTGCTGTATTGGGTAGCAATGCAGGTGCATTGATTCTGTGGAGGAAAACCCAGGCCTCTAGAGCTGAGTCTTAAAGGATGTGCAGGAGTTTCCCAGGGTTGGGCAAAAGGAATTCTAAGCAAAAGCAGCACCTTAAAGGCATGGAGGCATGAGAAAATATGAACATTAGGTAAGAATGAGCAGTTCAGTATGGTATGTGGGTTGGAGCGTGAGAGGAGTGGTGGACGTGGGTGATACATAGATAGGCATCCTGGCAGACTTTACATGTCACAGAGTTTCCTTTTTTATTCAGAAGATAAGGAAGCATTGAAGAATTTCCACAAGAGGAATGACATGTTCAGCTTCACTTTAGTATTAGAATGAAGGTAGATTAGAGGGATGTGAAGAGGAATTCGGAAAGGATAGAATTGCAGGAATTTAACCCCTTGCCATCTCTTATTTGAACCATGAAAATTGTAGTAGGAATTAGGTTGTGGGGGAATCTGAAGCTAGAAGACTTGCAATTGATTTGGCAGAGTTTTGTTTTTTGTGTTTGTCGGATTTGTTCTGAGACAAACTATAAATCCTTTTCTATAACTATCAAACTATAAGGTAGTTTTCTTGGTATCTGAAACAGCTCTTGGAACATAGAAGACACTTGATAAATATTTACTGACTCTAATAAATATTTACTTACCTCTAATGACATAGAGAGAGGGAGAGGAAGGACGATAAAATGACCTCTAGGTGTTTTAACTTACACAACTGAGAGGATGGTGGTGCCGTTGTGGAAAAAAGGCAATAGTAGGATCAGGATTGAGGGTAATAAGGACAATTGTCAATTTTTTTGTTTGTTTATCGGAAGTTTATTTTAGTTCTAGTCAATTTAAATTTTCCTATTAACTTTTTTTTGTATTTGTATTGGTAGTTTAAAAATTCTTATTCAACTAGTGTATACTTGTTGCATGTGCAACAGAGAGTAAAGGGTATAAAGTGCAGCCTCCTCCTCTTTGCCAAGCCTCTTCCATTCACATTTCTACTCCCCTAGAATAACTGCTGTTAAAAGCATGTGGTCTTTTCTTCCCTCTTTTTCCTGTGTGATGTATACGTGAACGTACAGAATTATTGTATATGTAGGCTTCTGTAACTCCCCACACACCCCTCCCCCCGCCCCCTCAGCCTCCACACATACACTTAAGGAGTCTATTTTAGACATCCTTTCATGTCAGTATGTTCAGATCCCCCATTCTTTTTGATGGCTGTGTTAGTGCCATAGTATGGATAAACTGTAGTTTTGTTATCCATTTCTCTGTTGGTAGTTGTTTAGTTAATTACTATTGCAAATAGTGCTGCAGTGGATAACTCGTGAATGCACATAGTTATATCTTCATGCACTGTGAAAGTATATCTATAGAATAAATTCTTAGAGACGGAAATGCTGGGTCAAAGGGTTTATACCTTTACAGTGTTGTCATTGTAAATTATTCTTTATAAACTGTATATTTTACATTTATCCTAGTTTGACTTGACATTGCACATTTCAGACAGGGCATGTGATCAGTCTTTTAAAATTTTTCCCAGTGTGATGGTACATGCACCATTTAATGCATGGAAACTAGATTTCCATAACACTGCTTTCTCTTGGACCTTTTTCTTTTAATCTTTGGGGATGGGTTTTCAGTTCCGTCTTAATCTGTACAGGCTGCTATAATAAAATACAACAGACGGGATGGCTTATAAATAACAGAAATTTATTTCTCACAGTTATGGAGGCTAGAAGTCTGGGACCAGGATGCCAGCATGGTTGGTTCTGGTGAAGTCCCTCTTCTGAGTTGCAGACTTCTTGACTTCTGGCTGTGTCCTCACATGATGGAAGGGGTTTGGGAGCTCTGTGGAGTCTCTTTATAAGGGCACTAATGTGTCTTATGACCTAATAACCTCTTGAAAGCCTCATCTCCTAATACCATCACCTTTGGGCATTAGGATTTCCATATATGAATTTTGGGGGGACATAGACATTCAGACCATAGCAAGTCCTCTCTATGTTTTTCTCAGTTTCCTCAGCTGTCTAGTGACTGTTTTTTTTTTAAAGATTTTATTTTTTCCTTTTTCTCCCCAAAGCCCTCCAATACATAGTTGTATATTCTTCGTTGTGGGTCCTTCTAGTTGTGGCATGTGGGACGCTGCCTCAGCGTGGTTTGATGAGCAGTGCCGTCTCCGCGCCCAGGATTCGAACCAACGAAACACTGGGCCGCCTGCAGCGGAGCGCGCGAACTTAACCACTCAGCCACGGGGCCAGCCCCTCTAGTGACTGTTTTAAGTAATCTTATCTATATTCCTATCTTTAAAGATTACCTATAAACTGTAATGATCATGTTTTTATTAACTCCTCAGCTTGGGAACCAAAATGTCAGCTGCCTCCAACTTTGACTTCCTGATCTCACTGTCTGTTAGGAATGTTAAGTAGTTGCTTCTCTGCCTGTGATCTCTCCCCTTCACAATTCATTTACTATAATATCACCAACCACGTGAATGTCTTTGTAAAAGAGGCCTACTGTCTCGCCCCTGCTTGAAAATCTTCTATTGTTTCTCCTTGCCAGTAGGGTAAAATTAATTTTTCTTTTAATGATATTCAAAGCCATGAAGAAACCTGGCCCCAAATTCCTTTTCTCTCTTCATCTCTAGCCATTTCTCCTTCTTTCATCCTTGGTTCCCCAACCCTTGGGTATCTCAAGCTGCAGTTGTATTGCTGTTCTTATCACACCTCAACTGGACTGAACTTAGTCATCCTCCCTGCCTTTACTTGTGTTAGCTAGGCTGAGGATGTTCTCCCTGCCTGCTATCAAGAGCGATATATGAACACTTATTTATTAAACACCATACTTGCTCCTTGTTATCAGCTACTATATAAATTAATCTTAGATTATGAACTTACTTATCACATTTTCTGGAGTCTTCCTGGTGTGTGGTGCTATGTTTCTAGGCCTAGGGAAGATCTATGGTTTTGTTTGTTAAATTTTTTTTCTTTAGTTTTTATTTTGAAATAATTGTGGATTCATGTGCAATTTTAATAAATAATATAAAGAGCATTCTTAGAGTCACCCAGTTCCCCCAGTAATAATATCTTGCATAACTATAGTACACATCACAACCAGGAAATAAGACTTTCAAGTCTTATTATTTAAGAAATACATTTCATAAAGCTATAGCTGCCATAGACAGTGATTACTCTGATGGATATGGGCAGAGTAAGTTGAAAACCTTCTGGAAAGGATTCACCATTCTAGATGCTGTTAAGAACACTCGTGATTTATGGGAAGAGGTAAAAATACCAACATTAGCAGGAGTTTGGAAGAAGTTGATTCCAGCCCTCATGGATGACTTTGAAGGGTTCGAGACTTCAGTGGAGGAAGTAACTGCAGATGTGGTAGAAATAGCAAGAGAACTAGAATTAGAAGTGGAGACTGAAGTGCTGCAGATCTCATAAAACTTCAACAGATGAGAAGTTTTTTTGTGGATGAGCAAAATAAGTTGTTTCTTGAGTTGGAATTTACTCCTGGTGAAGATGCTGTGAAGATTGTTGAAGCAACAACAAAGGATTTAGAATATTACATCAGCCTAGTTGCTAAGTCAGCAGCAGAATTTGAGAGGAATGACTCCAATTTTGAAAGAAGATCTACTGTGGGTAAAATGCTGTCAAACAGCATCGCATGCTACAGAGAAATCAGTCCTGAAAGGAAGATCAATTGATGCAGCACATTTCGTTATTGTCTTATTTTAAGAACTTGCCACAGCCACCCCAGTCTTTCCACAACCACCATCCTGATCAGCTGTTAACATCAAAGCAAGACCCTCCACCAGCAAAAAGATATAGCTCGCTAAAGGCATAGATGACGATTAGCATTTTTTAGCAATAAAGTATTTTTTGATTAAGATATGTACATTTTTAGACATAATGCTATTTCACACTTAATAGACTACCATATAGTATACACATAACTTTTATATGCACTGGGAAGCAAAAACATTCGTGTGACTCACTTTATTGCGATATTTGCTTTATTGTGATGGTCTGGAACTGAGCCTGCAATATCTCTGAGGTATGCCTGCACTGGATTGCTATTCTTGAGTGGGAGGTTATATAAGGTAGTGTAAATGTGAGGGATTGGCCTTCAGAGCACAGGTAGTTCATCCAAGTAAAAGGAGGGATGACAGAGTGTATGGGTACAGAGGCAGAGAAATTGGTAGACGTGGTGGGAGCATATGGACATTATCTTCTGGTAGCTTCATTGTCAGCTGAAAGTGTGGTCATATTAAGGGTTTGAGATGAGAGGAAAAGGTGGGAAATAATTGTCTAGAAGAGTGAGAGAATAAGTGGATTAGGGAAATGTATTAGGATTGTGGGTTAGCTCTAAAGAGTTATGAGAATTTATTTGACATCAATTTAACGTGAGACCAGGTATCATGATTTTGGTTTTCTCCAGGAATATTCTGCTGCACAGACATTGGTATAGTGTAAACAGAATTTTGGATTTAACCAAGGTTGGAATTTGTAGGTCGTAATGATGGAAAGAGAGAGGAGCAAGGGTAATAAGGGTGTGTACATAAGGGAGTGATTATAAGGTGGACCATGAAACCTAGGCTGGGTAAGGAGCTGAGAAGGGAGATTTTGAGAGGAGGTGAGAGAGAGTGGGAAGGGGGAAGGATCAAATGGCTTGTGGGTTCTGATAGGGTTGAGTAATTGTTGGAGTCAGAATCCTAGAGGGGGTGAGTGGCAACAGTGTTGGTCCGAGATTAGATGATTAGAGCAGAGGGGTAGTTATTGGTAATGACAAAATGTGTATTATGACCACTGGAGTGCTATATCTGAGTGAATAGCCTTAGAAGAATTTCACAACCTCTCTGAGCTTTACTTTTCTCATCTGCAAAATGGGGATAATGCCTGTCTTACAAAGTTGTCATGAGGATTGAAGGATATGATAAATGTAAAATACGTGATATAGTACCTAGTACGTCATAGATTCTTGAAAGAATGTTCTTCCTTCCTTTCTTTTATAATTTTGAGCCTCATTTCTTGAACTGAGCAGAATAGCAAAATACCATACTTACCTTGATATCTTTCCTTATGCTTCAAAATTACGTATATGAAGCCTAGTGAAATAGAAATATTTTAAAAATCACTCTATTACCCATTATTATTTTTCCCCAATTGGAATGGAAAACACCACTGCTCTTGGAACTACCACTATTGTGTTAACAAGAAGTACTTACATTTCTGCTACAGTTCTGCTGCTATTATTGTTTATTCATTTAAAAGAATCTGTGTGCCCAGAGTTTTTATAGCATTTGCATTTAATTGTTAAAATAGCCCTGTGAGGTACATCGTGCTGGTATTTTTGCTATTTTTCCACTTGCCAGTTAAGGAAATGAAAGTATAGTGAGATGTGCTATGCATAATTATATTAGTTAAACCAGCACTTGAACCCAGGTCTTCTGACTGACTGGCAACTGAACTCTATGCTTTTCAAGATACCTAGTTGCTGAGGATATGTTTGCCTGCTATAGGTCTGCTAATCTCTAAAGATCTCTTTTTAGACTATATAATGAAAGGATTTTTCTTTTTATTGTACAGTCCTCATAATTTATACATTCATCCATTTATTCTTTTTTTCATTCAACAAATGCTTATTGTAACCTTTCTAAATATTAGGCCATGTGCTAGGCCCTTGGAATACAATAGTGAGAAAGACATACACCCCTGTCTTCATGAAATTTTCACTATAGCAAGAGGGACAGACATTAATTAACAGTTATATAATTGAAGGAAAGTGCTGGAGCCATGTGTACAAATAACAGAGAGGGACTTAGCTGAGTCTGTGGGTTGGCTTAGGGGTGATCATGAAAGACTTCCCTGAGGACGTTACATTTAAGCTGAGATTGGAAGGATCAACAGCCGTCAGCTGGATGGAGGGGCAAGGGAGGAGGGTGCTACCTAAGGGGAGAGCACGGATGAAGGGATCTGTCCTTCCTTTTTTCCTTTCTTCCTTCTCTCAGATCACAATTCTCATAACAGTTCTTTCTCATTTTCATTATGATTTAAAAATGTCTTTTAAGTGTAAGTTAATAGTTACAAAGCATAGCACTGAATTTTTCTCTCAGTGCATTCTCTGAGAAAATCGGTTATTTAGATTGCTTAGGAGGGCCTGTGGTGAGCTTATATCCGAGGTTCCATCGGTTGTCATACAGTAAGTCCACAGAAGACATTAATTTTGCTGTTGTTCTTTTTTTCCAGTTTTATTGAAAAATAATTGACATATATCACTATATAAGTTTGAGGTGTGCAGCATAATGGTTTGATTTACATATATTGTGAAATAATTGCCACAATAGGTTTAGTTAACAACCATCATCTCATATTAATTTTGCTGCTCCTAAGTCCATCAGTGCTTCTTTGCTGGCACAGCACAAAGGATCTTTTTTCCAAAGGAACGTTAATATACCTTTGCTTAAATACATGAATATTTCTATCTAAACTGATTCATTTGGTATATTACACAAACTAATTCATTACACAAACTAATCATTTGTGTAATGTAATCATAATATACAATTTCTAGGTTTTTTAGTTCTAAGTGGGATGGGGACCCAGGCAGTTTTTTTCTTGTTTTTACACTGTCATCCATTGACCCATAGCTAGCATTTTGTGTAGCATGTGGGCTCGTACACTGTTATCATGGAAAATCTGCGTGACACAAGAAGGGAAGACCCAGGAGACAAATATCATAATCTATCAGTGCAAGTACCTCATTTTTAAGAATAAAGTACACTTCTTACATCCATTGTTATGATAAGTTATAAAATATGTTCATAGCTTGTGTGGGAGCATACCAGAACTGACTAAGGCATTTAGCAAAGTAGAAGAGAAGGTTTGAAAAGGAAGTTGGCTACAAAAAGCCAAGGATGAATAATTCTTTGACTTTACCAAGAGATTGCTGAGCACATTTATCAAGCAAAGGTGATGGATGGGACTTGCTTGGAATGACTCCAAGCTACAATGTGAGGCTGGCTAAGCATTAATTGCAACAGAGAAACAGATGTAAAGCAACCATACCATAGACTGCTTTTGTCAAACATGTAGACTTCTCAAGCACATATGCATTTGTTCATATTTTATTCCCAGCCACATCAGTTTATGTAAGAGAGTATTATGATGTAGTTGAAAGAGAATGTACTTTAGAGGTACCCAACCTTCATCTCAGTACTGCCAAATTCTTGTGTGATCTAGAGCAACTCTCTGAATCTCTCTGAGCTTCAGTTTCCTCATCTGTAAAATAAGAAAAATATCTTAATGAAATAATGAAACCTGATATTCATAATGATAACCTTGAGAAAGTGAAAGTCCTGGACAAACTGAATTATTCACTAACTTTTTCAGTGTTAGCTTTGTCTGGAATTGTAATCCTTGTATCAGTTTACTCCAGTCTCAAGAATAGCTAGGGAATCAGAACAGCCCCTTTCCAAACTATAGAGGAATAGAGTATATGCCGTGTTTCTGTTTATGTCCGCTAAAAATATTACTACCTATCAACCAGTACAAAATCACTTTCAACTATAAAGAAGATATTCATTCTGTTTGTCAGTGCTAGCCAGTGAGCAAAAGGTTAGCCAACTTCTTCTTTCTTTTCCATGCCTAATACTTTTCTGTCCCTCTTTGAACTTAGGAGCATGTATCCTGTTTGGAAATCTTTTCTCGAGGGAACAATGCAGGTAGCCCAGTCTCGGATCAATATATGTGAAAACTATAAAAACTTCATTTCTGAGCCTGCAAGGACAGTAAGAAGCTTAAAAGAACAGCAACTAAAAAGGGTATTGTTTCTATTTGTTCTTTTCTTATATGCTTTTTAGTATCTCAGTGCTACATTTGTAATCTGTGAGGTTATATTAAATTGCATTTAACACAGAGCTTTTCTATATGGTCATGAATGTTTCTGATTTCGACATGGATTTTCTGATTTCAACATGTTAGTAGGATTTTTTAAATTTCAACGTGTTCCCTCTAACAACTGTGTTTTGTTAACTGACAAATGTGAGTATAATTTGAAACTGTGGACATTCTGAAAACTCAGTAAACACTTCTGACAAATATCACTCTTCAGCTTACGTAAATAGATCTACTTAGTTTCACAATATTGGTATAGTTTGGTGTATATTAAAATAGTTAGAATGTTATTAATCCCACTGTCTTGAAAAAATGTCTTAATCCAGCCATTTTGTATAATAATTTAAAGGAAGTTGACACATTTTGACCAGCTATAGCAAACTTATTACCAAAAATGGTATTCTGTCAAGTTTATAGGTTATATAAAAGTAAAAGTTTTCAAGTGTGTTTCTTTGATTATATAGAAATTAAAAATTCATAGAAAAAAATCGTTATTAGATGTGATTTTTATGAAAAGCTTGCTCTTAAAAGTAGATGATTAAATTGTGTCCTTTTTGGAAATAGAGTTACAAAAATAGAGATTATCATGATGCCTAATCAGTAAATTTTTCTAATGGAAGTATTAATGTTTTATAAAATATTACAGTAATTATTTAAGGAAATAATATTTCAGAAGCCATCCAGTGTTTTGATTCTAGCACTCATTTGGATTTTCAGAACTTTTTTGCACACAAAAACTAAAAAACTTATTCTTCCTTGTTTGCCAAAGATGATTTCAGTAGCATGAAATCAGTATGTTAAATGTATATAGTGTGTATATAAAATTTTAACTTCTTTCAAGCATTCATGTAATATCACTTAGTTTTAACATATTTGTATAAGAATGCCCTTATCTTTGCTCAAAATTACCTCTTTCAAAACAAACATGGTGAATAAACTATGTGACCACTGACCAAACAATGCTTTCTAGTTGGAAGAAAATACGTTGTGTGTGTGTGTGTGTGTGTGTGTGTATCCATCCATGCATGCAGAGAGAGGGTAGGAGATAGGAATAGAGAATGAATGCTAGTGTAACTTCCCAACCAGGGGGAAATACTGCATTTCACATAGCCAGTGCATTCACGAAATGTAACTGAATTACTGGAATGTTGTGACTTTCTCAGTATCAGAGTCATTTCAAAGAGTTTACCTTTTGTGCTTCTTTTGTTGTCTCTAACCTGAATTTAACTAGCCTTCCTGGCCAAAGAACATTTGGTGAGAATTGACAAGTCCTCATATCTGTGAATTAACTTGTTTTATATTATAGCTGATAATAATGGTGTTTATGTTCCATCTAAGCAATTGTTAAACATTAAGTACATATTGGGCATACCTGTCAGGGCTCTAAGATTACAAATGACAGAAACCCACTTCAAACTGGCTTAAGCCAAGAAGAGAATGTATTAGTTTGCATGACTGAAAATTCCAGCATAGATGGAATCCGGGCAAGAGTGGATCCAGGTGCTCAAATGATGGTATCAGAATTCAGTCTTTCTTCCTATCCATTAGCTCTGCTTTCCCCAATAGCTTCGTTCTTCAGCAGCTCTCTCCACATGGTGGCCCCCAGAGTACCAGATTTACAAGTCTTACAGCTAGCAACGCTACATTTTTCATTTTCCCAAAAGTTTCAACAGAAGTACCAGAATTGGGGCTCATTGGCTTATCTTGGGTCACAGCCCTCCCCTTGAGTCAGGGCTTTCAGTCCTCATGCAAACTACATGGACCAAAAATGGGGAAGGATGATTCTCCAAAGGAAAATTGAGATGGATTCCCCAAGAAAAAACAAGGGGAGTAGAAAGAGCTAGCAAAAGCAACAGATAGCCACTATAATTGGCTTCTCCAGTTGTACTTCCAAAACTTTACAACCAAGTGATCAGTAAATCATCTATTTTCTTTCTTTTCTTGTCCAACCCTCCCCCTTTCTTTTGCCTTCTTTTGGATTAATCTCATATTTTTCTTTACTTTTTTTTTTAATTTTAGTGTGATAATACAATATAAGATCTTCCCCCGTTAACAGATTTTTAAGTGTATGATAGAGTATTGTTATTTCTGTAGGTACAATGTTGTACAGCAGATCCCTGGAACTTGCTCATTTTGTATAACTGTAGTTTTCTACCTATTGATCAGCAACTCCCTCTTTTCTCTTCCTCCACCTCCTGCCAACCAGAATTCTATTATTTGCTTCCATGGGTTTGAGTATTTCAGATACTTGGTGTAAGTGGAATCGTGTGGTATTTGTCCTTCTGTTACTGGCTTATTTCACTTAGCATAACGTCCTCCAGGTTCATCCATGTTGTTGTATGTTGTAGGATTTCCTTCTTTTTTAAGGCTATAATATTCCATTGTATATATATGCCACACTTTTTTATACATTCATGTGTGGACCGACATTTTGGTTGTTCACACATTTTGGCTTTTGTGAATAGTGCTTCAGTGAACATGGGAGTGCTAATATCTCTTCTAGATCCTCATTTCAGTTCTTTTGGATACATAGCCAGAAGTGGGATTGCTGGATAATATGGTAGTTCTATTTTTAATTTTTTGAGGAAGCACCATACTGTTTTCCATAGCAGCTGCACCGTTTTGCATTTTGCACAAAGATTCGAATTTTCCACAACCTTGCCAGTGCTTGTTGTCCTCTGGTTGGTTGGTTGGTTGGTTGTTTTTTGCTGAAGAAGATTATCCCTGAGCTAATATCTATTGCCAATCTTCCTCTTTTTTTTTGATTAAGGAAGATTAGCCCTGAGCTAACATGTGTGCCAGTCTTCCTCCACTTTCTATGTGGGTTGCCACCACAGCGTGGCTGATGAGTGGTATAGGTCTGAACCTGTGAACCCAGGCCACCAAAGTGGAGCACACTCAACTTAACCACTATGCCATGGGGTCAGCCCCTGTCTTGGTTTTTTGATAATAACCATCCTAACAGATGTGAGGTAATAACTCATTGTGATTTTGATTTGAATTTCCCTGGTGATTAGCACAATCTTATTTTATTATTATCAGTTTTTCTTCTGTTATTAGCTTTTGAATTTTATAGTTTTATACTATGCTTTTAGTAATTACCTTGGAGATTACAGTATGCCTCCCTGACTTAGAACAGTTTACCTTGAATGCACTTTTACTGTTCTCCAAACTTTGCTCTAAATAAATTTATTAAAATCTACCTTGAATTAGTATTTTACCACCTCATGAACAATGTAAAAATCTTCCAACAGTATAATTCCATTTACCTCCCCTTTATGACTTTTATGCTGTTAGACCTTTTGACTCTGTCCATATGCCTTTTGTACTTTTTCTGTGTTTTCTGTATTTCTACTCTTTTTTCTCTCTGTACTTTAGTCTGAATATTTTCCACTGATATCTTGCAGTTCATTAATACTCTGTTCTGCTATTTCTAATCTGTTTTTAAAACTTATCTTTTGGAATATTTTTTTTCCTTTGGAATCTTAATGTATTTTTCAGTTCTAGAATTTTGACTTTTTAAAAATGGTTCCATGAAGAGGTGCACTTCTCCATGTTTTTCCTTTATCTTCTTGAATATGTTACTCCTAATCTCTGTTTCATAGTTTCACCATCTGAATTACTGTAAGTCTCTTTTTATTGTGTGTTGTTTTTCTTGGGTTTTGGTTATTTGGGTCTGCTATTTTAGAATGCCTCACGATGCTAGACATTGTGGATAAACATTGTAGAGGCTCTGGAAGATGTTTTCTATTTCCAAAGAGAGTATAGGTTTCTGGCAGGCAGAGTACTATCAGATCACCTTGATCCTATTAGGGTCTGGTTTTAGGCTTTTTAGGGCTGGTCTGTTTCACTTTTGTCCTTGTTCCTAGGGTCTTACCTGAAAGTGTGGGGTGCTTACCAAAGCCCTTCTACTGTGACAAGACTTGGACTCCATCCTTTGTCTTCTCAGCATCTTGTAGCCGCCCTGATTCTCTGATCACTGCTCAGCTCCCTTAGTCTTTCAGCTCCTGTCCCTAATAGGATTTCTTGAAATTTCACCCCACACATGTCATTTTTAGAAGTCAACTGATGACTCAGGCAGAAATTGCATACAGAAATTTTCCCATTCTCTCCATTTCCTAATTGATCGTGTTTCTATACAACCTTTATGTTTATTATTTTTTTATTTCTGGATGAAATTTTTATTTATTCTGCTTTATTTAATCATACCTCTGTTTTTAGATATTACCACCAAGTCTGCAATAAAAGTTAACTTTTTTCTTTTAAGTTATTTTCTTAGGATAAATTTCCAGGACATGACTACTGGGTCAGAGAAGCTACTAGTTTGTGGGACCTAGAAGTATTGGCCCAAGTTACTTTTATTTTTATCCCTGAATTCAAGATATGAGCAAGTCTGTCTATCCTTGTATCTGTGTCATCCTCAGGAATCATACTTTTAATTTCTTCACTAGGATCCTGAATTATAATATCCAAACTTTCCATCATTTTGCATGATCCCTTAGCCTTAATGTAAATTTGTACTTATTTCTGTGTCTGCTCAGTGCTCATAACTCTTGGGAAAGAGCGGAGCGTATATCACACCAAGGCTCTTCTTAGCACAGGCATTATTAAGCTCTTTTTAAGTATGTAACTTAGTCCACTCCAGAAAACTGGATTCCTACAGAAGAAATTTATTTTAAAAGTTGGAAAGTAAATCCTAGGTAATCTTTTCCTTTGCAAATTAAGTTTGATGAGTTTTATTTAATAAATATTTTTGGTATTTTGCTATGCGCAGAGCACTTCCCTTTAAAGAAGAACCCAAGATACTCTGACTGGAAGCAGTTCACTTGGGTGATGGAAAACATTTGGTTGTGGATTTACTGAATGTTAGGGAAGAAAGGATCACAAGTGATCTCTTCAGTGTGCATACAGGCTATCTCTAGTGTTGGTTGATAAACAATATCACAGAAACTTATGTAAAGGGAAAAAAGCAAGTAGGAAGAGAATCAACCAGAGTCTTCTGACGCAATTTTTGAGAAATTCTTTTTAAAGATACGAACTACCACAAAATGCATCTGATATTATAGCACATATGAAAAGTAATTTAATTAATAACCTTTTATAGATGAAAATGAATTAAGTAATTTCCATAAGATGTTTGTTTACCCAGGACTAAGGAGAGATGTCTTGTTCTTCAGAGGGTAGGAATGTAAGGAGGAGTGACTGTGTGTACGTGTGTGTGTGTGTGTGTGTGTATGCTCATGTACAGATGGTGTTCGCTGTGTGTGGATGTACTGAGACCCTATCCACATGGCTTGCAATCCCCAGGAAAACCTTGGACCTACTGTGTTTAGTTTCCTCTCAAAAGACTCAAATTAGCAGACCCTTTCACTGCATATGTATCACCACAGGACTCTCAGGCTTCCCTTCGTTGACTGCTTTTTCTGAGGCTAAGCTCCATTGTTTTAGATGAACATTTAGATACCTTCCACCTGACTCCTCTTTTAGATAATCCATCCTATTTTCTCATTAAACACAGTTGTATCTTTCAGACCATGCCTCAGTTTTTGGTTTTTAATATCTAATTGTAGGCATGGAGCACTCTCTCAGCTCTTCACAGTTGCAAATGTCCCATTATGGGGATGTTTAGCACTTCTCTATGGGAGTGTCAGGTTGTCATAGTATTATTTATTATAGAAGAAGAGGTTTCTGTATAATAAGTACTATTAAGAATTAAGGAGAGGGGGCCGGCCCAGTGGTGCAGCGGTTAAGTTTGCATGTTCTGCTTTGGCGGCCCGGGGTTCACTGGTTCGGATCCCAGGTGCAGACATGGCACCACTTGGCAAAAGCCATGCTGTGGTAGGCGTCCCACATATAAAATAGAGGATGATGGGCATGGATGTTAGCTCAGGGCCAGTCTTCCTCAGCAAAAAGAGGAGGATTGGCAGCAGTTAGCTCAGGGCTAATCTTCCTCAAAAAAAAAAGAAAAGAAAAATTTTATGCAAGATGAAAGCTTACTATTTTAGTATATCTATACAATGAGAGATTAATCAGCCATAAAAAGGAGTGAATAATTAATACATGATACAACATAAATGAACCCTGAAAACATTATGCTAAGTGAAACAAGTGGGTAAGGCCACGTAATATAATTCCATGTATGTGAAATGTCCAGAATACAAAATTCGCAGAGACAGAAAGTAGATTAGTGGTTGCCAAGGGTTAGGGGTAGGGGGAAGTAGGGAATGACTGCTAACGGGTATGGAGTTTCTCTTTAGGGTGATGAAAACGTTCTGGAAATAGATAGTGGTAATTGTACAACCTTGTGAGTATACTAAAAACCACCAAATTGTACACGTTAAAAACGTGAATTTCAGGGTCAGCCTGCTGGCACAGTGGTTAAGTTCATGCACTCTGCTTTGGTGGCCTGGGGTTCACAGGTTCAGATCCTGGGCATTGACCCATATACCGCTCATCAAGCCATCTTGTGGCAGCATCCCACATACAAAATAGAGGAAGATTGGCACAGATGTTAGCTTAGCAACAATCTTCCTGAAGCAAAAAAAAGAAGAAGATTGGCAACAGATGTTAGCTTGGGGCCAATCTTCCTCACACACACATACACAAAAAGCTTACTATTTTAAGATAAAGTATTTCTAAAGGAGACCTTAAAAACATGGTTATCATAAATCTGGGGTACACATTATAATGGGTTACATGGTAAATGATACCATCACTTCCTCACTATATGACTTTGGGTAAGTTATTTAACTTCTTTAAGTCTGTTTCTTCATCTTAAAATGGGGCTAATAATATGAATATTTTATCACAGAGTCATTTTGAGAACTAAATGTGATAATACCCATAAAGTACTAAACATAGTGCCTTGTGTCTGTGTCCATAGGGAGTTTTCTTAAGTGTAACTAAACATTCAAACTCTCATGGTTATCGTAGGCCACACCTGCCATGAGGCTTACTTAGAAGAACATTATGACAGAGAACACAGTTGACCAGCAGAGCAGTATCCAGCATTAGTAGAATTGGTTCTCCCACCAGTGTATGTCTCAGTCTAAATAGCCAACCAGAGTTGTTCTGTTTGGTCCCCCAGGCGACAGGTCTGGGGCGAGGGAATGAGATTCACATGTGCAGGGGTAGCCCCAGGACCTAAAGGAGACTAAAATCTTTCGTTACAGCTCTACAGACAGAGCTTCCAAGTCCCTGCAAGGGACTTGTCCAGATACAGGAATCACCGTATTCACGGAGCCCACAGCCAAGCCTTCTCCATCAGATATTGATAGTTCATTTGTAGTTTCTCCCAAATTGATGCAATTTACCTATAAGGGTTCATAAGCAATGTTGCCGAGTAATATAGTTGACATGCGTCTTCATCAGGTTTCTGTTGAAACACAGACCTAGAAAGTTAAGCCAAGATCCGGTTTTCATGCAGAGGAGAAAGAGAGAGTGGGTTTTTTTAACCCTTTATTTACAGCCTAACACTTACGAAGTGCTCAATAAATGTGCCCATAGGGAGCCTTCCAGATCTTTTACTTTCTGTAAAGTAGTGCCTTTCTTAACACCTAGCAATTTCTGGGAAACTCTAGCCTGTATGTCACGTGTCTAAGTTTAAGTTTATTTGTGTGTTATCTTCACTCTTCTGATGTCCTTGCTCTACTCCACACTGTTCAGCCTGGAACGATAGTCTCTCACCGATGTCTCCTGTGCTTTGCTAAGCTTTTGTCAGTCTCCACCACGTGCTGACAGAGCTATTGCAGGCTCAAGTTTCTCAGTAGGGGCTGCCCTGAACTGGGCTCAGGCTAGAGAGACTGTTCCGTGGTTTGTTTCACACTGGGAAAAATGAGTCCCCTTGGATGTCCAGAAGGGTCCCGAAGCAGTGTTACTTTGGCCCCAATTTGTTATAAGAGTTTATTGATTAAACATTTCTTTGAGTTATTATGTCTGTCCCCTCTCCTAGAACGTATGTTTCAAGAGATGAGTTGGGGGAAGTTTTGAGTAACAATTGTTATGTGGTACCCAGGTTTCGTGCTTCTCTCCTTCATTTTGGGCGTATCAAGTGAGACTTCTCAGATTTCACTCCTTCTTTCCTTGGGGTGAATTCTTCAGTACCCTTTGCACCATCAGTTCCCCAAACATGTAGAGAGAGATATAACGTATATTAAGATTATGAAGAAATACAGAATTGCTTTATTCTTTTGCCATTATTGCCATGATATCTGCAATAGCGAGGGCATTTTCATTGTTGATCTTCCTCCCTTACTGTCGGTCAGCAGCTCTCAGAGGTTATTTCTCAAAGCAGAATTGTTAAGCAGACTGTGACACGGTGCGATCATTCCTTGAGCTGGGGGTACCAGCTGTTGTGCATTGGATTTTAACCTGCAATTTGAAGGGGACTAAAACTGCTGATTCTTCTCCTGGATTTCTATCCCAAGGGCATAGTGCACAGACCTGAGGACAAACTCATTTTCTGTAAGCCTGAAAACTAAAATCATAATAATTGCACTTTTTGTTTTACAGTGTGTGGACCAGTTGACAAAGATCCAAACCGAATTACAAGAGACAGTGAAAGATTTAGCTAAAGGCAAAAAGAAGTACTTTGAGACTGAACAGATGGCTCATGCAGTACGAGAGAAAGCTGACATCGAGGCAAAGTACGTGTTTTAGAATTTCTGAAAAAATGATTTGGCAAATAAATATTATTTTTGCCAATACTTTGTTTTCTGTTAATACAGGGGATAGACACATACTTAGGTTATGTTGCTTTCATCTGACCTATAAATGTTACATACTTTAGACCAAATTGTTCTTTTATATTGGCTGATTTTATTTAAATTAAGATAGCAAAATGGGAATATTTGATCAGTTTTCACATTAAATTTAATTTTGAAAAGGAAAGAAGACAGATGGACTTTGTATCGAAAGTTTAGTAAAAGTCTAGTTAAAGTTGCTCTAGTGTCTGAATATCAGGCTTTAAGAGCCTCATTTTTCTCATGCTAGACTCTAAATCAGTTGTAGCTGGAAATCCCTGCTCCTCAGCATGCTGTTGAAGGGCCATGGACACATCCCATGAGCAAGAGCGCTGACCTCAGTATGGAAACCCTGCCCCAGGCACAGTTTTTCTCTTACATGACATTCTAATATATATACTTTTTTAATTTGTGCTTTAGCAAGTGTGTGAATTTTTGTTTCATTATATGTGAATTACAGATCCTTTATTTTGAGAACAATTAGGAAAAAAGGAACTAGCACTTGGTAATAGAAAGAGAGATAAAGCAAGCAGTAGAGATTTTTGCAATGACAACTTGAGGAAAGATAAAAAGTTCTTGAGAAAAAATAAATCTGTGTTATAGAATGAGGCTCTGAAGAGGTCTGTGAGGAGAGCTGAACCTCCCACCGAGTCAGCTTACTGGTGCAAAATCTAGGAGTCTGGACTCCCAGTCATGAAATCAGAAAGGCTATGAACATTTGTACAGACTAGCAAGGAGTGGGGACTGTCTTTCTAATACGTTTTTTAGCTGCAAGAAATTAATCAATCTCATGTAAGCATTTTGTGAAAATTTAGGGGCTCCTGGAAAGTTTATTTCGTACCAAGGGAAGGTAAATGAATACTCAAAGTACTGAATATTACTGGAAAACCTATTTAATATTTCCCTAATTTAGTTTGTTGTCTTTATTATTTTATTTTTGTGAGCAGCCAAGTGTTTCCTGTACTTTCATCGTGTCAATGAACCTGTCTTCCCCTAGGACGTGAAGTATCTAGATTAAGTGATCTCCATTAGAAATATCCAGTCATGGTGGTTTTGAGGAACTTGTTTTTTAAAATTCTCAGGGATTCTAGAACAGAGAGTTGACAGATTTGTAGAGTGTATATAAATACTTACTTTAGCCGAAGCCCACAGGGTGAAAATGAGGGCAATTGTGGGCCTTTCCTGAGAAGTATAGATTTGACAGGATCTAATTCAGAGATGCTGATTACAAGGATCTGCCTTCTAATATGGCACAAATTCAAGGGGGCTACAGCAAATTAGACATTTTAGTTCAGAGTGTAACTTTTCTGGAAAATTAATTCAACTACAGAGTAAGAAATGCCTCTTCATTCACTCACTAAATGTTTATTGAATAATTACTTTATATTGGGTATTGTGGGTTACAGAGGTGAGTAAGATAAGTTTTGCGCCCTCAAGAAGTTTAAAGCCTAGAACTAAAGACAAATGTGTGTAAAAGTAACTGTATGATTTGTTTTTTCACAGTAAACTCGAAGTTAAGTATCTAAAGTCACTCACCTAGTAACTAATTTATTTACAGTAGTTATGTGAAAACACTGTTTTGTAAGCATAGAAAATGGAGAGGTTAATTTTGCCTAATGAAAAAGGGAACCTTTATAGAAGTGCTGTGAGGACAGAATCTTGAAGAATGAATAAGTAGAGATGAGAAATAAGATCAGGAAGGGGAAGTAAAAACTGGACTACATATAGTTTTGGTGGATGGTTTGGCAGATGGTGAGATGTGCACGTTAGGAGAGAGTGTAGAAGGAAGAGGGTTACAGTTTGAAGAGAAGGGTGAGTTCCATTTTGGAGATGTTGGTTCTGAAGAACCTTTGGCACGTGGGGTGAATAATGTTTGGTAGGGAGTCATATATATAACTCTCAGAGGAGAATTTGGGCCTAAAGATCTCACTTTTAGGGGCCAGTTGCCTATCAGATGAGCGTGATCAGGATGAAATCATGTATAAAATGAGATGAGAAGTTGAGTTTGGAACCCTAAGGAACATTAACGTTTGGAAGGTCAATGAGGAAGAAGAATGTGCAGTATAGTTCATTTTTTTGTACATATCTCATTTGTTCTAGGTCATAATCTTTGAGGACAAGAACTGTGTTATTCTATCTATTACTAATACCTACTTTAGTACCACACAAGAATTATATGAGGGTTATCAAATGAAGCAGAAGCCAGAAATTTAAAACCTTATATTGGAAAATCCAGATGCAACACAGACTATTTGGATAATGACTACAAAAAAAAGGAGAATTTAGAGTATCCCAAACAGTCTTTCTTAACCCTGAACAGCCTGTCTCAAAATTTAAAGTTTGTGGTCTTTGCTTTTCTAGATTAATATGAATAAGATTCTGATTAATAAAAACAAAAACCCTGTGAAATATGAATATGACCAGGTAGAAAATAACAGGAATGTGTTGAACCCAATTTTTTTTAACAGTGGGGAAGTGATTGGGGTATGTATGTGTACGTCCCTGAATGTTTCTCTCTTGTTAGAAAGAGGAGAGGCTGCTTTTGCTCTCCTCCTCACATTTATTCTGCAGAGACTGGCTTTCTCTGTCTTCAATCCCAAGTGGTCTGCAACTTTACTACATATTATGGTATAACTGCCAGCACATGCATTGAATTCTCCCATGGCAATCACCATGACACTGCAGTCAAGACAAACATTGCAGCTTTAGAAATCACTGGTCGTGGGAGTGCTAGCATTTGTTGACTTTCTCCTTATGGTTATCTCTAGTTGTTTGGGTAAAACCAACATATTTTTACTACTGATTGTTAGATTATGGTTCCTCTGTGATGCTGAAAGAAATAGGGACACCAAAATGAGAAAAGATTAAATAGAACAAAATCATTTACGGCAGGGAGTCCAAGGACTCTCACTGTGTTCGGAATACTATGTTAAGAGAGGAGGCAGCACACAGTCAGGCACCCAAACAAGAACATCTTTTAATGGGAGAAATAAAGAAATTAAGGACTTTCTAGAGCCTAGTCAATATCATACTGTAGATTGCATTCCTGGCATTGTTCTAGCCTGTCACACATGGCTCTGAAAACCTGCTCATCTTTGCCTCTATAGGTTGGTTATCCCTGGGCTTCTTTAAGCTTCCTTGCAGGAACTAAAGTGTGTGTAATTGTATGATATGGGAATAACCTATAGTTTGATGACTCTTATTTATTATGAGATACCAATATATTGTGTTGTCAAATTGTATTTTTGTCACTCAGGATATTGTTATTTTATTAATTTCAATATATCTTGTTTCACCATTATATTTTTTCTGTATTAAAATAAAGGAAAATAATCATTGCTGTTGTTTTTCCATTTTTTAGTTCTCTTTTAGAATAGTGTTGTGGAAAGGGGTCACTTTTTTAAAAAATTAGTAATTATAATATTTAATCATTTTATTGTGATATAATCTGATAATTTTATTAAACATACTTTTCTATTTTTATTATAGATCTAAACTTAGTCTTTTTCAATCAAGAATCAGTTTACAGAAGGCAAGTGTAAAGGTGAGTTTTTGAAAACTGTATTTCACAATTGAGAAACTTTAGCTTATAAAAAAAGAATTGGGTCTTTTGAGGTGGAGGTCAACTGGTTCCACCTACTTTAGAGAAGCATTTTAGTCACTAACTTAGAGAAGAACTTTCCTTCCCAATTCGTGGTTGTTTTTCCCCCAGGTGTCACCACTTTGTACACTGCTTGCTTCACAAGATTGCTTCGCAGATGGGTTTCTATACCTTACCTGCTTAGGTAGCCTGTTGTCTTTAACTCTTAGTCCAAGAGAATCAGTCCACGGGCTTTAGAAAGCTCTACAAATTCCATTTCATTCGGATTTATACCCTGAGCAGATATTCTGGGCCAAATGCAAGTGAGTTTTTTCTGTGGGACCCTCAAGCTGTGGAATACCTGATAAGTAAGGTTAGTGACCTGCCTTTGGCTGCCAGGCTCCCGCCTAGCATACAGTTCTTTGGCACATCAGGAGTGCTGATTTTTTAAAAACTATTTTCTAACTCCAACAGATTTACCCATGTCTTCGAAGATAAGGTATTTACTTAATGTGGAAACCTTTATTTTCCCATCTGAATAAAGTGTGCAGAATATTTTGAAGTTCTCTAAAAAGCTTTGGAAGTTTAAGTGTAAATAACAAATACAGTCATGCATCACTTAATGACGGAGCCACGTTCTGAGAAATGTGTTGTTAGGCGATTTTGTCATTGTGTCAACATCATAGAGTGTACTTACCAAACCTAGATAGTATAGCTTACTATACTAGGCTCTATGGTACTAATCTTATGGGACCACCATCATATATGCAATTCGTCGTGGACCGAAACATCATTTTGCATGACTGTATTTGAAAGCACTTGTACCGTGTGTAACAGTTCTAGTCACTGTTTATTTAAGTCCTCAATGGTGTTGAATAATTTTTATCTGCATATAAATGTTTCTCAACACGGTTACTTTTACTCTTGTTGAGGAGCTATTAATTGCCAACTAATAGTGGTATCCTCCTATGTTTGCAGTGCAATATCAGTTTTTACTGATTTCTTTTTCTTTTACTGTATTTTAGTTAAAAGCTCGGCGATCTGAGTGTAATTCCAAAGCTACCCATGCAAGGAATGATTACCTTCTTACGTTAGCAGCAGCAAATGCACATCAGGATCGCTACTATCAAACAGATTTAGTTAACATTATGAAGGTAATCCAGCCTTAACATCTGTGGTAATTTTGTTTCATTAAAGACGAAAACAACTCGTGAGTTGAGTGTTGGGTATGTGGGCCTGAGTCTGAGGAACGGCAGCAGGCTACTTGGTATTTCATTGGAATATACTTGATATTGTTTGGATAACCTCTGTTTTGGTAATTCTGAATTAATTTTCAGTGTAAGAAAATGTTTAGAGCAAAATCACTAGGATTGTATTATTCCCTAGTGGCAGATACTTACTCTATAGTGGTTATTAATGTATAAGTTATAACAAGATTTTTTTTAAAAGCTTAGATGTTTAAAATTTCATAATTTCATCCTTAATTGATAGGTAAACATGTACATTAACATTTTATGATTTTAAGGTGCCTGTGGGAAAAACAAGAGGAAATGTCTTATAATTATATGAAAACATCTCTACCCTGGGTATCACTCCGAAATGTAGCTAGATTAGATTACAGTTTCTTATTGCCCAAACTCGATCTTGGTCTTTCCCTGTTTATACACTAATGTATATTTATCTTTAACTTTTACTGAAGTAGGGGAAAAAGGGTGGAGGAGAAGAAAACCTTTTTAACCTGCTGCCAGGTTTCCCTTGTTGCTGGTAGACAAGTTCTGCTTTGAATTGTATCTCAGTCTCTTCTATCTTCTCAAGGACCCAAATATTTGGTTATTCTGTTTTTCTCGTATTTTCAACCCATCTCTCTTAAATGTATTGTTTTTTTTTTCTTGTGAGGAAGATTGGCCCTGAGCTGATATCTGTTGCCAGTCTTCCTCTTTTTGCTTGAGGAAGAGTGTCACTGAGCTAACATCTGTGCCAGTCTTCTTCTATTTTATGTGGGATGCCACCACAGCATGGCTTGACGAGCAGTGCTAGGTCCATGCCTGGGATCCAAACCTGCAAACTTCGGGCCACCAAAATGGAGCACATGAACTTAACCTCTGTGCCACCAACCCAGCCCCAAATATATTGTTCTTAATGACTATCAAACACATTGATTTCATCAAGTTGCTTGCTTTATAAATCAGAGGTGTTGAGAATGGGGAGGCAACAGGAGTGGACATTCTTTTTCCTGCAGTGGCTCTAGGAAAGAGAGAAACTCTGTCCAGAAACTACAAGTTCTTTCCTTGAAAGTAGAAACAGGACATTTCCTGGGACCTTCAGGGGAAAATAGGAGTGATGGAGAGCGTCAAACTGGACTAAGAAGTACCCTATTGTGAAATTTTTCCTTTCCTTTTTGTTCACTGCCTGAAATCCTCTTGTCCTAGCTTCCATCCTGTTCCAACTTCTCCTGGTTAGAATGCAGGTGGTGAGAGAGATAAAGGATTGTTTTGACATCCCAGATGAGAACTCTGTATACATTTCCCCATAAATGTCAGACCTAGAGGTTTAGGCATTTTAGTATCTTATTAGGTGTTACATAGTGCCTCAGACTTACAGGGACCAACTGGAGACTTGGCCTCCCATTGTAACATGTTTTCTCTAGGGAAATAGATATACTCAGTTTCAAACACCCCATTTAGTAAAGAAGATTTTTAGTACAGCTTGATTTGAGGTTGTGATTCCCTATATACTTTCTACTATTAAGTCAAAGCTGTTAACTGTATATATTTTTCCCTTTGAATACTTTAAAATGAGCATTATGTTGGTTTAGGTGCAGCAAAAATAAAGTCTTTATGTTTTTTAAATTGAATCCACAGGCAAAAAACATCTCTCACTTGAAATCCTGTGGCCTTTGATAAACAGGAAAGCTATAATGGTATTATTTTAGGGGTTTGCCCTCTGCCAAAAACAAAGGGGAAGCTAATGGGCCTGGCCGGCTCTCAGATTATGTGTGAAGTACTTGAACTTACCTTGAAGTCCTCATGCAGGTATTTGATCAGCATTGGGTGGGTTATGCTTTAGATTATTCATTTCATGAAATCTTGTAGGGTACCAAAATGATAAAAATAGAGGAAGGAGTCCCCCTGGTCCCTTAAAAATAGGACAGTGTATTCTGAATTTTCATGTTGTGTATGTTGATTCATTTTCTTCCTTATGCTAATTCTATAGTCTGCAGTATTGGAAAACTCCCGTCAAGCATGCTGTTAATTACTAAGCAAGTTTCTATCATTGAACTGACAGTGGCCCCTTAGTGCCTTTCTTGGAAATGTCTGTTTTTTGAATTGTTGTTAAGGTTGTAATGCCCTAACTAGAATTTTTTTTAAAAATTATGTAAACAGCTTGGAAGCAGGAGATTTGATTCGTTAATTTAATCATACACATTTAATAGTCACTTACAGTGTGGTAGCTATTGGGCTAGGCTTTGGGAAGAAGCAAAGATGAGTAAGACACGCTCCTGATCCTCAAAGAGCTCAATCTGGTGGAAGAGAATTATATAGAAATGATTATAAATTGGAATAATGAAATCACTTACTGATAGAGGACCGTGGTTAGTAATAATCATAGCTATCATTTTTTTTTGGATTGCTTGATATTACCCTGGCATTGTCCTAATCATTTTAGGCATTTTATCCTTTCTCGTTTTCTTCCTTATCCTGGGTAGAGTTCATAGTTCATTATTTAAACAGCACTCTAGCCTGTAAATGAAATGAAATGAAATCCCAGCTCTGGATGAACCTAGATAACCTCTTCCTCTGTTCCTGCATCTAAGTAACCAAGTACTGCTGAAGAAAATCTTTCAACAGAGCAGATTCATGATTGTAAGTTAATGTGGAACTTGTCTCAAATGGCCCTTCAGCACTGCTCAGGTATCCTACTGTATTTCCCTGGTTAATTTTCCCTACTATTTTTAACAAGTTTTTCAACTCTTTCCCTTCTCCTCAAACTTCAGATTTACCCCTTCTCTTTCACACTTAGCAAGTGGTCTTTCTTCCTAATTTACGGAGAAAATAGGAGCCATTAAAAGGAAACTCCATTATTAACCCATTCCTTGCCTTTATCTCTGTTCAAGACTCTTCCAAGGAGTCTTAATAGCAGAGTTGTTCTCCGTATCTAAAGATGATCTTTTCACCTCGGCTTTGGATCCCCTCTGCCTTCTCAGGGATCGAAACAATGGATTTTCCTATTTTCTCCTTATATTTCTTGGGCATTCTAGTCTTAGGTTAACAGTTGATGGGATCTTAGTGATGCCAGTGCTCATTATGTCGTCTTTTGTGTTACACTCCTCTAATCTGGATTCGTTGCCCTCTGCGTCCGATGCAATGCAGTCATTCTGAGAGCTTCCTTTGCCTGTCTCCTATGTTGAATCTCCAGTGTTCTGTATCATTTGTCTTCTGTTTTCTTCGTTTACTCTGTTCTTTGGTGGAATACATCCTCCAGTACTTTCTTGAGAGAGTGGGCATGGGAGTTAAGTTTTTTGAGATATCATGTTTATGAAAATGTCATTATTCTGTGCTCATAGTTGGGTATAGAATTAAAGGTTGAAAACCATTCTTATTCCGATGTTGAAGTTAATGCTCTACTGTCTTCTTGTTTCCTGTGACAGATTAGATTAGATTGAGAATTGAGAATCCACAGCCATCCTGATTCTTGATTCTTTGTATCTGATCTAGTTTTTTTTCTTTTTAGAAACTTGTGAAATATTCTCAGTAAGCCCTTTGATTCTTGGCTTAATTCTTCCCTTTTTTTTTTCTCTTTCTGGAACTCCTGTTACTAAGTTGTTGGATCTCCTGGTCTTGTTCCTTTTTCTCTCATTTTCCTTCTTTGTCATTATGCTCTACTGTCTGGGAGACTTCAACTCTGTGGTTCAACTCTTTTATTAAGTTTTTAGTTTTTTCAACATGATTTTAGTATCTAATTGTTCCTTTTTGTTCCCTGACTCTTCCCTTTTTTTATAGAAGATTTTTATGTTTTCTCTTTTCAATTCTGATGCATCAGTAATAGAATTAATTTTAAAGTTTGCTTCTCCTTGCAGAGTCTGTTTCAGCCTGTGGTAGAACTTGTCAACTTTGAGCTTCATCAAAGGGTGATCCGGTGGACCATTTGTAGGGGAAACACGGATGTCAGTATCCTTAGATCTCTGCTCTTGGGCTGGTCAGAATTCCCCTCTTTGCTCCCTTCATCACTTCTTCAGATGTTTTCTCTGGAGTTGTTTTCTGAGGGAGACTTCCATGACCTCCTTAACCAGGTTACATCTGCCGCCCAATCTGATGGTCTCATAAAATGGTGTATCTCATCTTTGACGCTCTTAATACAGTTGTAGTTTTACACCTATCTGTGTGATTACATGGTAAATGCCTCATCTCTCACTTAACTCTACATTCCGTGAGGATGATTATGTCTGTCACTTCAGACTTCATCCTTGCTACCCAGTACAGTGTATGATTCCTAATGTGTGTTAAATGTTTATAAATTAATACTTAATGAATAAATGAACAAATGAATGAGTGAACAAGCAATCTCCTTTCAGTCTTCACAGGATGAATCATTTCCATTTTACAAATGAGGAAATTATGACAGAGCCTGGATTCAGCTCTGGCAGGTCTCTCTACTGTCAAAACCAGTGCCATTAGCTCTTTATGTGACCCTAGCTTGTTGGACATAGTTCCTCTTCTCTTGTTAAAAGGGGGATAATCCTGGGGCTGGCCCCGTGGCCGAGTGGTTAAGTTCGCGCGCTCCGCTGCAGGCAGGCCAGTGTTTCGTTGGTTCGAATCCTGGGCGCGGACATGGCACTGCTCATCAGACCACGCTGAGGCAGCGTCCCACATGCCACAACTAGAAGAACCCACAACGAAGAATATACAACTATGTACCCGGGGGCTTTGGGGAGAAAAAGGAAATAATAAAATCTTAAAAAAAAAAAAAAAGGGGGGGGATAATCCTGCACTATCTTATCTCCTTTGGCTTCTGCAAGGAGCAAATGAGGTACTGAAAAGCGTTTTTATTAATTTTGAAGCTTGGTATACATGTTATACATCATTATTTTGGATAACAGAAATTCTATTAATATATTTTAAATAAATCTTGTTTTTTAGGTGTGAGGAGGGGGATAGTGTAGAAGAGAACTTAAATGCTTGGGAGTCAGAGTGGAGCGACTATTTAGGTGTCTAGCATTGTTAGGTACTCTGTCTAGGTACTTTTGAAATTATTACTTGATTTATTTAAACACATTATTTCATTTAGTTTTTATAACATCTTTCATGCTAAATATCATTATCCTTGTTTTACAGGTCAGAAAGCAGAGGCTCAGTGAGATTCCCTTAGTATGTATAATAGCCAAGACTTAAATCAAGGTCTCTGTGACTTCAGAGCCTGTGTTCTTTTCTACATACCATTCCAATCTTCTTGGTAGTAAAAATTAGTATAATAAGCAGTAGCATACTGTGAATGTCATAAATTTTGTGAGAGTTGTAAAATAAAATTAACAATTGAAATTGCAAATTCTCCCCTATTCTAATTTTTCTAAAGAATATGAGCACCTCAGTATCTAAATACAAATATTTAGACATGTTCCCCAAGGAATATTTTGTATTCCTTATTCCAGTACCAATTAGAACAGATACTGAATATATCACTCTGTTGTCTGTATATCATCAGGCAGGTTTTTTTGAACTAAAAACTAAAGCAGAACAAAACAAAAAACTATTGCTAGGCCATGGAAACTGGATAACTGATTTCATCAGATCTGTAGAAACCTGTTCAGCTGTCTGCTAGAAAGCAAGGTAGTTCCTCAATGTTCCTTTTTTGCAGCATATTCTTGTACAGTATATAAACTGATGCTTTTATTTTGAGAAGTTTGTGGAATATGTTCTTAGTGGTTTGGATGAGGAAGGACGATGTACAACGCATCAAAGTAGAAAAAGGAACAAATGTCAATATAATGAAAGACTTGAAAAGCTTAATAATACTCAGACCCTACTTCTAGATAAATATTTAGTCTGCAATGGAAGCTAAACGTGTCTGGACTAACTGATAATTGGGCAAAGGAATAAAAAGTAAACATCTTTCTGTGTGACAAAAATCTAGAAAGTATGATAATATGGCATATCTTTTACAGATATTTGTTTTGGTTAAATGAAGAAGAAGTCATTGTTGGTATCTAAATCCCTTATTTTTACTGCTTTTCTGGCTAAGCACTAATCATTCCAAAAGTCTTCCTCATTTATATGCATGATTGTATAACTCTTATCTTTTTGATTGTAAGTCACAGCTCTTCTGGTTTCCTGCCATCTCTCTAGCTATTGTACTTTTTTAAAAAAATTATTTTATTGAGGTCATATTGGTTTATAACATCATGTAATTTCAGGTGTACATTATCACATATCAGTTTTTGTATAGACTGCATCTTGCTCACCCCAAATAGTCTAGTTTTTATCTGTCACCAGACATAGGTGCCTCTTTACTCCTTTTGCCCCCACCCCCTACCCTCTTCCCCTCTGGTAACCACTAATCTGTTCTCTTTATCCATGTGGTTGTTTATCTTCCACATATGAGTGAAATCGTGTATTGTTTGTCTTTCTCTGTCTGGCTTATTTTGCTTAACATCACATTCTCAAGGTCCATCCATGTTGTTGCAAATGGGACAATTTTGTCTTTTTTAATAGCTGAGTAGAATTCCATTGTATCTATATGCCACATCTTCTTTGTCCATTCATCAGTTGATGGGCACTTGGGTTGCTTCTGCATCTTGAATAATGCTGCCATGAACATAGTGGGGCATAAATCTTTTTGTATTGTTGATTTCATGTTTTTGGGTAAATACCCAGTACTGGGATAGGTATTTCTATTTTTAATTTTTTGAGAAATCTCTATACTGTTTTCCATAGTAGCTGTGCCAGTTTGCATTCCTACCAGCAGTGTATGAGGCTTCTCTTTTCTCCACATCCTCTCCAACATGTTATTTTTTGTCTTGTTAATTATAGTTGTTCTGATGGGTGTAAGGTGATATCTCATTGTAGTATTGATTTGCATTTCCCTAATAATTAGTGATGCTGAACATCTTTTCATGTGCTTGTTGGCCATCTGTATATCTTCTTTGGAAAAATGTCTGTTCATAATCCTCTGCCCATTTTTTGATCAAGTTGTTTGTTTTTTTGTTATTGAGTCATATGAGTTCTTTATATATTTTGGAAATTAGCCCCTTGTCAGATATATAATTTGCAAATATTTTCTCCAGTTGGTGGGTTGTCTTTTCATTTTGTTCATGGTTTCCTTTGCCTTGCAGAAGCTTTCTAGTCTGAGGTAGCCCCATTTGTTTATTTCTAGCTGTACTTGTGTTTATTTCTAATTGTACTTCTGATTCATGTAGTAATGTTTGTTCACTTAACAGATTAGCATGGAAGTCCCCAAATCTCAAGCTTGGCTCTCTTCTTCTCTTACTTTACATCCTCTTTCTTTACCTCCTATTTCTTGGAAAGAGTAATTGTTTGGCCTGACTTTTATTAACACTGAATGATCCTCTGATCTGTCTGTAAGCTCGCCCTTCTAATTATCCATATGTTTGCTTTTCCACCAGTGGCTGAAACTTTCTAAACTAGAGGCAGCTCTTTGTAGCTATATTTCCCTTGAATGGGTACCCTGTCCTAGGCTTCAGGTGACAGCTGCTGTCAATCTGGCTTCCAAAGCTCTAAAGCTGCACTGTCTATGTGGTACTCTGTAGGTACATGTGACTATTTAAAATAATTAAAAATAAATAAAATTTTAAATTCTGTTCCTCGGTCACAATAGCCACATTTCAAGTGCTAAAAAGCCACATGTGGCTAGTGGATACCAAATTGAACAATAGAGATATAGAATATTTCCATCATCACAGAAAGTTCTATTGGATAGCAGTGTTCTAAAGCTTGTTTAGTTTTTACTTGTTTTCCTCCTATCCTCCTTTTCTGGTTATCTTCAATGCTACTGATCATTTTTCCCAAGAACTACAGCCATGATTATATTTGTATTATTTCAGAATTAATTGCTCCTTCATTTGCAACCTAGACCTTGAAAGAGAACAGGAGTTGGCAAATATTTTCTGTAAAGGGCCTAATAGTAAATATTTTAGGCTTCTTTATCACAGCTGCTCGACTCTGGCGTTGTAGTAGGGTCATTGACAATACGTAAACAAATAAATGGCTGTGGTCCACTAAAACTGTGTGTACAGAAAATAAGCGTTGGGTTGGATTTGGCCTGCAGGACTTAGTTGCTGACACTTGGCATAGAACTTTAAAAATTGTATATGAAATTTTCTAAATATTTAAATACGTTCAAAGAGTAATGAAATGAATACCCATTTACTCACCACTCAACTTCAGAAATGAAACACTACTAGTAAAATAGAAGCCTCCTGTGTGGCTTCTCCCAGTACACATCCCTCTCATCCACCACGTTGTAACCACCACTCTGACAATATGAGTGTTGTCTTAGGTGGTATCATATCCTGTATTATTCTGCAACTTGCTTTTTTTCCCACTGAACTTATTTGTTGAAATTCATCAATATGGATTTTTAACTTTATCGTTTTATGTAGTATTTCATTTTGTATATGTCATAAATTACTTATCCATCTTCTTAATTGAAGTTTCACTTGTTTTTGTTTTACTGTTATAAACAATGCTGCCATCAACATTCTTATACATGTCTCCTGGCATACTTGTGTAAGAAGTTCTTAAGGGAATATACTTAGGAGTAATGTGTATTAGCAGGCTTACCAAAGAGCGCCCAATTGTGTTACGGCACTTTTTATTATACCTTTTAACATGGTTTGTGTGTTCTGTTAAACTCAGCAAGTATTTGAGGGTGTTCTAGGTGATAGACACTTGGTCATACAGAGACAAATGGACGTGATCCATACCATCAGTGAGCCAGAAACAAGAAGCTTATAATTCTCTGGAGCAGCCCCTAAAGTGCTTTGGAGTATAAGGTGGTGGGTCCTTTCCCCTGCTATTTTGGTTATGTATGGTTGCCTCCTGGTGACAGAAGAAGAGAGAATTAGGATTTTTGCCCAGTTTTACCAAACTTTTAAAGCAGTGATTTTAAATATTTTCAGCAGTCCAACAACTGCTACAAACTCCTAATGAACTCCTTATATACAAGCAGATAAAAAGGAAGCTGTTTGGTTAAAGCTTGTGAGTCTGTTTCCCCTTGTGTGTTTCCCCATTCCCCACACCTGTGTTTGTCCTCCACTTCTTTCCCTTGGTTCCTGAGGCATTATGCTGCATGCTAGAACTCCTCGAGGTATAATTTGGAAACAACTATTCTAAGACAGAATTTTCCAACTAGCAAATTTCTTACAGAATTCTAAGCTTTGCCTACATGATCTTTATGCTAGACTTTTTCAAAGTAATCTCTTAAAAATGTAAATCAGATCATGATAATCTACTACTCATACCCTCCGGTGGACAGGTCCAACAGGCAATTGAATATTCTGGCTTGAGAGCCTAATTGGATGTCTTAGCCTGGAGAATCAGCCATAAATGAGGGGTATTGAAGCAGAGAATACATAAAGCTACTTATGGGAGTAGTGTATAAGATGACAAGAGGTATAAGGAGAAAACTTAAATCAACTCTTTTTAAACCAACTTTATTAAGGTATAATTAATATACAATAAAATGCATATATTTTAATTATACAGTTGGTTGAGTTTTGACAAATGGGTGAGCCCATGTAATCACCTTTATGATCACAATCAATATTTAGAATATTCCATCCCCCAAAACTTGTCTCTTGTTCTTTTTGCAGTTATATTCAGTTTATATCACCCTGTAACAAATCAACACAAACTTAGAGACTTTAAACTACCCCCGTTTATTATCTCATAGTTCTGTAGGTTGCAAGTCCTGGTGGGCCCAGCTGGATTCTCTATTTAGGATCTCATAGCCCCAAAATCAAGATGTCACCTAGGCTGGGTTCTTATCTGGCGCCCCTTCGGGAGAATTCACTTCCAGGGTCATTTATGTTGTTGGCAGAATCCTGTTCATTGTGGTGGTTGTAGCACTTAAGTCCTTTTTTTCTTGCTGTCCATAGGCTGAGAATCATTCTCAGCTCCTAGAGGTTGCTCTCAGGTCTTTTCCACATGACTCTCCATCTTCAAACTAGCACGTAGAATCTTTTTCATGTTTTCAATCTCTGACTTTCTCTTTTGCTCCTAACCAGAGAAAACTTTGTGCATTTAAAGGGCTCTTGTGATTAGTTTAGGCCCGCCAGATAATCTCCCTTTTGCCATATAATACAACATAACCACAGGAATGATATCTCATTGTATTCATATGTTCTACCCACATTCAGATTATACAAGGGCAGGGGTCATTGGGATCATTTTGTATTCTTCCTTCCTCAGCAGGATTGCATATATTTTGTTAAACTTATTCCCAAGTATGTCAATGTTACTGTAACTGTTATGTTTTAATTTCATCTTTCAATTCTTTTTACTAATATAGAGAAATACAATTGACTTTTACATATTGACCTGTTCCAGTTACTGAGTTACTCTGTATAACAGATTACTGCAAAGTTTAGTGGCTTAAAACAATGACAGCATTTATTTTGCTCTTGCATCTATACTTGGGGTAGGACTCAATGGGGATAACTTGTCCCTGTATCACTCCAGATCAGCTAGAGCAGCTCAGAGGGTAGGAGCTAAATTCTTCCGAGAGTGTACAAATATGAGTTTGGTGGTTGATGCTCCCTAATGGCTGAGACCTTGCCGAGGCTGTCAGCTGGAGCTTCTGCACTTGGCTTCTCTGTGTTGCCTGGGCTTTCTCGGTGTTGTGGTTGGTTTCAAAGGCAAATAAATATCTGAGGAGCAGAGGGAAGCCAGCCAGGCACAGGCAATACTGCCTTTTATAAAACAGTCTCAGGGATCGTATAGTCTCTCTTTTGTTCGTTCTGTTCATCAAAGCAGTTACACAGTTCTACCCAGGATCAAGGGGCCTGATGGAATAGATTCTACTTCTTAATGGTCGGTGGCAAAATTATGGAAAAACGTGTGGCACCAGAAATATTGCTATGCCTATTTTTTTGCAAATACAGTTTGCCACATGACCTTGTATCCTACAGTCTTCCTAAATTCACCTAGTACTAGTAGCTTTTTTCTGGACTTTTTACAATTTTCAATGACAAGATCATGTCAAATTGAATAAAGATAGTTTACTTTTGTCTTTCTAATCTATAAGCCCTTTTATTTCTTGGCTATTTACATTGGTTAGGATCATCAATACAGTGTTGAATAGAAGTGGTGAGAGTGGACATCCTTGCCTTGTTCTAAGATCTTAAAATTATTCTAGCAAAATATGCATAACAAATTTTATCATCTTAACCATTTTTATGTGTACAGAGTTCAGTGGCATTAAGTACATGCACAGTGTTATGCACCCGTCACCGCTATCCATCTCCAGAACTTTTTTATCTTCCCAAGCTAAAACTCTACACATTAAACAGTGACTCTCCATCCTCTTCTCCACCAGCCCCCTGGAAACCACCGCTCTACTTTCTGTCTCTATGAATTTGACTACTCTATGTGCGTCATGTAAGTGGAATCATACAATACTTGTCCTTTCGCGTCTGCTTTATTTCAGTTAGCATATTGTCTTCGGGGTTCATCCATGGTACAGTATGTGTCAGAATTTCATTCATTTTTAAGGCTGCGTTTTTGTTTTCTTTATTCTGTATAGCAAATAATTCTAAGTGCTTCTTTACCAAATGTAAATACCTCTTTACCAAAGAAGTGAGATGAGTGCGTTGTGAATCCTTGCTGTCAGGAACCTTACAAATTAGAAGTAGAACTAAGACATCCACAAAAATAACTAATATCTAAGAGCATGTAATAGTAATAGCCATTATTTATTGAACTTTACATTCATATTATCTCATTTAATCTTCAAGGCAACCCTGTATGTACATAATTAGCTCTCTTCCAATCATGTGTTTCTATGAATGCAAGTGTTACAAATAGCTATAGGCCTTCAGATGTCAATAGAATGTGAGATTCCCATTTTATACCGGGCACCCAGAATTGGTGTTGAATGAATGAGGGGGGAGAGGTTGCAGTGGTCTTTCTTCATGGAAGACCTTTCTTCATAGAGGAATTATCATCTTAGGTCTTGTGTAGGGAGTAGGATGTCAGCAGGCTCTGGTGACAAAGGATGGGATTTCGCAGGGGCAGACTTTTATGAGCAGGAAATGAAATGATGTATAGCAGAAACCACTGGTTCCATTTGTCTTGGGGAGAGGCGTGAGAGTACTTACTAAGAGTGCTAGCAATGGAGTTTTTTAATGAAGCTGAAAAAATTCTTTTCCTTGAGGAAAGAATTATAAAATCCCATTAAAGTAGCTCTTTTTTTTGTTTTTTGACCAAACAGGTTAGGATGTGAATGTTTGAATATTTTTTATCTTAGCTTTTTCATGCAGTTTTCTATGAAGTATATTTTTATTATTTTGGGTTATTTGTATATAAAGTCATTTTCATATATTAGAAATGTTGAATTGTTTTTATTCACTAGGATTGTAGACTCTTGAGTTTTCGAGAATCTTCCTAGTTCTATAACATATTTATTGTTGGTTAAAAACTTGAAGTAGTGGACGTTGATGCCATTGGCTTTGTGGCTAAGGAAGGAAGTATGTGAACAGACAGAATCCTCAACATTCTTAGCCATTTCTGGCTTTAGCAAGTTTTCTTTATCAGTCGTTTATCAAGACCTCTCCTTCTGGGGCCGGCTCCGTGGCGAGTGGTTAATTTCGTGCACTCTGCTTCAGGGACCCGGGGTTTCGCTGGTTCGGATCCTGGGCGCGGACATGGCGCCACTCATCAGGCTATGCTGAGGCAGCATCCCACATGCCACAACTAGAAGGACCCACAACTAAAATCTACAACTGTGTACTGGGGAGACTTGGGGAGAAAAAGCAGAAAAAAAAAAAAAAAAAGATTGGCAACAGTTGTTAGCTCAGGTGCCAATCTTTGGGGAAAAAAAGACCTCTCCTATTGTTTTTCTTTTTCAAACCATTTTGAAAAGCAAATAGTATTCATTTTGCTGGTATTCTGGTGGCTATTGACTATGGTTCTCAGGCTGATGTAATAATAGTCACAAAATGTAATAGAGATTGTATTCTGTCACAGAAGTGCGTAGTCACAGTTTAAAATGGCCCCTGGCCACAGACAGATGCTTCTCTGAGCACAGTGCCCTAGTCCTGTGATGAAGGTCAGGTCTCACTTGTGTGCACTTGGTGGTGTTTTACCTGGTGGGACCACCGTGTAGGTTTTAAATTTTATTTAGTAAAGCATTTAAACCTAAGAATTGTGTTTCTTTATCACAAATAACATTCTATGGAGTTTGCTGAACTCCATTTCCAGACATGGCTTTACAATTTCTGACTTCGATGCAGTCAGGACATTTTAGTTGTTTTTCTTACTTACTAAGTTACTCAGTCAACGCATACTGTATTTCCTTGATTCTAAGATTCAGCTTTTCAAAGAGCTTTTTAATGTTTTTTAATTAGTGAAGCTCCTTATATTCTATGCTGTATTAGACGAAAGAGAAGACAGTTTTTCCTGAATTTTCACTTTGTACAAGGCACAGAAGAAGAAGTAAAAAAAATGTCATAAACACTCTACCTTCAAAAAATTAAGACAAAGACTGGTCTTTGCCTCTTTCTTTCTGTCTCTTTCTGTGTTTCTTTCTCTCTCTCAGACACATTCTTAAAAGTTAACTGGCAATACAACGTGGTAAAACCTAAATGCCAGTCACCTTTTCTGCATAGTTCATTAACCTGATTTTTATTTCAGATATAAATAACTCAAAGCCAAATTAACTGAAATGAAATCACTCTAACATGATCCAAGAAGGAGTAAGTCTGTAATGAAGATGATAAGCATTGGGATGCAGTTCGTTCTTACGAAGGTGTTTGAAGGGAATAAGTAGACTGTTACAATTGAATTTAACGTTCTGCACCAGAGAGTTCAAGTATTAACTTAGCCTTAACAAGTGAGGGGGAGGCTAAATGATAACCCCAGGTATGCTATTTGAAATTGATCTTGAAGAAAATCTGTATAAAAAGTAGTAGTGTAGGGACTGGCCCGGTGGTGCAGCGGTAAAGTTCACGCATTCCAATTTGGCGGCCCGAGGTTCACCAGTTCGGATCCCAGGTGCAGACATGGCAACGCTTGGCAAGCCATACTGTGGTAGGCATCCCACATATAAAGTAGAGGAAGATGGGCACGGATGTTAGCTCAGGGCCAGTCTTCCTCAGCAAAAAGAGGAAGATTGGCAGCAGATGTTAGCTTAGGGCTAATCTTCCTCAAAAAAAAAAATTGGAGTGTATACACACGTGTGTGTGTATAATAAAAACCATACTTTTCACGTAAGATGAATCCTTGGAGAAGGTCTTAATGTTATTACCCAATAATCTTTGAAGGGAAGACTAGCTGGTCTTAGTTTTTGTTTTGTTTTGTTTACAATTTGTAGCAATATCTTTTAAGATTACTATTATAAAACCATTGAACTACCAAGGAGAAGTGTTGGTTAGAGAATGAAACTCAAGCACATAGAAGCACAGCTGGATCTCTGGAGTGAACGTGATTGGTCAGAAGCACCTTGACTTCTGTAAGTAGGCTCATGCTCATGGAGTAGTTCATGGCTTTTAATAACTGCCAAGAACAGTAGCAAGTTTGTAGGGCCCTCTGGAATTCCATCTTGATGTGCTATCCTTTTGGAAATCAGAGTAAAACCTCATTTATGAAATTAAAATTTATCCTCTATCAGTAGAGTTGGAGATAAATATTCTTTGTCAAGAAGGGCCCCCATTCAGGGCCTCTCACTGTTACCTGTGCCACGGTCGTTCTAATCCTACCTGTTGCAGTCCGGGCCCTGGTTGATCCTCATGTATTATCTTTCAATGATGGACACATCAGGATTAATAACATCTGACAGATGACCCTCTGGAGAGACGTAACTCTGTCTGAACAAAAGCTTCAGGTCCACCTGAAGGTATTTTCTAGGAAGCAGAATTATAAGTAATAGTTTCAAATCAAAAGACAGAGAGACCTCAGTTTTACAAAGAGTATTGGATTAGATATCAAGAAGTCTTTTTATTTGTTCAAAAAGTAATTTTGGAACAGATCAATGGAACAGAATTGAAAGCCCAGAGATAAAACCGCACATCTATGGACAGCTAATCTTCGACAAAGGAGCAGAGGGCCTACAATGGAGAAAAGAAAGTCTCTTCAACAAATGGTGCTGGGAAAACTGGACAGCCACATGCAAAAGATTGAAAATTGACCAGTCTTTTTCACCACACACCAAAATAAACTCAAAATGGATCAAAGACCTAAAGATTAGGCCGGAGACAATAAGTCTTTTGGAAGAGAATATAGGCAGTACACTCTTTGACATCAGTTTCAAAAGAATCTTTTCGGACACTATATCTCCTCAGTTGAGGGAAACAATAGAAAGAATAAACAAATGGGACTTCATCAGACTAAAGAGCTTCTTCAAGGCAGGGGAAAACAGGATTGAAACAAAAAAACAGCTCACTAATTGGGAAAAAATATTTACAAGCCACTTATCCGACAAAGGGTTAATCTCCATAATATACAAAGAACTCACACTGCTTAACAACAAAAAAACAAACAACCCGATCAAAAAATGGGCAGAGGACATGAACAGACATTTCTCAAAAGAAGATATGAATATGGCCAATAGACACATGAAAAGATGTTCATCATCGCTAATCATCAGGGAAATGCAAATCAAAACTACACTAAGATATCACCTTACACCCGTTAGATTGGCAAAAACATCCAAAACCAAGAGCGACAAATGTTGGAGAGGTTGTGGAGAAAAAGGAACCCTCATACACTGTTGGTGGGAATGCAAACTGGTGCAGCCACTATGGAAAACAGTATGGAGATTTCTCAAAAAGTTAAAAATAGAAATACCCTATGACCCAGCCATCCCATTACTGGGTATCTATCCTAAGAACCTGATATCAGAAATCTCAAGAGTCTGTTGCACCCCTATGTTCATCGCAGCATTATTTACAATAGCCAAGACGTGGAACCAGCCTACATGCCCAGAAACTGATGATTGGATAAAGAAGATGTGGTATATATACACAATGGAATACTACTCAGCCATAAAAAAAGACAAAATTGGCCCCTTCACAACAACGTGGATGGACCTCGAGGGTATTATGTTAAGCGAAATAAGCCAGTCAGAGAAAGACGAACTCTATATGACTCCACTCATAGGTGGAAATTAGTATATTGAAAAGGAGATCTGATCGGTGGTTACCAGGGAAAAGGGGGGGTGGGGGGAGGGCACAGAGGGGGAAGTGGTGTACCCGCAACATGACTAACAAAAATGTACAACTGAAATCTCACAAGGTTGTAATCTATCATAACATTAATAATAATAATAATAAAAAATATATAGAAATGAAAAAAAAAAAAGTAATTTTGGAGCATCTAAAATTGTACCCTACTTAGAACCTTCAGTGGCTTCTTATTGATTCTTATTCCTCCAGAGGAAATAGGAGGAAAGTCAAGATAATTTAAAAGACCCTATGTGCTCTGTTCTCTGCCAGTGTCATTTTTTAAAATTCAGATATAATTCATATACCATAGTATTTACCATTTTAAAGTGTACAATTCAGTGGGTTTTAGTATATTCACAAGGTTTTACAACCACCACCACTATATAATTCCAGAACATTTTCACCACCCCAAGAAAAAACCTGTACCCCATTAGCTATTGCTCCCTGTTTTCCCTACCCACCAGCTCCTGGCAACACTAATCTGCTTTCTATCTCTATGGATTTTCCTCTTCTAGACATTTCATATAAATGGAATCATGTAATATGTGGCCATTTGTGTCCGGCTTCTTTCACTTAGCATAGTGTTTTCAAGGTTCATCCATGTTGTAGCATATATTAACACTTCATTCTTTTTTATGGCAGAATAATACTCCATCGTATGGATATACCATATCTTGTTTATCCAATCATCAGTTGATGGATGTTTGGGTTGTTTTACTTTTTTGATTATCTGCCTGTCTCTTTATCCTCATTTCATGTCTCTCTCCACCTCACTCTCTGCACTTCAGTGAGTGATTCTCTTTCAGTTCCTCAGTTGTACCTAGCTCTCTCCTGTGCAAGCATGTTAGTACATGTTCTTCTCTCAGCATAAAACCATCCCTCTCCTCGCTGTCCCCATTCACTTTCTTAACCACTAGTCATGGTTCACATCCCAGTTCAAATCTATTTCTTTAGGGAAACCTTCCCCAAACTATATCAGATTCCTTTATTATATGTTCTCATAGTGTCAGGTTTCTTTTCTTCATAATATTTCTCTTAATTTGTTTATATACTTGGTTGTATATACTTATATACTTGATTATACTATATGCTTGGTTTCATTGTCTCTTTGGCTTCCTCTCCCACCCCTACGATACTTTAAGCTTCATGAAAACAAAGTTGTGTCTGTTTTCTACTCATAATTGTATCCCTGGAGCCTGTTCCCAGCATGTGTGTTTGTTGAATGTATTAATACATGAATCTATTTACAGTGCTAAGTAATAGCGATACAAAAATAAAAAGCAGTCTCTGTCTACATGGAGCTTACAGTGCAGATCTAAGCAGGCAGATAAACAATTATTTTGCAATAAGAAATGCTCTTAATGGCAGTATGTACAAATGTAATGAGGCCAGAGGAAACAGGAGGAAAGTCAGGAAAGGCTTCACAGAAGTTGCTTTTGAATTAAAACTTATTCTTTCTTGCTTGGTAGAGTGTAAGGCCTTGAAAGGAGGAACTGCATATTGTTTACTATTGTGTTTTAGTTCATAGAAGAGTGCTCAGTAAATATTTATAGAATTGAGTCAAATTCAGTTTTCCTGGAAGATAGGCAAATTGAATACATTCCAAATATAGAGACAACAGTAATGCTGGACTACAGAGATAAGTAGTTCGTTATCTTTACGGTGTAGTGTGCAATAGGAGTACAGCAAGAGATGGGGGCTGGGTTATAGGAAGAGCATATGACTGGATTTATATGTCCTGCTAAGAAGATTGAGGTCTATTCTGTAGGCAGTGTGGAGCTCTTGAAGCTTTTGAATAAAGGAGTGAAATCATCAGATTTACATGTTAGGAAGGTTGCTGTGGCAGCAGTATGAAAGATAGATTCTAAAAGCAGGAATACCTATAAGGCCATTACCACATGACCGTGGGCCATGGTTTGTAAAGGATGAGAGGATAGATTCAGAAGTTACAGGAAGATTCTGCTGTTGGTGATGGTAAAAGTCAATATTTATAGAGTGCTTACTGGATGTCAGTAACTGTTCTAGACTCCAGATGAAAAGATAGTGACACAACACTTGTCCTTAGGAATGAGAAAGACAGATGTGTCCCTTTAGAGACATGGACACAATGTGATAGAGCACAGAGGGGAAGGAATGACCAACCCAATCTCAGGGAGTAGCAAGGACTTGTCAGAGATGGCGACATTTATGTTGGGACTTGAAGGATGGATGGGTGGGATTTTCCTATTCAAAGAAGAGGTATGATGGCATCTTAAGCATAGGGAAGAACCAGTGTAAAAGCAAGAAGAGTGCCTTCTTCTCATCAGTGTGGTTGGAATGTAAAATCAGAACCATCAACCACTTGTCCTTTATCCTGTACACATTCCATTGATTTTTTTTGCATTTATTCCTTTAAAATTAATCCTCTTGATTTCTGTTCTGTCATTCTAATCTATGAAGATATACTTGAGTTCTGATTCTGTCATTCATGATGTTGACCGTACTCTCCATCTTTGTATCATCCATAATTTGATAATGTTTTCTTCTATTTATTCCTCTCAAGATTAGATAAAATCATTGAAATGGATAGAACCCTGTGTTACTTGGTTACTAAGATCTACTTCCAAGTTTACTCCTGTTTCTTAATTAGCACTGTTATTCAGCAACTGTGGAACCTGTTAATTACACAGTTTTTTAATCTAAGTTTTTTCAATTTTATTCACATTTAAGTATAGCATAATGGTTAAAGAAGAGAAGTTTTGGAACAAGGCAAATCTGGTTTGACTTGCCTCCATCACTTAATAGTTTTGCAACCTTGAGCAAATTATTTACCTTCTGTCAGTTAACTCCTCTAAAATAGGGCTGCTAAGTGTCCCAAATTGCTTTGGCAAATATTAAATGAGGTAAATGTATATTAAATGCTTACTGCTTTGCCCAACATATAACAAGTACACAATAAGTGGAAAACCGGTCATCATTGTTATTAATAAAGATAATTATTCATTTATTAATTCAAATTTTATTGCATGTCTATTATTCGCCTAATATTGTTCTGGATATTGGAGATATATCAGTGAAAAAAAGATAATAGTAATTAAAAGCACTTATAAAGCAGTTAGTACATTCCAGGTACTGACCTAAATCATTTATTACTCTCATTAACCTACCAACTCTCTATGGTAGCTTCTATTATTATCTCTATTTTAGAGAAGAGGTAAGTGAGACAGAGGTTGAGTAACTTGCCCAGGTCACACAGGTAGGTGGTAAGTGGTAAGAGCTGGAATTTGAACTCAGCCAGTCTGGCTCCAGTGCTTTTTCTCTTAACTGCTGAGCAATACCACCTCTCGTCTAGAGTCACTTCTACCAATTCCTGCTAAAATCAGTATATTCCAATTTTTTGGAAGTTCTACAATCTAGCAACTCTGATTTTTAAAAAATAAATAAGAGAGTCTATTGTGACCTCATTTTGGTGTGTTTTTTGTTTTAACCCGTGCTGGCTCCTGGTGATTACTTCTTTTTTAATTATAAAGCTATCTGTTTAATAATCTTCTCTAGAATTTGATAGGAAGTCACCTTAAGCTTACTTCTCTGTCATTTTTTAATATAGTTAAAGCACATTTTTAGAAAAAAAAAGTAAAGAGAAAAACTCAAAGTTTATGTCCTTAGTTGACAATTGTTGAAGAAAAACATTGCAAAATATAAATGTAGTCATCTCTTAGTTTATATAAAATATATTTTATAAATTTTTCCTGCTTTTTATTTTACATTGAATATCAATAACTTATACCAATAGTTCTCAAACTTTTTGGTCTCAGAACTTCTTTTCACCCTTAAAAATTATTGAGGGCCCTTGGAGCTTTTGTTTATGTGGATTATACTGTTGTATGCTGAATTAGAAATTTACTGAATTAGAAATTTAAACTGAGAAATTTTTAAGACATAAGAACACACAAGTACAGATTCCATCAGCTGTTAGAGCAGTTGCATCATCACGTGTTATCCAGCATCTGGAAAAGTCTATTATATACTGTGAGAGAATGGGGGGTGAAAAAGGCAAATAGTGTCTTAGTATTATTATGAAAATAATTTTGACCTCATAGACCCCTAAAAGGGTCTCAGAGATTCCTCAGCGGTCCCTTGATTTCACCTTGAGAACTTCTGCCTTATACTAAATAACCTTTTACTGCCTTCAGTTAGAAGAAACTGTAAGACTGAAATGAAATTGAATATTTCAGTGGAATTCTTAGGTTTCAATAATACTTATTAAGGACCATCTAAATGCATTAGATACTATCAAGGATGCAGAGATGAAACATACAGCTTCTTCCTTGAAAGAGCTTAGTCTCATTAGGGAGAAACAGTATTTACAGATCAAATTGAAATGCAGAGTGGAAAGTGACAAATGACATGTTTGTGTCTCAGTAATAAACTGGACTCACCATTGCAATTCATAAATTAAGTTGCATAATTCCATAAAGTATATTTGGCTACTTGCGATTCTCTTGAGATAAGTGGTTAAGTATGAACAAAAATTACAGCAAATTTAGAGATCTTTACTTTGCATTTTGTTTAGGTGGTATATTTAATAATTTACTCTGAAAGATTTGGGTGAATAGTGAGCAGGAAATATTGCTATCATAGAGTCATTTCAGATTCAATTCTCAAAAGTGTGTATCTCTGAACTACACATACTTTCTGTATTTAAAATAGCACTAAATACAGAGAAATATAATTCAAAATGACCTGGAAATACCTGGATTTGATATACTTACAGAACACCTAAAAATTAGGGATGACAGAAACCACATTTTTTAACTGAACATTAAAGAAGAAAAACAGGGTCAAAAGTTATCATTTTGAAGATGGAAAGCATTAGATGTGAGCAGTGCTAAGATGGCCTCACGCTTACGGTACCTCCCCATCCCTGGGTCACCATGTATCTATTTACTCTTGCAACCAACCAATGGTACTTCAGGTCAAAGGTAGGAAGGCGTGGTGAGTGAGAGGTGTGCCTCTCTCCCTAAGCACAATTTACTTTCTGAACCTCAGCCCCAAAGTTCTGGCTCAACCTGCTTACATCTTGGGAGTTCTTTTTATCACAGCCTTTCTTTACCTGCATCTTTATTGTCAGAGTGTATTTTAAACCTTGTTTCTTTATTATTCTCTCTCCCTGTTCTATACCTTTCCCCCACATCTACTGTCAACATTTTCAAGGCAGAGAGAACTTTTTGGTGGCTTACCGAATGGATGCTCTTTTACCAGAAATCTTTGTGGCTTTAAAAGAAATGAGGATGGCAAATAGGTTTTAGTTTATGTGCCAGTTGAAATAAATTAATAACGGCTGCTTGGAATGCTGGGCCGAGAAGTATCCTGAGTCCAGGCCCAAGTGCCAGGGACCATTAGCGGTCTCTGTTGTGGGCGTGAGAGGAGCAGATGCCAGCGCATAGGCCCCATATTTGATGCCCCCGACCTAGTAAATACCTGCTTTGGATCCATTTAAATGTATATGTGCTGTAGATTAAAACATATATATTTCATATTAATATGCATTTGAAGTATGTAAGTTTCTTTTTATATATCTGTGCTTTAGAAACTGTCTTCCTCAAACTTAGACTGGGGTCAGTGCTTGGAATATCTGAGGTATCTTGATGACACCAAAAAACCTAAAACCCAAACAAGAAACCTTAGAAACTTAGAGGAACTTGAACTGTAGTTCTGCCTCTACTGATCAGCATATAACTTACCTCACATCCTGTCTGGATCTCAGTTGAACCAGTGTCTGACATGCAGTATTAAATACTTCTCTTGCTCCTGTCAGTATACACACAGAAAGCTACTGAGAGCAGGTGCTGTGAAATGGCTGTCTTTGCAGTTTGTTGAAACCAGGTCCACCTGTGTGGAGACTTGTCCTTTTGAGTGGCACCTGGCTGACTGTAGGAGCAGGTCTGAATTGAAGGTCTGGAATGTTAATCTCAGAATGGACTGAGCCATTGTGATGAACAAAGACTGCAGAATATATGAAGTGGAACAGAAAGAGTAAAAGTTAAACCAGGATTAAAATTTCTGAAATAGGTGAGGAGTATTGACAGAACTTGGGAGACCACCTAGGCCTGCAAATCTCAATTGGCTAGCGCCCCACCCACCCACCCTCAAGATTCTAATATGTAGAGAGACGCATGGCACATGTGCACACGCACAAAGTATGACTGATGAGCATGTGTTGTATTCTTTAGGTGTGTCAAAGCAGGAGAGTAATTGAGAGACTTCCAGTGCTCTTATTTCCATGGGTGGGAATAGGTCGGTTATTTTGATAGACTACAATATCCTATTCTGAACCAAGATTCTGGATTTTTGTTGCTGTTGTTTTTCCAACTTAAAAAAATTATTCCTTAGGTGGATTTTATTAAAATTGATGATAATTTTTTTCTTAAATCTGGTCACTTTTAAGTGATTACAGTTATGTGTTGCTTATTGATAGGAATATGTCTGAGAAATGCATCGTTAGGCAATTTCATTGTTGTGTAAACATAGAGCGTACTTACACAAACCTAGATACTATAGCCTTCTACACACCTTGCTATATGGTACTAATCTTACCGACCACTGTCATATATGTGGTTTTTTTGTTGACCAAAACGTCATTATGTGACACATGACTGTATAGATAAAACTTAAGGAAGAGATAAAAGACCTTCTCAGAATATGGGGTTTTAATAAAAAGAGAAAGTAGAATTGGTGAGCTTGGAGTAGAGACTGATGGATCAGTGTGGGAAAATACTGATATAATGAATACCCAGTTGTTAGATTTTGTCCCACAGTGTTTACATGAAGTCCAGCAGCTGTTTTAGAACTTGCCGCTTTTGCACTCTCCTCCTTAGTTCCACAGGTTTACCTATGGTGACTTAAAGCAAGCCGTCTTTTCCCCTTGTAAAATAGTGGGAAAATTCATTGCTAAAGTTTGCAGGTGAAATGAAGCCAAAATCTTTAAGACTAGAGTAGGGTACTTTAAAGTAGTTAAGTGGTAAAATATGGTAAGATATATGTGTGTGTGTGTATGTGTGATGTTTACATATATAGACATATGCATATATATATACATTTATCACTCAGTAAAAATAAGAAATAGGTTTATTTTTATGTTAAATGTTATTTAAAATAATTTATATTAGTATAATTCCAAACATACAGAAAAATTGTAAGAACAGTACAAAGTCCTATGTATCCTTTTTACCTGGATTCCCCAGTAAACATTTTATTAATTTTCTCCCTCTCACTTAACATGTATGTGTATATATGTATATATGTGTTTGATGTGTGTGTGTCCATTGTCATTATTCTTCTTATGATCCATTTGAGAGCAAACTTCAGACATAATTCCTCATCACTTCTAAATGCTCCAGAATTTATATCCCCCAAATAAGGCTACTCTCCTACCTCATCATCCACACCTACAACCATCCGGATCAGGAAATCAGCATCAGTACAGCACTACCGTCCAATCCACAGACACAGTCCAAGTTTTACCAACTCTTCCAACAGTGTATTTTTTTGATTTCTGATATGAGATCCAAACTAGGATCATTTGTTCCATTTAGTTGTCATGTCTCTTTAGTCTCCTTCAATCTGGAAAAGTTCCTCTGTTTTTTCCTGTCTTTCATGACTTTGACAGTTTTAAAAGGTACATCTTTGCTTCAGTAGGCTATCCCTCAAGCTGGGCTTGTCCAGTATTGCTATGTGTCTAATCTCAGGTCATGCATTCTTGACAAATACCTCAGAAATGTGATGCTGTGCTCGTCTCAGTACATCATATCTAGAAACACATGATGTCAGCCTGGTGATATTAGTCTAAATCACTTAGTCAATTTTGTATCTGCTAGGTTTTTTCCACTATAAAGTCATCGTTCTTTCCTATGCAATGGTAACTATTTGAGGGGAAAATATGCCAATATCCTGTTCCCCATCAAATTTCCACCCACCAGCCTTAGCATACTTTGATGAAACACTCTTGAATCAATCACTTTTATGATGATTGCCAAATGGTAAAATAATTTCATCATTTCTTCTACATTTATAAGTTGTCATTCTAACCATAAGAAGTTTCTTTTTTTTTTTTTTTTTTTGAGGAAGACTAGCCCTGAGCTAACTACTGCCAGTCTTCCTCTTTTTGCTGAGGAAGCCTGGCCCTGAGCTAACATCCGTGCCCATCTTCCTCTACTTTATATGTGGGACACCTACCACAGGATGGCGTGCCAAGCAGTAGCATGTCCACACCCGGGATCCGAATGGGCAAACCCCGGGCCGCCGAGAAGCGGAACGTGTGCACTTAACCGCTGTGCCACCGGGCCGGCCCCACCATAAGAAGTTTCTATTCGCCTCTACTTATTTATTTATTCATTTGTGTGTATCATCATGGTCATGGATTTCTATTTTATTCAATGGATTGAAATTAGTTGCTCTTATTATTTGTTATTATGCTTAAATTGCTCCATACATGATCAATAGGAGTCCCTTCAAGCTCACTTCTGTCCTTCAAATGTGTCTACATTATTCTCTGAGCGTTTTCTTTCTGGTGCAAGGTGTTCCAGGCTTATCATTTACTTTCCTTGCCCCAATTCTGGAATCAACTGTTTCCTCAGAAACCCCTATTTCATTTTAGTGGAAGATAGTATTAAGAAACTAAATTCTAGGCACTTGGTGTGCTCATTGCTTCGGGGTGTTATTGCTTCTAATCCTTCTCATGAACAGAGCTAGGAAATAAATGTATGTATATATACACATATACAGCTAGATCTATTTCTATATCTATATGTGTGTATGTAAACATAAATTCACATTGAGATGCCCAATTCCAATCCAATACCTCAGGATTCTTTCTAGCCTTCTCTTTGTTATGTAAATGCCTTCTTTGACAGTGAGGAATTTGGCTCCCATTATCCTCTCTCTATATAATTAAACTCAATCTTGTTGTGTATTACTCATCTTCTGACCACCCTGGTCACCTACTCAGCCTTTTATTTTCCCCTCCCAAACTTGCTACTCTTGAGTCTTCCCAATCTCAGTAATGGCAACTATATCCTTGCAATTGCTCAAGCCAAAAGCCTTTCTGTTGTCCTTCTTGCCCCTCTCCAAAGCCACATCCATCTCATCAGTAAATCTCTTCAGTTCTACCTCTAGATAGAACCATTTTCCCCCACCTCCACTGCTACTATTCTAAACCAAGCCACCATTTTTTTTTTTTTAAAGATTGACACCTGAACTAACATCTGTTGCCCATCTTTCTTCTTCTTCTCCCCCAAGCCTCCCCCCTCCTCCCCCCAGTACACAGTTGTGTGTTCTAGTTGTAGCTCCCTCTCATTCTGCTGTGTGGGACGCCACCTCAGCATGGCCTGATGAGTGGTGCTAAGGCCACACCAGGATCCGAATCAGTGAAACCCTGGGCCACCGAAGTGGAGTGCACAAACTTAACCACTTTCTACTTACACCCCTCCCTTCAATGTCTGTTCTTCACGCAATAGCCAATGTGATCTTTTTAAAACCTAAATCAGATTATATCATGCCTTTGCTCATAACCTACTGGTAGTTTCTCTTCTCACTCAGTTTAAAAGTCAAAATTCTTATGAAGGTCCTACGTCACCTACCACTTTTTACCTCACTGTAATTCAGCCATATTGACCTTCTTACTATTCCAGAAAAGTCATACTCTCACCTCAGGGCCTTTGCCCTTGTTGTTTCCTCAGCAAGCTATGTCCTATCCCCAGATATCCACATATATTACTACTCCCTCACTTCATTCAGGTCTTTGTTCAAATGTGACTTTATCAGTGAGACTTTCCCTGACTGCCCAAGATAGCATCCTTTTCTTCACTCTCTATTCCTTTGCTTTATGTTTATTGTATGTATTACAACCAGACATAATATTTAAGAGCAGGGATTTTGGTCTTGTTTTTCTTTCCACATATTATCCCCACCACCTAGAGTAATGTCTGACAAGTAGTAGACTCTTGATAAATGTTTGTTGAATGATTTTTTTGTGCATTCATGTTTAGTAAATTCTTTTGGGTGAAATTGATTTGGGTGATAGATTAGTGATATCTGTTTTATATAGCTGTAAATAAGATAGATGTTTTACTTGTTTTACAAGGAGAGTTAGTGTCAAAAATAAGCTATCACTTGGCCTGAAGAGACAGAGTTCATTTTCAGAATGTAAATGATTCAGAAAACAATTAGAGATTAGAGATATTTGGAAAAAGGGCCTGTTAATAGAGCTGATAAGAGATGTGCCCATCACCAGCTCCATGTTTGTAGGATCTGGAGTTTATGTGCTGCCTTAGTTTCTGATGCTGGGCAGACCCTTTCAAGAGCATTTCTCAAAGAATATTCTTTTTCTCTAATTGTAACCTTTCTTTCTGATCCAAGACTGTTGGGCATCCCGTGTTTTCTGGCATAGTTTATTTTTCTTAATATCTAATACCATATTTATTTTATTTCCTATTGGAACAATAACTTCATAAGTTCCTTTTATTCTTTCTACTTCCAGTAGCAAAATTTTTGGAAGTTGAAGTATATTAGAACCAGCAGAGGAGTAGTTCTGTTTGCTTCAGGGTAGCCTGAGGTGCTAGACAGCGTTAACTATTGACCTTAAGAAAAAGTAGATAATTCTTATCAAGAAAGCCTCCTTCTAGGAACAGGCTTTCATTGTCCTGTATTTCCTAACCTGTGAGATCCTGTTTCTTCAACTATGGAAATAGGACTAACAGTATCCTTTTCATAAATTGTAAATACGTATAAGTGGTTGGCACATAGTAGATGTTCTTTAAGTACTCGTTTCTTTTCACTTTCCCTGATTTTCCACTAATCAGCATAACTTAATGTCTTATCTACATTAATAAACTCTCATGTATCTTAACGAATTTTTTTTACCAGAATAGTTAAAATTCATGAATACAAGTAAACAAAAAAGTATATGGAATTGTTTTTGCTCTAAAAATACTGAAGGCTAATATTAGATTAGTGTTTTCCCTTACAGATCTTATATATCTTTGTGGCATTAAAATAGAAGAGAGTTACTTCACCTGAGTGACCAAGCAAGACCAATATAAATGAAAGTACATAGGGAGTTTCCAAGCATTAAACTCGCAAGTGCTCCTCCTCCCTGTGTCTTCATTCGGTGAGACGTGTGCAGACATACTGTAAAGATTTAGGGATTTTTTTGGTTCTTGCCAAAAATAAAAATGCTCTAAAGTTTCCCTGTTGAGAGTGCCAACAACTTGTGGATTCAGAAAGTTATCTTTTAAGTGAAAGAAAGAGTCTGTTTTTAATAGTATTCTTGTTAACTAGATCTTCCCTAAGCTTTATAGAGTAAACACTTTATCTGCTATACTGAACTCTAGCCTCATTTCCTCAGCAAGCATGATTGATTTCAGTTAGATATTAAGAGCTTATAAACAAACTGAAAAGTAGCCTTCAAATCAGTGGGAAAATAACAGATTATAAAGGTAATGATGTTGAGGCTTTCTAGAAAAAAAAATTTGATCCCTACGTTATACCAGGCCAAATTATAGATTTGTTAAAGATAAATGTAATAGAGAAAAACATGGGTGAAGATTTATGTGATCTTAATGTGAGGACGAGATTTTAAAGTATTCTAGCAAAGGCAGATGCTTTGGGAATATGGTGCTAGATTTGCCAATCCCAAATTTTAAAAATGTGTAATACAATAATAATAACAACAATAGCTTACATTTATTGAGCTAAGTGCCGAGCCTTGTAGCAAGTGCTTTACATATAAGTCAAAGTGCCAAGATTGAGAAACTGCCCTAGAACTACACAATCTATAACCCTGGTCTGCTTTCCATGTTATCACAGGCAGCAATACCACTGGATGTTTTGCCGTGGTATGACAAGTATTACCAGCTTCCCAGTCTGCAGCATCTCTTTCCTCACCGCTTGCTACTCTGCTTAATACAGGTGCTTAGGAGATGCAACCTCCCACTACAAGATATTAGTTCTGTGTTAATTAGGATAAGGACTAAACAACTAAAATAGAGAGACCCAAAATGTAATGGCTCAAACAAGTTAATTTCTCATACAGTAGTTCAAGGTTCATAGGTAGGCTCTACCTCATGAAGTTATTCAAGGACCCAGATAACAAGATAACTTCACCACCTCCTCTCCTCACTGGCTGGTCCAAACCTGGGCCATTGACTCATTTGAGTTCTAGTCAGTAGGTAGAGGAAGAGAGCGTAGAGAAGACATACAGTTCTCTTAAGATGTAATCCCGAAAGTGGCATATATTACTTCTGCACACATTGTGTTAGAGAGAACTTAGTCACATGGCCATGCCTAACTGCAGGGGAAGCTAGGAAGTGCAGCCCCACCTTGTGCTCAGAAGGAAGGGAGAACAGATCTTGGTGGACAACAAATAGTTTCCACTACAACCACCATCTGTGCTGCCTCTAAATGTCTGATAAGGTAGGTGACAATGTGGGAGTTAAAGTGTTATTATAAATCAGTAAGAAAAATAAAAACATCCTAAAATAATTAAGGAAAAGCTATAAATTAAGTTTAAAAAATAAAAATACACTCTTCCATGTACAGTCAACTAATATTTGACAAGGGAGCCAAAAATAGTCAATGGGGAAAGCATGGTCTCTTCAATAAATGGTGTTGAGAAAACTAGATAGCTATGTGCAGAGGAATGAAATTGCCCCCCTAGCTTATACTACTCACAAAAATTAACTCAAAATGAATTAAAGACTTAAACATAAGACATGGAACTCATACAAGAAGACACAGGGAAAAAGCTTCTTCACGTTGGTCTTGTCAATGATTTTTTGGATATGACATCAACAGCACAAGCAACAGAAGCAAAGACAAACATGTGGGACTATATCAAACTAAAAAGCTTCTGCACAGCAATAGAAACTATCAACAAAATGAAAAGGCAACGTATGGAATAGGAGAAAATATTTGCCAATTGTATATCTGATAAAGGGTTAATATCCAAAATACATAAAGAACTCATACAATTCAATAGCAAAGAAAAAAATTTTTTTTAATTAAAAGATGGGCAGAGGACCTGAATAGACATTTTCCCAAAGTACACATACAAATAGCTAACAGGTATATGAAAAGGTGCTCAACATCACTAATCAGGGAAATGCAAATCAAAACCGCAATGAGATATCACCTCACACCCGTTAGAATGGCTATCATCAAAAATACAAGAGATAACAAGTGTTGATGAGGGTATTGAGAAAAGGGAGCCCCTGTGAACTGTCTGAACTGTTGTTGGGCATGTGAATTGGTATAGCCACCACAGAAAACAATAGATAGGTTCCTCAAAAAATTGAAAATAGAAATACCATATGATCCATCAGTCCCACTTTTGAGTATATATCCAAAGGAAGTGAAAACAGGATCTCAAAGAGATACCTGTGCTCCCCTGTTCATTGCAGCATTATTCAGAGTAGCCAGGATATGGAAACAACTTATCTGTCAGTGGATGAATGGATAAAGAAGATGTGGTATATATATATAATGGAATATTATTCAGCCATGAGAATCAAGGAAATCCTGCCATTTGTTAGAATTTGGATGAACCTTGAAGGCATTATGCTAAGTGAAGTAAGTTAGACAGAGAAAGGCAAATACTGTATGTTATCACTTATGTGGGATCTAAAAAGCCAAACTCATAGAAACAGAGTAGAATGATGGTTACCATGGCCTGGAGGGTGGGAGAAATTGGGAGATATTAGTCAAAGGGTACAAACTTCCAGTTATAAGATGAATAAATTATGGGGGTCCGATGTACAGCTTGGTGATTGTAGCTAATAATACTGTGTTACATACTTGAAAGTTGCTAAGAGAGAAGAACTTAAATGTTCTCACCATAAAAAAGAAATGGCAATTTTGTAATGATGGAAGTGTTAGCTAATGGTATGGTGGTAATTACATTGTAATATGTAAGTGTATCAAGTCAACACGTTGTATACCTTGAACTTACACAATGTTATATGTCAGTTACATCTCAATTTAGCTGGAAAAAACAGAGAGATATAAAAAACTAGTGACAGTACTTCATAGTCATTTGAGTTTTGACAAGGGTGTCAAGACCATTCAATGAAGGAAAGAAGAGTCTTCCAACAAATGTTGCTGAGACAACTGAATATCCACATGCAAAAGAATGAAGAGGGACTTCTACCTCACACCATTTATAAAAATTAATTCGAAGTGAATCTAAGACCTAGTTGTAAGAACTAAAACTATAAAACTAAAAACTATAAAAATAAGTTATTTTTCCTTCTTTGCCTCAGCAATTACATCCTAGGAATTTATTCTAAGTATATAAATAGATATCTAGGAAAATATTTGTCTACATGCATGATAATTACAATAGGATGAAAAACTGAAAGCAACTAAAATGTTTAAAAATAAAACATTCATTAATTTTAAGTAATTTAAATATACATTTAAATATAATATAAATGTTTAATAAATATATAAAATATATTATGTAACATTGGTTTTATATAAATTAAATACAATATAATATAAAATATAATAGATAATTTATGATATATCCAAATGATGTCATATGCTCTAATTCATTTTTAAATTATGTTGTAGATTATTTAATAACATGGAAAATGTTAACACTGTATTAACTGATTAAGGTGGATCTTAAATAATATGTAAGATATAGTCTTAAATTTGTTTTTGAAGTCTGTTTTATAAATATATGTTCACATAAGTCATCAAGATACTTAGAAGTGGTTATCTCTAGATAGTGAGATTATCTCTGATTTTTGCACAAAAAAATGATTTCCATATATTCCTCCAACCCCATAAAATTTTCTTTCCTCTGTTCTAACTCTTCTTTATACAAAATGTGCAGTTCAAAATCCACGTTAGTTTCTGTTGCTGTCTCTGGAGTAGCCTGGCGTTTGTGTCTTCTGTGCCCCATCTACCATTCAGAAATGACTAAGCTGTGATGCTTCCCTTGGAAGCATATTTTAGTCTGTGCTGTAGTTACTCCTTGGCAACTCCTTACCACTTGGTTTCAACTTACACGTATTACTTATATATCTTTTATTTTATTAGGTGTAGTGTTTTCATATTACATATTTTAATATAATTTATATATTATTTAACTGTATATAAAGCTAAGCAATGGGCGAAATATCATTCTGCAGCAGTTAACATTTTTTCCATTGATGTGCATAATGAAGTATCCCCAGATTTTGTAAATAAGTATGATTGGTATATATTTTAAATGATGAGCGTAAAGTGGACCAGAACACAGCTGCCCAGAATTATAAATCAAAGTCAATTATTAGTGTAAAAGACAAGGGAAATTAATTAATATATTCTGTAGTTCATCTATAAACCTCATCAGTAACTCTCTTCAGTTTCCTCCCCTTTGGTTAAACTATTAATAACTAACAAAGGTGTGTGAATTTCACCTCTACTGCCTTCCCATAATCAAAAGTAGAAACCTTAATGATAAGTGAAATTAGGGAAAACCAAGAAGCAGAAGAGAATTTTTGAAAGCCCCTAAATTAGCCATAAACTAGATTTATTTCCTACAGAATTGCAAGTTCTCACCCAAGATTTGAGCCTTCCTGAGTGTCTGTGCTCTCCCATACTGTAACACACCTTACTGTTCTCTGCTGCCTTTGTCCTAATTCAGTCTCTTACTAATGCATTCCTTCTCAAACCTTTCCTTCATGCATCTTGGACTTCTATTCAATAGTGAACAAATCCCTTATTTCCTCAACATTAAAAAGCGTTATAAAACATTTCAAACAGATAGCAAAATACAAAGAAAATATATTATAAATGTTCATGTATCCATTACTTAAAATTAGCAAATAGTGTTTAACATTTTGTTAGATGCAGATAAATTTTTTAAAGAAATCAAGATACAGATATAGTTAAATCCCCTGGTACCCCTCACCTGTTCCATTCCTGCTTTTCTTGTTCCCCTCTACCCTAGAGACAGCCACTATTCTGAAGATAGTGTCTTTCCTTTCTGATCATGTGTTCAATATTTTTTAAAATTCACATAACTATGTATTCATAAATAATATATAATATTGTGTACTTTTAAATAAATTGTATACAGTGGCATCATCCTGTGCTTGTTCTGCAACTTAATATTTTTAATGAACGCATTATGTTTTTGAAATTTAGTCAAATATATATAATTGTAATTGTTTCATTTTAACTTCTGTATTCTATGCCATTTTATAAACTGCAGTTTATTTATGTATTCTTCTATTGAAAGACATTTGAGTGGTTTCTAATATTTTACTGTTAAAACAATGTTCCTGTGGACATTTTTGTACATGTTTTCGTATACACATGGGTCTACACCTAGAGGTGAAATTACTGAGTCATAGAGTATGCACATCTACCTTAATGAAGTACTGCCAAAGAGATTGTACCAGTGTATACTCTCCAGCAGTATTAAGGTGTTCCCATGTTCCCACATCCTCCTCAGTACATAGTATTAGCAGACATTTTAATTTTGCCAATTGATGAGGATAAAATGGTATTTTCTATTTGCATTTCCCTAATCACTAGTGAACTTGAATGTTTTTCATCATTCCTGTTTTTTCTGCTGTGGATTGCTTATTCATAGCCTTCATCATTTTTCTATTATTTTTTTTCCCTTACCTTACCTCTTTTGCCCCCCTCCACAACCACCTGGTAACTTTCCGATCTATTGCCCTCTGGTAACCACCAATCTATTCTCTGTGTCTATGTGTTTGTTTGTTATTGTTGTTGTTTTATCTTCTACATAGTGGTGAAATTATACATTTGGCTTTCTCCATCTGACTTATTTCACTTAGCATAACCCTCAAAGTCCATCAAAGTTTCCAGAGATGGCAAGATTTCATCTTTTTTATGGTTTGGTAGTATTCCTCTGTGTGTATGTATGTATACCACATCTTGTTTATCCATCCATCCATCCACTGATAGGCACTTAGGTTGTTTCCTCTTGGCTATTGTGAATAATGCTGCAGTGATCATAGGGATGCATAATATCTTCTCAAATTAATGTCTTCATGTTCTTTGGATAAAGAATAACTAGATCATATAGTAGTCCTAGTTTTAATTTTTTGGGGAATCTCCTTACTGTCTTCCATAGTGCCTGCACCAGTTTACATTCCCACCAGCACTGTATGAGGGTTCCCTTTTCTCCACATCTTCTCCAACACTTGTTATTTCTTGTCTTTTTAATAGTAACCATTCTGATGGTGTGAGGTGGTATCTCATTGTGTTTTTTTTTTTTTCTTCTTCTCTCCAAAGCCCCACACTACATAGTTGTATATTCTAGTTGTAAGTGCCTCTGGTCATGCTATGCAGGATGCCGCCTCAGCGTGGCCTGATGAGCAGTGCTGAATCCGTACCCAGGATCCAAACCAGCGAAACCCTGGACCCCCAAAGCAGAGCACACAAATTTAACCACTCCACCACGGCACCGGCCCCTCATTGTGGTTTTGATTTGCATTTCCCTGATAAATTAGTGATATTGAACATCTTTTCACGTGCCTGTTGGCCATCTATATCATCTTTGGAAAAGTGTCTGTTCAGAACTTCTGCCCATCTTTTAATCCTGATTTCAAAACTTACTACTAAGCCACAGTAATCCAAAACATTGTGGGACTGACATAAGGATAGACATATAGATCAGTGGAATAGAACTGAGAGTCCAGAAGTAAAACCATACATACATAGTTAGGTGATTTTCTACAAGAGATACAATAGTCTTTTCAACAAATGGCACTGGGACAACTGTGTATACACATGCAGCAGGAAGAAGTTGGACCCTTACCTCTCACTGTATATCAAAATTAGCTCAAAATGGATCACAGACCTAAATGTAAGAGCTAAAACTATAAAACTCTTAGAGGAAACATGGGAACAAATCTTCAGGACCTTGGATTTAGCAATGGATTCTTAGATGAGACGACAAAAGCACAAACGACAAAAAGAAAAATAGCTAAATTAGACTTCATCAAAATTCAAACTTTTGTGCATCAAAGAACTCTATCAAGAAAGTGAAAAGACAACCTACAGAATTGGAGAAAATACTTACAAATCATATATCTGATAAGGATCTAGTATCCAGAATGTATAATGAACTCTTACAACTCAACAACAAAAAGGCTAGCCTAATTAGAAAATGAGCAGAGGGCTTGAATAGACATTTCTCCAGAGATATATAAATGGTCAATAAGCACATAAAAAGATGCTTAGCATCATTAATCATTAGGGAAATTATGGAAATGCTAATCAAAACCACAGTAAGAGACCACTTCCGTCAACTAGGATGACAATAGTAAAAATAAAATAAAATGAATAGCATAGACTTCTATAGCATATTTGTGGTAGAGCCGATACCCTTTTTCTTTCATTTTAAAAAAGATACATACTCTGTTTGATTACCAAAATACCAAAAGAAAATTTGAAAAATACAGAGAAACCCAAAAATAAAATTAAAATAACTCTAATTCCACTATGCAGCCATAAACCACTCTTATTGTCATTTTGGCATATTCTCCTAATCTTTCCTATGCATGTATTACATATACATGCTTCAAAATTGGTGTCATTTTGTTTACTAAGTACTTTTCTTTTTTTCACATAAAATACATTATGAACTAGTCCTGCCTTTAAATATTACTTGAAAATGTGATTTTAATGACCACATAGTATTTGATTAATTTGCCGTAAATTTTCTTGTCCCTTTTTGTCTACTTTTATAAATCTGTCGTAAAGATTCTTTTATACAAATCTTTGTACACTTCCTCGATCACTTCCTTAGGATACTTTTTAAAAAGTTCATTCCTTGGTCAAAAACAAAGATTTTAATACTTTCCATACAGACTTATTACTTTCCAGAAAGATTATATCAATTTATAGTCCTAAAAGCAGTGTATGAGAGTATACCTGTTTCCTTGCACCCTTATCAAAACTGTTTTATAATTAAATAAATATACCTGCATAAGCAACCATTTGAATGAATGTATAATATTGTTAATTTAATATTTTAATTTTTTGCTTACTGATAAGTTGAATGTTTTCATTTCGTGTTATTTAAACAACTCTTCTGACCAGCTACAAGTTGAAGAAAAGGATGGATCATTAAAAGAACAAGACAGCTAATGCTGAAGACAATAATGATACATTAGTAGAGTTGGAACCTATGTTTTATACCAAGCAAACTGACATCCAGTGTAATTTATTCAGGTACTATTTTAGATACTCTTAGATACTATTTTAGACATGGAGGATATAGTATGTTAGCAAACATTTTTATTTTGAGCCATTCATAATTTAACGAAGGTTTATGGATGCCTTCTATGTGCCATTTACTGGAGACACAATAGTGAACAATATCCACATGGCCTCTGTCCCCTTGAAGGAGGATAAAAATATAAAAATAGCCTTATTCATTGACTCTTACTTGCCATACATTGTGCTGACCTCATTACATATATTATTTCCTTTAATATTAAAATATTTGGAAACTGAATTTTGGAGACATGCATATATCTGATCAAAGCTGTTCACATCAACTGAAATACTACCATGCTTTATAAAAGGCCTTTCAGTATAGAAAGTGTGGTGCATTTGTGGTAAGCATAGAGTGAACATACATGCATGTATACACACAAATTCTCATTCCATTTAAGTATTGTGAGATTTTCAGTCTTTAGAATCTTGGTAGTGATGAGTTTAAAAGGCTAAGGATGATGACAAAGCTGATTCCCACTTAGGGGTAAAATTTATTTGTCCTGCTTCAATGAAATTAGAGCCAAGAATCATCTGTGTTAGGCCATTAATGCCCTTTCAGTTTAGCGCTGTTTGCACTTTCTGTGTGAAGGCTGTAGCGCTGTCACACAAAACGTTAGGGGCTCTTGCCAGCAGAGACTGTTGTGAGCAGTCCACAGATGTTGTGGAAGGAGCCCCATGGAACTTTACTGCTTGCTGCCAGAGAGAGCCATCCCCCATCTTCATAGATTTCCTGTAAGCCAGGGAGTTTTCTAAGACATCAAAATTTAACAGAGAGAAATTGGAATGTTTTCACCAAATGGACAGCTTTTAATATCTGAGTAAACCTCTATAACTCTTTAAAGAAAATTGTCATAATTGTAGGTACCGTTAAACTTTGGAATAAGAAAGTAGAAACTTAATTTTTCTTATAATTTTAGATCTATTACTTAGAAAGTTATTTGAGACACAGTCTTCTACAACTACAATCTTACTAAGTGAGGGAAAAATGTTTAGTTGTAACTTTGGTAGAAGGGGAATTATTATCATTGCTGCTGAGAAATGGATCCTCTCTTTCTTGACCTTCCTTCCTTCCTTCCTGAGTGTCCTTGGCTAATGTTTTCTCTGTGATTCAGATACTGCTGAGCACAGCAGAGGTTGGTGCTGGAATTGACTCAGTGTGGACCTGTGAGTGTTTCTAATAAGAAAAGCCAAATTCTTTTTTCATAGACTCTGTGCTTGAAAGCTTTGATATTCTGAATAACAATACACCCAAAAAAGCACAATTTGACTACTGTATTACAATTTAAAAAGATCCTGCTTTACATGTTTAGCTCAAAAGCAACTTTTATTAAGTGTAAAGACCAAAATTTCTGTGACACTGATCGTTAATATAATTTTAGAAAATATTTATGATCTTCAATCTAATTTAGAGTGCAACCCAAAGACTTTTAAAACCTACTGGATTGATTTATTAGGAAAACCAAAATAATCAAAATGATAAGTTAGTCTTAGATGACCTTTGGTAAATATTGATTTCGGTAGTTAAGAACTGAACCATTCTCTTAATAAAAATTGTGACTAATGTAATTCTTAAGTGCTTTCAGATGCACTCGGGCATCGTTTCCTCCAGAAGGTCTTCCTTAAACCTCCACGTTTGTCCAGGTGCCTCTCTTCTAGCTCCTTGTATAATCGAAATTATCCTATTACATGCTTGTCTTCATCACTTGGCCAAATTCTTCATGGTTATCTACTCAAATACACACGTAAACACAGACTCAACCCTTAGCGTAGTTCTTGGCACAGAGTAGGTTCTCAAGAAATATTTTATTGAATTGAACTGTTGAATAATTACTTTATTATTATGCTTATCACAAGTTTCTTTTTGTCGTAGTATTCCAAATCACATAGAAAATTTAGGTGCAAAGAAGTTTAGCTGTCACGTGGGAGTATACCATATGTGTAAGATTGTTCCTGTCAGAAGCTGTCTTGAGGCTGGAAAGGGTCAGACCATGTTCAGTGCAACCACCAGTTGTAGTTCAGAAGAGAGCAATGGAAACATCTAAGGACATCAGACTATGTCCTTTCTGCTAATTGTCCTGTACATCCAAGAAATGTATATTAACTCTTCCTTAAAGTTTTAATGTAATACGGAACTTTAAGATTGCCAACATCAAGGATATTGCTTCCTCAACTAAAACTAAAGCTTTATATTCTTCGTGCTAAATACTTTCTGGCATTTAAATACTTTAATGTTGAGCCAGCCCCGGTGGCCTAGCGGTTAAGTTTGACGCGCTCCGCTTCAGCGGCCTGGGTTCAGTTCTTGGACATGGACCTACACCACTTGTCTGTCAGTGGCCGTGCTGTGGCAGTGGCCTATATTCAGAAAGAGGAAGATTGGCAACAGATGTTAGCTCAAGGCGAATCTTTCTCAGCAGAAACAAAAAGTACTTTAACGTCAAAAATGCACACAAAAGATGTCATTTAAATAACGAAGCTAAAAATGAATGTGGGGAAATTCTAGGTCTAAATTGGAATGCCAAAACTTCGTCTGTCTGCAGAGGTTCTATTTACTGTCTGATATGTATGTTTTTCTGGTTTACATGCCTAAGGATGTGGACTTCTGCCATAGTTTCTCCCAGAAGCCTTTCGGGTTCCTCCATCAGGCCTTTTTGCCCTCCAGCTCTCCTTGCTTCTAGCTGTGTAACTGTGCCCATCATCACTACCTCTAGGTCATCAGGACCACAGCAAAGGAAGAGCATCTCTGCTGTTGGGGTGGTACCGTTGGTGAGCAGAAATCTGCTATTTAATTAAGCAGGAGGCACACCCTTCAGTCCTGTGGTGGAGTGAAAACAGGGATGGTGATGAAACTTCACCTTTGAGTAATCTAGGACCTTCTTTTTAGTGGGCAAAAATTCCTATGAGCTATCTTAGATTATTTTGATTAAAATGTTATTTAAATATGCACAAACAAGACTAGGTAAAAACTTACACTTACAGCTTTTATACAAGTATAAAACCAAGCAAAATTTTCATTTAAACACAGACAAATCTATAAAATCAATAAAATTCAAATTGGCAAAAAGAATTAAATATGATAGCTGATAATAATTAGTTGAACCTAAATTGCTATTTGGAATGTGAATTGTACTGTCTCTAGGCTCTTTTGAGTTCTCACTGTCTATACTACCATATGCCTATAATGGCTTTTTTTCTCTCACCACCGTTTTCAGCTCTGTTAATATAGCATTCACTGATGTCATTTGATCTCCATGTGTTGCAGCTATGTCATTTACATTTTAAGTTTAAGATTATTTTAAGTTCAAGATCTATTCTTATTAACCTAGGACCATTAGAATAAAGCTACTTGGCACATTGATCATAAACACAAGCATAAGCACAGAAATCCCAAAGCAGTATTCCAATAAAAGATAATCATCCATATAATCCTGGATCAAGTTGTGTCATTTAAAGTTATTTATTAAAATGAAAACAAAAAAATTTAAATTTCCACACAGAATTTATGGACTGCAAAGATTATGTAATTATATCCTCAGCTTCTGCTTTAAGGAAAACTACTCATTATTTTTGCCTATACAACATATATTTGAAAACAAAAGAGATTTCCTAAAGGCAGTATACTGAAGCCAGTAGATCTTGGCTTGCGTATTGGCTTGAGTCTCTGGAAGTATACTGCTTTAAGCTTGCCTGGGCAAGCCAGTCACCTTTATCACATAATTTTACTTGATTGCTGATTCTGGTGGGTTTATTGGAAATGAAGACTAATGTTTAGCAGTAGGGCGAGATGGAAAATAATGAATGGCTGGGGGACTAAATTCATATATATTTTAAAAATAGTCAAACTGATGCATATTAAAACTTTCAAATCAAATATTTGTGGAGTCTGTGAAGCTTCTTGAAAAATTCTGGATTCCCTGGAACATAGAGATAAAACATGGTCACTAAGTAAACAAACAGCAGCAGCAACAACAAATCCTGGAGAGAGAGAGGAATTTCATTTCCAGAATTGCCACATTATATAATTTTAAATGTCCAGTTTTTAACAAAAAAAATAGGAGACATGTAAAGAAATAGGAAAGTATAGCCCATGCACAGGAAGAAAAGGACTCAATAGTAACTGACCCCATGGAAGCCCATACATCAAATTTATTAGACGAAGATTTTATATCACCTAGTTTTTAATATGTTAAAAAGAGCTAAAGGAAAGCATGAGAAGAATGTCCCAACCAAAGAGAGAGTATCAACAAAGAGATAGAAATTATAAAAAGGAGGCAAATAGAAATTCTGGAGTTGAAAAATACAATAACTGAAATAAAAATGCACTAGAAGCATTCGGCATCAAAGATGGGCTGGCAGACGAAAGAATCCGTGAACTTAAAGATCAAATGATTGAGGTTATCCATTCTGAGAAAGGAGTAGTTAATTTAAAGTCTGATTTAAAAGACAGTGCAATAATTATAAAAGCAATAATTATAAAACATTGTTGATGGGTTTATAATGTATAAAGATATATTTGTATGACAATAATAGCATAGAGGAGGGAGAGAATACAGCTGTATAGGAGCAATGTTTTTGTATACTGTTCAAATTGTTTGCATTAATCCAAACGAGCGTAGTTTAAGTTAAGATCTTGATTGTAATCCCCAGGCAACCACTAACAAAACAACTCCAAAAAATATATGAAAAGAAACAAGGGAATTAACATTATACACTAGAAAATATCTATTTTACAGACCTCATGGGGAGATACTATTAATATCTCTTTATACAAGGAAATTGAGGCTTAGAGGTGTTATACTGCTTACGTTCATAATAAAATCAAGGCTCAAAACCAAGTCGTCACCAAAATCCCTTACTATAGGTCCTATAAGGAAAATAGATGAAATTCTTGGGTAGAACATAGAAATGGTTAAGCTTTGTTATTTTAATAACCATCTTTTACAAGTACCATACTCTTTTGACTCCATCAAATCAGGAATTTAAAGCTCAAGAAGGTTCAGTGTTTTCCCAAAGTGACATTGCTAGTGAGTGGTAGAATTGGGATTTGAATGCAAGTTTCTGTGGCTTAAGGTTTTCTATTGGACCATGCGGCTTTGGGGTTGCAACCTAAAAATTTAGCACACTCACAACAGATGATGCATGCTAGTAAATAACTCAAGAGGACAACACTTGATAGAAAGGCAGTAGTGAATTTTCTTTTCCTGGCTTGTAATTCACAGATAGAAACTTTGTTTTCTTTTTCACAGAACCTGAAGTAACTCAGTGCTTTTAAATAAAAGTTGTAAGTATAAAATTAGGTGATGTGTTTCTACTTTTATTTTATTATTATTGGACAGATTCGACCATGCGTTAAGATATTTACAATGATACAAATACAGCCAAGTACTTGCTTTGATCTCTTTAAATTTGTAAAAACTGTTTTTCTCTTTGCATCCTGGTTAAGTACAGATTGAAGTCTTCTCAGAAAGATAAACAAATGCAGGCAGGCAATCAGTTTTCTTCCATCAGCAAAGGAGGACTGCAGAACTTCATGATTCAGTTTTAAGATAGCTTATATTTATCACCATCTTGATATTTATATCCGTCACTTTTCCAGAACAAAGACTATTTTAGAATGCCCGTTGCTCCTGAAAAAAGAAGAGTTTGCTTTTCTAGGCTGCATTAAGGAAACTGAAGAGAGTTCAGCATAACTCTGTGACTGCAAGACCTGTACCCTTCCTGGATCTAAATAAGGAGGCTACTGTTTACAGTTCTCGCTTTAGGGGAAATTTCATCAAATGCTTAGAAAAATGACACATTTTCTTTCTCTGAACTCATAATTCATCATAGTTTTCTTCCTCAAACAAGTTCAAACAAGAAATTTACAGTTTCCTGTAAAATAAGTGTTTGGTGGAACATCCTAGAGTTCTGTTTTTGAATTTGTTTAGGATAGCCCAATTTTTTTTTACTATTTTGAGTATTTACTATTATGAGCTTGGGTTCCAAACTCAACTGATTTTAGAGATCAAGTTGATCACATGAGTATAGAGGGCAGGGGTAATATATAAGGGAATGTGTGGTCTATGGGTAACTGAAAAGAACATGGCTGCTTAAAGGCATTCAAATTCACTTTTTTCAAAAACGCTGCTAGACCATTAGAACATATGGCTGAACCAAGGCCTCATGGTTTCTCACTTTAGATTTTACAGACTTCTTCCCCTAGCAATTTGTATCAAATAAAAAGAAAAGTTTGACTGTGTCTCAAATGTGCATTTGGATGAGTTACCTACCAAGTTTTTGCATAGTGGAGACCACCAAGGAGCTAATCCTACCAGATTAACTCATGTTTGTACAAACCTTGAAAGAATGCTTCTCCTGCCCTTTCTAAGCATATATGTGAATTCTGGTGTATCACTGATTCGAAATTTTTGGCTCTTCACACAGCTCTCTATGTGAATTGAAGTTTTTGCACATCTGCTCATTTGAAATTGAATAAGCAAGAGTCCTTAGAGAACATCTTGTGCCTTGCTCGTATAAATGCTAGATAGGGCTCAGAGGCATCTTCACCATGCATGCCCTTGTCAAACGTTTACAGTTATGACACTTATATCATTGATTGTGAGTTTTAAGTAGTTGTTATCTGACTTTAAATTTATAAGAAAGACATGTAGCGGGACCGGCCCCATCGCTGAGTGGTTAAGTTCGCACACTCTGCTTCAGTGGCCCAGGGTTTCGCCAGTTCAGATCCTGGGCACAGACATGGCACCGCTCATCAGGCCACGCTGAGGCAGCGTCCCGCATGCCACAACTAGAGGCACCCACAACTAAAAATACACAACTATGTACTGAGGGGCTTTGGGGAGAAAAAGGAAAAATTTTTTTTAAGTCTTAAAAAATTTCTACATGTAGAAATACGTGTAGCTTTTGGATTATATTTATGATTCAACTTTGAAATAAAAATTGTCTACTTCAAGCTTTTAGATCTGTTTGACTGAAGAGAACCAGCAATAGTAAGGCAAGCTATTGAATTATTATTACTTGCCATTAATTATCTATATGAATCAAGCTTTTCTCTTATAATGCAACCAAAAGAAATAATTTAGATAATAGGGCTGATATAAGCTATAGTTATCATCCATAACCCTTTAGTAAGGAGTCTCTTAATTTCAAATAATAAAGACTCAGTGTTTCTTGAGCAAAACAAGAATTTGTTGGCTCAGGTAAACAAATCACAGAAAGGACAAGGTGGTGCCTGCTCAGGAACCACCCGATCCAAGGACATTCTCTGTCTCTCTCCTCTGCCCCCTATTCCCAGCTTCATTCTGCCTATTTCCCATCACTGCTTTTCCTTGTGAGTTGGTTTAAGTCCCTCCTATTGCAGATAGGCTTTCTCTACTTGGTGGGAAGAATAGCCACTTGGTGGGATGAATAGGCCATTTTGGACTCATCTTTCATCTTCCATCCCAGGATTGACCTACTTTAGGTCAAGTGCCCTCCTCTGCCCAGTAACTGTGGGCAAAAGGGCAGAGGTATGATGTTCTGTCTTGCATACCAGCTTGGCCTGCAAGTTCAGCCCTGTGGCCAAGAGAGCGGGATCTGTCACTAGAGGGAGAGAAAATATGTGTGAAGTTTTATGTCCTGAGAGTCCACATAAAAAGATGCCGCTACTAAAAAGGTTTGAAAACTACTGCATTAGATAGAGTTTTGTGAAGTTAGTTTCTTCTCTAGCTTGTACAGAATTTTACGAATGCTACATAACGTCTTCAGGCTTACTTAGTCGTGGGACTCAAGTTGGGCTCATTCATTTTTTTTTTAGCATGTGAATTCTGATTGGTGTATTGTTTGTTGAACAGATACTTATTAAGCACTACCAGTATAGCAAACCCTGTAACTCAGCACAGAAGACACAGTGGTAAACATACAGACATGGTCCCTCCCTTCAAGGAACTTAACAAACCAAAAGGAGAGACAGACAAATAGGCATCACCAGTGCTAGATTATATTTCATGATTCGGAGGTATGAAGCAAAAGACAAGAGGGAGGTCCAGAATAGATAATGATTAAGAGAAGATCTTAAGGATGAGTACGAGTTAGCCAGACCAAGAAGGAGAGGGGAGAGAGTAGTCAAGAAAGAGGGAAAGCCTGTGTGAAAGCTCAGAGGCAAGAGAGAAATACTGGAGGAAACAAAAGATGTGCGTCGGGGGACAGTGTACTGTGGAAGGAGAATAGGAGTAATGAGTGAAGAAGCTGGAGAGGTCAGCTAAGTCCAGATCCTACAGTCACGAAATCATGAATTTTATTTTGTTTTTCTTTATCCTAAATGTAACAGGTAGTCAGTGAACATTGTTGAGCAGTCAAGTAAAATATGCAATTGAGAAACTTCCTCCCAGCTGCAGAAGAGCAGTTGGAGAAGAGAATGGTTCGGTCTAAGAGGCAGTTTGATACAAAGGTGTGAAAGTCAGAGGAGGGGAATAGTGTCTGGTCAAAATCTAAGTTAAATAATTATGTATTTTTTACTGGAGTAAGACTGACCCAATTAGGATAAATTAAATGCCTGATTCTCTCATTTTCTCTCAATGTTTCTTCAGTGCCTTCCCTCTCGTGCAGTTGGGGCCTGCTTTTGTAGCTCCCGCCTTTCTTGGTTCCGTTCATTTCAGTGATCATTTACTGCAGGCTTTCTCTGCTAAGGTTAGAGATAAAGGGAAGAAGCAAGTGCTGCCTGCTCTCAAGGAACTGATGGTCCCTTGGAGAAATCAGACATATATATGTATGTACATATAAATGGTTTCAGTATGCAATTTAGAAACATCCTAACTGCAGTGTGGAAATGGGTTGGCAGGAGGGACAGCTGGTTGCAGAGCAATAGGAGATTGCTGCAGTAATCTAGATGAGACAGCTACTAAGTGCTATGATAGACAATGATAAGTACTTTGTGTGATAAGTACTGTGATGCAGGAGTTTGTAAAAAGCATTTTCAAGCTCTCTTCTTTGGTTCCCAGTATTTTTTTCTGTGTGGGGGGACAACTTATTTTCTAATTATTGGCTTTTTAGTCAAAGTCCATATAAATATTTATGTATTCTACGTTCTAATCACAAACCATATTGAGACAGTTCTACCCAGAATTGCTTTGAACTTCATCTCTAGGCACCATCACTGGTTCAAACGACTGCAGTTAACTTGAGGCATGGGGCTGGAGCCAATCATAGGATAATCATCCACTTCCTGTGCTTTGAATTCCAATCATTTCTTAATTTTCATACCTCCTGCATTAACTCTGCACACTGGCAATAATGCACCTGGGCCAGAAGGCCTCCAGCTATCTCATTCTTACCCACCAGAAAAATTGATACGTGTGCAGGTTAATGAATACAGCCCCCCTGCAAAGGTGATAATTAAAATTCAGGAGATTCTGGGTGTTGAATAGGGTGAAAGAAATATTTTAAGGTTAATCTCTGTCTGCTGGAAGAGGCTTCCAACCACGTGGCCCACCTCCCACCTAATGTAGTTTCATGAAGCCTCCCTTGGGTTACTGAAGCCTTTTCTGTGTTTGGTACATGATGTCTAATAGAACATCTCTCTTACCTGGAATGTCTTGGGTGTAACTTGCCTGTCAGCCAACTCATTCAGTGCATATTTGTTGCTGTGTTAAACTCCAGAGTAGAGCAACCATTTATATATTCTTTACATATTTTTGAGCATCCGCTGTCTGCCAGGCACTGTGCCTGACTAGGACTCAATCCATGCCTTGTAGTAATACCCATACAGCATACAGAAGATTGTGGAATCACTATGGAGGAACTGGTTGTCAGTTTTGTAAAGCATTTGGAACATGGTAAGCCATTAGTAAATGTTAGTTGCCTGTGTTAGCCATCATTATTACTGTCTGACTGGGAGAGAAGAGGGGGCAGGACGTTCCAGGCTAAGAGACTAAGTGAATGGCATTTTCCAAAATGGCTCAGTCTGGTTGGGGTGTAGAGTACAGTGCAGACGACAGTGATGCGAGGTGGCGCTAATGAGAGGTAGTCTGGGACCAGATGATAAAGGACCTTAGATATCAGCTAAAGGATTTTGACATTTCAAAATATATCACTGTAACCATTTGACTTTTCAAAATATGCCAGTGGGAAAGTATTGGGAAAAAAAAAATTTGTGGCATCACTTTATTTTTCTGTTCTGATATTCAAGTTTTCTTTTTACAGTTTTATGGAAAATTTCCAGCATACACTGAAGTAAGAAGAGTAGTATAATGCCCCACATGTACTTGTTACCTAGCTTTAACAATTATCAGTATGTGGCCAATCCGTTGAAGATTTTTAAGCAAGGCAAGAAAGGAGACTAACATTGTGCCACTTCCATTACCTTATTTAATCTTCACAGTGTCCCTTGGAGTATGTGGTTTTCCTACTCCCTGTTTACAAGTGAGAAAATCATCAAAATGATGAAGTAAGTAAGAGTTCTGAGATTCTAACCCACATCCAGCTTATCTCAAAACTCAAGTTCTTTCCCATGCTGTATCATGCTGCCTCAATAATTCTGAAGCAGAGCATGATTGTCAGTTGAAAACAGCTGCTGATCTGCCTACCTGCTATGTTGGTGCTGTTGAGGCTACTGAGGATGGTAGACTTCCCGCCTCCAGCTACTTTTACAGGGTCAGCAGGATCTAAGTCTACATAAATGCACTTAATCAACCTAATCAGCTAAAATGACTCTTTAGTCTAGTGGTACTCAAAGTGTGGTCCCCAGACCAGCAGCAAGTTGATAAAAAATAGAGGGGCCGGTTAAGTGCGCATGTTCCACTTCGGCAGCCCGGGGTTCGCCGGTTCAGATCCTGGGTGCAGGCATGGCACCACTTGGCAAAAGCCATGCTGTGGTAGGCATCCCACGTATAAAGTAGAGGAAGATGGGCATGATGTTAGCTTAGGGCCAGTCTTCCTCAGCAAAAAGAGGATTGGCAGCAGTTAGCTCAGGGCTAATCTTCCTCAAAAAAAAAAGAAAAGAAAAGAAATTCTCAGGCCCCACCCCCCAATCTACTGAATCAGAAACTCAGAGAGTGGGATACTCATGATGCCTATGTTGCTATTTGCTGTGTTTAAATAAAGTACTCCATTGGTTTCTTGCAAACACACGGTTTCAACAATCTGCAAAAGCATTTCTAAGGCAAAAATCTCATATCAGAAGAAGTCCTGTTTCTTTTTTAACAAGTTCATGAAAAACATGTCTTAAGAGGAATTTTTATTCAGACTTAACACCAGCAGTCTCTCTGGGGATGTTACATAACTACATGTTACAATGGAAAGGAATCTTAAGGAATTTGCACGGCCCGTGTTTAAAGTACTTGATGGCGCCATCTGCTGGTTAAAGCACTACAGAATGTGCAGCTTGATTACTCAATGCTTTGGGGACAGACTCTGTTATTTCTAAAAAATCAGTTTTATAGTAAAAATTTAATGGAATAGCCAAACATGAGATATATGGAGAACTTTTTACTGTAAAACCGCCATTTAGAATTCTTAGATATCACAGCAAAACACAAGCAACAAAAGAAAACATAGCTAAATTAGACTTCATCAAAATTAAAAACTTCTGTGTCAAAGGACACTATTGAGAAAGTGAAAAAGCCCACAAAATGGGAGAATATGTTTGAAAATCATATATCTGATAAAATATATATATCCAAATACATAAATAGTATCCAAATATATAAAGAATGCTTACAACTCAACAACAAAAAGTAAAACAACCCAATTAAAAGATGAGTGAAGGGGGCCAGCCCAGTGGTGCGGCGGTTAAGTTCACACATTCTGCTTCTGCGGCCCTGGGTTTGCTGGTTCGGATCCTGGGTGCGGACATGGCACCGCTTGGCAAGCCATGCTGTGGCAGGCTTCTCACATATAAAGTAGAGGAAGATGGGCATGGATGTTAGCTCAGGGCCTACCTTCCTCACCAAAAAAAGAAAAATGGTTAGACACAGACTTACCATAGAACCCAGCAATTCCTTTACTATGTATATACCCAAGAGAATTGGAAACAGGTGTTCAAACAAAAACACAAATGTTCGTAGTAGCATTATCCATAATAGCCACAAAGTAGAAACAACCCAAATGTCCATCAACTGATGATTGGATAGATAAAATATGGTATATTGATACAATGGAATATTATTCAGCCATAAAAAGAAATAAAGTACTAATATATTGATGAACCTTGAAAACATTATGCTAAGTAACAGAGGCAGGCACAAAAGGCCACATGTTATATGATTCCATTTATATGAAATGTCCAGAAGAGGCAAAGCCATAGGGATAGAAAGTAAATTATGGTTGCCAGAGGCTGGGGCAAAGGAAGAATGGGAATGAGTGCTGAATGGGTGTGAGATTTCTTTTTGGGGTGATGCAGATGTCCTGGAATTAGATAGTAGTGATGGTTGTACAACACTGTGAAGGTGCTAAAAGCCACTGAATTGTACTCTTTAAAATAGTTAAAATGGTAACTTTTATTGTTGTAGTTTATTTTGTTATTCTATGTTTTTAACTCCCACACCTACTCTGTTATAAAGTGATTACAGAAGTTGACACAGCTAATAAGCAGATGAGCAAAGATCAAAATTCAACCATTTTGTCTCCAAGTTTTGTCCTATTCCGACAGCTTTTTTCAATATTGGTTACCTTTACCTTTTTCAGTTCCTATTTGTTAAAAAGATTCAACATTTTCCCAGGTGATTGTTTAAGGTATATGTTTACTCTTACAAAACAAACTGTATCTTTTGTCCATTATTAATAGATTTTAAACTGAACTTACCTTGTATGCAATAGATATTATATGTCAAAGCCTTATAATTTCTTTGTGTTTGTTTACTCCTCTTTTACAGGCTCTTGATGGAAATGTGTATGATCACCTCAAGGATTATTTAATAGCCTTCAGCCGGACTGAGCTAGAGACATGCCAAGCTGTGCAGAACACATTCCAGTTTTTATTAGAAACCTCCAGCAAGGTAAGTTACCTTAGTACAATATGTAATGTTATCCATTTTAGAATCTAAAATGTTTTTGCATACAAACAAAATGAAAGTACCAGTGACATTAGGAGAATGCTTTAAAGGACAAGTTTCCTGGAAACTGTATTCCTTCTAACAAAGTTCTGTTCTCCTTGATGAGTTGGCAAGAGGGAGGTGATGACACAGGCTAGCTCAGGACACCAGTCCACTGTCATGCTCGTTGCTTTTGAGAGAATGGTTTAAAGAATTTTATCTTCCACTCAGATTTTGAAGGCACTCATATGAGGGAACAACAAGGTCAGGTGTCAGTGCAAAGAGTAATAAGGGGGTACAAAGGGGACAGTAGCATTTTATAATCGAAAGAAAATGAATGGTATAATGTTTTTAAAAAATTAACCTTACCTTCTATGCTGTCATTCTTTAGTAGTAATCTTTTCATTCAAAACTGTTGAAATCCATCATCTTTACTGGCATGTCACACTGTGTACGGAGAAAATAAATGAAGTTGCTTTTCTTCAGGATCTGACAGATTAAAATTTTTTGCAGTGGAGAAACTGTCCTTTGGAAGATAAATTGTTCCTGTGATTAGTAAATGTTATTTTCCTTCTGGTAAATTCAGTGCATAGTAAATATTTCCTGACTGAATGCATGCATTTGTAAGAATATATTCATTTTATAACTGCTGTTTTAAAAGATCCAGTTCAGTTCTCTTTTTTGGCAGAGAGAGCGGGAACTGACTAATACCCTAGGAAATAGTTTGGAAGGGGATCAGGGTGTCCATCTCACAAGACAGCGTCCAAAGACAGGAGAGAAAAGGGGCACAGACCCTGCTTCTGAGCTCCTCCTTATATGCTTGTTCTTGTTTTCAGCCGTCCATACCTCCAGTTCTGTTTTTAGAAAAACATTTAAAATGTTAAGTTGATACAGAAATATAAAGATCACTAGTCTGGTGCTTTGAAATCCTGTCATATTTGTATTTTCCTATATTTTTAGCCCCCAGGATCCAATAAAAGACATAAAAGGATTGATGTATAGAAAGAAGGATGGATGGATAGATGGATAGTTATGTGAAAGCAAATATAGAAAAATGTTAATTGAAGAATCTAGGTAGTGGATATATGGGTGTTTCTATACAATTGTTTTTATTTTGATGTGTGTATCTTGGAAGTTTTCCATAAGAGAATGTTGTGGGGAAAGGCCTATAAAAGCATCTTGGCTTTATTCCTTTCATGGAATAGTTGATTTTTGACTAGTGACCAAATTATTTATATTTATTGATCCATTCAGGTTTTTTGTTTTGTTTTTAATACATTTTGGTAGCATATTTTATTAGACAATTGTCCATTTCATTTATCAAATTTAATGGCATAAATTTGTGTATAAACTTGTTTGCCTCCATACGTAATTGTCTCCCTTTTTGTTTCTAATGTCTCTTATTTTGATCAGAGTTACCCGTCTATTTTATTACTCTTTTCCAAGACAAGCTTTTGCTGTACTTCTCAATGTTGTTCTTTTCTGTTTCCTTAATCTTTGCTTTGATATTCATTATTTCTTTTACTTTATTACAATTTATGTTCTTCTTTTTCAGGCTACTTTTTCTGTTAGGCCCTATGTTTTCAGTCTTTCTTATTTCAAGTAAATCCATTTAAGGCAAAAAATTTCTCCTTCTACTTTAAGTGCATTCTGTGATATGTCAGGCTTTTTTGCTGTTTCTACATTTTTCCCCCTTGTTAACCCATGAATTACTTAAAGTGAGTTTTTCCAGGTTCCATTCAATGGGAGTATGTAGTGGGGTAGCATATTTCATTTTTAATTTTATTAGAAATTGTATTGTATGATATTCATTCTAATTTTATCAGAGAGGTTCCCCTCTAACAAAATTTTTGAAAATCTCTTTTTCCAAGAATAAGTTAGGTTGGATACACCGCTTTTAGTTTATAAAACAGGTATAGGTATAGGCTTAGAAAATAACTAATATTTTACACAAAACACTTAACAATTTTCTGGAAGTTTTTAGCATATCCTCTGGTATTATCATGCTTATTTTATAGAGAGGAAAAAACTCAGGAAGTTGATGTGGCTTGCCTGAGTCACACACTCACACATAGTGTTTTCCGTGCTCTACTGCTATACTATATTAGTTCTTCAGCTTATGTATTTTTATAGAATTGAATTAAAAATGTATAAACTGATTTGGACACAGATAAGCTTTCATTTTCCTCTGCATTTACTCATATGAGTATCTTCCTCCCCAGGGATGAGGAATAAATGAGATGCTCTTACATTTAGATTGAAAGTGGTAATAATAAAAATTTAATAAGAATGGTGTAGCTGGGAGATGTGCCCTTTTGTTCCAAGGACCAGAGGAGCTCACAGCTACAAACTGTATGCCATGTGCTTTTCTGTTACAAAGAGCTTGTTATGCTGCTCTTGTTATACGCTAAAAGCAACCCAGTGATCTGATCACCCAAAAAGAAATTTGAAACCCCTTACGTTTTCATTCTACTGCGTTATTACTTTGTCTTTTGGTTGGGGGGATCCATTTTTTCCCACATAGCCAAAGATATTGGGGGGTAATCCCTACTGACACACTGTAAATGTTACAGTGCTCTCTCTATCTTTCATCCCCTGAAGGAAAACAGCCAGCCCTAGGAGCTTTTGTTTGATTTTAATTATTTATGAAGCTTGCTCTTCTCCTTAATATTTTATGAAATTCTTTGTATATGTAACTGAAGCAGATGTTGCCATAGACACTTTCTGTAGGATTGTAACTCCAAAGGTAGTTCTCCTGGCCTTTATGGTTTCTTTCTGTGTGCTTGTTTTCTGTCTGCATAAGGAAACTCAATACCAATGAAGAACGTAGCTCTTTTAACAATTCAGGAAATATCAGTGTTATTCTATATTTCTTTGGAAATTGAATTGTCTAGTATTGCCATTCTTAATGCCTTGAAGACTAACCAAAAAAGTAAACAATAAAATAAAAAGAAAAACCACGTGATTGTCTTAAAAGACACAAGAAAAGTATTTGACAAAATTTAACACTCTTTTATGATTAAAAAAACATTCAGCAAACTAGGGATAAAAGGGAACTTCCTTAACATGATAAAGAGCATTTATGAAAAACCTACAGCTAGTATCCTACTCCATGGGGAAAGACTGAAGGCTTTCTCCCCTGATCTCAAGATGCTCACTTTCACCACTGCTGGTCACCATTGTACTGTAAGTCCTAGTCAGAGCAATTAGGCAGGAAGAAGAAATAGAAGTGTCCAAATTGAAAGGGAAGAAGTAAAATTATCTGTATTTGCAGGTGACGTGATTATATGTAGAAAACTCTACAGAATCCACAAAAAAAGTACTAGAGCTAGTAAATGAATTCAGCAAAAGTTGCAAGATCAAACACAAAAGTCAGTTGTGTTTCTATACTCCATCAATGAATGAGCTGTGGCATCTGAAGAATAAAATACCTAGGAATAAATTTAACCAAGGGGGTGAAAGACTGGTACGTTGACAACTACAAAACATAACTGACAGAAATTAAAGAAGACCTAAGTAAATGTAAAAAATAAATGCTTATGGATGGGAAAATTTCATATCACTAGTATTGCAATTGGATACACAGGTGTCCTTCAACAACTATTTATTGAATGGTGCTTTAGGCAAAGTCACTATGCCGGATGCTGAAGGATACATCAGTAATGAGATTTAAGGCCTGATCTCGGTTGTCACAAGAAATGACAGAGGGGAGCAGGTAGAGACTGGAGGGAAGAATTACAAGGGGGATGAGGAAACTTTCGAGAGTGAGGAATATGTTCATTATGTTGATTGTGGTGACATTTTTACAGGTGTATAAATACGTTAAAACTTACCATATCAATAAAACTTTGCTGTCTGTCAATCATACACTAAAGTAATGCCTTTAAAGAGAGAGAGATTAGGCATATGTCCCAGAGAAGATGAAAATTTATTTTCACACAGAAATTTGCACACCAGTGTTCATAGTAGCCAAAAATTGGAAACTGCTTAAATGACCTTCAGTGAGTAAAGGATCAAATAAACTGTGGTATGTCCCTACCATGGAATACTACTGAGCAATGAAAAGGAACAAACTGTTGATACATGCAACAACTTGGATTAATTTAAAGGGAATTATGCTGAGTGAAAAAAGGCAATCTCAAAAAGATACATACTGCATGATTCCATTATATACCATTTACGAAATAACATTTACAGAGGTAGAGAACAGATTAGTGGTTGCCAGGAGTTAGGGGTGGGGAGAGTGGATGTAGCTGTTACACAGTAGCACAAGGGAGCCTTGGGGTGATGGTTAAGTGTCTTGATTGTGATGATGGATATCTGAAGCTACACATGTGATAAAATTCATAGACTCTACACCTACCCCAAATGAGTGTGTGTGTAACTGGTGAAATCTAAATAAGCTTTATGCTTTGTACCAGTGTCGATTTCCTGGTTTTGATAACTTTGCAGGATGCCAACATTGGGAGGTGCGCAGGACCTCTATGCAACTTCCTTCAAAATAAATTGTTGAGAAGGAGAAGACCAGTGACTAGCCAGTACCTCTAGTGTCCAGATTTTGTTTTCTCCTTTCTCCTACCCTGCCTATAAAAACAAAAAGCAGGGCTTTTTTGGAAAAGAGAATTGATTGTAGGTCAGGGGCACGAAATATATAAGACAAACCTTAAATAGTTTGTCATAATAGAAAACAAGGAAACTGAAAAAACTATGAAAAAAAAAACTGCTAGTCATGCCTCATAGAAAGCAAGGAAACTGAAAAACTATCAAAAAAACTACTAGTCATGTCAAAAATCAGGATGTGATTTTGCTAACCAAAGATGGGATAATTTTAGCATCAATAATGGTAATAACCGCAGTAGATTAAAACACATGAAATATTTTTAAATCTATGACTTCATAATAATAATTTATTAAAGCTATAACTGGTCATTCCTTGGTGGTTGCTAGGGAAACAACTCAATTTGAAAATTAGGTAATGAAGGGAAAGAATTAAGCATTTATCCTGCCTTATGCAAACTGTACCTCAAAGCACTAAATGATTGACTTGGACAGTTTCTCTTACAGAAGTATTCTAGCTAGTAAATGAAAAGGCACTGATAGAGTTCCTTGGTAGAATGATAGAAAAAAGAGAAAATCTCTAGTTTTTCCCACCCCTAATGGATTTAGGCAATTATCATCATAGGCCTATTCTGTTAGTTTCCTAGGGCTGCTGTACAAATTGCCATAAACTAGATGACTTAAAAGAATAGAAATTTATTCCCTCCAAGTTCTGGAGGCTAAAAGTCAGAAATTGGGGGGTCAGCAGGGCTGCGCTCTCGCCAAAGGCTTTAGGGGAGAATCAGCTCCTTGCCTCTTCCACGTGTTCTTTGGCTTGTGGTCACATCACTCCAGTCTGTGCCTCCATGGTCCCATTGGCTCCTCTTCTGTCTGTGTTTTCTTCTGTGTGTCTTTTATAAGGACACTTATCATTAGATTTAGGGCCCACCCAGGGAATCCAGAATGGTCTCTTTAACTCAAAATCCTTAATTACATCTGTAAAGGCCCTTTTTCCAAATGAGGTCATATTCTTAGGTTCTGGGGATTAGGACATGGGCATGTCTTTGGGGGCCACCATTCAGCCCACTACAGCTGTTAATAGCATAAAAAGAGGCAAGTCGGAGTCTCGCCTTCTCATGGAAGTAAACACCACCTTGCCAAAACAAAACAACAAAAACCTGAATGCAATCAGCATCAATTTATAGCAAATACAGGAAACTAAATACTACCAGGATGCAGTCGACCAAATTCAGACTGTGGGAAACTCTACAGAACAAAAACCCAGTTTCTTCAACAAATAAAATGGAAGGAGAGAAAAAAGAGATCGAGGAAGCAACTTGTATACGAAAAGAAACCTAAGGAACATCATCCAGTTGCACTGTGGGGGCCTTATTTTGATCCTGATTTGAAAAACTTGAAAAAATATGAAACAATCAGGGAAATTTGAACACTTACTGATTGTTTTGTATTTATTGTAAATTTTAATATAGATATGTTTTTAAACAAGTCCTTGTCTTTTAGATATCATACTATAATATTTATGGATGAAATGCTATGTTTGTAACTTGCTTCAATATTATTGGGGGTGGAAGGGGTAGGTGGGTTTATAGATGAAAGAAGATTGGCCACGAGGGGATGTTTTTGGGAGTTGGGTGATGGGCACATGGGGATTCATTACTCTGTCGTCTCTACTTTTATATGTGTTTGAAATTTTCCATAATGAAAAGTTAAAATTTTGTAAAGGTTGAAACTTCCCCCTTCCAAAAAAAGAAAAAAGATGTGTAGTTCTTGAGAGGATAGATTTGGCAACCTAAAGGATGATCCTCTTAGCTTTTTCTGCCTGGTGATTAGTGAGGCTCTCAGGGCTGTATCAAGAGCTTTCACAGCTATTCTAGCTTAAAACTGGAATCCAAGAAAAGAACAAAACACATTCCCCTTTGGAATATGTTTATTCAGCCAGCCTCCCCTGACCAAATTTCCCCTACCGCTCCTCACTCCATACCATCCCTTCCACCTGGATTAAACATCACCCTCTTTTGTGCTCTCCTAGTACCCTCCACATACTTCTGTAGTGTATTTTAATTGTGGAAGCTGTTTGGCTCTCCCGATTTCCAGACTATAAATTCCTTGAAGACACTAACTGTGTTTCTAACTAACTTTATTCATCTATATATTCCCCTGCATTTAACACTGGGCCTGGTAAGCTCTCTTAATAAATGGTTGTTGAAGGAAGGGCAGGGGCGCAATAGAGAACTGGGGTTGTAGTGGTAAACAAAGTGCGAAATACACCTCCTGCTCTCTCCGTCTCCTCAATAAGTTGCTCTCCCAGGAGCACTGTGGTGGAGCCGCAGAGCTACTTGACACTTGGTTTTCTCCTTCTTCTGCCCATCCTCTGGCAGAGGTGCTAATGAGCTGTAATACACCTCAAATGAAAGATAAGTCAAGGATAAGCAATGTAGCAAAATAGAAAATGAGTTTCTGCACAATCAAATGTTGCTGATTTCTATTCTTTCCCAGGGTATATAATGCAATGAATTCTTTTCAGGTAACTGTCTTTCTGTACTGTGTGTTTTGCTACTTTTTGTGTATCAGAATTTTGCTTCTATATAACTTCCTTTCTAGTCTGTCTTCATGGTATGCTTTAAGATGGTAATTAGAATGTAACTTCTAGAAAAGGTGTTAAGAAATACTGTAAAAATACTGTTTTGTGCTATGGGTGAGGCTATCTGGCAGCTTCCTACTGAATGGCAATCTCCATAAAACAGACTTTCAGAGGCCTGGGAAACTTCAGAGCTGGGAGAGATATCAGAGACTAATGTGCTTCCCGGTTTGCACCTCCCCCTAGTAAAAAGAATAGCTTTTTGTGTAATAGCTATCTTCTTGCTGTCTGAAAATATTGCATATTGTCTAGTCCAAAAATCTGGGCTAGTTTCTAAACTAGTACTTTCCAAATTTAGATTCTTGAGAAAATAGGACACATGAGTAACAACTGTTATCTAAAATTTAAAAAAAAAAAGTATAATTATCATTTCTTTTTGACCACATAGTGTTGGATGATTTCTCATTTTTGGAAAACAGCAAAATAAATCTTAAACTTTGAAATGTAATCACTGTACATTTTAACCTTCTTAAAGACTTACGGATATTTTCTTTTCTCTTTAGGTGGTACGAGACTATAATCTTCAGCTGTTTTTACAAGAGAATGCTGTGTTTCACAAACCCCAGCCCTTCCAGTTCCAGCCTTGTGACAGTGATACTGTAAGGGAATTCCAGATCTTCATTTCAATGTTGTTAAGCTACGTTTGTGCTCAAATGACTATTATCCTTGGAATAGACAGACAAAAAATCTGAATATGTCTCATTAATTTTATAACAAAGCTGTGAAGATGCAGAGAAACTGTGACATTTCTTCTTTCTAAAATATGACTAACACATACAATATCTTTATGCTAACAACTTTCCGCTAAATAGGGTTAAATTATAAGACAAGCTACCTAAAATCTGAAAACTGAACTGAGGAAAGAAGAAAAAATATTAAATAAATTTTATTTTCAATTCAAATATAAATTATACTTTTATCCATGAAATTCTTTATATACATATCCTTCCAAAGAAATTAGTAGTTAAATTTTAACCAGAATAGAATTAATAAATAGAATAATGAATATGTGCATGCAAATAGTTTGATTGATTTTATTAAAAAATTACAGTCCCTCTATAATTCCTTTCAGATTTCTTAGAATGTTAAAGTATTAACACAAATGCTAAGTTGAGTTCGCAGTTTTTAAAAAGCAGACATTAATCATACATTTTTATGCTTGGGTTTACTCTATGAAAAATTATTGCCATTTTTGAATTTTAAGAAAAGCACTGAAATGCTAATTTGATAACATAAAAAATATATTTAACTTCGGCAAGGTGAGAAAGCACATATCTATGTGTTAGCATGTTAGAATGTCCAAGATATGCTACCACATTCTCTTAATGTGGGCAAGCCAAGAGGGAAGTCAGATTATATTGGTAAAATCTGTTGGTAAACCTAGAATCAAAACCAGGGGGGTTTATGATATCAGAATTTAATGGTATCAATTTGATAGAAAGCTTCCCCGTAGGTATCTTTGTTATTTTTCTTACTAAATTTTAATAGCTCTGTTAGCAACTGTGTAAAGAAATGTAGGTCAAAATGTTTCCCTCTAGATTATAATCCTTGCCTTTAAATTAGTGCCCTTTTTTATCAGTCAGGTTTTGCTTAATGACTCAGTGACATTGTCCTATAATTTGACTTCTTTGAAACCTGGGAGGAATGAAGCAGAGCATCAGAAGATACAGGATATGGACAAGTTTGCCAATCTAGACTTAAATTGCGACTAATTTGAGACTATTTTATCTTTGCCCATTTTCCTCAGAAAAATCAGAGTAACAGTGATTCTCATCTCACTTGTCCAAAGCCCAGCTACAACCCTATATCCTCCTCTGTTTCTAGACACTGTGCTAAATGTTCTTAGCTGTGTGTCCCTGTTTGCCTTAAAGTTCTAACTCTATGCTGTTTTCTGTCCTTGTGCAATCTTTACTGGGCAGAGTTTAAAAGCTGCCCAACTGGTGGATATTGAGCTCTCCCCTGTCAGTGCTCTGAGAATGACCATAGCTGAGGTATATGGGGGTGTGGGTCAAGGGTGGAGGGGTGGGGTGTGTGGGTTTGCATGTTAATAATGGGTGGGACTTGGTATTGGGATGATAGTTTATTTATATACACACCTGTATAAGGGGCCACGGAATGTATAAGCTAGGGCTCTCCATTTTCCCTTACAAATTGATTTCCTTTCCTGATTATGGTGAAAAGATTGAGCTTCTCATTTTTCATCTTGTGTGAAGCACCTTAGTTTTCCTCAACAGCAGTGCTGGAAAGAACCTTAGAGTTAATCTTGCCTTTATTGAAGGGGAAACTGAAGCCTAGAAAGCAAAAGAGACTTGTCCAGAGTCATAGATGAATTAATGAAACATTACAGTCATGATTGCAATATTAATGTTCTTTCTGCGTGCTACTCTGCCTTCTGAGAAGAAATGTTCAGCACGTGGGGAGAAATTAATTTTTTCCTAATGAAAAAAGATAAATGCCTATACTTTTATAAAAATCATCCCAGATTGTCAACCATTGAAAAAGTCTTTAGAATAATCATTTTGAAAATGTTTTTAACTACAAAATATGTTTGCATGTAATTTTTATTTTGTTGTAAATTAAGAATTTGTTGTAAATTAATATTCTTGCTGCCCACGAAGAATAAAATCCCAAATAATTACTTTTGCTCAGTATGGATTAGTACTGTCCTTCCCTGTGAGAATGGAGCCATTGTTTATTTGATTTTCTGGTTTCCTCTTAGAGGTGGTAGCACTAAGCCTGTTGTGGAGTAGAAAGCTCCAGTGAGTGCCCATCAACTCACTGTTTCTGCCAGGCGAATATAGGACTTGTAGGAAGGACTAATCGATACCATCTTCTGTTGTATTTCTGAAATTGCTATTGTTCCTATCCCATTTTGAAGCACATTTCAATTCAACAGACCTCAGCTCCTACTCTCTGTACCAATGTCTCAGATAGCTACTGAGGATACCTACTCCATGTTAGGCTACAGACCCTGAACTAGATGAGCTCACTAAACATGTATACAAATAAGTAAGATGTAATAAGGCAAGTGCTGTATAGAATAGAATGCTACTGCTGTCCAGTGATGGGTACAGTTAATGCGTCTGTATGTAGTGCAGTTCTTTTACAATTTTATTGAAGCACATTTACATATCATATAGCTCATCTTTTCAAGTGTATTATTCAATGATTTTTAGTAAATTTACCAAATTGTGCAACCATCGTCATATATAAGTTTTAGAACAGTTTCATGACCCCAATAAGATCCCTCATGTCCATTTACCGTTAATTCCTAGTCCGCTACCCCAGGAAACCCCTAATCTATTTTCTTTCTCTGTAGATTTGCCTTTTCTAGACATTTCACACAAGTTGAATCATACAATATGTTGTCCCTTATGTCTTGCTTCTTTTGCTTAGCATAATGTTTTTGAGGTTCGTTCATGTCATAGAAAATATCAATAGTTTGTGCCTTTTTATTGCTGGGTCGTATTCCATTGTATGAATATATTACATTTTGTTTATCTCTTCACTAGTTGATGGACATTTAGGTTGTTACCCACTTTTGGCTATTATGAGTAATGCTGCTATTAACATTGATGTGCAAGTCTTTGTATGAATGTGTTCTCATTTATCTTGAGTTGCTGAGTCTATGGTAAATTTAGTTTAGCTTTTTATGGAACTGCCAAACTGTTTTCCAAAGTGGCTGCACCATTTTACATTTCCACCACCATTGTATATGGGTTCTCACTTCTGCACGTCTTCACAACCTTTTGTTATTGTCTGTCTCTTTGATTACAGCCATCCTAGTGGGTATGAAATAATCTCTCATCGTGGTTTTGATTTGCATTAACTTAATGACTAATGAGGTTGAGTATCTTTCCATGAGCTTATTAGTGGTTTACTTTATTTACTTTGGTAAAATATCTATTCTCAAATCTTTCGTCTATTTTCTGCTTGATTGGCTTCTTATTATGGATTAGATCTCAAAGAAGAATTGAAGTTTACTCTGCCGTGATTGCAAAACAACATGCCAGGAAGTGAAAAGAACAATTGAAAATAATAAAAATAATAGGTGACATTCAGTAAAGGTTTATTTCATACTAGACATTTTTCTAATTGCATTACCTGTATTAACTCATTTAATCCTCACAACGACTTTATATTCTAGGTGCTATTTTTAATCCTCATTTTAAATTTGAGGAAACTAAGATTAAGAAATTTGCTCAAGGGCCAGCCCGAGTGGCCTAGTGGTTAAGTTAAGCACACACCACGTCTGTGGCCTGGGTTCAGTTCCCAGGCATGGACCTACACCACTCTGTTGGCAGCCATGCTGTGCTGGCAGCCCACATACTAAAAAATAGAGGAAGATTGGCACGGCTGTTAGCTCAGGGTGAATCTTCCTCAGCGGGAGAAAAAAAAATTTGCTCAAGGTCACTCAGCCAGTAAGTGTTGGAGCCAGAAAAGTTTGAAAATGCATTACCTACCCTTGAAATAGCAAGTAGTCTTGGGATGGTGATGGAGAAGTTGAGTAACACCATAAATGTGGGTTGCAACCAGATTTTGTGTTTCAGTTTTATATATGGTACTATATGGAGAACTACCATATATAAATGTTTTTATATATGGTATATATAGGTTTCTATATATGGGAATGTTTTCAAGTAGGACAGTCATATGATGAGGTCCATTGCAGATGGAGTGCCCCTGCAGGACAGTATTGTTCCTTAATGTCATTTTGAATTAGAAATTTGAACTGCTTATGGGTTTAACATATTCAGTTTTCATTCACTCGATAGATATTTATTATATATACTTTGCATATACCCTTGCCTTACATAGAAAAGAGTATTCAATAAATATTGATCTAGATTTAGGTAAGATATATTTAAGAAAGCCATAGGACTTTTAAAGTTACTACCTTGATAAAATGTAACTTATTTTCTTCTGAATATTTTCATATACTGTCTTACAATTAAAAAAACTTTTTAATATAATCCATTTCAAATCGTAATATTTTCCTTACAAAAGTCTAAGGTGTCCAGTTGAAAACTTTTAGTCACAATGTTACCATCAGAATTTAATCCTTGAAATTATCACACTCTTGTTTTCTTGGCTTGTCTTTTATTACCTGCTGATGAATCAAAATTCCTTTTTCTTTTTCTGTTAATATATGATTATTTTGACTCATGCTTTAGAATGATATACCAAAATGAACTGGTCGAAATGGTTTTATAAAGCCACAATTATGTCTATTCTGTACAGCCATAGAATTAAATTGGGAATCTTAGTATTAACCATAAGATGGTTACAAGTGACACTGATCAGTGGCAAGTTTTGTCTGATGTAGTAACTTAGTAGCTATATCATGGTTAATACTGAAAGATTTCTTTGTCTATTTTTCCATATAGAGTTATTGATTTCTTAAGTGCCGTTTTTTTATATCCTCAAATACCATTTCTCAGATGATACCAGAAAGTCAAAAATCCTTTCTAGAAAGAGTAAAGTACACCTTTCTTTGCTAAAATGAAGGTTTTTAATGCACAGTTATTCTGAGAAGGATACGAAATGTACCCTAAAATTCCCCTCCCCCCAAAAAGGGATATTCTATGAGGGAGAATTGACAAGTACATCTATTAGAATCTCAATTTTGGAGAGTCATTCAGCTATCGCGTGGGTCATACTTGTGTTAGAGATTCATATAGGTGTTATACAATGAGAAATCACTGGCTTTGGAGTCATATCCTGGCTGTGCCATGTACTGTGTTTATTTTATTTGTGTATTTATATGTATATTTAACCTCTCTGATTCAGCTTCCTCATATGTAAAATGACTACCTAATTGGGTTTGAAAATTAAATGACATACTTAAGCATTTGACTCAATGCCTGGCACATAGTAGATATAAAATGAATGTTGACTGCCTTTCTTTCTTTTGTTTTTTTTCCCTATCTTTCTACAAGACAAATGTATTTTATTTTTTTAAGTTATGTCCCTAATTCCTACAGGAAATAGCAAAATATCAAATATAGAAGACATTACAAAGATTATGAAATCTTGCAACACTTTTGTAGTCATGATCCCCAGCTCTCAACTCCCTTATCAGCTGAAAGTCCCTTGGGACGTCTGCTCTCCTATTTTATTCCACAACGTAGATCTCATCAGCCTCTCTCTCAGCAGTTATAAACCTAAAAGGCAGTCTGTGTGGAATAAACAGTAGCCAGTAGCTAACAATTAGTGTCCATTCTTACTCCTCTTATCATAAGTACATAACTTGCACTTTTCACCACCTCTGCCCTACGTGCATCTCAGTGTGTCTTCCCTTCCTTTATGAAAACTGGTGATGTGTGCCCTTAGGGAGCATTTTCTCACATCCTGTGAAAAAGGACAAGGTCAGCCTGGGATGGGAAATAATATGGGAAATACACACATCCACAAAACTTAGGTAAGTATGATCTATACAGGCAGGAAAAACTTAAGAAAACCTTTCCCCCAAATTTCCTGATAGGAATGGAAAGACCCTTTCCTCTTTACCTTCTCTGAACTGCAAATAATAACATCTTTACAGATATCAAAAAGCTAACATTAAATTTCTGACATATGATCTTTTCCTGTTATTTTAACCACTAGTTTTGAAATTTAATTCTGCTCTCTGTAAACTAACAGTTAAGTAAATTACCACTTGCTGTAATTTAGGACTTTTGCTGTTAAAGTTTCACTTAAGTGGGGCATTTTATGCATTAATTAAAAAAATTTATAATATATGTAAATTAGACCATCATGCTGTACACCTTAAACTTATACAATGATATATAACAATTATTTCTCAATAAAACTGGGGAAAGAATAAATATTTAGCAAAAATTGCCCTCGTCTGTAAAAGAGTGTGTAGGGTTAATATACCATGCAGGAAATTTACCTGAAATTTCTCATTGTTATGAGTGGCTCTTTGTGCTGATGGAAATCTTGTATGGCATATAGCAATGGCTCATAAACATGAAAGTATTGTGATAGCGAATTTGTGAAAATCTTACTGCTGAGTAAATAAGTACCATCCTCCTACACATAGACTGGCCACAGTAACCAAAAATGGAAGGCTCTGATTATAGACATGAGTGTTGCTCTCCAGAGTCAACAGGTGACAGTCAGGTGTTCAAAGCGGGCTGTCCTAAGTTATTCAGCCTTTCAAAAAGGACTTATCTGCTTTTCATAGAAAACCTACCATCTATTATAATAGGTCTTTCTCCTGGTCTGGTACCTTCTCTAACCATCCAGAGGTATCCAGAGCTTGCCATGGATGCCTGGGGAATGCATTGACTTGCAGGAGCCTGGAATTTCACTTTTTTATCTAACTTGTGATTGTAGCTCTTACAGCAAAGTCTCTGTAAGAGTTACCAAAATAAAGGTACACTCCTCATGCGGCTGTACTATTCACTCATGCCTCTAGACAGTCTAAAGGTACCAGATACAAGGTTTTTGTTCTGTTTTTATGTCATAACTCAGGGACATATTTTTCTTTTAGATTTACCTTTGATGTTCTAAGCTAAGACAAAAGAAGGGTGCTCCTTTCTCAGAGTTCTCATCAGTTCCTCACGCCAGCCTTACTGGAATTGTATATCCTTTTCCACAGTCTTCCAGAGTTTTCCAGAAGTATCCAAAAGCTCATGCCACACTAATTGTCCTCAAGTTTACTCCCCTGAGAGGCTAGTTATCTGTAACTATGGATAACTAACCCAGTTATCCAGATTAGTTCCCACTTCTCTGTTAAGTGAAAGAGCTGCTATCTAAGCATTGCTGGAATAAAAATTATGTCTCATAAGGAATACTGCTCCACTCCTCTCCCAGGTGTGTGGTATATTTAAAGTATGTGACTTAGAGGCCCGCCATCTGTTATCAAAAGGCTTCGGCCAGATGTATTTCAAAATTCGGAATTTTTCAGGTTAAGAAAGGTGATCCATGTATCATATGTTGCATAATACCCTGAGGAGGGTGTGGGGAAACACCCCATTATTAAACACAGAATTTTTGCAGCAAAACATTTGAATATTTATCCTAAATGAAATAAATAAAAACTGTAAATAACGTCTATTTAGTTCAAGTCAGATTTTGCCACAAATGAGTTTTGTCTCCAAACTTACCCAAAAAGCCCTGTGATTTTCAGAGCATTTTGAATTTCAAAATCACAGGATTGTGAACCTGTATAAACATGAGTGCTAGGAATACAATAGCCTACGAAGATCCAGATGCTTTTTACTTGAAGAAGTCCTTTTGAGAACAAGTAATAATTAACTTTCTTGAAATAATTAACAGTATATTATTGAATTTCATAAAGAATAAGATGGATCAAATATTTAACACAATACATTTCCTATCTGTTAATAAACTGGAAAATGCAAGTAGTACAAATTCCTTGAACGAGGGTTAATAAGATTGTTTCTGGCACATGATATTGGCATGACAGTCCTAACATTGTCTTGTTTTGGAGTTGGGTTGGAATGCTAGTGTTTTACTGTTAGTGGTTTCAATTCATCATATGTGACCATCTGTTTTGCTCTCTTTCTAATGGTTACATTTTGGTTACAGACTTGAAAAATAATGATTGTGTTTCTGCTGTGAAAATCAGCTATTCTATCCCTATTCACTTTGCTCTTCTGCACACAGGTTCAGATATCTGTTTGAACCTTCTGTGCCCTGTGTTAACCTTAAAATGAACTGAAATCATACCTTTAGAGGATATCTAAGGACAAAGTAGTTAAGATGACATAAAGACTAATATTTCAAGAATATTGGACTGTTAATTTCTGTAGTGTAGTTCTTTAAAGTTATTTAATAACTTTATAAATTTTTTCAAGACTTATGTTTTAATATTGCATTCTAAAAGGACTGGAAATTTTTAAAAGCTTAACATTACTAGGCTCTGAAAGCCTGCTCAAACTCACTTGAAACACTTTGGCTTTTTTTTCCCTAAAAACAAAATTAAATCAAAAGATATCTTACCTCTAAGTGAAAGCCGTGCCAGAATTTCATTGAAAGGAAATTTGTAATTTTAGCAGTCTTTTTCAGTTTTACAGTCTCTATGTTACCAATATTACATTGGCTAAATAGAACAATTAGTAAGACAGTATGGTCATATAAAGATAGCAAGGAATTTGAAGTCAAAGAGATCTCACTACAAGCTCCAGCTCCACCACTTACTGGCTAAGTGGTTTTGGGAGAGAAACCCTTTCTGAGCCTAGATGTCCACACCCATAAATTGAGAAATTCTCTATTAGGATGGTTTTGAGAACTAATATATGTAAAGCAGTTAGCACAGAGCTTAAATATTCAATGTGATACCCTTTTTTTTTTTTCAAAATAACATAGCTTTATAGATTTCTAATTATAAAAAGAAGGTTTTTCACCTGGACTCTCATTATTCAAAGGTAACCACCGATTACATTTGGTCGATAGCCTTCTGCATCTCTCTCTGCAGGTACATACTCACATAGATATGAACACACAACTTTACAGAAGTAGATTTATAATATACAGGCATAAATTTAGACTTTTTTTTCTGTTCAACATTGTGTCATGGCTATCTGATATCCGCAGGAGTATCCATACCCACTAACCCTCTCAGAAATTTGACATCCTGCACCTCCCATCAAACAGTTTGTTTTTATATTGTTCATCTCCAGTACCTCCTAAAGTTATACCTTGTCATGAATTTAAAGTTCCAAGAAAATTAAAATTATGTTTTGAGAATATTTTAAAACTTTTTACAGGACCTGCTCTTGGGTTAGGCTAGGCTCTCAGATAATGCTCAGAAGAAATTTGATATTCAGAGCAGTAGCAGTAGAATAGCATAATTTCTGGTTCTCATACTCAGAGAAACACAATATTCCCAGTGGTAACAACCAAGACGTGAGCCTGTTTGTTCTCTTAAAATTAATTGCAGCAGTAGTGAGAATCCGAGATTTCATCTCATCTTCAGATGTCTTGATTTTTAAGTGAGGAAGCTGAGGCCCAGAGAGGAGGTAAAGTACATTAGCCAGGATGGAGAGTAAATATGTATACAATGTGAATGTATTTGAGGAATAAATGTATTTCAGATTTCAGTGGCTACTTTTTAAGGAACAAATAAATTTATAAAAATTCCTCAATTTGGAGATTCAAAAAAATTTCCTTCCTCAGTCATCCATTTTGAATGGATTTTGTCATGGGAATTTAAATGTGAAGAAGGAGACCTTTTATGGTACAAGTGGGAGAGAGATCTCGATCCTAATGTCACCTTTGAGAACCTATGTTAAAATGCGTGGCACTCAGTAAATTAGTTCCCTTTCTCTTCTGTTCCTTCTTCCCCACACAAAATACTCTCCTTCATCAGTTAGAAACTGATTCTAATTAGGTGTGTCATCTCTGAAGGCACCATCCTAGTATCTGGAGACCTGGCCCTCACTTCAGAATCAGGGCCTCAGGTTATCTTTGTGTAACCAGCCTTTACCCAGGACACTCTGTGTACTATCAGGCACGTGCTGGATGCCAGGAAGGCATCGCTGAGACCCTCAAATTGCCGGAAGACGAGCAGGAGACGTTCACGCAGCAGTCACGGTATAAGGTGGTATCTGCCTGACAAACAAGTGACTGAATCAACATAATGGAGTTTGTCAAAAGTGAAGGAGCCCCTGAGTCTGTCTGGAAAAGTCGGGGAAGATTGCACAGAGAACGCAGCACTTGAACTGAGATTTGAAGGAGGACTAGAAATTTGTCTGTAGACACAAAAGACAGGGCAATTATCCTAACCAGAGACTTGTGTTTAGGCTGACATTCATTTTCCAGGAAAAGGCCCATCTGCTTCTGAAATTTTTTTACTAAAACTTGTATGATTTCTAAGATCCAATGTTTCCAAAGATCTGAAGAATCTCATTTAGTTGCCCTGACTTCCCTGTGTCATCCAGACTGACACAGACAAATGAAAAACTACCTATCCTGGACTTAAGTGTCTATAGGAAGGTCCTTGTATAGCATTTCTCTCCAGTTTGTAATTTATTTGCATTATTTTTGTGCTACTATTATTCTGAGAATTGCTGTATTATTATATATGCCTCTTTAAAAATAAGTTAAATAAGTGAACTTTTCCACAGCTGGGCTACAGTGCTGTTTGGTATTTAATTTGTAAATTTTCATATTCTGTTTCAAGAAGATAACAGTGTTCTTTAAATTATTGTGTTTAATAGCTTATATGTTACTATTCTTTTATGTGTTTAACTACTTTTTTAAGAGGGAAAGGAAAAATGTTAAAAGAGTGAACCGAAGATTAAATTAGCCAACATTTTAAAAAGAAGCAGTTCCTAGCAGTTCCTTTGCTGGAATCAACCACTGCTAATACCACCACCTTAAAAGCTAATGATCTTCACCAGATTTCTGATTTGTATGATCTTCGGTAGTGGAGGCGACGTTAGAACCTTTCTCTGTGTTTAACACCCGGGCTGCGTTTGCCTTGTGTGAAATTCTTGTTCGTCTAGACCTGTGTTATAGGAAGCTTCCGCATGTCTTTCAATTGCTTGATTTCAGAATTCATGAAAAAGATAAATTAATTTGAATTTTAGTTATGTGTCATTCCCTACCCAGAGGATCCCAAATCACATTTCCCACTCAGTGGCGTTTGTTGTCTGTCCTGATCATTGGGCACTCCTGTCTGAGTAATGGTAAACCCATAGTGAATGAGAAAAAAGCCCTGTCTTTACTTCCCCAGTACTTAAGCACAGATAATGTTCAGTAAGAAAGTACAGATCCTGTGTGGGCAAATTGGGCTATGGCCTGTCTGCAGCCAGCACACATTTTAGACCTATCTACCTGTTCCTGAAATGTTGCTTGATAATAAAAATTGTTTCTCCATCAGTTGCCTCCTTTCTCATATACTCTACTCCTTACAAGTTCATACTCTTTTGAGATCTTTCACTATATTTTCAGTCTTATTTTTTATTCATTCTTTGGGCTATCAAGAGCCTGGGAATTATTTGGATTTTAAAATTAACAATAATGAGAAAATTTTTTGTTTCAAGTAGTTTTCAGTTGGGTCTTTAACATTAGTGATTACCATTTATTGGATACTTAATATATGTAGATACTATAAGAGAATGTTTAAAATATGACCTCATTTTATCCTGATAATCCCAATGAGATAAGTGGTATTTTCACTAATTTTCAGATGTAACTAAGACTCAGATTAACTAACTGCCCAAGATCATAAAGTTAGTAAATGGCATAGAGGATTAAAACTAGGTCTGTCTGGCCTAACAGCCTGTACGTGGGCTCTGTCTTCGTACGTCAGGTTCCTCTGGCTAATGTAGATTGCGTTTGCATCTATGTCCAGGGTTTAACATTTTAAACCCTACCTTCTAAGGACAGATATAAATTTAAATGCCTAGATCCTTTTGCAAATCAGAATATAACAATCAAGTTGGTTCCCAGATTTCTAATAGCCCAAAGAAGGGAATCAGAATATAAAATGTAAAGTTGGTTAGATTTGGGTTTTGATTCTTTTGCTCTATTTCAGTTCATTTATCATTATATAATCTAGCTTTAGCTGAAATGTCTGCAGAGAGTAAAAGTTTTTCCACTTTTCCTATAATCCCCCCAACAAAAATATTAAGTTTTTAGTTCAATTTATCAAATTATACTTACTCTACCAATTTTGAGCTATGTGATCTTGCAAAAGTCATTTTTTTAAGATCTTCCCACCCTAAAATTTTGCTTCTTTTTGTGTTAAAATCCTCTTTGGATGATTCATATTTAAGAAATTGTTTTCTCTCCTAATTATTTTAATAAAGATTGTTTTTCATGTGTTCTTAAGAGTTCAGAGAAAGGTTAAAGTAGTTTGTGGTTAAGAGCTCTGATTCTGCAATCAGACTTGTGTAATAAAAGTTGTAACATTTAATATCTAGTAGACACTGGAAATTTTACATAACCTCTCTGAGCCTCCATTTCCTTTTCTATAAAATGGCTGTGTGACTCATAAAATTGCTATAAAGTTAATGTGAAGCACTTTCTACAATACTTGCATAATAGGGGTTAACTATGACTGTTATTTAAGTTTGTTCTTTGTAAAATATAACGACAGCATTTTAGGACTAGAAGAAACCATTAGTGATCATTTGATCTCGCACGCCTGTCTTTCCTATGTCAATAAAGCCCAGAGGAAGGTTAAAAGCTAGTTTGAGGTTTGGTGGTAAGTTGGTGATGGACCTGAAACTAAATTAAACCCAGCATCTTTGCGGGTGGAGAGTTTGTGTTGCTGTTATTGTATTGTTTCATTGTGTTCTTTTCACTTCTATCCAATGATTCTTTCTTTAATCTCATTGAAACTATTGAGTTGTTTCCATTTTTATCTATGCAGCTGTTTTAGTGTTATAGTAGGTTGGCATGAATACTTTTTTCTTCTTTGCTTAGCTTAGCTGGCTTTCTTCACTTCCAAAATGGATCAGTCCACAGTGTTAGAGATGCAGCTTTAATATTCAGCAATGTAAGGCAAAAACCTGTGGTCATTCATGGTTTCATACTGTCCTCTTAGTCTTCTGCTAATGTTCTGTGACATGAGACATTGCTTCCCACCGTATTGGAATATGCCTCCTGTTTTGAGTGCTGTTAAATGAAGGCCCTCTGGTCCAGCTGCAAGATGGTAGTAATTTCAATAAGGATAACAATACTTTTCTCTCCATTCTCTCTTGTGTTGTAGAGCCGACAGTTAGAATCAGAAACGGGGACCACAGAGGAGCACAGTCTAAACAAGGAGGCTCGGAAATGGGCCACACGTGTGGCACGTGAGCACAAAACCATCGTTCACCAACAACGGGTAAGTGGAAGAGAGAGTCTTAGGCTATAGAGGAGAATCTGCTCCCAACCTCATTCAGGTTGTTGGGTCTACACTGAGCTTGAGCCACATGTCAAACCAATTTAAGGAGCTGGATTTTATTCATATGGAAAATATCCTATGTATGTTTTCTCTGTAATTTCTCATGACTCAACAGTATACTCTCGGCTATCTACTTAGCTTGGAAATTCCTTCAGCCCTCTAGCAGCACGCAGTGTCGGTACTGTTGTTATCAGAATCCAGTTTCTTATAAGTCTAGAACTGAGGTCGCTGTTTCCTTCCTGGCTGTCAGATGGGGGCTACCCTTAGCTCCTGAAGGCCACTCACTCTGGTTTTTGCGGAGGGACATCTTAGAGCCAGCAATGGTGCGTGGAATCCTTCTCATGCTTGGCATCTCTCTGACTTCACTGTTGGCTCATTTCTCATCTCTCTCCAGCTGGAGAAAGTTCTCTGCTTTAAGGGGTCATGTGATTAGATTGGGCCCACTCAGATAATCCAAGATACTCTCCCTATCTTAAGGTCCATAACACTAATGTATCTGCAAATTATATCTTATTTATACACACTTCCAGGGATCAGTGTGTGGACATCTTGGGAGGCCATTCTGCCTACCATAATAATAAAATAAGACAACAGTACCTATCATCACCACTGCTTTTCACTGTTGTAAGAGGATTCAGTCAATGTGTTAATGAAAGAAAAATAAGGTGTTTAAATATTAGGAAAAGATACATCTATCATAATATTTGGATGATGTGATTGTTTACCTTCAAAAACATGAGACCCAACTGTCAAACTATTAATAGTAATGAGAGTTCAGTAAGGTGAATAGATACAAGACTATATACAAAAATCATGTTTTCCTATTAACTAGAAATAATAAATTGTAAAATGCAATTGGGGAAAAATTATTCACCACAGCCATAAAATACTGATGAATCAACCAATGTAATGTAATGACCTATAAGAAGACTTTTTTTTTTTTTACCAAAGAATATAAAAGAAGACATGAGTCATTGGAGAGATGCAAAAACTGTGGATATTTATTAAATGTATGTAATTTTAATGCAATCCCAATGAAACTTAAAATATATTTCTAAGAGAACTTGACAATCTGGTTCTAAAATGTGTCGATTTTTTTTTTAGTGTATAAGAATAGCCAAGAATAACAATAATGAGACTATGTGCCTTAGCATGTACTGCAACATACAATAGTGACCATAGGAATCAAAACTGTGGTATCCTACAAGAGTGAACTAATATATCAAAGAAAATGATCTGTGTGTATGTGAACCTTTAGATACTGCTTCAAACCGACCAACCATAAACACTCATTCTGAGACACGCAGGGAAGTTTAATGATGAACAGCATATTAAGGCCTCCGAGGAATTGTTGTTAGGTCCAATAATGGTATTGTGGTTGTATTTTCTTCTTAAAGTTTCTATTTTTAGAGGCTTTTTCTGAAGCATGTACAAGTGAAATGACATGATGTCTGGAATTTGTTTTAAAATGCTTTAGCAAAGAAGAAAAAAGAATAGGTAAAACAAATGTGGAAAAATCTTAACTGTTGAATCTTGGTGATCAGTATATGGGAGTTCATCATACTAGTCTCCTTACTTTTGAGCATGTTTTAAATTTTTCATAATATAATGCATACTAATGGCATTTCAAATCTTTGGGGAAAGGATTTATTCAGTAAATGATATTAGAGCAATTGTCTGTGAAATAGACATATGGGAAAAAGTATAAAGTTAGATTCCTCCCTTCCACCATATACAAAATAAATTTCAGAGAAATTAAAGAGTTAAGAGCTAAACATAAGATTATTAAAAGCTAGAAAAATATGGGGGCCAGCCCCGTGGCCGAGTGGTTGGGTTTGTGCACTCCACTTCGGCCGCGCAGGGTTTGTTGGTTCGGATCCTGGGTACAGACCTGCACACCGCTTGTCAAGCCGTGCTGAAGAGGAAGATTGGCAACAGATGTTAGCTCAGGGCCAATCTTCTTCACCAAAAAACGTTAAAAAAAAAAAAACTAGAAAAATGTAAAATATTTTTGATATATTACAGATGGCTTCTTAAGTAAGACACAATATCCGGGAGCCATAAAGGAAAAGATTACTACATGTGACCACATAAAAACTAAAAATTTCTGTAAAACAAAAGAACTTTAAAAAGTTAAGAGAAAAGGAATAGAATGAGAAGAAATATTTGTAACATAAATAACAGAAAAAGGACTAATATCTGAAAATAAATATATTTAAATAATTTTTAAAAAGACAAAAAAATTAGAAAAATGGACAGAGGATACAAACTGCCCATTTTAAAAGTAGAAGTACAGAGGGCCAGCAACATATGAAATGATGCTCTCTTACAGAGAAATGAAAATTGAAACAGTGAGATAATCTTTATTTGTATATCATATTGGCAAACATTTCAAAGACTGACAGTATCCAATATTCACGAGATACAGAGAAATGTACTCTCACATGCTATTAGTAGAATAGGCGTAAAACCTTTTAGGGCGATTTGGCAATGTCTATTGAAATTAAACTGTACAATTTCCACTTCTATGTTTTTGTCTTAAATAAGTATTCCCATATGTGTTCAAAGAGTCATTGACTAGGTTGTTTGTACAGTGCTATTTATAATATCAAGAAATTTGAATATTCAAATAGCAATAGGGTAAGAGTAAATAAAACATAGTATAAACTATTGAATTTATGGATTAATTAGAGAATAAAGTCAATCTTTTTGTACAAACATAAAAAGATTTCTTAGACATATGGTGGAGATGATAGATCTCATTTTGTTATTTTTTTACATAGAACTATGCAAGTATGTAGGAAATACATAAGAAATGGTTTGAAAACTACACATACACTGATGGGACAGGGGTTACCTTTGGGTGGGGGACGTGTGGTGGCATGTGCAGATATAACAGAGACTTTCTGCCCTTTTGTATTAGTTGTTTTGCAGCAATATTTTATAGTCATGTAATTCTTAAAAATTAAAATGTACATATCACAAACGTACAATCCAAGTAAAGTTTGTAAACTGTGCCAATGTCAATTTCCTGGTTTTTGTGTTGTCCTATGGTTATGTAAGTTGTTGCCACTGGAGGAAGCTGAGAGAAGGGACTCTCTCTGTACTACTTTTGCAACTTCCTTTGAGTCCATAATTATTTCACAGGTTTTTTAAATAAATAAATGAAAAAATTAAAGGTTATAAACGGAACGTGGCCACTTGTCACTGAAGTCTTTTAAAGTATCTAAATACTCTAGTCACGTAAGAAAAAGTCATCATTTTCCTGTTTTCTTTACTAGGTTCTAGATGATCTGGAATGTCATGGAGTTGCAGCATCAGAACAAAGCCGAGCAGAAGTGGAACAGAAAATAGATGAAGCTAGAGAAAATATTCGTAAAGCAGAGGTGAGGGGTAGCTAATTGTGACATTTTGCCCAGCTCCAACAACATCACTGCTGTGATATATACCTTTATAATTCAGTTTCTATACGCTGATTAATTTGAAGATGATTTACCACCTTCATCTGTGTCCACGATGTTATTTTTGAATATCTGCTTCATATAGGTAGTACACATAACAAAAACACATGAGCCCACTATGAAGAGTTTACAGTCATGAAATAATAAGTAACAAAAGAATTGTCACAATGAAGATATTAATTTTAAAGTTTTCACAAGGTACATAATAAATCAGTCAAATTAATGGTATAGAAATTGGTATTTATTCAGTCCAGAGCCTAGAAAAGTCTCCCCCATGTAGAAGGTTCTCTGGATCCAGGGCATAAACTGATCTTTGAAGAAGAAAGAAGACTTGGTTAAGCAGACAAGGCAAAAAAAGTTACAACAGTGGATTTTAGTGTTTTGAGGGGTCAGGGGACCCTTTGAGGGTTGTATGAACATGTGAAATGCTCTCTCCCACAAAAAAAAACATACATTTTGTGTACAATGTCCAGAAGTTCATGTCTCCTAGGCTAATATTCCCTGACCTAGAGGGGGAAAATTGAGATGGAAAGAAAGAAGTTACTTGCAAAGGAAGAAGACATAGGATATAGTTTGGCAGTTGGATTTGATTAGTGTAGAGGATTTGTGTAAGGAAATGTGGTAGAAAGTAAGTAAAATAATGGTGGTTAGGACCAGTTCATGGAGATGTGTACATGCTTTGTGGATAGCATCTACCCAATGCAGATGGTGAAGGGGTGTGGAAGTAGACATTTAAGAAGACTGAGAGTAGCCAGCCCTCCAGGAGAATATGTTCTTGTTAGGAAGGCATGAAGAATGGCAAGAATAACTAAGACTGAAGTGTAAGTACCAAGGAGTGGTCCACGCAAGTATACTTAATACTTAAGAAACCCAGAGGACACCGAGATCACTGTGGGAGGAATTGTTGAGACAGGTAACACAGAAGAGGTAGGACTTAAGATGGGTATTGACAGGTAAGTAACATTTGATTAGTCAGAGAAAAAGGATAGCACAGATTTTTGCCATGCAACCTCAAGAGGCTGAACTTGAACCAAAAGAAGAAGGTAGGGAGGCAGATTTGAGCTCGGTATTGGGAAATGCTTTCTAACAGTCAGTTCTGCCCGATGTCAGAGTAAGCTCCCTTGGGACATAGTATAGCACTATAAGTGCACAGGAAGATTCTGGGAAAACATCTGTCAGGGACTTTATATAAGGAATTCTTGCATTGGTTGAGAGTGAATCTAAACTAGTGATTTTCAAATACCCCCTCAGGCCTCGAAAGGTTTTGAGGAAGTATTTCAGTGGTTGGTTGGAGTGGCATGGGGGAGTGAGGGGAGAGGCAGCATAGGCAAACATAGGGAATATTAGCATGTTTCTGGCACAACCCCATGGAAGTGATCTGAACCAGAAAAGTCTGGCTGTCTGCCTGGTCTAGAGAAGTCCCAGTAACCCCAGCTCACCTTTGTTCCTGGCACATGACTCACAGCCTCCATAGTGAAGACAGCAGGGTGTACAATAAATAGCCTTTTTCTCTCTGAATTCAGGGTCATGGCTAAACCACTACGCTAGTGTGCTGGCCAAGCACTGTTGGCAGGCCCTTGCCTAGTTTCAGAAACATTGGCTTCTGTAGAAGAATTTTTCCTGTTGTTTGTTTCTCTAAACTCTGGGTAAAGCCAGTTTCAGAGCCCTGGTGGAACAGGACAAGTCTCAGAAGTTTTGTGAAGGGTGTGTTCTCTCTTGTATTTTCCATTTCCAGACTCCATCTGTGGTGTCACCGTCTGGTACCCTAGAGCCACCAAACCCCCAGCAGTAGCAGTAGTAGGTATCAGTCATACAAAGTATGCATTTAGGCTGAATGACTTGTTATTTCCATGAATGTACTAACCTTCCCTGTGTTTGTTAGCTTCAAGCTAAAAATATGAAGTGAGATTCCCACAACAGAATGTCTCATCTCTCCTAATACCAGTATTTAAGTCTGCATTCTCAAAGATAATTTTCTTACCAAAAATACAAAATATGCTAAAAACCATGATGCCAGATCCATTATCTCAATTTTGAGAATCTGTGAAATGTAGTCAGTCCTACTGCTGTCTTAAAATATCTCACTTGATTTCCACTTACCAGATACAAAGAATAACCCAGCTAAAATTAAAAGGCACATATAAGGGTAGTATTGGGGTGGTACTTACAGGATTGTCATAACGAAATTCTTGGATAGACTAAACCACAAGAACCTTCAGAGGAATTGATAATAATGGTTTCATAGATTCCCTTTTTCTTTCTTCTGCTAGTGTACTTGGATTTTCTCTTTCCCTTCAAAAGTCATTTACTTTATTATAAATACCTGTACAAAAGGGAGAAAGCTAGTTAAAATTCCATTATATCCTCCCTGTTTGGTTTTTAACTCCTGGCATGAATGTTACCCTCACTTGTTGGTTAATCTTCTTTATCCAGTCTTTTCTATATTGTGTTTCCTTTCAGTGATGCTAATTAGAATGAAAACCTTTGTGGCACTCGGTAATATAAATGGCCTGTGCTTTTCCAAGTGGTAGAGATTATATAGTGATTAATTAATTATTGTCTGGTTAATTTGGGAGCAAATTCACTAATTGATTGGTTTAACAGATACTTAATAAGCACCTGCTGTGTGCCAGATACTGATGAATACACTAGACATATAGTGATGAACAAACTATTGTTATATGATCTCTGTGACTGTGACAAGAATATTTGTACCAGATATGCTACTGTCTGCAGCCCCTGACTAGTTCAAGAATTGAAATGAGGCAATAGCTGCTTAAATTAAACTCTAATAACAATCTTCTTAGTCTGGTATTTGGGTATTTGAATTTTTTGAAATGCCTTTTGTCATACAGACACACACACATTCTTCATCTGACATGTGATACCTATTTTAAAGAAACCAAGAGTTTTAAAAGCCTTCTTCTTTGAAGCTTTACATGACTTATGTTGTTCCAGGACACAATTATTTTTCATATGTTTAAATTGCACTTTTTATTTGGGTTGAGGGCAGTCCTCTCTTTTTTTTTGGCAGTGAAATATTTAACACAAAGAAGAGAAAGTTAATGTAAGAAGTCAAAGATACCTAGAAATTTTTAATAACTCAGGTTTGCTCTAAGGCCTGCAGGAGGAACTATGGACTATGTGATTCCTTCTCCAAGATGCTATGATCTGAATTGAATGTACATTTGAAAGCCAAAGTACATGATATCAAGTGGATTAATAAAACCAAAAAAAGTCAATGATTGTCTATATAAATACATTTTCCTAGATACATTTTCTCTTAAATTATCATCTCATAAAGTTCTGTTGTACACTAGGAATTCAAAATTACTACGTTATCCTTATATCTCAATGACTCAAAAATGGTAATACCCTTGCCATAATTCTAAAAGAGAAGTCTAAAACTTTCAGTTCCTTAAAATGTGAGGTCTTATTACTGCAAGGTTAATGAAATGCTAGAGTGAGCCTGCTATAAAAACAAAATTTCCAGTATATTATATCCAAATTTACATTACCTCAGGGCCTGTTATTGTGAGGTTTCCCTGTACTCTTATAATATATTGGCAGACCTCTTGACTAACTTCTTTCTTCAATTCCTCTTGTGAAAATTTTCAAACATACAGAAAAGACGAAGAGTAAATATGTATTTCCCAACATGCTAAATTCAACTCAGTATTTTGTAATACTGGATTTTGTGTTTATTTCTATTCTGTAAAGTGGAAGTTAACTCTAAGGCCTGAATGGAGTTAGTATTTTAGGCAAGAATACTTTATAGATGATGCTGTGTTTTTCATCACAGTATATTTTTATCAAGTTATCTCACTATTAAGGATGCTAAGAGTAGTCACTTAATTAAGTTCGTGCTGCCAGATCTTTCCACTGTTAAGGTTCTTTTTCTTTTTTTTTCCCATTGCAATTAGCAAGTACTAGTTACCTCCAATGGTGGAAAATGGGTATTTTTCTCTCTTTCTTAAGTATCATTATGATGTGATAGAACTTTAAAAATCAGATCTATTGAGGTATAATGTACATACAATAAAATGTAACCATTTCAAATAAACAATTTGATGAGCTTTGACAAATGCATACTCCTAAATATCCACTACCACAATCAAGATACAAAATATTTCTATCCTCCCAAAAAGTTCTCTTGTGACCAGGCAACAACTGATCTGCTTTCTGTTATGTAGCTTAGTTCAACTCCAACAACGTGAATATTAGGTCACTTGATACTGTCCTACACATCACGTACAAAAATCCTCCCACATGTTTTTTTATCCAGCCTTATTTTTTATCTTAATCTCAGTTTGATGAGTTAATATTACTATGTATTCAAGTTCACTGATATTTTCTTCTGTAGTGTATAATCTACTCTTAAGCCCATCCTGTGAATTTTTGTTTCAGTTATTATATTTTCAGCTCTGTAAGTTCTGTTTGATTCTTTATATCTTCCAGTTCACTCTCATTTATCTTGACGCTTTCCTTTAAATCCTTAAGTATATTTAGAATAGTGACTGTAAAGTCCTTGTCTACTCATTGCATCATATCTGTGACTTCTGGCTCTCTCTCCTGACTAATTTTTCCTATGGTCGTGACTTACATTTTTCTGCTATTTAAATACCTAGTAATTTTTTGCTGAATACTAGAAATTGTGAACATTTGGTTATAGAGTGTCTGGATTCTCCTTTCTTCTTTTAAAGACTGTTGAGTTTTGTTTTGGCAGCCAGGTCAATGAAAGATCAGTTTGATCTTTCTGAGGCTCGTTTTTCAGCTTTATTTGGGGTGGTTTGGATTAGCCTTTCCAGTAGGGCTGATTTAGCCCCATTACTGTTGCATTTCCTCTCTGCACTTTCTTCTTGTGCCGTGGTATCCAGCAGGCTTTCTCAGCTCCGCCTGGGTGGAACGGCAGCACCTTTCAGTCATGTACAAACTCTGGGAGTTTTTTGGTTCGTGGCTCCATGGTAGATGTCCTTTCCCCAGTAGTTATTCTTTGCTTCTCCTCATGGAGTCCCACCTTATGTATTCTCAATTTATTATGGATTTTTATTCATTTAGCAAATTTTAAATGACAGTTGAGCTTTTTAAGCCTCATATTGTCTAAATTTGGCCAGTGGGAGTCCTTCTTCTGTGTCCTTTTGACATTATTCCCATCAGTCTTAGAACACTTTCTTACTTTCTAGAAGAACAAGCTATCATAGGCTCACCTTGTTTTTTTCCCTGCCCAGACTTAGAATTAGCCATTTCTCCAAGGAACTCTCATGTCTTTTAATAGAGAATAGTATCTAGACACCAAGTTCTGGGCTGAGAAGGTGCTTATTGTTATGGGTGTCATTTATTTCTTGGCTCTTTCTTTATTGTTAGAGCTAGGAATTTTTTTTTAATCATAAGTTCATATTGATATTTCCAATTAAAACCAAAGTTAGAAGGATTTTATTAACCTTCATTGATTTTATATTTGTATCATTTTTCTGTTACATTGAAAACCTTGGTTCCTAATAATATCATATTTTATTTGCTTTATCCTGCACTATGTATTGAACAGTTTCAAAATTACAATACAAATATGATTAATAGTAAAGTAGTGAGTGAAATTTAAGATAGCTTTGCCATTGTCCTTGAATGTAGAATTTATCTCTACCAAGGATTTCTGCTTCTGGTAATAAGGGGCTAGCTTATATTGGGCTAATCCTCTTTTTGATAACAGTTATTAATCTGAGGTAAAAATATTCAAAATACCTACTTGATAGAACTAGAAAATGACCCAAAGCATATAAAACTAGAGAGGAATCGATCCTTGAAGGAATGGGACTATACTTGGCGACATTTACATTAAACAGCTCTTTGTGAGGGGCCACACAACTGTAATTCAAGCAGAGAGCCCCAGTTTTACTGGCTTGAGGATGGATGTCAGGGAGCCCTAATATTTGCAGATAAATAATCATCTAAATCCTTGGTCAAACCTGAATACACATGTGCAGCAGAAACTTCAGGGAGCTTGGCAGAAATTTCAGCTGTTGCTCACCACAGGGGAGCAACATTAATCATTAGAAAACTGAGTGATTATATTAATATCAAACAAAATAGGTTGCAGAACCTGAAATATTGAGAGATAATTCATAAGGATTAAAAAATAAGGTCACTTTATCAAGGAGACATAACAGTCCTAGATGTGTATGTAAGTAATAAATAGAGCTACAGAATACTTGAAGCAAAAACTGACTGAACTGAAAGAAGAAATGGACAAATCTACAATGGTAGTTGGAGGTTACAACATTTCTTTCAATAATTGATAGAACAAAGAGCTAGAAAGTCAGTAAGGATAGAGAAGACTTAAACAACACTATTAACCAACTTTACCTAATTGGTATTTATAGAACGGTCTGCCCCACAAGAGCAGAGTCCATGTTCTCTTAAAGAACATGTGGAATATTCAGCATGACCATATAGTGGACCATAAAGCAATGTCAGTAAGTTTAAAAGAACTGATATCATGCAGAGCATGTTCTCTGACCCACCAGAATTAAATTAAAAATCACTAACAGAAAGATACATGGAAAACCCCAGGTATTTGGAGATTAGATTATTCAAACGCAGTAATCTGTTACTGCCTTAAAAAAAAACACCCAACTTGATGGCGAAAACAACAACAATTTATTATCTCTCACTATTCTGAGTGTTGACTTTGCATTTCTTTTGCAGGTTTTGCCCAAGATTACTCAAGGAGATGCATTCAGCTAGAGGGTCTGCCTAGAGGGCTGGGCCTTTTTTCCATATGGTCTTTCATCCTCAAATAGGCTAACCTGGGCTGCCTCGGGTGGTGGAAGCACATTCCAAGAAGTCAAGTCCTTATACCACTTATCAAACCTCTGCTTGCATCAAATTGGCATATGTCCCATTGGCCAAAAGAAATCACATGAACAAACCCAGAATCAATGTGAGAGAGGACTACATGGACACCAGGAGGCATGATTCATTGGGGATAGCAATTTACCACAATTGATAGGACTTTGGTTAAATCATTTTTCTCATCTATAAAACAGACTTTATGGGGCCAGCCTGGTGGCGCAGTGGTTAAGTGCACACGTTCCGCTTTGGCGGTTTGGGGTTCGCCAGTTCAGATCCCGGGTGCGGACCTGGCATGGCTTGGCACGCCATGCTGTGGTGGGCGTCCCACATATAAAGTAGAGGAAGATGGGCACTGATGTTAGCTCAGGGCCAGTCTAATATAATCAAGTAGTATCTGGAATGCCATCAGATTACAGAGAGCTATGCTGTGCAAAATTTTAATCAGTTGGCAAATCATCAAAATTCATTTGAAAACACTGGAAAATTCTGCTTTTAAGCAGTTGTTAAAATATAAATAGTTGGAATGCTAAAGGAAAGATAGCAATATTTATTCTGGAACTGCAATCTAAAAATTGAAGTTTGCAAATACCGTGCTCATCAGTTGTTTGGTAAAGTACTGACAAAAATAAATCTTATGAAAACTAGATTACTTGTTTTTGAGAAAATAGAATATGCTAATATCTCTCCAACTCTCTTCCTCTCTCTCTTTTCTTTGTTTCTCTGTTTCAGCAGTTAAATGACTTACATTTATGATTTCCAGAAAAGGATTTGTTGGCTCACTCTTTTTTTTTTTTAACATTTCATTGCCTGTATTAGTTTAAAATGCCTTCTAGAATGGTGCTGAGATAACTGGATGTCCACATGCAAAAAATGAAGTTGGACTCCTACCTCATACTGTATACAAAAATTAACTCAAAATGATCAAAACACCTAAATGTAACAGCTAAAGTAAAACTCTTACAAGAAACCAAAGGGATAAATCTTGGTGACCTTGGATTAATTTCTTAGATATGACAACAAAAGCCCAAGCAACAGTAGAAAAAAATAGATAAATTGGACTTCATCAAAATTAAAAATGCTTGTGCTTCAAAAGACACTATTAAGAAAATGAAAGACAACCAGCAAGATATGAAAAAATATTTGCAAATCTTGTACCTGATAAGGGACTTTTATCTAGAATATATAAAAACTCTTAAAAAGAACAATAAAAAGACAACCCAATTTAAAAATGGGCCAAGGATCTGAATAGACATTTCTCCAAAGAAGATATACAAATGATGAATAAGCACGTGAAAAGATGCTTGTCATCATTAGACATCAGGGAAATACAAATCAAAACCACAGTGAGATACCACTTAACACCCACTAGGTTGGCTAGAATCAAAAAGACATTCACAAGTGTTGACTAGGATGTGAAGATATGGTAACCCTTATACTCTGCCAGTGGGATTGTCAAATGGGACAGCTGCTTTGGAAAACAGTCGAGCATTTCCCCAAATGGTTAAACATAGCATTATTTTATGACCCAGCAATTCCAGTGCTGGATATACACCCAAGAGAAATGAAAATGCGTGTCTACACAAAAACTTATACACTAATGTTACAGCAACATAATTCATATTAGCTGAAAAGTTGAACCAACCCAAATGTCTGTCTATCAGCTGACAAATGGATAAATGAAATGTGGTGTATCCATACAGTAGAATGTTATCTGGCCATAAAGAGGAATGATATACTGATCATGTTACAACATAAATGAACCTTGAAAACATTGTGCTAAGTGAAACAAGCAGTCACGAAGACCACATATTGTATGATTCTATTTGTATTAAATGTTCAGAATAGGTAAATCTATAGATAGAGAAAGTAGATTAGTGGTTGTGTGAGGCTTCAGAGAATAAGGGATATGGGAGCAGTAGCTAAACGATATGGGGTTTCTTTTGGAGGTGGTTAAAATGTTCTAAAATTGACGGTGGTGATAGTTGCATATGTCTGTGAATGAATATAATATCAACCATTGAATTATACATTTTAAATGGTTGAATTTTATGGTATGTGAACTTTATCTCAATAAAGTTGTTATAAAAAAAGAAATTTTTAGAAAAATAAGTAGACTTTTGCAATACTGTTTACCAAATGGTATACCTCCAAGCCAGAAACTCAAATTACTTTATATGAAGATCTATATGATACCCAAAACCCTGAAATATACTTTAAAATGATTAAAATGGTGAATTTTATGTAATATGAGTTCTCAATTTTTTTAATCTATATGCTTAAAAAATCATAAATTCAGCAGTGAGAGCTCAGTGAAACAAGTCAGAGCTGAGATCCTTTTTGATACCAACTCCCCCAGCAGAGAATCCAGAGAGTGATCCAAATTGCATACCAGAAGAGCTCAGTGAGCACACTTATTTGTCCAAGAGTCCCAGAGAAGGCCGTCAAGTGAGGGTCCTCAAAGTTATCTCATTGGAACCTTCAAATGTTGAAGGAGGAGACCACCACTCTAATATGTGGAACAATGAAGTTCAATTTACTACTTTCTAAACAAAAGAGAATGGTACTTACAAAATACAACCTCTCTGAACAAAGCAGAACTAATATATAGGATTTTGAGAAGTGTGGATTTCTGGGATTGGCAGATTTTCAAAACTGGGAATATTTTAAAGATTGGCTCGCTTTTAGCTGTGGTGTACAGAGATTGGTGGACTGTCAGAAGCAGGAGTGGAAGCGGGACTACTGATGACTGCTGGAGTGAGGCTGTGGTTGATTGGCTGCCTTGCAGAAACATGGGCTGTCACTGATTGGCTGCCTTGCAGAAGCATGGCTGTCACTGATTAGCTACCTTGCAGAAGCATGGGGCTGTCACTGATTGGCTGCCTTGTAGAGGCGTGGCTATTGGAGCAAAGCAGCTACTGTTTGATTGGGACCCGGTTAAACTGGTTCTGTGGTTACTTGCTGATGGCTTGGAACAAGAGCCAAACAACAGGCGGTCTTTCCCTTTTCTTGAACTTGGAGAATAGGAGCTTTTTATTCTTAACCTCTACTATTTCTGACAGCTATATCATAATTTAATTTAAAATCTTTACTCACTGGGCAGTGAGGAGTTACGGTAGTTTTTAACCAGGAGAGTGAGGAGATCATTTGCAGACTTGTAAAAGATGGATTATAGAGGAGAAGAAAAAGTCCAGGAGGTGGTTACAAGGCTATTGAAAATACTAGATTTTAGGATGTTCTGAGGCATAGCTTTATTAAGAGGAAAAGAAGGCAGACTTTATGGCGCATTAATATCTTCCTCTTCCTAAATTATATTTGTCAAGCTTGTCAAGATGTAAGTGTGCCGTTTGCCTTCGTCAGCAGGCCCTCATTCCTGTTCCTTTGTTCCTTCCCCTCCCCACTTTCTCTCTCTCCAAGTGAAAAGTTAACATCTGTGCCAAAGAAGAATTGCTAGTGAATGTCAAGATTGTTCTAATTAATAAATGAGGAGGGCCAGCCCGTGGCCGAGTGGTTAAGTTCATGCACTCTGCTTCGGCAGCCCAGGGTTTCACGGGTTCCGATCCTGGGCGCAGATCTGGCACCACTCATCAAGCCATGCTGAGGCAGCATCCCACATAGCACAACTAAATGGACCCACAACTAAAAACATATACATCTATGTACTGGGGGGCTTTGGGGAGAAGAAGGAAAAGAGAAATCCTTTAAAAAAATTAATTAATTTTTAAAATGAGGAATAATTTAAACAATCAATTTGAGAAAAAAAATGCCTTGATTTCTGACCATTTTCTTGGTTTTCTTAGATAATTAAGTTGAAAGCTGAAGCCCGGCTGGACCTGCTAAAGCAGATTGGTGTTTCTGTGGACACGTGGCTAAAGAGTGCAATGAACCAAGTAATGGAAGAACTGGAAAATGAGCGGTGGGCCCGCCTTCCTGCAGTGACCAATAATGGCACTTTACACTCGGTAAGGTGTCTCTTCTTGGATATGATGGGCTGACTTTTACTGAAGGGTGCTATTCTCTTACTATGTAGGCAAACTTGATAGACAAAATTTAAAAGCAAAAATCATGGATCTTGCTACTGGATTGGGTTTTTCTTTCTTTAGCCTATCACTAATTGAGTCAAACTTAGTACAGAAAAAAAATAGTGCTTTTTTTTTTTTATGTGCAGTGAAGAATGTATTACCACTAGTTGGCTTATCAGTGCTGATTTGCCAAACTCATTATCCCTATTCATGAAGTAGATATGCGTCTTGTCTGGAAGTAGCAGAATAAAAATTATAATTTAATATTTCTGAAGTTCTCAGAGGTCTTCTCTAGTGTAAATGAAAATTAACATCCAGAGAGTTGTAAACGATCTTAAAGAAGGGAAAGGAACACTCTTACTCTGTGACTTAGTCTGTTCAGTTCACAAGGGCTTTCACACTCTGCTCACAGTATCTTTCCTCAGGGAGACAGTGCAGGTATGGTCTTACAAACAAAGCCAGAACTCAAGCTTAAGTTTTCTTACTTCAAGTCCAGGGCTCTTTCCACTCTGATGTCATCCAGTTCAACCTTGATTTTTCATGTTGGAGATCTGAGTACCAGAAAAGCTCGGTGATTTGCCTGATATTACATAGATGGATCTGTGATGCCTAGCTGGTCAGACTAGAGTAATTCCTGCTGCTACCTCCCCACCCATTACTCTCTCTCATCCTTTTTCCTATGGCATTTATTAGAATCTATACTTTTCTTCTTTGGGTTTTTTTATTGTCTATCTTCCTCTCTGGAATCTCATTTCCATGTCTGCCTGGTTCACTGCTCTACACAGCAAAGTGCCTGGTGCATAATAGGTACTTAATAAATACCTGTCGAAGTAATGGATGGATGGATGGATGGATAGATAGAATAGTGGCAAACTAAAAGCTAAAACCCTATAATCTCCCAACTTCCCACTATATCCATAGTACCTCTTCAGTTCTTGTGCCCTGCAGATAAAAGGCATCCTTGCTAGAGAAATGGACCAAAATTTAAGCACATTCCTGGAAATTTTGTCAGTTTTTTCAGCTAGCATTATGATTTCCTAATGGGAATACACTTGCACATTTAGAAAGGATTATGTATGGGTTGCACTTTAAGGAAAAACAATCTGGGGGCCAGCCTGGTGGTGCAGCAGTTAAGTTTGCACGTTCCACTTCGGCAGCCGGGGGTTCACTGGTTCGGATCCCGGGTGTGGACATGGCAGCACTTGGCAAGCCATGCTGTGGCAGGCATCCCACATATAAAGTGGAGGAAGATGGGCACAGATGTTAGCTCAAGGCCAGTCTTCCTCAGCAAAAAGAAGAGGATTGGCAGCAGATGTTAGCTCAAGGCTAATCTTCCTCAAAAAAAGAAAACAGTCTATTGAAGGTTTGTTTTTATTTCACTGTTAATGGGTAATTCAACTGGAGAAAATAAGCACACATCACCCCCTTGACTTTGGGGATAGAAGAGACTTGCCCTGTCTTCAATACAAGAAAATTACTCTGTGTCATGGAATATCTCTTCCTATTGCATCTTTTAAAAATCACAATTCCCATCTTCTTCAGGTTATTCTGTTATACAGAATTTATGTTAACAGCAAATTCCAGGCACAAACTTGGCTTTTGGCTTCTTCAGCAGCTCTGATGACAACCAGTCAAACCCATGATTTTCCTTGGACTGGCACCTTTTCTAACTAAATCAGCTGGGCAGGCACTTATTGCCTGACTGTGTACCTACTTCCTGGGAAATCAGAGATGAACAAGACTTGGTCTCTCTCCTCAAAGAGCTTACCAGCTAGTAGAACAGACAACTTTATAGATCTTCGTGATACATGGCAGTGCATGACTGGACAGCTGTGTGGCAAACTCAGAATTGTTTGCTCCTGACGCATCGACGCACCTTGGGAAAAGTCACTTCTCTCTGGGTTTCAGGGAGAAAGTTAGGTTAAATAATTCTAAGATCTCCTCCAACTCCAAAATCTCATGATTTTGTGAAATGCTATCAAAAGAGCTCAATATCAGCTAGAAAAAATAGGAAAGAAGTTTGCTCCCCGAAGGAAATGTCATTTGAGATAGTCCTTGAAGAATTTTAATGGGAGATAAAGGGCTTCTGAGTATGAAGGAAGGAAGCAAGGAAGATGTGGCCAGTACCGTGTGTGGCAGTGAGACGTGCAGTCTGGTAGTAAGGGTTGAATAAACTGGGTATTTGTGAGAACTGTCCAAAGATGTCAGCTCAGCTGGAAACATGTCACATCCTCTGTTAAGGCAGCATTTGCAGTCCCGTCTCATTCTCTTCCCTCTTGTCAGTCTTACGGAGCCTGTGTTTTCCCACTTTCAGCTGAGGGATATATTTTGGGGAAGCTCTACTAACAATATAAATAAAGGAGACATGTAGGCACAAAAAGCTTAATGAAGTCCCAATATTTATTTAACCTGCTTTTAAATGGCAGCGCTGAAATAATCTAGGAGGAGTTGTATCTCTTCACAGTGACAGCTGGCTGGCTAGGAGCATGAAGCAGAAATACACATTCTGGGACCAAATTATTTCTTCCAGTATAGATGCCAACAAAAACGTTAGTCATCAAGTTTAGAATTCCCTTCCATCTAGAAATATGGTTAATACTACCGTTAGACTTTAACAATGTAAAGTGCCTTATAGAAGATAAATGTTTTTAAAATATTTAGTCTATTTACCTTATAAAATAAGAAAGGAGCTATACTTACTTGGTTGTTAATTCTTTGCCTTCTGTATTATGCTGTGGTACAGAATATAGGATTGGGAATAAAAACAATCACAGAAAATAGCAACATTTCTTGAAAAGGAGAGCAGTCTACTGATATATAGTTATCCAGTTGATGGTTAACCAGAGCCTACACACAGCTTTCTATGATTGGGTTCCTGCCTGTGACCCAGACAGCCTTTCTGTCACTCATCCCTCCCTTCTCTTATTTTTCTGCCATCTCTTACTCAAAAACCCACACCCAGTTTACAACCTAATTTTGAAATTATATTAATTTTAAAATTAAAAAGCTATGTAACTAGATTACAAAAAATTTAGAAAGTACAATAGAAATGACCAGTAGCTCCATCCTTATAACACCACTGTTAGCAACTTGATGTATTTCCTTGCACTTTCTATTATTCTTTTTTTAACATATTTATCGTTCATAGAGTTAATTTTGTATATTTTTCCATCTAACATTCCATATTGCTGGGTGTTCTTCATAATCATCCTTTTCGTGTGTATATAATATTCCATCAGGAAGTTGTGCCATAATTCACTTAACTATTCCCTTATAGGTTCAATATTTAGATTGCCTCCAGATATTCTAAATAATACTCTGAAAAACATATGTGTACATATCTGTTTTCCATACTTGGGAGTTTTTCTATAATACTGATTTTTAGAAGTGGAATTACCGGCTCAAAAAATCTATAGTCCTTTGTTTGAGATTGGTTTATTTCTGTTCTTTCTCTTCTTTTTTCCCTAAGATTTTCAAACTATAGCTGACAGTGTTTCCATGACTTCCTTGTCTTCAGCCACTTCCCCCAACTACTATACAAAGGCATCCTGCCATCTGCTTTGTTGTGCAACCTCCCTGAGAGCACGAGCATTTTGCAGAGTTGCATAGCGATAAATTCTGACTCCACTCATTATGAAGACTTTGCTGAATAATGTGTTTGAAAAGCTAGGAGAGTAAATATTTTTAACCTTCAGAATGGTAGTTTGGTTCCTGTCTGCCTCAGGAATGTCTAATAGTCCTTGTGGTTAAATGGGCTTTGGTTTTGAAACATGAAAATTTATTTGTTGGTTTAAGTTAATCCCAAAGAAAGGAAACAGTGGATTTTTATAATGAGATAAACGTGAACTGTAGAAAATAAAAGAACACAACTGCAAAAATCTTCAGTCACTTTCATATTTAGGGTATTTCCAAATGAGCAGTGGTCTTTTTACTGGACTAAACCCCATACTCAAAATGCCACACTTTTAATGAAACTGACATTTCAGATTCCCAGTCAGATGAGTTTAATTCAGTTCAGTAAGCATGGACTGAGCCTGCATTGCTCGTGAGACCCTCTCCCACGTGCTGGGAGATACCAAGCTGAGTATGTCTCTTGAGTTTGTGGCCACAGATTGAGAGAACCAGTCTCACTGATGGCCAAGACCAAAGCTGGGCATTGAAAATATGTAGAGATTTTCACTTCTAAGAGAAGTATCTCCAGCTGTGTGGTATCCTTTGACTTTCTGCATAGCCATAATAACAAGTGCCTGACACAGATCCTTATACATAGTACATTTTCAAAAATTTAATCTGAACCTCAGGATAAGCAGTTTACTCCAGTTCTACAAGTAAGCTTAAAATACTACTAAAAGGAAGGAGATCACATTGATAAAGCATCTATTATGTACCAGCTACTACGTCAGGCACAGTCATACATTTCAGTTAATGATCACAACGATCCTGAATGTATTTACAGACAAGGAGATGGACTTGGAAGAATTAACTCTCTCACCCAAGGTCACACAGCTAGTAAGTGGAGAGAGCTAGGATTTGAACCCACATGTGTAAGCCCTGCTCTTCAGCAAACTCTCTTACTCTGTGGATGACCCTTCATTCCTCTAACTTTTATCATGATTCATTTTAATCGCTGAGCATTCCTTTCTTCCTTCTTTTTTTCTTAGCATCTGTTGAATCCTCATTGAATGTCATATTTTCAGTGTAATTACAGTCATGCATCGCTTAACAACAGGGACATTTCTGAGAAATGCGTCATTAGGTGATTTCATCATTGTGCGAACATCATAGAGTGTACTTACACAAACCAAGATGATATAGCCTACCACACACCTAGGTTATATGGTATTAATCTTATGGGACCACTGTTGTATATGCAGTTGGTTATTGACTGAAACATCGTTAGATAGCACACGACTGTAATGGTCTTGTAGTATCTGTAAGTACTACGTGACCAGTGGTCATTAACATTCCCAAACTTTATTGATATTTTTTAACAGCTTTACTGAGGTATAATTGACATATGATAGACTGCACGTTTAGATCTGATTCATTGTGACATATGTATACGCCAGTGAAACTCACACCACAATTAAGATGAGAAACATATCCATCACCCCCAAAAATTTCCTCATGCTCCTTTGTAATCCCTCGTTCCTGCCCCTCAATCAACCACTGATCTGCTTTCTGTCGCTGTAAATTAGTTTTCGTTTCCTAGAATTTTGCATAAACAGAACCATACAATATGTACTCTTTTTGTCTCGTCTTTCACTCAGCATGATTATTTTGAGGATCATCCGTGTTGTTGCATGTGTCAATAGTTCATTTCTTTTAAATACTGAGTAGTAGTCCATTGAATGGCTGTACCAGTTTATCCATTCGCCTGATGATGGGCATTTGGGTTGTTTTGGACTATTACAAGTAAAACTCCTAGGAACATGCTTTTCGGCTGGTTCATATAGAGAGTATGTTTACCAGTATAAGAAACTGCCAAATTATTTCCCAAAGTGGTTGTACCATTTCACATTTCCATCAGTAGCACACTAGTATTCCAGTTGTTCCACAGCCTTGCCAGCACTATCTGTATGGTCAGTCTTTTTAGTTTTAGACATTCTAATACACGTGTAATGCTGTATCATTGTAGTTTTAATCTACGTTTCCCTAATAATGTTGAACATCTTTTCATTCTATTGATCTTGCACATCCTTTGTCAGACTAACTCTTTCAGTTTTTTTTGTAAATTCGGTTTTTTAATTTCGATTTCCAATTGTTCATTGCTGGTATATAGAAATAAATAGATTTTTGTACACTGATCTTGCATCCTGCGACCTTGCTAAACTCATTTATTAGTTGTACTAGTTTTTTTGTAGATTTTCTATATAGACATGTCACCTACATGTAGGACAGTTTAACTTCTTCCTTTCCAATTCAGATGCCTTTTGTTTCCTTCTCTGCTTCCTTTTGTCCTCTTACTATAACAACTAGACTCTCCAGTACCATGCTGAATAGAAGTGTGAGGGCTGGCTGGCAGATGCCCTTGCCTTGTTCCCAAACTTAGGCAGAAAGGTGCCTGTCTTTCACCATTAAGTATCACGGTAACAGTAGGGTTTTTGTAGGTGCCCTTGATCATACTGAGGAAGTTTTCTCTATTTCTCTTTAGATTGCTGATGGGAATGGATGTTGGATCTTGTCAAATCTTTTTCTTTTTTTTTAAAGGAAGTTGGGCCTTTTTTTTAAAGATTTTATTTTTCCTTTTTTCTCCCCAAAGCCCCCTGGTACATAGTTGTGTATTTTTAGTTGTGGGTCCTTCCAGTTGTGGCATATGTGATGCCGCCTCAGCATGGCCTGATGAGCGGTGCCATGTCCGCGCCCAGGATCTGAACCAGCAGAACCCTGGGCCACCGAACTGGAGCGTGCGAACTTAACCACTCTGCCACGGGGCTGGCCCCTATTTTTCTTTTTAAGTCTGTTAATATGGAGAATTGCACTGGTGATTTTTCAAATGTTAAACTAACTTCATATTCCTGAAAAACTCCACCTGGATCATGATATATCATCCTTTTTATATATTGGTTGGAATTGATTTGTTAAAATGTTGATAGGCATTTTTGTATCTCTGTTCATGGCAGACACTAATCTACAATTTTCTTGTAATATTTTTGTCTGGATTTGGTATATTGCTTCTCTCAGAATAATTTGACAAGTATCTCCTCCCTTTCTACACAGTTTTCTGGAAGCTTGTGTAGAATTGTGTAGACTTTTTTCTTCCTTAAATGTTTGGTAGAATCTGCCAGAGCAGGCGCTGGCCCAGTGGTGCAGCGGTTAAGTTTACACGTTCCACTTTGGCAGCCCAGGGTTCACCGGTTCGGATCCTGGGTGCGCACCTATACACTGCTTGTCAAGCCGTGCTATGGTAGGCGTCCCACATATAAAGTAGAGGAAGATGGGCACAGATGTTAGCTCAGGGCCAGTCTTCCTCAGCAAAAAGCGGAGGATTGGCAGCAGATGTTAGCTCAGGGCTAATCTTCCTCAAAAAAAAAAAATTTTACCAGAGCAGTTATCTGAGCCTGGAGTTTTCTTTGTGGGAGTTTTGAAACAACAAACTCAATTTCTTTAGTGTTTATAGGGTTATTCAAGTTATTCTTCATGAGTTGACTTTGATCATTTGTGTCTCCTAACGAATTTGTCTATTCCATCTAAGCTGCCAGCTTTATTGACATGAAGTTGTTCATAATATGCCTTTATTATCCTTTGAGTACCTCGCAAATCTGTAGTGACATCACCTCTCTCATTCCTGATATTGGTTATATCTCCTTTCTTTTTTCCTGATCATTCTATTAGAGGCTTATCAATTTGATGGATCATCACAAAGAACAAGCTTCTGATTTCATTGATTTTTTTTCCCCTGTTGTTTTTGTATTTTATCGACTACTGCTCTGGTTTTTATTATTTCCTTCCTTCTGATTAATTTGGATTTAATTTTCTCTTTTTTAATTTCTTAAGGTAGAAGCCGAAGTCGTTGGTTTAAGACTTTCCTTCTTTTCCAATATAAGCATTTGGTACTAAATATTTCTCTCTAAATATTGCATTAGCTCCATTGCACAAATTCTGATACATTGTGTTACCATTTTTATTCAGTTCAAAATATTTTCTAATTTGCCTTTTAATTTTTTCTTTGATTCCTGTGTTGTTTAGAAGTGTTATTGAGTTTCCAACTATTTGGGGATTTTACAGGTATATTTCTATTTTTGACTTCTAATTTATTTCCAGTGTGGTCAAATAACATACTTGAATTCTTTTAAATTTACTGAGACTTGCTTTATTTTGTGGTAAGTGTTCCTTATGTACTGTTGTCAGGTGTTATATTCTAACAACGTCAATTAAGTCAAGTTGGTTCATAGCGGCTGTTCATTTCTTCTATATCCTTACTGATTTCTGAGTTCTTACCTGATGCCCTCTACCTTATGAGGTTTTCACTCTGTCAAGAGGAAACAGGAAGTCTTCCCAGACCTGTGTGAGTGCTGAGGATCATTCCCTCTCATCCTTTGAGTGGTTCTGTCCCTAGCTTCAGGTAGTTCTTCACATACATGTGCTGATCAGTACTCAGCAGGAGACTTGGGGGACCCTCTGCAGATTTCCAGAGTTCTCTCTATGTATCTCTTTCTGCTGCAATACCCTGCCCTTTGAACTCTAGCCACTTTGGCCTTCCTAAATTCCCAGATCCATATCCTCAATTCAGGGAGACCACCGTCCTCTGCCTGGGTTCTCTTCCCCTGGAAACTTGTCTCAGGGGAAACTGTCTCAGCCTGGAAACTTTCTTCCAACACGAAGTTGGAGAAATTGCTTGTTTCCCATCAGTGAAGGATCACTGTCTTTCATTGCATCATGTCCAGTGTCTTAAAAACTCTTCTTTCGGGGCCGGCCCATGGCCAAGTGGTTAAGTTTGTGCACTCCGCTTTGGTGGCCCAGGGTTTCGCTGATTTGGATCCTGGGCGTGGACATGGCACCACTCGTCAGGCCATGCTGAGGCGGCGTCCTACATGCCACAACTAGAAGGACCCACAACTAAAATATACAACTATGTACTGAGGGGTTTTGGGGAGAAAAAGAAGGGGAAAAATCTGTTCTTTCATCTATTTTGAGCAGTTTGTTAGTTATTTCTGGAAGGAACTTGTGTCTGGTCCCTGATACTCCATACTTCCTGGAAGCAGAAATCCACTTTGCTGATATTTTCAACTTCATCTTTTATAACTACTTGGGTTGTATTTGAAATGATGTTCACTCTCATCAGATCTCTGTCTAGATGGAATTCAGAGGTTCTGCTAGTCAGTTATAAGGAGCTGCCTTCCTCTGTTTTGGATATCACCAGATTCTTTATCTAGATTCTCTTTTCCTCATAAAAACAACAAAAGTAATGATTTATTAATGTATCAAGCATGTGTTAGGCGTTTAAATATATTACCTCATTTAATCCTTATGATAACCCTGTGAAGAGGTGATTATAAAGATGAGGTTGTTGAATTTGAGAATTTAAAAATTTGCCCACCGTCACACAACAAGTCATGGCATAGTCAGCGTTCAGACCCAAGTCGATCAGACCCAAGGACCCACTGCATTCCAGTTCATGACAGCACCATAAAGTCGGTGAAGCCCTTCGAGGTTGTTTTGCTGAGTACAAGAAGACAGCTACTAAAACCAACTCAAAAATATTCTTCTTATCTGCCCTGGCAGTAAGAGTAAGCATTTTATAACATCTAAAAAAGGAAAAATATTAGTACAGCTAGAAAGAATAGTTTTGATTGAAGTTCTGTCAAGTGACAGGAAGTAAAAGGGATCAGAGAGCAGTTGTTGAGAAACAGAGGAAGAATGTGATTTTAGAAATGCTGGGTCAAGAAAACATTGTAACAATTAAGTTACAGGGGGTGAAAGAGGAAAAAGGAAGAAATTATTCTGAGATGACATATTTGGAAAGCTGCTAGAAGACTGCAAAAGCATATGGCAGTGACCCCTATTGCTGTGACAGCAACCTTTCATTCCTTTCCTTGAGAATCAAAAAATGAACTCAAAATAAAGGAGAAAGAAAGGAATGTTTAGTATCAACCAGCGTTGCCAAGATGAAACGTTTTGGATTGATTCCTAGTGGCAAAGTACAGTATATGTTAACATTCCTTATATATTTTTGGAAACATGTTCTACCCATATTGGCTTTAATTTTAGTTTTTATGGATGTATGGGTGTTTTGTTTTCTTGTAATGCTAACAGTTTTTTTAAGTGTCATAACCTTTACTAGAATATAAAAGCAATGTCTTCCAAGTAAACAGTCATGCGTCACTTAACAGGGCTGTTTTCTGAGAAAGGCATCCTTAGGTGATTTCGTCATTGTGTAAACATCATAGAGTGTACTTAGAAAACCTAGATGGCATAGCCTACTATACATCTAGGCTATATGGCACTAATCTTAAGGGACCACTGCCATATATGTGGTCTGTCGTTGACCAAAATGTCGTTAAGCAGCACATGACTGTATACGAATATGTTTAAAGTAAGTTTTATGGCAATTTCTAGTATGTGATCCTTTTATATGACACAATGCCCTGTTGGAAAACAATAGAATCATAAGCCTGAGATGATTTGAAAGGTCAAGATTTGAGTCTATTTTGTCATTGACCTGACTGACATGGATGAATTATTTGTAAGATGAGACACATTACCCCACTCAGCTGTGGAGAATGTTTAATAATAATTATAAATGAGAATATTACAGGGGCTTTGAAATGGAAGCAATAAATTTGACAGGAAATATTTGCTATTTGTTCTTTTGAAACACCCCCCCACACACACACAGTTCTCTAGATTTTATTTAGGGAAATAGCAGTTAAAAGAAGAGTCGATTTTAAAACGTTAGTGATAATTACTCAAGGGAAATCATTTTAATTCATTAAAAAGTAGAACTTAGGGGCCAGCCCTGTGGCCGAGTGGTTAAGTTCATGCACTCCACTTGGGCAGCCCAGGGTTTCACTGGTTCGGATCCTGGGCGTGGACATGGCATCTCTTGTCAGGCCACACTGAGGCCGCGTCCCACATGCCAAAACTAGAAGGACCCACAACTAAAATTTACAACTATGTACTGGGGGGATTTGGGGAGAAAAAAGCAGGGGGAAAAAAAGGTAGAACTTAATACTATAGGCAGCCTCTACTATTTGACTCACTGAATCCCGGGAAATCTCTGACCTTCTCCAGTCGCCTCTTCCATATCCACAGGCCCCTGTGCACTTAGCATTTAATTGTGGTAGTTTCCACTCTGGACATGACCTTCTACAAAGCAGGCACAGTGTCCTGCGTTTTGTATCTAAGAGCCTAGCAAAGTGTTCAACATACGGTAGGTATTTGGTATTTAAATTAATCGTGCTACTGTGAGGCCCAATTCTGACTGTCTGTTCCTTGTATCCTTAATGTGTAAACATTGGTGCCTTTGTATGTTTGAACATAGAAAGAAGTAGCCAAATAAGTGCTCTTATATAGCTAGAAACAGAAATCTCTGAGCCTATTTTGTTTCTTCTTTATTGGATTTTTAGTTTAAAAAGTAAAACCTAGCTTATTTTAATAGTTCAGGTAGTACAGAGGTATGTAAAAAGCAAGTCAGTGATCTCCTCTGTTCTCCAGGCTTTATCTTTCTTTTTCTGCCTCCTCCTGTCAGATATTTATGCTCGTATAAATACTCAACACCATTTTAATTAATATATGCCTTTTAACTATGGAGAGTAATATACATTGAAATTGGGTTAAAAAATTATTTTCCTTGGGGCTGGCCCCGTGGCCGAGTGGTTAAGTTCGCGCGCTCCGCTGCAGGCGGCCCAGTGTTTCGTTAGTTCGAATCCTGGGCGCGGACATGGCACTGCTCATCAGACCACGCTGAGGCAGCGTCCCACATGCCACAACTAGAAGAACCCACAACGAAGAATACACAACTATGTACCGGGGGGCTTTGGGGAGAAAAAGGAAAAAATAAAATCTTTTTTAAAAAAAAAAAAATTATTTTCCTTGTCCTACATTTCAAAAAGGACTGTACTCTTCTTTGTGACAAAATATATGTAACATAAAATCTACCATTTAAACCATTTTTAACTATACAGTTCAGTGGCATTAAGTCCATTCACATTGTTGTGCAACCATCACCACCATCCATCTCCAGAACTCCTTCCATCTTGCAAAAGTAAAACTCTGTACCCATTGAACAATCGCTCCCCAATCCTTAACCCCTAATCCCTGACAACCAACATTGCACTGTCTCCATGAACGTGACTGCTTAGGGACCTCATAAAAGTTGAATCACACGGTATTTATCTTTTTGTGACTGGATTATTTCACTTAACATTAATGTCCTCAAGGTTCACCCAGATTGTAGCATGTGTCGGAATCTATTTCCTTTTTAAGGCTGAATAATACTCTATTGTATGTGTATACCACATTTTGTTCATCCATTCCTCTGTCAGCAGACACTCAGGTTGTTCCTACCATTTGGCTGTTGTGAATAAGGCTGCTATGAACACTGGTGTACTAATATCTGTTCCTGCCCCATCTTTCAGTTCTTCTGGGTATATACCTGGAATTGGAATCACTGGATCATATGGAATTCTATGTTAAATTTTTTGAGGAACCGCCGTACCGGTTTCCACAGTGACTGCACCATTTTACGTTCCTACCACCAGCACACGAGTGTTCCATCTTCTCCACATCCTCACCAACACTCGTTATTTCCTGGTTTTTTGATAATAGCCATTCTAATGAGTATCTCGTTGTGGTTTTGATTTGCATTTCCCTACTGATGGTGATGTTGAACATCATTTCATATGCTTATTGGCCATTTGTATATCTTCTCTGGAGAAATATTTTGCCTATTTTTGAATTGGGTTTTTTGTTATTGTTGCATTTTAGGCATTCTTTATATATTCTGAATATTAATCCCTTATCAGATACATGATTTGCAAATATTTTATCCCATTCTGTGGATTGTCTTTTCACTCTGTTGTCCTTTGATGCACAAAAGTTTTTAATTTGATGAAGTCCAGTTTATCTATTCTTTTATTGCCTATACTTTTGGTGTCATACCCGAGAAATCATTGCCAAATCCAATGTCATAAACTTTTCCCTGATGTTTTCTTCTAAGAGTTTTATAATTTTAGCTCTTATGTTTAGGTCTTCAATCCATTTGAGCTAATTTTTATAAGATAAAGGCCTAACTTCACGCTTTTATATGTAGATATCCAGTTTTCCCAGTACCATTTATTGAAAAGACTGTCCTTTCCCTGTTGAATGGTCTTGGGGCCTTTATCGAAAATCATTTAACCATATAACGAGAGTTTGTTTGTGGACTTTCTGTTCCCTAACTCATTTTTATTAGGTGTTATTTATCTGTAGTACAGACACATCATAGTTTGTTCAAACTTCCTCAGTTGATGGACGTACAGGTTGTGTCCAGGCTTTTGCCACTACCAGCAATGTTACAGTAAACATCCTAGAATTATAGTCTTACGTCCTGGTGCTTTTATTTCTCCATTCTGGATTCACAGAAGTGTAATTGCTAGATCAAGTGGTATGTTTAGTTTTTAATTTCAGTAGGCGGTTTTTTTTTTATAAAGGATGTATCAATTTACGTTTCTCCCTGCCGTAGATGAGAGCCTGTTTCTCCACATCCTTGGTAGCATTTAGAAATCTGTTTAATGTTTCCCAATATGATCAGTTTAAAATGGTAAGAGGTGTTTATTATTCAGTATTTAACAGTGAAAAGTGAAAGGATAGTAATATTTCTTATATATTAGAAAAACATTTTACTCTTGGTTTTAAAAAGAAAAATATCTCTGTCCTTTCATGACATGAAAAATGCAAGTGCAGTTGAATAAGTAAATTAACATTTTGAAACAATCAGATTTTAAGTGTGTTTTTCTGCTTTCAACCATGTTCTTAGTAAGCAAGCTAGTCAAAGGCTTCTAATTTTTCCTAGCTGAATGCAGACACCGAAAGAGAAGAAGGAGAAGAGTTTGAAGACAACATGGATGTTTTTGATGACAGCAGTTCCAGCCCTTCTGGCACCTTAAGAAATTATCCACTCACCTGCAAAGTTGTTTATTCCTACAAGGTTTGTATTTCTCTAACATATTGCTCATATTAAATTGTGAAACTCTGAAGATACACGTAACTGTATCAACTCAGCCTCTCAGACTGGGCTTAACATAAAATCGATGTCTAGTTAGTATTAGAGGCAACGTAACATAATGATGAAGGGTCTAGGCTCTAGCGTCAGAATCAGACTGTCTGGGTTAAAATCCTGTCTCTGCCACTTAGGAGCTATCTGACCACACTGCTCCCTTAGTCTCTGTGAGCCTCAGTTTTCTTACTTATGGGGATAATATTATTGAGCTAGTTTGAAGATTAAATGAGATAACACTTCTATAGCAAAGCACTTACAGTGCCTGGCATCCTGTACATTTTCAGTAAATAGAACTTTTACCCTTATCAGTTGCCTGCTTGCCTTAAGATCCTCCATTAGGATGACCTTTAAAACTGATATTGCAAGAAAATTGTTTTACAGAGCAGTTTTTTTAAACTTTACCTTTCCTAATATTAATATAACCACCTCTTATTTCCATGTTAAGCAGGGACCTGGATAAATAGATGGCAGCATTCCCAAACCTGATTTGGTATAATAGTTCTTAATCTCTCTCGCCCTTACCCTGCTTTCACAATAACTTTTTACTCATGTGAAGTAAACTGAGTTTTAATTCCCTGGTTCCTCTCTTTGTCTCAGTCCACTCAGCCAGTCCATCAGCCAGTCCTATTGAGTCCACCTCCAAACATATTCTGAATCCACTCGCTTTTCACCAGCTTGGTCTAGGCCATTGCTTTGACTACTGTAAAGGAAAAGGCTATAATTGGTATCCCTTCTTCATACTTGCCTTCCAACAGTCCATTTTCCACTCTGCAGCCAGAATTATCTTTAACACGTAAAGGAGATAATTTTATTGCCCTGCCTAAAACCCTTCATAAGCTTTCCATCGCACAGGGAAAAACATTTGCTAGAGTCTATAATGTGCAGATTGATCTGGCCCCTGCCAGTCTCCCTAGCTTCATGTCAGACCATTCCGCCACCCACTGTCTACACAGTAGCCCATCTGGCTGCCTTTCAGTCTCAGAAGCACCAGGCTTTTTCCTGACTTGACAGCTTTGCACTTCCTGCTCCCTCCACCTAGAACTGTCTTTTCCTAAATCTTGGTTAGCTGCCCACTGCTCTTCATTGAGGCTCAACTCAAATAGCACCTCCTCAGGTCTCCCTGACTGACTCGTCAGTCACTACTCTGTCCCACTGCCCTTTTGCCCTCTTTGTTTTTTTTTTTTTTTTTTTTTTACTATATAGCACTTATCACCAGTCAAATTTAATCTTACTTGTTTTTGTATTTCTTTGTCTGACTCCACACTAAAGGTCCATGAAGGCAGAATCCTTGTCTGTGTGTCTTCAGCACCTAGGGCAGTACCTGGCACATAGAAGGTCCTCAGGAAATAATTGTGGGCTGAATAAATGAATGATATGAGGAAGCTATGAAGAGATGAATCCTCCTCTGGCTCCCATGCTGGTGGAGACCCAGTGCTTAAGGGACCACAACAGAGGAAGGGTCTGGAGAGACCTTCAGTCATACATGGGACAGCCTCACTCCCCCAGCACCATCCCTGGAGAGCCAAAAGTTGGCGGTATTTACTCCTCAATGTCAGTGATTCCCAGACTTTTTTCAGTTTAACATCTTTTCATTATATATTTAAATTAATAATACTTCCTGTTTTCTAAAAGGGGAAGAATTTTTTTTTTCACTGTAAACTCTTTTGATAGTCCTTTGAAAATTTGAAGTTACCTTTGAGATACTTGGAAAGATCTTAGAGAGTATTATAAAACTAGGGTTGAGAATGTTTCCCTATCTCACTTCTATGTATTCTATTTACTTTGAAGTTTCAGAATTAAGATTTAAGGTCCTTAGGGGCTGGACCCATGGCCTAGTGGCTAAGTTCGGTGCACTCCACTTCAGCACCTGAGGCTCAGTGCCCGGGCTCAGACCTCCACCACTTGTTGGCAGCCATGGTGTGGCAGTGACCCACAAACGGAATAGAGGAAGATTGGCACAGATGTTAGCTCAGGGAAAATCTTCCTCAAGTGAAAAGGAAGATTGGCAACAGGTATTAATTCAGGGCGAATACTCCTCAGCAAAAAAAAAAAAAAGTTAAAGTCCTTAAATGGAGAGGGTCCTACATGTCTGAGTGGCTATAAACAGCTCGCATTCATCCAGCACTCCCTTTATCGGCATTTTGCAAGCCTATCCCTATATAAACCAGCCTATAAAAATCTATTTAATGCATTAATCATTAAACAAACACTTATGGAGTGCCCAATATGTGGTAAGTTTTGAGGGTACGAGATTGACTGGGACGCAGTCCCTGCCTTCCAGGAATGGGTAGTCTAGGGGAATGAATATTAAACTGAAGAATGGAATATGTGTCAATGACTAACTAGAAAACAGAGTAGAGGTAAAACTGCTAATTCTTCCTGTGAGGGTTGGGAGAAGCTTTACAGATGAGGCACCACTTAAATTAGGTCAATAAGATCTTTCTAGAGACAGAAGGTAGGGAAGGGAAAGAGCCTTCTAAGCCAAGAGAGCAGCAGATCCAGAGACAGAGCGATGAGATAATGGAGTGTTCAGGAAATGTTGAAGTCAGTGGCGCATGAGCATCGAGTGTGGGGAACAGAGCAGCAGGAAGTAAAGGTGTTTGCTGTCAGACAGTAAAGAGCCGTGTAGACCAGACTGAGGTTTGGCTTTTGTCCTGGCTGGGAGCAGCCACCGATGTCCTAAAGTCAGATTAGGCTTTTAAGGTGACCCTGGTGGTGGTATAGCTAGTCTAGAGGATAGATTAGAATAGAGGGAGACTGACTAAGCCTGGTAGTGATTCCTCTAGTCCAGACCAGCAAAGAAGGCCCAGATTAATCTGGGAAGAAGAAAGAAAAGCTGTATTTTAGGATGCGATTCAAAAAGCCTTAAAACAGCTCATAACTTGACCCTTCTAGCATCTGTCCTAATGAAATGACCAACAATATAGAAAAACGTTTTGGAAACAGTGTTCTTTCATCATAGCACTACTTTATAATAGCTTAAACTTGGCAATCCAATAAGGGAATACTTAAATAAATTAACCATTCATGTAATGTAACCATAATATATAATATAACCATAGAATGTAATATTATCAAGATAATTGAAAATTACATCAGTGAAAGTTTTTTATGTAAGAAGAAATGCTATGTTATGTCAAAAAAAAACCTAATTGTATGTACCTTAAAATCTCAATTATGCATATTTTCCAGCTTTTCTACAATGAACATGTACTTTTATAATCAGAAAAAAGCATATTGTTTTAAAATAAAACAGGAAATTTGGAGAGATGGTGGTGGGAATCGAGGGCATGGCTGCCTGTGGAGTTCTGGCTGTCACTGGAGATTAGGACTTCAGGAGGCACTGTGAGACCTTGTGTGTATTTAATGACCATTTACTGACCACTTACTGTTGTTACTTGGGGTGAGAAGAATTACGTTCCCTGCCTTAAGTAAGTTATTCCAGTAGAAAGCCCACAAGGGCAAGCAACTAAGTAGTTGCCATGGTGGTCAGTGTTAGAGGGATGCACAAAGCCTTATAAGAACAGGAGGAGGATGAAGCAACCAGCTCACTGTGGGTGTCTGGGAAAACCTAGGATCTATGCTTCAAATCATGAGTAATATTGTTAGCTACAATTTATAAAGTACTGTGTGCCTGGTACCCTATATATATGTTTGTAATCCCTTTGATCACCCTATAAGGAAGATATTATCAACCGACCATTAACTCAACAAATATTATTTGAGCACCTTCCATGTAGTGTGCTGTGTTCTTTTCTAGGCTCGAGGATATAGCACTGAATAACACAGACAAAAATCTCTGCCCTCACAGAGCTTACATTCTTATAGGAATAAAAAGGAAAACTGAGGCTCGGAGAGGTCTTATGGTCACTTGCCTATAGAAACAGACTGAAGCTGGACTTGAACCCATAGTAATCTAAATCCATTCACCTGATGGAAAGAGGGAGCAGGCCCGCTGGAAAGAAGGAATAGCCTGGGCAAGGAAGAGCATGGTGTGTTTGAGAGAATTTGGCATAGTGTGCTGGGGCCAAAGCATCAAGAGACCATGGGGCCAAACTCTGTAGGATCTTGACTGCCATAACAAAGGACTTGACCTTGTCAAGTGGAAGAATTGGTCACGGCTTGGGGATGGTATGATCCAGCTAGTGTCTGCTTATATAACGATGTGGGACAACTTGTGGGGACCCCCATGACTTTTTTTACAAGGGCAGCAATATATTTAAATGTGTTCTTATCCCTCCTGCTTTGCTCTCATACACATTGAAGTCTGGTTGCGTTGATACTTTTTAAGTCTTGCCATGGAATTAGGAAAAACGTCTTTGTTATATAGGTGCCTTTTGCTGGTGTATTCAAGGCATAGTATAGTTTCAGATTAGCAAAGAAATTCCACTGGAAAAGTATCAAGAATCAATGCACTTTTTTTCCTCATATTTTGAGATCAGAGGTAATTTACTTAAAATTCTGGTCTTGGAGTATATCTGTGATTGATCAGCCATTTTCAGTACTATTTTTCCATCTCAAACAGCTATGGCAACGTGCAGAATCTGGGTTTGATGAAATGTTGTAATGCACACGAAATGGAAAATGAATCTTAGGAAAGTGACCCATTTTCTTGCCTTATTTTTGCTTGTGTAACTTGGCGATGTTTTACACTTTGAGACTGTGAGATTTGAAAAACTTACATGGTCTTAGATGATAGTTTTCACTGATCTTGGGACTTGGGGGATGGTTTTAAGACTGTTCACTAGAGAGCCTGAAGATGCCAGCAGGCCTCTCCCTGGTACACGTGACAGGCAGGTCTCTTCAGGAAACAAAGCCACGGGGTCTCTCTCTCCAATCCGTCTGTGGATTGAGACACAGCAAACTCTGAGAGTTTGCTCTAGGATTCCACAGTCTCAAGGGCAGTATGTGAGTCGCTGGTCCTAGTGGACTCCTGCTGTCAGAAATACTAAAACCATCACAGTTAGCGGCTTGTGCAGAAGCACCCAAGTGGATCAGCCCAGTGTCCAGTTAAGTTGGAGCATAATAAATCCAAACTTTGACCGATCTCAGTCATTTCCTTTCCTACAACTTTCTTCTCTTGGCCACTGTTTAACAATGATTCCAGATCAATTCTAGGCGCTGCTCAAGCTCTCATCCAATCCATCTACATAGTTCTTTGCATTTTCACAACATGTCCCTCCATGATGGCCCTCTGGGGCAGTTCTAATTCAGTGATTTCTCCTTCGCCTCTGCTTCCCAAATCATCATGGTTCTGTGCTTATTCATCCCACATTGACTCCCCCATCCTCCTAAGAATGGCAGGATTGTCATTTTGAAGAAATGGAGGCATCAAGAAGTTGAATAACTTACCTATAGATGCATAAGCTGGAGCTGGAACCCAGGCCCTGTACTTCCAGCAGAGTGCTGTGTTCACTGGACCTGATTACCTCTTGAGGATTCCGTTTCTCCAGTTTTCGTTGTGGCTTTATTTTGTTTAGTTTTTTAAAGTAAAACTTCACCTCATTTTGATAGTTTTACAACACTTAAATTTTTTATGTTCAGTACGTTTTTCAAAATCATTTCAATATTTTGATCCCCAGTTTTTGTTATGATCAGCGCACATCTGCTCTTTATCTAACCTTTTTAATTTTGTCCATGACCATCCTACATTGCAGGCTTCTCAACCAGATGAGTTGACCATTGAGGAGCATGAGGTGTTAGAAGTGATTGAAGATGGAGATATGGAAGACTGGGTAAAGGTATATTCCTTTGCTCATATCGCCCCCTCTTGTGACATTTTTAGGAGTTTGTTTTGGTTCTTGTTATGCCCTGTCTAGATTGTGTGTGCAAACCTGTTTTGTCACATGTCTTTTACTCAGGCTCGAAATAAAGTTGGCCAAGTGGGTTACGTGCCAGAAAAGTACCTCCAGTTTCCCACCTCGAACAGTCTGCTGAGCATGCTGCAGTCCTTGGCTGCCTTGGACAGTCGGTCACACACATCCAGCAATTCCACGGAGGCCGAACTCGTTTCAGGCAGCCTCAACGGAGATGCCAGTGGTAAAGACTGAAACAAGGCACTCTTTATTTGATCACAATTGGCCTAGATTGTATTACCCTGGAGTCAGCCTTCAGTAGGTTAAAAGGCACAAGTTTATTCCTATTCTGTAGCATTTTCCTTTGTTTAGTCACATCTGTTTTGTACTGTAGAAGCCTGAAGGTCATCTTCAGTGAGTAATGAAATTACAGCTTTCCTCTTATTCTGTATGATGTTCTTTTAGTTGTCACCTGAGCATAGGGGTGGTTGCAAAAGTACCCTGGCTGTTAATGTTCCTACTGTATTTCTCTCTCTTGCTACCTAGTCTGTTTCGTGAAAGCACTTTATGACTACGAGGGCCAGACAGATGATGAATTATCTTTTCCTGAGGGAGCAATCATCCGAATCTTGAACAAAGAAAACCAGGATGATGATGGCTTCTGGGAAGGGGAGTTCAATGGACTGATTGGAGTGTTCCCATCGGTGCTCGTGGAAGAACTTTCAGCCTCAGAAAATGGTGACACTCCATGGATGAAAGAGATTCAGGTACATGACGGGAGAGAGTCAAATTAAAAGATGTTTAAAGAAAGTGACTCCCAAGGAGTCTGTTGACCCACGCAAAAGTGGGCTGTCGTCTCAGCCTCCCCCTCACACTCCAATCCTCAGTTGCCAGGTTTCTGCAACACTGAATTTGGAAAAGCAGAGACCATCACTCAGGCTCTTGTGTAACGGCCATATTACACCTCAGTTCCCCCACATTCTGTTCTCTGAATTGTTTACCAAAATGCTACAGTGTATGTGACATACGAAAGAATGGTTTGGTGGAGAGAAAGAAAGAAACCGGAGAGGGAGTGTATTGTCTCTGTGGTTAGTTTATGTAGTAAAAATATTGGGTTGTTCTTTCTGTCCCTCACTGTCAGAGCCCCCGTGCCCAGCCCCCGTCCCGTCAGTCCATTTCAGAGAAGTCACAGGCCTGCGAGAGCCCCATGACACGCAGGTGGCCCCAGGCTTAGCTCCTCAGCCGTACTTTCCTTCACAGGAGACTCCTAATTCGGATCTGTCACAGCAGGCCTGGCAGGTCAGGACCATAAGGAATGGGTCTGCCCATCTTGGTTGTGTGGTACTGTGACCACGTAGCGAGTGTGACATTTACAAAACCTAGGGAAATCAGAAACTAAGCCAATGTTTTATCTTCAGAAAAAAATACAACTTGTCCCCTTTTTTTTCCTTCACTGAATTGTCTGATTTGGTATGTTTTCAGTGGAACTCTAGAGAATAGTTTGACTTGATAACTGTTTAAGATAAACTAAAATCAGAGTATAATGCAGAGATCCGTGAGAGGAAGAAGTTAAATGCAGCAGAAAATTGGAGTTTGGGGTGGATATTCTAGGCTCATTTGCTTCTAATGAGGCTGACAAAAAAGTTAATAGTCATAACTTAGCTCCAAAGAAAAGTGATTTGTCAGGAGTCGTCAGAGAAGCCGCCTAGTCTCCTTCCTGAGGCGAGCGCTGCCCCCTCTCTCCCCTGCAGATCTCTCCTTCCTCCAAGCCGCCGGGCTCCCTGCCGCCACTGCCGCTGTACGACCAGCCTCCCGGCAGCCCGTACCCCAGCCCAGATAAGAGGAGCTCCCAGTACTTCCCGCGCTCTCCTTCCGCCAACGGTGAGGCTTTCCTGGGCACGGGTCTGAATACATTTTCGTTCAGAAATCCACGTGTTCACCTGAAGGGCAGACAGATCTGCGTGAGCATTTTTATTGCTTGGCTACACAGATAAAATGAGCTTCTTTCATTCCCTCCCTTAGAAAACAGCTTCCATGCTGAATCGCCAGGATTCTCACAGGCACCAAGGCATACTCCGGAGACCTCATATGGCAAACTGCGACCTGTAAGTCTCCTATCTGGCAGGCTTATAGAATGCTTAGTTCTTCCAATCGAAAGTTAGAAATCAGTGTTTCCTGGAGCTGGCCCCATGGCACAGTGGTTGAGTTTGGCACACTCTGCTTCGGCAGCCTGGGTTCACAGGTTCATATCCCGGGCATGGACCTACACCACTCATAGGCCGTGCTGTGGTGGTGACCCACATATAAAGTGGAGGAAGATTGGCACAGATGTTAGCTCAGGGCTAATCTTCCTCAGCAAACAAAAAGAAGAAGAAGAAGAAAGCAATGTTTCCCCTGTGGCCACTGTGTTGTTACTAATTCTACCACATGAGGGTGAGGTGGATTTGGGAAGGTAAAAAGAGCTCTTGAAAAGGACGGCTATAAAAATGAACACGTCTTGGGAGGTCTAGTCTACCACTGGCTCTTTTCTCACTGAGCCATGTGAGATCACAAGATGAGCTATGAACGTGTATTTAAATTATAACAAGCTCTGTGAGCATCAGAGTGGTCTAATTGTGAAACAGAAGCACCGTTTTTTTAAGCAAGCATTTATTGAGAACCTATTTTCCAGGCCTGTATTTGCCTCTTTTGGTGACACAGATGAAATAATAAGATACACTTCATGCCTTTTTGAGGTTTGAGAGCTTCTCTTCTCAAAGAGAATGTACTCTTACAAATAATCACCTCTACCCTCGCCTCACTCGCTTTCTCGCTGTAAAGCAGCTCCTCCAAGGTCATGCCTTTGCATGCTAATCAGTGCATACTTTGCAACTTTATTTTCCTTGACCCCTTATCAGCATTTGATAGGTTCTTCAGACCACCCACTTCCTTTGGCCGCTTCATTCAGCAGATGTGTGTTGAGTGCCTTGTCAAGGACTTGGTTCTTTATCCTAAATGTGATAGGAAGATTGTAAGCACGACAGTGGTATGACCAGTTTTGCATTTTTAAAACACTGCTATGGCAGCCAAGTGGAGAATGATGGAAGGTGGGGGAATGGACTTGGGGAGCCACTCGGAGGCTGCAGCAGTGGTCCAGACACAGGGACGGGAGCGAGGACTGGAGGGTAAGAGCGGGAGTGGAGAGAAGTGAGCCAATTTGTCCTACCGCCCTTTCTGTTTTGCTTTCTGCTTTTCCGGCCCTTTCTTTCCATTGGCCTTTGCAGGCTTCTCTGCCCCGTCCCTCTCTGCTGCTGCTTCTCTCGGAGCCACCGAACTCACTCTCCCTGTGGAATCTCATCTACTTCCACGGCTTTGAGAACCGTTCATTTACTGGCAGCTCCCAGACATATAACTGCCAGTCTGGTCTCTTCCCTGAGCTCCAGACTTGAGGATGTCTCAGTCTGTGTCTACTAAACCCCCAAAGCTCAGCAGAAACGAGTTAATTATCCTCTCTCCAGACACGCTCCTTCTCCCACATTGCGTCTCGGTGAATGGAGCCCCCTTCCTACCAGTGCTCTGGCATCACTCTTGATACCTCCCTGGCCCTGGTCCCACAAATAGTTGTCACCAAATCCTGCCAGGTTTACCTCGGGGACAGCCATCAGCCTTTCCACTTCTCCACCCCGCCATGCCGGTGCCCTGTGCAGGCTGACATCAGCTCTGTCCAGAGGACTGCAGGAGGCTCCCAAATCGTCTTCTCACCTACACTCTTGCTCGCCTCCGCTCTGTCTCCAAACTGTTACCTGAGTCACCTTTTCACAAATCTGGTGCGCTGTTTAAAATCACCAAAGACTCCTCTTTGCTGACAGAAGAAAGCTCACATTTCTTAACATAGCTTAACGAAGCCCTTCCTGACTTCCCCCCGCCCACCTCTCTAGTCTCATCTCCTGCAACTCTTCTTCCAGGACGTGCTGACAGGCTTTCAGTTCTCCACACGTTGCTCTCTCTTGCTTCCAGCTCCAGGCCTTTGCTTTGGACGAGGCTTTCAGGGCGACAGTGACCCCTGCGGCTTTCAGCCTAGGCAAGAACCCGATTTGTGGGTTTCACATTTCATCCGGAACAGTAACTCCTGCTCAGTGTGGGAAATAGTGAAAATTAGGTTGAAAGCACACGCTCAGAGCATTTCTGAGGCCCCTGGGGAGTCATGTCCTTGGATAAATGACTGGTTGGAGTTTGGATGCTACAGAAACTGACTCAGGAAGCTGACTGACAATCCATGCACTTGTTCCCTGCTCAGGTCCGGGCAGCTCCCCCTCCGCCTACGCAGAACCACCGAAGGCCGGCGGAGAAGATCGAGGATGTGGAAATCACGCTGGTGTGATGGTGGGTTTGCCCGCCCATGACTGCTACAATCAAGGCCAGGCTGGGAGTTTGGCCACTCTTGTTTTTTAGGCACCTTTGCATGATGATGACTCTTGAACAGAGCAAAAACAAGGAGGATTATATGTGACTGGGTGGCCTGGTAGACTCCTCCCACAGTTTGAATATTTTGTGCCTTTTTTTGTTGTCATTTTCTATGTCATCTCTCCTATCATAGCACAAATCCTAGTGGGCCCTAGAAGCAGAGAGGGGACAGCCCTCGTGCCTGACAGTGGCCCGTTTTTATATAAGACTCAAGACCAGGCCTCGTTCACGGCACAGTCACAGAGACACTGATCACGTGCACTCGCACAGTGTATTACTGTGGCCACAAGGATGTGGCAAAGATTCTCATCTTTCTTCAAGTGGCTTTTGCTTGTCTGATTGAGCCTAATCAGATGGTGTCGGCTACCTGAGGACGCAGAAGGAGGGACTTCAGGAGAGGCTGGCTCCTCCCCACAGTCAGTCCCCAGACTGAGAAAGTGAAACTTGATTGGAAAAAAGTGGACTGCCCTGAGTTTAGCGCCAATTGCATTAATGCACATCTCTTCCACAACTAACAGGTTTAAAACAATAACAGTGTCCTTTGTATTAATATTTATGCCATTCATTTAGTATTAGTGGAGCTAATATGGAGGGGCTGGCCTAGTAGCCAAATCTTGTCCATCACATAAACTAGTAGAAAGGAGGCTGCAGCTAAAGCAGAATGGAGCTTCCAGGCCTGAAATGAGCCGACTTAATATTCTTTTTGTATTTGGGTATTTTTCATCTTAATTTTTGCAGCATATACTCTTCTGACCAGTATCCTTAGAATCTGAATGTCTAGATAAATTGGGGACACCTACTTGCCTTGTTGAGCTTCTCTACTGGGGAGGCCCTAGCATTATTTTATTCCCTAGCCAGTGCATTGGCCCAGACAGGCAAGTGGTGGCCAGTCCACACCAGTGGCTGCCCACTGCAGGAAATGCAGCTTCCCAGGTCCCACTGACCTGACATTCCCCCGGAAGGAAGAACTTATGGCTCATGGAGGAAACCAGCTTCCTGTGAAAAAGGACTATGGATTGTACATGCTGCACACGTGCAAATTGACAAGAAGACCAGTTCTCTGCATCACAGGGAGAGCTGGAAGGAGCTTTCCCTGCAGGCCAGCAAGCCCACAGGGCAGGTGTCCCAGCGTAGGCCTCTGTCACTTCTCCACCGCCTCTGGGAGAAGGGAGCGCATTACCTAGGGATGAAGGGATGTTTGCCAGTTGTTTAGTTTTTTTTAAGAAATCAAATTTTCAGAATTTAATCCAAAAGTTGTATTATGCTTTGCAAACTCCATCCCACCTAAGAATCTTTTAAAACTTGAAATGCTCGCCAAATGTCCCCATGGGATTTTTGACCAAAAGTAAGGTCATAGCTGAAGAAATTTTTAGTTTGTCATTTGATCACTTCAGTGACAGTACCCACTGATGAATCTTCTCCGTGATTTGGGGCTTTTTGTTTTTGTTTTTTGCGTTTCTTAACCTGTTGATCTTTTTGAGGTCTTTTTGTGTTTATCAAACTTATTCTTAAGTTTAATAAAGAAATTAAAAAGGTGGTTTTTTTAAGATTTTAAAGTTTGCCGACGTGTTAAAAATCTTCAAAGCACTTTAAAAATCTTCAAAGTGCTTAAATCAGGCAGTTCTTACCACCCAGTCTTGTATTCTCTCTTTAGCTAGCCAAATTGTCCTTGAATCTGGGTTTTCCACATTCTCAGAGGGTTATTTGAAATCTTTTGTTATATTTTAAAATATTTTCTGGAAGAGCTGCTAATTTTATTTTAAAAAAACAAGTTGTAAAAATATGCCTCCTTTTTAAAAAGAACCCCTCCCTCCAGGACATGAACCCAGCGTCCGAGTGCACAGGGCGGCTCAGAGGGAGCGCCTGGTGCAAACGTGCTTTCTTTACAGTGGCTGTACAAAGTTTGTATTTATTATGTATAAAATGTTGAATAATAAAACAATGGAATTAAGTTTCCTAAGTTTCCTTACAAAAAGATTGGGGTAGACAGACTTTTCTAAATACACAGTACTTCTTATAAAGACACTCCTAGGCCCTCCTTTAAACCACACAACAGATACAGAGAGGGGGAGGTCAATTAATCCATCTGTGGGACAAACAGTCCCTGATGCCACCCACCTGCCAGGGGTAATATCCTGGACGCTAGAGATAGGAATCAATAAGTTGCGGTCTTTGCTGTCAAGGTTCTTTCCCAGTGGGGAGAAAAAGAGGCACACACATGAGGACAGGGAACTCCCATTCTACAGCTGGAGGGGTGAGAGGAGGGTCACTGATGTCCCCTCAAGGATGTAACCAGTGGCTTCCAGGAAGTGGGCATCCTGGGCTCCTCCGCCCCCTCCTAAACCTCTTCCCTGAGGAGGAATGAAGCAAACAAAGGAGATTGTACTGGTCCCAGAGGGGCAGAGACGACTCTCGGTTAAAGGCTGAGTCCCTCTGGCTGCCAGCCAGCCACACCCAGGGCCAAGGCTCAGCCTGTTTGTGGAGGGAGCCCAAGCGCTCCTCTCTCCAGAGCTGGGCACGTGCAGTATGTATTCTTCCAGATGTTTTGTGTGCATAAACCTCATATGTGATTGACTTTGTATGTAAGTGAAATTATATCCTACATTTAGGTTTGCCTCATTCTTTTTAAAGGCTGCATTGTATTCCATTGTTTGGATATATCATAATTTAAACATTCCTAGAGTAATGGATGTTTAGATTGTATCCATCCACTTGCTATTAGAAAGTTGAAATTCGGGGCCAGCCTGGTGGTGCAGTGGTTAAGTTTGCACGTTCTGCTTCAACAGCCTGGGGTCCGCCAGTTCGGATCCCAGGTGCGGACATGGCACCACTTGGCAAGCCATGCTGTGGTAGGCGTCCCACATATAAAGTAGAGGAAGATGGGCACAGATGTTAGCTGTGTCAGGGCCAGTCTTCCTCAACAAAAAGAGGAGGATTGGCAGCAGATATTAACTCAGGGCTAATCTTCCTCAAAAAAAAGAAAAAAATTAATATCTTTGAAATTAATATCTTTGTACATAATTCTTTATAAATTTGTTCCAGTAAAAATACTTGGTAAATTCCTAAATGTGTCATTTGAGAGTCAGAAATGAATGTGTATTTAATTTTGTTAGACTTTGCCATATTGGCATCCAGAATGATTGTATCCATTGACACTCCCACCAACCGCACAGGAGATGACAACGTGGACTTTGGAGTCAGAAGATCCGAGTTCAGTCCTGGCGCCCACTTGACAGCTGTGGGAAGTGAGCTCCAGTGTCCTCACTGGAAACCTGAGAATAATGCTGTGGATCCAAGAAGGACATATAAAGTGTGCAGAACGGGGGGGTCACCACAAACACTCTCCGCCATCTCCTCTCCCCTCTTCAGCGTCCTCCCCTACAGAACTGGGGTCCTTGCTGCTCTTCCAGCTTCGCAGTAACACAGGGTGTCTTGAGGCCCAAGGGAAGGAGCGTGTGTGAAAGTGCTTTACCGTAAGTATGGGAGGCTGTCAGTGCACATTAACTATCATTTCTATCTTCCGCCTTCCCCGCTAATGAAGGCTGCTCACATCTGAGACTGCTCTTGGCCTCGGAGGCTTAGTCTCTGACCAGGGGACAGAGTTAAGCTAATTGCCCCGCCCCAGTGTCATGGCTAAATTTTGGCCTCCTTCGTCACAGGAACCAACTGTAATGAAATCAAGGCAGGTTCACAGCACGCCAGCTGATCCCTGTCCTCTGGGACCCACCGCCCCAGCCCACACCCACCAGCCAGACGAGACGCGAGTGGGAGGAGGTCACCTGGCCTTAGCCCTGCCACCACTTGATGCAACCTTTCCCCCAGGCTGCCGCATGCCCAGTTTTAAAAGGAACAGAATGAGATGGTTTCAAAGAGCTTATCCACGCTTATGTTCTAGATAAGTGCAGTTTCTAGATGCAGACAGAGAACATCACACGAAAAGGACATGATATTTGAGAACAGACTTACTAACACACAGACTTCTTGGGATGGCCAGAAATTGAAAGTGCAAGCTGCTGGACTCTCCCCTGAGACAGAGCAAACCCTCCACGAGGCTGTGATCACATCCCGGGCTGCACTACCCACTCGCTGCCCCAGGAGCCGGGCCGCGGCTTTTGGTTGTGGGGCCAATTACTGCCTAACCTTCTCTGAGTGGCCTCATGACAAAATCTGGCTGCTCTGAATCTTTGCATTTATTTTCTTCATTAGGAAGCTGTTTTTCATGACAAAAATACAACCAAGTTACAGAAATTTTAGTTTAGAAGGGGGAGAACTGTAATTTGCCCCAAAATCCTACTTGTAACTTGACACAACCAGTGTAGGTTTCCTCCTAGACTCCCCGTCTTTGCTGTTACTGCTTGATCCGCCAAGCGCCCTGCGAACTCCAAAGAGCGTCTTGTTCCTGGACCACTTCCCCCTGGTTCCACTGGCCAAGAAAACAAATGTAGTACTTCTGCCGGGTCTGTTCTTGAGAGCTCTGGTCTGGGAATATTTTCCTGAAATGTTACCCTGAAACAACAGAAATGAACCCACAAGTGGGTTCACACCCCTTCCACACTGTGTGCTGAACACCCAAGTGTCCTCGTCACCCACTTGCTCCTATGAGGGGCAGGGGAAGAGTCTGATTAAAAGTCCTATATTCAAGTCCCTGGGCCACCTCAATTAGCTGTGACCCTAGGCTTGTCCCTTCACTTTTCTGGGCCTTGGTTTCCTCATCTGTAAAGTGGGAATGAGAAAACAATACAAACTTCCTAAGATCCACGAGGATCAAATAAGATAATGTACAGAGAAGCTGAAAATACTTTTGACCAGGGGATGTGCATCCAGAGAGAAGACAGCCTGACCCCAGACGTGGTATGTCTGAACCTCACAGACAGATCCACACCCGGTGCCGCCAGGATTCCTCCAGCGAACATCTGAAGGGCCAGGACCACCTCTATTCAACCACCCTTTGTCCAGTCAGCAAACTTACTGCTCCAGGCACTGGAGACACAAGTGACTCAGATGCCCTCCCTGTCACTGAGGGGCTCACATCTGGTGGAGGGGACTGGGAACAGCAGCCTCGGGCCAAGGTGTGTCTCCCAGAACAGGGAGATGACCAAGGGGCAGCAGGAGCCCAGAACAAGGGCTTCTGTCGTTTCTCCCTCTCCGGTCTGAGGCTCACCAGGCCTGAGACTGGGCAGGGCGGGCAGAGGAGGCCGTACTCAACCTGCAGAACAGCCCGGGGAAGAGCTGTCACCCATGGTGAGGCCCAGAAGCGGGGCAGGAAGAGCCTCACAGATGGGGAAACTCCTTCCCCTGGAAGACACTGTGATCTGCCCAAGGTCTCTCAGCAAGACGACTGGGGGCAGAACCTAGAACTGGGCTTCCAGAAGACCAAGCCAGCCCCACTCCCCACTCAGCAGAACCTGAGTCCGGTTTTTAGAAAAGAGAGAATCAGGCCTGGGTTCTTATCCCTGCTCTGCTGTGTGACCCTGCACAAGGCCTGGCCCCTCTCTGGGCTTCACTCTGGGTGCACAGCAAGGATGAAGGCCATTCCAGCTTTGACGTTAGGGCACCAAACTGAGGCAGGCAGCCCCTGAGCACTGAAAACCTGAGCACTGAGTACTGAGTACTGAAAACCTGGAGAGAACTAAAAGCCTAGGGTCCTATCCTATCCCGGCCCCTCTGCTGCAGGGGACCACAGACCAGAGCTGCAGCCTTCCCAGCGGCCACCCCTCCGAGCCCTTCCCTGCTGGGCCTCTGCCAGCCCGTCTGCCTCCGTGTGGGCCTTCCTCACCCCTGCAAGGCCTTGACCCATCTCTGGCCTTCCACACTTGCTCCTCCAGGAAGCATTCCTCCAAGCAAGTTGAAGTGCGCGTGTGCGTGTGCTCCCAGAGGTAAGGCAGCTGCACCCGAGGTTGTGCTGTCAGATTTGCCCCATTAAGAGGGGAAGGCTGAGGGGAGGAGAGGGGCCGCTGTTCCAGGAGTCAAGTCAAACCATTTCCCGAGCACCTCATGTGTTCTCTAAGCAGTCCTCACTGCAGTCCTCTGAGGTCCTTGCCCCGAATGGTGTAGCTGGTAAGAACCTCCCAGGATTCAAGTCCACCTCACTCCTGTGGCCCGCATATCCCCACTTCAAAGGACATCAACCTTCCAGGCTCAGGCCTCGGAGCCCAGGGCGCAGGTGGAAGGAGAGGCAGCAGGGAGGGATTTCGGTTACAGTCAGCCACCCAGCAGCAGAGGCAGGGGGCACAGCACTGCGGCACGGGGGGCATGCCCTGCAGCTCTGCCTAAATGGGAGCCCAGATTCCCTGACATTTTGTAAAAATATATATATATAAAATACAGTCATAATCCAGCTGTGTGATCTCACATCACAACCTCTCTGAACCTCAATCTTCTCATCTGTGAGATACCTACATCACGAGGTGGTTGGGAGGAACAAAGATACTGCATGAAAAGCACCGAGCACAGGGCCTCACACACTGCACTCAGCAGTGGTGGCTCCCGGAAGCACTGGTATTTCCAGCCATGAATCCCAAGAGTGGAGAGAATGGCCTCAGCAGACAACTAGGCAGCTGGTGACTCCTGGTGGCCACTGGGAGCCAGGACCTGAGGGCTGGGCCTGGCCCTGGGACATCGATTAAAGGATGCTGGACGCCTAGAGTCTTCCACTGTCAGACTTGCCGGGTCCTTGAGTCAGAGAATGCAGCCACTTAATAAACATTTCCGGAGGCTCTCTCTGTGCCAGGCCTGATCCCAGGGAATACTCTGTTCCCAGCCGGGCCTCTTCCAAGAGCTCCCTGACTGAAAATGGAGGGACACAGACACAAACGGGAGCACAGGGACGGAGGAGGCCCCTGGCCAGCAGGCAGATGACAAAGGGCTCTCGGTGAAGGGATCCCAAAGCACAACTGAGTTGGGGCCTGGGAGGGAAGGACATTCTGGGCAGAGAGAAAACCACATGTAAGACACTCTCAGAGCAGCAAGAAAATGGAGCAGCAGCTGAGGCAGCAGGGTCGCAGCCAAAGGCTTTGAACTTCATGCCACAGTTTCTCTGCAGGCTGCAGGGGAACTTCAAAGGGGTGCACATGTGACCAGGACACCTTAGAAAGTCACTCTGGCCGTGGCAAGGGGACTGGGTAGGGAGAGCGCAGGTCTAGGAGGAGGTGGCCTGCAGGGGCAGCAGGCATGGTGGGGACTTAGACCCAGCAGCCCCAACCTTGGGGTCTGAGAGGACATGGGGCGTGAGGGGAGAGGAGCTCATGTCGGGAGCTGATGCCCAGGAGGCTGCTGGGTATGTCACCTAGAACCCAGGGGACAGCTGGGCCAAGAGCAGAGAGGGATCTGGGAGTTGGCAGAGGGCAGATTTGGGTACTTAACCAATACATCTGCAGCCTTCAGCACGTGCCAGGAGCTTTCCAAGTCCTAACGCATTGAGCCCTTTGAGGTGGACGCTGTTATCCATTTACAGAGAAGGAAACTAAGGCACAGAGATGGTAAGTAACTTGCTCAAAATCATTCAGCTACTAAATAGCAGAGCTGAGATTCAACCCACGCCAACTGGCTACAGAGTCCAGGCTCTCAGCTCTGGGCCACCCATCCTAGAAATGGTTTCCAAAACCCTGGGACTAGCAAAGATCCCCACTGGAGACTCTGAAAGGTGATAAAGAAAGAGGCAAAGAGTTCTAGAGTAAAGCCTTTGAATCTCAGCTGGGCAGACCCCCAGAGGTCAGGGACGTTAGTCCCCTCCTCCAGGTTGGGGAAGGAAGTGGGGCACACAGGCCCCGCCCCCCCCAAGGGTCTGCTTTATACTCCAGAGGCTCGTCGTGCAGATTAAATGTGACACCGATGGAAGTGAAGCCCCAGGCCCAGGCCTGGCCCATGGCTGCCCTCCCCGACCAACACACACAGGCCATTCCCCACCCACTCTGGGCTCTGCCTCTGGAGCAAGAACGTGGCCCAGTCCAAAGGCAGCCCTGTTGTACCACGTACTTGACATCACTCTCTGGTTTGTGAGGACTCTTTCCACCAGGGCCCCTCTGGCTGCCTCCCCTGCTCCCTCCTCAGAACTCCCAAGGCCCCTCCTCAGCCTCTGTCTACCCTGGGTGCCTGAAGCAGGAAGGCCCAAGGTGTTGGCTTGGCCTCAGGACCAGCTTGGACCAAGGGTGAAATTCCCATGGCTCCAAGAGCCGCGGCCTTCGCTGCCTCTGGCCATTCTCCATGCTGTCTCCTCCGTTAGACGCAAACAGACGTGAACAGCACGAGGCCGGGCCGGCTCTGCCCCAGCTCCGCGTGGGAGGAGGAAAGGGAGCCAAGCCCGGATCTCCTCCAGCCACCAGCCCAAAGGCCTCTCTGTTCCCTGAATGCTGTAAAAAGGCAACACCAGTTTAGATGCAATTTTTTTTTCCATTTTTGGCAGAAAAATTGAGGAGACAGAGATAAACAAAAAAAATACTGTAATTCCCTCCAACCTACACTTAGTTTTTAAACAAATAGGCCAGGTCCTGCCAGGCCTTCTTCCCCACTAAAGGCCCTGAGGCCACCCCCCCAGGCCCCCGCACCCCCACCCTGAAGCCCGGTGGAGCAGTAGGAAGCTGTCCTCCAGCTTCAGGCTTCGGACTAGAGCTCCAGCCCGGGCAGGAGGTCGTGCCACTAGTGCCAGAGCACAACCTTCCTGGCCTGGTCCACGCTCACCACGTGGGTTCCGGAGTAGCACCAGGCCACGGCGTTGACAGCAGCGCTGAGGAGAGAGAGGGGCAGGCTTCAGGGGGCGTCAGGAGCTGGGCCTGCAGCCTGGCTCTGCCCCTCATTCCTGGACCTGGGCAGTTTGAGGCCCTCTCTGAGCCCCACCTGTAAAATGGGCTCACAGGGCTGTGGTGAGGATGGACCCAAATGTGCATGGGAGGGCACTCTGTGAACTGTGAAGGGCTCGGGGGGTGGAGGGTGTGGGACAAGGGCAGGGGACTCCACGATCCCAAGCATGTCAGAACCTGGAATCGACTTAGCAGCTGGGCTGGGGTGGCACTAGCCCTGAGGCTGGGATGGGCGGGCGGGTGGCGGCCGTGCTCACCAGTGGGGTCCTCGAAGGCTACTCTCCAGTTTCCCAGTGTCCACATCCCAGATGTAAAGGGCTCCATCCCAGGAACCCGCCAGCGCATAGCATCTGTCCGGGCTGCAGTGGCCACAGAACAAGAGAGAGATCAGAGGACACACAGACACACACACCCTAACACAGATGCAGTCAGATGGGGCGCACTCGGACACAGGCACGTGCTCTCCCAAACACACCTGAACACGGCTTTGGTCCAGTCAGAACCACACTTGAAGCCTTCAGCCCTGAGGACAGACAGGGTCGGGGTCAGAAGGGAGGTGGCCGCCAGTCCCTGCCCTCAGCCAGGAGCTTCAAGAGCCTCCTCTCTCCCTCAAAGGGTCGGGCACCTCAGCAGGCCCTGGTCCAGAAGGGCCTGCAGGGAGGGGCCCCCACTGACAGGCCCTGGGGGGCCTTTTACAGGGGACGAGAGGTCCAGCTGCCCTGGCCAAAGCCACAGGTCAGCGGTCTGGAGGCTGGTACCTGAACACCTGGCGGATATTGCTGACACGCAGGTCGATGACCTTCAGCGTGTCGTCACGGGAACAGCTGAGCAGATGCAGCTGGTCATGGCTGAGGCTCAGGGAGGTGACCCGGCCTTGCACAGGGATGACCTGGGTGCAGCGGGGCCCCCTGAGGACCGAGACAGAGACGGGAATGAGGAGCAGCCCACCCTGACAGGGCCACTCCTGACAGGCGCCCCCGGGCTCAGATCACTGGGGCCAAGGCTGACTGTGACAAATCTCCCACCACGGCCAGCGCCCTCCAACAGGAACTCAGGCAGCCTTTGACTCGAAGCCCCTGGAGCCCCTGAAACCTTTAGGTCACTAAAATAAGTGCTGGAGAGAAAGCAGTGAAAATCGTCTTCAAATGTGTGAAAGAGAGAGAAGGGCTTCAGACAGCAAGCCTGCAGACCAGCGAGCGGAGGCCCGAGGCAGGCACGGCCTCCAGCACCAGCTTTATACACCATTCGAGCTCAGTGTTGGGCTCCAGGTTCGAAGAACCACCAAAACATTTGTTCCTTTTAACTAAAACATGGTAATTAAATGGAAAAATTTAATCCATCTTGGCTGGCAAGGCCCAGGCAGAGTCCAGCGATTGGAGGAAGAGCCACTAGGAAGGTGGCACAGCTCCCTGGGGTCAGCTGAGCCTTCAAGGGGCCAAGCCTGTCACAGAAAGGCTACCAGCTGGGAGCACCAACCCCACAGCCTTACTTCCCCGAGGTACCCTCCACGGCTCCACGGCCAGAGAAAGGAAAGAGAACCCAGGAACCCCGGCCCCACGCCTCCACCACCCACAGCCTGCGCCTGTCACCTGCTGTCCCAGAACCGGATCTTCTGGTCATTGTGGCCACTAATGATGAGATGGTCCCCACACACTACATCGTTACAGTAGGAAAGGACATTGATGGTCCTGGAGCCTGGGGACCAAGGAGCAGAGCCCTGGCCTCAGAGAAGGGTTGGACACATGGGGAAGCTGAGGCTTTGAGGTCCTCCCAAAACTAGAACCCAGGTGCCCTGCCTCCCAGCCCAAAGCCTGAGGTCACCAAGAAACTGGCAGAAAGCACCAATGGGGGACAGAGAGGAAGGCCCTTGGAAGGTTTCTCCCCAAATGCCTGCGAATCTCAGAGCCACTCCCAGAGAACAAGCTGAAGCCTCTCCCAGCGGCCTGGGAGGGTCCCGGAGGGCGGGGCGGGGGCTGGGTCTCACAGTAGGCGCGGCCAAGGTCCCACTCCTTCACTGTCCGGTCTCGGCTCCCAGTCACCGCCTCGTGCCTCGTTAGCTTGAATTTGGCAGCTGTCACTTTGTCTGTGTGTCCAGACAGTGTCTCCTGCTCCCCATCCCAGATATGGATCAAGGGCACAGCCAAGACCCCATAACACCCCCTCCAGTCCCAAGGCATGACCCCTGACCCCCAGGCTGCGTCCCCAGGCAGGGCTCACCTTGGACTGCGCCTCCCCAACCTTCCAGAGCTGGGCAGCCCGATTGTAAGTAGCTGCCAATACCTGGGAGCCCTAGAGACACGGGAGTGGAAGGGAGAGGTCCTGAACCTGGGCCCAGCCAGAGGCAACGTCCCTCAGGCCGGAGAGCTGGGGCAGGGGCTGCCTCGGAGCTTCCCACAGCCCAGGGCAGCAGGCAGGCGGAGGAGCTTGTGGCCCAGGGAGGATTTGGGTAAGAGCTCCAAGGCCTGGATCTAGGACACCCACGATGTTCCCTCAGGTGCCAGAGCCCCCGCCTGCCGGGGGTGGAGAGTGGTGGGCATCCCACGCCACTAGGGCAAAGTCCGCTCACCGAGGGGTCGAAGTCCACACTGGTGATGCTGCCGCCACCTCCTTCAAGGGTCTGGTGGGCCTTCAGGTGACCTAGGGGGACCGGGGGAATGGGCAGGTGAAATGAGATCACTAACATGAAGAGGAAAAGCTGGGACAAGGAGTGGGAAGATCCGTCTCTCCCAGATTAGAGGACAGAACTGCTGGGTCTGTTCTGGGGGCCACGGCTGGAGGCTGCACCTTCCCGAACTGCCAGCAGGGGGCCTCAGGGAGCAGCTGCTCATCTTACAGACAGGGCTGGAGAGGACCAGAGAGAAGGGACTGTCCCTAGGTCACACAGCAAGCCAGGGCCAACCAGCTGGAGACTCGTCTCCTCTAGGAGGCCTCCAGGAGCTGGCTCGGCCTCCCCCAACACACCCCCCTCTACAGAGCACAGGGTAGACAGCTAATGTCTGTCTCCTAACTGAGTTCCGAGAGTTCAAGTGATAACAGAAGAGGTGACCTGGTGGACCGCAGGGACCTGCTCCTCAAGGGCCTGTCCCTGTACCACTTCACGATCAGGGACACCCACCTCCCCTAACAGGGACCATCTGGGCCAGCCCTCCCCATCCTGCAGGCCTGGACCCCAGGAGCTGGGGGGCACCACCCTTCTTCAGAGCAGGGAACCCAGAACCCTTGCTAAGGGGTCATCTGGCCACTGCCCACAAGAATGTTCCAGGCAAGGAAACACAAAGAGACCCAAGACCTTTACCCATGAAGGAGCGAGCTGAGGGTGGGGTCTGGAGAGAAAGCAGTGGGTTGGCCTGCAGGGGAGGGACCCTCACCTCCCACGACATTCCAGAGGTGGATGAGGGAGTCAGCCCCTCCGGTGGCCAGGAGGCTGCTGTTGGGGCCAAAACAAACAGCATTGACCTCGGAGAGGTGGGCATCCTGGGGGGAAAAGGAGAGGCTGGTGGCCCTGGTCCTTCATGCACGCCTCTTTGCACATGCTCACAGGCTCTCTCTCACAAGCACCTGTGCACATCAGGCCTTACCACCTCCACGTGGACCCCTGCAGCAGCCTCCCCCTACACCGCCCCGTGCTTCCCCGCCTGGCCTCCTGGTCTCCCAGCCTCCCGTCTCTCCCTCCCCAGTCTACTCCCCATTATAAAATGCTGAGGGGGTCCCACCACAAGCTGTGGAAGGAAAATTCCTGCTCCTACTAAGGAGCCCGGCCTTGCTTCCCTGGCCTCCGCAGACCACCCCTGCGGCTTGTAACCCCCTCTCAGTACCCCATGCATATGGCCCAGCTCCTGCTCACCACCACATCCTGAGTCCAGGTAGGAAGCCGGGCTGCCACACACACAGGGATGCTCTGGTATCGCTGCTCGGGGGCCCCCCCAACTGAGTGGCCTCTCCTCTTCTTGAAGCTGGGGGTGGGGTGTCAGGAGGGCATTCAGCAAAGCCTCGGACATGGGGGCCTCAAGCTCCCGAGGCAGCAACTACAGGAAGCAGACATGGAAGGCAGCAGAACATGGCCCAGAGGGGCAGCAAGCATATTCCCCAACCCGGCCTCTGACCCTAGGGCTCAGTGTGGACATGGGAGGGGCAGAGAAACAGACATAGAGGCAGGGCAGGGTCAGTGGAAACCTCGGGGCTGGGGTTTCAGTCCTGGCCTTGCTACTGCTTGGTTCTGACCCTGGAGAAGTCCCTGACATTTCTAAGCCTCAGTTTCCCAACTGAGTGGCAGTTCCTGTCCGGCCTCAGGCTGGAGCTCTTGGTCCCGTAAAGAAACTGATGAGGGACAAAGCCCCGAGGGTAGCTGGGCTATCCAGCCCCTAGACAGCTCCTGCCTCTGGGGCGCAGCAGAGACTCACACACAGAGTGCTGGGCAACATACAGACAGACAGACCCAAGGTGGATACACAAAGCCCGGCCTCTGGGAGCCTCACACAGGGCTCCAAGGGGCCCGACCCCTTCACACACGTGTTGGTGCACACACACACTTACTCCAGAAGCCCCTTCACCACATCCACACAGCGGGACAGCGTCAAGGAGGTGGCGGAGGCAGACCTGGGGCCGAATCAAGAGAGCTGGACTAAAGGACTGGCCGGTGGGTGTGCAGAAAGCAGTCACTCATCCTAACACTTGGCTAGGGACCCCAAGGCCCAACGCCTCTTAAGCCCGGGATAAGAACTTGAAGACCAGGAGAGTGGGATGACCCAGAGCAGGCCCAGGAAGGTGGAGGCAGAGAGGGATTTGGCACGAAGTTCCCCAGTTCCCACCATGATGCTAAGGACTGCCTCACCACAGAAGTGCCCCCAACAAAAGCTCCTGGGAGGCTGAGGTGGGCCTGTGGTGGGGGAGGGGTGAAGATACCCCAGGATGGGAGAGCATAAGGCTCAGGGTAGGAAAAGCTGGATCTGCAGAGACCTGAAAAATGCCCAGGAGAGGGTGTGCCCTGGGATGACTTGGCCCACCAGGGCTGCCAAGGGCTTTGGGGACCAGCATCTCCTGCCCCTCCCCCAGGCTCCTTCCCTGGACACCAGTGCCCTGGAAGGAAAGGCTGAAGGTGGGCCTGCAGGCTGGGGAATGGGGCAGGGAGAGGGCAGCCTCAATGCCAGGCAAGTCAAGATGGATGAGGGAGCCTGAGGGGAGAGGCGCCCAAGGACTGAAGCCCCTATCCGGTCCCTCCCTTGTGAGCTCACACCTACACACGCTCAGAAGTTCACACCACTCAGGTATGCTCGCCCAAGCTTGGACACATGTGCTCTCATGTCCCTGTGTACGCACACACATGCCTGTGACAGCTGAGCCCTGAGCCTTGCCCACAGCTTCCCTCCTGGTGACACTCTTTCACCAGCCTGACACCCCACCCCCAGAGCTCTGGTCCTGGGAAGGAAAGAAAGGGGTGAGGACAGGGGCTGGGGTCCCTGAGGTGGCACTGACCCAACGTGGCTCCAGGCACTAGAGATCAGAACTGTTCTGGGAGATCTGAGCTGTACCCCAGAATCTCCCAAAGGTCCTAGAGGAAGACTGCAGGACAGGGCCAGCTCAGAGCTCTGGGACCGTCCTCACCTGAAAGGCCTCCTCAACTTCTCAGCAGCCTCACTCTCCAGGGACTCCGGCTCAGCAGCCAGCGCCAGAGTCTTGGCCGGCTCCCTGACAGCATAGCCTAGGATGCTTGGGCTCCTGGGAGAGAGAATGAGGCTCAAGAAGGCCAAGGGACTGGCCAGCCCGTCCGTGCCCCAGAGTCCAACATGGGGAAAATGTGCAGACCCAGGGATGAGGGGTCCGTGTGGGTGCACGTGTGGCAGGCAACCGTGCTGGCTCCTATGACCACATCTGCACGTGTCCGCGAGAGCCTCGGGACCGCGGTCGTGCACACGTGCTGCCAGGTGCACGGGTGGCGCGGGCAGAGAGGGGGCGGGGTAGAACTGGAGGCAGCAGCGGGAGAGCAGGGCGCTCCAGCACACGCGGGGCGGAGGCTCGGCGGGCAGGTCCGGGCGCATCCCCATTCTTACTCGCTGATGCTCACGGGCCGCTTGGCAGCCTTCTTCAGCTCCTGGGACACCCGCGCCTGCTTGGCCCTGAGGGAAGAAAAGCCCGCTGACAGCCGGGCGCGGCGCGGGGGGGGGTCCCCTCCCCCGGGGCAGGCGCCGGGCCCCTCCCGCACAGGGGGCGCGACCGCTCGAGAGCTCCCGGCGGGGCGGAGCGGGCCCGGCGCGCGCACCTCTCGCGGCGCTCGTTGCGCAGGTTGCGCTCGGCGGCGGCACGCGCCTTGTGCTGCACGAGCCGCTCCAGCAGCTCGCGCGCCTCCTCCTCGAGCCTGCGCAGGGCCGCCTCCTGGACGCCGGCGTGCGCGCGCAGCGCTTCGTAGGCCGCCCGTTGTGCTGCGTTCCGCGCGCGCCGAACGTGCACCCGCTGCGCCTGCTGCGTTCGCTCCTCCTGCAGCTGCGCCACGCGGGCCTCCAGCTCCGCCAGCCTGGGGGGCGGAGGGCGGGGAGCCTCTGTCACCGCTCAGGGGCAGCCGGTCTCCGAGCGGGGACAGACTTGCCCATGGGCAGGTGGCCTGCCAGGCGGCCCAGCCAAGTCTCCAACCCAGCCTCCCGTCCTCAGAGTCCTGCCGGTCCGGCCTCGGAGAGCACCCACGCGGGGCAAGCTCTCGGGCCTGCTGGAGCCCCGCGGGGTCCTCCGTGCCCCCGTCCCCGGTCCCTGTGCGCTGGCCCGAGCCTCACCTGCTTTGCCGCTGCTCCAGCTCCGCCTCCAGGGCGCCCAGCGCCGCGCTCTTCTCCACCACCTGGTAGGCCATCTGCGGGCGGCGGGCGGGCCAGGTGGGCACGGGTGCCTCCAGCCCCTCCCGGCGGATGGGACAGGGGCTGCTGCCACCCCCACCCCGCCCCGCCCCTACTGAAAGGACAGCAGAGGCTCGGCCCGGTTTAAGGTCCTGCACAGGGACGCCTGGCTGTTTAGGGACAATGCAGGGGCCTCAGGCCCTGGGGTCCAACACCTGAGTTTCAGTCCTGCCAACACCACTTAGTTTCGCTGTGACCCCAGGGTAGTCATATAACCTCTCTGAACCTGCTCTGTTTCCTCACCTGTAAAATGGGAATGCTGGTGCTTACCTCGGGGTAATGCAGAATTATTATGAGGAATATTTCAAATAATGGCAAATGTTTATATAGCACTTATGTGTGCCATGCCTTGTTCTGAGCACTCTACACACATTAACACGTTTAATGCCTGTAACAACAGCATGAGGGTAGGTACTGCCATTCTAGACGCGGACATTGACACAGAGAGGTTAAGTGTCCTGCCCAAAGTCACACGGCTAAGTAGCAGAGCTGGTATTTGAACCCAGGTCACCTAACATTATGTTCCAAGTAAAGGACTGGTCTACAGGAGGGGTTTGAGCGATGTGGGGTCTGTTTCCCACCTCTCCATCCCCTGGCATAGATTCCAGAGAGCAACAGGGAGCTGCAAGCAGAGGCACACAGGAATGGACTGGGGGAGCACAGGGCCCAGAATGAATACTGGAGCTGCCCCCAGCCCAAGAGTGGGAGTGAGGGGCATCTCGTCTATCCCCCTGCCTCACTCAACCGTCCTTCAGCCGAGAGCTGGGGAAGCCACAGAGAGGAAGCTCAACTCCCACCTTTTAGAACTGAGGGGCCAGTGGGAGAGAAGGACCCCAGGCAAAGCAGTTCCCACAAGTGGGGCAAGAGGAACAAGAAGAAATAACCAAGGCTGCGGGCTCTTGTTGCTAACCTGCTCCTTGTTCTTTCTTACGTGGGCTGGGTAAGGCATGGACTGAAGAGCGAAGATGGTGCTGTCCACCTACACTCAGACGTCACCCTATATGAGTGGGCCTGGGAGGGACCCTGGCAGGGAACCTACTTCCAGAGCTGGCCCAGTCAGTAGATTTATAATTCCTTTCACCACTCAGCAAGCTTACCTCCACTTCTGCTCCCTCACCTGTCATTTACTTTCTTTGATGTTTTGTTATTCAATGTTTTTTAGTTGATGCTTTTCAAAATTCAAATAATAGAGATGAAAAACAGATTAGTGGTTGCCAGGGGTTAGAGATGGTTGGGGGACAGGGATGAGTTATGACCAAAAAGGGGTGGCAAGAGGGAGATCTTTGTGGTGATGAAATAGTGCTGTATCTTGATGGTCACACAAATCTACACATGACAAAAGGACAACTGTATACACACTTCACACCAATACCAGCGTCCTGGTTGTGCTCCCCATAGTTACATAGGTTGTAACCAGTGGAGGAAACTGGGTGAAGGGTACACAGGACCTTTCTGCACTGTTTGCAACTTGCTATGAATCTATAATTATATCAAAATAAAAAGTTAAAAATAATGAGGCATGTTTGTTGTGATATGTGAAACAGTACTGAGAATTAAAGAAAAAGCCACTCCCCACGCCCTGGCATATCCAATGGGAACTGACTGGTGTGCGTCTCAGGAAGTGACGGGGAGGGAGAGAGTGCTGAGAGCAAAGGGTAGGCTAGGGGTACGTGGAAGTATCCCAGACAAGGGAACCATGAGGTGGAGACACGAGAGTGGCAGGAAATGCAACAAGAGGCTGGAAGGAGAACTCGCTGGGGAGCCAGGGTAAGGCTCTGGAAGATAGACAGCAAACTGATAATGGGGAGAGGCGAAGGGAGGGGCTTTCCCTTCTTTACTCTGTGGGCTTCTGTTCTCTTGAAATGTTCACAATAAGCAGGAATTTGTGTATTCCTTGCCTTTTTCTAAGGGAGATCATTTTCATTAAAATATATCACTCTGAGTGGTGGACGGGGGTGCCCAGGGAGGAGTTATCCAGGGAGGATGAGGAGAACTTGGACCAGGCCAGATAAGACAAGAAACAGAGAAGGGGAAGGATTTGGAGGCAGGATCCATGAGCTGCTGACTAGCTCAGGATGGAGGGCTGGCAGGGCCAGAGGTATCCCTGGATTTCCAGCCCGGTGACGACCAATGGCGGGGATGTACCTCTTCCTCACTTAGTCTACAAATATTCATTAGCATGGACTGTGGAGACAGGCCCCTGGGATACAGTGGAGGCAAAGCAAAGGCATCCCAGGTCTTGGGGCTCTCACAGCCCAGAAGGGGGCTCAGATGTTTGAGGGTCACCTCTCAAGTGTCACGTTGCCACTCCAACAGGGACTCTGAGGGAGAGGTTCTCACTGGGTTCACAGCCCCATCCCCACACTATTGGGCACGTGACTTGGCACGCTGGAACTGGGGGTGTGTTCATGGCTATCAGTCTCCTCCAGTGGACGGGAAGCTCCGTGGGGCCAGGTCTTGTTCCCTGCTGCATCCCCTGTGCCCTGGATGTAGCAATTGTCAATAAATATTTGTTGAAAGAATGAATGGAGATCACAGAAGGTGGATTCGTGTGGGAGGGAGTTCAAATCCTGGCTCCGCCTCTCTAATAAGCCTCAGTTTTCTCTGCAACCATAAAATTGTGGAGGGTTAGCTGAAATAATGCTCAGCCCAGTGCCTACAGGGACTCGCCTCTTAATGTGGTGTTGGCCATATTATGGGGGAGATGGTGGGTCGATTTTAGATGTGATGTCCAAAAACCAGCTGAGCAAAGAGTCTGGAGCTCAGAAGAGGCCGGGCTAGAGATGTGTCTGGGAGTCAGCAAACAGAAAGGAGCCAGAGAAGGAAGTTCAGACGCAACAGCTACAGCAAGGAGAGGAAAGCCAGGAGAGTGTGGTGAAACAGAAGCCAAGAGACACCATGGGGTTGGGGGGCAGTGTCAGGTGGCAGTAGCACACCCTGCCATGGAGGGAGACCACCTGGTGGGGCAAGTCGTGAGCAGCGCAGACTGGCCCATCTGGAAGAGGAACAGAAGCTGCCCAGCCCCTGCACACCTCACCCGCCTCCCTGAGCTCTCACCTCACTTCCTCATCTTGGGCTGCCAGAGCCAAAATAGAGAGCACTCTGACCCCTCTCTAGCCTCAAGGCATTGGCCTTGGGGAATGTTCCTCACTTGCTGGCTCCCTTGGACTGCGTTCCCCACACCCCGCAAAGTCCTGGATCTTGGCCCCACCCCATCCTCTCTCAGATCCCTGCCCAGCCTACCTCTCCACAGACCAGCCGGAGCCCCTCCTCCTCCTCTCGCCACTTCACCCTCAGAGTGCCTGGGACTTGGTCTGAGTCAGGCCCCGACTCCTCCCTGTCAACCAATCAGAAAGGGGTGCTCACTGTCCGTCCATTCACCCAGGGGATGCACATGAAAAGCCTGAAACCAGAGCCATGAACTGTCTCCTGAGGAAGGTGAAGCCAGAAAGCTAGCAGAGGAAAGAGCAAGTCTCCAGAAATTGGAGCTGCCCATGACTCCTGCTCTGGAATTCCCCCAGGCCTTGGGCTCCCTTCTTGAGGCCCCTCCCAACTCTGAGCCCTAACCCATTCCTGGTTCTCATCTTCACTCCCTCTTTGGAGTAGGTAGCAAGACCCTTCTTTAGGCATCAGGTAAGCAACAGGGAGACAGAAAAAGACAGAGGAGGGGAAAAGACAGGAGTGTAGGGGTGGGAGGGGAAGGAGATGGGACAAATGCAGAGATGGACTGAGAAGGGTAGGAGAGAAAGGACATTCTAAGCGGCTGGCCTGGGAGAAGCCTCAAGCTTCAAGAGGGAAGCTGCGTCTCCCCTCCCCTGGGCAGCAGCCAGGGGTAGATGAGGTGCCAGGGAGAGAATGAACCCAGCATAGGCGATGGGGGCAGGGCCCAGGCACAGGCAGCCCATTGTGACCATGAACACACACTCACCAGAGGCCCTGGTGGGAAGCAGGAGTGACATCATTTGGCTCTGGCTGGATCTTCTCTGAGAACCGGGCCAGCAGCTCAGCCTTCTCTAGAAGACGGTTATCTATGGGTGCAAGAGGGTGAACCTGGGGTGGAGACAGACACCTTCCAGCAGACTCCAGGCATCCAAGTTACCTCCTGCTGGAAGGGCTCTCTGCAGGAGCCCAGGGATGCAGAATTGGGGAGCTACAGGCAGGCTGGGCTCAGCAGGTGCTTGCAATAGTCTCCCAGGACCTTCACCCCTGGCACAGTCGCCTCACAGCACTAGCCCCCAGGCTCTCCCAGGCACAGAGAAGGAGGACCAGTGCTGGGGAAAGACATGGCCGCGCACTGCCTGCTGAGGGAAGGGAGAGCCCAAGGATTGATTCAAAGCTGCCCCAGGGCAGGGCCTGGCACCAGAGAGTGAGGAAACAAACAAGTTCCACCTGCCTGCGGCCTTTGGCAAGTCACTTCCCCTCTAAGAGCTCTACCTTTCTGGACTAAAAAATAATCCTGACTTCCCCAGGATTGGCGGAAGTTTCCCCAGATCGGAACAGACAGTCCTTGAGCAATTATCCAGCAGACCTCCTTGAGTTTGGTAGTTTGTGCTACAGACCCTGGAACACAGCCCCTCCACCCCCACCCACCGTCACAGTCACCATCACTTCCTCTTTTCTCACCAGTTCCAGGGTAGAGTGGGGGTGACAAGCCCAGGCCTAGCTCCTCAGCTCGGGTCCCTCATGCAGTCCCCTACCTGTCACCTCGACTGATGTTGCTGGCTTTGTTCTCACACAAAACCCTACCCCAGCCCCCAGGGCACTGCGCTGGCCCCCCAGCAAATCTAAAGAAGATGCCATTTTGCCCAATTTACAAGAGAGAAATCTGAGGCTTAGGGATATGCCCTGCCCAGGACCACAGAGAAGACTGAACTTCAATGTATCTGATTGCAGCCCTCCAGAGTCTCTGCAGTCCCACTGATTTGCAGCTCCGGGGGGAGGGGGGGGGCGGGGGCGGGGGGGTGACTCCTCCCTCAAAGCTAATGGTTCCATTGTCCATCAGAGCAGTGGAGAAGTGACACTGCCTGGACGCAGGGGACTGGCCTCACATCCCTGAAGGGAGAGGACCAGAAGCCTGGAAGGTTGCAGAGAAATCTCCCAGGACAAGAACAGCAAATTCAGTGGGGGTGGGGAAGAGGATGGTTAAGCAGCAGCCAAGATTAGGACGAGTGATGGAGCTGGAGGGATTGTGGTTAGCTTTTCAAGCCCAGACATACAATCTCAGATGAGCAGAGGCGCTACCCACAGATGGCACACCTGTTCATCGTGGCTTTCGCTGCCTAGAAACAACTCTGTGAGAGTCTGACTTCCCTGGGCTCAGCCCGCTCCCTCCCGCAGCTTGGATCCCTGTGCTTCTCCCCCAGGCCGGGCGTGGCTGGGCGCAGAGGTGCTCCAAAACCCTGAGCCAGGATCACCTATCCAGTGGCAAAGCCTGGGACTCTCAGTTTCCTCCCTAGAGATTTCAGAGTTTAGAAGTAGCTGCTCTGGACAGTCTCGCGAGGGGGACAAATGGACTGACCAGGCTCTACTCTGGGGACCGCCTGGGAGGGAGAAGCATAAGAGACCTTAAAAAACCAACAGTCGCTGACGAACCCGTGCCTAGGAAGCCTAGCCCGTGGGAGGCAGAGCCAGACGACGAGGCGCGAGGAGACCTGGCGCACCAGGAGGGAGCTCCGTCTCTAGGCAGAGCCTGGATTGGAAGAGGCAGGAAAGCTGGCCAGTCGGAGGTGGGACGTAACAGACAGGGGATCCAGCAGGCCCAAGGCCTCGGAGGCGAGAAGGCGCTGGTGCACTTGGGTCCCAGCCGGAGGAGCCAGACAAACCTCCCCTCGCCCAGAGCCCCGTCCCCTGCACGGCCATCTCCTAAGCCCCCCGGGGCGCACTCACAGGCCGGCACCAGCTCCAGGAAGAGTGCCTTTTGCGTGCGGTCCCGCTGTCGAAGCTGCCGCACGATGTGGCGTTTCCAGCGGGCCGCGAGGCCGGCGGGGGCGCCCCGGCCCGCCATGGCCGCGCTCTCCTGCCTCCTCCGCGCGCACCTCCTGCCGGAGAAGGCGCGGCCGGGCCGGGGCGGGGCCCCGAGGGGACTCTCCTTGACGTCAGGGGGCGGGCCGCGGCGGGGAATCCACGGGCTATACCAAGAGCGTTCGCGGGGGGAGAACGGAACGCAAATGTGGAGGAAGCCGCCGCCAAGGGCTACACCACCCGGACCCCACCAAAAGTTCTCACCTAAGACGGGGTTCCTAGTGCTCTCCCGGGTAATAAGCGGGAATAGAGGTCGGAGAATCCGGGTGTCCTCCCCCACCCCTGTTGGCGCGCTCCGCAGGCGGGGCCTCCGGGACCCGGTTCCTTAACCCCTCAGCGCCCGGACCGCTTCTGCAGAACGGACGCTCGCGCGGCGCCCATCTCGACCCGGCCTGGCTCTTAGATGGGGACCTGGAGAGCTCGACACGCCCGACGCTGCCCTCGAGGCGCTCAAGATCTCTGAGGGGAGGCGACACAGACACAGGACACACGCGGGGTGCCAGCGAGATAAGAAATCACAGAGGATAAAGGGACTGAAGGGAAGAGGCCCTGCTTTCTGGAGATGATGGCATTTGGGTCGGGTCATGAAGGATGAAATAGGCGTTGGCCCAGAGAGAGAAAAGGATTCCAGGCAGCGGGAAGAATAGGTGCAGAGGTTCGATGACATAAAAACAGCCGGCCGATTCGGGTTTGTGGGGAGCAAAGTTTAGGGACAGAAATTAGTCGCAGAAAGTTTAGGTCCCTGAGAGTAAAAGGATGCAGCTGATTTCGTCTAGCCAACCCTCGGCCCAGAGGGGAGACGCAGCTTGCCTGAGAGCGCACAGGATTGGGTGGCTGAGCTGGCCTCAGCCCAGGACCCTGACTCAGGGCTCAACCGTTGACTCTATTTGGGCAGCCTCTGGAGGCGCAGCATCTCTTGCAGGTACACTTGACAGTGAATCATGGGTTCCCAGGAAGTGTGATAAAACCTTCTCCAGCAAGACCCCTGGTCAGACCTCGACAGACACAGGCCAGTGTGAAGAATGAAAGGAGGGATTGACTGGGGCCAGCCTCACCGTGGGGGACACTGTGTAAGGCCCCAGCAGGCCCTGCTCTTGGTGATGGAATGCAGACCTGTCCATCCCCAGGAAACGCAGAGAACTTGGGTGATGTTGGGGAGTCACCAGGCCCTGGAGGTGCCAGGTCTGTTGAGATGCAAATGGGGCTGGGTCACAGGACTTGGAAAGCAGTAAATGCCAGTGACACCTCAGGAGAGTGTATACCCTGCTCTAAACCACAGTGATCTGAGCTCAGTCCCCCACATGTCGTTGTCTCTGACCCTCATTTCCTTTGCAGCTGTTCCTTTGGAGCAGCTTCCCCTCTAGTCAGCGTGGCTTCTACTTGAGTCACCTCCTCCAGGAGAACTTTCTGCCCCTGCAGGGAGTTAAGACTTCTCTGACCTCAGCCCTGGCCCAATCAAGTCTGTCTGCTGAAAGGAGTGGGTGGTGGGTGGTAACATTTACCAGAAGGTGTGCCCGTGGAGGCCCAGGGCCATTTGGCGCCCGTGATGAATTCCCTTTAGGACTGGCTGGCTCTTATGTGCCTGGGGACATCATCAAGGGAGCTGGGGCTGTGTGCGTGGAAGGCTGTGTTGACAGGGCTGTTCCTGGCTTTGAGGTGCAGAGGTGTATTTTTCCCAGGTGAGGAGTCCTGTTAGGGTCAGGCGTTCCTAACCCTTTTTTGACTCACAGAACACTCGTAGGAAGTTTAAAATAATTTTGTCATTTTTTTAGTAAACATATTTAATTTGTAGCACTGTTCTTTTTTTTTTTAAGTTTTTTTTTAATTTTTCCTTTTTTCTCCCAAAGCCCTCCCGGTGCATAGTTGTATATTTTTAGTTGTGGGTCCTTCTAGCTGTGGCATGTGGGATGCCACCTCAGCATGCCCTGATGAGCAGTGACATGTCCGCACCCTGGATTCAAACTGGCGAACCCTGGGCCACGAAAGCAGAGCGGGCGAACTTAACCACTCACGCATGGGGCCGGCCTAATTTTGTCATTTTTGAATAGTATATGATAAAGGAGTGATTGATTCTAACTAAAAATATTTATCTTCTATCTTTAGAATATGAAAGATTGTATTGTAAAGTTCACTTAAAATACAATTTTAGACAACATTCATAATACATAAAGACAAATGTCCATTTTTCCACTTTTTTTTGCTTTTAAGATTTTATTTTTCCTTTTTCTCCACAAAGCCCCCCCGGTACATAGTTGTGTATTTTTGGTTGTGGGTCCTTTTAGTTGTGGCATGTGGGATGCCGCCTCAGCATGGCTTGATGAGCAGTGCCATGTGCGCGCCCAGGATCTGAACCTGCGAGACCCTGGGCCACCGAAGCAGAGCACGCGAACTTAACCACTCAGCCACGGGGCCAGCCCCTATTTTTCCACATTTAACATGCTCTTTAATTTACTTTAATTATGTGAGAAAAACATAATTCAATGACCAATAAATATAAAAAGTGATAAAAACATGATTTAGAGACCTAATGTACTTTAGAATATAGTTTGAAACTTGTGCTGGGGTTAGCATCTCCCAGCAGCCAGAGTGATTTCTTAAAAACCAAAGGCTCTGCAGCGTGTTCAGAGCACACCCCAAACTCCTCAGCATGGCTTCCAGGCCCCACTTGCCCTGGCTCCTGCCCGCATCTCTGACTTCACCTCTTTCCATGCTGTGAAGAAAGCCGGTTCACAACGCTGAGATCCCACCTGGGCACCTTCACCCTAACTGGTCACTATTCCTGGTGCCCATTCTCCAGAACTTTTAGGGGCTGGCACTACCCCTTCTCTCAGAAGATCTTCCCTGTTCACCCAGTCTCAAATAGCCTCCATCCCATTCAATGTCTACAATATCTAACTGTTCCTCCTTTCAGAGCATCCTCACTCCCAGAAAGGACCACGTTTCTGTGTTTGTTTTGTTGTTTATGATCCGTCTCTCCCAGCGGGCTGGAAGCTTCGGGAGAGCCACGACCAAGGCAGCCTTGACCCCAGCTCTGTCTCCTGCACCTAGGACAGGCCTGGCGCCAACTGAGGAGGCGACCAGTAAATATTTATTGCTGTTGCTGTGGTGTCAAAAATATGCAAAAACAATTTTCATGGCCCAGTGCATAGAAGTTTTGAATTCAAAACTGCAGCTATTTTTAATTGAAAAATAAATAACACGCACATAGCCAAAAATGCAAATGGTACAAGAGTGCGCTTCTTTGCCTCACATCTTCACGGTGGTCAGGACAGGATGGCTGTTCGGTGATCTTTGGCTTATCTGTTACTTAACACAACTATTTCTTAATCTCTCTCATGATTCTGAGTGTTGGCTGAGCTCAGCTGGGTGATTCTCACTTTGAGTCTCTTAATGTAGTTGCAGTCACAGCCTGGGCTAGAGTCGTCTGAAGACAGCTGGGCTGGTTGTTAATGATGGCTCACCCATCTGGCTGGCAGGAGATGCTGGCTGTTGACTGGAAGGTCTATGACAGCTGGAAACCAAAGGACCTACACGTGGCCCCTCCACATGGCTTAGGTTTCTCAGAGCATGGTAGCTGGATTCTGAGAAGGAGAGTCCCCAAACAAGCATGCCAACTGATGTAAGAAAGCTGCTAGTCTCTTAAGGCTTGAGCCCAGAAACTGGTACAGCATCACTTTCTCTGCTTTCTGTTGACCAAAGCAGTCATAGTCCAGCCCAGACTCAAGAACAGGGGACACAGATCCCAGCCTTCAATGAAAGGAGTGTCAAAGGATGTCTGGCCATCTTCAATCCACCACATCTGGTACCAAATAAACCTTCAAATCTCAGTGGTTTAACACAACGAATGTTTCTTTCTCACTCATATCACAATATGGGGTAGACAGTGTTGGTACAGTATTCTCCTCCAGCAGTGACTCAGAACCAAATTGCTTCTACCTAACAGCTCTGTCATTTCAGTTTTTTGATCCCAACTGCTCTGATGGGAGAGAAGATGAAAGTGGAGGCTGTGGGGAAAAGATTCACTCCGACACCTAATTGCCTTGGAGCTGAAGTGAATTCCCATTCCTCTGCCCACGTTCCCATTGGTGAGATTACATCTACTAGGCTGTTGGGAGAGGTAGTCTTCCCATGTTCCCTGGAAGAGAACAATGGGTGTGAACACATGATTGTTGCTGACACACACCAATTTCCCAGTCTTTTTCTCTAGAAACACCACCACTAACACTTGAGTGTGTATCCTTCCAGAAATATTTATGCATATACAGACATGTAAAAACACAAATGTAGCAGTTCCACACTGTTCCACACTTTGCTTCTTTATATGACAATATATTTTCAATATATCTTAGAGAACTTTCCATATCAGAATATATAGATCTACTTCATTCCTTTTAAGGCTGCAAAGCATTTCATTGTATGGATGTACTATAATTTATTTAATGTCTCCTATTGATAAACATTTAGGCTACTTCCAATTATTTGCTCTTATTATGTTACACTGTTCAGCCTTGTACATAGATTTCTGCTTAACTATGTTAGTGAAGCTGTAGGAAAGTTTCTATAAGTAATACTTAGAATATATATATTCAATAGTTAGCACATAGCCCAGTAATATCCGATTAGAAAATGTAGTCAGAATGAAGGCATTCACAACAGCAATAAAAACTAATATACTTAGGAATATACCCAAGAAAAAATTTGCAAGCTGCAAATGAATGACATAAATTAATTTGAATGTTTTTATCAATTATATATTTAATGTATATTAATGTGATCAATTAAATTAACTGAAGGACATACAAAAATACCTGAATGAAGGAAAATATTTGACACGTTTGGGGTTGGGAAGACTAAAAATAAAATTATAATTTACACAAATTATGAATTCATTGTATTCCAGTCAAAATCCCAATAGGATATCGCTTTTATGGAATTTAACAAATTGTTTCTAAAACTCAGAAAGAATATCCAAGAGGGGGCTGGCCCCGTGGCCGAGTGGTTAAGTTCGCGTGCTCGGCTGCAGGCGGCCCAGTGTTTCGTTGGTTCGAATCCTGGGCACGGACATGGCACTGCTCATCAGACCACGCTGAGGTAGCGTCCCACATGCCACAACTAGAAGGACCCACAACGAAGAATATACAACTATGTACTGGGGGACTTTGGGGAGAAAAAGGAAAAAATAAAATCTTAAAAAAAAATAGTATATATATAAAAAAAAGAATATCCAAGAAAGAAATTTTTTAAAGAATGAGGAAAAAGACTATTATAATGAAAATGGTGTGCTGTTGGTTCAGAAATAGGGAAGATTAACAACAGAGTAGGAACTAGAAATAGATCCTCCCATGCAGGAACTTAATATATCACGAAGGTGACATTTCAAATAAGTGGGAAACAGGAGTGTCTTCAATAATTTATGTAAGGGCAATCAGTTATCCACTTAAAGAAAAAATATCGCTAGATTCCTTACTTCACACCATATGCAAAAGTAATTTCCAGATGGATTATATTATATTATGGTTTATAACCATTAAAATGATAAAAAGTATTAGAAACAATTAAGATAGTTTATAATCTTGGGATAGGGAAGACCTTCCTAAACAACATGCAAAACCCAACGGTCATAAGGGAAAAGATAGACAATTTAACCACATCAAAATAGAAGATTTCTGAACAATAAAGGACATCATGCCCTACCAAAATTCCAAGAGCCTTTCTTGCAGAAATGGAAATGCCAATCCTCAAATTCACATAGAATTGCAAGGGTCCCTGAATAGCCAAAACAATCATGAAATTGAAGGACTTCACACTTCAAGATGTGCTACGGAGCTACAGCAGTCAAAACACTGTGGTGTTGGCATAAGTATACACATATCTACCGGTAGAATAGAACTGAGGTCCAGAAATAAACCCATACATCTCTAGCCAGTTGATTTTTGGCCAAGGATGCCAAGTCCATTCAATGGGGAAAGACTAGTTTGTTCAACAAATTGTGCTGAGACAACTGGATTTCCATATGCAAAAGCATAAGGTTGGATCCTTACCTCACGTCATACACAAAACATAACTCATCATGTATCAAAGACCTAAAGTTAAGAAATAAAACTATAAACTTCTCGGAAGAAGCATTGGGGGACATCTTCATGATTATGGTTTCACGGATATGATACCAAAAGCACAGACAACAAAGGAAAACAGATAGATTGGACTTCATGAAAATTAAGAACTTCTGTGCATCAAAGGAGACTAACAAGGAAGGGAGAAGACAAACTAGAGAATAGGAAAAATATCTGCAAATAGATATCTGATAAGGGTCTAGTATCCAGAATCTATAAAGAACCCCTAAAACTCGACAGCAAAACAACCCAATTCAAAAAATGAACAAAGGATTGGAATAGACATTTCTCCAAAGAAGGTATACAAAAGGCCAATAAGCACGTGAGAAGGTGCTCATTATCATTACTCATTAGGGAAATGCAAATCAAAACCACAATGAGATACCACTTTACACCTACCGGAATGGCTATAATAAAAACAAAATTTAATAGAAAATAAGCTTTGGCAAGGACGTGGAGATGCTGGAACCTTTGTGCATTGCTGGTGGGAATGGAAAATGGTGCAGCCGGTGTGGAGAACAGTTTGACTGTTTCTCAAAAGATTACATATAGAACTACCACACGAGCCAGCAATTCCACTCCTAGGTATCCAGCCAAAGAACCGAAAGCAGGGACTCAAACAGATATTTGTATACTCATGTTCATAGTAAGATTATTCACAAAAGCCAAAAGGTGGAAGCAACTCAAGGGTCTATCAACAAATGAATGGATAAACAAAATGTGGTATCCACACACAATGGAATATTATTCAGCCATAAAAAGGAGTGAAATTCTGATACATGCCACAACATGTATGAACCTTGAAAACATATGCCATGTGAAATAAGTCAGACACAAAAGGACAAATGTTGTATGATTTTACTTTAGGAAATGAATAGGGAAATTCATGGAAACAGAAAATAGATTAGAGGTCACTTGGGGCAGGGGCGGGGGGAATGGGGAATAATTGCTTAATGTTTACAGAGTTTCTGTTTGGGATGATGAAATAGTTTTGGAAATAGTGGTGATGGTTACACAACATCGTGAATGTAATTAATGCCACTGAATCGCACACTTAAAAATAGTTAAAAGGGCAATTTTTATGTTATATATATTTTACCACCACAACAACAAAAAAACTCACTCAAAGAAAGTAAATGACACCATACACAAAGAGAAAAGAGAGGCAATAGATGGGGCGAAAATACTTGCAACTTATATAGCAAATTAGGAAAATCCAGAAGATCTAAAGAACTTCCACAAATAAACTAAAGAACAGAACACCCAATATAAAAATGGGCAATGACCTTTATCAAAAAAAGAAAATCAAACGATCACAAAAAATAAAACTTACGCTCAACTAGTGAAATGTAAGTTAAAGTATGAATGAGAGCTCCTTTTTCACTCATCAGATTTTGGCAAAAATTAAGAAATTGAGTAATATTCAGAGTTGGTTAGGATGCGGGGAATGGACTCCAACATTCCTGCTAGTGGGAGTATAAATAGGTCTAACCTCTTGGGGAGGCACTGTTGCCATATTATACACTCACACACACACACCCTGGGACCCAATGTGTCACACGCTCCAGTGTACGACAGGACAAAGGGTTCCATATATCATGGTACATCCACAAGATGGAATTCAATGCAATCCAAAGAATGGGCTAGATCAGTGTCCTAACGTTGGAAATGTATGTCTGACGTAATACTTCATAATACTTCTTAAAATCCAACAGGTTAACTTTTTGTTTCTAATGTTTAAGTTTTCTCTCTAATGATAAGATAAAAGGTTCAGATTGCTGTTTGCAAGCAGTTTTCACAAATGATGCCTGTGGGAGTCGGTTGGCGTTATTCTTGATGCATGAAAAGCCAAATGGGATATGATCATCAGATCTACTTTTAAAAAATTTTTTACAGGGGCTGTCCCGGTGACGCAGCAGTTAAATTCACACATTCCGCTTCGGCGGGTGCGGATATGGCACTGCTTGGCACACCATGCTGTGGTAGGTGTCCCATATCTAAAGTAGAGGAAGATGGGCATGGATGTTAGCTCAGGGCCAGTCTTCCTCAGCAAAAAGAGGATTGGCAGCAGTTAGCTCAGGGCTAATCTTCCTCAAAAGAAAAAAAAAATTTTTTTACAGCCAGGGCTTTGCAATCTTAGCGACATCTGAATGTGCCATGTATGAATTTTGATCAGATAAATGCAAGAATCTGGTAACAATCATCTTGAGGCAAATTCATAGGTTTATTTTTATGCTTCTCTTTAATTAGTTGTTTATGTCTACAACAAATGGCCCACCGAAGATTATAAATTAAGTAATATAGAACTAAAAATTAAATGATTTAAAAATGTGACATGATCAAAACACTCAGGGTTTAAGGGAAGCAAGTTTATCTCTAGCTACCGGGGTCCTGGGAGCCCCGACCTTCTCTACACGCCACATGCACGCACTATCGACTGTTGCTTCAGAGGGAAAAAAGTGTTTGGGAAGGGAGGAACTGAAGGGGGGAACTCTCCCCACCTTGGGGAGAACCTCGTGATCTGAGCATCATTCCATATGAGCTGATGTGAACAATGCTTCGAAATGGGAAGGGAAGGGAAAGATGACCCCTTTTTATTTGTTAAGAAGTCCGGTCAAAGTTATTCAAATAAGAGGAACACCAGCTTCTTTGGTTGATGAGATGTGGTGGAGGTGAGCTAGGATGAAGTGGCAACAGGATCCTTCACAGGGAAGCGAAATCCTCAAGATGCTGAAGTGTGTTTGGCTTCACACGTGTTGGAGAGACAACAGGCATAGCAGAAGAGGAAGCTTCCTCTCACGGTACTCAGCCTCCCCCCCAGCAGCAGACAGCCGCACCTCGCCCCTCTGCAGAGCTGGCCCAAGGACAAAGCCACCAGGCCCAGTGAAGGCAGGTGAAATTCCCAAGGCACCAGAAGGGACTGCGGACTGGATGGGGTGGGGACCCCGACTGGAAGGGCTTCAACGGAGGGGACCATAAGAGATGAGAAGGAGGAGACAGGTGGGATACAGCAAACTAGGAAAATCTAGAAGATCTAAAGAACTTAAGTGTCAACTAAAGAACAGAAAACCCAATATGAAAATGGCTGACGACTTTTATCAAAAGAAGAAAATCCAATGGTCCACACACACACACAAAAAAACTATGCACAACTAGTGAAATGCAAGTTAAAGTATGAATGAAAGGTCCTTTTCACTCAGCAGATGAGCAAAAATTAAGAAACTGAATAATATTCAGAGTTGGGTTAGGGTGTGGGGAATGGAATAGAGGCCCCACCCTTTGTTGAAGGGCAAAAGGCAAGGGCAGAGTAATTCAGGCCCCGTTCCTACCTGCTCCCCAACTCCTCCCAACTTTCTAAGGTTTTAGGATACTGACCTATGTGACCTATGTGACACTATGCTGACTCAGTGTGATGTAGTTTGAGGATAGTGGGTGTAGAGGGAGCAGGCCCAGGTGAGGACCATCCCCACCCATCTCATGCTCAGAGATGGTCACTGCCTAGTTCTTCCTTGCAACACAGCAGTGAGGAGTGGTTGCCAAAAAAAATAAAGTTCAGTTTTGAACACACTAAGTTTAAGGAACCTGCGAGTCAACCAGAAAGAGATGTCCCAGAAGCAGGAGAAAGGCCTGAGCTGGAGGTTGGGGAGTCATCAGAATATGGATGGATATGAACGAGGTCATCCAAAAAGAGTGAAGAGAGGGCCTGTAACTGAAGCTGCAGGACACCAGTATTTCAGGGTGTCCTAGCACAACCAGCCACAGACCACCAGGGACAAACCCACAGTCCAGCAAAGTCAGGTTTATTGACACGTCACTCTGAGGAAGACAACACACCAGAGAAACAATGGAAAAGAGAGTTATTACAGAATTTAAGAGAGAGGTGGAGATTAGGTGAAATTTAAATAAAGCACAGTTTTGATGGCTGAAAGCAAAACAGAGCTGTGTGTAAAGGGACCAAATCAGGTCTGGGCTGCTAAGTGGACCCAGGGTCCTGTTTTCTTGGAAACAATAACGTTAAGATAGATGTGGCATATAATATTCAGAAATCCCTTATCTGAATCTCTGCACCTGGGTCGTAAACCCTGTCTTGATTACAGATCTTCCAGGCAAGAGTATCATTCTTTCTTACATAATTTCAAACAGCAAAGTCTCTGATAGTCTTTTAGAAAACAAAGTTGCTCAGTGAGTAAGAAAGAAGTAGTCGCTCAAAGGAGTGGGTTGTTAAGACATTTTATGGCTGCAGCCTGTCCTTGGGAAAAACATAATTTCCTGTTAATTTTGCAGCTGGCTTTATCTGTGTCTGTTATTCTAGTCTGATGAATAGCAGGGCAGATTTTTACAGTCCGAAATAATTTTTAGTCTCTCAAGGGACAAACAACGGAGGAGGAATCTGCAAAGACTAAGAACAGTGAGTAAGCAGGCAGAAAAGTGAAGAGTAAGTCTCACAAAGCAGGAGAGCGATTGTTGGTGTCCAACGCCCCTACAAGATCTAGTTTACTGAGCCGCCGTCCAACACTAGGGTAGCCACTAGCCACAGGTGGCTATTTAAATTCAGTTAAAAGTGATTAATTAAATTACATTTAAATTATTTTTAAAATAAATTCAATTATTTATTTTTGCACTTAGCCACATGTCAAGTGTTCGGTAACCACAGACTAGTCGCTACTGTACTGGACAGTGCATATAATGTTGCCATCATGGCAAAAGTTCTGTTTAACAGCAGTAGAAGAACTGAGAGTCCCAGTAGACGGTGACTCCTATCTATGAGTGCAGTCTCCAAGCAGTGATGGGGGTGAAAGCCGTGGGGGAGGGGCAGCCAAGGAGTGAGTAGTATGCTTTCTGACACTCAGCCTTAACAACGCTGCTCTCCTCCTATGACAGCCTCTGTGTAACTCCTGCGTACCTCGAACCCACGAGCCTAGGCTCAGAGCACTGGGCTCCACCGCTTCACAGCGAGCGTCGCCCCGCCTGCGCAAACCCACTACCGTCCCCAAACTCCATCTCCCAACATGCCTCGAGGCCTTCTTCGGCGACTCTGCCTCTTGTGCTTCTGGGAAATGTAGTTTTTTACAGCTTTCCAACTCTAGAAAGGTTCTAGTCGTGAACTAAGGCTCCCAGGAGGCAGTGCGTGGGCCGTTCCGGTCGAATTCCCTGCGGCCGCCACGTCCGCCGTGATGGGCGCCAGAATCGGCCCCCGAGGTTCTGTGGAGCGGTGGCTGAGATGCTGCACTCCCGGGAGAGGCGGAGGATAGCAACCGCGCTGTACCTCCTCCTGCCGCCCCTCAGATCTCCGCTGCTCTGGGGCTGTGGAGAGGCCTCCACCGAAGCGGAGCCGACAGGGGCCTCGGAGAGCCGTGGTGACCGAGCGGCCACAACCACCAGAGGTCTTCGGGGCAGCTCCGCGCTGTGTCCCGCCGCGAGCAGCGGTAGCCCCTGGCGGAAAGCGCATGTGCAAACGCGGGTCCTCGCGGCCTCTGTAAACACCGCAGAGCGCCTGCGCAAATGGAGCGTCTTGGGACCAACGCGTGAGGGCGCATTAGCCAAGGTAACAGTAATAAAGAGTAACGTACCGGTGCCGTCGTCTTTCTGTTGTCCTCTATCTTAGGGTTTGCAAAGTTCAACCCCCGTAATTGCGTCTCTTAGAGTGATCCCCAGAGCAGCCCTTTAACCAATGGGCAGCGGAGCAGCGAAAGTCGCACAACCAGAGTCCTAGCATCACAGAGTGTGAAGGACTCGGCATGGGTCAGGATTCAAAGATTGTAGCCCATGCTTGCCTCTAACTTGCTGTGTGACCTTGGGTAATTCTGTTCCCCTGAGGACCTAAACCTTCTCATTTGTAAATGGAAATAGGTTGTTGGGAGGATCAAATGGGATCCAGGAGTGAAACTAAATTCCCAAGCAGTCAATAAAGGCAAAAGATTCTGTCTATCAATCAATCAATCTATCTAGCATCTAGCATCATCTCCCTCCCTCCCTACCCAAAGTCTGAGTGCATGGTTGTATATCCGAGTTGGAAAGTCATTCTAGTTCTTCTATGTGAACACCTGCCACAGCATGGCAACTGATAGACAGGTGGTGTGGTTCTGCTACTGGGAAGCAACCCCGGCCACCGAAGCAGAGACGCCAAACTTGAACCACTAGGCCACCAGGGCTGGCTGGGGCTAAAGATTATTATGCTTTTGTGATTGCAGATTGAGGGACCCATTTCCTCGTTCTACAAATTGCAAAACTGAGGGCCCCAAGAGGGGCAGGGCTTGCCCCAGGTCTCAGCAGTCTGTGAGCAAGGGCTAAAGCCCAGCCCTCCTACCTTTGGGCCTGGAGCCCTTCCTGGCACCCCAAGGATCAGTGTCTTGGGGTACTCTGAGGGCCTGGGGGAGTCCCTGTCCCCAATCCTTCTACCCCACCTCAGCCTAATGGAAGAGGGCCCTGCCCTGTTGAGGTGGTTACCAGAGGCAGGAAGCTAAGGAGGATCTGGAGAATCCTGGAGAAACGGAACAGTGTTGCTGGAGCTGTACAGACCCTGCTTCTCAGGACAGTGGCGCAGGTAAGGGAAAGAGTCCAGGTGTGACAGATAAGGGGGTAGTGCTGCGGGGACCCACCCTGAATGGAAAGGAGAGGGAGGGCACTGGGCTGTCTCTGTTCCTGAGCGTGGGAGGAGCTGGGTGCTCAGGTGACTCCAGATAGGGCCTGTGGCAGCTGGAGGTGCTACTTGGGCTGGCCTGGGTGCTGAGGAGAGGAAGTGATGCACGTTGAGTTGAGGCCGTAGGAGCCACACCCCCAGCCAGGTGGAGCAACCAGGTGGCACCATGGGCACACCATCCCCAATCACCCTCCCCCTGCCCCCACTGATCAGGCAGCTGCCCGCGAGGGAAGTGAGCTTTTCTCTGTCCCTTGGAGTGGGCTGTACCCAGCTGTTTCTCTCTAGAGTGCTCTTAGAGGTTCTGGGCATAGGTGGGGGCAGTGGCTGGGAGACCCTGAGGTCTGGCTGCAGATGGGGCCTCCTCAGGCAAGTCATGAAAGGCAGGTATTTGTAGAAATAGAAATCCAGGAACCTCTCCACTTCCAAGTATCTAATTCTCTGGGCCTTCACTTACCTCTGTTTTCAGCAGGGGAAACTGAGGCTAAAGGGGGAAAAAGACTCTCTAAAGGACACAAAGGAGTTTGGGTAGACCTGGACTAGGATAGGGATCTTTCCATTACTTGGCAGTGGATCAAACATCTTCATCAAACATTTACTGAGTGTCTAATGTATACGGGGAGAAGAGCTACCTTGGGGTAGCAAACAGAAGCCAGAATTGCAGCCAGACCTGGGTTTTGATCAGCCCTCCCAATGACTTAATGCAGTGACCCTTGGCAAGTCGCTACCCCTCTCTGAGGCTCCAGTTGTCTGTGGAATGAGGGTGGTAAGTATTATCCAGGGCTGTCTCGAGGTATAACTATGAATTAAGTGAGTTAAGACCTGTGAAGTGCATAGAGCAGCACCAGGCATGTGGGACGCGCTCAGTAAACATTAGCCCCTGTTCTTGCTCGTAAGCACAGGTTGAGGCTGGCCAGAGACAGGGTTCTCCTAGAGCCAGGCAGGAGCAGAGATGCTGCAGAGGGCTGCGCATCTCCCAGGTACCTCCACTCATGCCCTGGGAGCCCGCATTTCTGGACTTCAAAGGGGGCACCCACACCCCCGTTTCCTCCTCTGGCACTGGGGACCTGGCAGGAAACAGGTGCCTCGAGTGTTTATACCACTACGTGCCCATGGTTCCCCTCCCCATAACCTGGTCCTGAGTTAAGGTGATTCTGGCCCTAAGCTGCCCACTACGGCCCTGGACAGTCAGACTAGAGCCAGACCCAGGGTGTGGGGTCATGCAGAAGTCCAAAAAGGCTGACAGCAGGGGCTTGGCCTGTGTGTCGCCTGAACAGAGCAGGAGCCGAAGACAGAGAGGAGCATGAGTGGGCAACAGGGCCCAACATCAGATACCCCACCCCTTTCCCACCATGTTTGAACTCTGGTCCAAGCCTACCTAATGGAGGTCTGGTTCAAACCCGTTATTTAGAGAGGAGGAAAGAGAAGCCCAGAGAGGCCAAGGACTCACAAAGAGCCCCACAGGAAGGTGGGAGCCAGTCCGGGTCAGAACTCAGGTGTCCTGATATTAGGCCAGGGCTATGCCTGACAGCCGATTTGGAGGAGGCAGGGCTGGGCTCTATCTCTCCTTCCTGCCGCTGCCACAGTCCTGCTTGGAGCCAGCCCGCACTGTGGCCACCTGCGGGGGCTCTGGCTGGGGAGTGGCAGTGTAGAGTGGGTGTGTAGAGAGGTAAAGGGAAGGGTGTACAGGACCTGGTCAGAGAGAAGCCCAGAGCCGACCTGGGGGGTGGACTGGCGAGCTCTCCTTGGTGTGTATGGCTGCAGGATTCTAGGGCCTTATTAATCACTCTGAGGCAGCAAAGGATAAAAATACCGTGGGAGCACACTCCTGGAGGGGGGAGCAAAGTAGATTCAGGAGTGAGTCACAGAGCTCAAGCCCTAAATTTAGAAAGTGCTGAAGGAGGCAGCCTCCCCCGGGGAGCACTGTGGAGATGCCGCTGACCCAGGGCCTCAGGCCTCAGGGCAGGGGCAGTGGTTGGCAGGAATCCCCTGCACAGCAGTGCCCCATGGAAGCTGAGCCTGTTCTAGGCCTGTTCCAGGTGTGGATTTTGACCCCAGAATGAATCCTGACCCAGGGCAGGGTCTTCAGCCCCATTCTCAGAACCCCTAGCAAACATCCCCACACCAGCCCTTCGCATGGGCCTGGGCCCCAGCCCCTGGAGTGTAGACATCTCAGTGCTGTCCTGCCCACTGTCTGTGTAGCCAGGCACCCTGGGTCCTGCTGCTGTCTTAGCATCCAGTTGTCAGACACTGAGGGGGGGCTCTGTGGTTGCAAGGAGCTAATGCCATTGAGTAAAGGCCTCCCAAAGAGGACCCATCCAGGCCTTTGCAGGTCTGATTGGAATTGGGGTGAGGGAGGGGAGCAAGACGTCGTAGCACCCACCTCTGCTTTATTCTCAATCCTCCAGGCTCCAGGAGATCCCAGGCTGTTTCTTTTCCTCCAGGTCAGGAGAAGAGGGAGATACTGCCTCTAGGTCGAGGAGCAGAGAGTAGGAAAGAGGCTCTGCTTTGGGGACAAAGTCCAGACCTGGGAGTAAGGCGGCTCAGGAGACAAAACCTGATAGCACTTGTGGCATTTATTGAGGACTCGCTGCTCACCAGGCACTGTGCTAAACACTCCACGTGCATGAACTCACTTCATCCCCATTACAGTGATGTAAATCCACTAGTCTACCCATTTTAGGAATAGGAGAACTGAGATACAGAGAGGTTAGGCAACTTGTCCTAGATCACACAGTAAGAGGCTCTAACCCAGACAGCCTGGCTCCCTAGCCTAAGCTCCTAGCCATTATGCTAGACTGCTGAGCAGGGTATTTCACTCCATCTGTCCTGCCTCCTCTCCTGTCCTCCCTTCCCATCCTCCAGTCGCTGTATCCTACAGCTCTGGGAGCTTCCCTCTGGGCCTTGCAGGGTCCTACTGCCCAGGGTGCCCCCAGGCTCTGGGGAGAGAGGAATCTCACAACAGACTGCCCCCTCCCCCAAAGCAGGACTTCAAAGTTGATAGAGCCCACCCCTCTCCCTCAGCCTGGTGGCTGAGCACCACCACTTTGACAGGAAAACAGGCCTGGAGAGGTGCAGGGCCTTGCCCGAGGTGGGCAGGGCTCAGAATAGAACCATGGGGACCCTGCTTTGGGACTGCCCCAGCCCGGATGGCCCTTCTACACGCTGGGTCCCCCTGCTGCTGCTGTGCACTGGGCACTGCTGCCTGCAGGAGCCCAGTTCGGTTGCTGGGTCGATAGAGCCTTCCAAAAGCCCTGGAGCTTCCTGTCGGAGGCTCCTGTCCATGTGCCTGGCCTGGGCCCTCCCCTTGGCTCTGTGCTCAGCTGGGTGGCAGTGGGGGTGGAGGCATCTCTGTATCTTTAGGAAGGACGAGGTTCCTGGTCCTTCTACTAGGGCAAGAACTCCAGCCCTGGGATGACGGGCATTTTTCTGCCACCCCCACAACTTCCTTCTTTTGGTTTCTTTTTATTTTTTAATCGGAAAGGTGGGCCCTCAGCACCCTGACTCAGGGCAGTTTCTATCTCTTGGGACCATAGGGGTCTCTGGGGAGCACTCAGGATCCCCCTTTGGATGGTGGGAGGAGGGGTCAGGGGTCCAGCCCCAAAGCCCCTAGGCTATTGTTCTTCCTGAGGGGAGAGGCTCCTCTGAGAGGCCTGGAGAGCTGCACCTGCTGGGCGACACAGCCTGGCTCCTGTATGACATGACTTCTCTCACACCCCTTCTGCCCCATGCCCAGGGTACCACATGCGAGGACATCAGGAATAGGTTCTGTTTCTTGCTGGGCCTTATTTTCCTCATCTGTCAAATGGGGCTAATGGGCCCTGCCTGACCTTCTACCTGAGGTTGTTGTAAAGGTCAGACAAAATGAATACAGAAGACTCACTGGCCCAGTGCCTTGTCACAGCGAGGATGTGTAGGGCCGTGTACGTGCATGTGTGTGTGCGTGCGTGTGTGTATGTGTGTGTGACAGCTGTGACTAGGGTGCTGTCTGTGCATTCCCAGGGAAGGCAAGGGACTGAGTTCGGTGTGCAACTGTGTGGCCCTTTGAGGCTTTGTGATGTGGGCATGGCGATGCCTCAGGTATAAGGTTGCCAGAGTCAGCAAATATTTGGACATACTCACCCTAAAAATGATTCTTTGCTTATCGGAAAATCAAATTTCACTAGGCGTGTTGTGTTTTATCTGGCGACTCTGCCTTGGTTCTCTGGGTGACCTGGTGTGCCCACAGATGTACCTGTGCCAGTGGGCACACACATGAGACTGAGGAGGTATGTGGCTGTGTGGGACTGTGACAGGACATTAGTGTGATGGTATGTGGCTGTGACATTGTCACCAGGAGGAGCAAGATGTGGGTGACTCTGACTTCGTTCTGCCTCTCTGTGACTCCCTCAGGCTCTAGCAGCTCCCTTGGGGCAGGGTTTGGGCTGTTTGCTCAGTGAGGCCCAACAGAGGTGGGAGACCCGCCCTGGGCAAACACTTAGATCCGGTTCCAGACGGGATGCACAGCCCCCTGCCACCTGCCATCAGACTGTAAAGGACACGTCCCTCTCAAGGCCAAGCCAGTTCTGGGGGCCTCAGAGTGCTCTGTCCTGCGCCCTTCCAGAGGGGCCTCTGGAACCACCTCTCTGCTGCTTCCTGGTGACATCACATAGGTCACTGCCCAATCTTCTAGAACAGTGCCCCCAGGACATTGCCTCATCGCCTAGGCAACCTGGGAATTTCCTCCACCTAAACTGGCAGACCAGGTTACCCCTGAGGAGGGTGTGGGGGGAGAAGGGGCCAGGTGGGGGCCTTCTCCTCATCTCCCAGAGGGGAGATCGAGGGAGTGATCCGTCTGTCTGACTAAATGGTGAGTAGGAGGGATCACTCAGGAGCAAGTCAAGACTCCGTGGCCCCTCATGGTCCAGGACACTGGGTGGGCCAGGGCGGGGGGGGGTGGGGGGGTGGGGCGGGGACTGAATCTTGAGGCTGAAAGGGTGGTGACTGCACCAACATCACCTCCAGGGCACTGGAAGGGGAAGCATATAATGGGGAGCAGGCCCAGAGAGGAGCCGGGAGACCTTGGTTCTTATCTCTGCTTTGTCTCTGTTAGCTGGGCCTTTGTTTCTCCATCCGCACAGTGAGGGGCTCATTAGTCTGAGGGTCTTTAGTTCTGATGGGGACATACTGCAGGGAGTTGAGGGGAGGGACAAGGTCATGGGTGGCTCCAGGCAGGGGGCCTGACCCCTGTTCCAACAGCTATGGGGGGCAGTGAGCAAAGTCTGATGTGAATCTCTCCAAACGACCCCCGTCCCTATTCCAGGAGTCACAGCCCTAAAGTGCTAGAGGTCCCCACATGGGCTCTGACTCACTGTGTGATTCAGGGGTGTCCCCGTGCCTCCCAAGGCCTCAGCAGCTCTCTTGGGAGGCAGGGGGGGGGGGCATGTGTAAGCCCCAGCGCTTGCTCGGCGCCCTGGGCACTGATTCCTCACCTTCCCATGACGCCTCTCAGTTTGCTAAGCACCTTCTCCTGGTACACACTCCCACCTTCCACACCCACTCTGACTCCGGCTCCGTGTTGCCCCATTCTGGGGCTGGGACCCAGACCCTGGCCCTGCCCTGGGGGTCCCGAGAGGCACCTTGATCCATCTCCTGTGGAGGGGCCCTGTGGCTGGGGCAGGGGGCTGCAGGGGGCCGTGCAGGGTCACGCTTTGCCAGCCTTTTCTGCTGTTTAATCTTTCATGAGAATCTTAACAACCATCATATCAGGATGTAACCTTAACACTTTTTTTGGAGCCTGCCATTTTTGGACAGTGTATTCCTCCCTGCCCCCTCTCCAGTCATTTTTCAGTTACTTATTTGGGGGTGAAACTGACACGTGTACAACTCTTTTCATTGCAGTAATTCTCAATGAGTAAGTAGTAGTGAGGAATGAGGAAACTGAGGTTCAGAGAGGACAGATCACCTGCCCTGGGTCATACTGCTAGACAATGGTGTAGCCCAGATTTGAACCCAGGTCCACAGGCCCTTTGCACTGTCAGGCTGTGGGAAGCAGGGGTGGTGAGTCCTAGGACTCCTCTCCAGACTCCTCCCGCAGGCCCTCCCTCCCAGCCCTCCTAGGCTCACTCTTCTGCCCTTGAGCAGACAAGGCCCTTCTCTCTGCTGCTCAGGGGTGTTTGAGACAGGATGTGAACCCGCTTTGATCCGGGCATGTTTGAGAGACTGTCATGAACCCCTGAGCCAGAGATACCTAAATTCAGGGGGATCTGGGGGTATTGCAAGGGCAAATTAATGATGAGTAGGATGGAGAGGGATGCCCCTCTGCCCACTCACTGGCCAGCTAGCCTGGCCTGAACTCAGACCCATGGTTGAGCCCAGGGCATGGTCATCCAAGCCCAGGGGTACCAGGTCACCCACCTTTTCTGACCCAAGGCCCAAAAGATTCATTCTTGGTTAATCTGTGTGTGAATTTGAGTGATGGTGTAGTTTCTGCCATCTGTACCTCCTTGTTTGTGTGTCTCCCTCAGACTGGCAGCCTTCTGGGGGTGGGGAAGTCCTTTTGTCAGTCTGCCTTCATGGCTACCTCCTGCTGTCATTTCAGCCTTGTATCTTTTACTGTGGACTGGGTGATGGGCATGAGAGATTTACTGCCGTGGTGCCTGCTGTCAGCTGAGATGTTATTGGGGCCCTAAGAAGACAGAAGCCACCAGGCCAGTGCTCCCCTCTCTTTCCCTCATGGCAGGCCTCAGAGGCTGCAGTTCACAAAGCAGGCTCTGCTTGCCTCTCTGGGTGTGAGCCTGTCAGATAAAACCACCCAGGCCAGGGGAAGGGCAGTGACCTGCCTAGAGTTGGGGTGGAGGCAGTGGAGGTACATAGCAGAGAACCAGAGCCCAGAACCAGCCCCCTGCCACCCACTCCTGCACACCTAAAGAATGTGTGTTAGAAGGGGTGGGGGTGATTATCTGACTATGCCCCCCACCCTGGAGATCTGAGGTCATCACATAGGCCTCATGGGGCCCTGCAACTCATTTTACAGGATCTACTTTGCAGAAGGCCCCTTGGGCTCAGTTGCCATCACGGCTCCCAGCTCACCCCTACCACTTTTAAAACTGGGCCAGATTCACAAACATCTTGGAGCCCTGAGCACTTCAGGAAAAAACACCTCTATTTGTGAACCTACCGTGACAACTCTTCATCTCTCTCTAGCGCCTTTAGGAAAAGCTGTTCCATCTCAGAGCTCTAGGATGGTAAGGCTTGGAGGGTAGACATTCTGATTCCCTCATTCTACAGATGGGAAACTAAGGCCCAGAGAGGATGGGGCAGCCAGAGAAGAGGAGGGAACCCTGGGGTGGGAGGAGGCTGAGACCCAGATTCTGGAGAGAATGGCCATGTGCTCACTGTATGACACTGGGCAAGTGTTGGGCACTTGTTGGGCCCTGTTTACTGCCCATCCAGGGGAGCTCACCTCTGGGTCCTCGCCATCCCTCTGTGGTCAAGGGTCAGCCACAGGTTAGTGAATGCTCAGCCTCGGGCCCTTTGCCACAGTCATACTGGCCTGGCCTCAGAGAAGTTGAACTATTGGCCTCACTTGAGACAGAGCAGCTGGAGGCAGAGCTGGCACTAGGACCTAGGGGGCAGGTGGCAGCCTCCCAAGCTGGAACAGGTGACTGGAGTGCTGGTGGACTCATCTCCCCCATAGCTATGGAGCTCTGGCCAGCTCTGCCTGGGGAGCAACAGGGGAGCCCCAGAGCTCTGGAGCCAGGTGCTCTTGAAAGCCTAGTCCAGTCCATGGGAGGTGTGTGGGCACATGCATGGGTGCTCAGGTGGGGTGGTGGACGAAGGCCAGAGTCCAAGGCTGGAGGGGAGCCTGGTTAAAGCTCCCAGCTGGGAGGAAGACCAGAGTGGAGATTTTGCCCAAGTCTGGCCAGCCTGTGAACCTTGAGGCTGGTGGTTGGTGGGGGATGCAAGCTGTGGGCATCTCTGAGTTGTTCTTGATTGTGGTGGGGAGGATGTGTGCCCATCTTTGGGTCTCTGGGGTGTCGTGTTGGGGTGTCTCCGAGTTGTTCTGGGGCCAGCGTGCCTGTATGTAAGTAAATTGTTGCTGAGGTGTGTATCTGTGAGTATGCGAGGGGGCTGGAGGGAAGGGGTTCACAACTAACTTCCAGAATCCCTCTTCGGACACCTCCTCGCCTGCTCTATCTTGGCCCCTCCCAGCCTCGTCCCCAACCCTCGCCTGAGGACTGGTCCCTCCCGGACTGGGTCCCCTCCCGGGGCGGGCGCTAGGACCCGGCGGGGTGGGGCGGGGCGGGGCTCGGAGCTCAGTCAGCGGTCCCTCCGCAGCCTGAAAAACACTGAGCCGGGCGAGCGGCGCCCGGAGCCCGCACCCCGGAGCCCGGAGCCCCGAGCCCGGCCCGGCCCGTGGGAGCCAGCGCGGGAGACGGGAGCCGCTCGGGGCGGGGCCGGGGGCGCGCGGGGCGGGGCCGGCGGCGGGACCCGCGGCTCCTCCCCCCGAGCCCCCGCGCGGCCCCGGTCGCCCGGGCAGCGGCGGCGGCTGTGCGGGCACCCGGCCCGGCGGGCCCCGGCCGAGCGGCGGGCACAGGTGAGCGGCCGGTCCGCGGCGCCCCTGCCCGCCCCGCGCGCTTCCCGCGCTGGCGCCGCCGGGGAGTTAGTTGAGGCGGTCCAGCCAGCGCGGCGCGGACCCCGCCGGACCCCCGCCCCCTGGGGCCCAGCCTCCCCGGTCCCGCGGGCCCCGCGCCCCATCCGCAGCCCTCGCTCCGGCCGCAGGAGGGCTGGGGTCGATCCTTAGGGGGTGGACCCCGTGACTGCCCTGTGCCTGTCTGTCCTCACCAGGGGGCCAGCCCCCGCTATTTCCAACTCTCCACCTGCTCCGGACCCGGGACGCTCCCACCCGCGCCCCCAACGCACTGACTCCAGTCCCCAAACCGGTCTTGCAGGTCCCAGGAAGGTGGCGTCAGCATCTGCAGCCGCGTCGACGTTGTCGGAGCCGCCGCGGAGGACCCAGGAGAGCCGGACTGGGACCAGGGCCCTGGGCCTCCCCATGGAGAAGTCGGCTGCCGTAACAGAGCCCCAAGGGCCTCGGCCAGTGCTGGGCCGCGACAGCGTCCAGGTGCCCGACGACCAGGACTTCCGCAGCTTCCGGTCAGAGTGTGAGGCCGAAGCGGGCTGGAACCTGACCTATAGCAAGGCCGGGGTGTCTGTGTGGGTGCAGGCTGTGGAGATGGATCGGGCCCTGCACAAGATCAAGGTAGGGTTGCCCTACCCCACGTGCAGCCTCCACTGCGCCCTTGCTGCCTCTGACAAGGAGTTTCCTGGTCCTCCCGCAGGGCCACAGACACCTGGTTGTGCGCCGCGGAGAAAGTCTCCTGTCAGGAACCAGGAGGCACAGTTTGCTGGGCAAGCCCCCATCACAGAGATGGGCCAACTGAGGCCTGGAGAGGGGGCGTGACTTCCTTTGGCTCACCCGGCCAGAACCCAGGCTTCTGCATGCCTCTGCCTGCTCCAGGAAGGTGGGCTGCTGCCAGGCCAGTCTGGGAGAGTGGTTTTCCTCAGGGACCGCTCTGCCCGGAAGCCTTCACCTGGTCCCTGACTTGAGTCATCCCAGGTGGGAGACTGAGCCCATCTCTCCCTGATTCCTGGTCCTCTCAGCCTGAGCTGGGTCTCCTTTCCCTCTCTCTGCACCCTTGGGTGCCAGGGACCTGATTCCTTCCTGCCTGATGTCCTGCTTTTCCGCCTTCCCTCACTGGCTGCTCCGTGAGTCTCCTGCAGGGACTCAGGGTTGTCCCTGGCAGATCCTGAAGGCATAGCTTGGATGTCCCTGCCTTACAGGGCCAGGCAGGGGGAGGAGGGGGCCAGTGGTGCAGGGCAGACGCAGGCAATCTGCCCCCTCACAGCCGTCAGCCCCCTCCTCACAGCCCCATGATTTTTCTCTCTCTGCCACCACAGGGCAGGCGTGGGGTTTGGGACCCCAGGAGCCCACCTCCCTTGGGGGACTGGCTGGGGCAGAGGCTGATGATTGACTCTGGTCTAGAGGCCCCAGTAGCTGCCCCGATACATGTGGCATTGCTGTGAGGGCCACATTTCGTTGAGGGCAGTTTTCCCTTCAGGGGTCCTGGCGGTGGCTGTGTCCTTCACCTTCCTTCCGTTTCCCTTGCCTTCCCCTTTCTGCTTTCCTTCTGGAACTCTGAACTCACACTTAGAGGAGTGTATTGCTTTTGCAAGTGGGGGCAGGGCCCTGGACCCGGCGTTCCTGCCCTCCCCCCATCCCAGCCCCTCCTGCCTGGACCTGCTCTCTGACGTGGCTCGGGCATCTTGGCCTCACACCTGGGCCGGAAATGCCTGACCTTCCCTCTCTGACCCTGTGCCTTTCTGCCTCCCTTTATCGTAGTCTTTTACAGTTTTGTCCATCTGTCCCCACGTGGCCTTCTGGCTGGCCCTTTCTGCCTTCCCTTCTCCCCTCTGTGAGTCTCCATCTGCACCCTGGCCATCTGACTGTCTCTTTCTCGCTGAGTTTCCATGTGTGCCTCCCCGTCTGGGACTCTCTGCCCAGGCCTGAGGACCTTGGGCTGGGGGCTTCAGGGGGGCCTGACCTGTGTCTGAGCCAGAGGAGCAAGGAAGGGGAGAGCGGCTGGTATGTCCCAGCTTGGTGCCCTCTGAGGGCAGGGGCAGTTCCTGTCCCTCTTTGCATCCCCAGCATGCAACACAGACAGAGCAGGGATGTTGGCTGAGTGAAGGAGGGAAGGAAGGAACAAATTGAGTGAAAGGTGAACAAAGTTGTTGTGAGAGCAAGGTTGTCTTCCTGACTGTGACCTGGGAAAAGCTGAAGGCTGGCACTGTGCAGTGGGCTGGGAAAGTGTAGTTTCCAGAAGGGAGGGAAGGAGAAGGTCCTGACTGAGTCCATACTCCCACCCTCTGTGTCAACAGGGCGGAGCTGCCTCCTGCATCTGGCTTGGTTAATGAATAAACCCAGCCCCGTCCAGGACTGGAGTTGGCGGGTTTGGGTCCATACTGCCACAGCAGACCCCTTGTGGTCAGATCAGACCTGTCAGGTGGCTTTCCTTGCCAGTGGAGGAGACTTGGAAAAACCAGGGTGTTGTGGGCTACTGGTCAGGGCATACATCTTCCCTGGCAGCCAGGACCCCCACCCTCCCTCCCTCTCAGACTGAGCAGAGGTTGAAGGTGCCAAAGGGCCCTTCGAAATCTGTGTTTCATCCTCCCCCCTCACTGGGGTGCAAGTATGGACACTGAGGTCCAGAGAGGGCCAGTGGTCAGCCCAGGGTCACACAGCCAAGTTCCAGCAGACCCAGGCTTGGAACCCAGATCACCAGTCTCCCAGCCTAGACCTCTCTGTTCTGCTCCCCACAGTGGAGGGAGGGTAGGGGACAGGAAGTGAGCAGAGCTGGGGCCTAGGTTGGAGGCTGGGTTCTTGGTTACGCGCATCCTGAGCTCCCTGATCCTCTCAGCACAGCCAGGTGGGACTCTGGGAGGTGGGCAAAGGTCTTTGAGCTCCCGATCCCCAAGATTCCAGGAATCCCGTTTTGATAAGAGCCCCTGCTCTGAGCCAAGCGTTCCTCTCTATCATTTAATTTACCCTCAGGCCCGTCCTGGGAAGTGGTAGACTTGTCTCCATGCTACAAAGAAACTGAGGCTGAGAGAGGTGATGTCACTTGCCTGAGGTCACACAGAAGCTGAGGCAGGAGTGGAACCAGGCCAGCCTGGCTCCAGAGCCCCTGCCCTCTCCGCTTGGGTTCACATCTTAGTCAACATTATGGCGTTTGACCCCATCAATAACTCTCTGAAGGACACACTGTTCTCATCATCCCATTCTTCTTTGATAAATGCAAAAGCTGAGACCCAGAAAGGGGAGTGGCTTGCCAAGGTCACACAGCAGGTCTGAAGCCAAAGTCCCCAGAGATGGTTGGGTCACTTCAGGAGGCCTCAGACACAGGTGTTTGTTGAGCTTCTGTCCCCTCCCCACATCCTGCCTCAGCCTGTTCTGGGTCTGTCCCCTGAGCTGGGCAAGCCAGTTGTCCTCTGGACATTGCCTGTGCTCGTGATCCTAGCAGAGGGGTGGAATTCCACCTGTCTGTCTACCTGATTGGTTTCCTTTGCCTCATCTCTCTTCTCCAGACTAATCTTCTCCCGGCTGTTGTATCTGGAGGTCCCTGGAAGCCTCTGTGGCTCTGGGCCCAGCATTTGGAGCCAGGACAAAGGGAAGGGGCTGTGGGAGACCACCTCTGCCCTTTCCCTCTCTCCTGGCCTCCAGCCTGGCCTGCCCCCAGGCCTGTACTATGCTCTGGGCACTGGAAAGGAGGCAGACACCACCTCCTGAGAGCTTGGGTCTTGACCCATAAGCAGACGTACTGAATATGGATCCTGGGTCCAAGGTAGAGGGCAGCTTAGAACCTGAACCCCAGTCTCAATGCCCAGGCCAGGCTTCCCCAGGGTCCTTGGAGTGGTATGAGAAATGGGAAACCAGGGGATCTGTCAGTCATTCAAGCAGAGCCGGCTGGGGAAGAGGCTGGGTTCCAGGCCTGGCTGTGGTATCCTTTTGCTGTATGTGTGACTGTGGGTGCAACCCTGCCCCTCTCTGGGCTGTGTCTCTGTCGGTGCCGTGGGGCTCTCCTGGCTCCAAGAGCCTCTAAACTCGATGCCTGTGCTGGGGCTGACGGAAGAGGGATGAGGAATGGGGTACAGAAAGCAGGAGATGACATGGCCTGCCCAGCTCTGCCCTGGATGCTCACATGCTCAGGTTCTCCAGTGTGGCTGCATGCCCAGCCATGGCAGAGGCAGAGGAGGAGACCTGGCCCCTGTCCTCAGAGGTTTCCAGACACTGGTGGAGAGAAGACTGACAATTCCAGGTGACCCCCTGCTGAGGCAGATGTTCACAGGTCGACCACAGAGGCAGGAGTGGGCCAAGTAGGCAGGGGCCTCGAGGGGCTCTGCGGCTGAAGCAGGAGGGTGAGGTCTCTTGGGCGAGTGTGGCTGAGAACCTGCGGTTCCTCTTGCCACAGGAAACTGGGCAGTAGGGACCTGTCTCCTCTGACTTCCTGTCCTAGGGCTCCTCCCCTTCCCCTTTGGGGAAAGCTCTTGTGGCCCCTCCCTGGCCTGTGTCACTGTCCACCTGCTCCCACACCACAGGCCCCCTGGTGTCCAAGCTCTTAAGCCAGTGCTCAGGCCTGTCCCCAGTCAGTGCCTCATTCTCTCTCCTGTCAAATTCGGGATCATCTCAGGAGTCTCCAAGGGCCCCTCTTACTCTTCACAGTCCCTAGGACTCAAAAGGGTCATGGGGAAGGTGGGGACAGAGCCAGGGCCACGTGTTTTCTTTATGTCTTCCCACTGTCTTCGCCACTGTCCTGTGCTGTAGGTCTTATTAACCCCATCAAACAGATCCGGAAACTAAGGCATAGAGCAGGAGTTCACTTGTGCAAAGCCAAACAGCTAGAAGGTGGCTGAAGCAGGATCGGAACCCAGGTCCTTGGGACTCCAAGGCTTATATCTCTCTACTCCCTTGGGCCTGCTTATTAGCACCCTTGGGCTCTTCTGTCTCCAGGACCCTGTGGCTCACAACTTAGCCCTCTCTTCTGCTTTGGGTCTCCCTGTGCTGTGTCATTGTGGGAGGGCACCCTGGAGGGGACCTGGCTGGCCAAGAGCCCAGTCTTCTTATCTGTGGTGGCAGGGGCAGAAGTTTAGCTCGTTTTAGGGCCTTGGACTTGGTGAGTTCAGGTTCAGGCTGGGCCTCTGCCACCTGTGGGGCTCAGTTTCCCCATCTCTACAGGAAGTTGCTGGGCAGGTGGTTTGTAGAGGCCGTCCTGGCCTTAGGCCGTGGTAGGGGGGTCTGCACTGCTGGACACACAGTAAGGACAGGGAGCTAAGGCCTTGTCAGTCTGTGCCATCAGAGGTCCCTCGATGGGGCTCCTGACTCCAGGGTTAGGCCCTGAGGACCCTTGTCCTGGCTGGCTCTAGCTCTTGGCCTGGGGGCAGCTGGAGGAAGTAGCTCAAGAACTATCCTTAGGCAACAGGCTCCCAGAGAGCATGGCCCCAGGTAGTCAGCCTCCAGACCTTCAGGTGGGGGAGCTCAGAGAAGGGAAAGGTCAGAGGTCACTGGAGGCTTTAGGGAAGTCTTCCTGGAGGAGGTGCCTGGGTTGGCCTGTGGCTGTAGGGGAGAGAGCACAGGGTCCAGAGTCCTGGCCTTGTGGCTTCGGGCAGGCTGCTGTCCCCGCCTAGGCTCTAGGTTCCTTCTCTGTCAAATGTGGGTAGCAGGGGTGCCCTGCCTGTCTTCGGGGACTTCATGCATTCATTTGCTCCTTCAGTGAACACTCACCGATAACCTCTGTGCCTGGCCTGTGCTGGACACTGGGGACAGAGTGGGGAATCCAACCTGGACTCTGCCCTCAAGGAGCTCCCAGTTGGGTGCTGGGACAGACACTTGTCACAGGAGCTCTGGATACCCACAGGGGGCCTCTGAACCAGACATGGGGGCTTGGGAAGTCTTTACAGAAGAGGAATGCTGAGGCGATCCCTTTGGAATTGGCTGGAGAATGCAGAGTATCAGTTTGATAGCATCGGGAGCATTCCATACAGAGGACGGCCATGCAAAGGCCCGGAGGGGGGAAACAGGGCAGTGGTTAGGAGAGCTGTGGACAGTTGAGTGTAGGACGTGGAACGCAGGGGGCTGGAGGTGACTAGAGAGCTGGGCCAAGGCCCTAGGACATGGGTCCTGGAGGTCCTGGGGTGCCAGGGGCAGGTTTTAGACAAGGTGAGTGTAGGATGCTGCCGTATTTATTTGTCTGGACAGAGGACCGAGGGCTGCACTAAAGCAGGGGCTGTGGGGAGTGGAGCAGGGGATCACACGCAGAGAGATTTAGGAGGGATAATGGCAGGGACATGCCACTTACAGAGTAACTCTTTGCAGTGGGCAAACTGTGAAGTGTTGTGCAGGCCAGGAAGTAAGGTGGTATGGATGTGCAGCCCCCTGATGGCCAGGAACCCCTGGGAGTGGGGTGGGTGCCTCCAGTCAGTGTCCCCCTGGGGCTAGAAGAACCCTCAGCGCGCCCCCCCCCCCCCCCCCCCCCCCCCGCTGGCTCCGTGCCTCCACGCCCAGCTCCCCAGGCTCTGGCTTTTAAACTTTAACGAGCCCCAGCTCAGTTTCCAGCCGAGAGTCTTTAAAGTTTCAGGAGATGAGAGAAACGAGGGAGTCCTGGAGACAGATGGGTTTTCTTTCTTCCGCTGCATCTCCACGCCTGGCCGGCCGGCTGGAGCCAGGGCCATGGGCAGTGACCCCAGAGGCCTGACACTTTTCAGGGATCTGGGACCTCGGCCAGGCTGCTTCAGTCTGTTCCTGAGGGGCCAGTGGTCTCAGGCCTGGGGGCCAGGTTGCCACCAAGATAGATGGGGCTGGAAATCCTAGTCCAGCCCTGCCACCTTACCTTTGCCCCTGACCTGGGCAGGTGAGCATGCTCCAGCAACACGTGGGAGGAAAGCTGCTCAGACCAGGTGTGAGGCTGGAGGTGTCTCTGTTCTTCCCCATGCCTCACTTTATCCCCTCTGGCATGCTTGGGCTGGCCTCGATGCTCTGGGGCCCCTGGAGCCTCAGAAACACCGACAGTGGAAGAAAGTAGCAGGCCCAGAACTTAGTGGTGGGTCCCATGCCAAAAAACGGCTCCTCTTACCTGTCATTAAAGAGAGCCTGAGGCAGGTGGCATACCTGTCATTAAAGAGAGCCTGAGGCAGGTGGCATAGAGCAGGTGGGCCTTGTTCTCTGGGGCTTTAGCATAACAATTGCTTCCCTGCCTCTCAGCCTGGCTCCCTAGGGCAGCTACTTGCTACCTCTGATGTCTCTCAGAATCCTTCTGTCTTGGAGCAGGTGAACAAGGCCTGCACGTGTACACCCGCCCCCCCCCCCCGCCCCCCCTTCCCTCCCCCCACCTTGGGAAGTGGGGGTAAGTACTGATTTTGGTTTCTCCTGTGGTGCCTGGGCCATTTCATCTCATCCTTTGGGTTTCATGCCCAAAGCTGCATCTACCCCTGGTTCCCTGAGATCCCCTCTACCATCTCCTGGACCACCCCTCTCTGTCTTTGGACCCTTCCAGATTGCCTGGCACCTGGTACTGGACCAGGGAGGTGGTAAGTCTTAAGGCAGAGGCCTGACAACCAGAGAGGATGGAGTTCCCTTGTGTGTCTCCAACATTTGTTCAGTCAACACGTATTTATTGAGCACATATTATATGCCAAGAATATCCAGGAATTTAGTGGCAAACCAGGCAGATCAGGCCCTGCTGTCACGAGTTTACATCCTGAGAGAGAAAGCCAAGCAAAATAGAAGCAAACAAGTAACTAAATAAGATACCAGATGGTGGTTGTGTGTTATGAGAAAGGATGATGTGATGGGGGTTGTCCGGCCTCCTGTGTGTGGGCCTTCTGCGTGTGGAGCTGGATTGTAGGTGACTGTGTGTGTGATATGGTCTTTACTTGGGTAGACTGTGAGCCCCTCAGGGGCAGGACTGGGTTCCCCCGAAACTGTCCAAGTGACAGCCCCGGGGCAGGCACCTGACAAGGGTCATTAAATCCTATGGATTGGGTGTGTATGCTAGTACACGCCCAAGGTTGTGTGTCTGTGCCTCTGCGTGTGAGACTGTGTGTGTTTCTGTGTCTGGCATTACTGTGTGTGTGAGTCACGCCCCCTCACTGCAGCAGAGTTGTCTCTGATCCAATTATGTCTCCTCAACTGTCTCCCTGCACCTCCCGCCCCCTGCTCAGCTCTGGCTTTGCCTCGGGTTTTCCCCTCTCTGCCTCCATCCAGCCTCCTGTCTCTGCCTCTGGGCCTCTCTCTGGGTCTCAGAGTCTCCCCTCAGGGTGTATTTTCATCCCTGTCTCCGATAGTAACTGCCTCTGCCTTCGTGTCTCTACTTGTCCCCTTTCCTCTGTTTTTTTGTTTTTCCTGTCCCAGTTATTTGTTCAACAAACCTCTCCTCCTGCCTCTCACCCACTCTGCCAGCCACTGTGCTGGTGCTAGGGAACTGGAGATGGATCAGACCCAGCCCTGCTCTCAAGGCCTAGTAGGGAGACCGATGGAGACGGTGACAGCCCTTCTTGAGAACACAGGTGAGGGAGGCCAGTGGCTGAGAGCATAGTGGGGGCAGTGGTGTCTGGGTGGGACCTGGGGGACCCAGCAGGAGGCAGGTGGCATGCTGAGAAGATCTTGGTGAGTATCTCAGTGAGGTAGGCTCATGGGGCAGGGGTGCCGGCTGAGGGTGAGAAGGAACGGAGGCAGAGCCAGAGTGAGGGGGACGTTGGAGGCAGAGAGACAGCAGAGGGTTTCAAGCTGGGCAGTGCCATCATCATCTCTGGGTTTTAGGAAGCTCCCTGGCTGCAGGGGACAGATTGGCCTGGGAGCCAGGGGACCAGAGACAAGGATCCACTTGCAGTGGTCCAAACAAGGATGATGAGGCCTGCTTGGGGGTGGTGAAGAGGAGCTGTTGGGAAGGTCATGGCTGAGCAGAATCCCAGGGATGAGTGAGAGATGAGTCTACAACTTTGCCCAGATTCTAGGCACCGGAGGGGAGCGGAGGGGAGTGGGCGTTGGTGGGTGCATAATACAACAGTGGTAGATGTGGTGAGTGTTGTGCCTGTGGGCTGTCCAGGGGGTGATGCCTGGGAGGCTGTTGACACACTCTGGAGCTTACTAGAGAGCTTTGGGGGCATCAGGCCACTGGCAGTCCCTGAAGCCATGGGAAGTGTTTATCCAATTTGTCTTTGTCTTGATGTCTGTGTGTCAGCCCTGGCCCCTGTCTTGTCTCATTGGTCTCCCACCACCCCTCCCTTTTCTTCCAGGCCTTCTCACTCTCTGCCCTCTGCTCTCCCTCCTCTGTCTGGCTCCCCACTTCCCCCAGGGCTGGAGCAGAGTGGCGGAGGTCCAGACCAGGAGGTCAGCTTCTGAGATGTCAGAGCAGGATGTTCCCTACTGCTGCAGAGCTGGGGCCTGCCACTCTGGAGCCTGGGGCGTGGGAATGGGGGTCCAGGGAGCCTGCTGGAGACTGGGGGAAGGGAAGGAGGAAGGAGACAGAGCAGAGATGAGTCACTCAGCCCTGGATGGAGAGCAGCCGAGGGGCCTTGCTTGGTCTGCCTGAGCAGGCTCAGGGAGCTCTGTCTGGGGGAGGTGTGACAGCACCTCCACTCTCCGCCACAGTCTCGGGGGGCCCCACTTTTGGAGAGAAGATGGGTTGGGGGTATCTGGTGCCAGAGCCCCTTCCCTTCAGAAGAGAGGGCCACAGGGCTTATTTAGTCATTTTATAGGTGGGAATCCTGAGTCCGAAAGGAGAGGAAGGAAACTCTGCTTTGGGCCCACACCACACCACTTGTGCTTTCTGTGTCCTTCCAGCTCCCCTCACTGCAGACAGAGCCAGCTCCAACAGCCCCAGTCCCTAGCATCGACCCCCGCCCCACCAAGGACAGTCTTTACCTGGCCGGGCACTGGCCTACCTGGGATTCACTGGGCCCTTCACAGAGCAGAGCCTAGTGCTTAGGGAATGGCCTCAGGGGTGGCCTTTGGGTCACTGGGTTCCAGGCTGGTTCCTCACTTCACTTTTCTAAGCCACCATTTACAAATGGGCATAATCTTCCCTCCCACGTAATTGAGAGGATGGAATTTGCGAGGCCCCTAGCACAGAGCCTGGCATGGAGCTGGCACACCATTCACATTTGCTGAATGGATGAATGAATGAACAGTCTGAGGTACCCAAGGGGCAGCTCCATTTCCTCCCGCCTCCATCCTTATTCACTCAGATTACCTTGTGGAACTGCCCTCACTGTTCCTCAGCCAGTCCTGGCCGTTTCCAGGCCCCAGGCTCATGCCAGCATCTCTGCCAGGAGCTTCTTCCTCCTTACATCTGCTCCGCATCTGGGTGCCATCTGCTCTTCTGTTCATCCCTTAGGACTCCACTTAGGTGCCCCTCCCTGTATCTACATCCCCGACTTCCCTCTGTCCCTGCCCCGACTCCCCAGGGTTGTCAAGCTTGTGCTCCAGCCCAAGGGTGGAAGGGCCCTGAGTCCCCTCTGGCTCCACTCCCAACATGGCCACACCACGTGGAGCATTTCCAAGGTAACAGCATCAGCACGGCAGCCTCAGGCTCCATCTCAGCTGAGTCTAGGCTTCCGGGTTCAGGGAATGAGGACCTCGGGATTCAGGCAACACTCTAAACTTAGGGAAAAAATGTGTGGTTTCTATATCTTGCGTAAAGTGTATTGTACCAATAGTAACGAGAATCCAAAAGAAAAATAAATCACCCAGAGCCTCAATTCCAGAGTAAAACTTATCCTTGGTTCCTTCCAGCTCTCATCCAAGGATGTAGATAATCTATACATGGTTTAGACCACGGCACAGGGACAAGTTTGTATCCTCTTTTGTTCATTTCACATTGCACCTGTAGAAGTCTCTCGTATTGCTATAGGATTATTAGTTCACAAACATTTCCAGCACCTACTCCCTGCCAGCCTGTTCTGGGTTCTTAGGGCTCAGAGGCAGCTCAGCCCCTGCACCTGCTCTGGAGGAGCCCAGAGTCCTCAGTAGCTGGGCAATAATCATCCAGGTGATGTGTCATTCTTAACCCAGTCAGGCCCTGCTGTTGGTGGTGTTCCAGATTGTTCTCCAATTGTTGTTATGTGCCATCAGATCAGCTCTGACTCCTGGTGACCCTATGAACAAATGATGTCCACAGTGTCCTGTCCTCAACAGCCTTACTAGCTTCTGTAGATTCATGCCTATGGCTTCCTTTGTGGAGTCAGTCCATCTCCTATTTGGTCTTGCTATTTTCTGCCTGCCTTCTAGTTTTTCCAACATTATCATCTTTTCCAAAGAAGCCTGCCTTCTCTTGATGAGTCCAAAGTAGGACGGCCTCAGTTTTATCATTTTTGCCTCCAGCGATAGTTCAGGCTTAATTTGCTCTAAGACCCGCTTGTTCATCTTTCTGGCCGTCCAGGGTATCCGTAGAGCTCTCCTGCAACACCGTATTTCAAATGAATCATTTTTTCCCTGTCAGCCTTCCTCACTGTCCAGATTTCATACCCGTACATATAACTGGGACTATGAGGATGTGGGGAATCTTGGCCTTAGTCTCTAGGGACCCTTCCTTCCACTTGATGATCTTTCCTAATTCTTTCATTGCTGCCCTTGCGAGTCTCCGTCTCCATTCAAAGCGATGGCTGACCCAAGGTAACCAGGATCTTTCACAATTTCGGCGCCTTCACTGTCTACATTAAAGTTGTGTAGTTCTTCTGTAGTCATGACTTTTGTCTTGTATATGTGCAGATGCAGTCCTGCTTTGGCACTTTCTTCTTTCACTTTCGTCAGAAGTTGTTTCAAGTCATTGCTGCTTTCTGCCAGTAAGATAGTGTCATCTGCATATCTTAGATTGTTGATGTTTCTTCCACCAATTTTCACTTCTCTTTCATCTGAGTCTAGCTCAGCTTTTTGTATGGTATGTTCTGTGTACAGATTAAACCGATAGGGAGATAAAATGCACCCTTATCTGACATCTTTGCCTATAGGAGACCATTCTGCTTCTCTGTATTCTGTCCTGACAGTGGCTTCTTGTCACAGTACAGGTTACGCATCAGGACAATCAAGAGCTGAGGCTCACCCATTTGTTCCAGAGCAGCCCATAGTTTTTCATGATCCATGCAGTCAAAGGCTTCACTGTAGTCTATAAAACATAGACTACCCTTCTTCTGAAAGTTTTTGGTGCACTCCAGTAAACAACAAATAAATAATCTCAATTAGATCTCATGTGCCTCTTTCTTTTCGAAGTCCAGCTTGGACCTCAGGCGTTGCTTGCTCCATATGAGGTAAGCATATAAGGTAAGGTATAAGCACCTTGAGCATCACTTGACTTGCCTGGGAGATTAGAGCAACGGTCCTGTAGTCACTGTACTCCTTGGCATCTCCTTTCTTGGGGATTGAGTGTATATTGAGCATTTCCAGTCTGTAGATCACTGTTTTGTTTGCCATATTTGTTGGCGTATTCTTGTTAGGATTTTGACAGATTCAGTCTCTGTGGCTTGAAATAATTCTATCGTTCCCCTGCCCACCCTGTTGACTTATTTCTTCCCAGGACTTTCAGGGCAGCTTCCAAGACTTCACTTTCTAGAATTATGGGTTCTTCCTCATAGGAATCTTCTTCAAAGAAGTCTGTCATCCTTTTATCTTTTCTGCGTGGATCTCCAGTGGACTGTCTCCACTTTCCTCTATTTGCCCTTGATCAGATAGTGTGCCTTCCTGTTGGCTGTCCTGCATTCCTAGTCTAGGTTTAAATTTCCCTTTGATTTTTTGAATCTTCTGTAAGAGACCTCTTGTTCTCCTTGCTTTTGTTGTCTTCCATCTCTTCGCATTGGCCATCAGAGTGGTTCTCTTTATCTCTAAGTGATAGTCAAAGCTGCATTCAGAATTCAAACCCTGCTTTTGTCACCTTTTACTTTTACTTCTCGCCTGTCCTTAACAAGTTATAATTTTCCCCTGTCATCCATCTCGAGTGTTCTTTTTACTTCAGGCATTGTCTTCTCACGTTTTTCCTTAATAATATTTCTGGTTTCAGTCTAGAGTTCTTCTGATTTTTGGTCAACGAAGTCTAACAATGCAAATCTGTTTGTTACGTGGACTTGGAATTTGTTGGGAATGTTGTTTACGTTATATTCGGCTCTACGATTCTTGTAGTGCTCTTCCTGAGCTCCACTCTGATATTTGCTATGAACAGTTTGTGATCAGGACCACAATCTGCTCCTGGTTTTGTTTTGGCAGAGAGAATACAGCTTCTCCACCTCCTGCTTCCAGTTACGTAGTCTGTTTGATTTCTCTGTTGGCCGTCTGGTGATGTCCATGTCTACAGTCTTCTCTTCAGTTGCTTGAAGCATGGATTGCGATGGGCAGATCGTTGGCTTCGCAGAAATCCATGAGCTGGTCTCCTGCTTCATTTCTGACCCCTAGTCCAAATTTTCCAACCACGTTTGATTTTGCTTTATTTTCTACTTGTGCATTCCAGTCACCTATAATCATCAGCATGTCTTGTTTTGGTGTATGATCAATTTCTTCTTGGATACTTGCGTAAAAACTTTCAATTTCATCTTCTTCAGCATCTGTAGTTAGAGCATAGACTTGGATGATGGTTGTGTTAATAGGTTTTCCCAGAAGTCTGGTTGATATTATCCGTCAGCCCTTGCATTACAGCCCCTAACTGCCTGGGCCACATCTTGCCTCAGTATTAGAGCCACTCCATTTCCAATATATTGTTCTCAAACATATGTTACTAATTACGAATACAATAATATAGTCATGAATATTGTAACAGAACTTTTTCCTCACTTTTTTAAAATTTATTTTTTCCTCCTTCTTCTTCCCAAAGCCCCCCAGTACATAGTCGTATATTCCAGATGTAGATCCTTCTGGTGGTGCAATGTGGATGCTGCCTCAGTGTGGCTTGATGAGCAGTGCCATGTCTGCACCAAGGATCCAAACTGGCGAAACCCTGGACCGCTGAAGCAGAGCACGCAAACCTAACGGCTCTGCCACGGGGCCGGCCCCAAAAGATACATTTTTATGATTTTGAAAATATTTGCTAAATTGCTTTTCAGAATCGTGGAACCAATTTTTAGTAACAGTTTTACCATATCCTCACAAGCAGTGGGTACTTTATATATTTTCACTAATTTACTAAGTATAAATTGGTACCTTAGTACAATTTTAATTTACTTTTAACTATTAGAACTATTAAAGATCTTGAAGCAAGTCCTGGAATCTCCCCGAACCTGCCTCGACACCCCTTACCCCTCGACTCCATTTTAGAAGAGGATGATGGCAGAAGTAGTAATCAGCCTCAAGTGCCATAGAGATTTTTACAAGAGTCCAGGAGGTTTTCACAATGACTCTTCCTTCTGAATTCCACAGAAGCACTGAGGGCCACCGGCCATGGCCCAGCATTCTCAAAGTCAGAGAAGCTCACACAGACACAGCCTCTTTGTTGACTCACCTTCCATCCTGCCGTTCAGGCAACACTTCTTTATGGAACTGTGCCAGGCCCGGGGGATGCCAAGACAACTAAGGGGCCACAGCGCTGCTGGCACATCGGTGTGTTGCAGCGTGTGCTGATGGAGGGAGGCACTGAGGGTAGAGGAGTAGGTCCCCAGCGCAACCTGAAGAATTTAGGGACTGGGTGGGCTGCCTGGACAGGGGAGAGCCAGGCTGAAGTTTGAAGACAAAACAGGAAAGGAGCCAGCTAGGGGACGTCCTGGGAAACCATTCTAGGCAGACCTCGGGGAGGAATGCCTCAACCACTCACGGCAGGACCGATTGGACCTCCCTTCACATCCCCACCCCCCCACGCTTCCCCGACCCCTTGTGTCAGTGCCCTTGAGCTGCTCTTGAGATTTGGGGGGGGTGCAAGGGGAAGATCTTAGGGGTCTCCATTCTAGGGGCCCTAAAAACCAGAAGCAAGGGCAAGTACTCTATCAGCTTGGCTTGATGCTGGCCCTTGGGGCCTCTGGGAGGGGCAGAGTGGGGGGCTCTGGAGCCAGCAGGCTGTGAGCGGACCCTAGGAAGAGACTGGGAGCAGACAGGGCAGAGGGGCTTCTAGAGCTGGGCCTCTCATCTGCTGTGTGGCCCCTAGGCCCATCTCTGCTCTTGGCACCTGGTCTGCCAAGGGGAGGGCAGTCCCTGGCTATGGACTGTGAGAGTAGAGCAGGCGGATTTGTCAGGGCCCTGGGGTAGGAGGGCCACCCACCCGCTCCCTGTCCATCCACCCTGTGGAGGGACGTGGGGCATTTCTGTCTTTTTAAGCTTTGTTTCTCGTCCCTGTAGTCCTTCCCTTTGGGGATTAGCAGGAAGGGGCTCCGCTGGGCGGGGCCTGAGGAGTCAGGGAAAGCTGTGGGGCCTGGGGCTGGAGGAGGGGCAGCAGAGGCTTTGTGTACAGGTCTCATTAAATCCTCACCGCTCCACTCAGAAGGAGGGTTATCTCTGACAGATGAGTATCCTGGGACTCAGAGCTGATGTCCTTTGCCCAAGCGAAGGCCACACAGGCGGGACATGGCAGGGCAGAGGTCTGTTTGACCCAGAACACCATGTAAACGGTGAGTCTGTGGGGCCTGGCTGGGTCTGGTGGGGCCATGCCACAGCCAAAAGGTTCTCCGAGGGGGCTTCCAGGTGCAGAGCTCCAGGGCTGGGTCTTGGAAAAGCGTGGCCCTGTCTTTGAGCCCAAGGAAGTCTGAGGATCAAGTTAGGAAATTGGTCAAGAGGAAGAATCTCTGAGCTCTGCCACCCTGGCCAGCAAGCCCTCTGAATCCAATGAGCGCTGCCTAACAGCATCAGTTAACTACCGGCAGCCTCCACTTCCCGGAGTGTTTGTTTTAGCTGGACCAGTCCTGCCCCTTGATGAAGGCAGCACAAAGTCCTGACACTTTGGGGTCAGGTTCACCCAGGCTCTGGTTCTCTGCTTCACTATTGTTAGCCATGTGGCCTTGGTCAGTCATTGTAACTCTCTGGCCCTCAGTTTCTGCATCTGTAAAATGGGGATGATGATACCCATCAGGGTGGTGGGAGGGTAATAGACGATGTCTGCACAGGATGCAGCTTGGCGCCCTTGACAACTGGCAGAGGTGGTTTGACCTAAATTTCAGCCCCTGTGGGGTCCACAGTCCAGGTGCTGCTGTCTCCTTTGTGGGATGATGAATTAGTGATTTGGCGCACAGGGTAACGGTTATTGAGGCTGTGGCTGTAGTTCAGGGTTGGGATTGATTTGATGCTTAGTGCCCCACCCCCAGTCAGGAATGTGGCCTCTGATTTGAATACAGTTCTGTTGGGAAAGGGTGATTTGCCTAACAGTTATTCCTTTAAAATACTGTCTGCTAAAATGCAACCTGGTGAGCAGTCAGCACAGCCCGTGGGATGTCTCAGAGCCCAGATGAACCCCTTGCCCTTTTCTGGGCCTCAGTTTCCCCAGTGGTAACCTGAAGAGTGGTGAGTGGTGGTGGAAGAGATCATCGCCTAGGTCCCTTGGACTTTGGGACGATCTGTGTGCCCCACATATCCCACGGGCAAGGATATTGGAGACCTGCTGTGGGAGGTCTTGGGGTGAGGGCCAGACTGGGTCCACCCATCTGTCAGTTTGCTTATTACTGCCCTGGCCTTTGGCCCTCAAGGCCGCCCCACAGCCCCATGGAGGGGACCTGACTTCTTTTCCCCTGTCTCAGGTCGACTCTCTCCCTGGGTTCCCCCCACCACTTCCCTCCTCCTGTGGAGATTCCTCCTTCTCTAACGCTGAGCACTGGGAAGGCCTCCCAAAGGAGACTAGGACAAGGCTGGAGAGAGGGAACGGGGAGAGTGAGACATGGCTGGGCACTGGACCCTGCTCTCTCCTTATTTATTTAAGCCTCCAGGCCTTTGCACTCGCCAGTCCCTCTGCCTGAAATGCCCTCTCCCCCCTGTTCAGCTCCTTCTGCTTTTAGGCTCCATTGCCTTCCGTTCCCACAGTTCCCACAGACTCCAACCTGAGAATGCCTCTTCCCTCAGGGCCCGCATCTGGGGGCCTTACAGGTCCCAGGGCTTCTGGGCAATCCCAGTGCTCCACCTCATGGGGTTTGGAGAGAGCAGGTGCAAGGGGACACAGCCTGTAGTTTCTCTGGTGTCACTCACTCCCTCTGGGCCTCAGTTTTCTCAGCTGTAAAATGGCTGCATTTCAGACTTCCTGCTGTAACCAGGCTTCAAGGGCTTTGCAGCCGAGCATGGCTCCTTGGCGGAGCAACAGCTGCACACCCCCACCTGCCACCCACCTTCAGTTCTGGTTTGCAAGGGGAGCTCCCAGGTGTCCAGCCCAAGTGACTGACTAGGCCCGGGGCCTAATGGCTGTGGGTTCTGGTAACCTGCCCACCCACCAGCTGTTCTCCGATGACTCACCCCTACCCTCACTGGTCCCTCCTGAAGCCTCTTAGAATTACACCTTGCTGGTGTGGCAGCTGGCTGAAGCTGTGGGCAGGAACAATGCCGATGTAATTTACCCCTCTTGGCGCTGTGGTGCTGCCTCCTGGGGGCTCTGGAAAGAGCTGGGCCAGAAGCCAGGCCCATCGCCAAGGGACCAGGATGCCCGAGGACAAGGATGCTCTCCATTCTAGCCACCGGCCTGCCTCAGTTTCCTTGCCTGCAACATCACCGCTGCAGCCAGGGTCCTCCCAGTGCCCTCCTCCCAACAGGGCCCTGCTGCTGGCCTTCCTCCCCAAGAGTCTGCCATGAGCCGGGGAAATGATGTTTCCCTCTTAATCTTAAAGATAAAATGTTATGCAGAGTTTGCAGTTAACTGGTGCCTGTCTGTCTTGTGGCTCTGCGTGCTCCGCCCACCCACTGCCAGCTGTCTCAGAGCGAGGCCTTTGGCTCTGAAGCCCCACAGCAGTCCTGATCCAGGAGTCCCGAGGGAGAACAGGCAGTGTCTGGCAGGGTGGGCCCCTTCTCAGTGTGCACCCAGCCATGGGTGCCAGTGGGCCCTGGGGGCAGTGAGCCTGGCCCCGAGGGAGGAGGCATTCTCAGGTGGGATTCCAACCTACAGAGCATGTTTTTGTTGTCCCTGCCCCTCTCTACACTCACTGTCCAGGGTGACACGTGTGAGGACTTGCACAGCCAAACCTGTTTCCAAACTTGGATTTAGAGAAGTTCTGGTTTCCTCAGAAGCCACACTTGAGTGCTCCTTGATGGTTAGGGGTGCAGGAAGATCCGGTTTTGAATCCCTGCTCTGCTGCTTGCTTGCTCTCTGATTTGGGCAGGTTGCTTAATCCTCTGGGCCGCAGCCTTCTATTCTGCGCACAGGAAGGATTCCAGCTCGTACGTTTGGGGTGAAGAGTGAGTGTGTTGAATGTCTGGTGCAGCCCCAAGACCTCCACATGGCTGCTCACTAGAAGGTTGTCTGGATGCTCATGGCGGTCCCAGATCTGGTCTCTGTCTTCTCCAACCCCTTTCTCACCATCACATCCCTCCCATCACTTTGTCTAATCACTCATTCATTCATTCACTCACTCATGTTTTATTAGTCTTCTTTAGTCTAATATAGTTCCTGAGTCTTTCTTTGACTTTCATAACCTTGACACTTAGAGGCCAGTTATTTTCTCCCTCATGTTGGGTTTGTCTGATTTTCCTTGTGATTAGATTTAGGTTATGCATCTTTGCAGAAATATCACATAGGTGGTGCCTGAATTCTTTTCACTGAGTCCTGTCAGACGGCACCCGGTTGTCACTTGTCCCATTACTACTGATGTTCACTTTGATCTCTTGATTAAGGTGGTGTCTGCCAGGCTTCTCCACCATGAAATTACCCATTTGCCCTTTGTAATTAATGAGTCTTTGATGGGAAGCTACTTTGAAACTAAATAAATACCCCATTCATCATCAAACATTCAATTTATTTATTCATACCTGTATATACATCAGTTTCCTATTTTATTCAGTGGAATATAATCTGTTACTATCATTATTTATTTTAATACACAGGTCGTCCCAGCTTTAGCTTGTAGGGTGGCCAACTGTCCTGGTTTGCCTGGGATTCTTAATGCTAAAACTGGGAAAGCCCCAGCAAACCCTGACGATCTGGTCACGAAACCAGTGGGAGCCCTTCAGGCTGGCTCCTGTGTCTGCTGAGAAAGGTCCCTGTCATTCTGTGAGTGCTTCCTTGCTTTCTGGCACAATAAGATGTTCCAGGTTCATCCCGTACTAACTGTGACCGAGCCCTGGGCCCATGTATTTCTCCAAGAACCCCTGGAACCAGGACCTTTTGAGTTAGGCTGCACCACACGGTGGATGCAGGCCCTGGAGCAGATGGACTCGTCGACTTCCCTGCTGGCCACACTCTCGTCTGCCTCCACACCTGAGCCCTGGCTGTTCTCTCTGTTCTCACCTTCCAGGCTGAGCTTCTTTGTGAAGCCTGACCCCCCACCCTCCCCACAGAGCTGACCTCCTCCTCTCTGCCCCCTGGGCAGTTTTGGGCACCTGTCCACTTCTAAGTTGGTCTCCTCCCTCGACTGGAAGCCTCAAGGACAGGCCTCAGATTCATCTCTGACTTTTCCCTGCTCCCCACAGGGCTGGAACTGGGGGCTGTTCATTTAAAGATGGATCTAGTCATAGCCCTCATGGAGCAGAAAAGCAAACAGAGGGCAGAGAGGGAGGGTGACTTGTTCAGGGTCACACAGTGAGTCTTTGCAGGCTGGAGTCTGTCCTTGAACTTCAGTTTTCTTAATTCTAAAATGGGGCTAATACCTCAGAGCATTGCAGTAAGAATAAAATGCTGTAATATACAGTATAATGTGTGTGTAATGGTTTAGTACCTGGCCTGTGGTGAGTGCATCTCTCAGTATCTCTGGGGGACCTTATTATTTAAATTTTTTCATTATTGCAGAGGATGTACTATACACTTTAGAAAATTTGAAATCCAGACAGCAAAAAGAAAATAAAACCATCATATTTTTATCATTTAGAGATCGCCACTGTTAACACCTTAGCGAATGTACTTCCTGAGCTTTTTCTGTGCATATATTTCCCCCCACAAATGAGATTATACCGTGCATTCCATTTCGTTGTCTGCTTTTGTTCAGGTGGCAATCTCCGCCATTCTGTTTCAGTAAGTTTTCACCATATCTAATACTCAGGCCATATTCACATTTCCCCAGTCGTCCCAAATACGTCCTTGATCGCTGTTGTGTCCAAGCTAGGACGCAACCCGGGGCCACACTTCGTATCTGGTTGTTGTATCCTATAAGTCTCTTAGTCCAGCCAGGTCCCTTCTTTATGACATGGACCTGTAGGAGAGACTGGACCAGTAGCCCTGCAGAATGGCTCACCACCCGACTTCGTCTGGTTGTGTTCTCGTGATGACACTTAGCTTCTTCCTCTGTCCTCTGTGTCTTCTGTAAAGTGAAGTATGTCCAGGGCGCGATGAGTTCTCTGGTGCCTAGAATACTCGATAGGTGGTGATGTGTCCTTTCTTCCATCTGTGGTGCCAAGCCCTAACCCAGGATTGTGTGACTGTAAGGGGCTGCCTCCCTCATGGCTGCCTGTACCCCCTTCTAGTAGAAAGGAATGCGTGTGGTTCCCTTGGCACCATCTGAACACCCAGTTCTGGAGACCTTTTTAAGATTTTATTTTTTTCCTTTTTCTCCCCAAAGCCCCCTTTACATCGTTGTATATTCTTTGTTGTGGGTCCTTCTAGTTGTGGCATGTGGGACGCTGCCTCAATGTGGCTTGATGAGCAGTGCCATGTCCGTGCCCAGGATTCGAACCAACGAAACACTGGGCCGCCTGCAGCGGAGCGCGAAAACTTAACCACTCAGCCACGGGGCCAGCCCTTGGAGACCTTTTTATATGACACAAGAAAACTTGTCCATTTGCCGAGGGGAACTTGATCCAGAGGTTTGGGCTCTCAGGTGAAAAAAATCACAGAACAAGGACATGGACTGAGTTTCGTCTTGCTGAGTGCAAACCTAGTGAAACCTGGTTCTGTTTTCACTTGCTTTCCAGACATGTGATCTGGGTTAAATCCCAGCTCTGCTACTTACCAGCTCGGTGACCTTGCGCAAGTTACTTAACCTCTCTGAGTCTCAAGCTCCTCCTTGGATTTCTTGTTTGGCAAAGTTGTTGTGAGGATTAAATAAAAAAGGGAATCCTTGGCTGTTTTCTCCCCTAGGCGGAAAGCTCTTGGAGGGCAAGGCTAATAAAGAGTAAGAAATCCAAAGATATTTGTTGAAGGAAACAAAAAAGGAGGACAAGTGGTATGGCCGGGTGATAAGTACCATGGAGGAAAGAAAGAAACCCATTTAGGCATTTGTTTGCTCACTCACACTTTCATTTCATTTAACATGTGCTCATTCCAGGCTTGGGTCTCCACCCATGAGGACCTCGCAGGGGTCTGGGAGGGCACAGATAGAGAGACTTGGGTATGGAGCTCAGGAGGTCTGGCTGAGTAACTCAGGAAGGCTTCCTGAAGGAGCCTGGGACTACTGGGAAGGTCTGGTGGGGGCCGAGATGGGGAGATGGGCTCTGGATACAGGGGCTGTCTGTCTCCTGGCACAGGGGGCTTCTGGGAGGGCTGGACAGGGCTTGTGGCAAGAAGTGAGCCCGTGCTAACTTCAGAGGCCACTGTTCCTCCCTGTCCTCCTCCTCCTCCTCTCCCCTTTGCTTGTCCGCCCTCTGGTCCCTTGCCATGGCTCTGAGTCCTATGTGACGCTGACAACCCATGTGTCTGTCTGCAGTGCCGGATGGAGTGCCGCGATGTGCCAGCTGAGACACTCTACGACGTCCTACACGACATCGAATACCGAAAGAAGTGGGACAGCAATGTCATTGAGACTTTTGACATCGCCCGCTTGACAGTCAACGCCGACGTGGGCTATTACTCTTGTGAGCAGGCACAGGCCCTCTAGTCCCAGCGCCCTCTGCCTCCGTCCAGGCCTCCAGCCCAGCCTCTTCCTCCTGCCTTCCCTTTTTGTGGGCACTCCCATTGCCGGGCCGTTCAGAGACCTGAGTGCTGAGATGTAGGGCCGCCCTCCCTGACATCTCTGTCCACTCCCAGACCCTCAGGCACACACACGTATACTCACACACACATATGCATGTTCACCTACACACATTCCACACAAATCCTTCATACATAGTCATGGATGCAACCCACAGCCACATGCTCTCAGTCACACATTTTCATGTACACACTATTGTTCTCCCATATACTCACATTCACATATACAAACAAGCCAGGCCACAAGGTAAGGCTGTGTGAGGCTGTGAGGAGCAGGGATGGCCAGAGACAGGAGGGGAGGGGTCCTGCTCTGTCTCTTTCCTAATTCCAGCTCCGGGACTATGGTCTGGGGGGTTGGGGGGTACCTGTTTGGATCGGGGGGAGCCGTCCCTTAACTAGGCATCCCTGTGTCTCTGGCCTCTGCCACGCCCTCCCTTGCAGGCAGGCAGGCCAGTGATCTGGCTGAACTGTCCCTTGCCCTCCACAGGGAGGTGTCCAAAGCCCCTGAAGAACCGTGACGTCATCACCCTCCGCTCCTGGCTCCCCATGGGCACTGATTACATCATTATGAACTACTCAGTCAAGCATCCCGTGAGTTGACCTGCCTTCCCTGCTGAGTGGGCAGGGGAAGGTGCCAAGTAGGGATGGGCTGGCAGGGCTAGCTGAGGGAGAGGGCTGTAGCTGCCACCATGACTTCTCTGTGACTTCAGGCCAGGCACAAAGCCCTCTGGCCCTCAGTGTCCTTCCTGTAGAAAGAGAACAGTGGCTCCTTTCTCCCTGCTGGGACTCTCAAGCAGATGAGAAGAGGGCAGTGTGGGCCATCACTGTGGGCAAGTGGTTGGTTGGTTGGTTGGGCTCTGGGGCAGGCTGGCTGGGAAAGAGGGGAGCAAGAGGTGAGAGGGAGGGTCCCCAGGCCCTCCATGAGGTTGGGCTGCCTTGATCTCCATGGCAGGGAAGACAGGCAGGTACCGCTAGCCTGGGCAAGGAGGACTGTGTGTGTGTGTGAGTGCCCATGTGTGTGCTCTTGACCCCTGACGCCAGCCTGGTGTATTTCTGAAGGGGAACAGGGAAAACTTAAGAGGGGCAGGGATCACTTCGTCTGACTCCTCCTCTTCTCCTCACCCCAGCATCAGGCCTGGCCTGGAGTGGACGCCAGCAAATGTGAACTGTGTGTGTGTATGTCCTCACAAAGACACCTCCTTTGCCCCCGCCCTGAGTCTCACCTCCCTGTGCCTTCCATTCCCAGAAATACCCACCTCGGAAAGACTTGGTCCGAGCTGTGTCCATCCAGACGGGCTACCTCATCCAGAGCACGGGGCCCAAGAGCTGCGTCATCACCTACCTGGCCCAGGTGGACCCCAAAGGTGAGGGCTTGGCCCTGGCAGCCTATCATGGGATCCTTCCCTCTAGCACAGGGGATGGGGCTTGATCTACTAGGGAGCTAGAAGGACCTCTGTTAGGAACTGTTTTGTATTTCGGGGACATCTCCATCCAAAACATCATTTAAACTAAGGTTTGAGACTTTACAATGGTTTGAAAAGCAGGGGCTGAGGTGGTAGCCGCTGCTCCACAGCGAAGCTTGGAGCTCCTCCCTAGCCTTCCACACCCTTGTGCTCTGACTCGCTCCCGCTCACTGGCTGCTCCCACTCTGTCTGTCTTGCTGGCTCCCATCCTCTGTCCATCTTGGAGGCCTGCGTTTTCCAGGCTTCAGTCCTCTTTCCCTTGGGAGGGCTCAGCCACTCCCAAGGCTTCTGTGGCCAGCTGACCACATGTCTCTCTCTGCTGAGATCCAGATCCATGTGGCCTCCTGGACGTCTCCCTCAGGATGTCTTCTGGGACCTGGGACTCTCTGTGTCTAGTGCTCAGCTCACCATCTCCCCTCCTAACTTGCCTCTTCTCCTGCATCTCCACCCTCCAGTCACCCATGCCAAGAACCTGAGGGTGCTCTGGGGCTCCCTCTTCTCAGCTCTCAAATCCATTCACCAATTCTTATTGATTCTACCTCCCAAATAGCTCCCGAACCTCTTGTTTCTCTCCATACTCAGCCACCTTGTCTGTCCATACCAGCTACTAGAGGCATTTTTCTCATGACTCTCTTCTGCTTAAAATTCCTCTGTGACTCTCCATCGCCCTCAGAGTGAAGTCTGAGCCCCCTCCCCAGGTTTCCCAGTCCCTGTTCACACCTTACACGTTCCCACCTCCCTGTCTAGTCAGCCCTTTCCCTCAGCCTAGAAACCCCTCTCCTCGCTTACTCATCCCCAGGGCTGCTTCAGATGTCACCTCTTCTGTCCCTGATACCCAGAGGAGTCACTGGCTCCCTGTTCTGCGTACCCATCCCCCTCTAGCAGAGCCTTGGCACACTTTTGGGCCCCCTGATAGTGAGTTCCTCTCTGGGTCCCCAGGGCTGGCACAGGGTAGGTATCATTGAGTGAATGTGGAGCGAGTGAATGAATGAACGACTAGAGCATCCATTCAGGGGACTTGCCGCAGGCCTTGTATAGATACCCTGAGAGCATCTTTGCCTGGGTATGCCCCAAGGCCCACCGAGGGCTCACTGGCCCAGGCTCAGGGCTCCCTAGCACCTCAGTGAGCAAGTGTGTTGGGTGTCAGAGGCAGAGCAGACACTTGGGTATGAGACAGGGTGGAGAGCAGGGCTGTGGACTCCAGGTCAGGCCAGGCTAGGGTGCTCAGCCAAGAGGCCTCTGTAGTCAGCCAGGCTTTCTGGGGCAGGGGGCTTGAAAAGACAGGCAGAGAAGGGGCTGAGCATCAGGGCCATTCACGGTAGAGGGACTGGGTATGAGAAAGCATGCCAGAGTGAGTGGAGGGAAGGTGGCAGGTAGGAGCCTAGTGGGTCAAGATTTCAACCCACATGTAGCCTGTGGTTGCCTAGGACTTGTGGTTTTCTTCCATGCAGCCCTCTGGGCTCAGCAGGTCGGGGGGGGGGGGGGGGGGGGGACGGGACGGGATGGGGGAGGACACATGACAGAGTTGAGTCTGAGAACCTTGGTCTGAGGTAGAAAGAGGGAGTGAGGATGATGAAGTCTTATTGAACTTTTCTCACACCGCCCCCTCCCCATAGAGAAGAGGGTGGCCTCCCTGGAAGCTCGGGCTGGAGGGAGGGAGCTGGTATGTGTGTTGGGTGGGGGCTGGCTCCCTGAAGCTGCTCCTTCCCGTTTCCTTACTACTCTTCCCTGCTTCACAGGCTCCTTACCCAAGTGGGTGGTGAACAAATCTTCTCAGTTCCTGGCTCCCAAGGTGAGCGGCCTTGGGATTTGGGGAGTATGGAGGCTGGGGAGAGGGTTCCAGGATGAGAGGGTGGAGTTAGGGATGGAGACTGGGAGCCAGGGGGCGGAGTCATAAAACTGGGGCTGGAGGCAGGATCCCGGGAGCTGGGGGCTGAGCTGCTGGCGGAGGGGACGCGGCAAAGACTTCGTCCTGCGCCCCGTTCACCCCTGACTCGGCTGTGCCTTGGGTCTGCAGGCCATGAAGAAAATGTACAAAGCGTGCGTCAAGTACCCTGAGTGGAAACAGAAGCATCAGCCGCACTTCAAGCCCTGGCTACACCCGGAGCAGAGCCCGTTGCCGAGCTTGGCGCTGTCGGAGCTGTCGGTACAGCATGCGGACTCGCTGGAGAACATCGATGAGAGCGCGGTGGCAGAGAGCCGCGAGGAGCGCTCCAGCGGTGCAGGCGGGGAGGGTAGCGACGATGACACCTCGCTCACCTGATCATGGCACCACCGCAGGGACCCGAGACAAGACGGGGCGGAGCCCGGGGGTGGCGGATCCTTCCGCGCTTTCTCCCCTCCCCTACCCCCTGCACCTCCTGGGGACGCTGGGCTTAGGCCCAGGCTGGTGCTGCGGCCCGGCTGGACACAGCCCCAATAAACGATCCCACAGCCTCAGCTGGCTCATCGCTGTGCCTGCTTCCCACCTGCCCTGGGCCTGACCTCTACCCTTGGCCCCCTTATTCTACAGTTCTTTTTGTTAATTTTATTGTTGATTGCCGGCCTTTGCTCCTTTCGGCATCCCCTCATTTCACCATGTGTAGCTGGAGGGGAGGGGTTGTCACCCCTCCTTCTGTCGATGGTGTGTTCCATTCTCGTTGTGTCTTCATTAGTTCGCTCTTCATCCATCTACCTGTCTTTCCTGCGCCTTCATTCTGCCATTCACCCCAGGCTATTTGGCTACCTCTCACTGCTCTAAGACAAGGAGTAGGTCTGGACAGAGGCCCCAGGTCAGGGGTCAGAGGGTAGAGTTCTACCATGTGACCTTCAGCCCAAGACCCCTTGGGTTAAACCTATGGACTGGGTGTCTGACACTCATCAATTGTCACAGACAGGCAGGGGAGAGGACACTAGGTCTCAGAGCACAGGGCTGTGGGTCCCAGAGCTGAGAGATAGGGGCAGCATGTTCTGGAGGAGGGAGGTTGGGGTTTGGGGTGAGGGTCATCAGATTTGGGACCAGGCCCCGTGATTCGAGCCTTCCCTTGGTCATTTGGAAGACCTCAGGCCTGTGTTAACTGAATGGGTGGGGCCCCCTCCCCCTTGCCAGTGGTCAGATGCCAGTCCTGTGTTCACCTGGCTGCTTGAGGTCTAGAGGGACACCTGGGCCTCCCCTGTTCTCTGCGGCCTGCAGATGCCCTCTGCTGCCCCAGGGACACCTCTGTGCTCTGCCCTTCTCCAGTGTTTTTGTACCCCAATGAGTTTGGGGCTAGGAAATTCTCCCCAGGTCTGGCCCTGCCCTCCCCTTCTGGGAAGTGACTTGCCTTAGCCTTGTCAGGAAGACACAATCTACTTGGAGTTGCCCCTTTCCTAGAGGGACAGAGTGAAAGTCCAGTGTGGGGTAGACGGGAGGTTCTATAACTCACCACTTCTTGGGTTCCAATCCCAGGTTTACCCAATACTGGCTTTGTAACTCTGGGCAAGTCCTGGACTTCTTGGAACCTCATTTCCTAATTCATATCCTGAGGTGGTGATTTTTGCCTTTAAGCAGAGGTATGAGGATTGAGATAAAGGAGTAAGCTGCCCAGTACTGGGCCTAGCATGTAGTAGGTGCTCAAATTAATCCCAATCTCAGAGTAAGCCCCCATGCTACACCCTGGTGAGAGCTGTTCTTCCAAATATCTCCTTTGGGCGTTTGGAGAAATAGAAGCATAGAGAAGTTAAGGTCTCTGGCTTGGCTGGCTCCAGAGGTGCCCTGGACATAGGATGTAGGAATGCCTGCCAAACCCCAGGGCCCCCCTGTGTATGTGTGTGTGTTTCCCCATCTCTATGCCAGCAAAGGTGCAGGCTTCAGCCAAGGAATCCTTGGGCCCTCTGACTGGGCAGGACTCTTGCCCACCACCCTGCCTCTGGGGGTTGGGGGCCCCGGGAGAGAAATGGTGTATTCAGGGAGAATGAGGTAGGGAAGGACTTCCTGGAGGAGGAGGTCAAGGACCTTGGTCCTCCTGCCTCCAACCGCGCCCCTTACAGCTCTGGGTGTCTGGGCCCTTGGGGGGAGGATGGGGTTGCATGGCTCATCCCTCCCAGGGGCAGAGTCACCAGAGGTGGCAAGAGGCAGGAAGACTCAGGAAAAGATGGAGACTCAGCGGGCAGCGGTGGGAGATGGGGGGGTAGACTTGAGCCTCAGGAGACAGAGGCGGACCTGGGAGCAGCGAGACGGGTAGGGGAGACACACAGATCGACCTGTCCCAGAGCTGCCCGGGCCCGCCGACTCGCAGACCGGGACTGGGCGGGGCCGGGGAGGGGGGCGGGTCCCTGCCCCTTCCCCGCCCCCCTCCCCCGGGGCGTCACGTGGGGCGGGCGGAAGCGCCCGGCGGGGTGGGCGCGCCCGGCCTGCGGCCGCGAGTTGGCTGGAACGGAGTGAGTCGGTGGCGGCGCCGGGACCCCGGTCCCCGCGTGGAGTCTCCGCTCGGAACAGGTCAGTGCGGCTGCCGGGGCCTCCCCCCCGCAGCCCCTCACAGGTGTGGCCCGGAGTTCCCCCATTCCGCAGAAGGGAACGCCGAGGCCGCACGGCGGCTCTGCGCCCGGCGCCAACTTCCGCGGGCGTTTCTCCCGGGTCGTGTTGTCTGTCCTCCTGTCTGGTGGCGGGGGTGGGGGTCGCCTCCTGAGAATGCGCGGTCCGGTCAGAGACTGTAGGGAGGCGGGCGCCCTGGCGGGACGGGGCTTCCAGCCGTTAGCCCTTCGGTGAAGGCTCCCAGGGTCCAGAGCCAGCCTGCCCGCGGGCATCTTGCTTCTCCCACCTGTGAAATAAAGGTCCTGTCCCGTTGAGCGCGGAGACCCTTACAGCTCTGCACATTCCTATAACCTGTGCCGTGGACCTGGGGCTCCATCGACCTTGGGCAGCCTACTTCCGGCCTCTGCACCTCAATTCCCCGCCGGTAAATGGGGGCATGGCCTCCCAAGAGCCACTACCTGGCCCAGTTGCTGGAAAAAGAAGGAGGTGTGTGTTCACTGAATGGGGTCACGCCGGGAGTGGGTTATTGGGACTGGAGAGAGCAGACTTGGAGTGGAGACTGTGGGGCACGGAGTGGTTTTTGGTGCTGGGGAACTCTGGTCAGGAACCATCACAGTGCGGCTTCTGGCATATGCACCCCCCCTCCCCCCGCCCCAAAGCTCCTGTCATGGGGAGCCTTCTCTGATCCCCAGGTTTGGGCTGGGGGGAGGGCTGCAGGGTGGGACAGATATGTGGAGGTAGTCAGGAAAGGATTTGACTGCAGTGCTGAGCAGCCGGGTCCAGACAGAGGCACCAGGATGCCTGTCCTGCGAGAGCAGAGAGCGCCCAGGCTGGGGGAGACCTCCCAGCAAGCTCATTACAGGGTAGAAGGAACTCAGCAGAGTCTTGAAGACAGGTGCAGACAGGTCCTGAGAGGGAATCAGGGACTGGGACTCTTGGAGCCGAGGGAGGAGGAGAGGACTGGAATGGGCTTTAGCAGTTAAGTGGCAATTCACAAGGATAAGGACCCTCCAGAGGAGGGTATAGCTTGTGCAAAGGCGGGAGTTGGCATGGTGTGTTTGAGGCATGGTAAGGAGATGGTGTGGCTGGTGGGGGCAGCAGGGGCAGAGTGTAGAGAGAACTCATCCCCATGTCCCATGGCTGGTTTGGGATTGTCCAGACACTGGCTTGGGGACCCTGCCTCCCCATTTGCTGCTTGCGCATTGAGGTAGGGCAAGAGGGGGTTGTCCCAGACAGACAACTGGTGCAGTGAAAGTGGGCAGAGGCCACCGGGGGCCCAGATGACCCCCAGGCTTCACTGGGGCATTCAGGCCTCCCCACTGGGCCCTAGCCTCATCTCCACCACCTCTCGGGCTCCAGCTGTGCTTTTCCACACATCAAGCCTCAGCCCTTGTGCAGGTTGCGTGTCCCCCGCTATAAGTTTTCTCCCCATGCAAATCTCCTAGGTCCTTTGGGACTTCAGAGGTGGGCTGCTTATTTATTGCCTCCTCCTGCCTGGCCTGGCAGTCCTGTGAGGTGGCGCAGCTTAGGAAAGGCCTTCTTGGAGGTCTCTAAGGAATGGGCCTGCAGAACCATGGGGATGGCTGGGGCCTGGGGCAGTTCCTGTGCAGCCACCAAACACTGTGTGACTCTGCAGGTCCCCAAACTCCTCAGAGCCTTCATTTCCCCATCTGCAAGGTGAGTGATGAGTCCTGATCCCATGCTCCAAGAGAGACCGTGCTGGGGCAAAAATTGGGCCTGAGTCTAAGTCCTGTCCCCAGCAGTGAGTGTTTGAGTGAAGAAAAGGGAGAACCTGGGGGGAAGGGGTCAGCTCGGAGGGGCAAGGGGCCTCTGAGAGTCCTAGGGGCCAGTGGTGGACTAGCCTAGTACTAAGCCTAGAGCATCGTCTGGAGAGAGGGGAGTCCCCTCCACTCTCCGGGGCCCTCTCCCCTCCCCTTTGGCCAAGCTCAAAGCCAGCCGGCTGATGCCCAAACAAGTAGCCTCTGTTCCCAGGGTGGGGGGAGGGGATGCAGGCCTTGGGCTCCAGGCCCGTCAGTCCAGCGCTGACCCTGGCCCCCTGCCCTTCGCTTTGGATCTTAACCCTTGGGGGCCTGGGCTGGGCCCTGGGCTGCTTGAGGGCTGGTGCCCATTGCCCACCAGCTGTCCCCTCCACCCCACTTTCGGCTCCCAAGGGTTCTGTTGTAGCAGGAGGGGGTGCAGTGGGATGTGAGTTGGAAACAGAGAAGGAAGGAGGAAATGGAGGTGAGAGGAGGCTGGAACGGATGTGGCCAGGGACAGTCAGAGACCACTTGGTGCGGAAGCTTTTTTCACAGATGGGAAGACTGAGGCCAAGGGCCAGAGATTGGGCCAGGATCATACAGTGAGCACTGGTGGGGGTCAGGACCGACCCTGACTCCTAGTCTGGACCCTCTTGGGGAAAGGAGGGGGAAGGGAGGGAGTGCTCCTTGATTTGAGTACCTACCACATGCCTGATACTGCACATTTGTCACTTTATTTAACTTTCCATCGTTCCATGAGACCAGGCTAACCTCTAGTAACATAGAGGAAGAAACAGCCTCAGAGAGCTGAGTATAATGTCAAGGAGAATGACAGTGTCGGCAACCAGAGCATAGCACAGTTGTAGGCACTTTTATGTTTGTTAACTGGTTTTGTCCTCTCCCAAATCCTAGAAGTTAGGTAGTATTCTACAGATAAGGAAACTGAGGCACAGTGAGGTTGAGTAACTTGCCCAAGGCTGCAGCAAATAAGTGGGAGAGGCAGGATCAGGACCCAGGTGTTTGCCTCCTTTGGCCTGGTTCCCCTCTCCAAGCCTGACCTCACCCCTTGAGCTCAGCCCAGGGTCCCCACAGTGAGGGGCTTTCCCCTGGGTGGTGGCCCAGGCAGCCTCGAGCAGAGCTCCACGCCAGCCGGACAAAGGGCCCTCCCTTTGGAGCAGAGTCCAGTCCCCGGGCGGCCGCTCTCACCCCTCCTCTGGTCTCACTCAGGCTGGGCGCTTTCCCCTCCTCAGCCCTGCGCAGAGGGGTGTTTCAAGTTTCAGGAAGGGGTTCTGTGCTAAAGGTGGTCGCCTCAGGAGGGTCTGAACAGCAGCAGGATATGGGGGGCCCTCAGATCCCCTACAAGTGCACTCCCCACAAAGCTCAGGGCCTACTGCAGACTCAACACCAGTACCCCCAGCCCTGATCAGAGGAGACATCTTATCCACGTAACCCCAACCCTCTCGGGGCCCCAGACCTGTCCATTCCAACCAGGGCTCTGAGGAGGATAGTCCCAGCCCAAGGAGGCTGATGACCCCAGGTGTCAGGGATGGCCTGAAGGGGGCAGTGCCTGCTTGGTCGTCTGCATGACCTTCCTCCCGAGGGGAATTCCTCTCTGTCTCCGCCTTTGGAGCATAGTTCAGAAGGGAAAAGTCTGTCCCATAAATAGGACATTTGTCCCCGACCATTGGGACAATCACAGTGGCTGGGAGGGGATGTGGCATTAAGTGACCAGTGCAATAACAAAATTATTATTTAATAGCAGTAATAATAGTTGCTGTTGCTACTGTTTTTTGGAAGCTTCCTGTGTGCCAGGCGCTGTGTTAAGCATTTTATATACTGATTTCACTTAATCCTCAAGAGTAGTCTTATGGGGTAGGCACTGTTCCCATTTCACAGATGAGGAAACTGAGGCCCAGAGAGGTGAAGTGATTTGCCTGAGATCTTCCATTACATAGAGATGCTGAGAGTCTGAATTTCTATTGCTTCGCAGTGAGAACCCTGAGCACTGGGAGGCACTGCAGACGGAGGAGATCCAAACCCTGTTCTACCCTGGGAACTCCCAGTCAGGGTGACAGGCAGGGACTGGAGGGCCACCTGGTCAGGTGACATTGCTGGTGACCAGCTGTGGGGGTGGGATGCCTGCAAGGGCATCCTGCTCACAGACTGGACTGACTGCTGTCAGGTCCTGAGCCCCCATGGGCCCAGCCCTAGGGTGGACACCTCCTGGGGTCTGCTCACTGCTCTTGTCCTGTCCTGTTCTCTCTGGGCTTCCTTGAAGACAGCGGTTCTTTCAGACCGTTGTGCTGATGAGGAAACTGAGGTCAGTAGAAGTTATGTGACTTTTCTAGGGTCTTTCAGCCAAGGGAAGGGGGAGCTGGGAGTGGTACCCAGGCAGGGACTCTGAGGCCTGTGCTCCACCTTCCTGCCTGGGCAGGGCCTCCTGGGCCTCTGAAGCCCTGAGCTTCCTTCAGACACTGCCCACTCGCCTTGTCACAGGGTCCAAGTCTTTCTCCCTGATCAAACTGGGATCCTGATTCCTCTCGAGGTGCCTGGGACCTGGTACAGCTGGGTCTCAGTGACTGAATGAACAAATCTGGGAAACATGGTTCCAGAGCTGAGAGGCCAAGAGGCAGAGACCAGCTGTGGTCAAGTGTGTGGTGCTCAGGGCCAGACGGGTCCAGAGAAGGATTCAGGGAGAGCTCCCCCCAACCCCCACACCCAGGGATGTGGCAAAATCTTGCTCCTCTTCATTTTGTCCACTGTTGTGAGGGCAAAGATTGTGAAGGTAAGGGGGAGGGAGAGGAGGATTGGGACCTCTCATGGCCACCACTCTGTCCCCATTCCCAAGGCGGGGAGATGGAGGTCACACCTGGACTCTCAGCTGCCCAGGGCTCCTGGGGAGCCTGGCCCAGCCCTGCCTCCTCCTGGCCAGGCCACTGCTGGGGTGGGTCAGCTCCCAGGATGGTGAGCGGTAGCAGGGCTGAGCTACCACTGCGTATCTCCCCCAGGGGGCTGAGTCTCCTCTGCCACCTTCTCTACTGCCCCAGAGGGCCCTGCCCTGCCCCTGGGCATCCCCTTCTTCCCACCGTAATGTGGGGGCCTCTACCTATAGTCAGGCCTGGGGTCGGGAACCCATGGTCTGGCCTTTGCCTCCACTTCAGTGAGACGCCTCATGCTGGTCGCTTATCTTCCATGGACTCAGCTTCCCTGGAGCTTCAGGGAGGGAGCAGGAAGTAGCAGCTCCTGGGACGTCTCAGGCCCCCTCCCGCCCCCAGGTGTGGACAGGTCAGGACAAGAACCAGCCAGACAGGGTGGATGAGGCTTCTCTGTTCCTCTCCACTGCCGTCCTCCCTCTCCTCACGTTGAGCAGCGGGAATTTTAGGATTCTGAGGGAGATTCTAGGCATCAGGGATGCAAGGATTCTAGGGTTTTATGTGCGGGCAATTCCCAGCTTCCGAATTTCTGAAATTTTAGGTTCCAGGAGCCTGCAAAGCCTCGGATTAGGCTGGGTAGACCCTGAGTTGAGGCTGAGCCCTGTGCCACACCTTGACCTGCTGGTGCCAGACAGACAAAGCCTGGAGAGTTTCTCGGGGCTGCTTGGGGGGAGTCAGTGGCCCAGCTGGCCTCCTGGCTCTGGTGCTGTCTGCACTACCACCCCCAGCATACACAGCCAGCTGTGTATTCGAGAAATCTGAGAGCCAGGGACTAGGTGGTAGAAGAAGAGATAGCCATTTTGGTGGCGGCGGGGAGGGGACAGACAGGGGCCAGGCCTCCTCTTCATTCGCTTGTGATGGGATTGTCCTCTTGCATACCAGGATGTGGTTGAGGGGAGGCCTGGGGAGGGCTGGTGACTGGCTGGGTCACATAGCAAGGTCTGAGCCACACCGCTGGGCCAACCAGATCCTCCTGGGGCTGGCATGGGATGTGGCTCAGCAGGCCCAGGTCCAGCCTTGATGGGTCAGAGCCAAGCTCAAGGACCCCAGCAGAGTGGTGGACGGAGACCTGAGCCCAGGAGCCTGAAGCTGGGCGGCTTGGCCTCGGCTGAGGGCCTTCCAGTATTTCAGTGCCTCCCCCAGCTCCTTCCAGTGCCCGTCTGGGCCTGTGAACACAGCAGCTGCCTTCAGAAGGCTGTGGGCATGGGAGTGGGAGCTGCCCTGTGGGGAGAAGGCCTGATGCCTCCCCATGAGGAGAGGGCCTTCCTCCTGGAAGACTTCCTGGCTGGGTGAGACCACCTCCCTCTGGAGGGGACTATGCGTGTGCTTGTGTGCACACATGTGTGCTCTTTGGGTCCACACTCCAGGGCGGGCCCAGACACGTCCTTGGAGGACCTGTGCTTTTGCCTTCTGTGTGTGTGATCAGCATTCGGTGTCCCAGTGGGTTGGGGTAGCAGGTGCCTGGCACTGCACCCCTTGATGTGTGAGCTGGTGAGGCTTTCACCCACTTGAGTGGGGACCCGCATCCAGGGGGGCCGCTGTGTGGGTCTGCAGTAAAATGTGACCGTTTGTTCCCAAAGGTTGCCAAATGACAATAGAACAGCTTTGGGTTGAGGCTTCTGTTGCTTGGTGAAGTGGTACGAGAGCCTCAGCTAAAGGCCTACCTCTCCCCTCAGACGGGGCTGTTCCTCCTTCTCCTGTTTCCTTCTTAGCTCGAAAGATGCACGTGCAAAGACTAAGGAGGCCGAAGATCCAGGGAGCATCTAGTGGTTTTGGTGGTTCTGTTCCAGGATGTGAACCAGGACACTTGTCTGTCTCTACTGCCTGTGGCCTGAAAATCCACATCTCTCAGTGCAGGGCTGGCCTAGCCTGCTTGGAGGTGGGGGTACTGCAGTATTTCTGGGATCACCTGAGGGGACCTTCCCCTCCCAGGTCTTCCAAGGAACACGCTGGTGGAAGTTGGGGATGCAGGCTAGGGTCCTGGGTCCAGGTCCTGCCTCGGTGTGTGGCCCTGGTTAGGTTCTTTCCCCTCTCTGGGGCTCACTTCCCCTTCTGGAGGGAGGAGAGCTGGATTAGGTGGTTTCTAAATGCCTAGGGAGCAGGTGATTGGGGCCGTGGGTGCCTGGAGAAGGCAGGGCTCTGGCGGGCAGGAGGGGAGGGCTGGAACTGGGCGGGCACTAGGGGACAGGGAGGCACCTGGTCTGGGAGGCTGGAGGCCAGGTTCTGGCCATGCTTTGGCCACTAATTGCACCATGACTGGTCATTCATCACTTGCCTGGGCTACTTGCTCGCCACGTGTAACATTGGGAGATGTTCATTCAGTCGTAGATAGTCACTGTGTGCCGACTTCGGGCTGGTAGCTGGGGACACAGAGGAATCACATCCTGGTTTCCCCTTCAGGGAGCACCCAGCCGCGGCTAGGGGTGAGAGAGAGAGAGAGTGTGTATGTGACACAGTCACAGATAGTGACATCCTGGTGTGATCATGGCTGTGACCATGGGAGCCAGAGACGGCTTCCTGGAGCAGGTGACACTTCACCTTGAATGGTGAGGTAGAGAAAGAGGTTCCACGAGAGGGAACAGTTTAAGCAAAGTCCCGGAGGCAAAGTATCAGGCACTGGAGCTGGAGGGAATGGGACCGGAGAGGAGGCGTAAGGCCAGGAACCACAGGGTGGAGGCCCTTGGACCCCGCTGGATGAGGGGGAGCCTTGGAAGCAGTGGGCAGGCAGAGGAAAGGCAGCACCTGGCTTGAGTTAGGGGGTGCGGTGGTTGGTCTCAGGCTCTGGGAAGTCTGAGGTGCTTCTGACTTGCTCTGGGGGAATGCTTGGGGGGTGGTTGGGGGATGGGCAGCATGAGGGGGTCGGAGAGTCAGCACTTCCCCTCTGTGGGTGAGGGCCCCCCCAGCAGCGTTTATCAGGCCAGCACAGCAGGAAGTGGCTGGGGCAACCTACAAGGTGGAGAGAAGGGGCAGGCCCAGCCACGGAGGGTGCCACAGAGCCTCAGAGTCAAATGTGACTCCTAGATCTCCGGTCTGAACCTTGACACCTGCCTCATGCAGCCCTCCCTCTCCCCAGCCATCTACCAGGCCCCTGTCCCCTGCTCCTGAGCAGGGTGAGCCAGGCCTTGGTGGATGTCCATTCGTGCTCACACATATTTATCGAGCATTTACTGGACACTTCTAGCCGCTGAGGATGGAGCTGTGAATGAGACAGTGCCCCTGCCTTCCAGTTGAGGAGCCTGACAATAAACAAATGAGTAGATCATTCAGTGTCCCACGGTGATAAGTGGGATGCTGGAAACTGAGACAGGATAAGAGCCCGATGGGGCACTTTTTTAGGTGGAGTGGTTAGGGAAAGAAGGCCTTGTGTTTGAGAAGGTGCGGGACGTGGGAGTGAGCCATACAGGTGTCTGGAGGAGCACTCCAGGCAAGGGGAGCTCCCGTGCCCAGCCTGGCCTAGAGGTGGCAGCACGCGGAGTGGGCTGGAATAGCGGCAGTGTGGCAGCGGCCGGCCGCAGGGACAGGCCACATGGGCCTGGGAGGCATGTGCTGGCTTTGGCTTTTACTCTGAGAAGGTGAGAAGTCACTGGGGAGCGAGAACTGGTCAGATTTGGGATCTGTTTTGAAGACATTTTTACATTTGTTCCATACAAGCCTGCAAGGTGGAGGGGTCATAGTCCACGTTATACGATGATGACACTGAGACTCAGAGAAGTCATCTGAACTCCCCTGCCTTGCAGCAGCAGGACCCCTGTCTGCTGCCTGTCTCTTGCCCATGGTCCACCCCTGAAACACCCTGCTGCCTTTCACAGCTTCCTGCTGTCTGGACAGTAAGGGCAGGCACCTTAGCGTGGTCTTCAAGGCCCTTCTCAGCCTGCGCTCATCCTTCCTCTCCTTCCGCCTGACCTCCCTGTGTCCTCCCTGGTCCCTGCCTGTCCCCGCACTGTCCCCACTTAAGACATGGAGTGGAGGGAGGGTCCCAGGAAGCCCTTGGTTCAGATTCTAGCTCCTGTGTGATCTTGGGCAATTTACTTAACTTCTCTGAGGCTCTGTTTCTTCCTCATTTGTACAGTGGTCTGAAGCCATCCACTTTCTAGGTTATTGTAAGGATTATATGAAACAATCCATGTAACATGTTTAGCACAGGGCCTGGTAGATGGTAAGCACTCCATAACCACGACCTTCTGTTTTAAGCGGGGATGGCTGGGTTGGATAAGTGGGTTAGAATGTTCCCTGTGAGCTGGGGAAAAGAGGCTGAGTCAGGGAGTCTTTCTTGTCTGCTGTCTGATTATATGGGCGGGAGGCTGAGGTCACACATCAAATTGGGGGCCCTAGTCTGTGCGGCTGGTTCTCCCATCTCCCTCTCTCCCTTCGGGCCTCTGCCCTGCCTGTCTGGTCACCTCCACCCCACCAACATGGGCAGCTTACCCGTTCAGGTGCCAGCAGCAAGGGGCCCGTGTATCTTCTGGCTTCTGCATCCACCTAGAAAGGGGGCGGGTCCGGGTCTGTGTTCTCCTGGGCTGCAGAGGAGCCCCAGGCCCCTGGGGTAGGCAGGCACATCAGGTTCCTGGTCAGCTCAGAGAGGGTAGAGTCGAGTAGCCTTTTCTTCCTGGCTCCGTCACCTGGGCAAGTCTGCGACTCTGGTTCTGTCTACTCCTGCTGCCTGGGAGTCTGTTGTCAGCCCTGTGCACTCCCACCCTCCTTGTGGTCAGCCCTGTTTCTGCCTCATTTACCGTGTTGAGTCCCCCCTCCCCCCCCATAGGGGGCAGTGATCCCAGAGGAGGATCTTCTTGGAGTTACCCTGTAGCACCTCAGGCTCCCCCTTGCCCGTGGGGGGAGGCGCACCCTGCCCTGCCCTGCCCTGCCCTGTCTGGGAAGTCCCCAGCCCAGTAAGTATGTCTGTGACTGAGGGGCAGGGGACCAAGCCAGAGCCTAGTGTGCTCCTAGTGGGAGTGCCCCGGGTCTCCTGGTGTGCTCCTGTTGGGTGTGCTCCCGGTGGGAGTGCCCCAGGTCTCCTGGTGTGTGCCTGTTGGGTGTGCTCCCGGTGGGAGTGCCCCAGGTTTCCTAGTGTGCTCCTGGTGGGTGTGCTCCTGGTGGGAGTGCCCCAGGTCTCCACAGGTACTGTGGGGCTGCTTGGGTCACCCTTCAGGGTGGGAAGGGCCTAAGCTGAGGCCTAAAGAGTGAGGGGGTAGGGTAGGGAAGGTGGGTCTGGGTCAGGGTTCTGGCGGGGAGCTCTGCCTGGTGATGGGTTGGAGGAGTAGCTAGAGGAGGCCCTGGCTGCAGTGGGGAAGGGCAAGAGGCAGGGAGCAGGGCCCAGGAGCCCAGGCAGGCTGGGGAGGCCTGGGTGGGTGGGGGCAGCGGGGATGGAGAGGAGGGAGTGGGTCAATAACATGGTGATAAGGAAGGGAGGGAGTGGTCCAGAGTGATCCGTTTGGAGGTAGGGGTACGGTAGGGCCGAGGGGCGTCAGTATGTCATATACTTGGAGAAGGGCTAAAAACCAAACCGTTAAACTTGCAGCTTCTTCATTTGCAAGTAAGGTGCTTCAGACGTTCATCCCCACACCTGCCTCCCTGTCTGACCCTCTCCAGGGTGGGGCGTGGGCATGAGGGGGCCCTTGGTGAGGTTTGGGGGAACGTGGGTGAGGGCCAGGGCTAGGGTGGGGTTAGATGCTATCTAGAGGACAGCCACAGGGACCCTGGAGTCTCGTGTTTACTAATGGACCTCGGTCCATTTTCCATTTGAAAGTCCACGGGCCGCAGTCTGCTCCGGGCCCCCTGGTCCCTGGTGAGGGGGACCTTATTTGATAAGCTGTGTCTTAGACGTTTGGGAGGGTGAGACACTGTGGCGAGGGAGCGAGGTTTGGGTCTCAGTTTCTCATTCTTCAGTCCAGATGGCCCAGGAAATCAGCAGTTTCGTTTATAATTGTTCTCTTAGTCTCTGCGTGTTATATTTAAAATCATAAAGCTGCTTTCTAATGATGGTTTTGGGGAACAAACTGGGACAAACTCAATTCTAATAGACTTAAAATACTTTTATCATTTTTTCTTCTAATTATCAAAGTGATAAGCAACTGTAAAAACTTTAAACAGTACAGACATGAAGGTTGTAGAAAGTGGTCATCTTTCAAGATTGGGGTGGGAGTGAGGGCTGGGCCTGAAGTTGAGGTCAGGGATGTCACTGTCCCTTAGTCTTTAATGTCTCTTGGTTCTTGATAAAACGGATTTTACATTTTATGAGGGCAGTGCTGATGGGGCTGCCCCAAGGAGGTTGTTAAAATATTCTGCCTCTCACCAGGTCAGGATGTGCATTTTGTGCACTGCCCAAGGGTACCAGGTGGGCGTGGGGAGGTGAGAGCAGGGAGCGAGTGCACTGAAACCCAGACTGTCCTCTTTGCTGAGCTGTGTACCCTGCTGTAGGGTGCCTGAAGGAGGAGGCGTTTTTCTAATTTGCTCAAAGGCCCAGCCTGGGTTAGAGGCAGCCCTGCTTTCCCAGATAGGGAGCTGGTGAGCTTAGTGTTGGATGGGGAATGTGTGGTGCCTGGGGCCATCCAGGAGGAGGTCGGGGGACATCGGGGTATCCAGTCTGGAGCCCTGCAGGGGATGTGGCTGGAGGCAGGGTGTGATACTCATTGGTGCCTGGAGTAATTGAGCCCTCCAGGGTGCTGAGGGGCCAGACTAGGGCCTGGCTAAAAGGCCAGCACTAAAGGCCCTTCTGGTCAGGAGCAGCCAAGGCCTTGGGGCTGGGAACAGGAACTGCCTGTCTTAGCAGTAGAGGAGTGAGCAGATGAGTGAGCGTGGCCTCTAGTACACACATGGTGACGTGTCACAGTCATCTGGATGACAGCTCTGCTTTGTGGAAGGGGAGGCTTAGGCTCAGAATGTGACATGACTTGCCCAGGTCTTCAGGCAAGAAGTGATGGAGCCAGGACTGGAACCCAGAGTTGCCTTGCGTTTTTGGGGAGGGGCTCTGGCCTAGAGCCCAGGGACTTGCCAGTGGCCCCGGCTCCCCAGCAGGTGGCTGAGGCTGCTCTTTCTGCACCCAGGTCCTTGGGGCAAGGAAGAGGAACTCACTGCCCTAAGGGTTGCTCCTGGTCAGCCCCCACCATTCCTGGGACCCCAGAAGACAGGCCACGCCACAGATGGGACAGGGCAGAAATCTGGTGCCACAGCCAGTGACAGGATAGAGATTTGGGGCTGGAGTAGGGCAGAAGACCCCAGTATGCCTCCTTGGGACTAGCATGCAGTGGCCACAAGTCCCTGGGAGACAGAAAATAGGCTTCTTGGCCCCCCGGTCAGTCCGCTGCCCGCCCGAGGGCCGCACCTGCTGCCTTGCCTGGCAGGACTGGAGGGAGCTGGCTTCTGCACAGGGGCGGGGGCCGCTTCTTCACCCTCGGGCCCAGGAACCCAGCCCCCACCTAGTTCCTCATATCTAAGGGAAGTGTCTCCAGTCCTCTTGCCTGCGTTAGCCGAGTCCTGCGAACACCCAGGAGGGTGGCACCCGGAGGGCGGCAGACTGAGGTGGCCCTGCCCATAGGTATCACTTGGTGATTGGGCTGGGGGGTGAGGGCGGGGGTGTTGGACATCATGAGGCTCGGGAGCAGTTGTATGCAGTCGAGTTGTTGGTAGGCAGTGTGGGGACTGAAGGCTGTTTGTGTGGCTGCTGTGTGGGGCAGGAGGTGTGTGTCCCTGGAGGTGGTGTGAGGTGTACGTTTGTGGTATGGGTGTGGTGTGGTTTGTGGACCCGGGCCTGGCCGAGGGTGGGTGTGTACTGTCCTTGGTTCTTATGTGGGGAGCTCTGAGGGGTTTCCTGAGGTCTGGACTCCGGGTTTCCTGCCCAGCCTGCCTGGGGTGGGAGTCTGTGCAGGAGAGGAGGAGGTGAGAGGGGACAAGCTCAGGCCTCAGGTCTGGACCCCTGGGCTGCCTTCCTCCCCATCTGCTCCTCCCACCTCTGGGGCTTTGCTTGAACCCGAGCACAGCTCTATGCAGAGGGGGAGCTAAGGATGCAATCTGGGGCTGGGTCTTGGCCACGAGGACTCTTGAGCTGAATCTAGAAGGAGTTAGGACCTTCATGGCTGCTCTGACCCAGGCCTGACTCGCTCGTGCAGATCGGAACGAAAAGGAGGCTCACGCCCACATGGGTCAGCAGGCTCTGTGGTGACCGAGGGCGGGCCGTCCAGTCCTGAACTTCTCTGTGTTGCTGCTGTCCTTTCCCAATCCCCTCGGCTCTGGATCAGCCAGGTCCTTTCCCATCCCTGGGCCTTGCACACTCAGTTCCCTTTGCCTGGAAGGACAACTTCCTACTTATCCTTCAAGACCCTGCTCAGGAGTGCCCTCTGGAAGCCTCGCTGACTCCGCCAGACAGAGGCAGTTACAGCCTCTGAAGGCCCCTTTGGCTCTAGCAAGTGACCTGGGCAAGTTCCCACCTCACACAGCCTCCATGAAATAGGGTGAAAGTCCCAGGCCTTGGGGTTGTCATGAGGACAGCCGACTTCAAGGTGGAAATCTGCTGGAGCTGGGCACGTGGTGGGCACTTAGGGAGTGAAGTGGGAGTATGCCTCTCCTTGGCTGAGGCTCTGGACCTCCTTGCTGCTGGACTGGCAGAATTGGTGTCCCTAGTCAGATGGGCAGGGATGGCACGCAGGAGGTGCTGGGCTGAAACAGAGAAGGGGCAGTCAGGTTTAAACTCTGCCCTTGAGGGTTGTTAGAGAACAGAAGGGCAAAAGCTTTGGCTCCGGCCAGAGGGACTCAGGCCAGACCTGACAAAGGACTGGCTGGCAAGGATTAGAGATTCCAGACAACTCTTACTTACCTCTGGAGTGAGTGCCCTTGTGAGCCCAGCCGGGTCCTGGGCTCTACTGTGGATGGCAGGGAGGACAAGAAGGCGTGCAGGCTGTGGGTTGGGTGGAGATGGACCCTCACAAATGGAACAACCAGAGACAGAGCAAGATCAGTGCTGAGCTGTGTGGCTCAGCCTCCGAGGCCTAGGAGCCTGAGTGGGTGGTCAGGGAGGACTTTCTGGAGGAAGCAGCCTGGAATCGATACCTGAAGGTGGGAGGATGTGGTTTATTTACTCATTGTCAGCAGACAGTTTCGGGGGCTTCCATGTGCCAGGCTGGTGCCTGGTGTAAAATGTGAAATGGTGGGAGTTGTGGGCCGGCCCAGCCTTGCTCGGGCTGGGGGTATGTCATGGACAGCTTAGGCAAGTCACTTCCTCCCTGTGGGTATTCGTTTCTTCATCTGTAAACATCAGGACTGGGGCAGCTGAGGAGCTGGGCTTGAGGGCACTGGGAAGTGTGGAAGGGCTTTGAGCAGGGGTGGGACCGTAGTTGGCACAGCAGAGAGGCCCTCTGGGGAGATGGGAGAAGCAGGGGCAGGTGGAGTGGTTGGGTGCTAAAGTCTGAGCTGAGCTCTTGGGGTGGAGGAGGGGAATCCCCCAACTTGTGACCATGCTGTTGCAACAGGATGACACTCCCCTCTGCCGGGTCCCTGCTTCCCTGGGGGCAGAGACTGAGTGATATCTCATAGCAGCTGAAGGGCTTCAGCCTCCAAATCAGGGCCAGGATTGGCCTGGAGCAAGTGAGCCACTTGCCTCAGATGCAAAATATAATGGGAGGGAACACCAAAAAGCTCAGTAATCAAGATAAATAATATTTTTAAGTGCGTGCTCTTTTTCTCTATACCTTTTTTTTTTTTTTTTTTTTTTGGTGAGGAAGATTGGCCCTGAGCTAACATCTGTTGCCAGTCCTCCTCTTTTTGCTTGAGGGATTATCACCGAGCTAACACCTGTGCCCATCTTCCTCTATTTTGTATGTGGGATGCAGCCACAGCATAGCTTGATGAGTGGTGTGCGGGTCTGTGCCTGGGATCCAAACCCGCAAACCCTGGGCTCCTGAAGCGGAGTGTACGAACTTAACCACTACGCCACTGGACTGGCCTCTAAGCAATATATATATATTTTTATCATCTTTTTTTTTATTTTTTGAGGAAGATTAGCCCTGAGCTAACACCTGCTGCCAACCCTCCTCTTTTTGCTGAGGAAGACTGGCCCTGAGCTAACATCGTGCCCACCTTCCTCTGCTTTATATGTGGGATGCCTACCACAGCGTGGCTTGCCAAGTGGTGCCACATCTGCACCCGGGATCTGAACTGGCGAACCCTGGGCCGCTGAAGCAGAACGTGTGCACTTAACCACTGTGCCACCGGGCCAGCCCCGCAATATTTTTTGAAAAATCAAAATTAACGAAAAAAACTCCTCAAGATAAACAAAATGTCAAAATTTTATTTTATTATTTATTTACTTATTTTTTGTTTCCTCCCCAAAGCCCCCGTGCATAGTTGTATATTCTAGTTGTAAGTCCTTCTAGTTCTTCTGTGTGCACTGCTGCCACCGAATGGCTGCTGACAGATGATTGGTGTGGTTCTGCACCTGGGAACTGAATCTGGGCCCCGGAAGCAGAGTGCTGCGAACTTTAACCACTAGGCCATTATGGCTGGCTCTCAAAATCTTAAATAAAGAGGTTCAGCATTGCCATTCTTTCTTTGCCTCAGGCTCTAGCATGGCTCAGCAGGACACTGCTCCAAACTTCTTTTTTCAAGGAGCTGCCTCCTCCAGGAAGCCTTCCTGAGCCCAGCTTGGTGAAGGCCCCAGGGGCTATTTTTGCTGCCTGAGTGGTGTCTCACTCCACCAGCCTGAGGTGCCTGGAGGGCGGGTCCAGCTCTGAGGTCTGGCTCATGCTTCCAGGGCCTTCAGCAGATCTGTCCTAGAGGGGTGTCAATGCGGAGTCCCCAAGTCTGACCTTGGCCTGAAGCCTTTAGTGCAGGAATAGGAACTTGAGAGAGGCCCAGGAGAGGGCGGGACCCTCCTCCAGGACAGAAGTGGTTTCCTGTTTCCTAGCCCTGGTCATTCTAGCAGGGTGTTTGGGGCCGTGGAACCCTTAGAACAGAGCCTGGCCTGTGGCCGCTGTTCGTGCTCGCGATTGCTTTGGAGAGGACGAGAGCAGAGTGGTCGAGAGTCTAGAGCTGCACTGTCCAAGAGAAACGTGATGTGAGCCACAGTGCGCTTGAAAGTGTTTCTGTAGCCACGTTCAAAAGAAGCAGGTGAAATCAATTTTAATAATATGTTTCATGCAAGCATCTAAAATATTATAATTTCATTATGTAATAAATAGAAAAAAAATTGAGATATTTTATATACTTGCTTTTTTGTATTGTCTTCAGAAGCCAGTGTGTGTTTTCTGCAGCGCCTCCTATTGTGCGCCCACATCTTGCGTGTTCGCTAGCCATGTGAGGCTGTTACTGGTTACTGTATTGGACAAAGCAGATCTAGGCTCGATTCAAACTGCCCCTTCCTAGCTGTGCGACTTTGGGCGAGTTACTTAACCTCTCTGCCTCAGTTTCTTCATCTTGAAGTATGAGGTATGTACCTCATAAGGTTGCTGTGAGGATTAAATAAGTTTTTAAAAGGTGCTCAGGTACCTAGCATATAGTAAGGACTATTTGTGTTGTCTAGAGTTTGTTTTTTAAATTTGCCGTTTAAGTAGCACCACTATTTTTTGCCAATTCTTTCTGAAGTACTAATTACTTAAAATTTATTTTTAAAATACTCACTTTTAAAACATATACCTATTTTAGTCCTATCCTAAGAAGTAACTGTGGAGTCTACCTAAGATAAATACGTAACAGGTAAATTTAAAATGTTCACGAATACCCCCGTAAAGCCATCATGCAGAGCCCAGCTGTTATGGGCTGGCCCTGCCCCAGGCCTGCCCATCTCTCCCCACTCCTGCCCAGAGCTGAGGCCATCTGCGCTGGCTGGTGGCCTGCTCTCAGGGATGGCCTGCTCCTTCTCCTCCTGCCTGGAAACACGCTCTTTGGGCTCCTACACGTGTTTAGGTGCAGGGCCCCTGGGATCTCATGCCCTTGCCTCTGTTCCCTGCTCAGCCCTCAGCCCACCTCATGGCTCTCAGGCTGGGTGGAGAGGGTCCTTTCTCCTCAGGGTCCCTCATCTCTCTCCGACAGGCTCTGTGTTGTGGGGGGACTGCCTCAGTCATGGAGCTACCTCTGCCCGCTCCCCGTGTCATTCCTGGGGGCCATCCAGCTTCGTGGCCAGGCCCCTACAATCCCAGCCACTGGTCCTGGGGAAGGGCCAGAGAATGGGGAGTCCTGACTCCCCTTTACCACCTGTGTGGCCCCCACCTCTGGGCAGTCCTGTCTGTCTGCCTCCTCACCCCCACTGGAAGGCCTTTCTCCTGTCTAACCTCCACATCACAGGCTTCTGTTAGGCTCCCTGAACCCTTCCTTCCTCTTCCTTCTCTTCCTCTTCCGCGTCCCCCTCCTCCTCCTTCCTCTTTCCCTGCTTCCCTCCTCCTCCTGGCGTCCCTCTGCGCAAAGTGGCCTTGCCTCACGGACTTTCTCCTTCACCTCTGTCCTTGCAGCTTCCACCTCGGGCCACGATGAGGAGCTCTTCAGCGTAGCTGCTGCCTCTGTGAGGACCCCGGGTCCTGGGCAGGCCAGCGGGTGAATCAGGAGGTGAGTCAGGAGGTGGGAGGGCCGGAGCTGGGCTGGGTGGGGCAGACTAAGCCCCGACATTGAGGTGGGTGGAGGTGAGACCTGAGGTCCCATTTTCCATTGTGAAAACTGAGGCTGAGCGGCAGAGAGAGGGTGAGGCCCAGGACCTTGTGAAGAGCCTCCTCGGAGGCTTTGGAGGGATGGGACGGGGCGGGGCGGGGACCATGGCTTGGGGTGGGGGTGTATCTGCTTACTTGATTCCCTTCTGAGCCTGGTGAGTTATGGTCTCTCTCATTCCCAGATGATCATGTTATCTTTTAGATTTTGTTTATTTATTTTAAATTCGTCCAAAATTAAAAAGATACAGAGAATATAGTGAAAGGTAACCCTCCCTCTCTTGTGCTCCCAGCTGCCAATTCTTGGAAAAGGCAGTTTCCTGTAAACCCACCCGGGGGCACTCTGTGTTTATGTGTGCATGTGTGTATGTATGTGTGTACGTTTTCTTTAACCCCAATGTTTACATCCTAAAACACTGTTCTGCACCTTGCTTTTCCACCTAACAGTAAATCTTTAATTTTTATGAACTTCAGAATCTGCCTGTCTAAACAAATTCTGGGGGGTCATTTTGGTTGGGATTGTCTTTTTTTTTTTTAAAGATTTTATTTTTCCTTTTTCTCCCCAAAGCCCCCCGGTACATAGTTGTATATTTTTAGTTGTGGGTCCTTCTAGTTGTGGCATGTGGGGCACCGCCTCAGCATGGCCTGATGAGCGGTGCCATGTCCGCACCCAGGATCCTAACCTGCAAAACCCTGGGCCACCGAAGCAGAGCATGCAAACTTAACCACTGGGACACAGGCCTGGCCCCAGCTGGGATTGTCTTATAGCTTAACACTGGAAGAACTGATGTCTTTACAATGTTGAGAGCCGGCTTACCCAAGAATGTATTTTTGTTTGTTTTTATCTTCCTTTCTGTTCCTCAGGAGCCTTTTAAAAAATATTCACGTAGTTCAAAATCTGGGTGATAGAAACACCTGTGGAGTGGAGTGCGTCCCTCCCAACCAGGGGTGGGTTTCCAGGAAGCTGATGGACTTGAGCTTCTGGATCCTTCCCGGGCCCAGAGAGGGGCCCGGGCAGTGTGTACACATGGTCTTGTGTTTTTATAAATTTTTACAAAAGTAAGATACTCTTTTTTTTTAATTAAAATTTTTTTATTGCAATGTAATTCACATATAACATTTATGTTAGTTTCGAGTGAACAACATAATGATTTGATATTTCTATATATTGCAAAATGATAATCTTGTATTTTTTGTAAGGAGGGCATCCAAATTATGTCAGCGTCAGGCCCCGTGAAATCTGGCACTGCCTCTGCTCCCCCGGTCCCCTCAGCCCTCAGTTTTCCTCCTCAGAGGCAACCAGCCCCACCTTGTCTCCTGTGCATATTTTCAGAGATGTTTTATGCAGTGACCAGTAGATGCGTACCTATCTCTCCTCTCCCTTTGTTTTTTTTTTCACTACCTAAAAGGCAGAGTGTTATATATACTGTTCGGCACCTTTCTTTACTCACATGACAACATGTCAATATGTAAGAAGTTTTCTCATTTTTTATGGCAGCTCAGTATTCTATTGTATGACTACACCATAATTTAGTTAACCATTCTCCGATTTATGGATATTGTGGTTATTTCCAATCTTTTGTTTTTATATGCAGCACTAAAACCATAACCTTCTATATGGTCATTTCCAGCGTGTGCCAGTAAGACTGCAGGAGACGTGACTGAGGGTGGCTGGGTTGGAGAGCAGAAGCGCTGGGGCTGTCCCAGCTGCTGTGGCCCTGCCCTTGAGAGGCACTCCTGCTGCTGGCTGCCGGGGAATGCCTCACCTCTCACCGCTTAGTGTGGGAGGTTAAGTTCCTTTTCACATGTTTGAGAGCCATTTATATTTCCCTTTCTGTGAACTTCTCTGTTCGTATCCTTTGCCCATAATTCCGTTAGGTTATTGATCTGTTTTGTATTTCTAGGTGCTTTTCAACTTTTAGGAAAATTAGCCCTATGTTTGGCATATGAGTGGCAGACATGCCCTGGTTTGTCCTTTACCTCTTGGCTTTGCTTATGGTGTTGTTTTTATCATGCAGGAATGTTTGATTTTTTTCTTTTTTTTTTTAAAGATTTTATTTTTTCCTTTTTCTCCCCAAATCCCCCCAGTACATAGTTGTATATTTCTCGCTGTGGGTTCTTCTAGTTGCGGTATGTGGGACGCTGCCTCAGCGTGGTCTGACGAGCAGTGCCATGTCCGCACCCAGGATTCGAACCAACGAAACACTGGGCCGCCTGCAGCGGAGCCGAACTTAACCACTCGGCCACGGGGCCAGCCCCAGGAATGTTTGATTTTTATACAGTTGAATATCTCACTCTTTTCTTTATCCTTCTGGGTTTGTAGCATTTCCAAAACGCTTTTGCCTCTCTGAGATGATTTTTAAAATCCTTCCAGGGTTTTATTTTTTATTATGAAATCTTTGATTCATCTCTAATTTATCCTGTTGTAAGGTGTGAGGTAGGGTCCAACTTAATTTGTTTCTAGATTGTTCCACAGCTCTCCCAACAACTTAATACTCCGTCTTTTCCCCACCAGCTTGAGTTACTTTTGTTGTATACCAAATTCTTATATGTATTTGGGTCTATTTTTTAATTTTCTGTTCTGTTTAAGTGCTGGTAGCATGACTGTTTTAATTAATCTGGCTTTATATATTTTAACGTGGTGAGGCTGATTCTCACTCTTTACCCTTCCTTTCCACCATCCCCTGCTTTCAGAATTTTCCTCGCTCTTCCTGCCTGTTTATTTTTCCACATGAAATTTCCAATCAGCTTGTCTAGCTCCCCAAAAAAATTCTGTGTGTGTATTTAATAGGATTGTGCATATTTATAAATTAACTTAGAATTAATATCTTGGTGATGTGGAGCATGCTATGTCTTTCTGTTTGTCTGGATCTTCTTTCTGCCCCTCAGTAACACTCCAAATTTGACTTCGTATAGATCTTGCACATCCCTTGTTAAGTTTATTCTTGGTGTTTTTGTATTTTGTGCTGCTGTTGTGAATGGGTTCTTTCATCCTGGTTTCTACCTGGTCGTTGCTTATGAATAATGATTTCTGTTATATTAATTTTGAAACCAACTATCTTACTAAATTCTTTCATTGTTTGTAATAGTTTCTCAGTTGAGTTTCTTGGATTTTCCAACTCGAAATTCATATTATTCATATTCATATATTCTCGTAGTTTGTATCTTCCTTCCTAATTTTTATACCTTTTTGTTTATTTTTGTTCTCCAGAACTTTCAGAGCAATGTGAGTAATAATAATAATAATAATAATAATAGTAGTAGTCATAAAGAAATGGATATCCTTGTCTCATTCCTCACTTTAATGAAAGTTTTTCTATTGTTTTCCCATTAAGCGTGGTGCTGGTTTTTACTTTAAGTAAGGATCAGTCCTTTTCTATTTTGGTAAGGTTTTTAAGTATGCTGGGTACTGAGTTTTAGTGTCTGTGGAGATGATCAGATGACTTTTCTCTTTTGATCTGTGAATCGCTGTCTCTCTGTGTTGTCCGTTTCTGACTCTTGCCGGGCCAGGAGCTCTGGAGCATGGGGGTAGGACCTGAGTCTCCATGGCCCAGTATGAGACTCTTTCAAATGAACAAACGAATGAATGGCCTTTTATACATTACCTACTTTCCCACCTTGGTGGTGGGAGGGGTGACTCATTCACAGGGCCAGAGCCCCAGAAGCTTGTGATGCTGGGTTGACTTACCTCCTCCAGCATTCCGCTTCCTCCAGGGGCATGGAGGTGGGGTGCGGCTCAGCCCCTAGACTAGGCCTGCAGGGGGTCCAGCCCTGGTATCCTGCAGTCCCACGTGTACTGGCTAAGCTCCTGGGCCTGGCCCTCAGCTGGGAACTGGTGCCTCAGAAGGAATCAGGCCCTTGCCTGGGTTGTGCAGAGGGCAGTAGAGGGTGTGTGTGCCACACACAGCCATTGCCAGCCTCGCAGCAGTGGCTGAGGCTGTGGATGGGGGTTAGGGGTGGTACCAACTCTGGGGGTCCTGGAGGGCTTCCTGGAGGAGATGTGAGCTGGCTGCTAGGAAGCCACAGGGGTGTGATGGAGGGTGGGGGTGGAAGTGTCAGGTTTCAGGCAGAGGGAAAAGCGTGTGTGTTCAGAGACCTGGCGGTACCTGGCCTTGCCTGGCACGTGAAGCACAGGGGAGAAAGTTCAAGGACAGAGCTTGACCGCATGGCATTGGAGAGCCACAGAGGGTTGCTCATTGAGGAGCTACACCTGGTTGGTCATGCCTCTCACCTGTGCCCATCTGTCTGTTCCAGGTTGGGACAGAGTCCTGCTGGCTGGCCTCTGCTGGCAGGAACCATGGCAGAGGCCGGGGATGCAGCTCTGTCAGTGGCTGAGTGGCTGCGGGCTCTGCACCTGGAGCAGTACACTGGGCTCTTTGAGCAGCACGGACTGCTGTGGGCCACGGAGTGCCAAGGCCTCAGTGATGCCCGCCTGGTGGACATGGGCATGCTACTCCCCGGCCACCGCCGCCGTATCCTGGCTGGCCTGCTCCGTGCCCACACGCCCCCAGCCCCTGCACCCCGCTCCACCCCACGGCCCGTGCCCATGAAGCGTCATGTCTTCCGCTCACCGCCTGTGCCCACGACTCCACCGGAGCCACTACCCACAGCGGGAGAGGATGAGGGGCTACTGCCTGCCCCACCCATCCCACCCCGGAGGAGCTGCCTTCCACCTGCCTGCTTCTCCGCACCGTCCACAGCTGCCCCGGACCCTGTGGTGCCCCCACTGCCCGCCAAGCGGCATTTGGCAGAGCTAAGCATTCCACCTGTGCCCCCCCGCACTGGGTCCTCCCGCCTGCTTGTGAGGTGAGTGGATGCCATCCAGGGTGGGAGGAACATGGCAGAGGACCCTAGAGGGTGGAGGGGGCATTTGTGGCCTCTGGCACTGGGGTAAGAAAGGTGCCTCGGTGGAGGGAACAGCATATGCAAAGCTCAGAGCTGGAAAGCGCCGTCTGGGGCACTCTGAGCGGACGGTGTGGCTGACTACTGAATGCTGGTGAGGCTTGCAGATGGTCCTGGTGGGCCATGCTGTGAAGGCCAGGGGGGCAGCGAGGAAGGTTTTAAGCAGAGTGATCGGCTGAAAGCTGACTGCTAGAAGGATGACTCTGGCTGCTGGTGAGGTTGATGGGGGAGGAGGCTGGGAGACCAGTGAGAGGGCACAGGGCCAGGCGAGAGGCCCCCGTGTAGGCTGTGCTAACACGACTGCAGAGAAGGAGGCAGACTGGAGCGAGAGCTGGCTCCTAGAGTGCATGGGACTTGGGGATAGCCTGGGCACGAGCAGAGAAGGCACGGGGAGACACAGCAGTATCCAGGTTTCCGTTTTGGGTGGATGGTGGTACCATCACTGATCTGGGGACCCAGGGACAGAAGTGAGTTTGAGAGGAAGTCTGGAGTTCAGTTTGGGGCCTGGTGAGTGTGAGATACTGGGAGATGGGAGGACATTCTGGCATCAGGAGGTAGCATCTGGAGGAAATGGGGCTTCAGGTGATGAGCCTAGGATGGGGAGCCCAGGACGGAAATGACCCTAGGACCAGGAGCCCAGGACGGGGAACCAGCACGGAAATCCAGGATGGAAATGACCCTAGGATGGGGAGCCCAGGACAGGGATCCAGGACAGAAATGACCCTAGGATGGGGAGCCCAGGATGGGGATCCAGGATGGAAATCCAGGACGGAAATGACCCTAGGACGGGGAGCCCAGGACGGGGAGCCAGGACGGAAATGACCCTAGGACGGGGAGCCAGGATGGGGAGCCCAGGACAGGGAGCCCAGGGTGATGAGCTCACTGTGGGGGAGCAGAAACTGCCCAGGGCCTGCTGCTGTGCTCCTGTCTTCTTCCTTCACACTGCTCCTGCCAAATGTCACCAGCTCCTGGGGACACTTCTCAGGCCACATCCTATTCACCCTTCCTCCTCCTCAGAACTCTTTTCTCCCCTCCTGGCTCCTAGTACTCCTTGAGTTTCCTCCTACTTCTGTGGACATTCCATTTTAACCTCCTTCACGTGTGCCCGCCCTTCCTGCCATTGGCTGGCGTGCCCAGCCGGGAGGGAACATCCCCAGCTGGGGCTGGATAAGTATTCAGGGGTATAGTGGAGATTTATTGTAGAACTTGGATCAAGTCAGTCTAATCTGGGAAGGCTTCTTGGAGGAGGGAGGGATGTGCAGAGAGAGGTCTCCTGGTCCTTACTACAGTCATGTGTCAAACCATAGGGGTGTATTCTGAGAAAGGCGTCGTTAGGCAATTTCATCGTTGTGGGAACATCATAGAGTGTACTTACGCAAACCCGGATGGTCCAGCCTACTGCACACGTAGGCTCTATGGTGCTAATCTTATGAGACTGCTGTCGCATATGTGGTCTGTCACTGACGAAATGTCGTTATGTGGTGCATGACTGTGCTGTGCACTATGCTGGGTGCCCTGCTTACACAATCCCGTTTCTTCCCTGCTCAGGCCTTCTGGGGGATTTGTGTCCTGTTTTCAAGCAGAGAAACTAAGGTTCAGAGAAGGGAGGAGAGCACTGGCTGGATCCATGTCAAGTAACGCTCAGGGAGCCCCTGTGGGAGGGTCTGGAGGTTTTCCCTGCCCAGAGAGGGGCATTAAGTAAAGGGGCCTTGAAGGCCGAGCCAAGGCTGTGGTGTTTTGAGGTTTGATTGGTGGAAACACAATAAGGGTTTGTGCCTTTCCAGGTTCACACAACTTGGGGGCAGTATTGGGGTCCCTCCGGGAGCCTGTCTTGCAGCCTACTTGGCAGTTTCTTGGTGCCATTGCGCCCTCTAGTCGCCATTCTCCTGCATGCAGGAGTAATTTCTATTTCCTTTGACTCCATCATCAGGATGGAGAGAGAGAGAGTGTGTGTGTATGTGTCTGTCTGTCTGTCTGTCTCTAGGGGCGTGGGAGTGGGTGAACAAAGGCAGGAGGCAGGGCCTTGTCCATAAGGAGCTCACGAAAGCCCCCAGTAGGGGAATGGAGGCCTGGGTTCCAGGAGACTGGATATCTGGGGCAGGCCCAGCTAGCTGTGACTCCGACTAAGAGCTGCTCTGGGCCTATTACCCCATCAGGTGCCCTCCTTGGCCCTCCTGGTGCTAACGTCTGAGTTCAGGAGACTTGTTGGCTAGAGCAAGGGTTCTGTCCACACCCCAGGGTCCTGGCCCCCACTCTCAGAGTCCCAGTCTGAACTTTACCACTTGGCCAACTTCTAGGGGAGGCCAGGTTCCCATGGTCAGGAGTCTGCCCCTTGTAGCTAGAGGACCCAAAACTCATTCCATGCTGAGAGAACTTATAGACAATTCTTCATTACAGTTTGGGACTATTCCTTAGGGCAGAGCGTAGTGGAAGGTGAGCTGCCCAGCCTGGCCTCCTGTGTCCTGGCCACTTTGACATTTGGGATTGTGGGCATCTGCTGTCCTATCACCCTGGGCTCCCGGGGTGTCCAGAGTCTTTAAAGCTCAGTGGTAGGAAAGCTCGTGGCAGATGGAGCCTCATCTGTGTGTAATAGGTGAAGGCCAGGCAGGTGGGGGCCAGGCTGGAACCTGACTAGCTACCCTGTCCCCTCACAGCCCCTTCCTGTGACCCCAGGCTCCCTGGTACACAGTGGAGGACTGCTCAGCCTGGCCTGCGCCTGCCCCCCTCACAGGAGTCCCCGTTTTCTGAGATTCCTGTCCTCTCTTGCACCCTCTAGTGACTCTCACTCTCAATTTTAGGGCCTCCTACACCAGATCATGTGGTGACTGAGTGAGCATTTCTGTCCGGCTCCAGACCATCACCAGGCTCTCCAGCAGAATTTGGGATTCTCTGCTGTGTGTACCTGTGTGTACTCTTGAGGGAGTGACTCCATGTGAGGGCACACCTGGCCAGTTTGTGTGTGTTTGTGCAAGCTGTCAGGGTAGTAGCGTGTCTGTGTATTCACACGTCTGCACAGGTCCTAAGGGAGGTGACGTGTGATCCTAATATGTACACCCATGTGGGGATTTATGCAGTTCCAGTGGTGATGTGTGTGGTGTGTATGCCTGTTCATCAGGGCCTGTGTGCACACACACGTGTGCCCACATGTCCTGGCCCAGTGGGGACTCCAACAGCCCCAGTCCATTTGTGAGTATGTGCTGTGGGTGATGTGAATTGGTGTGTGTATTTGTGCGCTCTTAGGTGTGAGCCAGTTTGTGTGCCTGTGTGTGCCTGTGCTGCCAAGAAGATGAACCCACTAGAACGTCAGCTCCATTAGGGCTGAGATCCTTGTGGATTTTGTTGACCGCTGAATCCCCAACGTCTGGAGCAGTGCCGGGTGCCTAATAGGCCCGCAGAAAGTGTACGTTGTCTGAGTGAATAGATGCAGCTGCAGGAGCGTCCCTGCTGCCAGGCGCTGAGTGTATGTGCTGCCCATGCTGACTGAGCACCCACTGGGTGCCCTCAGCACACATTGGACTGGACAGTAGGGTTAAAGGGCCCTGAGCTCAGCACCCCAGATCCCTTCCCATTACCAACCCGTGCTGCCCCAGACATCTTGGAAAGAGAGAGGACTTCACAGAGAGGGCTGGGTCCCCTCCTTCCTGTCGCAGCTGGGTGAGGCCTCTTAAAACCACGCTCACCATTCTGCTGGGCCTGGGAGGACACCACTTCCCCCTTAAAGGGTCTGCACCTCCACCATTATTTAAGCATGTAGTAGAGAACTTGCTGATGAGTGCAGAGATGCTGAGAAACTTGCTCAGAGTCACGCAGCCCTGCAGAGGGGAAGCCCGTGTTCAGACCCTGCCTTCTGGCCTGGGGCCCAGTCTACTCAGCTCCACGTATCATAGATGTGAACCTCTGAGCCGGCTTCCCCGAGAGTGGCAGAGGGATCATTTCCAGGGTCACTCTGCAGAGCCTCTCTCAGACTGCTGTGGGCCTCAGTTTCCTTCTCCGATGCCTGGATGCCTGGCAATACCTGGGGCAGAGAGAGTATTTGCCCAGAGCGGGCAGCTGCCAGCTGGAGGCAGACTGTGGGGACTCCCATCCATACCCTTGACTGCCCTGAAGCCCAGCCAATCCCTGGACTTCCTGAAGGCTGATCACTTGTTGTCAGGGCAGAACTTGCTCTCTTCAAAGAGCCTTTTTCCCAGCCTCCTTGTGAGGGTGGGGAGGGGCCAGCCAGGGCCAGGGCTTCCTGGGCGTCCACTCTGTAAGGCTCTGCTAGACGGCACTGGGGTGGCTTGTCCCATTCCAGCTTGGAGTGGGGGGGCGGCCTGGGGGCGGGGAGGAAGTGTCTGCCCCAGGGGATTCTGGGTGACTTTTCTCTCTCAGTCAGTGTTTTCAGGAAGTGTGTGTTGGCCCGGGCTGCAGGGGGTGGGGGAGGCGGAGAGCAGGAAGCCAGGGGAGACCAGAACTGGATGCAGGGGGAGAGACACGCACACACACACGCACACACACACTCTCACTCACTCTCTCCCAGACAGATCCACAGTTGTACACAGAAACACACACGCAGACAAGTGATCACAGACACGCAGGGACACGAATCACAGGCACGCAGAGCCTACCTGGACCCAGACAGTCCTCAGACACACCCCGGGAACAGGGGCCAGGCTGTCTGCGAGCCCAGCCAGGTCGGCCACAGGCTGCGCGGCAGCACGCAGCGCCGGAGCACTCGCTGGGCCGCCTGGCCAGAGCCACGGGCGGCTTGAGGGTGAGCAGGGGCAGCCCTGGGCTGGGCTGTCAGGGGGGCGGGAAGGAGGAGATGGGCTCCTTCTGAGGGCCTGGGAGGGTAGGAATCTCTGTCTGTCTGTCTGTCTGTCATCTCTGGCTGGGTTTTCTGTGGTGCTTTTCTCCTTACTCCCTTTTTTGCTCTCAGAATTTTCTCTCTTCTTTCACTTTCTCCACGTTTTCTGTTTTTCCCCTGCTCCTTTTCTCCTTTTCTCTCTTCCCTTCCCCTGCCCTGGGTTCCCAGGTCTCCATCTCCGCATGAGCCCCTGTCCTGTCCACTGGGATCCACCGTGCCTGTTTGCTGGGCCGCACAGACTGCTCCTCCGTGGGATCTCTGCCCTTCAGGGACCCAGTGCTGATCTGCTCCATTCTGGCTCCCCCACCCCCCTGAGGACGCCTCAGGAGGCTTAGGTGTGCTTTCTCTCAGGGTCAAGTTACAGGGTGCAGTGGCTCTGGGAAGCTCCCAGCTGACTGCCTTGCCTGTCCCCTGAGTCCAGAGTGACAGGGAGACCTGCTGAGGGCTGGCACTTCATCAGTGTGGTTCCCACTCCTCCTTCCCAGGCTGGGGTGCAGTGGGTGCCTGTGTTGTTGGGGGGCTGGGCTGGCCTCCCCTCTGCCTGATTACTGTGGGTCCCTAATGAGCTCAACAGCGTGTGCTCAGGTCCCTGGGGACATAGAGGTGCCTCTCACCAGGTCCTGTCCGTGCACCTGGCCCTGGCCTGCACCCCTGGCTCACCTTTCCGTAGGGCCCAGCAGACACCTGCACCTTCTCTTCCTGCCGGGCCAGCCCTGGGCTGGGCACCCGGGATGGGGGAGAGGGGCTCAGTACAGTCCTGAGCTCCCTGAGGGCTGAACTTCCTGCCCCTGCTGCCCTCACCAGCCGGCACAGGGCCAGGCCTCGGAAGTGCACAGAGCTGCCCTGGGAGACCCAGGCCTCTGTCTCCTCCTGCCCACGACAGCAGGGCTGGCCTGTGGGGAAGCTCAGTGTCGGCCTGGTGGTAGATGTGCCATGAAGGACCCAACAGTATGTGTAAGCTTAGAAGAGGGAGCAGTTGGGTGGACTTCCTGGAGGAGGAGGCGTGTCCTGAGCACAGTGGAGTTGATGATCCAGGTCATTGTGGGGATTAAATGAAAAAAGGCCCCCAGCAGAATGCGTGGCACATAGTGGGTACTCAGCAAGTGCTAGTTGTTATTTCACGGAGAAGTGCTAAGAGCTGGGTGAGGCATTGGTTGTCAGGGTGGATACCTGGTTAATCGGGCGCTGCTCTATGGAGGGGTGGGTGAGCTGCTGACCTTCTCTAGTGATCAGGACATGAGTAGGGTTGTGGTCATTCAGTCATTCAACACACACTCGCTGAAGCCCTCTCTGTGTTGGATGATGCTGTGGCACAGAGAGGGATTGGCCTGAGGGGGCTCCCAGCATGTGCAAAAGCTGAGAGGCATTCTGCAGACATCACATCTAAGCAACTGAAACCCCATGGAGGGCTTCTGTGCTGCGGCCTGGGCAGAAGTAAACAGAACAGAGCAGGGAGTGCTGGAGGGGCTGACCTTCGGGTCTCATGATGTGAAGGAAGGGCTGGGGCAGCCACGGAGGAAGCAAGAAGTGTAGGACTGAGGGCCAGGCCAGGGCAAGAATGAGGAAGTGAGCGGCTGGGAAAGTTTTCCCTATGGGAAGGGGCCGGAGATGGATATGTCCAGATCATTGGGCCTGACCCCGCCTGTCGGCCCCGCTGGTGAATGAGAGTCCAGGGGTGGGGATTTGGCCAGGTCCCTCTAAGGCCGGCCTGTGTGACACTTTTGTGGGAAGGTCCTGACTCCAGGACAGGGTGTTGGCCTGGGTCCTTGGTCCTCTGAGGTCAGTTTAGTGAAGTAAACATTGACAGACATAACTGGACTGAGAGATCAGAAGTGTGAAGGCTGGAGGAGTCCCCAGGAGGCCCCAGCCCAGCCTAGGGCGTGAGGGAAAGCACAAAGTGGAGGGGGAGGATGTGTGATTTGGACCTTTTGAAGGAAGAGTAGGAGGTGGCCAGACAGGGAAGAGTTCCAGGTGAAAGGAACAGCGTATGCAAAGGCCTGAGAGAATGCCTTTCTGGAATGCAGCTCAGTCAGGGGTGGCTAGAATGTGTGTTGGGATGGGTTCAAGGCCAGTCTGAGATATTCCGGCTGCCCCACTTTGTGGTCCCCCTGCCCTCATGGTGAGTTCTAGTTCCTTTGGCCAGAGATTGATGTGGACAGAAAGATATGGAGGATGAGCCGGTGGCCACCCTGGAGGAGGAGGAGGCTTTGAAGCAGGTGCCTGGCTCAGCTTGTGGAGCCTGAGCCTCCTTCAGCCAGAGCCTTAGTGAGAGAGCTGTGCTGAGGACATGCAGAGTGGCTCTCCTTATCGAGTTATCAGTCAGCCTGGAAGCAGATCAGAGGGGACAGTGGGGCTCGGAGCGAAAGGACCTGCTCTATGAGGTCGCAGGCTGATGAGCAGTTGAGCTGGGATTCGAGCCCAGGTCTGCCTGGCTCCAAAGCTCCATCTCTTAACTAGAGTGACCACATGTCACGTTTAGCTCGGGACTGGCTCTATTTACACTTGTTGCCCTCAAGTCATTGTTAATAGTGCCTCTTTAACTTTCAGAAACATTCTTGTTTGTACGGTGGATTAGACGGTCACTGTACTCTTACTCATCCTGACTCGGGACCCTGCCATGGCCCCCAACTCCTAGATTTAATGTTGGCTTGTGTATCTGCCCTAATCCGGTACCATAGCCCTTCTTAGGCCGAGGACCCAGGCTGGGGTGCCTCAGCCCCTGCCCGGGAGTACCTGGTCTTGCTGTGGGCATAGTGGGGAGAGCAGAAGGGTCCACGTGTCGCTTGGCTGGAGGAGAACGGGGCAGAAGGAGCGGGGAGCCAGGGGTGGGGCAGGGGGAGAGCAGCTCTGTGTGGGCATCTTGGAGGCTGCCTGGAGGACAGGCCAGTGAGCCGTGTTTTGAGGTGCAATAGGCTTTCCATGGGCTGGGGTGGTAGGGAGAGGGCAGTGCGGAGGGAGCGGTGTGAGCAGAGGCTTGGAGGTGGGGCTACGGAGCACATGTTCAGAGTTGGGGCTCCGGGTTGGGGCCAGTCTTCTGGTCTCGTAGGTCAGAGGTTGGTGGGAAACATCCCAGCTGGGCCTCAGCTGCAGATTGGAGCTGGGGCCACTCTTAGAGGTCCAGGCGCTGAGTGGCCAGAACTTGGGCTCGGTGGGACCATTCTGTGGGCACTGTCCCTTCCCCTGGGGTTTTCCTACATGACACTACTTCTCCTTTTCTGAGCCTGGCCCTGACTCAGCATGACCTGGGTCCCCTGTGGTAGGCAGGCAGGGGTCAGCCAGGAGGCCTCCTGGAGGAGGTGGCTAGAACAAGGCCTGGAGGTCTATGAGGGGCCCCCTTGCTCCCACCTTATTGGCACCTAGTCCTTTTCCTGCAAATGCTCTACTGGGAGGGGAGTCCTTTGCATCTGTTCCTCTCTCCCTTCTGTGGTCACAGTAGCCGTCAGAGCTGTGATCACATTCCCTCTTGGACCGAACGTCAATTCCACAGCTGCCTAGATCCTGAGTCGGGGTGGCCAGTGTGAGGAGGCAGCCCTCAGTGTAGCCCTCAGATCCCCGCTGTGGCCTCATTTGCCACCGATGGTTGAGCTTGCAGGCTGTGGTGCTGGACTACCTGAGTGCAAACCTCAGCTGAGGGGTCAAGGACACATTACTTCATGTCTCTGTGCCTCAGTTTCCTCATCTGTAAAGTGGGAGTAACAATAAGCCACATCTTATAGATGCCTAGCGATGAGTAAATGAAGGAATTAATGAGAATTAGTTAATCCAGGTCTTCATTTATTTATGAATCCCTGAGGAGTGCCGAGCATACACTCGTGAAGAAGGTCTGAAGGAACCCACATGCTGGGGAGGCAGGCCTCAGGAGGGGCAGATCCCTCGCATGGGCTCTAAGGATGCTCTGTTGCCACTACCTTCCCCGCAGCACTGGCCCTCAGTGCTGGGGCAGGTTGGGGAGCCAGGCCCGCTGAGCCCTGCTTGTCGGTAGAGGGGTGGAGTCTGTCCCCACCTCCTCTGGGTCGGTCTGGCTGGTCCTGGCCCCACAGCTTGGAGTTCTGCTCTCAGCTGATCACAGGCCAGGCCCCCAAGGGCCCCTTCCTCTTGGAGTCTGCGAGGCTGTGTGTAGTAGAGTGCTTTGCCTGTCGAGAAGTGTCCAAGGACGTTGTACCTGACCACCTGGGGGCAACACCTCAGGTCGTGCCCTCGGGCCTGTGGATACTCACAGTCTCTTCATCATCATTCACCCTTTCGTTTGCTTCCTTCTCAACCCTAATGGCCAACCTATCCACCTACCCACCTGTCCACCTATCCACCCATCCACCCGTCCGTCTCTCCACCCACCCATTTAACATGCTCTTGTTGCTAACTCAGCCAAGCCCTGTGCTGGGCTGTGGGGATAAGAGGCAAGTCCGATACTGCCCCGCCCTAAAGAGACTCAGGGTCAAGGAGGGGAGACAGCCTGGTGCAGCGCCCACCAGGGGGGATTCTGAAGCCCAGCTGGATATGCGGGCTCTCAGGACTACCGTAGGCCCACGTGGCCTAGATTCCCTGAGAAGCATATAGGGTGGGAGCAGCTGCCACCAGGTCAGTGGCAGGTCTTCCTCTGCTGTGGGGTCCTTGGAGCAGTCAGTGCCACCAGCCACATGGCTGTCCAGGAGCCATTTTATGTGGCCCTCCAGGGGACAACTCGGGGGGCCAGACTGAGACTCACAGCGGACAGGTGTGGGAGCCACCCTGGCTTACAAACCTCTTGCCCCAAGGAGCCAACATGTCTTCCAACAACCCCACAGGTGTGGTTTCAGGTCCCTGCACGGGATGTGCCCAGGCTGAAGCCATCACACTCAGCCGAGCCAAAAGCTCTGGCTTCTCCACCAGGTCGAGAGATCACTCACAGTTTCTCCCAGTCCAGGGGCAGCTCCTTACTCGGGCCACTTTTGGCCACTTTCGCCAGAGGCGTTGTGGTCTGGGAGCATGGCTGACCTCCCGCCTTTAGCAGGTTTCTGGGGGAACAGAGTAGGAAAGCCAGCTGCAGGTAGCTTCTCCACAGAAGGGGAGGGTTCTGTTCATTGTTCCCTGCACACGGAGAGGAGGGGAGTGCGGGCTGACAGGGAGGAGCCACAGGTCCTGAGAGCACACAGACCGGAGTCAGGACAACACCTGGACCAAAGGAGGGAGATATTTTTTAAAAAGTGTATTTGGAATAATTTGTCTAAAGCTCATAACAGAGGGGAATGTGGGCAGGGGGAGCGTGAGGGAGGGGTCAGGAAAGACTTCCAGAGAAGGGGGGCTTGAGTTTGGAGAGAAAGGATGAGGAGACATTCTCCAGTCAGAGACCAGGGAGACGGGTGTTCCTGGGGGAGGCAACAGCAGGAGCCAAGGCCTGGCATCCTGATCACGCCCAGCCCTTCTTGCCTTGTGGTGGTCATATGCTGTCCATCACTGTCAGGAACACTGGGGCCGTAGACCAGCCTGAAAACAACCTGTGGGGTAGATTGCCCACCCACCCTCATGCTCCTCACTGGCCCCTGCGGGATGCGTGGGGCAGGCGCCTTGTTCCAGCTGGTGGTCTTCGTGCATCCTGTGTGCTGGCATACGACACCCTTGTCTTGGTTAATCCTCCATCCACCCCACTAGGTAGGTGATGTAGTCCCCACTTTACAGAAGAGGAGACTGAGGTTCAGAGAGGCTAGGTGCTTGCGCCAGGACACACAGGAACTAATACTGAGGCAAGATTTAAATCCACATCTCTGACGCCAAAGCCCTTCGGGAGACAGTCAGCCTGCAGGGAGCAGTGTGATCCGTGCTGTGACAGACTGGCTGTGGGAGCCCAGGGGCCCGAACCTGGCCTTGGAGTCAGGGAAGGGTTTCTGGGGGACTAATAGTAGAGACGAGGAGCTGTGTGCAAGAGGAGTCGGGTGGGATCAGGTGAGTTTGTCACAGCAATGTGGGGCCAGCTCACGCAGGCCAAAGAAGGTGCCTGCTGCCTTTGGGCTCTGGGGGAGGCTTGGAGGGTTTGGGGCCAGGGAGCGGGGCCAGGAGGGCAGTGTGGAGAGGAGGGCTCCTGTCTGAGTTTTGCTGCAGCTCAGGTGAGCTGGGGGCTCAGTGGGTTTGAGTCCTGGCCCTGTCGCTTGGTGACACTGGCCCAGTGACTCAGCTGTACTGAGCTCACCCCTTGGGGCCCAACTTTTGATCTGTTCCCAGCCTTCCCGCCAAGGAGGAGGAATCACTGCTGCCGCCACTGTCGTCCCCTACCCAGCCAGAGCCTGAGGAGCCCCCAGCCGCCTTCCCCCGGGGGCCTCCCCACCCCCCTTCTCCACCTCCCAGCGCCCCGGAGATCCCCCCGAAACCTCCTCGCCTGCTCCCAGAGTTCGGTGAGTGCCCGAGCCAGGCATGGGGTTCTGGGTGGGTGGCCTGGGACTGGGGCCCTCGAGAGTCTGCGAGCATCGCTCTCCCCTTTCTCCTGGGCCCTGCCACCCGCCCACTGTGTGGCCCTGGACAGTGAGCCCATTCTCTCCATCCTCAAAATGGAGACAGCACCAGCCTGTCTGACCTGCTAACTGCTGGGTGCCGGCATGTGGCAAACCTCTTGAGTTGCCCATGGTTTAAAGTCTGGGAGTATTTCCCAAGACTGAATGGTTTGCTTTTCCTTGGATTGTCCCCCTTTCTTGATCCTTGATTCTCTTTGGGTTTTTTAGCCTTTTTGACACAGTCCCCGCCCGTGGCCCCCCAGCTTGCTGCCTGTTCAGACCTTCCTGTGGCAGCCTGGCCTCTCCTTTGGCCACCCCCAGGGCCGTCCTATGAGGCCCGAGAATATAAATAGCACTTCCTGTCCCCTGTGCTGCCTCTTGAAAGCCAGGCGTGGGTGGCGGTGGGGTTCTCTCTCAGGTCAAGGGTGGCCTTTGTGAAGCCAGGCCCAGGTGCCCAGGAGGGGAGGCCAAGCTCCTTGCTTCTGAGTCTCCCCCTACCCCATCTCTCCCCAGATGACTCTGACTACGATGAGGTCCTGGAGGAGGGGCCAGGGGCCCCAGCTGGCGTGATGACCAAGAAGGTGGGGCAGGGTGGTGGTTAGGATTTGGGCTGGCTGCCTGTCAGCGTGGAGGGCGGGCTGCCCAGCTGCCTTTCAGACCCTGGGACCACCAGGTAGAGAAAGGCAGCGGGCTCCCAGGAGAGTTCCCTTCCCTCTTCACTGTCTGCCGTGCAGGCGGTCAGGAGTCAGGCACGGCCCCAGAGCACTGGCTGGGGGTCTGGAGGCTCTGGTTTGGGGCTCCAGCTACAGTCTTCAGCTGCATCTGCATGGCTGTGTGTGCCCTCTTCCCTCGGTGTTTTCAGCACATCTGTCTTGGAGTGTCTGTCCCTCTGTTTCTGTTTCACTTTCTGTGTCCCCATGTCACCCTTTCTCTCTGTGTCTTCAGTTTCCACCCTTGCGTCTTTTTCTCGATCCTTTTGTCTTTCTGTCTTCGTCTCTGATGTGGGCTGGTGCCTGCACTGATTTGCTCTGTCTCTGTGACCCTGTTTCCCTGGGTCCCTCTGCAGTCTGCCAGTGGGGGAGGGGAGTGTGAGGAAACAGAAGTAGAAGTGCTGAGTTGTGTGGGTCCGGGATGGAGTGGACAGAGGGGGGTGTGGCAGCCCCCGCGTGGATGTGATCTGGGCCTCAAAGGGAAGCATGACGCTGAGCGGGTCTTGGAGGACAGGAGGAGCCCCCAGTGAGCCGAGTCCCACGGGCCGTGCGTGTGGCCAGTCTCCTGAGCGAGGGGGAGGAACTGTCTGGGGATGACCAAGGGGATGAAGATGAGGATGACCACGCCTATGAGGGCGTCCCCAAGTGAGTGTCCGCTTCTCTTTGCTGGTTCTCCCACCCAGCCGTCCTCCTTCCCCAAGCCCAGCCCCCATCTCCTCAGCCCTCCTTCACAGGAGCCCCCACCCCAGCCCTCCTCATTCCATCTTCTCCCCCCCAGCGGTGGATGGCACACCAGCAGCCTGAGCTCATCCTTGCCCAGCAGCCTCCTGATCCCCGAGCTCCCACCATACCCCATGGACGGGCTGCCTGGGGGCCCCACCCCTGTCACACCGGTCATCAAGGCCGGCTGGCTGGACAAGAACCCACCACAGGGGTGAGTGAGGCCTGTTGGGTCCTGCTGGTGCTTGACATGGAGCGGGCAGTACTCTAGTATACTGGTATCATGGACTCAAAAACCAGAGGAGCCAAGGTTATTTAATCAGGTCTCCCTGCAGGCAGACTGTAACCACCCATCATCCCCATCAGACCTATGTTTTATTACCCTTAAAGTTGGGAAGTCCTACTCTGAGTCTCATTTCGGTCACTCTTGCTGTAGGTAAAGTCTGTCTTCTCAGTGATCATTTGGGATCCTTCAACCTGGCTCTTCCTAACTTTGTATGTGGCTGCCATAGGGGGCTGGGGTAATCCTGGAACCTCCCCTCTAATCCCCAATCCTTTGCTTTGTTATCCCTCTGCCTCTGCCTCTCCAGATCTTATATCTATCAGAAGCGATGGGTGAGACTGGATGCCGATTACCTGCGATACTTTGATACTAACAAGGTGAGTTTCATGTTGGTCCCTGACGTGACCCGTGCTCCAGCCTGGTCGTAGACTGAACCCCAACACTGGACCTGGGTGAAGCTGAGTCCTCACCAGTGCTCCAGTCTGACTACTTGATGTGTGTCCTCCTGGCCTGTTGGGGAGCTGTGGGCTGTGGGCTGTGGTCAGGGTCAGCATAGGGGCTGTCCCTGACCCCCTCTGGAAGATAGGGCTGCAGCCTTCATTTCAGCTGAGGCTGAGGGTTCAGGGAGGGGCTGGGCCTCTGGGGGCCCCACCCCAACCCCTAGAGCTCCTCTCTTTCCCAGGATGCCTACTCTAAGCGCTTTGTCTCTGTGGCCTGCATCTCCCACGTGGCTGCCATCGGGGACCAGAAGTTTGAAGTGATCACGAACAACCGGACCTTTGCCTTCCGGGCAGAGAGTGATGGTGGGGACTGGGCAGGGAGAAGACTGGCAGTTCAGTCTTATAAGGGCGGGAGGAGAACCAGGGTACATCTGCTCTCCTCACGTCAAACCCAGAGAGGAGTCAACCCTCTGTGAGGTGGGGGAGGGAAGGGGGCACTGCCTGGCCGGCTCTGTGCTTGAGACACCCACTGAGTCCTCAGAAGCCCAGGTTCCCATTTATGGGGAAAAGGCTCGGATAGGCAGATGGCGTGCCCAGCCGAAGTGGCACAGCTGGGATTGGAACCTGAGCTCGTCCAAGTCAGAGAACTCTGAGACAGTCAGAGATAGGTGGGCTTTCTGACAGAGGTGTTGCCTGAGGAGCCTGGAACTGGGAGCCCTTGGGGGGCTCCTTGCCAGGCTGAGCGGGGCTTCCTCCTTCCCCTTTGCCTGCAGCGGAGCGGAAGGAGTGGATGCAGGCCCTGCAGCAGGCGGTGGCCGAGCAGCGTGCCCGGGCCCGGCTGTCGAGCGCTTACCCATTGGGTGTTCGAGGCCCAGAGCCAACTGACCGCGCTGGCAGCCTGGAGCTACGTGGCTTCAAGAATAAACTGTATGTGGCCGTGGTAGGGGACAAAGTGCAGCTCTACAAGAATCTGGAGGTGTGAAGGAATCGCCAGGCTGCCAACTTTTCCCCTACCCCCTGCCCACCTGGTCCCTCAGCCCCTCTCTTGCCTACGTGGTCCCTCAGCCCTGCCACCTGCCCCCTGCCCACCTGGTCCCTCAGCCCTGCCCCCTGCCCTCCTGGTCCCTCAGCCCTGCCACCTGCCCACCTGGTCCCTCACCCCTTCCCCTGCCCACCTGGTCCCTCAGCCCTGCCCCCTGCCTACCTGGTCCCTCAGCCCTGCCCCCTGCCTACCTGGTCCCTCAGCCCCTCCCCTGCCCACCTGGTCCCTCACCCCTTCCCCTGCCCACCTGGTCCCTCAGCCCTGCCCCCTGCCCCCTGCCTACCTGGTCCCTCAGCCCTGCCCCCTGCCCACCTGGTCCCTCACCCCCTCCCCTGCCCACCTGGTCCCTCACCCCTTCCCCTGCCCCCTGCCCACCTGGTCCCTCAGCCCTGCCCCTGCCCACCTGGTCCCTCAGCCCTGCCCCCTGCCCCCTGCCCACCTGGTCCCTCAGCCCTGCCCCCTGCCCCCTGCCCACCTGGTCCCTCAGCCCCTCTCTTGCCTACGTGGTCCCTCAGCCCTGCCACCTGCCCCCTGCCCACCTGGTCCCTCAGCCCTGCCCCATGCCCTCCTGGTCCCTCAGCCCTGCCCCCTGCCCACCTGGTCCCTCAGCCCTGCCCCCTGCCCACCTGGTCCCTCAGCCCTGCCCCCTGCCCTCCTGGTCCCTCAGCCCTGCCCCATGCCCTCCTGGTCCCTCAGCCCTGCCCCTGCCCACCTGGTCCCTCAGCCCCTCCCCTGCCCTCCTGGTCCCTCAGCCCTGCCCCTGCCCACCTGGTCCCTCAGCCCCTCCCCTGCCCTCCTGGTCCCTCAGCCCTGCCCCTGCCCACCTGGTCCCTCAGCCCTTCCCCAGGCCTACCCGATCCCTCAGCCCCTCCCATGCTCATCTGCTCCCTCAGCCCTGCCCTTGTTCTTTCTCCCTTCACCTGACGGAGCTCAGCCCTTTGCCTGCCCCCTTCCTGCCCCTAGTTCTGACCTCGTCCCCTGCCTGGTCCCTGAATGTTACCCTCCCATCACTGCCCTGGCTCCTGCACCACCTACCTATTGCTATATGGCCTCTGAGCCCGGGTTCATTTTCCCATGCCCAGATTCCTGAGCCCTCCCTTATCTCCCTCCTAGGCACTTTCTAGTCTCTAAGGTACCACCTTCCCCTCCTGTCTGTCCCCTCCCTGGGCCTTGAGCCCCACCCCCCAGGCCTTGCCTCACCCCTTCCTATCTGCCTGCCAGGAATACCACCTGGGCATTGGCATCACCTTCATCGACATGAGCGTGGGCAACGTGAAGGAAGCAGACCGGCGCAGCTTCGACCTCACCACCCCCTACCGCATCTTCAGGTGAGCCTCCCGTTGCTCAACTGCATCCTCACTCCCGCCCAGAATTTTCTCCTGCCATATGGGATGCTGCTCCTTGTTCTAGGATGGATCTCTCCCCTCCCTTCCCAGCCCTACTCACCCCTGCTGTCCTTTTCCTTCACTTGCTAGCCTGCTCTGATCCCTTCTTTCTAAGAAATCTCCCTTTTACCCCACCTCCCTCTGGCCATCACCGTCCCTGCTTCCCCACCACACTGCTCTCAGAGTTGCCCATACCGGTTTTCTGCAACGGCCACTCACCCTGCTGTCCCCTCCAGCCTGCCCTGCTCCCTCGAAAGTGCTCATCTGTCATTAATACTTGTTCGAGATCAAAGGATGCTCTTCACTCCTTGTCTCGTGGGGCCTGTCCTGGGTGCGCCTCCTTGAGCCTCCAAGACTCTACCATCTTGATTTCCTCTGACCTCAGCCATCCCTCAATGGTCTGTCTCTGCCCTCTGTCCTCTCCCTGGGGAGGCTTTCCCACTCCCGCACCTTCAGCCGCCACCTCCGAGGCACTGTGCTGGGCCTGGGTTCGAATCCTATATATTAGTCCGCTCAGCTGCCGTGACAGAATACCACAGGCGGGGGCTTTAAACAACAGAAGTTTATTTTCTCACAGTTCTGGAGGCTGGAAGTCCAAGGTCAAGGTGCCACCAGGGTTAGTTTCTGGTGAGGCCTTTCTTCCTGGCTTGTCGACGGCCACCTCCTCTCCGTGTCCTCACAGTGCCTTTCCTCTGTGCACACGTGGAGAGAGCCTTGTGTCCCTTCCTCTTTTTATAAAGAAACGAGTCTTGTCGGAGTAGAGCCCCACTCTTAGGACATAATTTAGCCTGAATTATCACCCTAGGCGCTATCTCCAGATGCAGTCACACTGGGGGTCAGGGCTTCAACCTATGAATTCTAGGGGAACACAATTCCGTCTCCATAACATCCTGAGTCTATCGCTGGGTCACTGTGTGACCCGGGCGAATCACTTGGCCTCTCTGCGCCTGTTTTCTCCTCTATGAACAGGATGAGGCAGTCTTTGTAAAGCTGTTATCCTACACAGTACGTGGTAACTGCTTGGCGGACGCTTGCATCCTCATGCCTCCGTCCTCATCTCCTTTGCCCTTAGCTCAGATCTCTGTCTCCAGCCGGGTCTTTCTCCTGGGCTCTAGACCTGCATGTCTAACAACTTTGTGGACATCTCCCCTCTTCCGCCTCAACTCACGGTTCCTCCCGGGCCCCCTATCTCCTCCCTGGGCACCCCTGCCTCTCCTCTTCACCCCTGTGCAAACTCCTCACCACCCCTGTCTTGCCTGCATCACTCTCTCCTCCTCAGGTCCCTCCCATCTGCCCCTCACCATTTTGCCCTCGGCCTGTGGGCCCTCTGGCCTGGCGCCCGCATCCTCACCCTTCGGCTGCCTGTCTGCCTACCAGAGGGGTCTTTTTTGTTCTTTTTGTTGAAAGCCAAGTTTTTATTTGTTCATTCCTTGCCTTTGGAGTACTCGTCAATGACATCCTTGGCCTGAGATTCTTTGCTGTCATCCTTAACCACCACAACCAGCCACTTTCCGAGTCTTCCTTCTCTGTCACTTTTACAGAGGCCCATCCGTTCCCCTAGTTTCTGGTTGTCATCAGCCTTAATTAGGTTGAGCTGGTGTTCAGCGCCAGGGGCCTTCACCAGCCCGGCAGACACAGGCTCACGCATTGGATTCAGGACACAGACATGGGCTTGGCGCTTGGCCAAGGCCTTGGCAGCTTAGCAGCTTCCACGTGCTAGGCCTTCGTGGACGAGGCTGGTGTCCAGCACCTCTCGGGAAGTAGTACTAACGTCCATTACCTCTGCAGCAGCAGTGCTTTCCTGGGCCATGGCGGTGGGTTATGGGTGGAGCCAAATCCTAAATGCACACACGCGACTCGGTGGCAGCAGGAAAAGAAAAAGCCAGAGGGGGAGATATCTCTGTACCCTCCCCTCCTCCCCACTGAAACCCTCTATTGCTTCTGCATTGTCCTCTGGGTGCACTTTGACCCCCTCTGCCTGGCACAGGCTTGTGCCTGTCTGTCTCCCAGCCTCTTCTCTGCCAGTCTGCCCATCCTGCCTGCAGGTCCTGGAATGCCCTGTGTGCCACCCTGCCCCTCTGCACATGCTGTTCTCTCTGTCAAGAATGCCCTTCTACCTCTTCACCTGGCTAAGCCCTTCTCATCTGTCAAATCTTAGCTCAGGCATCATTTCTTCCCAGTAGCCTTTTCTACTCCCTGGGGGAGCGGAGCCCCCTCTGGGCTCCAGCCCCCATGTGCCTGTCTGGTTTGTGGTGTCCTTGCCTTTGTCCACGCCCCCCCCCCCCCCCCCAGACCCAGGATGCCTCCCTCTTCTGACTAGGAACTCTCAATATCTTCTTCTCCCCACTTCATGCTGTGCCCCTCATGCTGTCCCCAGATCCCTCTGAGCAGCCCCCCCAACTCCTGTGTCCCCAGCTTCTCGGCCGAATCGGAGCTGGAGAAGGAGCAGTGGCTGGAGGCCATGCAGGGAGCCATTGCCGAGGCCCTGTCTACCTCGGAGGTGGCCGAGCGCATCTGGGCTGTGGCCCCCAACAGGTTCTGTGCCGACTGTGGGGCTCCCCAGCCTGACTGGGCCTCCATCAACCTCTGTGTCGTCATCTGCAAGCGCTGTGCAGGTGTGTGTCAAGTGGGGCACCAAGCTGAGGCAGGACAGGGCTGGAGGGCTGGGATGGCAGGTGGCTTGTCTGGCGGGAGGGGCCAGAGCGAAGACAGTAGTCAGAGATCACTGTTTATGACGTTGCACCTGTGCGCCGAGCCTTTCCCACCATGACTAACCTGCAGCCCTCACATCGCAAGGCAGGGATTCCACTTCTCACATCATGGGTGGGGACATTGAGGCACAGAGAGGCAAAATGGCTCGTTCAGGGTCACCTGGCAAGTAAATGAGTCTGGATTTGAGCCCAGGCCTCTTGGGTTTCAGCACCCCTGTCACATCAGCAGAGCGGAAGGAGGTGAGGCAGGAGGGGATGGCAGGGGCCAGGCCAGGCAGGGCTTTGCCTGCAGAGGGAGCAGCTGGTGTTCCCTCCAGAGAGGGGTGGGAGGGACATGGCCACATTTGTGCGTCAGACTCTGGCTGGTGGGTGGAAGCTAAGTTGGAGGAAGTGAGACAAGAGACCAGTGAGGAGGCTGCTGCAGGATCCATGAGAGAGAGGAGGCAGCCTGGTCTGGGGCAGTGATGGAGATCATTCGAGAGATATTCAGGATGTACGGCATACAAGTCCCAAAGACAGATCATACGAGGAGGATGAGAAAGAAAGAGGGCAGAGCCCAAGATTCATTCATCTATTCAACCAGCATTTGTTGAGGGTCTGTGATGCACCAGATGCTGTGCTAGCTGCTGGGGATTGGGTCCCCAGGGGAGCTGACAATGCCCAGGTGGCAGCTTTGGGCGGCTAGAGGTGGAGACCCAGGGGGAGGAACCGTTCTGGGGAAGTTGCTGAGCTCTGTGAAAAACCCTGAAGCCTGTGAGATGTTCAGGGCAAATGTCCAGGAGACCTTGGGCTGTGAGGTCTGGGTGCAGGAAAGCGAAGGCTCGAGTGGAGACCAGATTAGGGAGGCATCAGTTCGTGGAGGGGTGAGGGTGACTGGAGTGGACGAGGGACTCCATAGGAGGCTGCAGACGGACGTGGGGCCAAGACTAGGGCCAGGCAGAGCCAGGCACTCCTAGTGCCCCCAGCTCCCTCCCTGCTCCAGGGGTCCTTTGTGGAACCTGTGGCTGAGCAAGGCTGCATTCCTTCCAGCCCCAACCCCCGTCTCTCCTTTCATTCAACAGAGATTTGTTAAGTGCCAGGCTTTGTTCTAGGTACTGAGGCTAGACTCTAACTAACAGGTAGTCAAGGTTCCTGCTCTCCTGCCGCTTCCATTCTGGTGGGGAGAGGCAGAAACTACATACATGAACCAAGGGAACCCATAGAGGTATTGGCTAACAACAGGTGCGAGGCAGAAATGTGTTGTTTGTCTGGGAAGCCTTCTTGGAGAAGGTGACATGTCCGCTGAGAGCTGAATGACAGGAGGGAGCAGCCCTGGGGAGATGGAGGAAGAGAGTCAGGCAGAAACAACAGTGAGCGCAAAGGCCCTGAGGCAGGAATGAGCATGGACAGTTAGAAGAGAGTGGAGGAGAGAGGGGTTTGAGATGAGATCGCAGGGGAAGTGGGTAAGGACTTTAGATCTGATTCTGGGGATCCACTGGAGGGTCTTATGCAGGGATTTGAAGGGGATTTGCATTTTAAAGAGACCCTTCTGGCTGGGCTTATGTGGAGAGTGGCCTGCAGGAGGCCAAACATGGTTATAGGGATCCAGCTAGGGGCTCCTGCAGGAGCCCAGGTGACAATTTCAGGGTTCAGTCTTGTGGTGTGGGGAGCAGAGCTGTGTGGCTGGATTCCGGAGCTGTGCGGGAGGTGGAGCTGCAGGCCTAGCCCCTGGGTCCTGCCCGTGGCTTCTCCATCTGTCCCTGAATGGGCACTGGGTGGGTGGCGGAGTGAGCGCTCGTGTGAAGGAGAGGGCCTCGATGACCCTGAATCTGGCCCTGTCTCCAGGGGAGCACCGTGGCCTGGGTGCTGGCATCTCCAAGGTGCGAAGCTTGAAGATGGACAGGAAGGTGTGGACGGAAACACTCATTGAGGTGGGAGGCCCCTGCTTGCCACCTACATTTGGAGTCTGCCCCACTCAGCCGCTGCCTGGGTCTCCCAGCCCCGTCTCCCCCATCTCCCCAACCCCAGCATCCTGGAGCTAGAGGAGACCTTTGGGATCATCTGGTGGTTCGGGATTTGGGAAAAGTTGATTTTTGGCAAAGTCAGCAAACTGGCCAGTGAGCTAAGAATGTTTTTACAGTTTTAAAGGGTTGTAAAAAAAAAAAAAAAAGAATGTACAACAGAGACTGTGTGTCCTGCAAACCCTTGCTTCATTTTATCTGTACTCCCATGTGCCAGTGTGTAGGAGTATGTACGTTTGGGGGCGCACTCATATATGTACATTTGTGCCTGTGTACTTGGGGTTCCCAGGTACTCCCACGTGTGGTAATTACAGGGGAGAAGGTACATCAGGCTGGACCCAGGCCCCGACCACACAGGGCCTTCCTGACAGCCTCAGACAAGTTGCAGCCTCCAGAGCAGTTTGGGTGTCATGTTCCCTGTGAGTTAGGGTTTGAATCCCCAGTTTACAGAAGAGAACATTGAGGCCCAGGGAGAGAAAATGACTTGCCCAAAGTCACAGAATCAGTCAGTGGTGGCAAGGGCTATTTCTGCTTTGTTCTCTGCTGTGACCCCAGCACCCCACACAGGACCTGACAAAGAGGCCAGTGGGGACACCCAGGAAGTGGCTGTGGAACGAATGATCAGCAGAATGAAAGAATGAATAAACTAGGCCCCTGAATACTGGACCCCTGGGACCCCCAGAATCTGCACCCACTCCTCTTCCCCTGAGCCCAGAGAGGCATGTCAAGGATGGGAGATGTTTCCCAAATCCTTGCCTACCCACTGACTGACAGGGTGGGCCCTCCCTACCAAGCTGTGATAGCCTCAGGAACGCAGAGTTCCAGATGTGGGACTGGGTGGCAAACAGCAAGGCCCCCAACCAGGCGCCTGCCATGGGGCATCCACCTGTCAGACTGCCTGCCTCTTGTCCCATCATAGACTGCCTGCTGGCTCTGGCCTGGGGCTGTTGGGGAGCACCCACAGCCACCAGTAGGCCGGGCTGCGCTCAGCTTCCCTGATGGGAAAGTGGGCTGGTGGCCTGGCTGACAACTGTAAAACCAAGATGTGCCGGGCACCGACCCCTGGCCGTAGGCTGCCCCTCTAACCTCTTGCCCACACCCTCAGCTCTTCTTACAGCTGGGCAATGGCGCTGGGAACCGCTTCTGGGCAGCCAACGTTCCCCCAAGTGAGGCCCTGCAGCCCAGCAGCAGCCCTAGCGCCCGGCGGCGCCACCTGGAGGCCAAATACCGCGAGGGCAAGTACCGCCGCTACCACCCACTGTTTGGCAACCAGGAGGAGCTGGACAAGGTCAGGGCACGGGGCCTCTGGGGCCCCTTGAGACTACCTGCTTTTCCCTACACTGTCATGGCCCCTTGAGACCACCCCCTTTCTTCCCGTCCTCTCATTCCTCTCAGCCCATCTTTTCCACCAGTTCAGAGTGATGAGCTGGCATATGGGGAAACTGAGGCCCAGAGGGCGGAAGGGCCCTGCCTAAGCCACAGGGAGAGTTGGGGCAAAGCAAGAAGGAGCCAGGTCTGACCCTTGGGCCAAGGCCATGTCTCCAGCATCTGTCTGCCTTCCCCACTCCTGATTCCTCTGTCTCCCGCACCCCATCCTGCTCCTTCTGAATCCTGCCAAAAGGAGTGAACTTGATGGGGATGCTATTTCCTGTCAGGCTCATGAAAAACAGCTGGCTGCTCCGACCCACTCCCTTCCACACCCTACTCAAGATGAGGCCCCATGTGGGCCCCAAGCCCCGACAGGCTGGGAGCCAAGCCCTGGGCCCTGGTCTGGCTCACCCTGAGTAGGAGGTAGCCTGCTCCGAGGCAGGGGGATGCCACTTGTGACCTCTGTTCAGCCTTCAGCCCCTCCCCCAAGCAGCCCCACCCAGGCAGGCTCAGTCTAGCTAGAAGCCCAGCGGGAGCTAGGCCTCCACCTCCCAGGAACCCAGGCGTCCAGCCCCCAGCCCAGCCCAGTCTAGCCCGCCAGCCAGGAGGGGCGGCAGCTCCCATTGGTTGGGAGGACTGGGCAGGCAGTGAGGAATTCAAATGTGGGAGGAATTAGCTACAAAGCACCCCCTCTGCCCTTCCACAAGGCAGAGGGAGCCAAAGAGGCTCTAGAGAACAGGCTTGGTGCTGACAGGGTCCTGGGGCTGCCACAGGGGTGAGACCTAGGCCGCTGGGACCCCCAGCCTCTGCAGGGCAGCCCCTGCCCACCCTCCACGCTTGGCCTTTCTCTTCCTCCTCCCCTCTCTTTCTTCCTCCATCTCTTTCACCCTGAGGATGGGTCCCCAGCCCTGGGTGACTCCTTCCTCGTGCTCCCTCTCTGCCTCCATGCCGCCTTTCCCATTGGCCCCTCACTCTGGCTTGGGCTGACCCTCCCCTTCCTCCTCCCAGGCCCTGTGTGCTGCAGTCACTACCACGGACCTGGCTGAGACCCAGGCGCTCCTGGGCTGCGGGGCTGGGGTCAGCTGCTTCTCAGGGGACCCAGAGGCCCCCACGCCCCTGGCTCTTGCTGAGCAGGCGGGGCAGACACTGCAGATGGAATTCCTTCGGAACAACAGGACCATGGGTGAGCAGCCGGTGGGACTGTCTGCCTCGAGGGGTGGGGCCTCCCTGCTGCCAGGGTTGGGCCCTTTGCAGGGGATGCTGGGTGGGGGTCTACAGGGCTCTGTGGGTCACCCTGGGAGGTGTGATTTACATACCATTTGAGCTGTAATTGCAGCTCCTTGGGGGGCCCTGGTGCAGCAGTGTGTGTGTGATTTGGGGTATGTTTGGGTTTGCATGTCAGTGTACATTTGTGCATCGGCTGCTCCTCCATACATGTGTCCCTTTGTGTCTCTGCATCTCTCTCTGTGTATTTGTGGGTCCCTCTCTGACCTGCAGTGTGGGCCCTCAGAGAGGCGTCTGTGTACCAGTGTCTCTGCGTCCCTGAGCTGCTGTGGGTCTCTGTTTCCTTGCACCTGGGGGTGTTGACGGCTTTGGGGTTTGTGTTTGTGCAGAGTGTGCTGTGTTGCTGTGTGGGTGTCGTGTTGCATGTCTCCATGTGCGGGTGACCCACCGTGGCAGCCCTGTCCGCTGCTGTCTGGGTGGGGCTCTGCCACAGACTGGGGTTGGGTCCCATTTGGCTCCCACTCTGGGGGTGGGTAAGGAGGGCATGGTGGGGTGAGTGCTGCTGGTCACGGACCGGGGCTGGCCTCTGAGGCCACATCCCAGGACTGAGGGTGGAGCTCTGTGGCCAGGGCTCTGGGCTCGGGGCCACGGGTGGGTGGGGAGTGCTGGGCTGGACAGAGCCCAGGTGTCCAGGGAGGCACAGGAGACCACCCAGCTGGCTTGGGCTTTGGGACCGCAGGGAGAAGGGCTGGAACCAGGCTGCTTCCTGAGCTTTGCATCTTCTGGGACGAACCTCCCTCTGGGGATTGTTAGTGAGTTTACCCAAGGCCCTCGTCATTCTAGTGTACTGGCCCTATGCTTCAACAGGGAGAGTGTGTAGGCTGGGCTGGGGAATCAGGGGGGCTTCCTGGAAGGGGAGGCACTGGAGCTGGGCCTTGGGAGAGGGCAGAGTGGGTTAGGGGAAACTCTGGATGTGGCAGTGAGACGCTGCTAGTCTAGGGAGCTGGTGACTTGAATGAAAGCTTAGATGCCCAGCCCAAGTCGGGGTGAGGGGGGACATCCTTGGATGGTGAGCATGACCATTCTTTCCGCCTTCCCAAAAGAGGTACCTCGGCTAGATTCAATGAAGCCCTTGGAAAAGCACTACTCAGTTGTCCTGCCAACTGTGAGCCACAGTGGCTTCCTCTACAAGACTGCTTCAGCCGGCAAGCCGCTGCAGGACCGCCGTACCCGTGAAGGTGGGTGCCGGGCCAGACCCTGCCCTGGCCGTGGCATTCTGGCTTGGTGGCAGGGCAGGGAAGCCAGGGCTGGTGAGGCTGGTGGACCCATGATGGTGTCAAATGCACTCTGGCAGAGTCACCCTGAAGGGCTTCCTGGAGGTCGTCTCTGGTACACAGTAGGTGCTTAATAAATGGGCTGATTAGGGTGGGAGTAGGGCACAGCACTGTAGAGGAATTCACTGCCAGGGTTTCCTGTAGACTGAAGAAGCTTTTGTTGAGCCCCTCCTGGGGTGGGCCCTGTGCTGGGCGTCTGGTACCTGGAGCCTGCGGGTGGTAGGAAGTTGGAGGAGTAAGCTGAAAGCTCCGACCCTCTCTCATCTCAGCCTTCTATTTGCTCCCCACTCTGAAGCAAATCCACAGTCCTTAGCACATCCCACAAGGACCTGCGCGTCAGCTGCCCATTCCATCACCTCGCCAACCCCTCTCCTGTCCCTCACTCTGCTCCAGCTTTACTGGCCTCCGTGTTACTCCTCAGACACGCATGTTTACTCCCACCAGGGCCTTTGCCCTTCTGTTCCCTGTCCCCAAAGTGCTTTTTCCCACGTATTTGCATGATCAGTTCCTCACTTCAGTCAGATCTCTGTTAAATATCACTCAGAGACTTCAGCCCCGAACACTTTATCCAAAATAGCACACCCTGTTTACTCTACTTTTACACTACTTTCACACCATGGATCGGACAGTAATTTGTCTATTTATAGGTATATCTGTTGATTCTCTGCACCCCATTGGAATATGAGCCCCTCCTGGTCACCACCGTAGCCCCCAGTACCTAGAACAGTCCCTTCCACCCAGTGGGCACTTGGCAGATGTCTGCAGGGTGAAGTGACTGAGGCAGGGCTGGCGCTCCTGGAGGGAACCCAGCCTCGGGGGCAGGCTCCAGGACTCATTGCCCTCAAAAGGGCAAATGTCCTGTCCTCATAGACAGGACGAGAGACAGTGTCTGCTAGGGGAACACTGTTAAGGCCATTGCTCATGCATTCCTCAGCACTCCTGGAGGAAGCCCTCCAGCTCCCAGAGAGATTTCTTTGGAACTGTGTGCTGTTCACCACCTCAGTGCCCCTGGGGCCCTGTCTGGTCCCCCTCCCTATGCCTGACAATGTCATTTATGTAACTGCCTGAGTCATCCTTCTTGCCCTGGGTTCCAGGAAGCTCTGAGCCATTGTAAAGCTCAGTGCTGTGAACTATGCAAGGCTGCATGGCCTTGACATTCTCTTCTTCCTCCCACCTTTCCTGGTCCAGATTCCCATTTCTGCTTCTTTATGGGATCTTGTCATCTCCTCAGAGCCATTATAGGAGGAGGCAGAGTATAGAGTGATAGGAGCTGCTGGCAAAGGAGGGGAGAGTACAAGGGGGCATTTGGGCTGGCCTGGATGGATGGAGGGCGTGGAGGAGGGGACGGAGTGAGCAAAAGCAGGGGGTGTGGGGCGTGTGGTTGGAGACGTGGCTGGAGAGGTGGGCAGGGGCAGATCTGGCAGGGCCTTGAATGCCAGGCTGAGAGGGGCACAGATTTTGTCCTGAGGAAAAGGGGGGCATGGGACGATTTTGAGCAGAGAAAGGACAGAGTCTGATTTTAGCTAGATCACGTTTGAATCTTGGAAGAAGCAAGGCTGGGAGACCAATGAAGAGGCCGCTGCAGTGGCCCAGGGGAGAGTGTGGTCCGGGCTGGGATGGTGGGACTGCCGGGAGGAGGATGGGTTTGGGGGAAGCTTGTGAGCTACAATGAAGACAACACTGGTCATCTGGGAGGGGGCCTGGGGAGGATGTAGCAGTGGTATTCAGGTGAGGGTGGGGCGTTCCCTCATGGCTCCCCTGCCCAACTTCTCCCCAGAGTTTAGCCGACGCTGGTGTGTCCTTAGCGACGGGGTCCTGAGCTACTATGAGAATGAGCGGGCAGTGACCCCCAATGGGGAGATTCGGGCCAGCGAGATTGTGTGCCTGGCAGTGCCCCCTCCCGACACCCACGGGTGAGTGCCCCTGGGCAGAAACACAGATTGTTATTGCTGTAAGGTCCAACCCCTCACTGGGGAGACAGGGAAACAGGCCCAGAGAGGGGCAGGCCCTCCCCAGGATCACACAGCAAACCTGGCTGTACTAGGGCTGAACCAGGTTTCCTGAGGCCCCAGCCTAGGGCTTTTGCACCACCTCATAGTGGGGCAGGTGAAGGGCAGTCACCAGGTGGTGCTGGGGGTGGGCCAAGGCGGGCTGGGGTGGGCCTGAACCCTGGCCTGTGTATCTACAGCTTTGAGCACACCTTTGAGGTGTACACAGAGGGAGAGCGGCTGTACCTGTTTGGGCTGGAGAGTGCGGAACTGGCTCATGAGTGGGTCAAGTGCATTGCTAAGGTGGGCCTGGGTCAGTGGGCGGATGTGGGGAGAGTCTGACAGGGCCCAGGGTAGGACCTCCTGGCCAATCCCATGTATCCCAGCTCCCCCACCTCATGGAGCAGGGGCTGGATGGAGGGCAGCAGACACAGGGCAAACTTGTTGGGCCAACAGCCTGACATAATCTGCAGCCCCTGTGGGGGAGGTCAGGAGACCTATCTCAACTGTGTGGAGGAAAGGCCGTGGGCCTTGCACTCTGTGGGTGCTCAATACATGTTTAATAATGAATGACGGTCAGAGCCATCGTAGGATGGACAGTGCTAGCTCCAGGGGGAGTGACCTCCTTGTCCTGGAGGAAGGAGGCAGGGAGACTGCAGGAGCGCTCTGCCCTGGGGACTAGAGCCAGGTGCCCTCTGGGGTCCCCTGTGTTGTGAGGGCCTGTGACTCTTATTTGTTTGTTCATTGATCAGTTGTCTGTGAACCTCCTGATGGTCAGGCCTCAGAGCCCTGAGGACCCAGAGGAACCAGTCTGGATCCTGGCTCTTCAGTGGCTCCCATGCTGGTGGGGGAACAGATGGGGTCTAGACAGCACCAACAATGTATCGGTGCTACAACAGAGGGCAAGAATGCTTGTGCACCATGGGGCCCCAGAGAAGGGACATCCTTGATGGTGTCTGGGTAGGTTTTCAGAGAAGGGCACGTCTGAGTGGGTATGAAGTGGGGCATGATACCCAGTTTGTTCATCATGCTGGGTTCTGCCCTGGGGAAGATAGAGGAGGAGCTGGGTGGGAAATGGGCATGTGCCCACGAGCTAAAGAGCTGGGGTGTCCTGGGTAGGCAGTGCTGTTGGCTGATGCATCTCCCCGGGCGCCTCCCCTCTCCCTGGCCTCCCCACCAGGCGTGTGTGCCTCCCCTGGCTGAGGATCTGCTGGCCCGGGATTTTGAGCGCCTTGGGCGCCTACCCTACAAAGCTGGCTTGAGCCTACAGCGGGCCCAGGAGGGCTGGTTCTCCCTCACCGGCTCCGAGCTCCGTGCTGTCTTCCCAGAAGGGCCTTGTGAGGAGCCACTGCAACTTCGGAAACTGCAGGAGCTTTGTGCGTGGACCCAGACCTGGGCCCCCCACCTCCAGGGCACCCCATCCTGGGCTCCCAGGCCCCCTGCCCCTCCCCGGAAGTCTGAACTCTACCCTGGCCTGGCCAGAAGGAGCCAGCCTGCCTTCTCATGTCCTCTCCTGCCCTTGGGGTGCATCTCAGTGACTCCATGTATTGGCGGGTGGGTCCTGGGGGTGTGTGTGCCCAGAGAACCTCAGGAGGGAGCAGGTTGGGGACCATGAACAGGGCCTGGGCCTCACCTCGACTGGCTCCTCCACAGCCGTCCAAGGCGACAGCGAGAACCAGGTGCTGGTGCTGGTGGAGCGTAGGAGGTGAGCCCTGGCCTCCCTGAGGGGCTCTGAGAAGTCTGTGGCAGTCCGACAGGCCTGGGGGGGTGGGGCAGGGACAACCCCCAAGTGACTGACTGTCTCCGGCCCAGGACGCTGTACATCCAGGGCGAGCGGCGGCTGGACTTCACGGGCTGGCTGGGGGCCATTCAGAAAGCAGCGGCCAGCTCAGGGGACACGCTGTCGGAGCAGCAGCTCGGAGACTCAGATATCCCGGTGATCGTGTACCGCTGTGTGGACTACATCACGCAGTGCGGTGAGCCCCGCCCCCAGGACAGGCCCCGCCCCCCAGAGAGACTTGGACCTCCTGCCCCCCTTCCCAGGATCCCTTTCAAAGTAGCAAGTCCCCTTGACCGGCGTCGTCCTCCCCCCAGCAAGGCCCCTCGGCATTGTCCCTGCCCCCAGCTCAGCCCCACCCCCCCTCCAGGCCTGACCTCCGAGGGCATCTACCGCAAGTGCGGGCAGACGTCGAAGACACAGCGGCTGCTGGAAAGCCTGCGGCAGGACGCTCGCTCCGTGCGCCTGAAGGAGGGCGAGCAGAGCGTGGACGACGTCTCCTCGGCGCTCAAGCGCTTCCTGCGGGACCTGCCCGATGGGCTCTTCACGCGAGCCCAGCGCCTAGCCTGGCTGGAGGCCTCAGGTAGGTCCTGCAGCCGTGTGCAGCTGGAGACCCAGGCCACTGCCCCCCAACTCAGGATTCCCTCCTCTCCCATCACGCACCTCGTGTCCCAGCCGACAGGCTGCAGTCCCCTCCTTCCTCTGCTTCTCATTCCTGTTGGCACTCTGTACAGAGCCAGGGTCTCTTGGAGGTGGAGAATTCTTTATCCTTGTTGAGTGCCTGGTGGGATTTGACTTGGACTGGGACAGGGATGCTGTCACCTAGTATGAGAGGCCGAGCAGCCAGAGGGGTGGGAAGGGGAGGTGGTTACAGGAGGGGTCCTGACCTGCCCTATCTCCCCCCACCCAGAGGTTGAGGATGAGGAGGAGAAAGTCTCCAGGTACCGAGAGCTCCTGGCACATCTGCCCCCAGTCAACCGGGCCACGGTGAAGGCCCTCATCAGCCACCTGTACTGGTGAGGAGTGGTGCTATCGCAAGGCTCTGCGGGAAGGGATGGAAAAGATTCTGCTACTCCCAGGCCTGCCACCGCCCGCCCTGGGAACCAGGGAGGCCTGGGAGCTGAGTGTAGACTTAGGGTGTGCTCTGACCTTGGATGCTTTGTGTCCACCTGACTTCCTGCAGAGTGGGAGAGGAGAGGAGGTTTCAGCTCAGGGCCAGGGGACCTTGGCCAGGTCTCCCAGCTTCCCAGCCCTCTTTCTCCCCCAAGACCCAAGACATGGCCAGAAAAACTGTCCCCTCTTCCCCTTAACCAGTGGTCCACTCTGACCAAGACCTTCCTTGCCCTCACCCAGGGGCCAGTCATGGGCCTGTCAGGTATGGGAAGGTGAGGTGGGAAGTTCTGGGCTGAACTCCACTCAGAGCCTCTGTCCTCCCCTGTCCAGTGTCCAGTGCTTCTCAGACACGAACCAGATGAACACGCACAACCTGGCGATTGTGTTTGGGCCCACGCTGTTCCAGACTGATGGGCAGGACTACAAGGCCGGCCGCGTGGTGGAGGACCTCATCAGCCACTACGTAGTGGTGTTTAGTGTGCGTGCCCGGCCAGTGGGCGGTGGAGGGCAGGACTGAGCCTCCCGGGCGGCAGTGATGATCTGTCCCTATCCCTCTGTCCTTCCCAGGTGGATGAGGAGGAGCTGAGGAAGCAGCGGGAGGAGGTCACTGCCATTGTGAAGATGCGCGTGGCTGGTGCTGCCAGTGGGACCCAGGTGAAGGATGGGGCCTGGGGCAAGGGGCTCAGGCCAGCCACCTGCACCCGCTCCCAAGACCTCCAGCTGAGCCCTGTGTCCCCACAGAATGCCGGTGACTTCATCTGCACCGTGTACCTCGAGGAGAAGAAGGCGGAGACCGAGCAGCATGTCAAGGTTGGGGCCAGGGACCTAGAAGCCACAGGGTCAGAAGAGTCAGGCTGGGCCAGGCGCGGGCTCACATGGCTGGAGGAGCAGGGCTTCCATCCCAAAGGGAACCCCAGTTTGGGACCTGTTTCTGGCTGGTGCCAGGCCTGTCTCTTCCCTTCCTTCGCACCCAGCTCATCAGAGACACCCCCACCACTCAGAGATACCCCCTGCATCCCAGGACTCCAGAAGACCCTGAGAGGGGTGGGCTCGGCCCCTGGACCACACAGCAAGGCTGTGGCAGAGTAGGGGTGGGGGATAGGATAAGCTGATCTCCACGGTCACCGCAGATCCCAGCCTCCATGACAGCTGAGGAGCTCACCATGGAGATCTTGGATCGCAGGAATGTGGGCATCAGGGAGAAGGACTATTGGACCTGCTTCGAGGTCAACGAGAGGGAGGAGACAGGTGGGTGACCGCCGGGATTGGTGCAGGGTGTTGTGTGCCCTGTCCTTGTCTGGGCTGCAACCCCAGTCTGTCCTCCCCACCCCGCAGTGTGGAGACTGTGGTGGCAGGGGTTTTGGATGATAGATGTTGCTGTCATGCTGTGATCTCAGTGGAGGTGGTGAGGGTGCACCGTGGGGGTCGAGGTGATGGCTGTGATGTGGCTGGCAGGAGAGACAGTGAAGGGGGTAGCTGGTGTCAGCTATGATGATGCTTTCTCGGGTGCAATGAGCGTGATGTTGCTTGCAGGGGTAGTGATGCTGAATTTAATAATGGGATTGTAGGTGACACTGGTGGTGGTGAAGGGGGTAGCAGGTGGTGATGACACGCAAGAAAAGTGGGGTGGGTGGTGGTGTGGATAAGAGTGGTTGTGGTGCTGTTGTGAGGGGCTGTGGTGGTGAAGGGGTGATACTGGCATTTTAGGGTGAAGGGCCGTGGCTGTGGAGGGGGAGGGTGTACCTGTTCATTTGTTTTACTATTATTTGTTGAGTCCAGGCTCTGGGCTGAAGAGCCAGACACACAGTCCCTGCCCTCATGGGGGTTAATCTGGTATGGCATAGAGACATTAATCCTATTATCACACCATAGACAGATGACTACAGCTGTTCACTGCTGGGAGGGAAAGGACCATGGGGCCACCAGTGCTTTTAACAGAGTCTCTGGCTTCTGAGTCCCAGAGCTGGAAGGTGAAGGAAGAGTAGGGGTTACTCAGTGAAGAAGAGTGGAAACTGTGCTGGCAAAGGCCCTGTGGTGGCCAGGACACCGCCTTCCAAGGAGCTTGAGTTTAGGGCACTGAGGGGGTTGTGGGACACGGTGGGAGATAGAGGCAGAGGTGGCCACGTGGGGCCTGACAGCGATGCAAGGCTACTGACCAGTTGGTGATTGGGACTTTGAAAAGATTGCTGCTTGCTGCTGGGTGGAGAGAGGTGGGGGAGAAGGGAATGAGAGCACACTCAGGAGACCTCTTTGAAGGCCACCGTGTTAGTCCGAGGAGAAGATGGTAACGTGGCCAGGGTGGCGGCCATGGAGACGGAAAGAAGCAGAGAGATTTGACATGTGGAGGGAGGGTGAGAGGGAGGAGGGTTTCTTTCTGGCTTGAGTGGCCTGGTGGGTGGTCTGTTCTCCCTGATGGGGACACACAGGGGAGGTCGCCGGCCTGGTTTTGGATGTGTGGGGTTGGAGCAGCTTTGGTCCCAGACAGAGGTGTGAAGCCTGAAGCTCGAGTGTGGGAGGGGTGGTCATGGGGATGTGTCGTGGCACTAGGAGGTGGTGGGAGTGGATGGTGCCGGTGGACATGTAGGTGATGTGTGTCCGTGTGCCAGCCCTCAGTGCTGGCAGGCCTCATGGCCCTGGTGACAGTGGGTGTGACCTCTCCCCAGAGCGACCCTTGCACTTTGCGGAGAAGGTGCTGCCCATCCTACATGGGCTGGGCACAGACAGCTACCTGGTGGTGAAGAAGCACCAGTCCATGGAGGCCATGCTGTTGTACCTGGGTAGGTGGTGTACCTGGGTGGGTGGTGTACCTGGGTGGGTGGTGTACCTGGGTGGGTGGTGCCTGCAGGGCTGGGTAGGCTCATGGGTCCCTCCATCCAGAGCCAGGGTGGGACCTGGTGGCACCAGGCAGGAACAGCTCAGGCAGGGGCGCCAGGTGGGCAGGCCTCTTTGGAGGTTGGGGCAGTTTTCTTCATCCCGGGACCCTACCCTGGGTGTCTTTGTCTGTGGGCAGGGGGTTGGTGCAGCCCATGCCCCCTCCTCTCCTCCCCCAGCCAGCCATGTGGGCGACACCAAGCACGGCATGATGAAGTTCCGTGAGGACCGCAGCCTCCTGGGCCTGGGCCTGCCCTCAGGCGGCTTCCACGATCGCTACTTCATCCTCAACAGCAGCTGCCTGCGGCTCTACAAGGAGATCCGGGTAAGTGGCCCTGCTGGGTCCTGCCCTGCGATGGGCAGCTGCACCCGAGCGTGCTCAGACACCCATGCACAAACATTCCCCTGGGTCTGCCAATGGGAGCACACCCATCACAGGGTCTTGGGGAGAGCTGTAGACTCTTGGAGTCCCTCCTGCTGTGGCCCTGGCTGGCCACTTTGCTGTGCCCTGGAGCCCCACTAGGCCCTGCTACCTAGATGCCATCACATCAGGCACATGTTGTCTCACCTGTAGCTGTGCCTTGGCACAGCACCCACAAGAACAGGCTACATGGTGACAGCCCCAAGTTGTGGCCCATCCATGTCTTGTCACTTCACAAGTTGTACCTCTTTCTGGCCCACTCCATGCCCACTTTGTCCACATGCCAAGTGTCCTCCCACACCAGACTCCAGACTCCATTCTGGTACCACCCCCCGCCGCCATCTTTTGCACACACATGCCACATCCTACCTTGCACCACTGCACACACTGTCCCAGCTCTGGACCTGAGCCTCCTTCTTCCGTAACCCTGATCCTCTATCAAACAGAGCCAGAGGCCATGGAGCGGGGTCCCTGAGACCGTGAGTAGCTGTGGGCCGACTGCTAGCTGCCTTACACCGCCTGGGGGCCAAGTGAGCCTGGAGCTCAAGCAGGGCTCCTGGCCGTCTCCAGGCATGGCTCCCTGCCCCTTGCCAGTTGACAATGGGCCTCTACCTTAAGGCTTGTGGTCTAGGCTCCTGCCCTTCATCCCCAACCCTGTCCCAGAGTCCTTTCCCCAAGGTAGGGTCCCGCATCAGTGCGATGCTCTAGAATGTTCCAAAGGGCTCAGTGTGGAGGCTGTGGAGCCAGTGACGGAGGCCCCTAGGTTTGAGTTAGAGCTCTGATACTCATCTCCTGTCACCCCTGGAGCCACTCTCTGTCCAACCCTGGAGAGAGTTGCAGGGCTATCCAAATGTCTTTGCTGCTGCCCTGATCCTAAAAGGCCAGGGTGGGACTACAAGGGCTTGTGGCCTGTTGCCTGCTTGTGACAGCAGGGCCTTCTCCACCTCCCTGGTGGGTTGCCAGCCCTTGTTTGCACACCTCTGGGAGAGGGAAGCTCATCCACTCCTCCCTTGGGGCTCCCCTGTCCATAGAGGGATACTTCTGCCTGGAGAAGGGCCTTGCTCTGGTTTAGCTGAGAATCTGCCTCCTGAGGTGCCCCTGTGGGTCCCAACTGTGCTTCAGGGGCCGTAGAGCATAGATGCCCTGCAGAGACAGGCAGCGGAAACATGTTTCCAAGCCCAGGGGACTCGCCTGAGCTCCCACAGCTGCCCGACTCGTGTCTCTAGGCCTTCCTGCCCCTGCATCTCCTGAGGACCTCCAGACAGGCCTGACTGCCATGGAGGGAGCAGAGCAGATAGAGCAGGACCCTGGTTTCTTCTCTTTGCACATTATACCTCTCTTAATGCATCCTGGGCTCCTGCTGACCCTTGTGGGGAATGCCTCCTCTTCTCTCCCTTGCCTCTCTCTTTGATCACATTCTTCTTCTGGGCCTGTCCACCCCTCTAGTCAGTCCCCCTTGGTTCTAGGATGTTATGCTCCTGGCCCCCTCTGTCTAGGGGTGCTTAGCCCCTTGGAGCAGAGCAAGACCGTCAGTGTGGGCGAGGGGCAGTTGGAAAAGCAGCTGCTGATCCCTTGGCATGGAGGGGAGAAGGCAGGAGAGCTAGAATCAGGAAAAGACAGCTAATGTCTGTCAAGCCAGGCTTGGTGCTGGGCCCTTCACGTACTGGGACGTAATCTCACCACTGTCCTGTGAGGAGGGCATCACCCCCGTTTCATAGGCCAGAAAGCAGGCTTCAGGTGACTCGCTCAAGGCCATCTCTGGGCGGCAGACTCTGACTTAAATCCAGATTGATTAGCATCAGAGCTCCAGCTGTTTTCTCCTTGAAGGATAAGAGTGAAGGACTCAGCAGCAAGGGGCTGATCGGGGCCGGCCTGAGCAGTGCTCTCCCCAGGGGCTGCGGTACCTCGGGCCTGACAGAAGCCCCAGGAAGAGGGGTGTTTTGACTCCTGTGGTAATTCTGGTGTTTGCTGGTTTATGAGGCAGCAGGACAGAAGATTTGAAATTGGGACAGACCCTGGCAGTTCAGGATATGCGAACACCCAAGCCTCGTCCTGGGGAGTCTCTCGTGGTTAAAGACCCATTGGCACCTGGCAAAGGCACGTTCTAGAAAGATCTTGGTTCCAGCAGAGGTCTTTGAGCTTCAAGGGTTGAACTTCCTTCTTTGACAGTGACCTCATCCCTCAGAGAGGCTGGAAACATGAGCTGTTTCATTGGAAATAAGTCTTTGGGCACCAAAGAAGATGACACTGACTGACTCTCCACTCGCCCCCTAGTAGCCCCCGCAGCCTCCCTGTTTCGGCCCTGGACGTGCCATACGCATGCTGCGCGTATGCCATGCATACTGGGGCCCGGGGAAGCGGAGGCCTGAGGACTGTTTTTCCAGATTCTTGAGGAGCCACCGCCTGGTTTGAGCTCGGTTCCTGCGGTCTCTCTGCGCTCTGACTGGAGCCATCATTCCTGTCACACCCCCAGGCCTGCTCCTTCCACTCTTGATTCAGTTTACTCCTCGCTTCTAGTTCTCTTCCCCTCATACCCGCAGCCTGCTTTCCATTCCCTCAGCCTGATTCCTTCTGTACCTGCAGCCCAGTTTTCCCTCCACCCTTTCTTCTGCCATGCCCTGAGCCTGGTGCCGTCTGTGCCTGCAGCCTCATTTCTTTTACAGCCTCTGTCTCAGTCTTTCCATCCCCTCTACCTGGTTTCTTCCAACCTACAGTTGGATTTCTTCAGTGCTCTCAGCCTGGCTTCTTCCCTGCTTGCATGTGGGTTTTTCCTTGTGTTCTCCCCACACCTTGTTCCCATATCTGCAGCCTGATTTCCCTTCCCAGGCCCCAATTCCCTCCCTGACACAGCCCTGATCATCCCATGCCTGCATCCCGGCTTGTTCCAGGCCTTCTTGGGCATGTGACCATTGTCAGGTCAGGTGCTAGGTGTCAGAGATATAGGGCTCTCCCATCAGGGCCTTGGTCATTAGGGGGTTTAGGGCGAAAGGTCCCTAGTAAGCTCCTCTTAAACCACACCCCTGTGACAGCACCGAAGTCTCCACTAATCCTTAGGCAGCCTCTTCTTTTGTGACCTCACAGGAAAGGCCACCAGTTCCTGAAATTCTCCACTTCCCTGACAATGCCCTAGTCCCCTTTTTTCTTCCTGCTGAGGAGCCATGCCTGGGGGTGGCTGAGAGCGATGGTGGGGAACAGGGTAGAAGTGGCTCAATCTTTGACCCCCAGTTTCGGTTGTAAGTGAGTCCCGCTCCCCTGCCGTCCACCTCAGTGCCCCTGCTGGCTCCAGGGGTACCTGGTGGGGGCAGGGCTTTGAGCAGGTGGCTCTCAGAGCAGGAGGAGGGCTCATTACCTTACCCTCCAGCCAGCCTCTTCCCAGGGGGGTCATTGCTCCCATCCCCCTGCCTCCGAGCCAGCCTGCTCTTTTCCATAAGCGCAGACCCATGTGCAGAGGCGGGGCCGGAGGTGAGCATATCAGTGATCTGGCGCCCCTCCCCAGCACATTAGTCTCTCGCTTCCTGACCTAGACCACGGGGAAGTTCTTCCTTTGGTCTACCGAACAGCCATTCTGCTTCAGCTTGAGTCATTAGCCTTCCCCTCGTGGAACCAAAGAGCTAGTAACTGCTGACCTACAAGCCTTCTTTTCACACGGTCAACCCTGGAGCCTCCGTGGGGCAGGGAAGGGTGACAAATAAGTCACCTGAGACAAACAGACAGAAACAGCCGCTGAGGCTCTCCGCTCACACTTGCTCGGCAGTTTTGTGTCAGAGCGTGATGTGCACACTTCTCCCTCCACCGACATCTGGTCCAGCCGAGGCTGCAAGTCAGTTCTCCAGTTGGCCGGGCAGCAGGGAGGCACTGGGAGTCACTGCTCTGGATGCCCCGCTGCAACGGCTGCCTCGGGGACTGAGGGTTGACTGTCTGATGCTGCTGCAGAGAGAGAGGCCTGGGGGGCTTCGTCGGGCAGGATTGTGAGCAGGGAGGGCTTTGCCAGGAAGGCTTCCTGGAGGAGCTTCCCCATGCTGGGATGCGAAGGGGGCTGGAAGAGGGAGGAGGGAGGTGCCCAGTTGGGAGAACTGCCCCGGTGCCCACCCTAACTGGAGTGCCCTCTCCCTCTGCCCTCCTCCACCCCAGAGTCACCGGCCGGAGAAGGAGTGGCCCATCAGGAGTCTCAAAGTCTATTTGGGAGTGAAGAAGAAACTCCGGCCGCCCACCTGGTGAGCGGGGCTGGGGCGTGTGGGGGCTCAGAACTCATGGGGAGGCACAGCGAGGGGCTGTGAACCTGATGGGTTAGTACAGGGCTTCTGAGGGTGTGGTCCCCACACCAGCAGCAGCGTCACCTGGAAACACTTTAGAAACCCGGATTCTCGGGTGCCGCTCAGACCTGCTGAACCGTGGGTTCTGGGGTGGGGCCAGGGGTCTGTGCCCCAACAAGCCGACCAGGGAGCCCCGAGTCCCTGTTGGAGGACCACTGGCCTGGATTGACATCCTGTCCCTGACTCACTCTGGGACCTTTCTGTGCCTCCCTTCCACGTCTGTCAAGTGGGGAAAGTAATGGTACACCTGTTTCAAAGCGTGGTTGTGTGTTTTAAAAGTTGAAAAGTGATGCATAGCCACTGTTATTGTTAATAATTGCAGTCACTAGACTTGGTTTCCTGACTGTCCCCTCTCATCCCCTGGCTGTGCCTCTTGGGGATGTGCCTCTTGTGTCTCTTGGGGACTCGGGCTGGCCTGGGGTTGGGGGCGGGGGAGCCGAGGGCCTGGGAGGTTGGTGGGGGCTGTGAGGGGAAGAGGCAGTGGCCAGGTTGTGCTGTACCTGTGAGAAGGCTCTGAACTCTGCCCCTGGCTCTGGCCTGGGCTTCTGGGCTCTGTCCTGGGCACCTGGGCTGTGAGGCCTCTGTGGGCTGTCAAGTGATCCCACCCGCTCCTCCTCTGCAGCTGGGGCTTCACGGTGGTGCACGAGACAGAGAAACACGAGAAGCAGCAGTGGTGAGCGAGGGCCCAGGCTGAGGAGAGATGGTAGCATGTCCCCCTTGATTGGGTCCCCCTACCTTCCAGATCTGTGCCCCACCCCGAAACCCTGGGCGGGGGAGACGGGCAGGATGACCCCGCTCAACTGGGCCTTTGGCAGCGTCCAGACCTGTGTCCTACCCTGCAGGTACCTCTGCTGTGAGACGCAGATGGAGCTCCGGGAGTGGTTTGCCACCTTCCTCTTTGTGCAGGTACCCTGGGCAGGGATGGGGTGGGGTGGCATGGGATCCCGGGAGGCTCCATCATGGAAAACAGCTGTGTTTGCTTCTTTATTCTTCAGGCCACCAGTTACTTCAAGATTTTGAGTTGCTTTAAATTTGTTTGCTCGTTTACTCAGTAAATCCTTCCTAGTGCCCACTCTGGTCCAGCCCTGAGCCAGGCACGCTATACACAGTGGGCCCAGGGCCCTGCCCTTGGGCGCTCCCCTGTGGAGAGGAAAACAGTCCCAGAGTGCCTGTTCATCCCCGGGTGGTCAGTGCTGTGGTGACTAAGGGAAGCTAGGGACCCTGCCTCATGGAGCTGGTGGGGAGGGTGGGGACAGCAGCAGGGAGAGGGTGTCCTGGGAGCTGTCTTTGGGGACCAAACAGAAAGGGGAGTGGGGGGACAGCTTCTAGGCAGAGGGAATAGTTTATGCAAAGGCATGACAAGAAAACTACAGATTGTCCAATAGGGTGTGAAGGGAGAGGCCAGGAGTGCCAGAATTTGGCACTGGAAGGGGCTCAGGAGCAAAATCTCCAGGAGCCTTGAAGGCCGTGCCAAGGAAGCTGAACTTGACCTAGTCGGCAGTTTTAAAGGAGGGTTTTAAGCAAGAAAGAGTGGCATGCAGGTTTGAGTCTGAGAAGGCTCATTTGGGGGCAGCATGCCAAGGAGGATGGACTGAAGGGCCGAGCCTGGCAGTGAGGAGGCCTGTGCGGTGGCTGCTGCAGTGGGCTAGGCGGGACAGGCTGGGGAGGACTTCGAGCCAGAGCAGGGCCAGAGGGGTGGTTGGACTTTAAAAAAGGTTTTTAAATGAGAGCTCAGAATTGTTTAGGGAGAAGGGACACAAAACTGTACCAGGGTTCTGGGCTGAGTTCTTTTAGCCCCGAGCTTCCTGGTAGTCAAGGTCTAAAGGGAAACAGGGTGGATTCTGTAGTTTTCTTGGCTCCTGGTGGAAGGAGGCAGACGTGTTTCTCCAGGACTGTTTCCTTGGTGCTGCATTCTTGAAGCGGTCTGTTTGTGGACCGGAGATGAGAGTTGTTAAGTAACATAACTGGCTGTGTTTTGCCAGGGATACAGTCATGTTCTCCTAACAGCAGCTGCTTCTCATGTCGACTGGGATCAAAGCTGAGGGTGTCACCTCAGATCAGAGCTGGAGACATTCCTGGAAAGGGTGGGTGGACCCAGAGCTGAGTGTCTGAGCGAGTCGAAGCTGAGCCCAGGCCCCAGCGCCCCTCCTCTCCCCTGCTCCCTAGCACGATGGCCTGGTGTGGCCCTCGGAGCCCTCACGTGTGTCCCGGGTGGTGCCTGAGGTGCGGCTGGGCAGCATATCGCTGATTCCCCTGCGCGGCAATGAGAACGAAATGCGCCGGAGTGTGGCTGCCTTTGCTTCGGACCCCCTTTCTGTGAGTGGCCCTCCATCCCTATGGGCAAGGGGCTGGGGACATGGCTGGAGCTGGCTTTCCACCTGACTCACCTCTCTACTCAGCTTCTCTGAGTGCCCCATGGCCCATCCCTCCATCTTCAGTAGGAGTCCTGACAGGCCCCTTTGGTTCACACAGTTCGCGGGAGCCCCCTCTCTGCCTGGCCCCTGGCCCCTGCGAGCCTTCACAAAGTGCTGATAGAATCTGGGCTTCTGTGCCTTCCCACAGCTCCTCCGAAACGTCTGAGCGCAGGAGCCAGCCCCAGGCTCTGGGACTCTGCCGCCATGAAGCCTTCCTGTTCAGACACCCTCATGCCCTGCGTGCCTGGTGTGAGCCCACAGGAGGCGCATGAGGAAGCCGCACCCCCACATCCCACATCCTGACTGCAGTACGGGGTTCCCTGGTTGGGGCATGGGGGGCAGCGGAGTCTGCCTGAGGAGGAACCCCCCACCTGGTCTGTTCAGGAGCTCGGTCCTCCTGGCCTGGCCTGTGCCCCCCCAGGGTCACCTACCCTGAGTTTGAGGGGTTGGAGAGATGGGCATTAATCAGGAATTCTGGAGGACCGTCATCCTCACAGAGGCTCGAGGCCCTGGGCCCCCGCTGGAAGGGAGCCCACCCCCCTGCCACAAACTCCAGAACGGCAAAAGGCAGATGCTGTAAAGGAACACTCAGCTGCAGTGGGGAGGGAGCTCTTGGGTCGGTTTCTACAGGGCCAAGAACTGGACTTGGGGGACGTCAGCCCCTCTTCTGTCTGGGCTGACTGGGGGGGCCCAGGCCACCCAGTGCCCCTTCCCCACTTTGGGGACCTTTTGATAATATAAATATATCTGTATATTTTATCCTGTGGTACTGAGGCCTGTGACTGGTTAGGGATTTTCGGTGTCCCGGGATAGCAGGGGACAGGAGGTCAGGAGACCCAGTGGTGAGTGCCTAGTGCCCTGAAGCTGGGACTTGGGCTCTGCTCTCTCCAGGCCTGAGCCATTCAGACACTCTCCCCTGTCCCAGGCTGAGCTCCGGCCTCGCTCCACACCGTCTCCACTGAGCTCCTGTGCAGCCAGGGTGGGGAATGCTGGTCCTGATCCCAGCCAGGACAGACCCCAGCTGGACGGAGCCCCTCTCCCTGCTGCAGTCTGACCCGGGGCCTGGGTGTGGCATGTGAGTGACTTGGGGCAGCCCCTCATCAGCCCTTCTGGAGGCACAAGGTCAGAGTCACAGGAGCTTTATTCAGTTAGGAGGAAGGGCCCCAGGTTCCCCTTGGCTCCTGTGCACACCCCTCCAGAGGCGGCCTCACTGGGCACTGCCTGGCCATCTCCTCCAAGAAGAGAAAGCCCTGGCAAGTTGGGGAGATAATGAGCTGTTCCGAGAAGGATTTGGGACTCCCTGGGAGAGTGCCAGACACCACATTCCCGCCTCTGCCTAGAGCCTCATTACTGTCCTCTCTTCAGGGGCCCAGCGGGCAGACAGGCTGACCTCTCAGCCTCAGCCTCCGCCAGTGGGGCTGGGCAAAGGAGGGGGAGGGTGGGTCACGTGACCTCTGACTCATGTGATCCGGCTCAGGGGGGAGGCCTGGGTGTGGATGGGGGTCTTGGGGACCTGGACTCCAGGTTCCTTGTTCCTGTGTTTCAGGAAGGGAGGTAGATGCCAGGTTGGAATTGGTTCTGTGGCCTGTTTCACTGCAGCTAAGCTCCTTGAGTCTCCCACTCTTATCCTGCCCTAGGTGGGCTGCTCCAGGCCAGGCTGACCATGCACCTGCAGCCAGGACAAGACCCTTGTCCAAAGGGTCAGGGTCTAGAATTCTTCCCTGGACCTGACCTTGGACTGACCAGCTAGCCCTGAGGCCCAGAAAGAGCGTGGGTGAGACTGGAGCTCCCTCCCTGCTAAGCTGCCCATGTTACTGCCTCTGCTCAGGGACTGGCTGCAGTGACTGCATTGGGCCACCAGGGGGCAGCCACAGACAGCTTAACTTTGCTGGTCTCATAATAGGTTGTGGAGGGCCCCGGTGTGGCCGTCCTGGCCCAGGCCTTGTTCTGTTGAAGTGTGGGGTGGGACCTGTCCCTGCCTGTGCCCCCCAGGCTGGTGATATTCTGGAAGGCAGCACAGTGGAGGAATGCGCTTTGGGCAGCTGGGCTACAGGAGCCAGGAGGAAGAGAGAGCAACCCTTTACTATGGGTCAGCACCAGTACTCTACGCCCTGTCTCCTCCTAGAGAGGAAGAAAACCAAGCCCAGAGAAGGGAGGTGACTTGCTCAGGGTCACACAGCTCTCCTGATTCAGGGCTGAGGTCCATTTCCACTGCCTCACTGTGGAGACTCCCTCCTCCACTCCCTTCCTGGTTCCAACTCTGCTCTCTTCTAAGTGGCCCCATTTGTCCCCTGGGGAAGGAGATATGAACTGTCAGGAGTTAATGGTACCTTCAAATGCTTTCCCTTGGGATTGGAGATGACATCCCAACAGGAGCCTTCAGAGCACAACCTTAATGAATTACAGCAATGACAACAGTGTCGGCTGGATTAGGGCAGGAGGCTCTGCTGGTCTGTGTCACAAGGATTCCTAGAAATGGGGCCTCTTGGTACCCTTGGTCGTTTGATCACAGATTATTTGAGGTTGGGGTGGGGGGGATGGGTGAGGAGCCTAGAGCTGGACCTGCTGAGGGGTGAGGAGCAGCTCTTGGGGAGGGAGTGGGCTTCCAGAGGAGGAGGTGCCCCCAAGCTGACCCTGGAGACTGGAACCTTGGCAGGTACACATGGTGGGGACGAGTCGAAGTATTGGGGGTGGAGGACAGGGCTTTGAGGGTCAACCCAAGTCCAGGCCTAATCTCAGGGACCACAGGGAGCCCTGGAGAGGAGGCTGTGGCAAGTCAGAGTCTGGGGAATGAGGATGTTGCTGATGGAGAGGAGGCTGAGGGGGGAGAGTGGGGGAGGGGCTGGGCTGGGAGTGGGGGCTGGGAGGAGGGGGTGGGATGTCTGTCTCTCTCTCTTCGCCTCCTTCCTGCTCAACCTGCCCTCCCTGCAAGGCGTCCAGCAGCCACGGAGGGCCCCTGGGCCTCAGGAGACCCTTGGGCTCCACAGGAAATCGATGGGGTGGGGGAGGGGAAGACGGGCCCTGCCTCCCCGCTTCCTCCTGAGCTGATTGGAGGGGGCCTGGAGCTGGACCTTCTCTCCTAGCCCCTGCTCTGGTGGCCTCCAAGCCCCCTGCCCACAGCTGGCTGTTTTGGAAAAGCACTAGTCTGGATCCCAGCTGGACAGATGCCACCACTCCCATCTACAAGCTGTGTGGCTTTGGCTAAATTCCTGAGGTCTCGGATCCTGGGTGTTCTCCTCTGTACTTTGGAGATGTTCCTGGTACCTACTAATGGGAGGACTAAATGAGCTAATGAGGGTGAAGTACCTAGCACTGCCCCTTGATATTCCGCTTCCCAGATAGGTCTGGGGAGACATCATGGCATCCGGAGTCCTTTCCAGGCCCAATATATTTTCATTCAACAAGCCTTTCTTCAGTGTCCACTGTGTGCAGAGCTCAACTGAAGACCCTGGGAGCAGCTGTGCAAGGCGTGTGGGGGAAGGAGGAGCCTTCTGGTGGGCTCCTGATCAGGAGACCTGAGGGAGGGGTGAGCTGAGAGGGCCAGCAGTGTTTCTGCAGGTGGGCTGAGAGGGAGACTCCAGGAGGGGTGGGGGGGTGGGGGGGTGGGCATGAGCCTGGGCCAGCTACTGTGACCCTGCAGTGAGCACCTGGTGTGGCTTGAGCTTAGTGCCCCACGGGCACTGTGGGGCCTGCCCTCCACGCCTTGTGTTGGGGTCTTTGCCTCTACCCCCCCCCCCCCCGCCTCTTAAATATCATCACATCCCAGTTAAATGGGCTCCTTGGGTCTTCCCCCACCAGAAAAGGAATAGTTCCTATTCCCATAGTCAGCTCTGTGACCTCAGTGACCCAGACCCTAATCTGGGCAATGTCTGTCTGTCTGTCTCATAGACACGTAAGTACAGCTGGCATAAGTTCAGCTGGTTGGTAAGAACCTCCCAACCTCTTCTCCAATATGACTCTTCCTTCAGGAAGCTCTTCAGGATTGCACTTCCATCTGACTGTACTGTGTGCACTTAGGTGGGGTGTGTGTGTGTGTGTGTGTGTACGTGCACGCCCATGTCACTTGCACCCAGCTAGGGACTGGCTCAGGGAAGAGCTGTCAGGGATAGGGTTCTCTGGTCCTGCCCTAGCGTGCCCCTCTCCTATGCCATTTTCAGCCTGTGGAAATTTCCGTACTTTCTCTGCCCTGGTTACAGCTCCAACTGCTGTATTTATCACCCTGGAGACACAGTGGCACAGGCACATGCATGCCACACACACACACACTCATGCCCTGCACACACGTGATGCCTGCACACCTCAGCCTGCACTTCCAGACACACACACCCCCCCCCACACACGTGTGCGCATGCACGGCACGTGTATGACGCCTCCACAGTCAAGCTCTCTAGGAAAATTGCCCCCCTCCCTCCTGCTTCTCCTCCTCCACTCTGTCCTCCCACCACCACCCACCTCAAAACACTGAGACCAAAGAGAGGGGCTGGACGGTGCCTCCCACCACTTGTCAGCCTGCGAGGCACTTCCCCTCCGTGACTGTAGCTGCTCTGCTTCCCCACCGCCCGCCTTCCCCATCTCCCCCTCGAGCCCCCTCCGGCTCTCTTCACAGCCCTCCCAGCCCTTCCCTCTCTCCACTTCTCTGCACCCCTGTACGTCTCTCCCTCCACCTCAGTCATTGAGTCCTCTCTTTGTCACTCTTTTGACCCACTGAGGTGGAAACTGTGCTTCCTCCCTGCCTTTCCTCCTGAGGGGCTCACGACGGGACATCACAGGAGCTGATGGAGACAGAGGGACAGGCCAAGAGGGCCCGAGGGCCTGTGCCTCCTCAGTTCCTGTCACTTTCAGTTCCTCCTCCTGGGTGAGGGGAGGGCTGCGTGCCTGGCACCATGGAGACCAGCGTCATGGCAACACAGCCTGGGTGGGCACAGCCTTCCTCCTCCAGGAGGGCCCCCAGAGCTCCCAGGAGGAGCTGCCAAGAGGCCCTGAGGAGGTGGGTCTAGTGCTGGTCCCCAGCACTGGCTGCCACACCCGCCTCCAGCTCGTACCACCCCCAGGACACCCCCACCCTGACCAGCTCTCCTTGTACCACTGTTCCCAAGGCCACAAGTCACTAATCCCAGTAGGGGGAAATCCTCTGGCAAACATGAGCTCCAGAGCTGGGGACCCTGAGGCTTCGTTTATAGACGGGGGACCAGAGAGGGCAGGGGCTTGCCCAGGGGCACACAGCAATTCTGGCTGAGCTGACTCTCAGACCTCAGTGCTCTTCTCTGGTCTCCCACCTTCCACCCAGGTTGGTGGTCACTGGGGCAAAGGAGTCAATCCAAGCTGGGATCCAGCCACCTGGGACGTCTCTAGCCAGTCCTTAATGTGGGCAGTAGTAATAATGATGCAAATGATGGTGCTGAGAAGCCCCTTATGAAGCACTCACCACCTGCTGGGCTAAGGCTTTGCACGTGTCATCTCATTTAATCCTTAGAACAAAGCTATGAGGAAGATACTTTCTGCTCCCATTTTATAGGTGAAGAAACTGAGGCTAATGTCAGGTGATTAATAAGTGGCATGGCTGGGAGGGAACACAGATCCTTCCCAGACGGTGCGGGTGAGCCAAGGCTTCATGCCCAGTGCCCTCCCCAGCAGGCACTCTTTTCTAAATTAGTGACAATCCGTGTTTTCAGTTCTGCCTGCCTTCTGGAGAGAGTTCATCTGGGACTTAGTCTAGGTCTGGCCTTAGGGCGTCTAGAAGCCAGGAGGTTATTTTTCTAAGAAGATGGAGAGGGAACACAGGCTTCCTGGTGTGGTTAGCCCTAGGGAAGACCTCCCTTGCAGTCCAGCAATGCAGAAACCAGCTCCCAAGCCCCAGGTCCTTTTAGGGTCATGTCTAAGTCCAGGCTGGAGCCTCTGGATGGAGGGAGGAGACCCTGCCTCCCGGGCCCAGCCTCAACTTGTCTCCCGACCTTGATGGAGTCACGTTGCAGCTGCCTTCCTCCTGGTTTATGTAATCATTCAAATATAGCAGCTGCCTTTATCCCACTGAGTCACACCCCCTCCTGCCCCCCCTCAGGTGCAGGGAGTTAAGGGGGACGAGGTAGATTAGGGCTGAGTGGGTGGTTCAGGGCCTCCTGCAAGGAGGATCCTGGTGTGCTGGATTGGAGGGTGGTGGTAGCGAGGGGGCTGGGGACCCAGGGAGAGCAAAACCTTCCCCAGAGTCTGAAGCCATAGGGGCGACGTCTGCCTTGCCTCATCCCTGCAAATTCCTCATCCCTTCCAAGCTCTAACCATAGCCTTCTCTCCCGGGCCTCTGCCCTGGCTGGAGGAGGAGAGAGAGGTGAAAGATTACTAATAGGAGAAACTGGGGTGGGGGAAGGGAGTGTGCAGCGGCCAGGAGTCCCTGGTCCCAGGCTCATCCTTGCCCTTTTCTCATTGTTTGCCCTGGGCAGTCTCGGCCCTCTCTGACCTCAGTTTCCCCATCTGTACAGTGAGGGATTGGACTCCACTGGCTCTCGCATCTTATGCAGCTTGATTCTTATCCCTGGAGATGACCTTGACCTTAGGCAGAAGGCACTTCCAAGTGTCTGGTTGAGTTCCTTCTCCTCTTGCTTTTCTCTGCCCGCCCAAATCTGCCCATCCTCCCTGGGTCAGTTCAGCACCTCCACCCCGTCCACGGGGCAGTATCAGGAGGAAGGGTCACTGGATTCTGGGCTGAGGGGCTGAGCTCTGGCTGCCTCTCCCTTCCAAGAACTTGCCGTCTGTTCCACCACTTCATCCCCGTCCGGCATTAATGGGAAGTTCACTGTCACCAAGTAGGGTCGCCTCTTCCCTTATAGGGCAGCTCTGACTGATCCTGGAACCTGAAGCAGGCCCACAATGCCTCAACCCTCTGTCCTGGATCCCCAAAGCCACTTTCCTGAGATGTTGAAGAAGCTCTCCCACCTTAGAGCTGTTCTGGAGGCTGTGGTGGCCTTTCATTCCTTTGTCAGCAAAGGCCTTGTCCCCATGGTGTGATGGGTCTGTGCTTAGAACACAGGGAACTATGCCAGGCCCTTACCAAGGACATCATGCTCCTCCAGCCATTGTCCTTGGAGCCACAGATGGGAGCTTCCTGGCCCAGGAGGAGGTGGAGAACCACTGCGAGTTGTCTCTCTGAGCTTCCCACTCCCCTGCCGTGCCCTCACCCCCGAGCTCCTGTTGCAAAGGCCCAGACGTGGGCCCCTCCTGGCCCCCAGCCACAGGGAGTCACCCAGGGGTTTTCAGACCAACCCTCCGTGAAATCCATGTTCCGCCAATTGCCAGCGTTCCTTTGGAGAGCTGCAGCTATTTCACAGTCTACAGCCTCAGTCTGCCCCTGGGGGAGAGTGGATCCCTACAGAGCAGGTCAGTGTGAGGCCCTCCCCACTACCACCTGTGTCCCCACATCCACCTGTGGCTTCTTACCGAGGGCTTGCTCCCATGTGATCTTGGACTGGGCTCTGCGTTGTCTCATTTCCACACTCACTTGTCTCTCCTTCCTTCCCACTCCCCTCTGTCAACATTTCTCACTGGTACCTGGTGAGGCTGCTCTAAGGCTGGGGATGGGCTGAGGTGAATAGGACTTCGGCCTGGCCTTGAGGAAAACACGATCCAGTAGAAGAAATGGGATGAATCCGAGGAAGGGGATGAGGCAGTGGGACAGATGGCAAGTTAGGGAAGGGAGAGGCCGCCAAAGGTTGCTTAACCCAGAACCCAGTGTGACCCCCTCCTGCCTACCCTCTCTGTGGGTGGAGGCAGGGTGTGTGCTGAACTGGGCCAGGACGGATGGGCCAGGATTGGGGATGGGCAGACAAAAGGAAGAGGAGAAGGAAGTCAGCCTGGGAGGGGAAACAGACTGAGGAAAGGACTGGCATGTGCTTAGGGGCCAGACCCTGTTCCATCTGAAGCAGAAGATGGAGAGGTCAGTCAGGGCCAGGTCATAAGAGACCTCAGTTGCTGGGCTGAGGAGCTTGGTCTTTATCCTGAGGGCACTGGGGAGCGATGCGAGGCTTTTGAGGAGGAGTTACATGATCAGATAGATGTCTTAGAAAGCTAGTGCTAGGTGCAGGGTGGAGGTGGAATAGAGAGGTTGAACTGGATTAGGGGGCTGGAGAATGACCAGGGGAGGGGGATGAAATCTGGGGCTTGGGGGACAGAGGGAGTGGACAGATGTGAGAGAATTACGGAGGGGGAGTTGACAGCTCTTCGATACAGATTTGACACAGGGAGTGGAGGAGAGGGAAGAGGCAAAGCGACTTTGAAGTTTCCAGACTGGGAATTAAAAATGTGCTGATGCCTTGGATAGAGACAAAAGATGTGATGGATGTTGAATATTTGAGTGCGAGGAGACTATGGGATGTCCCCAGGGGAGATGTCCAGGAGGCAGCCTGGACTGGACATCCGGAGCTCCAGAGAGGGGTTTAGGCGGCAGGGGGCACTTGGAGTTGTTGGTCTGTTTGGGGAAGGCTGCATACTCCATGGAGGTCGGGTGGAGAATGAGGAGAGACAGGGCCCGGTGCTCCTGTGTGGAACACCCATATTGAGGGAATGAAGATAGGATGAGCCACAGGAGGGGCTGTCTGGAAGGTGGGAGGGAAACAGCCTCGGAGGAGGCGGCGGGGGAGGACGCTGAGAAGAAGCCTCCTTCTTTGGCCACGAGGAGGTAGCTGGAGCCTGTGGGGCCTGCAGTCCTCGCGAAGCGGTGGGCGCAGGGCGGAGGCTGGATCCCAGAAGCTGCATCCTCCCATCGCTTTGGGCAGCCACCCACCTCCCAGGGGCATCTAACCTCCCTCCGGCTCCCAGCTAGCAAAAAACTGTCTGCTGACTGGCTGCGGGGAGGTGGACCAGGGCACGCACAGATCAGCACCCTGGAGAGCGTCCGGGTGGGGGAGGGCTCGGGGGCGGGGCCTGTGGCGGGGCGGGGCTTCGCCCTAATCGCTCGGGGCCTTTGGTTTCTGCACAGGCTGGTCTTGCATGCAGGCCAGTTCGAGGTGGAGGAGGGAAGAGCAGGCTTGGAGAGTCTCGGGCCCTCTTCCCTTTTTGCACCTACCCGCTCCCGGCACTGCCCGAAAGGAGCCACTACCCCAACATTTGGGGCTGTTACTCCCTCAGCCCCATCAATTCAACCTCTTCAGGGGAGGGGAGGGGAGGAGCATGCTGTTTATTGGGAACTTCACAGACGTTCCCCAAACCTCACAACTCTTCGAGCTTGGAATTTGTGACCCCATCTTTCAGATGAGAAAACTAAATGGAAGTTCAGAGAGGTTAGATAACTTACCCAGGACACATGGCAGCGTTGGGATTTGAACTTCCACCTGCCTGTCTCTAAGTCCTGAAGTACCCAGTATCCTGGATCTCGCACCTGGTACCTGTAGACTTCTTACTTCTGGGACAACTGTGGAGTCTGGTGTGGCATTGTGATGGGGAGGAGACCCTCCCTCCCACCTGACTTGCTTGAGTATATTCCCAGGAGACTTCTGAAGATGAAGTCTCCACCGTGGCTTCCAGAGTGGAAGGGCAGAAGGGAGGTTGAGGGCCAGGTGAGGCCTCCACGCACCTGTTCTCGGCACGCCCAGGAGGTGCCATCTTTTGATTCCTCTGACTCAGCTGCTTGTTGCCAGGCTCCTCAGGGCATGAAGGGGAGCTGTGAGAGGCCAAGACTGGACATGGTCTCCAGGGTCTGGGCTGTCTGAGCTCCTAGAATGGCTTCCCAGCCGGCAGGCGTGGAGCAGCAAGTCCCAGGGATGGGTCAGGCTGAGAAAACAGTTTGCCCAGAGCTTCCAGAGATCTAAAATTCTACCTTCTTGGGCCACAGTGGGAAGGAAAGGCTCCCTCCTATTTTCTTTCCTGAGACTTGCTAAGCCATGAGACAACTGCTTTCTGTAGCCCTTAGCCCGGACAGGCCTCCTGCACCAGCTCGGTCATTCCAGTCCACCCCCCAACGACTGCATCCCCATGCCCTCAGCAGGGGTCAGATTTCCACTCAGTCTCAGGGCTTTCTGCCTGGAGCTGGTGTGTGTGGCAGGAGTTATTCCCCCCACAGCTCAGAGAGGTGGGGTTACTGGTCAGGGTTACATGTAGCTCGTCTAGCCTGGGATACACCCCCTTCTCCTGGGGTCCCCTCCTTGCCTTTAAAGACCCAGCTGATATCCTCTCTTCTGGAAATGCTCACTACCCTCTGACTGGGTCAAGGGCCCCCTCTGGGCACTACAGACCTTGTGCTTCCCTCTGTCACACTGCAAGTCCCACCCCTTCCCTGAGTGCTTCTCCAAGGCAAGGAGCAGTCTGAGTCATATCTGACGAGGTTGGCCAGCGGTAGGTGTTTGTGAATGAATGAATGAGTATGTTACTGGCGGATCCCGGACTTGAACCTCCATCTTCTGCCTGAAAGTGTGGAGCTTTTTCTCCTACATCCAACAGGAGCTCTGCTGAGACAACTCCCTACCTGTCCCATTGCCTAGTATGCCCCCATTCCTTTGGGTTAAGGCTCCTTCCTGAGGAGTGCCCTCTGGGGACAGGGCAGAGGTGCCGCAGGCCATCCCCCATGTCTGTAGCTTGTGGACAGTGAAGGCCATGTGGAGTATGCTGCAGCCTGTGTGGCCACAACTCCTAGTAGAAATCTGTGCTCCAGCATCAGCTCCCACAGTGTCCCAGCTACACAGAGTCACCAAGAGGTGGACACTGTGACAAGGCTCTGAATCCAAAGACCATCAGCAAAAGCCCCCTGAACCTCCTGTTTACCCAACTCCATGTTGGGAACATGATGCAAACCTAGTGAGGGAGCCCAGAGGAGCTAATTCTGCCTGGAGGCCTGGCCCTTCCATACTTGAGGAGGGCACAGGAGCGTCCCCCCTGCCCTGAGGGACTCTCTCTTGGGGTCACAGAGGGCTGTGGTCCCGTCCACCTGCCCCTCATCCGCAGATCCCATCCTAGCCCATGAACATTACCCTCTCTGTTAGCTCCTCTATCAGCTACTCCTCTCTGTCTCCATTTGTCTCCACTTTTTTTTCCTTTGTTCCTCTGTGTATGTGTGTGTTTCCCTATGCCTCTCTGATCTCTTGGTGTTTCCATCTTGATCTCTATGGGCCTCCGATCCCTCTCTCCTATCCTTCTTCATGTGTTTCTCTCTCCCTTCCTGTCTGTCTGTTTCTCTCTCAGTCTCTCCCTCTGTGTGTGAGTCTTTTCCTCTCTCCCAGCCAGTCTCTCTCTACCCCTCCCTCCCTCTCTCCCTCTCTGTCTGGGCCTCTCTGTTCCTCCTCCCTCCTCCCTCCCCCTTCTGCATTATCAGACCTGCTCCAACCTCCTCCCAGAGCCAGCCTAGCGGCAGAGGCAGTGGCAGCCGGAGAGGGAGAGGCGGGAGCAGCTGGGGTAGCAGGGCTGGATTGGGGTGTTAAGTCCAGGCTGAGTAGGGGGTTGGGGGCAGGCTGCTGCTCTGGGTCCCTGTGCCTGCTGGGCCAGGCGCTCTGCCTGGAACCCCAGGCAGGGTGGACAGGGCGAGGTGCCACCTTAGTCTGGCTGGGGAGGCAGACGATGAGGAGCGATGGGGCAGGCATGCGGCCACTCCATCCTCTGCAGGAGCCAGCAGTACCCGGCAGCGCGACCGGCTGAGCCGTGAGTACTATCGAGGGGCTGGGGTCCGGGTGAGCAGCTGCAGGACATGCCATGGACAGGGTCCTGGGAGTCCCTCCAAGGAGCTGGGGTTGGTGTGGAGCTGAGCCACGTGGGAGGATCGATCCTGCTCCTGGGCGCTTGGTTGCCTGGAGTGTAGCCTGGGGGGCCTCTGTGTAGGGTGGGGGTGCCTAGCATCAACCTAGCGGGTGATGGGGCTGGGATCCCATAGAGGGGGCTGGTAGCTGGGGGAGGGGTTTGTAATGAATCTGAATCATTCCTTCAGGGGCTGGGGTGGGGGAGGTCTGTGGGAGCGTTCCAAGGAGCTCTGAGGAGGGCTGTTAGATTGACTCAGGACCCTGGATAGGGATGATGTTTGGGACCACGGGGCGTGTCCCTGTGTGTGTGTGAGAGAGAGAGAGAGAGAGGGAACGTGCATATGAATGAATAAGAGTGGCCCTGGAGCCGAAGAGGTCTGGGAGACTGCCCTCTGTGGGATTGTATGGGATTGAGATTGGGATTCAGAGCCGCCGGTTTAGGGAACTTTACCATAAAGCACCTGTCCCAGAGAGAACCATGGAGCCGGTTGGAATGAGGCCAGCCTCACGTGTGCCCACGTGCACGGGGATGCATGTGCAGGTGAGTGGAGGGGGTTCAGTGGCAGTGCCCCTCCACTGTCTGAGGGCTGCCGAGGTGGCAGGCAAGTGACAGGTGTCTCCAATTCTGTGGAGGTGCAGGTCTGTACCAGGCTGCGTGAGGGTATGTGTATGTGAGTGCGTGTAGGGTGCAAGAGGACACCTGGGGTGTAGAGGGATCAGTTGGTGGCTGGGTGTGCAGCCATCGTTCAGCGTGTGTGAGCATCCCAGTGTGACTGCGAGAGTTCATCTGCGTGTGGAGTGTGTATGTGTGTTAGTTTGAGTGTGTATGTTGACATGCATGTTAATATGTGTGCTGTGTTTGCAAAATAGAGGGACTCAATATTGAGCATGTTTGTTTCCATGTACATTCGTCTTGGTGTGTTTATTTGTTAGTGTGTGAATGTTAGTGTTGCTGTATGTGTGGGTGTGGTTGTGGATGTCTGTGTCAACATAAGTGTTCTGGCGTGGGTGTGTGATCATGGTGCTAGTGTACGTGAGTGTGTGTATTGATGCTGGTGTGTGCGTGTGTGTGTCTATATGTGTGTATTCATCTAAGTGTGTGGGTGGCTGTTTTCTTTCCCTTGTGGTTGAGGACACAGCTGGGACACTGTGGCCCACTGAGGCAGGGTGGAGGTGGCTGAATGTGTGACCACCTCTGTGAGCCCAGGACATTTCATTCTACACCCTGTGGGGAGATGCAGAAAAGAAATAGGCAGTAATGGCTCTGCCCTCTCGGGCCTCCTAAGCTTCCTAGACATAAAATAGCTTGAGAATAATTAAGCAGTAAAGACCAGGATCGAGCTAACAGGTGGGGGGTGGGGTGGGTGCAGCATAAGCAAAGGCCCTGGGTTGGGATCAGGCATGTGCCTGGAGGAGTGAGGAGGCTGGAGGGGTAGGCAGGAGCCACATCCTGCAGGACTCTGAACTCCAGGCTTCTTGGGCTTTGTCCTGAGGGCCCTGGGGAGTCCAGGAAGGTTTTAGGCAGTGGAGGGACATACTCAGATATGGGTTTTACAAAGCTGCCTCAGGTGGAACTGTCAAGGTTGAACTGGATGAGAGAGATGGGGGCGTGGAGGCCAGGCTGATGTGGGCATCAGTAAGGTCTGGGCCAAGTGGGCCAAGGGGCAGACGAGACCAGGGGCTTTCTGAAGGGAGAGGTTGGAGGGCTCGGCAAAGAGGATGGGAAGGGAGCATCGAGGTGGCCCAGGCTTGGACTTGGGTGGGGGGTGCGGTGGGAGGACCTCAGAGGGTCAGGATGTCGGGAAGGAAACTCCTGGAAGGCTCAGGCAAGTAAGGTAGTGGAGAGACCCCTGTGGGGTTTCCAGCCAGGGTGCAGAGGGCTGGAGATCATGGAGCCATCTCTTCCCAGACAGGGAAACTGAGCCTAGGGCTTTGTCACCCTCTTCTGGCTACGAGATTGGGGCTGAAGCTCTTCATCAGCCCTGAGCCTCAGTCTCCTCCTCCCCCAGGTCCCGCACGGGACCTCTTGCCTGCCTGAGCTGGGCCGGCTCAGGGAGGGTTAACTGCCTTTATGCTCCCTGCACCCCCCACTCCCCCTACCCACTGAGCAGCTCCTGCCACTCTTCCTGCTTCCCACTCCAGCCTCCTGTCCCCGGGGGCTACTGATGGCTTGGCTGGGATCTAGCCAAATGGGGGAGGCAGAGCTCCCGGCAGTACCCTGCTTCAGTCTTAATGGACTGGGAGTCTCACCCTCAGCCGTGCTGCTGTCAGCTCACACCTGCACTCCTCTGGCTTCTGCTGCTTAGGCCTACCTTGCACACTTCCATTCCTGCATTCATCCATTCCTTTATTCATTCATTTACTCAGCAAGGACTCCCCAGTGCCTGCTTGGTGCCCACTGGGCTGGTCCCTGGGGACACAGAGTGGACGCTGACCCAGACCCTGCTCTCAGGGAGTGCCCAGTCTGATGAAGGAGGCAGAAGTGCAAACGTACAGCCCCACAGTGTGAACAGTGCTGTGCAGAGGGAGCTCTGGGGACTGTGGCAGCCCACACCAAGCCAGGGCCTCCGAGGGAAGAGACGTTAGAGCTGGATCTTGAAGGATGGCTAGGACTTGCCCAGGTAGGGCAGTGCAGAGAGAGCAGTGTGTAAAGGTGGGTAGATGTGAGAAAGCGTGGCATGTTCAAGGGTTCAAGGGGCAGAAAGAGTTGGGGTTGGCAGGAGGGAGAAGGGTGTTGAGAAGAGGAAGAGAAGGCAGAAGGGGCCAGATACTATAGGGTCTCAAGTGCCAGGCTAAGGGGCTTGGACTTTTCCTCATAGGATTAGGGAGCTGGAGCTGGTGAAGGGCTTTTGAATAGGAAGCCTCCTGTAGGAAGGCCTCCTTGGTTCCCCCTCCCTCTGACCCCATGTCCCACCCTGACGTCTTTCTCCCTGATGGTACAAGATCAAGAGTGCGGGTCAGACTCAGCCTTCCCCTATGATATCTCCTGTGTGTGAGCTCCTTACCTAACCAGCCAAGGAGTTCCTCAAAGGCAGGAGCCACCTCCTCGTCCTTCACAGCACAGGGCTGGGCACCCAGGCTCAATGCAGCCTCCGAGGAGGAGAGGACACGAAGAGCATCTGGGCTGCCTTCTAGCAGTTGCTTCACTCTTCTCTGCAGCTTGCCCACAGATCTATCCAGCCCTGCTTACATTCCCCCAGGGACAGGATGCTCATCCCTTCCCTCTTAGGCAGCCCTTCTCTTGGGTTAAATCTGCCCTGGGCTCCTCTGCAGGGCCCAGCTACTCCAGCTACCCAGCCTGGCCTTGTGTCATTTCTCTGTCCTTCCATCCTGGGTCACTGGCCTTCCTCCTAAGCAGGGCCAGGTTGGGGCATAATAGTTTGAACACATCCTGGGCAAAGAGTGGGGAGGGATGAGCAGCCTTTATTCCCCCTACAGATGGTAAAATTGAGATGGGACAGTCCGCAAACACTCCAAAAATAATGATAAAGAGGCAGGCGCAACCTGCAAAGGGAGTGAGGATAGACAATAGGAAGAACTTCCTGGAGCAGCTATGGAATCTCCTGGCTTCAAGAGAGTGAGCTAGGCCTGAGAGGGAAGTCTCCCAGGACAGGAGGGGGAGTTGGAGGCAGAGACACCCTCCATCCCTGCTCCTCCTGCAGGTGAATGACATCGTCCAGGGAGAGGGGACTGGAGGGGCTCAGAGGCAGGGGTAGGGTCAGGATGCGTTCCTTCCTTCCTGCACTCAGCTGCCATTCACTGGGTTGTGCCCAACCGAACATGGCAGCCCTGCGGGGAGACGGACAGAGCCAATGAGCACGTGGAGGGAAGCCTTTCCTGTCTCTGCCAGGGTCAGAGAAAGACATTTAAGAGGAGGGGCCTTGGGGCTGGCCTCAGAAGGAAGAGTCGCTTCTCCAGGCGGAATTGAGGGACAGCTCTAGGAGGAGGGACCACCATGTGCAAAGGCCTTGGGGTGAGCACTAGCATGGTTTTGTTTGTGTGAGGACTGTAGGAGTGCAAAGTGGCCTAAGCATGAAGTGCAAGCGTTGGGGAAGGACTGGGCACAGACCGAGCGGGAGAGGAGCAAGGGAATTGAAGTTAGATCATAGGAGGCACTTTCTGCTGCCAAGGTGTCCCTTAACAGCCTTGATGTGTAGGCATCGTCATAAATTTGCAACCTCTTGGTCTCTCTGAGTGCCCCCAGCAGGGCCTACTGAGGGCCCCCTCCTTGCATGAGAGTAGGGTATACTGTGAACAGAGGCCCTGGAAATGGAGGAGAGGACGCGACTAAAAAATGTGGGCCCCTTTTTCTGGCATGCAAATGAATGCAAAGTAATATGCAAATCAGCTGGCTTGGGCTCGGCAGCTTTGGCTGGGAGGATGAGACATCATCCCGTTCCATGCTGGCCTCCCAGACCCCAGAGCAGCCGGAGCAGCCTCGTGTGCTGCTCTGAGTGCCCTAGCTTGTCTGAGCCACAAGATTGTGGCCTTCAGGGCGCGGGCCACAGGCTCCCTGTCAGCACCCCCATCCGCTTGGGAAGTTGATATATTTAGTAACAGGGATGTTTTCAACACATTTATCTCCCAGCTGTCGCTCCCTGGGAAAGGCCAGGTCCCCAGTGATGTGACCCACTTCTTGAAGTCCCTGAAGTCACCCTTCTCACTGCCCTACCTGAAAAACAGAAGGCAACTAGGGCTTGGTGCACAGAAGGGACTTAAGTCAGACATCTGGGAGGACTATCCAATGATGAAGTTGCTGATATGATGTGTGGACCTAGGGGCCTCTGGGCTCTCACTCTTTGGATAGCTATCCTGGGTTCAGAGAAGGCTTTGAAAATAGAAGAGAGAAGGTGGCAGACAGTCATAGTTCAAGTTTCAGCACCATTACTCTTGCTGTGTGGTCCTGGGCAACTTACTTAACTTCTCTGAGCTCCACGTGAATAGCAGAGTGGGAATAATAATACTTTCCTGGCAGGATGACTGTGAACAATCTGGAAGTGGATAGCTTAGCACCAGGCATGCAGCAGGTGCCTGTAAAGGTTAGCTGCTACCATTATGAACCACCCACACTCACCTACACATTTAGAAAGATTCAGTGGGGGCCGGGAGGGGGAGAGACCAGAGCTAGGAGCCCAGAAGCTGTCATCGTGTGGGAGAGACAAGGAGGTTTGAGATGGAGCCGTCGTAGTGGGAATGGTGAGAAGTGTGGATGCTCTGTGGGGGGGACCGAGGGGCCTCAGAGACATGTGACCTCCTGCCTAGGCTGTCCTGTCTGGTCTGAGATGAATCCCCAGAGAATACAATGGAGGAAAGGGCTTGAGGAGGAAGGGTTTAAGCCTGTGGCCACGCCCTTCTGGCAGTCTGTGAGTCATTCTGGGAGTTGTAGTCCAGTGTGAATTTCGGTAGTACACGTTGTCCTGCCTCCTTGGATCCAAATCCGGACCCTGCTGCTGGGGCTGGTGGGGGCAGGCCCTGGTGGGTGCTGGGATATGCAGGGCACAGAGGTGAAGCAGCCTCCATTCCTTCCCTCGGGGATCCCTCAGCCTGCTGTGTGTTGAGGGGTGTGGGTGGGGGCAGGGATAAAAGGATTAAGCCATAATTATGGCTCTTCACACATTCACACAGAAGTTTACAGCTTCCAGAACACTGTTTTCACATCTATGATCTCATTTAATCCTCACCACAAACCCAAGGGACTGCAGTTTTCTGGATGAAGAAACAGAGGATCCGAGAGGGGAAATGATTTGCCCAGAGGTATTCAGCCAGTGACTGGTGGAGCCAGGCCTGATGCACAGGTCCATCTGCCCCCAAAGCTCCTGCTCTTTCCCCGGATTATTGTTCCAGATGGCAAAGGCCAGGCACGACGTGGATGATTAGACATCTCAGCAGATGAACAGCTGGGCTCGAGGGACAGAAGGCAGGGGCTGGGCACCTTGGGTTATGAGGCTAAGAGGGGCCCTAGCCAACTCCAGAGACCTGATTCCAGGTTGAGAATTGGTGTTAAGCCAGGAGAGAAGAAATGTTCTCCTCCCAGTTCTTGGATGGGATTCGATTTGGGAATGGATTTAGAGTGACAGTGCAGCGGGATCTGGCTTTCTATTGGATCGTGATCTGCTTGATACTGAGCTGGAGGTGAAGGTGGTTGGCTTATCTGTGTTTCTTTGTGTGTGTGCGCGCACTCCTCAGTGTGAGCTTCCACTTGTGCCCGTGTGTATATGGTTCTGAGACAGAGTATGTGGATCAGTGTTTGTATAAAAGCGTAGGTATATTCATATTGTGAACATGTGAGTGTCCATTTTTATGCCTGATTTATCAGTAAATGGTTATGTGCATGTGAATGTGGCTGGTGTGTGTGTGTGCCTATGTGCAGAGTGTTATGTACATATGTTCTAGTAAAATGTGTGGGTATGCACCTCTGTGTACATGGGTGTCCACGTTCGAGTGTGAGAATGTGGATGGGTGAATGTGTGTGAAGGCACATACCCCTGTTCTGCTGACCCAGCAAGGCCACGCCCAAGGTCTGGCCACTCAACACTTTCTCTCCTGGGTCCCACCTGCCTGGAGGTAGACAAGATGTGTGTGGACATGAGCTGAAGGGACCATCATGTGTGGGACTGAGCTTCCCTCAGGGGAACCTGGGACCCCTCTTAGTCAGTGAGGGCCTCTTTGTCTTCAGGCTCAGGTTGGGCGAGTCAGGATCCTGGGCTATCAGATTGAGATGCTGGACGTGGCTGAGAGGTGACTAGGTTCCGTTCTCCCTGGGAACTCAGTGGCCACACCTGCATCCCACTAGAGAGTTTCAGGGACTCACGGTCCAGTCTTCTTGTGTAGATGCAAATACTGAACCCCAGAGAGTGATAGTGATTAACTGAAGGTTACACAGCAGGACCTAGGGTGAGATGGCAGGGCTTGGAGCAGAGAGAGGAGTGTGTCTGGCCTGAAAGGCCTCGCTGCCTCCAGCCTCTGGAGCACGTGGGGAGCTCGAAGTAGAGATCCAAGTCTGGGGCAGGAGGCCACCTCCTGCACCTGGGCGTTCCCGCTCCTCCCGGGCCTCAGATGCTGCCTTTGAGGTTTCTGCCAGAGCTGCTGCCTGCTGCGAGACTCGAGACTCGAGACTCCTCCCAGGAACTTGTGAAGTCTGTCATTCCGTGGAGCAGGGAGACTCCATGGAGAGAAGCCCAGCAGTGGGTGGGACCAGGGGAGGGGCCTCCTCTAGAAGCCTCAATTCTTCATCTTTGCATCAGATGCTTTTTTAGGTTTCTACTGTTTTAACATTCGAAGCTTTCCCTATAATCTCTCTTTGGGCTGTTGGTACTGAGGCAGCGCTGGGGTTGTGGGGGCGTCCTGCAGGCCCGGCTTGGCTCAGTGTGAGGGAGGCAGTGCAGTCCAAGAGGGAAGGGGCTGCCTAGGAGGGATGGAGCAGCTCCCTGTCCATGGGCCGGGGAGGTGTGAGCAGGGGCTGGGCAGCCTGGTTAAGGAGGCTGCAGGAGAGACTCCTGCCCTAGCAGGGAAGTGGGGTGCAAACTCTCTTGAAGTCTGTTCAAGCTGAAACTGCCATGCAGGGGCCAGAGAAGGACACGCCTCAGCCCTGGGGAGGTTTGAGCCCCAGACTACTCCCCCTGGCGGCCTGGGCCATGGAAGGGTGTGGAGTTAGACAGTCTAGCTGGAAGCAGGGAGATCCCCTTCTCTGGAAAATTGGAGAGAACTTTGTCATCCTGGAGGTTTGGGGTTGGAAGCAGGGGGCTGCCTGCGAGGACACTCTGGTGGGGCTGGGGGTGCGATGGGTAGTACTGGGCCAGTCTGCAGCGGCTGTGCTGGTTCAGCGCTGGCCGGGAGGGAGCAGACAGCAGACAGACACACAGGCAGCTTCCTTTGTGCTGAGACGTGGGGGACTCTAGGGTGGGAGGCCCCTGGCTGGGGGCTCAGACGTGGGCTCTGGGTGGGGCAGGGCTGGACGCTTCCTGTGCTGGGGCCTGGGCAGGAATTGGGGTAGGAGTGGAGAGAAGCAGGCAGCCCAGTATCACGTGCTTCTGATGCCAGAGAATTCAGTTATCTCAAAGCTCCAAGTGGGGTGGGGTTTGGGGGCTGAATGGAGAGAACTAACGTTTACGGAGTGCCCTTGATCTTTTCAAATTAGCTTGTTTAATCACCTCAACTCGGCTTCAAGGACCTAGGCTTGTTTTGTAGAGGGGAAACAGGTGACCCACTCAAATGGTTTAACTGAAGGCAGTTTGGTGAAGCAACTATTACGGAGGTGGGGCAGGGTAAGGGAACCAACAGACCCTGTCAGGGTACTGAGGACTAGCACCCAAGAGACCTGAGGGGCAAGGAGGGTGCTCCAGATCCTAGAGCCAGGGTCGTGGATGAGGGGCTGCCTGACAGCAGCTGTCACAGGAGCGGGGTGGGTGAGGATGTAAATACCCCGAGCCCTCTCTCACTCTGCTCTCCTGCCCTCATTGGCAGAACCCGACTGGAGGCCAGAGGGCGAGGGCTCCGAGTGAAGCAGCACTGGAAGTCAGCCTCCCGGACACAGAGCACAGCAGGAAAGAGTGGGGTTCTAGAGGGACAAATGGATGATGGGAAGCTGAAGCCCAGAGAGGGTGCCGGCTTGCCTGAGGTCACACAACTGGTTGGTCTCAGAGCTAGAGTCAGAAGCCAGGCCCTGTCTCTGAACACCACCTTGTCACATTCCCTGAGGCCTGGTGCGTGCTCAGGCACCACCAGTGATTTCTGAGTGCACTCACGTGCCCCTAGTCGTCTATTGTTGGGCTGGAGCTACTTGCTGCCATGACCATCCAGCTCCCCGTCTGGGCAGCACTGGGGCTGCTGAAGAATCTCTTTCAGGCCATGGTTAGCTTTGGGTTTAGGAAGCTCCAAGTGGAGGGTGAGTTAGAGGTGCCAGTGAGGAGGCTGGTGTGGAGACCCAGGTGAGCGGTAAGAAGGCTGCGTCGGGGTGGCTGAGGACACATGAGTTGTGTAGACAGGTTAGGGGAAGAGTGACAGCCCCCACCTCCCAGCTCACCTGCCTGAGCTATGGCCCTAGTTCCCCAGTGTCCCCCCACCAATGCAGGGATGTGTGGCAACTCTATTATTATTATCATTATTATTATTATTGGAGGAAGATTAGCCCTGAGCTAACATCTCCTGCCAATCCTCCTCTTTTTGCTGAGGAAGATTGGCCCTGAGCTAACATCCGTGCCCATCTTCGTCTATTTTATATGTGGGATGCCTGCCACAGCATGGCTTGATGAGTGGTGCTAGGTCGGTGCCCAGGATCCGAACCCACGAACCCTGGGCTGCCAAAGCAGAGCACACAAACTTAACCACTGTGCCACCAGGCAGGCTCTGTGTGGCAACTCTAGATCCCCCTCCAGGGGCATCCCTCCCTGCCTCATCCTGCCTGTGGCTCCCACTATCCAGAGCGCCCATCCATGGCACCCAGAGGCCACTCCCTCAGACCATAGCCCCCAAGAGCAGAACTGTGTCACTGCTACCTCATCTCTTAGTAACACTTACGACCTGTCCACTGCCAAGTCTAATCAAAGTCCTCTCTTTTAAGACCTTCATCCTGGAGTTTGATCTCAGTCCTTCTTCCTGTCCAGAGCCTGGGCCTTCAGCCTCCCTGGGAGATGAGTCAGTGAGATGGCCCCCTCCTGTTGCTGGGGGGATTAGGGGCCTCAGCCCAGCCGGCTCATCTGAGTGCCGGGTGCCAGTGGGGACCCACTTTCAGCCTCTGCTGGGCCTCAGGCTGCTGACTCATTATCAGTGTTAATTAGCATCTTTGGTGCAGCGTCTGCCCCACTAAGTGCTTGACAATCATTAGGTGCTACTCTGGGCACCTGCAGTCCAGCTCCAGCGCCTTCCCCCTCCCCTGACCCCCTCGCCTGCCCTGGGCTTCTCTGGCCCCGGCTGCCTTAGCTAAGGGACCAAGTGTCCCAGCCACACACATACAGGCATGTGTAACAAACACACACAAACAGAAAAACTCAACAGGCAGAAGCCCACACGCAAATAAGCAGACCATAGTGCACACACAGACACACCATACGCACGACACGGACATCAATATACACAGAGAAACAGACACAGGATAAATCTAAAAATTGACCTAGAAACAAAAGAAACAGAATGAACTTCAACACCTGTACACACAACCTAGGCTGTACATACCCAGACATGCAACACACACGTGGATTCAGCACACGCATGGTGCAGACCCACAGAAACACTCACACTCGGTGTAGACACAGACTACGTTGTGTAACCGGACTGAGCCACCTTTTCTTCCTGACCTATGCAGTGTCTCTTACCTCTGGGCTGTTGCATATGCTGTTCTCTTTGCCTGGAACACCCCTCGATGCCCCCTCCCTTCACCTGGCTAACTCTGATCATTCCTCAGATCTTGGTGGCCTTTCTATACTCCCCGACCTCAGAGCTGTCTCCTGCCACATGGCATCATTAAGTGTTTTCCAACGAGTCTTTGACAAGTTTAGGGGTAAAGGCTTTTTGCCTGTGCCCCGTGAAGTAGTGACTGTGGTTGTGAATGGCCGATTAGGGCCGAGAAACTGGGCAGAGACAAATTTGAGGGGGAGTGAGTCAAGAATAGCAGTGAGGGCCCCTTGCTGCTCAGGGCCTGATGCCCTGATGCCCTGAGTAGAGGCCAGATGCCCTCTGCCTCATTTTCTCAGACTCTGTCTGATTTCTTTTGTCTTTCTTCCAGGCTTGCTGCCTGACCCAGTTCCCTCCTTCCCAAAGCCAGGCCTGCCTCTTGCCACCTCTCTGAGCTCACACATGCTCACTTGTCTTCCTTGCTTGGATGTACCCAGGCTCTACTTCTAAGCCTAGTGAAAACCTCATTATTGAAGGCTGGGGGTCAGAGACACGTCCTCTGTGCGTTGGCTTGCTAACCTGTGCTGCTTAGTGTGGCGAAAGAGGTGGATAGAGGCGAGTGATTATGAGCCTTGGGGACTGTCTCCTGGTTCACATCTCAGTTTCTCCACTCTTAGTTGCAGGACCTATGCGAGTTCTGCCACCTTTGTTCCCTCTTTTGAGGGACAATGATAGAGTCCACCTCATTAGCGCTGCTGCAAGGATTCAATGGGACAAAGTGTGTAATGCACCTGGCACGAGGTTCCGCTCCCTCTCTGGGCTGTGTGAGAGTTGGGAGAGAGCCGATGAGATCAGGGATGTGCAAGTGCACCCAGGAGGTGCCTAGTGAGTCCTTGCTAATTGGAAGGGAGTGAAACAAACATCTGCTGTGTGAGTACCTACTATGTGTCCTCCCTAGCTGGCTCTTTACACCTCTCAGTTTCTGCATGGCTGTCAACCCTGCACAGCTGTTATGCTGTGGAGACCCAGAAGGTGGGGGTGTGACTTCTTTTTTAAAATGTATTTTTATTTTTTTACATCCATTTTATTTGGTGTATGATTTACATACAATAAAAGCACCGATTTAAAGTGTATGATTCAATGAGTTTTGGTAACTATATACAGTCATATAAACACCATTTCAATCAAGAAAAGAATATTTTTATCATCCCCCTGAACTTCCCTTGTGCCTTTTGCAGTTAATCCCCTTTGGGGGTGACTTCTTATGGGGCTGAGAGACGTGCTTGGTTTTCCTTGAGCTGACAACCTGGGCACATAGACTGGGGCTGACTCTGATGTGCTGGGAGACACCAAGGAACTGCTCACCCTCTCTGGGCCTTGATTCCTGTGGACTGGCAGAGGCAATGAGGCCTCTGGGGAAGGGATGCTCAGGCCGTGGTCTCCTTAGGGTAGGCTCTGGGTCTGAGGGCTGGGCCAGCTGGCAGTGGTGACCTCAGAAATCCCCAGAGTGGGTGGCAGAGAGTAGAGAGTTGGTGCCCACAAACCTGCCCCTCCTCAGCTCAGGTGCGCCCTGCGGCCATGGTGGAAATGGCCATGCGTTGGTCCAGACCTCGGCAGGGGCCTGTCCGAGATGATTTCACTTCTCTCTCTGTCTCCCCCCAGCAGGGGCCATAAACCCCTCTGTGGATTAGCAATTCCCTGAAAAGAAGGGGGGCACTTTTGTTCCCCAGTTCTAGAACCAAATATTAAAGCAATTATGTAACTAGCAATAAATTACTTAAAGTAGTGACTCACTCAGCTTAATTAGAGCGCGAGCAGGGAGGGATTAAGGTATTTTTAGAGCACACACCTCACTCCCTCCTGTGGAAGGAGGCCTCTGTGCAAGGTGGGGGTGGAGAAAGGGCTGGGAGCTCATAGGAGCACCCCAGGTGTCTGCAAGGAGATGAAAGCTGATCCTCCGCCCCACTGAAGTCCCAACAAAGAGAGGCCAAGTCAGAGCTGCAGCAGGAGGGATTCAGAGCAGACTCCAGGGGCACTTGCCAGTGGTGCTTACTGGAGAACTGGGACAAGTAAATTAGATTATAAGCTCTTGGAGGGCAGAGACTAGGTCTGTGACTCCCTTCCCCACCCAGGACTGGAGCAAGAATGAGACTTGGGGTCTGACACATCCCGGTTTCAATCCTACCTTTACTGGTTACTAGCTGTGTGGCCTTGGGCAGATTCTTTTATCACTCCAAGCTTCAGTGTCCTTCTCTGTAAAATGGGCATAATAATATCCACCTTCATATATATTGTGAGGATCAACTGGGTTAATGTGTGTAAAGCAAACCCCAGTGCTGACTTTACAGGACCAAAATCTCCAAAAGGGCTGGAGATAGATCTGTTTTGTTCACTATTGTATCCCAACCTCCATTCACAGGGCCACACGTAGTAGGTGTTCAATAAATGGTTGTTGAGCGAATGCATGTTAGTTTCATTCCCATTCTCCTGCTCCAAATGGGTTCCTTGTTTTGAGGTTTTGTGAATGAAAGAACTAGGTGAGAGGAGGGCAGGGGTGCCTCACAGGTGGAGTCTGGCCTTTCTCCCCCAGGCTGAGGAACAGGTGACTTCCAACAGGCAAAAGCCGCACTGGGAGGGTTCAGGACCACGGACAGCTCCAGACTGTGTTAATGGGCGTGGTCTTCCAGTTGCTGGGAGGGTAGCTGGGAGGAGAGGGTCCGCCCTGTGAGCCCTCTGCAACCCCAGGTGGGAGAAGGAGGAACCAGCAGTCCGGTCTGACTGGGGAGACCAGGACCCTCATCCACCATCACTGGGAGTTCAGAGGAGTGGGGATGAGTGTGGGGTGAGGCATCTTGAAAGGCTTCCTGGAGGAGGGGATGGGATTGACTGGGAAGATTTAGGCAGAGAGAACATCCAGGCATCTGTAAAATGGAGTAATAATTCCAATCCTGTAGGTTTTCTGGGAGGATTGAATGAGTTACTTTTTAGGAATACCTGGCACCTGCCTGCCTGGAGATGGCACAACATATGGGCTCACCTCCTTCCCCATCCCTCCACCCCTTCTCAGCCCCTGTGACGTTAAGGAGGGACATCTCCCTGCCCCACTGGGAACAGCAGGGCCTGGACACCTGCTCACAGACGCTGGGGTGTGAGGCTTCATGTCCTGGCCTTCACTGACCACCACCTCTGAGGTGGACTGAGCTGGGCACACAGTAGGTGTACAGAACAGCCTAGGGAAAGTTCTGTGCTCCTCCTTCCTTCCAGGGCATTGGGAGGCTGAGGGGAGGACACAGCTGGATTGGGGTGATGGAGTTTAATCCTTGACCCTCCCCCAGGCCCACAGCCCCAGGACTCTTGTCCCACTGGCCACTCTGATCAGCTCTGACCAGCTCTCCTCACACCTTGCAGGCCTCCCAGGGCTCGGGCGATGAATTGGTGATGACAGCATCACAGCATCTCTATGACGACCAGGCGTGTTCCTAGCCTCCAGTCAGGGTGCAGCGGCAGAGGCCAGAGACCCCTTTGGCTCTGGGCCTTTGTCCTGGTGTGTGTGACAGGAGCTGGGGCCAAAAGGGGAGGGAGGGGGAGGTGAGCGGGGGATGGAGCAGGGACCAGGGCATGGGGGCTCTCTCTGGAGGGGACTAGAGTTCCTTCAGATTGTTAGATCCAAAGAGACCTTGGGGACAGTTGTTGCTGTCCCTCCCTCCTCTCTTATCTCTTTCATTCCTCCCTCCCTTCCTCCTCCTTCTCCTTCTTCCATTTTCTCTGATCCCCATCCCTGTTTGAGGCCCTGGGCTGCCCACCTTTTCCCTACCCGGGAATCCGGCCCAGCCCAGCCCTCACCCTCGCAAGCTCAGAGTCTGATGGGGACACAGACACATCCTGGTCTAGGCTCCAGAGATGTGTGGGGGCCACTACTGGCTCTGCAAGGGGGTCTGGCTTAGCTCTGCCAGGGGCTCTGCCAGGGGCTCTGCAGAGGGGTTGATACCGCTTCTGGCCCTGTTGAACGAGGAGGAGGTTTTTCAGTGGAGAGGCAGAGGTCCAGAGGTGAACTGGTGACCTACGAGGCATGAGTCCAGAGGTGAGACATACAGAGGGTTGGGGGCTGGATGGAAGTCCAGTGCAGCCTAACTGTGGGAAGCATAGGAAGGTGGAGGCTGGGAAGGACTGGGAGGGAGTGGCTGCAATGAGGAGTTGACAGTTTGTCCCCCAGGACAAGAAGAGCTCCTGAAGGTCTTTGTTGTGGTTGCTTGTTTGATTTTGGGGACCGGAAGACAGGCCCAGAGAGGGAAAGTGACTTGATCCAGCTTGCTGAGGTCATTAGAGACAGACTGAGACTTTGGGCTCTGCTAGGGTCCTGCTAGACCCCAGCTAGAACCTCTTGCCCCAGACTTGCTGGCCAGGATTTTTCCAGGTAACCGCCACCTCCAAAAGGTGGGGAGGGCCCATGCGTGACTTTGCCCTCAGTTTGAATGAAATTTGTATAGGCAAGGGCTGTGCTTATGGCCCTTCCTGCCTCTGTGGGATGGGCTGGGAGTGTGTGTGGTGGTGATAGTGGGGGAGGGCATCCAGGGAATGACCTGGGAAGTCAGGGGCTTGGCTAAGGTCAGCAAGAGATTGGAGTCTGAAATTGATTCAAACTTGGGTCTTCGGGCTCCCAGTCCAGACACCCTGCCATATCCTCTTACTCTGCACCCTCAGAGATTTCTGGCTGAGTTGGGTACCTGTAGGAGGTAAGGGCGTCTCTGAGCCCCTCACACTCTCTCTGGGGCTCTTACTGGCCCTGGGGCCTGATATTGGGCTTGCTGTGGCTGGAACTTCCCTGGGCAGAAAGAGACATTTAGCCCCATTGTCCTGATGAAGAAACTGAGGTCCCAAGGTAACAGTGACTCACTCAGGGTTACTGAAAAGGTCAGTGCTGGGCTGGGCCTGGCTGCCTGGCCCTTAGCTTGTCCACACTTCCCCCACCTCACCGCTGTCCCCTTGGTGCTCTTCCATCCTGCTGTGCAGCATTGCTGGGCCTGCCAGCTTTGATGGATAGTCCCACAGCTCAGCCTCCTTCCCATTCTTTTCCGGATGCTAGGCCGTTAACCTCCTAATCACCAGTTCTGCCGGGTGGCCGCTAGGCCAACCATCTCCCCCACACAGCCTCGCCCAGCACAGGTGGGTTTTTTCAGGGGGTGCAGCAAGTCCCCCTTTTCTGAGGCCAACTGAGAGTGCGGCTGCAGCCCAGATTCCACGGGAGTTGAGGGTTAGGGAGCAGCCTACACTCCCTTACTGGAGCACCAAAAATCCCTCCTGGACCTCCCAAGGGTACCTACACATGCATACTTGCACACTTACGCATACATGCACACACAAACATGCACATACCCTCACAGTCACAATAACAAAGGCTCTTCTGTGTCAAAAAATACTGTCTGCCAAGCATTGTGCCGGAGTTCTGCACGTGTAACCTCATTCACCCTATTAGTTGGGTACTGTTGGTAACCCCACTGCACAGATAAGGAAACTGAGGCTCAGAGAGGTTAAGTGACTTGCACAGGCTCACACATCCAGATAATGGAGGAGCTTGGATTTGAACCCAGGTCGTTTGGCTCACATCTTGTATTTGCATCTCCTCTGCTCTACTGACTGACTTATGCATGCACACACATGCACGCACACACATGCGCACGTACACATGTGTATGTATGATCATGAGCCTCCATGTAGGCCCTTGCACCCCCTGTCTACCTGGACCAGGTTCCCAAGGAGTGGGGAGAGTGCTGGGCTGAGGAAGAGATGACAGGTCACTGTTCATTGCCCCCAGACTCTCACCCTGGCAATGACACTGATCAGCCCGGAGGCTGCATGGAGGAGGCAGCTTCCAGGCATTGGGAAGAGGAGACTAGGAGGTGGTCAGTGGATTGCTCATCCCTGCAGCACCGCCTTCCAGGAACCAGGGCCCAGGGGAGTGTGGCGCCGCTAGTCGATCTTCTGGCCTGCAGCCCAGGCCCAGCATGCAGTGTGTGTATGTGGAGCGAGGCTGGTGTGCAGCAGCCTGCCGTCCCTGCCTCCCCGACCCCTAACTCCCCTTCCCCTTCCTCTCGCCTTTTGCCTGCCGCCTGCTGACCCTACACCTTCCCCCTGCTTCCCGGACTGTCCCCACCACGGGCACTGCAGCTGAGACTCAGATTACCAGTTACCAGGCCCCTATGTGCACCCACTGCTATGGGGCCACCCTGCCCTGGAGGCTGCTCCCAGGGTGGGTGCTGCAATATGGGGGGAGGGCAGGCAGGGAGGCCAGGGGCCAGAGGCTGAAAGAGACGGGGGTGAGTCCTCAGAGCCCTCATGGGCAGTTTAATGAGATAATGAAGGTAAAGTGCTTCACACCATTAGGGGCACATAGTAGGCACTTAATTAGTCCTTGTCTTGTTCCTCCCTCAGGAGTCTGGAGAGAGTGAGGCTGATGGGGGTGGATGGGGCACCTTCAGGGGCACATGAGCACCCAGAGCAGCTGTCAGGTGCTGCTGACGGTGTTAACAACCCCAGGAACAGTTAGCACTGAGAGACAGGGAGAGATTAGTACCTGACACCTGGCAGAGTTTAGCCAAGCCCTGTCACCCATTCTGACATGGGAGGGGGACGTCTGGTCCTGGGAGGAGTGGTGACCAGAGCAGGGCTCAGGACCCTCCCCACCCTCCCCCTGGGAAGGGCCCCTGAGCAGGACTGGATCACCCCCCTTCTTGGAGCAGCTGCCTCCACCCTGGCAGAAGGGCCTCCACCAGGCTCTCCAACTTGGGTTCAAGTCCTGGTTTGGCTGGTGGTGGTTAGGGCAAAGTTACTTTCCTTTTGGGGGCCTCAGTCTTCTCATCTGTTTATGGTGGGGATTAAATGAGATGTCACCTGTCAAATGTCTGCCACTTCCCTGCCCCCAGGGGCCCAGGCCACTCTGGGTTTCCCAGAGCCTGCCTTCCCCAGTTACAGCCCCAAAAGGGACAGCTCTCGGCCATCTCTCCACCAGACGCTGTCTGCTCCATCCTTGGATCCCCAGGACCCCAACACAGGACCTGTCGTTGAGGAAGAAGGAAGTAAAGGGGCCCCATCTTAGGCTCTGTCATCTTCTCGTTCACTTTGGTCGGGGGACAGGTGTGCCTCTCTGTACCGACAGTGCCTCCATGGGTAACCAAGGAGTGGTCGGACTCGGGCGAGGCTGGGGAGGGAACTCTGGCCTGGGATCCCCAAGGCCTGACTTCCTGCTGTTTCAGGTCCTGCCTCATGGTACCTTCTTGGGCAAGACCTGTCCCTGGGGGTACAAGAAGCATGGGACCTCCGACCAGTCTCTTTTCTGAGAGTCTGTGTCTAGATGATTCTGTGTTCTGGGAAAGAGGCCAGGTGGTGGGATGTTGGTACAAGGCTGGTGACACCATGCCACAGATGGGCAGACCAAAGAGGAAGGGCTCAGGACTGGGCCAGCTCAGGACTTCTGTGACCTCGGTGCCCTTGGCCTCGTACTGGCCTGTCTTGCCCCTGCTGCTGTCTGCTCAGCCTCGCAGTCCGAGTTGTTCTGCCTGCCTCTCCGTTCCTCGTCCCTCTTCCTTTATTATCGGCTTCTCTATTGCCTCCTGCCTCAGGCTTATCTCCTCCTGTCACGCGTCCATCCATCTCTGTCATTCCCCTGCGGCATCCTCCTGCTCTCCAGCACACCATCTCCCTCCCCGGCAGTCGGGCCTGTCTGGGAGTCAGTCCCTCCCTGCCACTTGTCTGTCTAAGTGGGCGCCACGACTCTGCCCAGCTCTGTCTTCTTCCACCTTCCTGCATCTCCCTCTCTCCAGTGATGTCTCTGCCTTTTGCTGTCTCTGGGCTCCCTTTGTCTGTCTCTGCAAGTCTCTTTCTGCCATTATCTCTGAGTCTCTGTCTCTCAGAGCCTGCCTGATCCCACCCCATCTGTCTTCTTCCTCCCCTTGCAAGCCTAGCCAGGGCAGCAGGTCCAGCCCTCCAGCCTGGAGAACAGAGTAGTCCACCCTCCCTGTCTCTTGCTGGCTGCCTCAGAAGCCCCTACAATGCCCTCCACCCCGCACCACACCGGGCCTTGTTGCTAGGCCATGGGCTGGCAGCATCTGGCTTCCATAGCGACGGGTGCTTAGAGACGAAATGCCACATCTCCCAGTCCCACCACAGAGTCTTTGCAGATCGAGCGCCTTTCGATCAATCAGGATAGGAAATGTGGCTGGCGCTAGGCTGCCTCCAGCTTGGGGAGGTGAGAGAAGAAAGGGCCATGGTCTCTGCCTTCTGGATTTTGGGCACCTGCTGGGGTGGGAGGAGCTCCTCCAGTGTGGCCCTCAAGCCAAGGAGGGAGCGGAGAGAGAGGCCCTCTGGGGTCTTCTCATGAGTCAGCCTGCTACTGGGAGGCACAGGTTTGCAAGGGGCTGGGTTTGGACTTCTACTATTTCTAGCTGTGTGACTTTAGGCAAATGACCTCATGTCCCAGGACCTCAGTTTTATCAACTGTAAAGTCGGGCTAATAATATCAGGAGGATTAAATGAGAGAATCAACGGGTGGGCCTGGCACTTAGAAGGTAGTCGCTGCTGGCGTTCCCCTCCCTTCTCCTTTAAAGTTGTCTAAGATTTTATTAGCGGAGAGGAGGGCGATGGAGCCCTAGGCATGGAGAATGGTGTAAGCAAAAAGGTGGAGGCCGGAATACCGCTCCTGTGTGCAGGGGAGCCGTGCCGCCCTCTCCCTTGTCTGGTATTCTCAGAGACTCAGGCCCACAGGCCATCAGGCTCAGAGGGGCATGGAAGCCCTGGTGTTGGGGTCCTGTGGTCCTGGCATCTCAGGCAGTCAGAATAACAGAACGTTTGAACCCCGGGCTCCTCTGTTTTCAGGACTCCAGGCTCTCACGTTCATAGAATGTAAAAAGCACAGACTTTGAATAATGGGACTTTATAACAGAGGCTCTGATTTCCTTAGAACAAAAGCTCTGGGAGTTCTTGAAACCTCAAAGCCACAGATTGGTGCCTCCCTGAATGACAGTTTCTAAGTTGGCGGAGAGTTTTCAGGGCATGGGGCCTTGGGTCCCTGTTGCTTCGACTTTCTTGTGCCTTGGTGTCCCTCACAGGCTCAGCTCTGAGCAGCCCTGTGTGTGTGTGTGTATGCATGTATACGGGGCTGAGGTCAGTGACCAACTACAGCCTGGGGCACCTCTGGAGCAGGGCCAGGCCAGGAATAGCTGGTGGAGGAAAGCTGGGCAGCTCATGGGCTGCAGCTGTCCAGGCCGGGCTAGGTGGGACTCTGGGCAGCCACCCTTGGCCGAGGACTGGCCTGCCTTCCTTCATCCACCTGGGCTGCCTGCCAGGGCTCAGGAGGAAGCATCTCCCTGTGGCACTCCAGGACTGGAGTCAGAGCAGCCCTTCAAGGTCCTATAGACTGGAGGGCAGGCGCTGCTGGTGAGGGGAGGAGATGGGGTGGGTAGGACCATAGCGGGATGAGAGAAGGAGTGGCTTAGTGGGGGGATGGTGCTCAGTGGGGGGATGGAGCTCAGTGAGGGGATGGGGCTCAGTGAGGGGATGGGGCTCAGTGGAGTGGTGGGGCTCAGTTAGGGGATGGAGCTCAGTGAGGGGATGGGGCTCAGTGAGGGGATGGAAATTCAGTGAGGGCATGGGGCTCAGTGAGGGGATGGAAGTTCAGTGAGGGGATGGGGCTCAGTGGAGGGTGCTGAAGAGTTTCTCAGCACTGCACTCTCTGCTCTGCCCTAGGCTCCTAAGGATGGTGGTTGGGGTGAGGGGAGGCTGAGCACCTTGAACCCACTTGCCTGTCCCTGGGGTAGGCTGAGAGCCAAGACCTCCTTTTCCCACCTCTGCCCAAAGCTGGAAAGGTTGGTAGAGCTGCTGAGAAAGGTGTCATCTGCCTCTCCTTTTGCTCATCTTCCTTCCTAGTTTCCATGGGAATCTTGGCCCAGGATGATCAGGGTTTGATAGCATGGTGTTGTGGGAGGAGTCAGCATCAGGCAGAGCTATCCCACATGGGAAGGGGTTGGCTGTGAAGAAAGTGAGCTCCCCATCCCTGAGAGTGCAAGCAGAGGCTGGATCGCCAGTCAGAGTGACTTCAGAAAGGGGCTCAAATGGGGGAAGGTGGTCGGTAGCCCTCTTCCCTGGCACAGGTGGGCTTTTGTGATTGGCCCAGGTGGCCCCACCTTCCAGACATCCCTGGGCCTCATTGAGGGGATCACTATGCCCTGGGCTCTACTCCCGGATCCATCCTCCACTTCTGCTCTCTGTGCCTGGCCCTGTGCTGGCTGTGGACACACAGAGCTGAATCAGATCCAGTCTCTTTCCAGAGGAGCACCGGGTCTGATGGGGAGGCCTACAGGGAAGCAAATACAGTTGGGCAAGTCCTACATAAGGGGACAGACAGGCTAGGAGGAAGTTCTACCATGGATCCGTATAGTCCATAGATATCTTTTTGAACAATTCTTCTGGGTCAAACGTCCTTCTAGATGCTGGGGTCACAACAATGAAAAAGACAGAAAAAAGAGTCCTGTCCCCTGGAGCTGACAGTATAGTGACGAGGCTGAGCGCCTGGCTTAAGCGCAGAGGAGTGATGGGAAGTGCTGGCTGGAGGATTGGAGGGCAGTGAGGAATGTGGCCAGAAGGCAGAGTGTGAACGTGGCAGGAAAGGAAGTTTTTATTGGGGGGATAAGGGCCTTAACAGCCAGGGCCAGGGCTCCAACTTTATCCTGTGGACACTGGGGAGCCAGGCATGTAGGTGGGGGTGAGCCAGGATCGGACTTGGGTGAAGAAAAGATTATTCCAGCTAATCTGGGCATCGGGAGAAGGAGGCACCAGGGCAGGCACGCCCACCTGTGCCTCTGTGTGTAGGAGCCGTGTGAGTGTGTGTATAGGGCCATGTGTATATAGGAGTGTGTGTGTGTGTATGTAGGAGTGATGGGAGTATATATGTGTATCTGTGGAAAGATAGTGAGTGTGTGTCTGACTGTGTGTGGCCTGGGGCAGCCTTGTGTGGCAGAAGGATCTTGTGGTGTATAGATGATAAAGAGCAGACACCAAGGCCTAAGGTGTGCCACGGCCTGAGTCCTCTGGACCCCAGGCCTGATGTGAATTGGCAGGTCCTGGACTAGTCTACCCAGGTTGATCAGAATCCTGTGAGTTCCCTTCCCCCTCTAGGGTCCTGGAGCCAGCCATCTGCTGCCAATGAGACAAATGTGTATGCAAATAACTTGAAAATGTTATGGAAATGGACAAGACCTGTGGCTGACCCATGCCATTTCCCTTCTCCCCTGAGCCTGAGTTCACTGTGCCCTTTCCCACTCAGAGCTGCTGCTGGGACTCTGGGAGCAGGCCCTGCCCATTCAGCCAAAACCCGTATTGTCCCCAGCATCTACCTGCAGCCACGTTTTTTCCCCTACATCTGGGGCCACAGCCAGTGGACACTCAGAGCTGACCTGGGCTAGTGGCCACAGGCAGCACCTCTGTCAAGTGTGAATTTGGTCATACACACACACACACACATTTGCACACACATACACATGTAAATGCATTTGTGCACCATACTTGGACACTTGTGCACACGCACAACTGTGCATACATACCTGATGTGTGCATACATACACCTGCACACAGACACATACCTGTCTGCACACACACACGCATGCTCCTGTAGTCTGTAGATATGTACACATCCGTGTACACACACACACGTTCAGCTATACCGTGGAAGTATCACACTCCCTCACAAAGATATAAACCTACACATCTGTACTCATACCCTCTCCTACCTTCACCCACATCGGGCTCAGAGACCAGGATGCAGGGCCTCACATACAGCACACATACAGAGCTGCCTAAGAGTGGCTCACTCCTGCCCAGGTGCACACTCATGCCCTCCCCAGGGCAAAGCATTGAGCACAGGCTCAGAATGGAGGCAGAAGCCACAGAGATGTCAGCTCCCTCCAGGACGCTCCTTAGATGGTCCCTCTGCAGGGCCCCTTGGGTGCAGGGGCCCTATTTTAGTCCATGGGCTCCACCCCAGGTCATGGAGAGATTGAGTCACACACATTCTCTCCTGAGGAGCCTCCTATATTGGGATCTGGTCCTTGCTCACAGTCCTTAGGCAGGGCATGCCCAGGCAGGCAGCCCGTCTGCCCAGGGGAGCTGCCTCTGCCAAGCTAGGCCCACCCAGATCCCGCCTCCCTCCACCTGAGCTGCCTGAGCCCTCGAGGAGAGCCAGGCCAACCTTCAGGGCTGCTGGGCAGTCCTTGCCAGAGAGGGCCTGAGGGCACCCAGCATGTCAGGGCAAGGCTCAGGTTTGAACCTGGGCCCCAGGGGTCTGACCATGGTTAGCAGCAATGGGAGAGGTGCCTGTCAGGCACCAGACAGCCTCGTGGAAGCAGGACACATTGTCACGGGGGATGGGAGCAGATTTGGGGGCTATGGAGGGTCTGCTGGTGCTAGGTGTGAGAGATGGAGAGACGGGGAGGAGAAGAGTCTGCCCACCAGTCCTGGGGAGGAAGTGCTTTGTAAGCACAATGGGCCGCCAGTGGGAGGTGCGGTCATTATTAGGAGGGAGGGCCGCTTTCTGGACAGGGCCTGCGGTCAGTCAGTCGGTCGAGTGGGCCCTGTACACAGGTTGACAGGCTCTCGGCTGAGTCACTTTTCCTGAAATATCCAGTCTGAGGTAGCTGGGCCACTGGGCAGCTTAGAGTGGCCCATAAGTTGGGGAGATGACAAGAGGTGGCTGAGGGGCTGGACCAGGCATTCCTGAGCTGGAGCTGGGGGGACAGCTGGGGCTGGGCTTTGTTGTGGCGGAGATGGGCAGAGGATTCAGGGACTGGGAGCATAGGACCCTAGTCACTGCATTGTTGGGGACAAAAGGAGAGGTGGGGAAATCTGTTTATCTCACGTGCCATTCCTCAAGAGGCAGAGCATGAATTTCAGGCACAGAGGGGAGCCAGATGGCTTGGGTTTGGATTTTGGCTCCACTGCTTACTAGCTGTGTGACTGTGGGCAAGTTACTTAGTGTCTCTGTGCCTCAGTTTTCCTTATCTGTAGAATGTGGCTAATGATAGATCCTACTGCACACTGTCATTGGGAAGATGAAATGTGAGGCACGAGGTAACTGCTCAGTACATGTTAAGGCCTCTGGACACAGAACCCCAGCCCCAGATGCACACACCCAGCCCTGAGGGCTCTGACCCTCGAGTCCATGGGCCTGAGGTTGAGGGACAAGATGCAGCTCAAACCTGGCAGCAATTTAGCATCACCTGGGAACATTTAAGAATGTCTGGGCTTGGGGGTCCCAGACATGAGCCAGGGTGATAACCCAGCACAGAATCACAGAATGTAGAGTCGGGGCAGGGACCTGCTGGGGGGTGTGGAGGAGTCCTGACCTTGGAGGAAGGGTCGCTTCCTGGCCCTGAGAGCTCAGGCAAGGTCTTGGTTGGGAAGAGCCTTGGTTGGGAGTGGGCTGGTTGGAGAATTTCAGGGATTACATGACGGAGTGTTTGTGAAAGGGCTCTGTATCCTGCCAAAGGAAGAAGTTTGTTTATTGACCCTAGTGTGTTAACATTTCACAGATGGGAAAATTGAGGTCCAGAGAGGTGCAGTGACCTGCCCAGAATCACACAGCAAGTGTCTGGCAGAGTTAGGACTCAAACCCTCTGAGGAATGGTTGAATCTGAAGGATTGACACAGAAGGAATCTCTCTGAGTTGAGGGATCATAGAGCATGTACCTGGGGCCCCAGCCACTGAGCTGCAGTATGAGAGACCAAGTAAGATTTAAGAAATAACTTCTCAAGAGGTGAGTGCTGTTGAAGTCTTGCGTAGAGCTGGGAGCCCAGGAGATGGTGGCTGTGCCAGGCCAGAGTTGGCTCTTGACCACAGGGTCTGAGATGGCCTCCCCTGAAGAAGAAAGAGCTGTGGCCAGTGGCTGTAACAGACACCTCCTGGGTACCTGTGTCCCACCTAGGCTACCCAGAGCCCAGGACTGAGCTGGTGACTGCTCTCAAGATTTATCAAGAGCTTTGTTCACTGGGCTCAGACTCAGTCCTTACAATAGCCCTTACATTGGTCACCCCCTTTCCAGAGCAGGAAACTGAGGCCAAAAAAGGGAAGGGAGGCCCTTTTCTACACTAGAACCTTTAAACATCTTAGCCCATGCAGCGTTTTCTACAGTGTTATTAAGTAGGACATATTGCCCCTAGTTTGAAGATTCAGTAAAATACATTGACTTGGCCTGCATCGCTTAGTGACAGACAGGCTCCCCACCTCCCCCCATGACCTAGACATGACTCCTAGGAAAAATGCAAGAAGAGGGACCCAGAGGACTAAGGTAGCAGGAAGGCCTCCTGGAGGAGGTGGGCCTTCGACTGGCCCCTGAATCATAAGCAGGCTGACCGGATCTGGAGGGCAGTGGGGGTGGGTAGCCTGGGTAAAGGCCTGGAGGTGAGAATGAGTCAGTGACCCATCTGAGTAGAGCAGGAAGTATAAATTTAAGGAACGGTGGCAGCAAGAGGGTCAAAGCTGGAAAAACAAGTTGGGGCCGTTCTAGAGGGTCTGGCGTGTCAGGCTCAGGGCTTGGGCTTTATTGTGCTGGCGGTAGGGAGTCACTGGAGGTGTCTGAGCAGGGGAGAAGCATGTCCAGAGCTGGACCTCAGAAAGAGAGGTGGGAGAAATACTGGCATGGAGGGCCTGCCCCTGAGCGGGTGGCACAGCCAGAGCTCTGCCCAGCCTGTATGCCAGGTGCCTGGACTGTGTCCAGGATTGGGCTCAGTGACTCAACGTTGAGGAAATTGCTCCCCAGGGAGAAAGGGCCCAGATGAATCAGCCCAGTGAGGTGGGGAGGCTGGGAGGCTGGGGGCTCACTGAGTCACCCTCCAAGAGGTGGGGGGTGGGTAGTTGCAGAGAAAGGGGTCCACAGCGCAGTGGGAAGGATTCAGGTCAGGCCACAACGAGGGCTGTCAGGGAACTCTGGCTGCCTTCTCTCCGTTATCGGGTTTGATTCTCCTGGCAGTCCTGTGAAGGAGATGGGAAAACTGAGGCCCAGAATGCGGGCAGAGGATCTGACCAAGGTCATGCAGCAAATCGCTGGCAAAGGCCAGGCGATACCCAAGCGCACCCTCAAGTCCAGACACGTCCCACCGCCCCAGCTGATCTCATGCCAAGCGGAGCTAGGAACCGAGTGGGTCCAGGCGGAGAGCAGGCCCCGGTGAGCCCTCCACCCTCCGCCCGCCCCCGAACCGGGCAGACGGCAATAGGGCCGGGCTGCGCCTCCGCGATGGGACAGCAGGGGGCGCGGGAGCGTCACGGCTGCCGCAGGCGCCTGAGCGCAGAGGCCGCTCTGCGGAGAACTGCGCTCGGGACGCGCGGGTCCCACCGCGGGACTGTGGACTGTGTGGCCCTGGGGCCTGCACCCTCTCTGGCTTCCGGGGACGCCAACGCAGACGTGTCTGTCCAGCGCTGGGCGCCCGGTGCCCCTACCCCTCGCTCAGGAGTGGTGCGCCTGTCTGCGTGTGCGCTCGTGTGTCTGTGCGCACGTGTCTCCTTCACAGATTTGCTACTGCTCCCAGGGCCTGTCCGTCCCGGAGCGACCTCTAAAATTCTCCCTGACTTCTCGCTTTTTCCTGGAAGAGGAGCAAGCCCAGGGCTCCTTGTATCGAGTCAGCGGCTCCTTCCCCCCATCCCCCCCCACCCCCCACCCCGGACCCCCTTTTCACTGCGTTGGTCTCGGCCTTGGGGCTCTGCCTTGGCTGGCTCCAGGACTTTCTAAGTGGTGGGGAGAGGATGTGATCAGACAGGATGGGGGCTCTGCGAGGCCCCCTGCGAGGTAGTGAGAGGAGTGGCGAAGGGGCAAGAGAAGGGAGCGAGGGCTGAGATCCGGCTCCCTGGCGGGGGATCCTAATAGCGGAGAAGCTGGAAGAATCTTGAGAGCGGAGAGATGAGGGAGGTGAGAGCTGGTAGGGGGCTCTCGGGGCGGGGGCGGGGGTCTGGGGGGGTCCGAAGATCGCACTAGCTGAGAGGTGCTGTCCAGGGTTGCGGGCAGGTAGGCGGGGCTGGGGCGGTCGGGGGGCGGGGAGTGGGCGGGCCGGGGCGGGGCTGGGGCGGACACTCGTGCGGACCCGGCGAAGCTATTGCGGACGCGCTGACCGAGCGCAGCGGCCGGGCCGGCGGGCGGGCGGGCGGCTGCGAGTATGGTCCTGGTGCTGCACCACATCCTCATCGCTGTTGTCCAATTCCTCAGGCGGGGCCAGCAGGTCTTCCTCAAGCCGGACGAGCCGCCGCCGCCGCAGCCATGCGCCGACAGCCTGCAGGTAGGGGGGCCCCCCGCGCTGGGCACGAGGAGAACCGGGTGTCGGGCGAGCGCCCGGCCGGGTCCTCCGCGGAGCAGGCAGTCGACGGCTCCGTGGTCCGCCCTACCTCTGAACCCTCCTCAGGGTGGGGACCCCTACCCTACTTCTGAATCCCACTCCTGTGCTGGGACTGCAACCCATTCTGGGAGCCCTTGAATCCTCAGCTCACATTCCAAACCTCACCCCAGACTCTGAACCCGTTTTGGATCCGGGACTCCATCCCAAGCACTGAACTCCCAGTCCACAGCGGGACCCCAGTCCACACCGAGAGCTCTGTTCAAACCCGGAACCCCCTGCCTCCCAGATTAGTGGAGGACCCCTGCCCAAACCCCTGAACCCCGACTATATATATTGGACTCCAGACACACCCAAAACAACTGAACCCCCAGCTTTCAGCCAGGAGCCCACCTCAGAGCTGAGGCCTCCCCCTAAGCCCCTGAACCTCTGCTCCACAGCCTCATCTGCACCCCACCCAGATTCCCAGTCAAACATCTGGACTTCAGTCCTGACTCCAACAGACCCCAGGGTCTAAATGCCTCTTTCGTGATGGTTTCACTCCTTCTTGGCAGGCCCCCCTCCCACCCTGTTCCCGTTTTCCCTCCCTCCCCGCCTCCCTCCTGTATAGGAGGTCTCCTAGTCTTTTCCAGCTGGTCTCACTCTCTCTTCTCTTTTCTCTCCGGGTGTGTTGGTCCTACTTTATTCTCTGGTTCTCTTCTGGCTTCTCGGAGTCTTTCTGGGTGTCCTCTCTCTCTGCCCCTCTGTTTCTCTCTCATTTGGTCTCTTTTGCCCATGTGACCACCTCTCTCCATCTGTCTCTTACTCCCCCCAATTTCTCTATCTTTGTTCTGGGGTTCTCTCTCTGTGGTCATCCCTTCCCCTTGTATCTGCCTCTGCTTTTGGGTGGTGAGGAGGTGGGCTCAGAGTGCCAGGCCAGTGTCCCCAGGACCTCCACCCACTCTGCCCCTGCCCCCATGTTGTCAGGCATGGCATGGTTGGGCGCTGGTGGAAGGGACTAACATGGAGTGTGCAGTCCCTCGGTGGTGCCCAGGGGTCTAAGGTGGGTGGGGATCATGTGCTGGGGTACTGGGGTTCATAACTTATAAACCCCTCGTCCCTGCTCTCCTAGTCTTGACTGGGGAGAGCGAGGGGCCTGGGATGGGGGAGGGGAGGTGTAGACTGCAATCTGGTGTCCGTCACCTGTGACAGGAGGTGTGCTGAGCTGGGGGAGTCTGGGGGGGGTGTGTGTGTAGGCTGGGCTGGGTTGCATGTGTTGGGTGTGCCTTGTGTGTGATCATGTGTGTTGTGTCATGTGGTATTGTGTGTGTCATCACTAGTGGGATTATCTGGGGGGACTTGTGGGGGCTTATGGTGAGTGTGAGGATTGTGAGTGTGTGGCATTGCATGCTGTGTGTGGCTCAGGAGATGCCTTGTGGGTGTGAAGCCGTGGCTGTAGGTGTGACTGTTGTGCGTGTAGGGAACTTTGTGTGTGGTTGTGTGTCTGTCGTTGTGGGGTGGAGTTGTGGTAGGGGCAGCTTGCATGGGGGATTGTGTGTGGTTGTGTATGTTATTGGCTGTTGTGTGTAGCCAAGAAGAGCCGCTGGAGGGGCCTGATGAGGGTTTCATTGGATGTCTTGGTTGGGGGGGGAGGGGGCTGTGTGTGCCCAAGTGTGTTTGCAGCCTAGGTGACTGGCCTAGAGTCACTGTGGTACATCCTGGGCTTGCTTGGGAAATATATTAGGACCTGTGTGTTGGTGTTTGAGTGTCATGTGTCTGTGTGGTGGCTGTTTGTGCAACTCTGGGTAGGAAAGAGTGCAGCCAGGGCTGAGGGGTCCAAGGCAAGCAGCTGGTTGACTGAGTGTGTGTGTGTGTGTGCCCAAGTGGGTGTGGGGAGGAGGCAGTATGCAGGCAGGATTGTCTATGCCAAGGGGCTGTGTGTGCCCACAAACGTGTGACATTTTGGTGTGACGTTAAGTGTGCACATTATCTATGCAGGGTGTGTCTCTGTCTGGGTGGTGTGTGTATTGAATTTAATTGGATGTGTTTGTCTGTGGTTAGGGAAGTGAGTGTGGGGTGTGTGAGGTGCGTGGTGGGAGGCTGAGTGTGAGTGTGATGTGAAGTGTGGGTGTGTGGGCTGTGTGACTTTTTGGTGTGACACATGGATTATGTGATCTTTTCTCCCTGAGAGCTGTTTATGGGTGTGTGTGCGGGGTGTCCAGTGAGCTAGGGGTGTGTGGGGGTGACACGGTAAGGAGGGCTGTGGAATGTGCTGCAGGAGGTAGGAGAGTGTGTGCGGAAGGCGTGTGGGGTGAGGAACGGGGCATGTAATGTTTGGGGTGTGTGGAATACAGCAGGTGTCCCATAAATGTTTGCGGAGTGACGTGTGTGTGCAGGGAGGGCTTGGCTGCCATCCTGTCCTTGCTTCCCTCCCAGTTAGGTCCCCAGAGATGCCCAGTGACGTTCTCACGTGGCCCCCCCAAGCCAGGCTGCCTACCCTTTGCCCTTCATCCTCCTCACTCTGACCAAGGCCTTTGTCTTGGGTTTCCGGCTGAGCAAGCGCTCGACAGGCGGGCGGCGAGTGATGTCGCAGTCCGGGAACCTTTGTTCTTTTCCTCTTAGCCTGTCTCGTGTTTGGGGCCGGGATTTGAAGTGGGGTGGGGAGAGGATGCACGTGTCGCAGGGTCACTGTGTTTACTACCACCTCACAGTGCTCCGTAGAGGGGAGGGGTCCCGGCGCCGGCAGTGAGGCCTGGGTGTCATCACCCCCCCCCCCGGGGACGCCTCCTTGGCGCAAGAGCAGCTTGGGCAGTGCCTGGAGTGGGGTGAGTTTGCCAACCACAGGTGGCCCAGCACCTTTCCTGGCCCACATCATCTCCGGGGTGCTGAGCAGCCATGGGCCCCCTTCCGCATGCTGGCCTGTCCTCTTCCCTTCTCTGTGTGGCCCCTGGGAGGGTCCCTGGGCTGGAAGACAACCAGGAAGACCTCAATCTAGTCCCACTTTTGTTGACCCTGTATCTGATGGGGGGAATAATCCCTGTCCTCACAGAGACCCTTATCTGAAAAAGGAGGCCTGGTCATACCTTTGGGGACCCTCTGGTCTGATGGGGGAGGTCCCAGTCAGTAGGAGGATCCAGGTCATACTCTCAGAGCAAGCTCTGGGGAAACCTTGGTGGGCAGCCTGCCGACAGGTACTTGAGAGCATGAAAGGCCGGGACACCTTACGGTTGGAAGGCACAGAGACTATCAGAGTCAGTCAGGGGAAGGGGCTGGAGGCTGATGCCTCAGCATCACATTCCAGAATGTTCTCTGGAAGGCTTGAGTAGGGCCTTGGGTGGGTGGAGAAATGTGGCCTGGAGCTGAGGAAGATTCTGGGCCAACTGGAAAAAGGGGTCTTGAAGGCAGCCTGATCCTTCCCAAGCAATACTGTCTGGCTTCGGACGGCCATCTCTGGGCTTCTGGCCATCTCTGGGCCTCCAGCCATCTCAACCTTGCATGTCACCTTTTCCCACCCGATTGTCTTTGGCTGGAATCATCATCATTGTCATCATCATCTTTTAGGCAGTTCTTTCTAAATTCCAATCTCCTTTCACAAATGTCTCATTTAACAGATTAACTCATTCAGTTGTCTGAAAGCGTTTTTCGAGAACTGACTATGCACCGGGCAGCCACAGTTTTTGGTGCTGGGGTCATAGCAGTGACCAAATAGGCCTCCTGGGGCTCCCACCTTTGGTGTCTGAGAAACCCCGTCTTCCCGGCCCAGCCACACTGTCAGCCCCTAGACCCTGGCAGATGCCCCCCACTTCTGTGTTTCCTCCAGCCTGGTGAGCCCCTGGGTCTGTGAGGCTCCAGGTATGCCTACCACAGTGTTGGGGTCTGGCTCCCGCCAGAATGCGAGCTCTTCAGAGGCTGGGCTGGGTCTGCCCATCCTGTGTGTCCTGAGCTGGGCTTGGCATAGTCTGGATGCTCATTTTGATCGTCAGATGTCTATAACCCCTGTAGGGTTGGCAGCCCAGCTACCATCTAGGGAAACTGAGGCCCAGAGCAGGGAGGGGACTTTAGGCAGCCTCCTCTTTAGACCCTCCTTTTACCAGCATTACCAGAGACCAAGAGAGGTCAGGTGACTAGTCCAGGTTTCACAGCAAGGTGGCAGGGCTGGTCCCAGAATACAGCTCTCCTGACCGCCAGGCTGGGCTCCGGCCCCAGCACCATGCTGCTCCTGGCTGGCCTCCGTGCTGCCTGTGGCGGGTAAACGATTATTAATGACCCCCCTGGCAAGGAGACAGGAAACGTTTCCCAGCCACAGCTGGGGACCTGCTCCCTGCCAGCCCCAGCCATCCATAATGCTGTTGCGTCCGCATTGATGTTATCTCCATGCCGCCTCCGCCTTCTTTGCTCCTCCTGCCCATCTACCTCCCAACTCCCCTTCCTCTCAGGGGTAAAGGACAAGAAGGAGTAGAGCTTTCTCTTCTACAACTCTGTCTCTCACCACTTTCTCCAACCCGATTCATCTCCACCTACTTCCCTGCCCCAAACCAGCCAGAAGTAACCCCTCCTCCAGGAAGTTTTCCCTGAATGCACTGTCAACCCTTCCAGGAGCCCTGTCCTGGGCTGTGGCCACTGGATCTCCCTCATTGCAGACTCTGGTCCCTTCTGATGGTTTGCTCTGATGGCCATAGGGCTGGGCTGAGGACTTCCTATGGCCTATCCTCAATTGCTGTCTTAGGACTGACTCATGGAGGATCTTCCCAGATGCTTCCTCCAGGAAGTCCTCATCCCAGCCCAGAGACTCTCACTTCCTCTGAGAAACCACAGCCCTGCCTGTCCATGCCACTCACTGTGTACTGCCAGGCCTCCATCAGGGGACATTTAGTGAGGTCATCTGCGTGCCCATCAGAGAGGGTGGGTGGAGATAAGCACGGTGTGGACCTTAAAGTTCTGCCACATGTTACTCCAAGTCTGAGCAGCAGTGCATCTACCCATGGCAGGTAGACAGACCTAGGTTCCAGGGCTGACGGTGGGCAGGTGGTGGGATGGGGAGGGGGCACAGACAAAGATCAATGCTGGTAGATTGCATGGTGAGGGCAGTGCTGGAGAGAAACTCGGGGGCCATGGTGGGACAGAGCAGGGGCCCCTGATTCAGCCCAGAGTGGGAGGGAGGGTCAAGTTGGAGAGCTTCCAGGAAGAAACATATCTAAGCTCAGAGCTAAGGGCTGAGCTAGGAGAAAGTTCTAGACAGAGAGAGGGAGAGAATGGTGAAGCTGGTGACAGACAGAGGGAGGAAGACACGTGGTCCCACGGTTCCATGGAGCTGGGTCCTGGATGCCAGCGTGGCTGAATCGACAAAATTGCCGGGGGGGGAGACCCTGGGGGTGAAGCGTCCAGAGTCGAGGCTGGTGAGCCTGGCAGGGGCCAGATTATGCAGGACTTACAAGCTATGTTAAGGAATGTGGATTTTTTCCAGAGGGAACTGGGCACTAGGGGAAGAGTTGAAAGCAGTGCAGGGACTGTTAGGGAAACCCCTGGGCCACGGGATGGAGAGTGCATAGACGGGGTGAGGCAGGAGGCTGGGTGGCTGTACAGAGACTGGCACAGGGTGGTCCAGACAAGGGGTGATGAGACTGGGAGGGGGAAATGCCAAGGATGGAGGGGTGGGGACAGAGGGGCAAGGGGTAGAGGAGGGAGCCGGTCAGCTGTAGAGGTGAAGGGAGAGCGAGAATGCCCCCTCACCCTGGATGGTGGGCAGTGAAGGAAGGCAGGGTTTGAGGGCAGATGCCTGGGCCTGTGTCACGGCCCTCTAAGGACCACAGGGTCTCAGGAAGACCTTCTAGGTCAGGAGCTTTGAGGCTAAATGGAGACCAGGAGACCTGAACGCCGCTTACAGCCACTGCATCCTTCTCATAGCGTGGGCACTCAGGGTCTGCCCTGGGCAGAGTGTTCAGAATTAAAAAATTAAAACAATCTGTGAAAAGTAATGTTTAATAAAATTCACATCCAAAAATGTATGAGTACATTCCAAAGTGAGTTAAAATGTAAATGTATGAAAATGCTAAACATACAGTGGTGGTTCTAATATCAATTCTAAGCCTGAACTGTGTCCCTCCACTTGGGATTTGGCTCCCTTGAAGCTGCCGCCTCTGGTGTGGCTGGACCCCCAGGGGCTCCAGGACTTTCCAGTCTTGTGTGCAGGGCACTTCCTCTGGGGAGTCTGTCCTCTGGCCAGTAGCTTCAGGTGGCAGGCATTTTGCTTTTCCTGTCCCCTACTCTGAGGGGCTTGGCCCCTCGAACTCCTCCTGTCTGTGGTTGCCTATATCTGGGGGCCTAGGTGCAGACCTAGAGGAGGGGAAAGGGCGAGGGAGTTGCAGAAGCTGAGGGAAGAGGGGCTGAGGGATGAGGTGCTGGCTAAAGGGCCCAGTGGCGGTGGAGGGGGGAGCAGGAAGAGTGTGGGAGGGCCGGGAGGGAGGGTGAAGGCAAGTGAGCAGGGCTGAAAGAGCAGTGGCACCGACATAAATGCCAGTGCAATCGGCCCTTTGGCCCTTTCTATCTGCGGGCTCCACACCCTTGGATTCAACCGAGGTTCAAAAGGCAGACAATGGTTGTGTCTGTACTGAACATGTATAGACTTTTTTCTTGTTATTATTCCCTAAACAATACAGTATAACGATTTGCATAGCATTTCCATTGTATTTGGTATTATAAGTAATCTAGAGATGATTTAAAGTATATGGGAGGGTGTGGGTAGGTTATAGGCAAATACTGCACTATTTAATATAAAGGACTTGAGCATCCGGGGGTTTTGGTATCTGCGGGGGTCTTGGAGCCAATCCTTCAGATGCTAAGGCATGAACATATTTCAGAATGTAAAAGTTTCCCCATTTCTTGGACACCAGAATGTTGAGGTCCCATTTTGCAATCACGGGGTTGGGCATTGCTTGGCTCCCACTGGTAATCTTGCACATGGCCGTTTTCTGGGCTGCCTTTCTCACCTGGAAGGAGGAAGTGGGGGGGGTCAATATCTCCAGGGGTGTGTGAGCTCAAGCTCTAGGGATGTGTAACTGAGAATCAGAGTCAGTTTGTGGGGTTCGAGCCTGCCACGGCTCTCAGCTCCCGGCCGGGGCTGTGTGGGTGCATGGTGGTGTGATTCCAACATTCTGTGACTTTAAGATGCTGAGATGCCAGGAGCTGAAGATGCGGACATTCTGTGAATCCAGGATTCTAGGATTTGATGATTTGATGATTCAATGATTCTAAATGGGGCTGCTGAGAAGAGCTGCAACCACCTGCCTTGTTAATGTTGATGTTCAGTTATTAAAAACATAACAAGAAGCAATGGAGACAGCTCGGATCGTGGGTGGCCCCCACCCCCAGTGAGGGAGGGCAGGAGGGGCTGGGCTGGCATTAGTGGGGAGCGAGCCCCTCTCAACCTGGGTCAATGGGCTGTTTCTCAGGCCACAGCAGAATGGGTGTGTTCACGTGTGAGATCTGCCACTCCCTAAGCTTGCGGGCTAAGGGGTCGTTTCCTTCATTCCCCTGCCTCCGTTCCTCAACCATTTCAGGCTATGGCAGAGAGAGGAGTGCCCTTTCCTCCCAGCCCCTCGAGTCTCTGTGCAGGAATGTTGACAGTGAAGGAAGGAGAGGCCTGCTCACCCCCCACTTCCCGGGCAGCTCGGGCCTGAGGGGGAAAACAGGACATGAACGCTTCCTGGACACGGACACGGAAGTGCATGAACCCCTGCGTGTGAGGGCCCCAAGTACAAAGGGCCTCCGACTAGGGCAGAGGCCAGGGCAGCCAGAAGGACAGTGTGGGCATCGGACGGTGACCCTTCAGCACTCCTTGAGTGCAGGCTGAGGAGGGAGCACCCTGCTTGTGCCCTGGGGGTGGCTGTGAGAAGGGCCTAAGGAAGGGGGGGGGGTCCCAGCGCAGGGAGCCTGGGAGCTGATGACCGATGGGTGCTCCCGTGCAGCATGGGCCCACGGCCCAGCTGGCACAAGGCCAGCCCATTTGTGCAGCAACTTGCTGCCTCTTGAGTTGTGCACGTGCGTCAGCACCCACACCACAGTTGGGGAGACAGCATCCAGGCCAGAGAGAAGGATCTCGGCCCTCTAGAGAGCCGGCCCTGCTGGCTCCCTCAGAAGCTCAGTACCACTGCACAAGTCCCAGCCCGGTGGGCTCACAGATCAGGTGATGGAGGCTGGGAGCTGGCCCAGGTCACACGGCACAGCAGGGCCTAAAATCCAGCTTCCTGATTCCCAGTCCTGGGGGCTCCCCATTGCCTGCAGCTCGCCCCTTTCCCCTGGAACACCTAGGGAACAGGAGTGCAGGCAGGACTCAGGTTAGGGGGGCTGAGCCCTTGTCTGTCACCCCTCCATCTTTCTCCTCCCACAGCCCAGAAGGCAGGTGGGCTGGCGACAGCAGCTCCCTGACATCCACAAGGCTCCATTGTCTACCACATCCTGTGTTGGCCCTGAGGACCGGGTCCCCAGCAGGGAGCCCCTCCCCAGCTGCCCAGCCCACAGCGGGCCTCCCTGGGGTTCTCCTCTCTCTGCACTCTGCCGCTCTTCTTCCCGCTGTCCCATCCCTCACTCTTATCTCCGCCTCCACTCGGGCTCTCTCCCCACCCCTGTAAGTCTCCGTCTCTGGCTGTCTCTGTGTGTCAGTCTCTCTCAGAAGATTGTTAGACTTGGAAGGGCCCTAGGAGATCATCAGGTCCAACCCTTTTATTCTTCAGATGAAGAAAGAAGCTCAGAGAGGGGAACGTCTTGTCTGAAGTTGCATAGCAGGTTGTGGCAGACCCCGGGTCACAGGAGAAGACTGCCCTTGGCGTCAGGCATCTAGGGTTTGAGGACTGACTGTGTTATGACCGGCTTGACAGGCTTCTCGCCTCAGCCCTGAGCTGTCTGTCCTTCCTCTTCTTTGCCCAGACTATGCCCTTCTCTGTCACTGTGTCTGCTGCCTGGCTGACCCCTATCTTGGGCAAACTCTGCCTTTGGGATACAGACCAGAGCTCAGGACTCTGTGGCTGAGGTGCACACCCGTGCACATAGGGACACACAGGCACATGCAAGTACATGCATGATTACATACAAGTCCCAGGTGAAAATCTGTATTGCATAGTTAGAAGACTGTCCTCAAACATAGTGTTCTCTTTTGTGAGGCACCACACACCTCCTCCAGGAAGCTCCCCCGGACCTCTCTACAGACTGTCTCCATCCCACTAGCCCCTTTGTGATAACTGAGTTCTCTGAGCCTAGGTTCCTCCTCTGTGTCCCCAAAGGCATGGTGAGTCTCCCCCTAGTCCTTGCCCTTCTTTCATTGTCCCCTCCTTCTGTCTCTAGGAGGGGCTCAGCTTCCTGTGGCTGGGTGGGGAGAGCCCTGTGGTCCCCAGAGGACAGTGGGACAATGGGGAGGCGGTGACAGATGAGACATTGTGTCTTCCCCAAAGCTGGCTCCACCCTACCCTGACCTCCTGCCTGGTGTCTGGGGCATAACTCTGGCCTGTGGACCCTTTAGGACTAGGTCCCAGTCTGACCTCACGTCCTTGACCTGTCAGGGCAGAGGTTAGAGAACCAGAGCCCCTGATGCTCCAGCAGCAGTTCTGCAACTGGAGGCCCCCAGGACGCCAGCAGCATATTACTGGGGTGGCGTAGATTGCCGGGCCGCTGGAATGGTGAGCTGGGCTGCTCTGACTGTGGGGGAGGCAGGAGGCTGGTAAATGCTGAGGCCGGGGTGGAATTATGGAGGCACTATGAGGGCCTAGCCGAGACTCCCCTCATCCTGTCCGCCTCCCAGGGCAGAGGGCAGGAGCTCTCCAGGAGAGGAGGAGAGGCCTGAGGGGCACTTGGAGAATCAAGTGAAGCTGGCACTGCCTCCTCTCAGGAGGGGGAGGGACCGTCCCGGGGCAGCCGTGGGTGGACCACCGTTGAGGGTTGCGGACAAAAGGGTTGGGCCCTGGGGTCAGGTGCTTATCTCCGCCCTCGTCATTTCCTCTGCCGGACACGCTGGGTTAGCAGGGTCATCGCACAGAGGGAAGGAACAGGCCGGAGCCAGTGCACACCAGGCCCTACAGTGGACTCAGGCACACGGGTGACCTTGTCACACCCTGGGCTGCAGTCAGTCCCCTGTAGAACCCCAGCCATGTGGTCACTGTCACCGTGGGAGATGGCCACCTCTAGACTATCGCCCTGCACACAGACCCAGAGATCCTGCGACACTCAGGCCCAGCTACATGCACAGCCGGGCAGGGAGACCCCACAGGACATAGGGACATGTGGGACAACCAGACAGCCACCCACAGCCACGCCACAAGCATCCACACACCAGGTGCAGCTACTGTCACCCCTATGGTGACCCAAGGAGAGTCACAGATTCCAGCAGTCGTGGGAAGGCGTCCAGAGCCTGGATGAGAAGAGGGGGGCACCAGGCAGGGAACCCAGACCCACCCCCCCAGCTTGCTGAGCGCTGGAGGCTGTTTATTTCCTAGCAGGGATGGGTGTCTCATCTCCCTCCCCTCCCCCTCCCCACCACATGCTTCCGAAGCTGCCAAATCAAATCAGCCCCTGCGCCCGCGCCAGGCTGGCATGGCGGCCAGCAGCTGACGGGAATGAAGCCAGGCTCAGAATATCCCGCGCCTGTGCCCATCCCATGCCTGGGTCTGCCTGTCGCGTGGGGGTGGGGAGGGGCCGCTGGCCGCGGGCAGTGCCTCTCAGAGAGGCTGGGGTTCTGCACACTGCCTGGGTGGCCGGCTCCCGGAGAACCAGTGAGCGGGTCCCCCATACGTCTGCCAGCATTTGAGGAGCCCTGGAAGTGGTGCTGAGGGGACGCAGGCTGGAGGGTCCAGTTGGAGCCCAGATGACTGGGCACCAGGCTGAGGCTGGGGGCTCACACATAGGATCACATTTGTTTAGGATTCACAGCAACCTCTGCTGCAAGGCCCCCCCAGGGACTGAGTGAGTGGGACATTACTCATCCCACTTTTTAGGTGGGGAAACTGAGGTTTTGAGAGGAGTAGTGAAGCTCCCTGGAGAGAAGCAGAAGTGGAGGGGGCCTCAAAGGGGTAAAAATGTGGTCGTTCCCACTCCTGAGGAGCCCCAGGCTGAAAGAAAGAGCTCGGTTCAGTTCTCAGAGTCAAGCAAGGGGCAGAGAATACACCAGAACCAGAAGTGCCCACGGAGGGCAGGGAGCAAGAAGGGAGAGTGGGGAGAGAGCAGGGTGTGATCAGACAAGGCTCTCTGACGGAGGCTGCCTATGGGAGACAGCAGGCCGGGGCCTGCTGGGGCTGGGGTGGCGGGCAGGCTGGGTGCAGGGGAGAAGGCCTGCCTGGCCTCAGCTCCTGGCCTTCTTGTCTCTACAGCTGGCCGGGACCTCCTTGCACAGGAGCCAGTGCCCCCAGGGAGTAGAGACGCCCAACTGGAGGTGAGAGTCAGTGGAGGGAGGAGTGGGTGGGCTTGGGGGCGTGGGGGCACAGGCTGGGGGTCAGCCTGAGCATTGCCCCCACCCCTGGGAGGACTGGGAGGCTGGAGCCGAATCCTAGCCCCATCCCCTCCAGCCTAGGGTCCCCTCACATGGAGACTGCCTCCCCCACCCTATTCCTGCCTGGGGTTCCCTCCCACTGAGGATTCACCCTCCTCCCAAACCACCTGGGAGTCGTTTGAGACTCCTCCTTCGTTCTCCTCACCCTCATCCAACAATTCCCTGTTGGTTCTCTGCCCTAAGTATTTCATGAATTTCTCACCTCCTCTCCATTCCTGCTGCCTGTCCTGGGGACTGGTCATCTTTTCCCTGGACGGCTCACTGGCTGTCTGCTTTCAGCTGCCCCCATCCCACGTGTGGCTGCCAGAAGGATCTTTCTAACATGCAAACCTGAACTTGTCACTTGCTCAAAAATTCTCCGTGCTCCCCATCCTTCTGCTCCCTCTATAACCCCAGCCAGGCCACCGTCCCCCCTTCATCCGTTCTGCCTCCCCAGAACCGCTCCTGCTGGCCTCTTCTCCCCTCAGCTTCCCAAATCCTTCTGGGCTCAGCTCTAGCCTCCCCTCCTCTGGGAAGCCCTCCCTGCCCCTCGCGCTCCCTCCTCTGAGCTCTCCTACCCTGGCAGTCAGATGCTGGGCGTTCTGCTGTCTGTGCCGTGAGCGCCCTGTTTTCTCCATTACGTGACTCTGTATGTCTTCCTCTCTGAACTCTGAGCTCCTTGACCAGGGCACTGTGCGCTTTTCATTCCTGAGTCTCCCACCGCCCTCCAGAGGGTGCCCAGTGAGGCCTCAGTGAGTGCGGGGTGACATCCCCAGTCCCCGACTGTGCCTTTGGGGTGCCTCGTAGGAATCTTCAGTGCTCAGAGGGGCCTTGAGGGGCAGATGGGGTGGGCTGGGGACGGAAAAGATTGGCACAGAGGAGGGGTGTGTGTAAAATTGGACCACGCAGCAAGACTGGCATGAACCCACTCTCGTGCCCAGGCCTGGCTGAGAGGAAGCGGAGGCTGCTGCTGTGTTAGCCCCTCCTCTGTGCTGGGAACTCCCCTGTTTAGTCCTCACAACCTCTTGTATGAGGCACGGCTCTTCTTATTCTCCTTTCACAATTGGGGAAGTTGAGGTCCAGCGGGATCACACAGGAAGTGAATCAGGGGCAGAACTGAGAGTGGAGCCCAGATGTGTCTCGTGCCTGACTCTCCGTCTCTCCCTGCCCTCTGGTAAGATGGGAAAGAGGACGCCCACACAGGGCCTGGTGCCCAGGGGGCTCAGCGTGGGCTCACTGCTGGGACGTAGGGCCAAGCCCTGAGAAGGTCCCTACTGCTGGGAGCTGGGGAAGGGAGAGGAGGGGGGCCTGGAAAGTCGTTATTAATTTATTTATGGCCATGGCATTTCCCGTGGGGTGGGGGCTCCCCCCAAAGCTGGGACAGATGGTGTTCCTGGGAGCCAGCAGTGTCTCAGCAGCCACTGCCACCTGCCAGGAAAGACTGGATTTTTCATCCTCCCAGGAAGCTGGGAGGGAGAGGCCTTTGGAGAAGCTGGGACCCTCCTGGGCAATGGGAGCTGGGCCCCAAGGGAAGGAGCCAGGCCCAGGCTCCTTGTCTGTGCCTCTGTGCACAGCCTCTTCTGCCTAGGCCCTTGGCCCTGCTCCTGCAAGTTCAAGTTCTGCCCCTCCTTCCCAGCCCCCAAGCCTTGCCCTCCCACCGGCCGCTTCGCTGGATGACCCCCATTTGCTCCCATCCCTCTGTTCTCCCTCGGCCTTTCCTGCTTGGGTCCTGCTGCCTCCTCCCTCAGACCGAGGATCTTAGGCTGTGAGCCCCTCAGCTCTCAGCTCTGTCCTGTCCCCAACCCCACACTCACCCGAAGATGGCAGGTGTCTGCCTGGCCTCTTGGCAGAGGCTGCTCTATTTCTGGGTTCAGGAGCACCCCCTCCCGAGTGCCCAGGCCGACGCTCAGCCCTGTTGGGGAGAGATGGGTTGCTACCCTGGGGGACTCCCCAACACAGAAAGGACAGGGCTGGAGAGAGTAGGGACTTTAGGGTGTTGCTCAGACTATGGAGACAGCCGTAGGGAGAGAGAGGAAGGGCTGGAGAGACTGCTGAGGAGCCCTCCTGTCAGGGTGCAGGCGAGGGAGACACGATGGCCTCATCTAGTGGACAGACTGTGGGGTTGGATTGGCATGAGTTCAAGTCCCCACTTCACCACTTCCTAGGTGTGACCTTGGGCCAGTCACCTAGCCAGCCTGAGCATCAGTTTCCTCACCTGTCAAAAGGGGATAAGAAGCTCCATCATGATTGGACGTAAGCGCAGCAGAGCTGTTGGGAGAAGTTTACAAAGACAGTATGTGAGGTGCCTGGCCCAGAGCTGGTCCTTGGAGGGAGGTGGCACCCTCCCTGCTTCCCTCCAAGGTGAGATCCTTGGAGTTGGGCCGAGGCTGTGCCCCTGTGGGACAGGGTGCACTGAGGGGCTGGGCTGGGGTTCCTGAAGGCTCTCTGGGCACGGCATGCTCTCCTGGCACTGGCAGCGTGGCAGCCGGCGGAGCAGGGCTGCCGGCACCATCCCCACCTAGCGGTTGTCTGTTCAGCACACCCTCTTGGGACGGCTCCCTGGCCCCTGTGCCAGCGCTGGCCTGAGGAGGGGCTCTTCGGGCTCAGCCCAGAGTCTGCCTTCAGGGTCAGGGCCGTCACTCTCCCTGGATGTCGGGGCTGAGGCAGTTCAAGTAGTGAACTGAGCACACTGGGTCCGTGCCTTCTCTGTGCTGGCTCTCAGGGCCCCGATGGGGGCTTGGGAGCCCTCGCTAGGGCAGGGGCAGGGGAAGAGGCAGACGTGGACAAGGGCAAGGGTACCTATACTAAGCACCCTAATGTGCTGCCCAGCTCTGGCTCGTCTATCACTGCCCACAGCATAAGTAAAGACCACAGCGTTGCTGGCCCTGCCTGCTGGACCCCTCATGTCTACCTTTTGCCCCCAGAGGCAAGCTCTTCCCAGCCTCCCTGCCTTTGCTCACACTGACCTCTCTGAAGTACCTTTCTCTTTTTTCTCCACCTACTCCCTTTTCAAGTCCTGGAGTAGATGTCACCTCCTCTGGAAGTCCTCTCAGATTGCTCCCTCAACCTCGAGTCAAGTCAGTCTGCCCTCCTTCCTGGGCACTCTCAGCCCCCAGGCTGCCCTGAACTTACAGTTCAGTAACTTCTCACCTCATGTGGTTATATGTGCTTTTGTTGTAAACACCTTGGGGGTAAGAACCAAGGCTGAGCCTCCTTTGTCTCTCCTGGGCCCACGTGGGGCTTGGCATAGACCTGGTATATAGTAGATCCTCCATAAATGCTTCTTGATCAAATGAGAATGTCTGTTACAGAGCGGGAGTAGTTCCAAGAAGAGAGAAGTTGCTGGATTAGGGGCAGTCTTGGAGACTTCCTGGAGGAGATGGCCTTGGAACTTTGAAGGATGGGGAGGGCCAAGGTCACTGACTGATGAGGCCGGAGATCAGCTGGATAGTCAGAGAGGTCCGTGTGGTCAGCTTCTGAGAGGACAACAAGGACCAGCACAGGACTGGGAACAAGCAGATAGAGGAGCCTGAAACAAGGACCCAGCCCCAGAGGGGGCTGCAGGAGGCTGGCCCGGTGCTGGGGACCCAGATTCACAACCTCTCTGCCCCTGGGTCCTGGGCTGAGGAATGCTTGGTCCCAGAGTCTGGGGGGAGGCTGAGGCCGCTGGTGGTGCATCAGTGGCCCAGTGTGGTGGGGTAGCGATGGGCAGGGCAGGAGCCGGGGTGGTCCTGTAAGGGAAGATCGTCATGGGGGCTTAGAAAGCTTTGCAGGGGACAGGAGCAGCTTGTGTGTGGGCAGGATGGGCCAGGTCTCCATGGGAGGAGGCCCGACGTGTCAGTGGAATCCAGGCTTCTGGGTAGGGAGCGTTGGGCTGAGGCTGGAAGGGCGGCTCCAAGCAGCGCTTTTCAGGCTTTTTTAAAAAATTCTTGAGTGAGTGCTCCTAACTGGCAGATGTGCCAGCCTCCTCCTGGATTCTGCACATCAGGAGCAAGCAGCCTCGATGATGCCCCATGGCCCCGGGGGAGCTGCTGCCAACAAGTTGGCCATAGCATCTGGCATCCATGGGGGCCCTGAGGCCCTGCCATCTGCCCGTGCCCACCTGTCGGGCTGTACAGGCCCGGGGTATGCAGGGACCTGGGGCCAGGGAGGCAGTCTCAGCTGCCACCCCAGCCTGTCTCTCTGTCTGTCCATCTGTCCACACCCCTGACTGACAGAGGACAAGGTGGAGATGGGCAGACAGAGGTCCCGCCATCAGAGAAGCCTAGTCTGAAGGGGGAGGCATTAAGCAGCAGGGACTCACACCCAGAGAAGACACAAGCTGAGGCAGGGCCAGGGTTCTGGGCAGGCTAAGGGCCAGGGAGGGCCAGCCCCCTTGAGGGCTTGGAATGGAGGCTCAGAGAGAGGCAGGGACTGGCTCAGAGGCACACAGCAGGTCTGAGGCAGTGCTGGGCTGGAAACTCTGGGCCCAAGGACAAGCTTCCTCTGGCTGGCACCTCCCCCACCACCCTGCCTGGCCCTTGGCTGTAAACACAGAAAGAACAAGTTCCGTTTCCCGGGAAATATTTATCTCAGGCCAGGCCGTGTGGGGAGCGTGCGCTGGCCTCCGCGTGTCCTTCCTGCGGGCTGGTCTGGGGCAGGAGGTGAGGGGGTTTGGCAGCCACCGGGGGGCATTCTGTGGGGCCCCCCAAGGCAGGGCCAGGAAGGGCGTGCCCTGAGGCTCCTGCTGGAGGCAGAACCTGAACGCTGGTCTGGGGAGAGGAGGGAGCTGATAGGAAGGAAACCAACTATTTTTCTCCAAATCCCACAACATAACCTCCCGTTTCTCCCGTTCCTGTCTTCATCCCTCTCAGCCCTGTCTCCTCCCGCTTCCTGCCTCCTAGCCTTTGCCACTGTCTGGTGTCCCCGTCTGGGATGCCTTTTCTTCCTCTTCCTCCCATCTCCCAGCTCTCCACTGGCTTCCTCTGGGAAGACTTCCCTAACTCTGTGACCTCCAAACCCTTTGTCTTCCACCTTCCACCATCTGTCCTTCTCTTGCTCCCAGCAGCTTGGGACTGAGCCGCATAGACCAGCTAAGGTCTCGTCCCAAGCTGTTCAGACAGTGTAGACAACTTCTTCCTGACTGCCCAGGAGCCCCCCTCCTGGGGAGCCCCGGCCTGGGCACCCTAGGAGGGGAGCAGGGCCTGGAGGGCACCTCCCTTCAGTGGAGCCAGCACAAGCCCAGGCACATGGGGTCCAGGTTGACTGAATGGGGGAAAATCCCATGGGCCCAGCCAGAATGAGGGGGGCAGCGGGCCGGGGATCCCACTGGCCGGCTCTAGGGCTTTGAGCTGTGTATCCCAGGCTGGGCCAGGCCTGACTGGGGCCCTGACAACAGGAAATCCTTGAAGGAGCAAGCAGTGGCTGAGGACTCCAAGCACAACAACAGGAAACAGCCTTGACATGGGGCAGCAGCTCCTGTGCCCAGCGGGGTGGGGGTGGGGGGAGCTCGTGGGACCCAGGGTGATGCCAAGGGTGACACTGAGACACCAATTACGGGGCAGTGGGTGTTCTACTGAGTGTGTGACACTGAGCTTGTGACATTGTGTGATATCAAGTATGTGACCTCAATCATGGGATACTATGTGGAGAATAGGTTAGTCACAGAGTGTGAGGCTAAGTGTGTGACACTGAGTGATACTAAGTGTGTGACACCACTTGTCGAAGACTGTGTGAGACAGTGGATGTGCCACTGAGTGTGATAATGTGACACTGTGACACTGTTTGACATCGACTGTGTGATGCTGAGTAATACCACATGTGACACTAAGGGTGTGACAGTATGAGGATCAAATATATAAACACGGTTGAATGGCAGACACTCTGGTCCTGAGTTTGTGGCTCACGTGTCTGAAACTGAATTGTGAAACTGAGCGTGTGCTGCCCCAAGCCTAGGATATAGTGAGGCTGAGTGTGCACCCAAGGGTGTGACATGGAGTGACATCAAGTGCATGAAAACCAGTTTGTGTTGCTGGGTGACCCTGAGCCTGACATTGAATGTGTGGTGCTGTGTGACAATGTGAAATGTGAACATGTGACACTGAGTATGACGCTGTCATGGGAAGACCCTGATGGGTTCAGACAGGGGAGTGATGTGGTCTAATTTATGGGGGAGAGTTTTTTGACTCATAAAAATTTTTATTCCATTCATTCACGTTTAGTATCACATTGTTTCAAGGGTAAGGGAACTTCAGAATTAACGCCTCGGTGATAATGCACAGCACTCTGCAGGCGCGGGGTTCTGGGACTGGAAATGCTATCTAATAAAACTATTATTTTGAGTATTGAACATTCTGTATTACTTTTGCCTTCAATCTATAGACCAACTCTGGCTTTATTTCTGGAAAATTTTCTCTGGCTGCAGAATGTATGTGGGGGCTGAGTTGGAGGGACCGGGGGGAGGCAGGCAGACAAGTTGGAGGCTACTGCAGCCGCCCAGCCGGGAGATGGCGGTGCTGGGCTCAGGGGTGGTAGAAGTGTTGGAGAAAAATGGACAAGCTTTGGAGATATTTGGGAGGCAGAAATGATAGGACTTGCTGATGAATGAGAGGAGGAACAGGATGGCGCCCAGGTTTCTGGCTTGAAGAACCAAGCGATGGACAGTGGAGATGTTGCTGAGATGGGTGTAGACTGGGGGAAGGTCAGGGTTAGTGGGACGGGAAGGGCAAGGAGGCAGAAGTTAAGAGACCTGTTCTGACATGAGTCAAACATCCAGGTGAAGATGTCCAGTGGGCGGCAAGAGCCAGGCTGGGGCTCTATTGGGAGTCAACAGGCATGGATGGTTTATTAAGCCACAGACCTGGTTGGGATGACCTAGGGAGAGAGCATAGTGAGAGAAGAGGCGGGACTGAGGACTGAGCCCCAAGCCCTGCATGCTCCTTGTCTAGAGGCTGGGAAGGTGAAGAGGAGCAGCAAAGAGACAGAGGAGGAGAGGCCAGGGAGGTGGCGACCACCAGAGTGTGAAGCCAGAAGCCACGGGAGGGGAGAGGGTCAAGGGGGAGGGGTACTACTGCCCCGTCAGGTAAGATGGGAACTGGGATTGTGCTGCGCCGGGCCATGTGCTCTAGTCAGCCTGACAAGGACCACGTCTGACGGGGTGGGGCCAGAAGCCAGATGGCCTCGGCGGGTGTGAGGGAGAGGTGAAGACAGCATGGTCAGCCTTCCGGAGACATTTGGCTGTGAAGGGATGCAGAGAAGGGTGGAGTTGCTAGAAAGAGGCGTGAGGTCAAGAGAGAGTAACATTGTTTTACTAGGAAATATTTTAAGCACACAATAGTAGAGAAGATAATACCATAAACTTGCCATATACCCATTACCCAAATCCAACAGCTATCAAGATTTGGGCCCATTTAATTCATCTAGCCCTCTCCCTCACATCTTTTTTTTTTCATTTTTCTTTCCTGAGGTATCTATTTAAAAATTTTTAATTGTAGTAAAATATACATAACATAAAATATCATCTTAACCATTTTTAAGTGTATAGTAACGTTAAGTATGTTCACATTGATGTGCAACCATTTTCCAGAACTTTTTCATCTTGCAAAACTGAAACTTATACTCATTACACAGTTACTCCCCACTTGCCCCTCCCCCACAGCCCCTGGCAGCCATCACTCTACTTTCTGTCTCTGTGAGTTTGACTACTCCAGGTACCTGATATAAGTGGAATCATGCAGTATTTGACATTTTGTGAAGGGCTTATTTCATTTAGCATAATGTCCTCAAGGCTCATCCACATTGTAGCTTGTGTCAGAATTTCCTTCCTTTTTGGGGCTGAATAATATTCCCCAGTTTGTTTATCCATTCATCCATTGATGGGCACTTGGGTTGCTTCCACCTTTTGGCTATTGTGAATAGTGCTACCATGAACATAGGGGTACAAATATTACTTCAAGACCCTTCTTTCAATTCTTTGGGGTATATACCCAGAAGTGGAATTCCTGGATCATGTGGTAATTTTTTTTTTCATTTTTTGAGGGACTGCTGTACTGTTTTCCACAGTAGCTGTACAATTTTACATTCCCACCAACAGTACCAGGGTTTTCCAATTTCTCCACATTCTCACCAACATTTATTATTTTCTCGTTTTTTTTTTTTTTTTTTTGGTGGTAGCCATCCTAATGGGTGTGAAGTGGTGTCCCATGGTGGCTTTGATTTGCATTTCCCTAATGCTTAGTGATGTCGTGCATCTTTTCATGTGCTTATTGGCCATTTGTATATCTTCTTTATAGAAATGTCTATTCAAGTCCTTTGCCTATTTTTAAATCAGGTTGTTTGTTTTTGTTGTTGTTGAGTTGTAGGAGTTCTTTATGTATTCTGAATATTAACTCCTTGTCAGATATATGATTTGCAAATATTTTCTCCCATTCCTTGGGTTGCTTTGCTGAAGTATTTTAAAGCAAATCCCAGACATGATGTCATTTCACCAAAGATGTTTTTTTTTAAGGCTGGAAAGTCCTGGATGATGCTGAAATGTGGCAGTGCACACAGAGCCAGCCTGGGGCTGTGTTTATGACACTGTGTGTGGGTGACACTGTGGACATTGGGGACATGGTGTGTGACACTGGGGATGTGGGACACCCTGAGTGAGGGTGAGAGTGATAGTTTCGCTGTGTGTGACCCTGTGACACTCAGTGATGTGTGACACTGTGGACACCATGAAATGATTGTGTGTCACTCAGTATGTGGGACATGCCATGTGAGGGTGACAGTGGTTGTGTCCCTGTGTGTTGTCCTGGGGTGATGAGTGTGACACAGAGTGGGGTGCTGCATGGGAGGGAGAGGGATGGTGGGTGTGCTGTGGGTGGTGGGGAGTGTGTGATCCACTTTGGATCAGCCCTAGCCTCAGCTGCTGGCCATCAGAGGGGACAGATATCACAGAGTGGACAAGAAGGAACACCCAACAGGGCTGGACGTGGTGTCTGGGCCCAAGCGTGAGCTGCCTTGAGGCCTCCTCCATTCTCTGAACTCCCCAGGACAGCCTCCTGGAGACAGGACGGGGCCCTTTGGTGGGTGGCGCAGGGTCCGGGTCAGAGCCAGAGCTGTGCTGTCAAACAGCCCTCTCTGGTTCTGCCGTTCAGCGAGTCATTTTCTCTCTTGAGCCTCAGTTTCCTCTGGTATAAAATGGGGCTACTGGGAGGATTACGTGCCCTGGCCCTGAGCAAATATTCCGTGGTCTCTTGAGGAGCACCACCCCTCCGTCCCTCTGCCCAGGCACCTAGTGTGATGGGTGTGTGCAGAGAGGCCGTACTGAATGAGTGATGTCGTGTTCCCCAAGGCCCGCGGCCCCTCTCTTCACCTCCCCCTGTTCAGCGTTATCAGTGCCCCACCTGCTCCCACACCGTCCTCTCCGTGCTCCTGCTGTCCTCACCCGCTGTCAGCCTTCAGCCCGGGCTCCTGCAGCCTCATTCAATTAGGCCGATGCAATTTGCTCAAGAAAAACCTCATAATTCGGTTAATCACACCAGTAGGGGATCTGGCCTGGGTGGGGAGGGTGGGGATGGGTAGGACGTCCAAACCAACAACTGAGGAGATGGGTCTGGAAGTGCCTGCTTCCTGGGACCCCCACCCACTCCCTTGGGCTCCATTCAGGAGCCAACAGAGTCCAAAGCTTGGGTCTCCCCAGCTCCAGCTCCAGAGATCTTGAGACAGGAACTTGGACCAACTGGGTTCCCTCATGTCCCTGGGAGGGTCCCTGGCCCTCTCCGTGTCTCAGTCTCCCAATCTGACAATGAGTCAAGCTGGGTGGGCGGTTTCTGACCCTCCAAGCAGCCTAGCTGGTCTCCGCATCCCAGGTCTGGTCAATCCTCCCCATGGCTTCGGTGAGGCCTTCTCTTGGGCTTTGAGGAGGGAGGGCTGGAGGGTGGGCCAAGGGGACAGAGCCCCAGGGGAAGTTAGGAGGGGGTGGGTGTCCTCAGAGCATCATCCGGAAGATGTCCACCCCAGTTCCAGAGTCAGAGACCTTCTGGTCCCAGACTGCGCACCTGGAGTGGGGGCAGGAGACAGGGAGCTGCTGCTCCTTGCTCACCTGCAAGGCCACTGCCTCTAACCTCAGATGGTTCTTTGCACAGGGGCTCCACCCTCAGTGGGGCAGTGCAGAGCCCCAGGCCTCCCTCCCTTTCCAGCCCTTGCCCCTCAGAGCTGCATGTACCCAGAGGTTAGGGTCACCTCTTTGTAACTTGCACAGAGGTGGCCTCACGCCCTGCTGGGAGCCAGCTCAGGCAGGACTCCAAAGGTTCCCGTTTAGTCTTCTCGGCAGCTCTGGGAGAAGGCGCTATTCTATAGACGAGGAAACCAAGCCCAGGAAGGTTAAAAGACTTGTCCAGGGCCACACAAGTGACATGTGGCAGGGTGGGGATGTGAGCCCAGATCTGGCAGAGGTGATGGAGGAGGTGATGGGGGTGCACAGGGGAGGAGAATCGGACCACATGCATCCACAGATGCCTGCACTCTCAGCCACACACTCATTCACTCATTCGAGACGACACCAGCCCCCGGGGCCCTTGCAGTCCCTTCAGACAGTTGCACATGCTGCACACACCCAGCTCACAGACACACCAACAACCAAATCTCACACACACGGACACAGGCCGTGACAGTCACCTGTATGTGCAGATGGCTCATGCACAGACATGGACGCAGGGGTGCTGACACGTTTACACTCTCACACATGGTCTCCGACAGAATCACACACTTTCACACAGACATTCTCCTAGTGACCCAAGGGACATATTCTACCGTGGTCACACGATGGCCTGCAGGGACACGCGTTGTGGATGACTGATGGGCTGGCCACACAGGTGCCTGGGTCCCCAGCAGCATGGGAGCTCCCCGCACAGTGAGAGAAAAGCTCGGGTTTGGTGAGCGTATCCAGAATTTTGCAATCAAAAAAGTCACAGAAAAGTGATTTTAATTTTCATTTCCAAGACAAAATTGATGTAAGGCTGGGGCAGCCATCATCATCTTTGTACGGTTTTGGGCTTTTAGAAGATCAGCACAGATTCACAGGCACAACAGTCCCATGAGATCTCCTGTGCTCACATGTTAACCAGCCCTGGGCTGTGTGTGTATGTGTGTGTGTGTGTGTGCTTGTGCACTTGTGCACTCAGTGGCTCCTGGATCCTTGGGATGTGAGGAGAGAGAGTAGGAGAAGTTCCAGAGACTCCGGATGTTTGTTCTCTGGCTTCCTGGGCCCTCCAAAGGCAAATAACTTTGGATGGCAGCCTGCCTGCCCGAGTAGGGTGGGGAGCGGGGGTGGTGTGAGGAGCCCGCCCCTGCCTCTGGAGCCCCGCTGATGGGGACCCTGCAGAATGATGCAGCATGACCGAGGCCCATGGCCAGCGTCCCGTGGGCTCGTGGGTCCATCACCTCCTCTCTCTGGGGCTCGGTTCCCCCATCTGAAAAACAGAGGCAGGGAGGAGGTGAGACTGGATGGGCATTCCCCTGGAGACTGAAATGGAGAGACCTTCCAGGCCTAGGTGCAGAAGAGAAAACCAGAGCTGGGGAAGGGAGATGGAGGGGCCAGTAGGGGTCCCAGAGCCTGCAGTGTCTCCCCACCAGTGTCCCCTTCCCTGGAGAAGGCTGTATCTCAGGGCCAACATCCTGCTCGGGCCGTGCACCCAGCCCCTGCTGACCTGCAGACGGGAGCAGTGGAAGGGAGGTAGGGGTAAGAGTCCCGTGGACACTGGAGGACAGGACCAGGGAGTGAATGGCACCGTGGGCAGGGCACTAGAGCAGAGCAGAGCAGAGCAGGGCTGTGCCTAGAAGGACAGGAGGGGAGAAGAGAGGAGAGCCTGGTGCAGGAGACAAATGGAGGGGCCAAGGCCTGGAGGTGGGAGGGATGAAGGAATGGGGGCAGCAAGGCTAAGAGTTGGGGAGAGGCTAGAGCATGCAAGCCTGGATGGTGGGAGTGATCAGGGGCAGCGGTGGCCCTGTCATGAGGCTCTGAGAGCTTTACAAACAGCTCCCTAACAGGCCTGGGCGCTCAGAGCCTGTCTGGGGGCCCCAGGGGCAGTGGCAGTCTTGTGTAAGGGAGAGATACAGTCCCATTCAGGTTTTAACAGAGCACTGCAGGTAGGGGTGGGGACAGCTCCACGAGGCCCCTGCTCTGGGAAACAGAGGATGGGAGCCCAGAGGCGGGGCATGGCTGAGATGAACCCTGCCCAGAAGATTCCTCACTCCGACCCCCAATACAGAAGGGCTATTTTTAGGAACAATAAAAGTGCTGACACATTCCAGCAGGGTGAGGGAGAGGGAAGCGGGGCCAGGAGCCAGCGCAGAGGGACAGGGTGGACCCCCGCGCCTCCCGCCATCTGGCCTTGTCCTCAGGGTCTTCCCCTTAGGGTCTGGAAGGCTTTATGACCCTGGCCAGCCCTGCCTCCCCAGCCCCTGTCTCCAGGGTCCCCTCCTGGCTCTTGTCTGTCCCTCTGCATCTGAATCGGTCTCTGTCTCTGTCTTAGTCTCTTTCTCCTACTCCCCCCGCCCTGGGATTTGGGCAACAGCTGAGATGGACCAGGCCCTCGAGATAGAGCCAAATACAGTCATGGGGCCCAGCAGTGAGGCTGTGGGAGAATCACATACCAGAGAAGAACAGACAGACAGCAAGAGGGACAGACATGGAGAACCCAGGGAGGCTGAGAGGCAGAAACAGAGAGCTCAGGACAGAGTCAGGGAGAGCCCCAGGCAGGTGTCAATGGCACTGGCAGCCGCTCTGTGTCCTGCTCCCTGCCTTGTCCCGGAGGAGAGTGGAGATGGGCTCTGCCAGGCCCCATCTCCCTCCACTCCACTAGCCCCTCCCCAGATCAGCCCCTCCTTCCTGCCTTCTGCAGGCCCACACTAACCCTGTGCCAAGCCAGCGCTGTCCAGCATTTACCTCCCACTCTGGGCACTGGGGCTGGCACAGAGGGTGAGACGTGAGGCCCTGCTCCTGGCCTGGAGGAGACACCAGCCTCACCCCACATCTGAGAGGGGCTCAGCCCATCCGCTGGCCAATGCAGGAAAGTGGAAAGGCCCCAAAGACAAACGGTGCTCAGAAGAGAGGCAGTCTGTGTGTCCTGAAGGACTCTGGGCTGTGGCATGGTCCCCTAACCCCAGGTGAGGCCCTGGGCAAGAGCTTTCCTGCCTCCCCAGGCCTTAGTCTACTCCCACCAAGCTGGGGATTGGGCTTCACGAGGTCCAGGGCCCCCAGACTCTGTCCTGTGGGAATTCTCAGGAGGCCTGGGAGGAGGACAAGTGACCCACCCAGGAAGGCTGCCTGGAGGAGGTGACCTCACTCATGAGAGAAGGTGAGAGCGATAGTGCTCCTCTTGGGGAAGAGCCCTCCATCCTGACATGTTGTCCCCAGCCCCGTCTGCCTCGGGATTTAATCCTGAAGTACAAAGGGCCTCCTGGCCCATGGAGACGCCTTGGAAAGGTTGCCAAAAGCTCTCAGCACAGGGCACCCCCATTCCTCAGGCTCCTTCTCTAAGACAGTGACTGTGCCAGACTTGGGAAACGTTGAGAAGTCTCAGTTGTCTTCCTGCCTGGGGGCTTCCAGGGGTCCTGGGGGCCACCCCTCTGTTTGGTGATGGCATATGCTTCACAGCCCAATAGCCCGGACGCTCAGGAGTCCAACCAACCATTTTATAGCTCACCAAACACCTCCTAACACCTGTGTTGGGCTGGGTGATGCTGGGGACCTGGGAAGGAACAGGACATGACCTCTGCCCTCTCAGAGTTCCCATTCTGATGGGGCAGTCAGATGGGAAATAGTGGCAGCACATGGATGCATGGACACGTGGACGCATGCTGTGCCATGATGGGGGTGCGCAGGGCTGTAAGAGCCCTGGGGGGGGGGAGCTCGGAATTGCCTGAGAGGAACAAAATGTGCCTGGAGGGAGGTCCAGAAAAGGGAGGTCATTCATTCATTCATTCATTCATGTATCCAGTTGTTCCTTTGGCCACCATTTCCTGAGAGACATGCACTCTTTTCTGACACTGGCCCAGCCGGTCACTCAGCTCCATCCTCCTCTCCTGCCTGGGCCACAGTGTCCGCCTCTCAGAGGTTCCTGGGCTTGCCTTGTCCAGCTCCCACCCATCATGAAGGCCATGTGAGGCGGTGAGGCTGAGGATTTGAAGACATTTAGGGTCATGGAACCCAGAGCCGGCTTCCCAGCCAAGCTCACCAAGCCCTTTCCCCAGGGCCAGACTCCCTGGGAGGGCCCCATCCTTGCGCATCCTGGGGACAGGGAGCTCACCCTTCCTTCCTGCCCTGGCTTCTCTTCTGTGGTATGACTAACTCACAGCGAGCTTACGTCTGCCTCCTTCTGACTGCCTGCTGTGCCTGACTCTGCCCACGTGGGCCCCTGGCCAGGAGTCAAGGACGGTAGAGGCATCAGGTCACCAAGATGGTCGGGACAGCGGTGATGAGGGGGATGCTGGTGATGTGCCTGGGAGGAAGCCTGCAGCGTTGAGGAGAATGTGCATAATGAGGGTGCAGGTGGCTACTGGCTCTGCCATGTGGAGGAGGCAGCCGGGGTGGGGAGGGGGCTGAGGAAGCCCTGAGCCTGTCCTGGCCCCCTTGATCTGATGTCTGCCTCCTGGGGCCATCTTCCCCCTCCCCACACTCGCTCTGGCCTCCCTCCCTCTGGCCTCCCTCCCTCTGCCCACTCTGGCTGTCCCTTTATCCTCTCCTTTCCTGACCCCAGACCCTGTGCTAGGGACTGAGGAATCCCAGTGAGTCAGGCCATCGGAGAGCTGATTGTTTACACAACTCCTACCTTCTCTCCCCAACTCCTTCCCCCATCCCACCTTTCCTCCACCCCCAAAACCTGCCCTTGAGGGATCCAGGGGGGGCCTGGGATAATCCAGAGGGCATTTCGGAGGAGGCAGGAGCTAGAGGAGAGGCCGAGAGTGGCTTCAAAAGGGTGAGGGGCCCAGGAGGAGCTGGTTGTGAAAACGGAGGGACGCGCTACCAGTGTGGGGGCTGAGCTCATCAGAGAGGAGGGCGACAGCCATGGGCGGCAGGAGATGCCAAGACTGGGCTCAGGTGTACTCTACAGTGCACGTGTCTCCAGTGTGGCTCCGAGGCTGGAGACGCGGCCCTGTTGGAGTAACAACTGAAGCCAGTGTCTGCGAAGGGCAGGAGGAGGGGGAAAGAAAGGGGGCGGGTATAAAAGAAGGAGGAAAAAAGAGAAAAGGAGGAGAGGAGGTGGGGAGGGGCGGGGAGGGCCTTCCTGTGGGACTGGACTCCTGAGCTCCAAGTGGCCCCTTCCATCTGCCCTGGTCCACGTCACCCCACTGCCCCACCTCACTCCCTCCCCCCAGCACCTCCGCCTCTCTGCTCCTCTGGGATCTTTCCTGAGGAGTCCCCTTCACGTGGCGGAAGTGACAGGAACTTGCTTCAGTCCTCACCTGAGCGCAGCGCCCCCCTCTGATCCTTAGTCTCCTCCTCTGTAAAGTGGGATGGTCACACGGGCACCTCCCAGGGTTTGTGGGATTAGAGGCAGTATACTCTCTGGGTCTCGAAGTGTGGTGCCTGGGCCAGCAGCATCAGCATCATTTGGGAATGCTTTGGAATTGCAGATTCTTGGCCTCATCCCAGACCTGCTGTATCAGAAACTCTCGGGGTGGGGCCTGGCGATCTGTATGTTAACAAGCCCTCCAGGGGATTCGGGTGCACATTTCAGTTTGAGAACCACGGGTGGGCGCCTCTAGCCCACAGTGCATGCTTGCGAAAGTCGCCTCCCCTTCCCCAGAGCCCCGTGCGCCACTCCAGCAAAGCACTGACATTCCAGCTTGTGCAACTGTGGCCTGGGTCTCTCTCCTGCCAGTTCCTTCAGATCAGGTGGCCCAGGTCACCAAGCCTCTTTCCTCCGTTCTCCTGGCCCTGGTCCAGCTCAGCCTTGTTGAGGGGAGGACTGGGCTGCAAGATTTTAGCTTTTCTGGGCAGCTCTTCGCTGAGTATTTCAGGCGCACTGTCTGTTAGAGGCGGCTCCTTGGGCAGGTGGCAGCCGTGGGCGAGCAGGAGGCGAGGGCGGTGGAGCCGCCTCTCCTGCTTCCTTGCCATCTCCTGATCTGCAGGGCCAGGCAGACTGTGAGGACTGGGAGAGTCACAGAGCAAGCTTGGGGGGCTCCGGCTAGGGTCTGAGGCACAGCTAAAGGGGGCTTCTCAGGCCTGAGCCCCCAGCGGCCTCCTTTGGAGGAGTCCTGCCGGTCAGCCCATTGGAGCAGCCAGGCTTCCTACTGCCAGGCACATGCTGGGCACAGAGACATCAGATTTGCTCCTCTGCTCTTGAAGCCCTCGTTCTCTGGGAAGATAAGAGAATGTATATTGCCCACTAGAATGAGAGGCAGGAAGCAAGAGTGTTGATGGCATCTACCCTGGCACCCCCAATTTCTCTCATCATGGCCACCTTCCTGGGCTCCCCCATGCTGTGGGGGCCCATCTTGGGTCAGGTGCTTTCTCCTCAAGTTCTCAAGCTGACTACTTGGAGGTTTGGGGGAGGAGTGGTTGGGGGCAGGAGTGTGCAGGAGAGAGACTGGGGGAGAAGCCATCTGAGAGGAGAGAGACTCTGGAGGCGGGAAAAGACGTCGAGCCTTTTGGAGGCAAGACAGGAGACCAGCCTGTGACAGACATGGGTGTTGATGCAGGGAGACATGGAGAGACGGAGAGAGATCCACGAGGAGAGATCAGAGAGACAGAGCCCCAAAAGGAAGGAAGGAAGACTAGAGAGGGAGAGGGGCTCCAAAGCCCTGGGGGGTCTTGAAGGACCCCCCTTTTGGGAAGGGGACACAAAGCCCAGAGAGAGAGAGTCTCGCCCCTGGGTCACAAAGGGGACCTAGCTGAGGCAGAGCTGGATGGATCAGTGTGTGGCCAGTCCCAGTGACACAACTCAGTCTTGGGAGGTTCTAGACTGTTGGCATGGATGTTATTGCCTTCTTCTAGGCCACAGTGAGGGACTCTGTGAGGCTTCCTTTCAGAGTGGGAGGGGTGGGCTCTAGGTTCCAGGCAGTCGTGGGAGCAATAGGAGGGCTTATCGAGGTGGGAAAGACATAGAAAGACATGGAGACAAGAAAGGAGAGCAGCTTGTGACAGTGACATTGACCCTCAAGAAGGGCATTGGTCACTGTGCTGTGGCACCGTAAGGGATAAGGGTGAGGCCTCTGGCTTCATATATTCCTAGGCATTAAGGAGTTAGATGTAATTTAGTCCAGACCCTCTCTGCTGCTCAAATGAGTGCAGAAATGCTGACTCAGCCCCACTGTGGCTCCGGAGGAGCCCTGACTCACAACGTGCTTCCCTTTCTTGGTACCTGGGGTGAGAGACTAGTGCGTGGGGAGTGGCACTGTCTATGGTGCTGAGTGGCCCTACCTCCAGTCACAGAGCTGCAGGGAGGGAGCTGGGGAAAGCAGGAAGGCTCTAGCTAACTGTCCGTCCATCCATTCATCCATCTATCCACTTGTCCATCCATCCACTCATCTATCCATCAACCCATCTATCTACACATCCGTCCATCCGTCTACCCATCTATCCATCTATCCATCCATCTATCCGTCCATTCACATATCCATCCACCCATCCTCACTGAATTAAAACACAAAACCATTGACCTATATGTTGCAGAGCTGGGAGGACCCATTTTTACTAATGAGGAAACCAAGGCTCAGAAGAGGAAAGGGGCCTGCTCAGGCCGCACAGGGCTTCTGTAGTCAATCTGGGATAGGACTGGAAATTGCTGCTCTTTTCTAGACACCGCAAATTCTTCCCTGGGGACTGAAAAATTGCCAGGTTGCTATGTTGATATTTATACTGATGTTTGTTCCAAAAAGCTGCAAGGGCAGGAAATGTGACCTCCTTCACCCCACCCTGAGCCTGGTGTGTGTGTGTATGTGTGTCTGTGTGTGTGCATGCCTAAGAGCATATTTGTGTGTGCCTTGTATATATGGTTGCATTTTTACCCAAGTGTGTGCATGTTTGTGTGAGGGTGTGTGCATGTATGCTGGGCAGTGGTGTGCACATGGCAATATGCATGTGTGTGACACGTGTAGATGTGCATGAGAGCAGGTATGGCTGTTTGTACTTTTCCTTTCCTCTTCTTTTTAAGATTTTTGGGGCTCTAGCCTTTGACTTGAGCCTCGTTAGTTTCCTACCTGTGCCTCCAACTGGGAAATTTCCCCACTTTCCACTCTCAGCTGCTCCCCACTGAGTCTCTCTTTCTGCGCTCTGAGCCTCAACCTCATGGAATTTGAGCCGTCTGCTCCCTGAGTTGCTGCAGTAGAGGTGAGGTTGCTTTGAGATCTGGGGAAGATTCTGGGAAGAGGTGGCATTTGACCAAGGCTTGAAGGTCCCTCTGAGGGCCAGGTAGGAAGCAGCCCCCCCCCCCAGCTGCAGTTCCTGCACCCAACACGCCCCACTCCTCAGGCGGGCAAGGCAGGGCCAGGAGGTGGATGGACAGAAGGATGCCAGGTGAGAGTCCCGGGCTTTGCTGGCCATGTCTGCATCCAGCCCACTCTGGCTAAGGACGTGAAGTCTCTCCCTGCTGCTGTCTCAACTCTCCCCAAGTTCCTCTACTGTCCTTCCTCACCGCCATTATCCTGCCCTTAGCCGGGAGAGTCACAGGAAACTGACCAATCAGAACAAAGGCCAGACGGCACCCACCAATTCCAGTAAAGGACAGGTCAGGGCATCCCCAATCCACGTAAAGGGCAGGTGGAAGAGACCCCAATCAGAACAAAGGACAGACCGTTCTCCCTCCCTGGGGAGGGAGCCAGGGTCAAGTGCAGAGCAGGAAGCAGACAAGGGCTGGAGATCCAGAGACTTAGGTGCTGGACCTGGCTCTGCCCTGACTGACTGGCTGACCACAGATGGGACACTGCTTCTCTTGGAGCCTCAGTTTCCTCATCTGTCAAATGGGGAGACTTAGCTGTCCCAAGCCTGTGGCTTTGAAAATTTTCTCCCCCTACGTCAGAGCTCACTCGGTCTGTTTGGCCCCTATTCTCCAACATCCACAGCACCTGCATGTCAAACTCCACCAGAGGGCAGGGCCCCCAGGGCTCAGCTTTTCCACCCCCTGCTTCCAGGCAGGAACAGACCTAAACCAGCACCACCTGCTGGATCCCTGCCCTGGGAGCCCCAGTCTGAGCAGCCCGAGTTGGCAGACTTTATTTTGGGATTTGGGGGCATCAGCTCTTCCTCTTTAGTCCGCAGAAGTGACCTCGAAAGGCCACAATAGCCTTTGTGCAGGGGCTCTGAGCCCTGGCCCTGTGAATGCATAAGGAAATAGGTGCACCCATGTGACCCTGCGTGTGTACTGGAAGGGTCTCAAGGCTGCTGGGGTGTTTCTGCAAGGACCTGATGGTCTGTAGCTGTGTGGCGGGTATGTGTGGCGCTGGGGGTGTGGGGAGGGGGCGGGACTGTGATGAGGAGCACCTGAGGGTTAAAGGACAGTTGCTCCAATTTTGGGATTGTATTGTTTGGCATCAGCAGCTTCTCATGTCCAAGGGCAAAGACACATCCTTATGACCAAAATGCGTCTTCATCCTTGAGCAGTGGGAGGGATCCAGGGAACCTGGGGCTGGGGAAAGCAATGCCAAGGGAGCATTCAGGGAGAAAGCCCACTGCTGGCCCCGTCCCAGGAACACGGGACTGGGTGGGAGTGGGAGTAAAGGCGGAAACTGAAGCCAAGAAGAAGCAAGGGTGAAATCCGGAGCTGAAGCCTGGACCCCACTGCAGGGCGCCCCTCTGTAGCCTCTGACAAATGGGCGTTTAGCCTATCCCGGCCTCAGGGGTGGGGAGCTCACTTCCTCCCTCTCTCCTGGCGGCCTCTGCAGATGTAGCCTGGCTCTGCCTGGAGGAAGGTCTTTCATTACAGCGGGCCAAGGCCAACCTCCTGTGAAATCCTGTGGGTCTCCAGGCTGTCCCTTGGGCCACAGAGTCCAGTCTCCCTGCCCAGAAGAGCCTGAGGGATTGGAGTTGAAGACTGAGACCCTGGGTCTGCTCTGCTTTTGGCTAGGCAACCCCGTGTTCTCCAGTCTTAGTCACATGCAAGACTTGGTTACCAGTTCCCTCCTTACATGGGTCACCTCCTCTGAATGAGTCTCATCTTGTCCTCTCCTGGGGCACAATGCATTGGGGCTAGTCTAATCAGCCTATAGAAGTGGGGGAACTGTCATCTTCTCTACTCAGGTTAACAGATCTTTATTAATAGGGACTGTAGTTTCAGCATTTTAATTTATTACTAGCACACTTACAGTATGGGCTCATGCTGAGCTTGTGGTCCACTGAGACCCTCAACTTCATATCATTGTCACATGAATGGGGGCCAAGCCATGTCTCCTTCATCCTACAGTTAATCACTTTGCTTTCTGAACACAGACCCAGCCATCCACAGGGAAGACATCAGAAAACTTCCAAGGGCTAGCTGGAGGGCATGGTTGAGTGGACGATATGAGTCACGATCCTGCCTTGGCCTTGGATCCCCTGTTCCATTACCTTTATCTTTGATCCCTGTGGCTCTGGCCAAGTTAATAGAGCGAGAAGCAGGATCTTTCTTGTCTCTGTTCCGGCTCTCCAAGGACGAGGACTGTTCCTGGGATGGGAAGGGTGAGGGGCAGTCAAGGCTGACTTCTCCTTCCCCTCCTTCTTGCCAGGGGCTGGCCCAGCTATTCTCCCACCTGGTGGGCTCAGACTCTCCTTGGACTCATGCTGCTCCAAACCAGCCTCTCCCTGGGCTGAACAATGAGCCTGGATGGGACAACCTCCCTCCTGGGGAAAGGGAGTGGGACTCAGAGTGAGCGGACACTCAGCTGAGCACCTGCTCTGCGTGGGTACTCTGCCAGGACTTGAGGGCTCAGTGTCATTTTACCTTCATGCCAGCCTGGAGGGGGAGTTAGCCACAGTCGCCCCCAGTTTACAGATAGAAGACTGAGGCTGGGTCACTTGACCAGGGCACATGCTGCTAATAAATAGTGCAGCTCAGATTCCAACTGGGGCTTTTTGGTTTGCTTGTTTTGCTTTGTTTTAATGTGGAAGCTTGTGCCTTCCCTGTGATGCTAGTTGTCCTTGGCTAAAGGTCAAGAGACCTGGGCTCTAGTCTAGACTTGACCTCTTGCCTCCCTGTGAGTTCTGTGCGAAGCCCCTGGCCCTTCTCTGAGCCCCAGTTTCCCCATCTGTAAAATGAGGAGACTTGCACATTCTTGGGCCTTAAGACTTGTTGGACTCTGGGATGCTGAGATCCTGGGATTCAAGTGTCTGAGAGCCTTGGGCTGTGGCTTCAGCTGGCAGTTTGTGCTCACAGGCGCCTGGGCAGATGGGACTGCCCCGGCCCTCCCGGCAAGGCCTCACAGCTCTCTCGTCTCTTCCAGGATGCTTTGCTGAACCTGGGCTCCGTCATCGACATTGCGGGCTTTCGACGGGCTGTCAAGGAGGCCCTCTCCGCCGTGCTCCCCAGAGTGGTAGGTGCCTTGCCTCTCATTTCCCCCGCCCCCCAAACCTTCGTCCAGCCCTTTGCTGTGCCTCACACAGGACTGAAAAGGAAGGAAGAGTCAGGGTCCCCACCCAGAGGACTCTCATGGGGAAGTGAAGGGTTTGGGTGAGAGGGCTTCCTGTAGGAGGAGATGCCTAAACTGAGTCCCCATAGCCTGGAATGTCCTTTCCTCTACTCTTGAAGCCAGCCAAAGGCAGCCTCTGCTCCAGGAAATAGGGCTAATTCAGAATGTGACCCTCCACCTCACCAGAGCCCATTGTGTTTGAATCTGCTTGATGGATGAACTGCCCGAGGCCCAGAGAGGGAGGGTGCTTCCCCCAAGGTCACGCAGCACGACAGGGACAAATGGGGCTTGGCACCTAAGCATCCCCATTCCCTCTCCTCAGCTCTGCCTTCTCAGAACCTCCTAGAAGTTCAGAACCCAGGAGGAGGGCTAATGAGTGAGCTTTACTGAGTGTGAAATTGGTAGGAAGTGGGTGGTATGTTGGCACCCAAAAATAAATCCTCCTGGAGAAGGATGGGATTGAGGCAACATCTGGCCTGGGGTGGAAAAACATCTGGAAAGGAAGGGGTGGGGAGGTTGCCAGGTCACCGTCCACAAGGCTGCCCTAGACCCCTCTGTGGCCACTGAGGCTGCCCTGGGAGGTGGAGGAGGTGACTGGCCAAGTCTCCACAAGCAGGGTGCCTGGTGCTGGTGCCAGCGTGGATGGCCTGCCCTGGATTAACTGTGTCCCCAAAGCTGGAGGCAGGAAGACAGCTGTGGTCCAGGTGACTGGGTTCCTGGGACAATGGAAATGTCTACCTCGGCCCATCCAAGAGACTTGTGAGCTAGGGAAGCCCTGATCTGGGGGAGCACTGGATGATTGCATGGAGGGGCTCAGCCCCCCAAAGAAGGGTGGGGAGATGACAGGTCTGCTCTGCCCCCAGGGTGGGGAGGAGATGGAGGGGTCTGCTCTGCCCCCAGGGAGGGGAGGGGGAGATGGAGAGGTCTGCTCTGCCCCCAGGGAGGGGGAGATGGAGGGGTCTGCTCTCCCCCCAGGGAGGGAGAGATGAAGGGGTCTGCTCTGCCCCCCGGGAGGGGAGGGGGAGATGGAGGGGTCTGCTCTGCCCCCAGGGAGGGGAGGGGGAGATGGAGGGGTCTGCTCTGCCCCCAGGGAGGGGAGGGGGAGATGGAGGGGTCTGCTCTGCCCCCAGGGAGGGGAGGAGAAATCGGCGAGGGGGTCTCCCTACCCCCCAGAGAGGAGAGCTGCTGGCGCCCGCCTCCCTCATCAGCACCCATTGTGGCGGGCAGCCCCGAATGCAGATGGTGCTGATGTGTCTGAAACGGTTCCCTCCTTCTCTCCAATAAATGCAGCTAATTTTAACGCAGAGGGCTGAGAGTGAGGGGCGGCAGGCAGATGGACATCTGGAAGCGAAGTGGGGACCCGCCCTCCCAGCCTCTCCACCCCCAGGTTACCCACCCTCTCCCTGCCGGGACAGGACTCTCTGTGTGACCCCTGGTGCTCAGTGGTCCCTTTACCTCTTTGGGCCAAATCCCTCAGGCCCCTCCCAGCTACTGAAAGAGTCGAATGACAAGGAGGCTGGATACAGATGAGGAGAGGGGGCCTTCTTCCCACTGATTTCTTCATCCCTGAACTCCTGCCTAGACCCTCCCCCAGGAGAATAAGGGGGCTCCAGGCTTTGCCTGTGTCTGTGCCCTCAGGCCCTGTCGTTCTCAGCCCACACCCCCACCCAGCCTGGCTCAGGTTCTCTGGAGGTGGGACTGGGACATCTCCTGCGGGTTGGAAGAGGGTGGGGGCTGGCTGGGGACAGCCAAAGGCAAGAGTGGCTGGCAGGATTGTGGACTCACAGTCATGAGAGAGAACTGCTTCTGCTGAGAAGGACTCCACACTCACTGAGGGTGGGCCTTCAACACCTAGCTCCAATGTCACCTCCTCCAGAAGCCCTCCCTGATACCTCAGCAGAGAGGAGAGACCTCCATCCTCCCACAAAGAACACAGCGGCCCTCAGGATACTTAGCTGGGCATGTGGGGGCCCCCTCCCTGGGGCACAGGCTCTGCTGGGCAGCACTGGCATCTGGGTCTCCCTTGTCACACACGATGTGCGTGGTGTAGACGCTCCGCAAGGCTGTGCTGGATGGGAGTTGGTTGTGGATCCCTGAGGGGAGCCAGTCCTGCTTGGGAGGAATGTGGATTTTCTCCTGTGGGTCGGTGAGGGCCACTGCTTCTGCCAAGATGCAGCCTGGACCTGAGGCCGACACTGCTCTGGGGCCTCGGAGAGGGCTGGTTGATAAGTCGAAGACTTGACAAGCTTCGAACAGAGCTCTGATCTCACTCTGGGGAGTGATCATCCCAGAATACAAATCTGCTCCTGTCTCTCCGGGCTCACCGCTCGCCTGGCAGCAGCCCCCCACAGCCTCCCCCAGCTCGGTTTACAGGCCCTTCCAGCTCAGCCCCTGCTGACCCCAAACCCACCTCCTGTGCCCATTGCCCCTGTCAGTTCCATAAATGCTCCGTGCTCTTTATACCTACAGACCTGCAACTGGGCCCAGAAGCCAGTCTTCTGTGCCTCAGCCACTCTCTGAATGTGTCTAGGTCCCACTCTAGTTATAGCTTTAAGGTCGCTTCCTCCAGGCAGCCCTCCCGGCTTGGTGTGTGGTTTCTTGTAGAGGTGTGTCTCTGAGGTAGGAGGGATGCTTCCAGGACATTCTAGGCCCCTCCTGAAGTACAGCCCTGATTGGAGGCTCAGTTATTGTTTGCTGAGGCTGGAGTCATGGCAGGGAAATATCCCGGGGTGGTGTTGGGGGATTTGTCTGGACCTTCGGCCCTTCAGCCCCTCTCCCCAAGTGCCTTGGACTTGGGGTGATAGGTAAAAAGGCCGGCAGGGTCACAGATCACTGCCTGCCCAAGGCCCCTCCAAGAGGAGAGGGTGGGGTGCTAAGTTTGTAAGGGAGTTTTCCACGCTGGCTACTCTTAGAGTCCCCAGGGAGTACAGACATGACACCTGTGCCCACTGCCCGAGCTCCGTGAGCTTGTCCCCCAGGCCCGTGTGCAGGCTGGCACTGGGCGGCTGGGAGGCCTCTCCGCAGGGTCTCATGAGTGCCTTCTGTCCTAGGAGACCGTCTACACCTACCTGCTGGACACGGAGTCCCGGCTGGTGTGTGAGGACCCGCCCCACGAGCTGCCCCAGGAGGGAAAAGTCCGGTAAGCCATCCTCCACCCCACTGACCTCTCACCGCCAAGGGTCTCAGGCCTGGGGCACCTTCCAAGCCTTGATCTGCCCTCCCCATCCGACCTCAATCTCAGCCTCCCTGCCAGCCGGCTTCCTTGGCCGGGTCCCTGACTCTAGCACAGAGGGGAGAAGCAGGGTCTTGTCTTGCGTCGTGCTGGGGGCGTGGACAGCGCAGGGAAGGTGCCAGCTGGTGGGTTTTCTCCTAGAGAGCTCTTCTGAGCTGCGGCAGCCTCCTCAGAGCCGAGGCTCAGGATGTTGGGCTACAGTTTGTCAGTGAGAACTCCAGCAACCATGAGAGCTGCCTGGGAGGTTCACACAGCGCTTGGCATCCCGGGATGCTGGACCCGCAGGGGTGCACGCTGTCAACCCTGTATCAGAGACCAGGTTGTCCCCAGGCAGCGGCCTGCTGTGGGTTCTGGAGCCTGAGTGCCTGCATTCACGTCCCTGCTCCCCCTTTCCTGGCCATATAATCTGGGGCAGTTTGTAACATGGCGATAATCATAGTACCTCTCTCCTAGGGTTCTTGGGAGGATTAAATGAGTTTAACACATGCAAAGGACTTAAAACTGTACGGTAATGAATGCTAAATGTCTGGTTTTATTCTCGTTGTGATAGAACGTTGGAATCACGGACTTTCAGAACCAGGGCTCAGCGCCCTGGGGTCCCCTGATACGTCTGAGCCTACTGAGTTCAGCCTCCTTATTTTCCAGATGGGCAGACATCATGAGCCATGTCCAACGCCACATACCTGATGTGAGGCAGAGCCAGGCCTGGGACACGGTCTCCTGGCTCCTGGCCCTTCAGGGGACAGTGAGGGGAAGTGGAACTTGTCAGATGAGAAAGTGTTTGACTTCCCCAGGGGTGGGTGGTGGGTGACACTGTTCCCTTCAACTCTTCCCCAAGGACTATGTGAACCAAGCCAGCCATGCCCCTCTTTGGCCTCTACTGTCCCATCTGTAGGATGGCAGGATAGGGCTGGAAGGTCTTTGGAATCTTGGGAAAAAATGCTATACTCTCCCGTTTTCTCTTCTGAGCCAGCACCCCCGCCCCTAATTCTAATTCTCAAGAACTTCACTTAATATGAGCTTGCCCATCCAGGAAGTCTCCTCAAAGTGGCCTGAGAAGGCCTTCCTGGGAGGGGGATGCAGGATCTTGGGCTCAGAAGGCAGGAGGGGAGCATCCTGCAGTGTTGGCTCTGTCCCCCAGCCTGCAAACGCTCCCTCCGGCTTTCTGCTGTGATGGGGGGGAGGTCTGCAGTCCAGGATCTTTGAGGGGGCTCCAATCTTCTGCGTCAGTATCCCTGCCCCCCAACCACTTCAGGCTCAGTAAAGCCTTTGGAGAAGGGCCAAAAAAAAAAAGCAATTAAAAGTGAATGTTCCAATGCAATTAGCCTAGAGTTCAGTGGAGATGGGGAGGCAAGTGCCTGCTGGGAGACAGGGCTCAGAAATCCAGGAGGCCAAGGAGGCGAGGCGGGTGAGGGGACAAGATGGGTAGGGCAGTGGGGGCGTCCCAGGGGACACAGAGATCAAGGTTCATTCAGGCCGGCAAGGACTGCGGGCGAAGGTCCAGGCCAGTCCTCTCTTCTGAAATCTGCGCTCTGTGCTCCCCACTCCCCCACATGTCTGGAGGCGAGCCCACCTCCACCCCTAGGACTGAGAGCTTGGTACAAGGAAGACAGGAGAGCACTGGAATGGGAGTCAGAGAGGCCTGGATTCTAGTCCGGCCCCATCCCTGCCTCGCTGTGTCCCCTTCCAAACCTGGTTTCTTATCTCTAGAATGGAGATAACAGTGGGCCTGTCTATTGGCCTAATGAGACAGCAGATGCCCCGGCTCAGCCTGGTGCCCAGCAGGCGGTGGGAGCCATGATTGCTGGTTGCCCTCCACCCACAAGTCCCAACACAGCTACTCACTGGGTGACATTGAGAAAGTTACTTCCCTTCTGGCCGTTATCTCTTTTCCTATAAAATGGGTGGGTTGGACATAGGGTCCCTCCAATGGTGACCTCTGTGGCTCTGGCCCCCTCAGGAGGCCGAGGCACCCTCCCCAGGCTGACGTGGAGCCTGAGGTTCTGGCAGTGCCCGAGGAGGGATGCTTCTCCGGGGAAACCCTGGAGGGCTGGCGGGGCTGACAAACAGCAGCAGGTGTGAAGTGGAGGCGGATCATAAAGACAGATAAGGGCCCAGGAGAAGGGGCAGAGGATGGACTCAGGGCGGGATGGGGGAGGCAGGGTGGAGAGGGGCCAAGGGGGTGTGATGAGGCCCACCAGCTCCCCAGCACCCCCGCCACTGCCGCCTACCACTCCACAGGCTCCCAAACGCCCAGATGCATCCCCCCAATGTGTTTTGGGGTTCCTGCCTCCTGTGCTGGCTTGTGCTCTCTCCTCTCTTGCAAAGTCCTTCCCTGCTGTCTCCATCTGGACCAGCCCACATTTCCCTTATCCCATGTGGCCCAGCCAGGGGCCCTCTAGGAGACCTACTCCATAGCTCCCGGGAGTTAAGGAGGATCCAATTTTCAGAAAAAGTGTCTGGGCTGTGGTGGCCTCCCCAAGGGGTAGGTCCATCTACAAGAAGAACTCTGGGCTAGGAGTTGGGAAACCTGGGATCCAGGACAACATGGCTGCCATCACCGTCCCATGCATGCTCTCTGGGCCTCAGTCTAAGCTTCTGTGAGATGATAAGATTGGACACTGTGATGTCTGAGGGCTGGTCCAGCTCTGAACTCTCAGGGTGCAAGGGGCCTCGGGCTGGAGGGGAGAGAATCCTGGAGGGCTGCCTGAGCGAAGGGGTTTCCTGGAAGGCTTCGCCTCCCTCTTGTTGGTGCCCCCCCTTGATTTCCCAGCCTATTTCAGTCCCCAGCCCCACCGCCTTCCTCTTCTTATTGTGTCTCCTGCCATCTTAAAGCCTCTGATTACCCACTGCTGAGTACAGCAAAATTTGGGGCTTTTCAGCTGCAACGGAGACACCGCCCACACCAGCCCCAGCTGGCTGTCTCCCTCTCCTACCGTTTGAGGGTCCCAGGGCCCAACCTTGAGAAACTTCTCCCTCAGATCTGACCTGGTCCCCTCTCACTGCAGAATCTGTCTGTCTGTCCCTCTGATTTGTCTTGAGGGACACAGGGAAGAGTCTGTTCCCATCTCTGGAGTCTCACATTCAGGGAGAGAGACAGGGAGAGGAGGATCCAGGTCCTGGCCTGAATCATAATTTGTCTCTAAGAGAAAGATGAATGATCAGAGGAGGCTGAGGCTCTGGGAGGGGTGGGGTGGGGCTCAGAGGGTCAGGGGCTCAGTAATGAGGATGGGGCCTCACCAAAGAAGGGGCTCAGACAGGTAGAAGGGGGACCTGGACACTCAGCTCTTTCCAGGCCATTGACTACACCAACAGAGAGCCTTTCCTTCTACTCTTTCCACTAAGCAAATAGCTGTTAAAGGGATGGAGCCGTCATAAAGTCCACGCCTGTTCCTCTCCCCGCTCTGCACCCATCTGTCTCTATTGTCACTGGGGCAAACCATGCCACCCAGGCACCCAGGCTGGGTCATTAGCCTTCCACCTGGACAGCTGGCCCCAGGGTGTGGAGTCCCCTCACCCCACACCATTGACTGGCAGGAGGTCAGGGGGGCAGGGAAGTCAGGAGGGGAGTGGAGGCAGGGCGGGGGCTCCCAGTTGAAGGGTGAGCCATGGTGGGTGTGGGCAGTAGACGAAGTCCCCATTCCATCCCTCCAGGGGTACAGCAGTTCTGGGATGGGTGCAGCAGAGGAAAAGAGCTCACTTGGGGGCGGAGTGAGATGGGCATGGCCTGGTGCGCCCCTGCCTGGGGCTGTGAGATGTGGCCGGGCCACAGGGGGAGCAGGTTGCAGGGCAAGGTGCCAAGATGCGGGGACTCCTGAGGGTTGAGGACCCTTGGAGGCTCCCAGGCTTGGTGGGAGATCTGGGCCCTATCGAGGCTGACCTGCACCAACCCAACCTCTCCTCTGCTGTCCAGGGGCCCCTAGATGATGGGGCCCTCGCTGAAGCCCGTCTGTGGTCTCAGATTCTCCCTCTCTGGTGAGAGTTTTACCCAGAAGCCAGTATGATCAGCCTGAAATCAAATCTGAGCTCTAGCTTCCCCTGCTCAGGTCCCTCCCGGGGCGCCCACTGCCCTCAGGACCAAGCCCAGCTCCCTGGGGCCGTGGCCCCTCTCCAGTCCTGCTCGCCACTGTCCAGCCACACCAACCTCCTGGCAGCTGGACCGCCCCACAGACACACATTCTTTCTCTCGTCCGAGGCTTGGCACATGCAGTTCCCTCTGCCTGCACATCCTTTCCTGTCTGTCCTGACAACCTCTGCATATCCTTTAGGACTCACTTCAGGCATCTCCTCCTCCAGGAAGCCTTCTCTGACCCCACTTCCATCCTGCACCTGGGTGGGCTGAGGCCCACTCTTCCTCGCTTTGTCAGAGCGCTCATCCCTGCACTCGAGTGTGGGTCTGTGTGTCAGTCTTCATCTCGGTCCTCAGGACCGAACCTGACCCGGAAGGTCCCCGAATAAATACTCTGTGGAATGTTCCCATAAGTATTTGAGAAAACTTGCTCTGGTTCTGGTATGGGGCTGGATTGAAGGGAGCTGACAGGAGGCAGGAGGCTGGGGAGAGCCTGCTGCGGGTTCGGGGGAGAGGTGTCTGAGCTGGGTAGTGGCAGTGGCTTGGAGTGGAGAGCAGGGGACAGTGTGAGAGATGCATGGGAGGTGACTTACCCATCAGATGGGGAGGTGAGGAAGAGGGAAGCAGCTAGGACAGTTGGTGGACAAGCCACAGGGACCCGGTGGATGTTGTGCCACTCTGCAGTAGTGATGGAGAGGATAGGGGCTGGGTGCCTTTGGCAACCTCAGGGACACCCAGAGCGGGCCTCCAGGAGGCCTTTGGTTATCTGGGGTCTGGAGCTCATGAGAGTGGACACTGGTGAGTCATGAGGCCATGAGCACAGAGGCGAGAGTTTTGTGCAGAAGAGAAGAAAGGCTGAGAGCAGATTCCTTCATCAGGGTCCTGGGGGAAGGAGGCAGAGAGGCAAAGGCAGCCGTGGTCCGTGGGTGGAAGAGGGGATTCAAGAAGGACCAGGGGGATGAAGCTGCAACTCTCGCAGACCAGCAGTGCAGGGACCAGCGCCACCTTGTGGCTGCCGGATAACCAGCTTGTCCAAGGCCAAGTAGCTGGGTGGGGTCCACAAGAGGGAGTTTGGCTGAGGGTCACCAAGGTGGGCCTCCTGCCTCCATGAAGCCCAGCCTTTATCAATTTAGTCATCAGGAAACATGGCTACCGTTGCCCTCCTGCCACCCTGGATCCCTCTTTCTTCCTGCAGGGGTTGGAGACAGCTCAGAACTGGAGCCCAGCACTCCAGGAGCCCACAGGTCCAGGGTGTGAGGGCTGGAAGCAGGCAGATACCACTGGTTCCTGCAGATTCTGAACCAAGGGGCCAGGAGCGAAATGGGTCTGGTTCAGAATGCTGTGTGACCTTGACTGAGATGCTCAAGCTCCTTGGCCCTCCATTTCTCTGGCGGCTGTGACCTCCTAAGCTGGAGACTTTCAGACCACTTCGTCTCTTTCCTCATCTGACCTTCGCTGGGCCCCCCTTAGTGATCCCACATGCACATGCTGAGTCCCAGCCCCCCAAGCTTCTCTTCTCTCCGGGCCAGACAGTTCCTACAAACATAATTAAGTGGAGGCAGCATGAGGGATGAGGAACCCAGGACAATTAATCATCAGGGAGTGACATTTGGTGAAAAATCAGGCGCTTAATTAAGCAGGGAGAGCCAGAGGCCAGGGAAAGGGCGGTATGTGTGGTGAAGGCAGAGAGGAACTGGCCTGCCCTGCCTCAGTTCCCCCCTCCTCTCCCCTCCTCACACCTACGCCCTTTGCCTCCTCTTGGATGGCTCACACCCCATCAGGTCTTCAGGAAGGTTCTACCACACTGGTTAGGAGTGTGGGCTCTGGTGCCAGCTGCCTGGGTTCAAATCCTGGCTCTACCACTAATCAGCCATGGGACGCTGGGCAGGTTACTCAACCTCTCGGCGCCTTAGTTCCTCCCCCTGAAAACGGAGATGATGATCCTATTTAATTCATAGGATTGTTGGGAATTCTGAGTTCATCCATGTAAGTTGCCTACCCTGTGCAGGGCACCTCGGAGATGTCCCTTAAACGGCAGTTATGATGTTTGTCTCAGGAGGCCCCTCCTGTGCTTAGCAGTTGCTAAGTTGCTCTAGTTGCGAAAGTTGCTCTAGAGTGGTTTTCTGAGGATGGTGATGGTTAGGCTTCCATTCTCCTCCACCCACAACTCCCTGGGAGGCTCAGAGAGGTTAGGTCACTTGCCCAAGGTCAAGTGGCAGCCTCCGCAGGATTTACCCAGGCCGCCTGGCCTGGAGCACTTGCTTTACTTGCTCTTTGGTATTTGTGCTGGGCCCCGAGGTGTCCTTCCCATAGCGACCAGCAGGGGCGGCAGAGGCCAGGCGGTGGCTGCCTGCCCCTCTACATGGGGGATCAGGGTCCCCGCCTCTTCTATCTTGCCCTCTTCAAGCCCACCCTGCAGCAGGTCAGCTTGTCCAGATCCTCACAGATGTGCAGGTCCAGCCTGCTGTGTGTTCCCAGGCTGGGGCCTGCTCTGCTTTGACCCAGGGGCTGAGAGGTGCAATCATGTTCTCTTTTCAGAGAGGCTGTGATCTCCCGGAAGCGGCTGAGCTGCAATGGACTCGGCCCCTCGGACCACCCGGGGAAACCCTTGGCCAGGCTGGTGGCTCCACTGGCCCCTGACACCCAAGGTAAGGGCTGGGAGCCAGACAGGGGCAGGGGAGGACCGTGGCCCTTGCTCCCCAGATCACCTCTGTCTCCTACCCCGTCTTCATCTCTCTGTCACCTTCTTTCTCTTGCTCTGTGTCTCTAGCAATCTCTCTGTCTAATTCTCTTTCTATTGTGCAACTAACCCCTCTGAGCCTTGATTTCTATGTCTGTAAAATGGGGACAACAGAACCTACGTTGAGGGGGTATTGCGAGGAGGAGCAAATGAGCTAACGCATGTTGAGGGCCTGGCACACACTAGGGCTCGGTGGCCAATGGCCGCAGTGGTGACGTGCTTGTGCCGGTTGCTAGGCGGGCTCTAGTTGTTGCTATGCTCTGTCTGTCACTGTCTCTGTTTTTCTTTCTCTTCCTGTCCATGCCCCCTGTCCGCCATGTCTCTCTGCCTCATGTCTCAGTCTCTCTAGGTCTCTGTCCTCTGTCTCGATGTGGAAAGTGCACAAGACTGGGAGTCAGGAGACCTGACTTGCTGTGTGATCTTGGGCAAGTCACTTCCCCTTTCTGGACCTTAGTTTCCCAATCTGTAAAATAACGGTGCTCAGCCTTACCTGCCTCCCTCCCTCTCAGGGTTGCTGGGAGGATCACAAGAAAGCTGTCAAGTGAGGGGCTTTCCCTCTATGCAGGGGTCGTTGCTGTGGTAGGACCCCTCTCTTGGTCTCTCTGGGTCTCTGGGTCTCTGTGTCTCTGTCCCGGCCTCTCTCTGTCTGTGTCTTGTCTCCCTCGCTGGGTCCCGGCTCAGTATGTCTCAGCCTCACTGGCCCCGCAGGACCACCTCATTGCCCTCTCCCCCTCAGTGCTGGTCATACCGCTCGTGGACAAGGAGGCCGGGGCTGTGGCAGCTGTCATCTTGGTAAGAGCTGTTGTGGGTGGGATGAGGGGAGAGGAGAGAGGGGAAGGAGCTATGGGTGGAGGCTGTCTAGGGTGTGTGTGTGTGTGTGTGTGTGTGTGTGTGCATGTATGTGTGCAGCAAGCTGGGCTGGAATTGGGGGAAATGAGGGTCTGGGAGGAGTCCCACACCCCAGCCCTCTGCCCCACCTTGAACGGGCAGGGCTAAATCACTGGCCCAGTCAGCAACTTTCAGAGGGACGTACAAGCCCTGTTTGCACTCTCAGCCCCTGGAGAGCCCTTGGCACAGCTTTGACCTTGCTTCCTCTTTAGCATCCTCCAGATGGGATGGGGACAGTGTCCCCCGAGAGGGCATGAACGCAGTGAGGTTGGAAGGGCCTGAGAGACACAGAGGAGGGATGGGTTGACATGACACTGACAAATAGAGACTTTGTGGGAAAGCTGGTCAGAGATCGGGGTGGCTGGAGCTGGGGGGCTTGGGGAGAGGAGACCCACCGGGAACCGCTGCCTGGGGAGGCCTCCAGCCCCAGCCAGGCCCACGGCTGAGACTGGGGCAGACGCCAGGTAACAGGGTGGGCTTCCTGGAGCAGGTCGTGGAGGGGAAGGGGGATGCGCTGCCTGGGGGCTTCGGGCGGGAGCCCCGGCGGCGGCTCCCCTGCCCTCTGCTGTCCCCTCGCGGAGCTCGCCGGTTTCGGCTCCACCGGCGGGGCTGGCTGAGCCCTGCGGGGCGGCTTCTGCCGCTCTTCCAGGCTCCTCTCCGGATGGAGGTGGGCCTTCAAAACCTCTGTCCCGTCCTAGGAACCGAAGGGTTAGCGCCCCCAAATCGCCATTATTGAGGGTCTGCTTCTGCCGAGGCGGCCACCACCTAATAAGGGGCAGACCTGGGGGCACGGACAGATCAATGAGCCTCTCGGCGCTCCTGGGGGCTCCTCCCGAGCTCATTAAAACGGAATTAAAGGTTTCCGAAGCGCTGACCTTTTCAGAGCTGCGGGCGGGGGAGGCAGTAGGCGTGGGGGGCGGCCGCGGGGAGAGGAGAGGAAGGAAGGGATCTTTGGCTTGGTCTCCGCGGCGCCCCATCTGCCTGACTGAGGGAGACGCGGCCGCCTTGGTTTCTCCGGCAAGCTGCTCCCCCACCCCCCAGCTTCTGTTCCCGCAGGGAACGGATCTGCTGTTGGCACGGAGTTCTCGGCGCCGCTTCCCTCCCTTCTTTGGTCCCAATCTGTGCCAGAGCTGGTCGCTTCGAAGAGGACCAGGGCTAGGGGCTATGTGCACAGCTGGGGGTGGGAAGTGGTGGCTCAGTGGCCCACCTCTGTTGAGGGAGAAGAGTGTGGGGGTGCCGGGTTCCCAAGAAGACTTCGTGTTGGGGCTGTGAGGGCTGGGTCAGAAGAGAAGCAACCACTGCAAGGGGAAGACTTTGCAAAGTTGTCCCTCTTGTGGGCAGGAGGATGGTTGCCATGACCACTCTTCACCTTGGCTCAGGTTGGCTCAGAAGTCCAACCTTCTCCTGCGGGGAGAAAGCCTGTGTGTATGTGTGTGGCATGTACCGGGGAGGAGGATGGGGTCAGATCTCTTAAATTTAATTCACCCTAGCAAAACCCTGCTTGGCGCTCTGCTCCAGGCTGGGTGCTGGGGCAGAGAGAAGAGTCAGACCCACTTCTGCCTTCTAGAAGCTGTCCGTCTAGGGGAAGGCAGGGATGCCCTCAGACCACCACTGGCCAAATGAAAGAAATGTGGCCAGCAGGTGCTGTGGTGGCAGAGGCTGGAGCAGCAAGGGGTGCCGCACAGTGGAGACAGCATTTGAGTGGGACTTCTGGGTGTGGGCAGGAGGGCAGCAGGCAGAGAAGAAGGGAAAGGATATTCTAGACAGAGGGAACAGCACGAACAAAGGCAGGGTGGGGAGAACGGTGGAGGAGTGTTGGGGGAGGGGTGTGATCCTGGAGAGGCTGAGTGTGGGTGGTACATGCTGTTGAGCAAGATGCCACCTGGGGCTTTGGCTGCCAGGAGCAATTCCGGACACCCATCCCCTCACCTCCTCAAATACCCTGGGCAGGGAAGAGCTCTTGAAAGGTATTTGGATTATTCACGGTCTGCCTCTCCTCCAAGCCTGTGCCTTCCTGCTCAAGCAGAAACGCACTTTTCTAGTGGACTCCTCTCCCCAGGGCAGACACAGCTCACAGGTCAGGACTGTGACTCCCGGGGCCACAGGCTCTCACATCCCCTGAGAGGCAGCACAGCAGCACTGGACCTGCCAGCTGCTACCAGATCCTGAGGGCAGGGGGTGCAGAGGGTCAAGGGGGAGGCACAGGGCAGATCTTTTGGGAGGGCTGACTCAGCAGCTCCTTCCTCAACGAGCCCCATTCCCCTCTGAGTCTGCTCTTGGTCCTCATCCATGCCTCCATCCATCCCTCCATCCATCCCTCCATCCATCCCTCCATCCCTCCTTCCATCCATCCCTCCATCCATCCATCCACCCATCCATCAACTGAAGACATATTTCTTGAGCACTGCCAGGGCCTGCGTGCTAGGGGCTGCAAACATAGCAGTGACCGAGACAGACCAGACAGGCTGTGCTGTCACGGACCATACAGTCCGGGGAGGGGTGGGGGACAGACATTAAACAAATCAGCACAATAAGGATCGAATTGCAAATGATGGTAAAGTGCTAGCAGGGAAACCAGGGAGCCCTGCAAGGAATCCTGGGGCCTGATGGAGACCCCCGTCAGTGGAGGGCTCTGTGAGGAACGTGCCGTCCAGGTGCAGAGCTGCCTGGCTGAGCTCTGGGCCCTGCAGCTTGTTGCTCAGGGAGCCTTGATTGCAGATTCTTTGTGTGGAAAGAGTCTTTGGCTCTGTTCTTCAGTTCTGGGATAATAAGTCCCTTTGAGGAGTGGGCCCTTGGGCTCTGGCATTTGATGCATGATTTGTGCCCACTCTTCCCCCAGCTGTGCCACCCACACCAGCTCCTTCCACAGGGATGGGGTGTTCGTGCGATTAGCCATGTTGAACTTGGGGAGGGTGAGGGGTGTGGGGGCTGTGCTGGGCTTCCAACCCTTTCTACAGCCCCAGTGCCCACTGTCAGGTGTCCCCACTGGGTCCCAGATATGCCTCCAGATAAGTAAGAGTAGGTGCAAGTGTGTCTTCCTGTTGGTGAGCCAAAAGGCATGTGTGAGTGCCAGTGATTGTGTGTTTGCATATGGGGGGCCAGAAGTGTGTGATGGCTTTTGGGTATATGAACTCAAGAGTCCTGTGTACAGGCAGGAATGTGCATGTGTGGATGGTGTAGACACTGAGTCTGGGTGTCTGGATGTCTGTGAATCTGTGACTGCACTCTGTGTGTGTGTGTGTGCACACATGTGTGTGCATGCCTGCGTATCTCCATGGGAGAGTGAGTGTGAGTATGAGAGTATGAGTGTATGCGGGGGGTGCTGAGGGTCTTCATGAGAGTGTGTATGTGTGTTTGTGCACATGCTGGGTGGAGATGGGCTGAGGCAGCTCAGGAGTGTGTGCTGGGATGGGGGGACATCCAGCGAGGAGAGGGACTCCACAACGCCCTCCTTCCCTCCAGCCTCTGAGGCTCTCATTCCGTCTCCCAGCTCTGTACTGGGGCCAGGCTGTTTTGCCAGCCCAGGAACTGGTTGCCCCCATAGCCCTAGAGGGGTCCCAACCCTCTCTTTTCCTGAGAGATGGGTCCAGCTGGAAGGAACAGGAAGGATGTCCTCCCGCATCTACTAACAGTAAAATACCAACATGTTTATGTAAGCTGCATGCAAATAAGCCATGCCCCCAGCCTCTTTCAACTCCCTGTCCTCTGGGAGCACAGACGGCCTCATCTAGAGCTTAACCTTCAATACTGTTCTTGGCCCAGGCCTCCTCCAGCTCTTCCTGCCTCCAGTCTTGCTCCCTCCAATTCACCCCACAGCCTGTAGACCATGGTCTGCAGATGCTAAAGTCTGCCGCAGACCCCCAGTACAATCAAGCTCAAGTCCAATTCCTTAGCCTTGTGCTCAAGGCCCTTCTGCCCCGTGGCACCATGGACCCCACCCCTGCCCAGTCCTCATCCTCCTGTGCCACCTACTACCCAGCACCACTAAGACAGCCTCCTGCCCGCAGTGGCCCCTTTCTTTAGGCTCTGCTTGTCCTCCTCACGTTTCAGACCAAGTTCTGGAAGCCTCCCAGATGCCCTGCCCCTCTGAGCTCCCACAGCCTTTAGGTTCCCACCCACCCACCCTCTCTTACTTTCTCAGGTATGAGGTTCTGCACCCCCAATTGCATCCCCCTTCCAATCCACCCTGCCAGACTGTGAGCTTCCTGCTGGTCTCCTCCTCTCCATCTGCTCCTGGCAGGGGACCTAGAGCAGAGGCAGGCAGGGCTGCTGAGAGGAGAGGGAGGATGAAGGAGGGGACCCAGTGCAGGCACTGTGGGGAGCCCCACAGGTGGTGAGCAGCTCTACGTGGGCGCCGGAAGCTGGTGATGCAGGTGGGGAGCCTGCGGTGGGCCCCCACACTGCCACCCCTGCCTCTCTCTCTTTCATTTTCCTCACCAAACTCTCAAGCAGGGGTGGGGAAGGAACTTCACAGAGTATGAAAGATGGGCTGAGGTGGTCCCTGGTGGCTGACACAGGGAAGTTGAAAAGGGACAGGATGAAGCACTCAGCATGGGGTCGCGGGGTGGCAGTGAGAGTGGATCTGGAGAGGGGAAGGTATGGACAGAGAAGGGCAGGGAGTGAGCAGTGCTGTCCCAACTCTACCACTTCCTGCTGTGTGACCTTGGGCAAGTCACTCAGCCTTTCTCGGCCTTGGTTCATCTGCTAAAGTGGAAGCTTGCCTTGTGGGGTGGAGAGAATCACATGTAAGGCAGAGCACTTTATCACTCCATTCATTCATTCACTCATTCATTCCTCCATCCTCCCAAGTTCTCTGGGTTCAGCAGATGCATCATAAATGTCAGGTCTCTTTCCGTACCCCAGACTGAGGGGCAGCTCAAACCCAAACTCAGAAAGGATGGAGCTGGGAGGTGGAGGCTGACACCATTGACTCCACAATCAGGGCCGGAAGGGCTCCGTGGGCTGGGAGATGGCGAGGGATCCGAGGTCACCCCCTTCCCTCCCTTCCTCCTGGATCGTGCTATTGATGGGACACGGACTGAAAAGGCAGAAATTGGAAAATTTCCACTTCCCTGGATTAGCCCTAGAAGGCTTCCTGGAGGAGGGGATTTTCCTGCAGCCATCTTCTTGGTCGTAAGGCTGGGCTTATCGTTGAGGCCCGTCCACAGACTGGAGTGTGTATGTGTTGGTGGGCACAGGCGTATGCCGGGCATGGGGAGAGCACTCTGACGGAGGCAACAGGCTAGGGGAAGTCACAGCTGACCCCTCCCACATCCCTCCAGGTACACTGTGGCCAGCTGAGTGACAGTGATGAGTGGAACCTGCAAGCCGTGGAGAAGCATGTGAGTAGGGGTAGGGCTGGGGTAGGATGGGGGCTGCTGAAGACGCTCATCACAATTGGTGGGAAGATGATCTGGCCAAGCACTTGGACAGACCCGGGTTCCAGTCCACCACCATTGGGCTGTGTAACCTTGAGCAAGTCACTTAATCTCTCTGAGCCTGTTTCACATCTGAAAATGAGGCTAAGGATAGCACTGACCTACTTAGGGTACTGGTGAGATAAGGCGAGTCAAAAACCTTGTCAATACTTAGGAAGGACTATCTACATAATGATATTGAGGCTCTTTCCTGAGGTTTTATGATTTTGTGACTTTAACAAGGACTCAGACTCCCTGTGGGTGCTGGTGACACAGAGAAACTGACCCTGTTCTTTCTTGGAAGAGTCTGGGGGCCAGGGGCAGAGACAAACCCTGTGCTTACTCGTTCCAGGGGCAGTGGGAGCCCACGGGAGGGTGGAGCCCTGAGGGATGAGTTGTTTGGGACGGGGCTGGGGGCGATGGGCACCGCAGGCAGAGGGAATGGCTTGAGCAAAGGCGAGGTCCCGCGGCAGCAAAGGTGGGGCGAGTGGCTCGCTGACCGCTCGGCCTGCCCCAGACCCTGGTGGCCCTGCGGAGGGTGCAGGCCCTGCAGCAGCGCGGGCCCAGCGCGGACCCCGAAGCCGTCCAGAAACCCCCCGCGGGGGCGGCAGGAGACCAGGAAGGCGGGATTTCGTACACGGACCAGGACCGGAAGATCCTGCAACTCTGCGGTGAGGACCCGCTTGGGGCGGGCCAGGACCTGGGATGTGGGCGGGGCCCCGGCGGGGTGGGCGGGGCCTGAGGGGTAGGGCGCGGCCGGGGGCGGAGCGGGGCGGGGCAGCAATTGGCAGGGCAGCCTATGGGCTGGGCGGGAGGTGGAGCCCGAGGTGGCCCACCCTTGCGGGGGGCGTCTATGGGCCCCCTCTCTGACCCGCGCCCCTCCATTGCAGGGGAACTCTACGACCTGGATGCCTCTTCCCTGCAGCTCAAAGTCCTCCAATACGTGAGTCCTTGTGCCCCCGCTGTGCTACTCCAGGGACCACCGTCCCCGTGAGCCCTCCATCTCAGTTCAATTGCAACATCCCACCTCTCCTCTCTCCTCCACCTGCCTGAGGAGCCTCAGAGAGCCCAGAGGGTTGGGAGGGGGTCGGGGGAAGGGCCCAGATCCGCGATCAGCCCTTCGCTGTGTCCCTCCTTCTCAGCTGCAGCAGGAGACCCGGGCATCCCGCTGCTGCCTCCTGCTGGTGTCCGAGGACAATCTCCAGCTTTCCTGTAAGGTGAGGGCCCAGGTCCACTGTGAGGCCGGGACAGGGACCCAGGTCTCCAAGGGGAAAAACCTTGCCCATCCTTTAACCGTGCCCCCAACTCTGCCGTCAGGTCATTGGAGATAAAGTGCTGGAGGAAGAGCTCAGCTTTCCGGTGAGTCCTGCCTCTGTCCCCTGTGTTGGAGTCTGCAGGCGCGGTTAAGGCCGGTTAGGCACTCCTGGGATCTGCCCAGAGGGACAGGGACCTGCCAGAATCTCTTGGAATCTGATGTAATTGTCTGGATCTTAGGATCTACTTAGAAATGGTATGAGAAATCACGACTTCTCATTATCAGAAGCCATTAGGACGAATCTCTTACAATCTACAGAAAGGCTTACTTGGGACCAGTTCACTTCTGTTGGAGTATTTCTGGATTTGACTCTCTTAGAATCTGTTGAGATCAGTGGGAACCTTGGAGTCTGTTTTTCTCTCCCCCAGTTAGAGATGACCCTAAAGTCCTCCATGGGGGATTCTGGTCAAGAGCAGACTCCCCCATCCCTACTCTGCTCCTCAGTGTTGACTCCATCCACCATTTGGACTGATTAAAGAGGTTGTGGACACTCCCAGGCTTCCGGGGCGAGGGGCGGGGTCTGAGATGGCCTGACCGTGGGGAGAGTGGGTCCTGACTCAGCCTCCCCTCACTCCCCAGTTGACGACAGGACGCCTGGGCCAGGTGGTGGAAGACAAGAAGTCTATCCAGCTGAAAGATCTCACCCCTGTAAGCCATGGCCTGGCTGGACCAGGGGAGGAGGCAAGGGGCGAGCCAAGGCCAGGGTCTCTGGGACAGGGCAGACTAGGCATGGGGGAGACAATACCTGGGGACTTTCTCAGTGTCCCCCCCCCGCCCCGTGCCATGTCATAGCGCCTCCCATCCTGCATGAGTCCCTTACACTGCCTGTTGCAGAGAGTGGGGGAGGGCTGGGGGAGGGACGCACACTCCTCCTTTTTTCCCTGCCCTGACTCGCCTCCCCTTTGCAGGAGGATGTGCAACAGCTGCAAAGCATGTTGGGCTGCGAGTTGCAGGCCATGCTCTGTGTCCCTGTCATCAGCCGGGCCACTGATCAGGTGGTGGCTTTGGCCTGCGCCTTCAACAAGCTCGAAGGAGACTTGTAAGTCTGGGTGGGGTGATGCAGATCAGGAGATGGAGCTGAGAGGCTGGCCGGGGCTCTCCTAGGGTAACAGATGGGAAGGGTACTAGGCATGGGGTACTTCTGCAGGAAGTGGAGACTGGAGGTGTTGAGACTAGAGGGGGGTCAGAAGCCCAGGGATGGGGTCTGCAGGGGTGGGGCAGAGATCTGGGAGTCGAAGTTCTGAGTAGCAGGACCTGCCAGCACGGAGCACTGTAGACAGGTGGATGGGCCTAGGGAAATGAAGACAGGGAGAGGGCAGAACCCGCTGCAGCAGGGAGCATGTGGGATCCACGTCATTGGGAACTCCTGCGCATCCTAGTGATGGGAGCATTGATGCCATTCAGTAAACACACGTTGAGCATCTACTGTGTCCGGCCATGTGCTGGCCAGATGACCCTTAGAAGGCCCTTGGGGAGGGGAGTACAGAGTGAGTGGGGTGGTCAGCAGGGGCTGTGACTTATGGCTACTGGCTGTGAGACTGGTTCTGAGAGGGCCTTAGACCTGGAGAAAAAATAGTATCAGAAGGAAAACGAGATGGGACCTTGGGGACAGCCCTGAGGCCCAGAGCAGAGCAAGGACATCCCTGGGTCCCACATATTTGAGGGAGTGAGTGCTGAATGACTGTGTGAGCCAAGATGGGGCTCAGCTCACAGCAGTGACTGCAGAGGAGCTGCCTGGAAGCCAGAGAACAGGGATCCCAGAATCTGGGCATACGATGGGGCTGGTGGCCAGGGCAGAGGTAGAGTGCACTTAAGATGTTTAGCAAACACCTCCCAGTATCTCCCTGTAGAGGCTCTGCACTGGGCGTGGTTCCTGCCTTCAAGACCGGAGGTTTATTTTCAGGGCCTAGAGGGAGGAGGGTGGGAAAGGTATTCTAGGCAGAGCAAACAGTGTGGGGAAAAGCATGAAGGTGTGAAAGAGCCTGAGGTTCTCTCAGCATGATAAGGATCTTCCTGTGGCTGAAGCTAAGAGATGCCCATAGCTGAGAGGAGGGAGGTGGGTAAGACCAGGCTGGGGGCCCTCGAATGCCATGTAAGGAAGGTGGGCAGGCAGACACAGGGTGGCGGTGACTGGGATTAGACCCAAATCACTGGACAGCATGCTCGAGTAGGGGATATCCCAGCAGACGGGAGCACTGAGGCCAGCCAAAAACTGGGGAGGGGCCTAGGCAGGGAAATCAGGGGCCAGAGAGATAGTGAAGATCTCTGAGGCATGCTCCTCCCCCCACTCCATGACCCCCACCTGGAGTGGCTTACCCACGTCCCCAGCCCAGGTCCCTCCCACCCCCCAGCTTGGTCCAGCCAGCCCCACTAAACTCCCTGGTGACAAGTCATTTGGTGGCTGGAGTGATGACCTGAGCAGGATTTGGGGCTGTGCTTGTCAGAGGAGGGCTGGCTCCGAGAGTACCACGGGCGCTGCCCACTCACCTTAGGGCTTGCGGAGGCACCAAATCGCGGCCCACAGAGTCCAGGGAGAGTAGGACAGTGACAGGAGCTGGACAAGACAGGGCAGTGCCTGAAACCCCCCCGCCCCCCCCCCCCGAGGCTGGAGGGGCCTTGGGGAGGAGCAGAACACCCTGGCAGGGGCAAGTCTCTAGTCTGAGGGAGGAGACCCAGCCTCAGTCTGGGTAAATCCGAAGTCTGAGGAGGGAGACATGGCTCTGGCTTCAGGGAAACAGTAGTCTGAGGGGGAAAACACCTTTTGGTCCGAGGAGGACTAGAGCCCTCCCCTGAGGGAGCCCCCAGTCTGAGGGGGCTGGTCCGAGCTGCCTGCGCAGGGAGCAGCCCCGGCAGAGGAGAGTGGGGTCAGCTGGTGGATCCGAGGGGGCTTCCTGGAGGAAGGGAAGTAAGGAGAAATGGGGAGAGGAGTCTGCCGTCCTCCCTCTCCAGTGGCCCCGCCCCTTCCCCCAGGTTCACGGACGAGGACGAGCATGTGATCCAGCACTGCTTCCACTACACCAGCACCGTGCTCACCAGCACCCTCGCCTTCCAGAAGGAGCAGAAGCTCAAGTGTGAGTGCCAGGTGAGTGATCTGCCTTGCACCTCTCTCAGGGACGGAGTCGCCCAGCTCTCAGCCCCAGAGAGCCATCTACAAGGGAAAAGCCCGTGTCTTTGTGGACGGAGCGTGGGGAGAGATTACCTAGGGCCCCGAGGACTCTCATCGGGGAGGTCAGTGGTTCCTCAGGACGGCGGCTGTAGGCACTGTATGCGATCGCCCTCTAGTGTTCAATTTGGGTACTGCAGCAACATTTGGGCGGCGAGAGCCACAGGTGGGTATGCATATGGAACAAGATTCCTGTGCATCTTAACTGGGGCTGTTCCTCCCACTCCTTCACGGAGTAGCCAAATGATATAATTCGACTCTGCCAGTCTCCAGGCTGTCAGAGAGCCCTTGGGGAGGAATGAGAAGACCCTGGGGCTGTTGGAGGCAGGGAGTGGAGCCCCTGTCACCTGAGCCCCTGTGATCTCCATTTTCTGCATTCCAGGCTCTTCTCCAAGTGGCAAAGAACCTCTTCACTCACCTGGGTGAGTGCACTGTCCCCCTCCCTGCCTGGGGGTGGGAGTGGGCACTGGGATTTGGCGGGGGAGGAGTGGGGGGTTTGGCCTGGGCACTCCAGCCTGGTCTCACCACTGGCCCCCACGCTTCTCCCCCCACCCTCCCTGCAGATGACGTTTCTGTCCTGCTCCAGGAGATCATCACCGAGGCCAGAAACCTCAGCAATGCTGAGATGTGAGTGAATCTACCCCGGGGGGGGGGGGGGGGCTCTGTCCTCATCCCCTCCTTTCCTCCCTCTTTTTTCCTCTCTACTGCCTTCTTGTGGGACCCTGTCGCGTTTGGTGTGACCCTTTATTCCATGCCTGTGTCCCTCGCTAGACTGTAACGTCGAATGTCAGCAGGGGTGGGGCCCGCTTTGCTGGCCATGGGTCCTCAGCTCCTAACAGTGCCTGGCACATAGTAAGTGCTACCAAAAAAAAAAAAAAAAAAAATCATTGGGATGAACTAATGTCTGGAGTCACCAGCCCTGAGGAGAGTCTCTCACCACGGATCACTCCTTCCAGGCCTCAGAAATCCAGGCTTTGCCCAAAGTCGTGAGAAGTGGGGGGTAGTCGGAGAGGGGGGCCCGGGCCCTGTGGACCAAGGCCATTTCCCCACAGCTGCTCCGTGTTCCTGCTGGATCAGAATGAACTGGTGGCCAAGGTGTTCGATGGGGGCGTGGTGGAGGACGAGGTGAGGCAGGGCCACTCTGAGGGAGCGTGTGGCCTGGTCTTGGGGGTCCGCAGGGGGCTTGGGGAGTAGACAGTCGCTGGTGGGCTCTGTGGCCGGCCACTAACTTCCTCCCTACTCCATCCCTTCCTCTGCAGAGCTATGAGATCCGCATCCCGGCCGACCAGGGCATCGCAGGCCACGTGGCAACCACGGGCCAGATCCTGAACATCCCCGACGCGTACGCGCACCCGCTTTTCTACCGTGGCGTAGACGACAGCACCGGCTTCCGTACGCGCAACATCCTCTGCTTCCCCATCAAGAACGAGAACCAGGGTGAGGGCTCCCAGCGGCTCCGGGAGGAGGGGCGGGCGGGGCCAGGCCGGGGCGGGGCCCAGGCGGGATGGGGCGGAGCCGAGTGGAGGGTCGGCTCCCGTTCCGCACCGCCCTAGCGTCCCCGAGCAGAACGGTCGGGGTTTCCCAGGCATGGGATGTCCTTTGAGGACACCGTGGGAGGGCCGATCCCCGCCGGACACATCCACCGGCCGGTCCTAGCCCCTCTCCGACCCCCAGAGGTCATCGGTGTGGCCGAGCTGGTGAACAAGATCAACGGACCATGGTTCAGCAAGTTCGACGAGGACCTGGCGACAGCCTTCTCCATTTACTGCGGCATCAGCATCGCCCATGTGAGCGGGGACAGGGGCGGGGCAGTGCAAGACCCTCTGTTCTTCTCTCCGCTGTGGCTCTCCTTGCTCTGTCCAGATGGGTCGGTGCCCCGGCCTGGAACTCTTAGCCCTGCAGCTGGGTTGCTGTGCAAACTTCAATACCCCCTGGTCACCTCTAGCCTCAGTTTCCCATCTGAAAATTGGGATGCTATTTCCTGTCCTGTCCAGTTAGCCTCCCAGGACCACGTGGAAACCCAGTTGTCATTTTTTACCCCGTCTCTGGAAGCGACCTCAACCCAAGCCCCTGCTCAGCTTCTTTTTGGGAAGTGTTGGGTCTCATTGTCTGGAGCTGGCAGCTCTGCTGGGGAATCCAACCCCTAGGTCCCCGATGCTTTCCCTCCTCCTTGCTTCTCTTTCTCTGCCAGTGGGCCTCCGGCTCCATTGCTGAAGACTGGGGCAGGCTCAGGAGGGGGTGCAAAGTGCCAGATCAGATGCTGAGGCCCTGGGAGGGGGATTAAGGCGAGGTCTGGATGCAAGTTGGAGGGGGCTCCTTGCTCTGAGCTGGAGCTCAAAGGCTCCCACTGGGGCCAGCATGGGACAGCAAGGGGGGTTCTCTCTGATCCCTTTGTCCCAGCCCTGGGCATGCTGAGATTTCACAGCCAGCCTGCTTGAGCCCCGTCGTCCCCTCTCTCCCCCCAGTCCCTCCTGTACAAGAAAGTGAATGAGGCCCAGTATCGCAGCCACCTGGCCAACGAGATGATGATGTACCACATGAAGGTGAGGAGCTGCCGTGCTCCTTCGCAGGGTCCCAGGGTCCCCGCAGCCCACCTGTTCCTTCCCCGCCTCCTTCAATCCTCAAATGCCAGGACCAGCCCCGTGCCAGAAAAGCCGTCCTGGGCTTTAGACTGTGGTGATCATTGTTGGTTTGAGTATTACCTCTTACCTGTGTCCACATCAAAGGGTCCCAGACTTTGTGGACAGGGTCAGAGCTGTAGTAGGAAGGATTAAGGCAAGACTCTGGGATGGTCCCCCCAAAAGAAGGGATCCTTGAGTCAGTGAAAGGCTGCCGTGGTTTGGGGGTGTCACGAAGGGGTGTTCTCTGTCTTTGCCGAGGATAGGCTGTTACAAATGAGGGTGGTCACAGGCAAGGAGGGACAGTAGGTGGGCTGCAGGCCTGGGAGGGGAGAGTGGTGATCTCCTGCCCAGTGACGGTCCATGGAGTGGATGGCCCGGCTGATGGCATTCTGGGTGGGGTCCCCGCTCCCCGTGGTGGGAATTGGACGGAGAGGACCCTGGATGGCGTGGAGTCATCTCTAATGCCCTGGCTGGTCCCCTCTAGGTCTCTGATGATGAATACACCAAACTTCTCCATGACGGGATCCAGCCCGTGGCCGCCATTGACTCCAACTTTTCCAGTTTTACCTACACCCCTCGCTCTCTGCCCGAGGATGACACCTCCATGGTGAGCTGAGCACCCACCCCCCCCCCCAACCACTTGACTGCAGAAGTGGGGTGTGCAGCTGGAGATTTAAGTTGGATGTGCGCAGGAACTCCCTGGCAGGACAGAGTCATCCAGAAAGGCTGTAGAGTCCCCCTCAGAGATGAAGTGGGCGTGTGGTCTGCCAGCCTTGCCCACAGGGCCTGCCCAGGGCTGGGGGCTGGACTGGATGATCCCCGAGCGCTACTCCGACCCTTACGATGCTCAGGGCTTGTGGCCTCAGGGTTGCCACCTCCCTCCCTGTTTTTCTTAGGTTTTCTTTGAGCTTGGTTCCAAGAGTTCTTACATCTCTTGCTTCTAAAAGTTCATGGTTCTGAGAATTCGTGCCTCTAGTGTTTTATGGTTCTCTAGTTTAGATCTAAAGTTTTAAGCCTGCAAAATTTTGGAGGCTTCAAGAAGGGGTAACGCAGGGGCCCCATCTTGAAACTGACAATCCCTCCTCCCTCCTGCCCTCTCCAGGCCATCCTGAGCATGTTGCAGGACATGAATTTCATCAACAACTACAAAATCGACTGCCCCACGCTGGCCCGGTGTGTGCCCCCAGCCCCCCTTGAGCACAGGCAGCCCTGGTCCCTGCCTCCTTCTTTCTGCTACTCTCACACCCAGCATCCCCAGCATTCTGGGAAGGGGTCTCTGAGGATGACCCGGGAAGGCGCAGTCTTATGGGGATGGGGAGGATGTGAGTGAGAGGCAATTCCCAGACACTGGGACCAGGAGGAAAGGGAAGGAACAGGGTGGGACAGAGCCTGGAGGACTTCCTGGAGGAGGAGAGCCTGAGGCCCCTCTGCTGCCCTACCCCCTCCCCTAGGTTCTGTCTGATGGTGAAGAAGGGCTACCGGGACCCCCCCTACCACAACTGGATGCACGCCTTCTCTGTCTCCCACTTCTGCTACCTGCTCTGCAAGAACCTGGAGCTCACCAACTACCTCGAGTGAGTGGCTGCATTCTGGCCCTGTGGCCACCGCTGGGGTGCCCTTCTCGGGGACGGGAAGCACCTCCTGCGTGGCAGGCTCTTTACCCATGCCGCCTCAAGGGACCCTCTTAGTGGCCTGGTGGGAAAGGTTCATAGCCCCATTTTCTGGGCAGGACTTGCTCACCATTGCATTCCCAGGGAGTAAAGGGCCTGCCAAAGCCCACACTGGGCTTCTTTCCAGGAAGGGGACCGTGGTGTCCCGAGCTCCTCGACACCTCCTCCAGCCATCCCTCCTCTGGAGGCTGGGGAGGGAGCTATGGTTGACCCTCTCCTCTCCGTCTCCCACCCAGGGACATCGAGATCTTTGCCTTGTTTATTTCCTGCATGTGTCACGACCTGGACCACAGAGGCACAAACAACTCCTTCCAGGTGGCCTCGGTGAGACCCTGCCCTCCTCACAGTGGGCCCCCCCCCAGGTGTCTCGGGGGGTCTCACCCCTCCAGCCTGAGGAGAGGTGGGAGCTGGTGAGACCAGGAGCCAGTTTCGAGCTAGGAGGCTCTCCCAGGCCTTGCGCTGGGCTCGAGATGGGGGAGCGGTGAGGGCTGGGGGCAAGCAGGGGACGCTTGGCCTAATGTGGGCACTTGCATCTATGTGAGGAGTGATAGAGTTTTCCTGGGCTTTTCCAGAAATCTGTGCTGGCCGCGCTCTACAGCTCCGAGGGCTCTGTCATGGAGGTACCACCATTCTGCCCAATATCCCATTCCTGTCATCCCCTGAAGGCCAGTGACTTGCAAAGTCAGACTGTGACCCAGCTCCTCCCGTTCCCAAACCCCGCCCTCCAGACAGGCTCTGAGAGCTGCAGCCCCCTCAGGGTGTGTCTGCCTCCTGTTCCTGGATGGGCCTGGAGGGGTGTGGGTGCACGTGCGGGTGCGCACGCGGGTGTGAGTCGGGCTGCAGGCTCTGCATAAGCTCGGGTTTGCAAAGGGAGGACTGTATTTAGCACATTTCTCTTTGCATGTCTGGGGGCACCCCAGCAACCCCTCCCCACCAAGCCTGGGGTAGGTTCCACTCCCACTGCACTCAGCTGTGCCTTAGGTTGTTTGGTTTGGGCCTGCCTGCCCCCAGATGGGGACTTGGGGGCTCCTTGGGGCAGGGACAAAATCTGAGACATGTCTGAGTTCCCAGCACTTGTCACAGGGCTTGGCACAGAATAGGAGCCAAACTTCCAAGCACATCTTGTTCCATGCTGCCCCCTGCAACACCTTTCCAGAGACCTCCCCTGCTTGTACACCCCCAGAGACGAGGGGCTCACTCCCTCCTGGGAGGCCTGGTGGCAGCCTTGCTTCTGCCCTCCCCGCCCTGGGCTAGCCACTCCTCCGACTGACAGCCCTTCAGCGTCAGGAGACAGGGGCCTTGCCCTCATCTCATCACTGCCTTTCCTTGTCAGCAAATGAATGTTGGCTGCATGAATTAGTGCCGAGGACTCCAAGGAGTCATTTCAGGATTGTTCCAGCTCGAGAGGCCCTCAGAGCATACCTTGTCATGTCCCTCCATGTGACAGCTGAGGCATCTGAGCCTCACAGCCAGCAGGGACTTGCCAGGGGTCACACAGAGGGTTGAAACAGCCCAGAGAGGGACCTGGGACCCCTGACTCCCCGTTTCTGCCTGCTCTGCTCTGCTTGGGGCCTGGGGCTGGGCCAGGCCTGCTCCCTCTCTTGGGGTCTGTGGTGAGGGGAGCACCCTGCCCAGCTGGGCTCCATCGCTCTTCTCCCCCCAGAGGCATCACTTTGCTCAGGCCATCGCCATCCTCAACACGCATGGTTGCAACATCTTCGACCACTTCTCCCGGAAGGTGATGGGGCTGAGGGTTGGGGTGAGGGAGTGGGAGCCGGGAGCTGGCCCAAGAAGGGAGAAGGAGCCAAGGGGCAGAGGGTCCTCAGGATCTGGAGTGGGGTGCGGTGTCTGGTGGGAGGCCGTGACGTCTACCCCTCCCCACCTCCCGCCTGGGCCCAGGACTATCAGCGCATGCTGGACCTGATGCGGGACATCATCTTGGCCACGGACCTGGCTCACCACCTCCGCATCTTCAAGGACCTCCAGAAGATGGCTGAAGGTGTCTGCCTTTAGTCCTGGGCCTCGGGGTTGGGGAAGGACCAAGAGGGGATTTTGCCTGGAGAGCATCCCTAGGTTCAGACCCACCCCCTCCATCAACCCACCAGGCAGACCCAACACCAGCACTGTGGCTGCCATCCAGGGTGTGGAATTCTCTGGACCACTTAGGGGTGGGCCCTGGGTAGGGGTGGGCCCTGGGGCCTTGCCCTCGGAGAGGGGAAGCCAAGAAGCTAGGCCCCTCTCTTTGACCCCATCCTCTCCTCAACAGTGGGCTATGACCGAACCAACAAGCAGCACCACAGCCTCCTCCTCTGCCTCCTTATGACCTCCTGTGACCTCTCTGACCAGACCAAGGGCTGGAAGACCACGAGGAAGATCGCAGTAAGTGCCACTGCTCTCTGGGAAGGCGCAGGCTGCACACTCTGCCCAGCTCTCTGTGGCTCCCTGCAGCCTGAGCAGACTTTCTGTGCTGAGCTCAGCCTGGCTGTATTCTGGGGAGACAGAAGGCTAGACCACCTCAGGGTGACAAATGGGGAGGCTCAGAAAGGGGCATGGACTCAGCCGGGGTCACACAGCAAGTCAGTGGCTGGTGGAGGGTGGGCCAGAACCCAGCCACTCCTCCCCATCTGGGGCCACCACCCTGCCGGGCTGGCGATGGTGAGGACCGGCCCTGAGGTGAGGCTGAGGGATGCCTCAGTTTGCCCCCTTGGGATTGGGCTGTGAGAGGACTTGGGTGATGGATCCCATTGGCGGGATGTGACAAGGGTGTTGGCCTTTCAGGAGCTGATCTACAAAGAGTTCTTCTCCCAGGGAGACTTGGTATGTGGGGAGCAACCTCAGGGTGTCCTGGTTGGGGGAGGGCTCCTGGTCTGGGGGCGGGGGGCAGGGGGCTGCGTTAGCCTGACCCTGGTGCCTGATGGAGGAGGACGAGGGCCGGGCCTGATGACTCGATGCCCGCAGGAGAAGGCCATGGGCAACAGGCCAATGGAGATGATGGACCGTGAGAAAGCCTACATCCCCGAGCTGCAGATCAGCTTCATGGAGCACATCGCAATGCCCATCTACAAGTGAGTGAGCTCACGGGCCTGCTGGGGACCCTGCACAGAGACGGTGGGCTGGGACGGGGCTGGCTGTGGCCACCACAGCACTCAGGCGCTGGGCTTGGCCTGAACCAGCTCCATCTGATCGACCCCTGCCCCCCACTCGCCGCCTCTGGGCACAGCTGTCTCCTGCTTTGCCCCTCAATGGGCCCCTCACTTGGTCCACTATGAAAAGAGACTGTCGTGTTGGCCTTGAGCGTCCAGTCCTGTGCCTCACCCTCTCGTGGAAGTTCTACCTGGGGTACGGCCTTAATCTTTCTTGCTGCCCACAGTCTAACTTCTGACCTCCAACCCCGCCCCCATGCACCCAGGCTGCTGCAGGACCTGTTCCCCAAGGCAGCAGAGCTGTACGAGCGCGTGGCCTCTAACCGTGAGCACTGGACCAAGGTGTCCCACAAGTTCACCATCCGCGGCCTCCCCAGCAACAACTCGCTGGACTTCCTGGACGAGGAGTACGAGGTGCCTCAGCTGGATGGCACTCGGGGCCCCATCAATGGCTGCTGCAGCCTCGATGCTGAGTGAGCCCCTCCCGGGACCCTTCCCCACCCGGGCCTCCTCCCACAGCCCTCCGCTGGCCTGGCCAGATGCACTGGGACCAGAGCCACGGGCCCTGGTTTCTAGACCAGGACTTCCGGTGTGACCCTGGGCAAGGACTGACCTTCCCCGGCCTCGGCTTTCTCGTCTGTATAATGGAAACAAGACTTCAGCCTCATCAAGACTTTGTGATTTGTCCTCTGAGAGCACTGGGGTGACCAGTGAGCAGTGGGCCCTGCTCTGCACCTCTGACCACGCCTTGGCAGGTCCTCCCCTAGCCACTCCCTCTCTGAGGCAGCCCGGCTGGTTTTCTCTGGGCCCCATTCCTGCCCCACCAGGTCTGTGCCCTTTTCCCCTCTCCAGGATCCTTGTGCAAGGAGGTAGGTCATCGGAGAGAGCAGAGGGTGGGTCTCAGAAATAGTCGTTAGCTTTGCTGGAGAACTAGAAATAACCCCAGGGCCGCAGGGGCCCCGAGGACTGCTACTCTCCTTGTGGTGGGGATGGGGACCTGGGGAGATGCAGGGGCCCCATGAGGAGCTGCCAGAGGGGCCGCTCAGTGCTCTGGGGAGAGGGGGCTCAGGAAGAAATCAGGATGGGAATGATGAGCAGGAAGGATCCCTGGGCTGAGAGACAGGCTCAGGTGAGTCAGCACCACTTCCTCCTGGCTGGGTGACGTGGGCAAGTCCCTTCCCTATCTGGGTGAAACAGAAGGCTGAGGCAATCCGTTCTGTAAGACCCCTTTTAGATCAAAGTCCCCATAGCTCTGTGGAGTGGCAGGAGAGGCCGGGGAATGTCCCTGCCACCCTAGGGCAGAGAGCCGACCCTGAGTCCCTCAGTGGCCCCTGAGAGTACCCCTTAGCCCGAGCCCCTCCCCTGTTCCTGCAGCAAGAGAGGGTCCTGGCCTCAGCCCCGGCAGGGCTTCTCTCTTCAAGGCCATATCCACCCCTGCCCTGGGGCTTAGGAGACCCCATAGGGCCGGGCCTCTCGGGTCAGCCCCCCGTTGGCCTCTCCCTTCTCTGTTTTGTTCTGTACGTGTTGTGGGTGGGGGGAGGGGGGCCACCTGCCTTACCTATTCTGAGTTGCCTTTAGAGAGATGCGTTTTTCTAGGACTCTGTGCAACTGTTGTATATGGTCCTGTGGGCTGACCGCTTTGTACATGAGAATAAATCTATTTCTTTCTACCAACCATCCCCCATGGGGCACTTTGCAGACTTTGTGCATGGGATTGTGGGGGAGACAGAATTGGGGGTGGCAAATGCCCTTTGAATTCCTTGGCTACTGGAGCTCCCACCCCTAGTGCCTACCCTCTCTTCTGGGGGAGTCATGACCTGTTGGGGTACCCCCAGGCCAGATAGTGGAGGCTTGGGGGTGGGTTGTAGATGAGGAAGCCTGGGCATGGAGCAGTGAGAGCATGTTGGCTGACAGAGATTGTGGACTGGAAAGGGAGAACTGAGGGGTTGAAGCAATCAGGGAGGCTGCCTGGAGGAGGTGGCTTGGAGATCCTCCTAGGCCCTGTCTGCTGGCCTATAGGTCATGAGTGCCCACATAGCGAGGGCCTGGGCCTCTGAACCTCCTGCTGGCCTTAGGGATACCTGTTTGTGTCCCCATAAGTCCCAAATCGCAGTTTTTCTGAGTTCTGCCAAAAGGGTCCCCCTGAGTCTGACTCTACACCAGATGCAGCCCTGAGCTGTGTCTGTGGAGTCACTCCCCTGCTCTCCTGGCTGTGCGAGTGTTTGCCTCTGCACAGATAGAGAGGGGCTGTCTCCAGATTGGGGACAACGAGGAGGCTCTGACTGGCAAAGTCTCCAGACCCTGTCCCCTCGCTTACCTGTACCCCTCCCAGCTCCTCTCCCTGCTCGTCTCCTCCAGATCGGTAAAGGTTGGTGTGTTGCGGGCTGGGCACTGGGATCTCCTTTTCTAGGGGAGAGAAGAGGAGAGGGCTGGGAGGAGATGGACAGGGTCATCCTGCAACCACCCACAGTGCCCCCAGGGGGGCAGCCTTGCCTGTGGGACCAGGAAGCCTCTGTGCATCTCCCATCCCACAGCTTGTCATGGTTTGGAATGTGCTCCTCTGGGCAGATGGTCTCAGGGCCTCTAGCCTTCCCTTGGGGAGCTTGGCCATGGGGCAACCGGCAGGATCATAACCCTGAGAAGAACCACAGTGAGGTTGGAAGACAAGCAGGTGTGGTTTTTCCACCGGCAAAGGCAGCCAGGTGCTGCTGGTAGAAGGAACTGCTCGGACAAAGGCCCAGAGAAGGGGGGGGCCTGGCTCTCCGGGAATGGGTGGCGTGGGTGGGGAGATGAGGCCGGACCGCAGAGAGCCTTGCATGCCAGGCTGTGGAGTTGGGCTTTATTGGACGGGCAGTGGGGAGTCAGGGGACTTTTCAGTAGGGGAGGGGCTCAGACATGCGTGTTAGATCCTGCTGGAGAGCAGAGAGAGGACTGCAGGGGAGGGGGTGGGCAAAGATCATTCTAGGGCTGATGCTCTGTGCCCTGGGCCGGGTGAGGGGGGCAGGAATTCAAGACATGTTGGACTGGCAGAACTTGGTGAGCAGTTGGATGGGGGTGGGGGCAGAGGGAAGACTGGGGGTGGCCCAGAAGGTGGGGTCCATGTGGCCCCGTGAATAGCCCTGGGTGGCTGCTCAGCAGCACTCTCACCTGCAACCAGGTATTTGGTGCAGCCTCTGGCAGGACATGATCTCCCTGAGAAGATGGGTGGGGCAGTGTCTGGGGCTGCCAGGGGAGGATGGGCAGGAGGATGGATAGCAGGATGGATGGGAGGATCATGGGAGGATGGGCAGGAGGATGGATAGCAGGATGGATGGGAGGATCATGGGAGGATGGGCAGGAGGATGGATAGCAGGATGGATGGGAGGATCATGGGAGGATGGGCAGGAGGATGGATAGCAGGATGGATGGGAGGATCATGGGAGGATGGGCAGGAGGATGGATAGCAGGATGGATGGGAGGATCATGGGAGGATGGGCAGGAGGATGGATAGCAGGATGGATGGGAGTATCTTGGGAGGATGGGCAGGAGGATGGATAGCAGGATAGATGAGAGGATGGGTGGGAGGACGGGTGGGAGGCTGGATGGAAGGATCATGGGAGGATGGGCAGGAGGATGGATGGGGTGATGGGTGGGGAGAGGGCTGTGTCTCTGCACAGAGCCTGCAGACAGCCCTCACAGGTCAGAGAATGCAAGACTTGGCTCCATGGCTTCTTGTAGCTGCCCCGCCCTCCCAACTTAATGGTTTCATTTTACACAAAACCTCATAATGATCCTGTGGGGTAGCTACTATTACCTTATTCTGTAGCCAAGTAGTCTGAGGTTCAGAGAGGTTAAGTAATCGGCCAAGGTTGGGGTGTGAGCCCCGCTTGCCTGACTCCCCTCTAAGGACTCTTTCTCTGGGCTAGAGGAAGGAGACTCAGGAGGGAGGGTCTCTGTCTGTCTCCACAGGACTGTCGTGGGGGGTAGGGGTGGTGAGCAAGTGGGTTGGGGCCCCACAGAAGGATCTGGGATCAGCTCTGTGTGCCGATGTTGCTGGGCTGGGAGGGGTGCGAGAAAACAGGTGGAGGATGGCGGCTTGTAGTGCAGCTCGTGGCCACCAGGTGGCGCACAACCCTTGCTGTCCCTACCTCCCCAGAGGTCCGGAGAGGGTGTGTGGGGTGTGTGGTGTGGGGGCGTGTGTTGTGTGGGCTAACCTCACTCCCATCCACTATACACGCCCCTCTCATACTCACAAACACAGATGCGTTCTCACACAGACACGCACACACAAGACACACGCTCATTGTCTTTTACACACAGACACACTCTTCACAGTCTACACGGGGTACCCTCCATACAGACTCCACAGGGAAAATGGGAAATGTTTCTTGGGGACTCCAGCCTCTTTAGCTGCTCTCTGAACAGGATTGAGGCCCCTCAGTTCTACCTGAGTGAGACCCCATGTCCCCTGGGGGTGTCTGCATGCTGGGTGGCCTCCCTCTGCAGGAGGATCCCTCGGAAGGCAGGACTAGCCTCCTGATGAGGGGTGGGCAGAACCCCTCTTCTGGGCACGAAAGAACTATGAGAGGGCTCTGCGAGGCTGAGGAGTCAGAGCAGGATGGAGCTGGAGTGTGAAGGGGCGTGAGGAGGAGGCTGGGACTCAGGGGGGTCCTGAAGTTGGGATGAGGGACAGGAATAGAAGGCGAGGGCATTGCAGATAGATGGGGAAGCAGGTCGGGGGTGCAGGGGCTGTGCCCAAGGCCTCAGCCCACCCTCACCGCTCAGCCTCTCAGGGCTCAGTCGGCTTGAGAGAGGATGGGGGCGGGGGTGCTGTTTCCACGGCCTCGGCTCCTGGGAGGGGCCGGGTGCTTGGAGGGAAGGGACTGGGGGTCTGCTCTGAGCAGCAGCTGGGCCCCCAGGGGAATAGGGCAGCCGCTGCACCCGAGGCTGGACGCTGGACAGCACCTGGGGAGAGAAGGGAGAGCCGGGGTTGAGGAGGGAACAAGGGGAAGGGAGAGGAGCAGGTACCATGGCTGGTGTGGGGAAGATCAAGATTGTGGAGGGAGGCCTCCTACCTGACAGAAACTCACACTGCTGGCTTCTCTCTCCTGAGACACAAAACAAGAGTTATCACCACACACTGGAGCCTCCCTCTGCTTGTGGACCCTCCTGGCAGGGTGAGCACTGAGATTCCTCGCTGCTCTCAGTTTTCATGTCCGTAAACTGGGAGGATGGGTCCCTCTGGAGGCCTTTGGGATCCAGGAGCGGGTGCTGGGAGGGAGGCCACGTGCTCCTGGGGAGTTTGTGTGACTGAAATCTGCGTATGGACAGCACAGCCAGACTGTTCTCGGAGGGCATCCTAAGATGGGTCTGCACAGGAAGTGAAGTGCACCATCAAGGTTGAAGGTCGGCGGCACAGGTGTGAGGCTTGCAACTTCCTGCCAAGATGGCTGCCTGTTCCTGAATCATCCCCTGAAGAAACCACAGGAATCCGAGAACTAATAGAGAGCCTGGGGTGCAGCGGGGTGAGGGCGTTGAGGAGATACAAGCGAGGAGCTGGGTTGGAGGAAAGCACTTGCCTCACCCCGTGTTGCCTTGGACGATCAGTCATTGCCTGCCCCCCACCTCTGCACAAACTCCATGTGCCGCTTCATCTTCTCTTGGCAATAGCTGGAGGAAAAGAATGATCTCTTAAGTGGGAGGCTTTCCCAAGGAGGGCAGGGATTATTGTCCCTTTGTAGGCAAGGGAAACTGAGGCCCAGAGCTCAGCTGGCAGAAACCTCCCTCAGAGCAAAAGGAGCTTAAAGAGCATCCCAGGGGCCAGATGAGGAAACAGACCCAGAAAGGGCAGGGACCTCTGAGATCACACACCAGCTCCATCTCCCGGCCCAGGGTCTCGCCCTGTCCCAGGGACAGCAATTCTTGCTTCCTCCAGTCACCAACCTCAGGGCCCAGCTAGGACTCATCCTGCAGCCTGAGCCCTGGGGAGCTGGCTTGTCTCTCCCATATCACCATGCCCCTGCATCTGCTGAGTGCTGGAGTCGGGGAGGGGAGGGGGGTGCGGGTTAGAGCAGCTGGCCCTCTTTCCTCTTCTCATTTGCTTCTGATCCGTTCTGGCTCTTAGCTTAGACTCTCCAGGTGGGCGCTGTGTGTCTGTCAGGGGCACGTGCTTTCTCTCCTCAGTTGGACTGGGAGCCCTGTAAGGGCAGGAACAGACCTGCTTTGGCTCTGGTTTCCCACATCCCTCCTCAGAGTTTGGTGCATTGTAGGTGCTCACAACAGCCATGTTGATTGGTAGAAAGTGCAGACTCAGGGCCCCAGTGCATGCATTGATCAACACTCAGCGGAACACTTGAGGGAGACCCTCTGAAAATCTCCAGAACTCTCTCTGTCTGCAGCTCTCTCATCTCTGGCACTCCGCCCTGTAAACTCTGGCCACCTAGCCTCTTCAGACTCCAACGCGATCTCCTCAACTCAGGGAGCCTTCCAGGCTTCACCCGGGTTCCTCTCCCTGCCCTGTGTTCTGTCCAGGCAATCGTAGGGCTTACCGCAGTGACCTCTGCCCCTCGGAATCCCGTTCACGGCCTGACAGCCAATGCCTCGACAACCTTTATTCATACATTTTGTCCATTGTTGTTCTTGTTATTTCAGGCAGGAGAGTAAATCTAGTCTTTATCACTCCATCTTCGGTGGGAACGTCAGTCTGTTTTATTAACTTTCATTGCAGTATAGTACTCCATGGATGAATGTTGCTAGGCATTTGGATATTAACATTTTGGCTGTTAGAAACAAGGATCGCGTGAATATTCTCATATATGTATGCATTTTGAGTATTCCCTTGTATGAATATCTATTTTTTATCTATTCCTGTTGTTGATTTAACTCTTCAGGCTTCTATCTGGGACCATTCCTTTCTGCCTGAAAACACCCTTTTAGTATTTCCTTTAGTGAAGCTCCCGAATTCCAGGCTAGGACGGATTGAAGCTGTTCTGTTCTCTGTAGGCTTCCACTGTTTCTGAGGAGAAGTCAGCTCTCGGTCTTCTCATTGCTCCTTTGAAAGTGATGCGTCTCTTTCTCTGGCTGCTCTTAAGATTCCTCCTCATTCTTGGTTTTCAGCAGTTTTATCACAATGTGCTTAGGTATGGTTTTCTTTGAATGGATCCTGCTTGAGATTCATAATGTGTGTTGAGTCTGCGATGATTTTCCTTTTCTCAATTCAATCTTCGGCAAGTGTAGACAAGTGCATTTCCCATAGTTCCCAATGCATGCTAAGAAAGTTTTACAAAATTCTACTGAAATCCTGGGGTAACAAGAAAGAATGACGCAAAGGTGAGGAAAATATTTTAAATCGACCACTAGATTCTCGTCCTTGGGGTTCAAGCTCGCAGTCCTCCTCGGGAGAGGAGAGTCTCAGTCGAGGAGAGCGTCTCCCTCCTCAGCTCCTGGTCCGTGACCAGGGATCTGTCCCTGACCAGATCTCCTGACCTGGAGTCAGGACTCCCACCCTCTCGTGGCTGCTGAGAAGGAAAAACTACTTTCTCTCTGTCTCCCTAGTTTAGGTCTTGCCTCTCAGTCAACACTTACGTTTTAATGCATAGCAGTATAGTATTTCATCATTTAGAACTTTTCCATATCAGAATAAGATTTTGGGGTTACCATTAAAGGAATTCCCTTTGTCACAGTGAGTAGATCCCTGAATGCTGATTCTAGCACAACAGAATAAAGACCAGCCAGCGGGCGGCCAGGGTCCCCCTGCCCTGGTGGATTTCTTGCTCTCTGCTTTGACCAGTGGGCTCTGAGTGCACCTGTGTGAGGAGTAGGGAGGCATCAGGGAGGGACCTTCACACTAGTATCTCTATCTCTGCCAGCTCATGTGCTGGTTCCGTGGTGAATCAGAGTGGAAGCACCCTCGTAGCTGGTCTGGGTCACCATTCTCACCAGTCTTTGCACCTGGGCGAACCCTCTGGGCTCTGGCCCAGCTCACTGGTCCATATATCTTTCCTGAATTCCAAATACAAACATCCAATGGCCCAATCCCTTCTAGATTGCCTTCTAGTGTTACAGAGGCTGGAAAACTAAAGCGACATTCCCCATCCTCACTAAGGCTTGGGTTTCCCATGTCACCTGAGTCCCATAGAGAAGGTGTCCCGGGTAAGAAGTGGAGGTGGTGCTACATAATGGGCATCGGTGACTGCATGCAGGTAGATGAAGTCACCTGGCAAGCAGCCATGAGGGAGGCGTATGGGTGTCCTAGGGGCACCCAGGAAGGAGCATCTAACAGCCAGCCCCTCACGTAGGCGCCAAGCAACAGGTGGCAGGCTAGTGATGTTTCTCCCAGTAGAAAATTCCCCTGGTGTGGCTGGGCGTTTTGGCTGGCTGCGTTGTCCCTGACCTTTAGCTCTGCAGCCCTCAGCTTCATTGTCTTCTACTTACATCTCTGTACATTATGGCACGTACAGCTGTGAACTTCAACTGACGCTTATCTCAAAGCGCTGATCCCATTGGTCGTAATTGTCTGTCTCCCCCAATAAAATGTGAGCTCCCTGAGGAGAGAGACTAAGTCTGGCTTATTTCTACATCCTCAGCACCCAACACAGAGCCTAAGACGGGGTAGGCACCCAGCAAAAATTGACTGGTTAAATGAAATGTCAGTCATTATGAATTCAACCTAAGTGGCTGAGTCCTCTGAGGAGACTGGGCTGCATGCATATCGTGAGGAGCATCTCAGGAGTGATCATGGACGTGCAGGAGTGACCTCCTTCCACTGAGGAAAACAGTCTGCTCAGTGAGACCGTGCCTGCATGACAAGCAGGCGGGCTCCCGTCAGAGGAAATCGTGTTTACGGTGGAATCCTGCTGGGCGACGGGCGCTGCGCGTCAGTCAAACAAACTGGCTTCTGGGACCCCAGCAGGCGCCAGGATGCAAGCGCTACTCACCACGAGTGGGGCATGTGAAAAGTAGGATAGAGAAAAATCACCAAATTTATATTATAGCATCAATTTTACCGAATCAACCAAATCAATTTTAAAATATCACCAGTGAAAAACGCCTTCCTAAAGAAATGTCACCCCGGGGCCGGGCCTGAGCCCAAGTGGTTAAGTTCATGCACTCTGCTTCGGGGGCCCAGCGTTTCCCTGGTTCGGATCCTGGGCGCGGACATGGCACCGCTCATCAAGCCATGCTGAGGCGGCATCACACATGCCACAACTAGAAGGACCCACAACGGCATCACACATGCCACAACTAGAAGGACCCACAACTGAAAATACACAACTATGTACTGGGGGGCTTTGGGAGAAAAAGGAAAAATAAAATCTTAAAAAAAAAAAAAGAAATGTCATCCCAAACTGTCCCTAAGCATCCGTTTTCATCTCTTCATGTGATCTGTGACTCCTTCTTGGGTCCTCCTAGTGACCGCACACAGGCACCCAGTTTGTGTTCTCTCATTCTCTGAGCACTGTTTTCATGACGCTCTTCTAAGCTGCTAGACAGGTTTACGTGGCCCTTTCTGATGGCTGGCAGCTCTCCCACCAAGAAAAGCAACTGGGCTGGAGAGCGCAGTGGTTAAGGGTGTGGTGTCTGGCATCAGGCAGACCTGGATCAAGTCTCTGCTCTGCCATTTCCCTGCTGTGTGACTATGTGTAAGGCACTTACCTTCCCTGAGCCTCAATTTCCTCATCTATAAGATGGGAATAATAAATAATAAACCTTCTTGAGGTGGTTATGAGGATTAAAAGAGAAAAGGCATGAGAGCCTTTGGCAGGTCAAAGCTGCCAGCTGTCTGAATTACAGGGTTCATCAGGCCGCATTTCTGGGAATGAGGACCAGGCTTCATTTTTGGTAAAGGTGTCAGAGGAGCAGTCCCCAGAAGAAGGCTTTGGCTTCAGACACAGAAAGGGCAGGTTCTAAAGAGTCTGAATGAGGTGACTGTGGCATTCTGGGGCAGGGTACTGAGTTGTGTCCCCCAAAAGGTACATTCAAACCCTAACCCCTGGTGCCTGTGAATGTGACCTTATTTAGAAATAGAGTCTTTGCAGATGAAGTTAAGATGAGGCCCTTTTTAGGAGAAGGAAATTTGGACCTAGAGACACAGGAAGAAGGCCACGTGAAGATGGAGGCAGACGTAGGAGTGATGCTGCCACAAGCCCGCCCGTGCCAAGGGTTGCCAGCCCCGACTAGAAGCTAGGAGGGAGTCGGGGAGAGATCCTCCTCCGGGGCCTTCAGAGGGAGGACGGCCTGTCGACACTGTGATTTTGGGCTTCTGGCCTCTGGGAACGTGAGACAGCAAATTTCTGTTGTTTGAAGTCATTCAGTTTGTGGTTCTTTGTTAGGGCAGCCTGAGGAAACTCACGCAGTGGGTGAGGCTGGGGAGAGGTCCCTCAAGGCACGGGCGCAGATGGATTGGAGGGAGGAGGCGACAGAGCTGATCATTATTTTCCAGTTTTGATGTCTTGGGTTCAGTTGGCAGAACAGCCCAATCGCCCAAGACCATCTGGAGCATATACACAAAACCTGGCCCCCTTGCCCCAGAGTGGACAACTCCTCAATGCGATCTATGATTTGTGCTCCAGACCCTCCTTCCCCATCAGGCCAGGGCTAGGGTTGTTAAAGCTGCCTAAATAGCTCAGATAAATATAGCCCACGGTTAACACAGCTTAGCATAAGGGAAGCCATCTTGGAGAGGGGAACCACGTTAGAACTATAAACGACACTGATCCACAAGACACCCCCCCCACCTTGTCAGGAATGCCTTAGTTTGCACGTAGCCTAGCTAAGTACACACCTGTTAGTGAGAAATACGTATGCTTTGCATTTTCGTAGCCTTAGCTTATACATAGACCTCCTTATTCTGAAAAGACGATAACTTTGTTCATTAAGTTTTCCCAGGGATGTAATGACCTCCAGGGAAAGAGCCCTCTGCTGGCATCCATCACTGTTGACAAGAGAAAGGGATGGTCTGGAGTCTCCACGGCTACGCCACCAGATGCTCAACATTCTGAGACCCCCTTTTCCAGCCCATTCGCCCTATATATCTGCTTCCAAATGGTGCAGTTTTTTTTTTTAAAGATTTTATTTTTTCCTTTTTCTCCCCAAAGCCCCCCAGTACATAGTTGTATATTCTTTGTTGTGGGTCCTTCTAGTTGTGGCATGTGGGACGCTGCCTCAGCATGGTTTAACGAGCAGTGCCATGTCCGCGCTCAGGATTCGAACCAACGAAACACTGGGCCGCCTGCAGCAGAGCGCGTGAACTTAACCACTCGGCCACGGGGCCAGCCCCTCAAATGGTGCAGTTTTAACACAGTTCTCTAGGACACTAGTTCCCCATCTTCCCCCTTGCTGGTGAGCTGTAATAAAAAGACCCTTTCTCTCCTACCACCTTGCCTGTTGACTGTCGGCTTGTCTTTGCAGCGAGTAGAAGGCCCCTTTTGGCGGTAACAGGGTTGCCTTAGACCACATCCGTCCTCAGCTCTTTCCCCTTTCCCGTCCTGGTTGCCTCCTTCCCTCACAGGTGGTTTCTGCCAAGCAATTGCATCCCTGTTAACTGCGTGGTCACCATCCCTCAGAGTGGTGGTCACGTGCTTCTCCAGGCCCAGCCCTGTGCTGGCTGCTGTGGGGAGGGTTGGGGATGAATGCAGAAACGTTAAGGCGGGGCCGTGCCGCCAGGGAGCTCACAGTAACCTGGGTGAAATGTTAATTAATTGATCAATCAACTAGTTATTAATTAATTAATTAAACACGTTTACTGAAAACATACTATGTGCTGCCCCTGGCCTTGAAAAGGCTGCAGAGAGATGAACAAAACCGGACAGGAAGCTCACAGGCTAGTGTAGGGACAGACGTTAACCAAACAAACTCACAAGCGAGTGTGAAGATGCAACTGTGCCAACTGGGCCAGTGAGGAAAAGTCGATGGTGCTGCCAGAGGCTCTGACGGGGGATTTGACCTGGTCGTGGTGGGCAGGGGGGTCTTACCCGAAGAAGAGCTGGGCTTAGACCTGAGGTGAGTGAGAGTTAACTAGGCAAAGAGGGGAGGGAAGAGCATGTGTGAAGATCCCAGGGCAGGAGGACGGGAACAATAGGAGGGGCTTCCGGAAGGCTGAAAGGGGGCTGGCTGGGAGAGCATGAGAGAGAGACGGGACTGTGTGTAAGATGAGGCAGGGGAGGCACGCAGGTCAGGCCGTGCTGGGGAGGTTGGGCTTATCCCCAAGGGAACGAGCAGTGAGGGTTTTCAGTAGGCAGGTGACCTGGGCAGAAACTGAGACGACCACTCTGGCTGCAGCATGGAGAAGAGACTGGGGGATGGGTTCAGGCTGCGGGCACACCAGTTAGGGAGCCCTTTCCTCAGTTCAGGTGAGAACGTGACAGTGACGTGGACCAAGGTCACAGAGGACGGAGAGAAACGCACAGATCTGAGAGACAGCCTTGGTGATCGGTTGGATATGATGTGTGGGAGGGAGAGAGAAGGGCTGATGGTGACTCTCACTTTTCTGATTTGTGCAGCTGGGTAGATGGTAGAGCCATTTGCCGGGAGAAGGATTCCTGGAAGAAGACTAGATCCGGGGGAGGAAATCCTAAGTTTAGGTAAAAGTTCTCTGTAAACCATAATGGGTGCAGGAACGTTAGCTGTTACCACCTACTCGTTCAAAAAATATTTAACAAATGCTTGCTACCTGCTGACCCTGGGCCAGGTGCTGGAGATTAAAGAGAAGGAAATCACATTTGGTGCACAACTCTAGGAGGCAGTGGGGTAGACAGATTAAGACTGGCATTGAGGTGGCGGACAGCCTTGCTCTGAGACTCGGCTCCGCAGCTTACTAGCTGTATGACCTTGGGCAAATCACTCCAGCTCTTGATGTTCAGGAACTTCGGTAAAATGGGATCTATATCCTGTGCCCTAGAATGCTCTATGGATGTAGTGACAATGCGTGTCACACCGTTAGCACAGTGCTTTGCACACAGTAAGTGCTTAATAAAAAGATGCTGTTATTGGTTCTCTGTGTAAGGCGCTGTCATATAGTCTATCGAACCCTCACAGCAGCATCGTGAGAAGAGCATTAGCGCTATATCTCATTTTACAGAGAAGGCAGCCCTGTTGACTGCCTACCCAACAGCCTCTCCTCTCTTCCTCACTGGAAGGAGGGAGGTCGTGTTTGGGTGTCCCTCGTACCATATTCAGGAAAGCTGACCCCCTCTCTTGCTTCAGGGTGGAAATCATGATTGCTCTAAACTAATCTTGGTAATTCCATTCCCCCATCCAATGACTGATTCGGACAGTCCTGTGGTCCATTCCTACCCAGTTATGAACGCATTCAAGTTGCCCAGGAATGTCCTGGGTCAGCACCGGCCGTGCTGAGTCCCAGGAAACCAGTCAGTCCTGGGCAAACTGGGATGATTGGTCACCCTACTAGCCGCTGAGACCTGAGGAGAAGACTTCTACAGGGGAGCGTGTGTGTGTGTGTGTGTGCGTGTGTGAGGGCGGGCATCCAGGAAACTTTTTCCTTGCTAAGAATAAATGCTAAAGACATACGTATCAGCAAAAGACCCGGAGGAGCCTCACCCAGAGAGCTGCACTTCTTTGTGGCTGCTGTTGGGGAGGGATTGAGATGCAGACAAAACGCTGGGTGATTTATTTGTTTCTAACTAGTGTGCACTGAGCGCTGCTCTGTGCTTGGTAATTTACATACGTCACTCCTTTTAAACTCTGCAACAACCCTGCACGTCTCCTGGAAACAAATTTGTATCTGCAATCTCTCACGCAGAAATTCTAAGAATACATCATGAAAACAGAACCACAAATGGCAACCATTCTTTATGCACAAAGATATTTACTGCAGTATTATTTTTCAGAATTAATTTTTATATTTTATCAAAGTTATGTAGGTAAATGGTTTTAAAAAAAAAAAAAAAGCCAAGCAGTACAGAAGAGCTTATAATGTTATCAAGAATACCCAGGTCTATACCTTCCTGTCCCAGTCTGGTCTCCAGGGACAACCCCTTTGAACCATTTCTACTTTTATATCTTCAAGGGATTCCTTCTATACCTTTAAATAATGTGTTTGTGTGTCTCTGCGTTTATCAAGTTTAGCTATTATGTATTGGCTTCCTGCCGCAGATTAGACTAGGACCGCTTTAAGAGCAAACGCTTCTTTTTATTTCTTTCAGAGCCCCAGGACCTGGCTCAGGACTGGCAGGGAGTGAATACTGAATAAATATTTGTTAAATAGAGGAATAACCTGGATGGTTAAGGGAGGGAGGGCATTGGGAGCAGAGAGAAAAATGTGGGTAAAAGGGCCAAGGCTGCTCCTTCCTGAGGAACACGACCCTCATCTACTTCAGAGTGGCTGTGTCCTCAGCTAAAATTGCTCACCTCCCACACTCCCTTGCAAGGAGAGACCCTGTGACCTGCCCCTGCCAAAGAGATGTGAGTAAGAGTGGCTGAACACAGCTTCTATCCCAGGGCATTTTTTGATTGTCCTCATTTTTCCTTCCTGGAACGAGGATGTGATTTCTGGAGGCTTAGCAGCCATCTTATAACCACATTCTAAAGAAGGAGGAGCAAACCAACAGGAGGGGCTGAATTTTCGAGGATATCATTTGATTTTGCACCAGCCTGAACTGCCTATCTCTAGACTTTACATTATCTGAGACAAATAGTGCTTTTATTTGTTTAAGATCATATAATTAGCTTGTCTGTTGCTTGCTGCTTCAAGTATTCTTAAGGGAGGGAGAGGAAAAAAGAATAGCCCAAAGTTGATGGTTGTTGATGGTACAGGGGATTCTGAAAATTTCCTGTAATAGAAAGTTGAAAAGAACTATGGAAATAAAAAGTATGTATAAGTCATCCTTGTAAATACAATTTCCAAAAAGTTTGGCAAGACGTCTGGGCTTCAGAGGTTGTTGCTAGGTCTTATGACAGTACGCCTTAACCTCTAAAAAGTCTGTGATTCTGGCTGGTTGTTTTACACTGGCGATGACATTTAAAGTGACATCTCGGTTTTGGGGGAGGTACAAATACCTGTGAATTTTCTCTTCTTCACCAGAGAGGGATCATTGGCATGGCATCTTCCTTGATATACATGAGGTAAAATCAACCAGTCTGTAGACCTTCATAGTCAAACAAAGAGTTTGGTCTCACATAAATTGATAAACTAATGGGAAGCTAAGAGCAGGGGTTGGTGACCCCATGTGGAGCTCAAATATGAGCCAACCACAGGAGGCAAAATTCATCTTCATGTATTGGACACTTCTTGTGCCCCCCTTCACACCCTGTCAGCCCAATTTTGAGGCTGGCTGTTGCCGCAGCAACCGGATCTGTGGAGGGTAACCCCACAGTGCCAGGCCCCAGCTCACTGGGTTTCTCTCACTTTCTGCCCAGGGCTTCTCTGAAGCCAGGGAGGGAAATGCCTATGGAACTCACAGGCACTCACGCATGTGAGGCCTGAATGTGGGAGCAATTAACGCTCCAAGGGGCAACGCTTGATGAACAGGGGGTGAGAACTGGTGGATAACTGCTCCCTGGGTCTGAGATGCACCTCATAAGTTCCCATGGGATCAACCCCTCATCGGTTCAGCCTTGCCCTGGCTTTCCCTCCTTCTCTGGGGCTAGCTGCCCAGGTCCTGTAGTGACCAACTCGTCCCAGTTTGCTTGGGACTTCCCAGATTTTAGCAATGAAAGTCTCGCATCTTGGGGAACCCCTCAGTCACCAGCAAACAGGGATGGCTGGTCACCCTACACCTTACCTCACTCCTGCACCCTGGGGTCACTTCCCAGATCATTCCCCTCCAGGCAAGTCCTTTTCTCAAGCTCTGTTTTCAGAGGGAAGCCAGCAATGACAACCCATCTAGGTCTCGCTGGGGTACCTGCCTGTCTCTGAGATCTGTTTCCTACCAGTTGGAAACAAAGGCATCAAGTCGCAGCTGGCAAAGAAAATCTACAGAGCATTGGGAAGTGAAAATGGCAGGTTCTGTCTCCTGTTGTTGTGAATTACTGCCACGTGGCTTTTGCCAGACATTCACAGATAAGAATCCAGAGAATACAGATGGAGTGTCATCTGTGAGCCTGTCAGCAGTCAGAGCAGACCCTTGGTGCTTCTGTCTCCTGGAATGAATGTTTCCAGTTTCTGGGTTAGGATTTTATCAGTTTCGAAGCTGGAGTGTTTTCTTTCTGTTCGAATTAAGGCCCAGCTAAGTGAATTTTCTCTACGGGCTCCGAAAGGCAGAACTCTGGACCAGAAAAGGTTGTTTTCCCCCAGAAACGGGGATCTACCGCCCCCTAGAGGATAATTATGTGTACGATGGCTCAGGGAAGCTCAGGGCGGCTGTGCGATTTTCTGGACGTATGCACGGTTTCTTCTCCCTCTGGACAAAAACGCTACTGCTTAATTTTTAGATTGTCGGATAATTTCACAGTTTCTTCTCTGGTTTGAGGGAGGGATTTGCTCGCCTTGTAAAGATCCAGTTGCACTGTGTTTGAATTAGCATGAATTGAGGGATTGGGAGTAGGGAACCCAAAGGAACTCTGGTAGATATTTGAGTTTGCTTGTTTCCAGAAGGTTGATGTGGACACACCACAGATGACATGAATTTGATAGCAAAAATACTTTGAATTAGGCCTCCTCTGTAGATTTCTAGAAAACCCTTCTATAATGTCTCTCAACCTCAGTGAATTTCCTATTTGTATTGGTTTCAAGAGACCACTGAAATAAATCCTACATAACGATATAAGCTTACATAAATCTAAGATAGAGGGATTCATTGCTTCCCAAGGGGAAAAATTAAGAAGTCAAGCCACACCTCCAATACTTTAAATGTGCTAGTTCTTTATGAGAAGCCCTCCAGGCTGAGAGGAAAACAAAAGAAAACCTTCCGAATCGCAGAACACCACGTTTACAAGGAGACTTGAGCTGTAAATTGCACTCTGTAATTTATGTTAATACATTTAACTAGACTAAAGAAAGTGATCTTGAAGAGGAGGAATCTTTTAACAGTTTTCTACTTAGAAAAAATGACTTCCAAGTGAAAAGTTGAAACTACTCAGTTGAGTATTAAAATCTTTGGGTAAAAGGTAAGTTTTATATTCTCACAAGAATAAAACAAAATATGTGTAAATAACCTTGGAAAATAAGCTGGGCTGTTAATACAAATTTAAAACTATTCCTGTTTTCAAGTCTAAGCCCTTTCTTCAACATGCTCTAGGATGGGAAACGGGAAAATCTAAGTTTGGTTTCCTAGTTCCTGCTGAGTTACAAAATAGGTATGCAGATCAGGCCCAATGATATGCAAATTCACACTAGACCAAAAATTGGTAGTCACAAAGGTTTTAAGAAACCCTCAGTACTAAGACTTCTAATCAAGGTTCAGAGAATTCCATTACTCTGTAAAATAAATATAAGGAAGCCCTTGGTCCCCCCTGCCAAGTGGCCTGTGTGCAGCCACGACCCAGGTGCTTCCTCCCGGGGCCTGTGAATTATAGGACTTCCTTTCGCTGCTCTCCCGCGTGACACCACCACCCAGCTTATATCCTACCGAAGACAAAGAAATTCAGCACAGTCTTCATTTGAATTCTGCCGGGAACCCCTCAGCTCCCTCATTTTCTCTCCAGAGTTCCCTTTTTCTAAAGTAATTTGTCCCTTGTTTGATTATCTGGAGAATATTACCAGTAAATGACCATGTGTGCAAAAATCACTGACACTGCTCTTCAACTTTAGTTTTAGTCTCTTCAAGAGTATTTCCTCCCTTTTTCATGTTGATGGCCCTCCTCTTTCCCAGGTCAAGAGAAACAAGCTACTGGCCTGCCTGTGAGCTGCAGATCCACCGAGAAAGACTTGGGACGCTCTGGGTTCAGAAACGCCAGGGTTAACGTGCACACCACGCCCCCCGCTGGCCGCACGTGCCTACTGCTTAGCGGATAGTGACAGGCTATTGAGTGCTAATGAGCAAACTCCGTTGCTGGGACAACCCCCAGGAGCTTGTAAGTGTCTGGTCAAGGCTGGACCTTTCATTCCCCTGATTCAAACGAACACCTTAGCGTTTTCTAACCTGTACACAAAGCTGTTCTGTGGGTGGGAACCCTTCTGCCCTCTCCTGCACACAAACGTTTCAGCCAGTGTCGTCTCCTGAATGTTTCTGATTTTATCATTCGGTAAGGAAATATCTGGAACAATTTAGTTGTTTGAATTCTAAGACAACAATGTTGGCTTCTGCTGGGTCTGTATCTGGTACTTTAATTAGCTCGGCTTTTGCTGCGGCACAGGCCAAGGGGGTGCCTTCCAAGGGCAGAAGGACCCTCACTGCCCACTCTATGGCGTGGACCAACCACGGCCTCTGTCCCAGCAGCCCTTTCCCTCGCCCTGAAGAGTGCCTCTGAATCTTGGTTTTGTTCGACCAGGAGTCTTGCCAGAATCCCAAATCATAGACTCTTGATCTGAATGTGTCTCTGAGAATCCTCGCTTTCGGGAGAAAGAACGTGTTCTGGATATGAATGTGCATTTCGTATGATCCTTCTCGGTGGCGGAATTAATCTTAAACAAGTGTAACAGAAGCCCTCCCGGCCAGCGTGGGGCTGGGAGGGGCAGATGAGGCTTTGAAATCAGCTGCTGTTTGTGATTTGGAACTGGGGGAGGAAAGGGTAAAGAAGGCAGTAACAGCCCGTCTCCTCTTGCCTGCGTACGGCCCTTGTCACGTGGAGTTCTGCCTTATTTGTCTCCCACGTATTTTGCAATAATGTGCCTTTGTCAACTAGGAATTTTACAGGCAAAGCTTTCAAATAAACAGACAGAAAATGGAAAAATAAAGAAACACAAGGAAATTAAATGCTCCTCATGCACGTGTCCCTTAATAGTCTCAGTCAAGGCACAGTCTTTGATGAAATAAATTATATTGTGAATTTCAGTTAAAAGATGACCACAGGTCTTCTCCTTGATTTTACCACAGTAGGAAATGAAAAAGCAAATGTGGTATTTTAGTTCCTGCAAGACTTGGAGTTTAATTTTTTAATCTCCCCCTCAAAAGCTAAATTAAGTGAAAATTTCAAATTTCTTGATTATCGTTCCTCACACCAATATTTAAGGGCATGTAAATGTAAACGTGAGTTTTCAATTACCTTTCATTCTTTTAAAGAACCAATATTTTATAAATTGGTTCTTGTACTACTAAAACGTGTAATACTTACGTAATATTGCAAATTGTGTGCATCTACAGTTTTCACTTAAAAGTGGATAATGTTTTGCTATCATATTTCTCTTACAAATTCTTATAATCAGCAATGATTGCTTGTTTAATGTTAACTTAGTATATTTTCTAAAATGGGTAGATGATTCTGAATCATAGGTGACGAAATATTATGTAATATAATTAATAAGTTACTATTGATTATCTGGAGATTTTTAAAGACATTAAAATCCAGAGAGAGAGAGAAAATACAGTATGTGTTTACCACGTAATCACCAGGCAGATTTCTAACCTATGTATTATTTCCTATATATAAGCATATTTGGTCTTTGAAATATTCAAATTGAGGATAAAGTAATCAATGTATTACAAACACTGCTTTGTAAGGTGACTGATAATATTCGTTATGGTTAAAACACTAGATATTGTCGTTTAAGCATATTGTTTGGTATGACTGTATGTGAGTGTGTGTTTAACCCAAGACGTGGGCTTGTATTTGAAGAGGATCACGATATGCTGCCCCAAAATATGCCTCTTTGGCATAAGAACTATTTTGAGCTGAGGCATTTGAGTTCCTGGATTCCCTTACCTGCCTAAAAGCAGAGCCTCCCAAAAGAACTCGGTTGTCATAAATCTGCGATCTCAGAGACTAGAAGTTGGCACTACATCCAAACAGACATTGTCATAAGACTATCACATCTCCCATCTATTATCCCAAGGGCCCATTTATCTTTCCAGAAAATTATTTGTTTTTCCATAAGTGCCCTTTCTGCCCCTCCTCTTCACTTACTAAGTTAGGTACGTAAGCCCCAAATTCTAACCACTCTTTTGAGTTACTCATGACTGAGTACTCCTGTGTGTATGTGTGATATATGCATAAGTAAACTCTGTTCTTTTCTCTTATTAATCTGTCTTTCATCAGTTTAATTCACAGGCCCCAGTCACTGAAGCTAACAGGGTGGAGGGAAAGGTTTTTTTCCCTCCCCTACGCATTTGGGAGGCTTATTTGGGAAGTGAACTTAGAAAGAGGAAGGGCAGGACCTGGAGGGTGGAACAGCGAAGGAGCAAAGCCAACGTAACAATGGGTAATGGGGTGGATCACTGTTTCCGGCAATTGGGGATTGAACCTGTGGGCCCTTCTGAGAAGCTTTATAGAATGAGTCTCAGAATCATCCAGCTTGGACAAAAGAGAGGCATTTTTATCCTCTGGCTTATCCTCTGGCTTATCCTCTGTTGCTTAAGGGTTGTCCCATGGAATTTTGACTTCCCCACACTTCTGGGTTGCACAGGTATGAATGCAAAATGAGTTTTCTCAGGCGTTCTGTGCCTCTGCAGTAAAGATGCCTAGAGACAGGAAGCGAGAGGCAGAGCACACCCGAGGAGATGTGTGTCCCCAGGAGCCAGCCAGATTAATAAGCGAAAAAAACAGAAGTGGCTGGAATTGTAGGTGAGGCTGAGAGACTGTAAGATGGCAGAAAAAAGGTGTTCGATGTGATGTTCATGTGTACGTATTACAGCGTATTAAAGTTAATGCTTAACAAACCCTCGTGAATAGTGACTGCTTGTTCAGAGAAAAGAAAAATGGTCTTTGGTTATGCAGTCTGTTCTCAACACAAGGGGGTAAAATTTCTTCTGTATTTTCTGCTTTGGTAGCCAAACTTGCTGCCTCCTCTGAATCTGTACTCTTGAGACAGGAACCAGCCTAAGGAGACAAGGCCATCTGCAAGGCCCTGGGCCTAACAAAATAAGGCCCTGACAAGATTGGCCCTAACCAGGGCTGGCCCAGTGGCACAGTGGTTAAGTTCGCACATTCCACTTCGGTGGTCCAGGGTTCGCTGGTTTGGATCCCGGGTGCGGACATGGCACCGCTTGGCAAGCCATGCTGTGGCAGGCGTCCCACGTGTAAAGTAGAGGAAGATGGGCACGGATGTTAGCTCAGGCCCAGTCTTCCTCAACAAAAAAGAGGAGGATTGGCAGCGGATGTTAGCTCAGGGCTAATCTTCCTCAAAAAAAAAAAAAAAAAAAGTAAAAGATCGGCCCTAATCAATTGGTGGGCTAGGAGAATTAGATAGAGGCCGCCAAGATCCACATTACAGCCTCTGGGCTTTTGCGGGGTTTATGCATGTGGCTTAGCACCCGGTAGTCCACCAAGCTTCCTGTAAGGCTCTCATTTCTCGAAAGTCTGTTCACATTTGTGTTGACTCTCACCATGGTTTCGGTATTTCATGACCTTAGACAATTGTGGGAAAAACCTAACATTTCCTCTTTAATGAAGGAAGTAAAATTTCTTATGATGCTTCTGTCACCTTGTACTCTGGCTATCATAAACTATTGTTGCTCTCGTGAAAACCGAATAGGCTGTAGCCATTTCCTATTGTCAGCCGCTCTTCTTCTCATTTTTAATCAGCTGACATCTTCCAGCCTCTCTCTCAGGAGTTGCTCTACTCCAAGGTCAGGCTCTATATTCACAGCCTTTGTGTTACCGGCACATCTGGTTCTTATTGTCCCCCAGGATAGAAATCAAGAGAGATAACCAACGGGAGTAGGAAAGTAAAAGTTTATTAGCTTGTGCACAGGGAGACACAAGGGAGCCGGTGTGGAAAGGAAAAGGGCAGGTGACCAGCTCATCAGGGAGCGGGATTGTGGTGCTTTTAGTAGGCAAAGGCTGGGGAGGAGCACCTTGTCGGGGCAGGTAGAAGTGGGGCTTTCCTTGCACCTGCGCTGTCGTTCAACATGCCACCTCGTGTCACGCCTGTATCATTAGCATGCTAGCTCTCCACTCCTGGGCGTGCTTTTTACTGTGCTAATGGGGCTAGGGTCACCTTCCGTGGACTCCTGGGTGTTAGCGCGCATGTGTAAACCCGGGAAAGCCCAGAGGCTGTGGAATGTGGATGTTGGTGCCTCTATCTGAGTCTCCTGGACTGCCGATTGCTTAGGGCCAATCTTGTCAGGGCCTTATCTTGTTAGTCCTGGGGGCATTGCAGATGGTCTTGTCTCCTTAGGCTGGTTCCTGTCTCATCTGAAGAGTGACCAGGGTGCCTTTTCATCCAGGCCATCTTCAGTGTTCCTCAAATGGTTGGTCGTCAGCACCGAGGGTTTCCCTCTTACTTCGTACATGTCACCCGTGGCATGACACCCACAAACACAAAGGGAATTCCAGGAACAATTAGCATGTTTGGAATGCACCAGAGTTTTTGGAATTTTTCAACGGTATTATAAGAACTATATGCTTTTCAAGACTATAATGTGGGGAAACCTGTCAAGACAAGGAGAGCAACTCAACTCCCCCTCCCCCACTTGGGAGGATGACTTTGTATGTTTTATACCAGTTGTTTTTATGCAAGTGAAGTGTTGGCCACATAAATAGAATTTAATAAGTATATGCGTGTTTTTTTTGAGGAAGATTAGTGCTGAGCTAACATCTGCCGCCAATCCTCCTCTTTTTTGCTGAGGAAGACTAGCCCTGAGCTAAAATCCATGCCCATCATTGTGCACTTTATATGTGGGATGCCTGCCACAGCATGGTTTGACAAGCGGTGCATAGGTCCACACCTGGGATCTGAACCGGCAAACCCTGGGCTGCCAAAGCAGAACGTGCGAACTCAGCCGCTGTACCACTGGGCTGGCCCTGGTACATGTACTTTTAAAGCAAGCTCAAGTGCTAGAATTGATACAGTGCCTGTTGGCAAAAAAGTTACAAGGATTTGGTTTTTGTCTACAAATAGTTGCATGACCCTTGTCTATGAACAGTTGTAAAGACTTATTAATTCATGAATGCCTTTAAGGCTCAAACTGTGTGGAATCAGGGAAGGTGGTGAAATTGTAAAGTGGGATTCTAGAAAGAATCAACTGGTTAAGGTTTGTCGATGAAAATAATCCATAACCAATCTATAAATGAAAATTTGGGTGAGTTTATTCTGAGCTGAAGTCTGAGGAGCATGGCCCGAGGCCTTTCTTCCCAAAGGAAGAAAGGGCACCAAAGAAGTGGTATACAGAGTGGTTATATACCCCCATACAGGACATTTCACATATGATTGAAATGTCCCTCCCACAATAGTCACAAGATTGCCCTGTCAGCACAGCGCTTGATGGACACAGCAGGTAGTGGGTCTGCTCTCTCAGAGGGCGTAGCAGGAGGCAAGTCTATTGTCTCGAGCTGGGTGGTCACAGGTGAGCGCAGCAATCAGTTTCTAGCCTAAGGAAAGATGCTTAATCCTTAAGGAGATGCCAACGTTGGGAGGGGGAGGGAAGTTGCACCTTTATCTCAAGGGCCTTTGTTCTTGCCATAGGGAATCTCTAAAGCAGATATACAATGCATGCTCAACAGCCACGGTCAGGCCCTTTTGGAAAGACAAGGTCAGGCCGAATTAGGTTTATACCAAATGGCTTCCTCATATTCTCCAATATATCCTATTGCTTGCCATTTTTATCGTCAGGTTTAAGCAGAAGCTGGACTTGAGTGGCCAGATGCCCCTCCCACAGCTCTTATGGGCATGACATCTACTGCAAAGCAAGAACCAGAACTCTCCTGTGGTGATCCATCCGTGGGAGGCCTGTGCAACTTCTGGTTACTCCCGCATGGTCACTGCCTGGCAGAGCATTGTGGGCGAGATGACACTGTCACTTATTTGAAAGCACTAATGATGTGCAGCTAAGCTTCCCTTCCAGGTGCAATCTATCAACTGACCTCCACAGCCAGGGAAATGGCAAAGCTGTTGGCTTCGATCACGTGGGGTGTATCAAGGGAAGACGTCCCTGGGACTTCACTAGAAGGCACCTTATCAAGGCTTGCTAAGGACTAAAATGGCTGACAGGTGCCAAGACTTTCAGTTTCAGATGCCGTGTTCTCACTATAAGAAAATGTATGCCACCCACTTATCAGCTTCTTGCTAAGAATCTCCATATTTTTCTTAAACACAGGGACCAATGGCTTGCTTCTCACTTGAGGTTATTGATGCAAATAATCCATAATCAATCTATAAATCAAAATTGGGGTGAGTTTATTATGAGTCAGATCTGAGGACTAGCCCTGGACCTTCCTTCTCCAAGGAAGGAAGGACACCAAAGATGTAGGGTGTACAGAGTGGCTATATACCATTTTGGAACAAAGAGCATACATGACGTATGACAGGAATGTCCCTTTTACAATAGTCACGAGATTACTGGCACAACATTTCGGTGGTCAGCAGGTAGGTGGCCATAAGGTAAGCACAGCAGGTCGGTAATTAATCCTTAGTTCCCAGGAAGAGATGCTTATCTTTAAAGACATGCTGATATGGGGGGAAGTTACAACTCTATCTTTAAGGGCATCATTCTTGTCTTCAGGACATAGTAAATACTCTCAAAGCAGATATACAATGCATACTTAACAGGTCATGTCAGGCCCTTTTGGAAAAACAAGATCAGGCCAAATTAGTTTTAACCCAAATGGCTTCCTCATATACTCTAATATACTGGATTGCTTGTCATTTATTTATGAAGGTCCAGGGAGGGTATGACAGCTTTCAAGAAACTCCTGGCAGTGGTACAGAGCAGGAGGCTGGTCCTCCACTCTGACCGTGACCTGCAGTTAATTGGATATCTAGAGGGAAAATGATGAAATTTGATTCCTGGGGCTGGCCTGGTGGCACAGCAGTTAAGTGCACACGTTCCACTTCTTGGTGGTCCAGTGTTCGCTGGTGCCGATCCGGGGTGCAGACATGGCACTGCTTGGCACACCGTGCTATGATAGGCGTTCCGTATATATATATATATAAAGTGGGGGAGGATGGACATGGATGTTGGCTCAGGGCTGGTCTTCCTCAGCAAAAAGAGCAGGATTGGCAGCAGTTAGCTCAGGGCTAATCTTCCTCAAAAAAAAAAAAATTTGATTCCTCCTTCAATCACACACCAAAATCAATTCCAGGTGGGTTGGTGATCTATGTGTGACAAAACAAAAAGCCTTTTAGAAGATCATATTGGAGAAATTCTTGATCTTTGGGTAGAGAAAGTTTTCCTAAACAGGATACAATAAAACCAACCTTAAGAGAAAAGACTGAATAAACTGGACTACCTTAAAATGAATAATTTCTGTTTCCATTTTTAAAAACCCTATTAAAAGAGTGGAAAAGTAAGCCACAGCATGGGTAATGATATTTGTGTAGGGGAGAAGAATTTGCCACCACAAGATGTATCTCTTGGCATTAGGATTATTTTGGCCTGGTTACTTTTAAGAAATTGCAGGGGCTGGCCCCGTGGCCTAGTGGTTAAGTTCATGTGCTCTGCTTCGGAGGCCCAGGGTTTCACCGGTTCGGATCCTGGACGCAGACATGGCACGACTCATCAGGCCATGCTGAGGTGGTGCCCCCCATGCCACAACTAGAAGGACCCACAATCAAAATATACAACTATGTACTGGGGGGGTTTGGGGAGAAAAAGGAAAAATAAAATCTTAAAAAAAAAAAGAAACTGCAGACAGGGGAGAAGCTCTGAAAATCACGTAGAAGTTACCCTTTGGAAGAGACATTTACATTAAGGTAATGTAAAGGTGTCTCCCTCTCTGTACCAGGAAGAAGGGGATGACCTTATCTCTAGAAATTCTTATCAACGCAGAAGGCAAGGACTTAAACCTGTGTAACAACCTTACTCTTGTTTACTGTGCTTTTTCTGGTAATCTCTCACAACTGCCTCCCCCCAGCTGCAACATCCTGGATCTTTAGCTGAAGACGGTATTTAAGGTGGTGACCTCAGTCATTCTGGTGAGTCCCTCAGCTCTCCTGGGCTCTTCCCATGTATCTATGTTATAAAGCTTTGTTTGGTTTTCCCCTGTTCTTCTGTCTCATGTCACTTTAATTCTTAGGCCAGCCAGAAGGACCTAGAGGGCAGAGGAATTGTCTCCCTCCTCTACGTTTGCAACACATACGGCCAACAAAGGATTTTTTTAAAGAATAGATAAAGAACTCCTGTGTATCAAGAAGAGAAATACAGGGAGCCCAATAGAAAATCAGGCAGGAGACATGAATGGCACTTCACAAAAGAAAGTATCCTAATGATCCATAAGCACATGAAAACATGATTGATTTCAACGAACAGCAGGGAAATGCAAATCAAAGCCCACCAGAATGGCCAAATTAAAAAGATCAGCAACAGCAAGTATTGATGACAAAATGGAGCAATAGGAACTTTGTTCACTTCTGGTTGGGATGTGGACTAAAGGAACCATTTTGGAATATTGTTTGGTCGCATCTGCTTAAGTTGACCACCATCTGATATATTATATGTCACAGTCATTCCGCTCCTAGGTACACACCCAACAGAAATGAGTGATGTGTTCAACAACGTGTACACATGTATACAACATGTGCAACAATGTTCATAGTAGCATTTTTCGTAATAGCCAAATTTGAAAGAATAAAATGTCATCAATAGTAGAACAGGGAAGTAAATTATTTACCTGTACAAAGGAATTTAGTAGAGCAATAAAATAAATAATAAAATACAGATATCTGCAACAATGTGAATGAGTCTCATACATGTCATTTTGAGTGGATGAAGTCAGACACGCAAGAATACATCCCATGTGATGCATCTATATAAAGATCTAAAACAGGCAAAATGAATGTATGGTGTTGAAAGCTACAATAGTGGTTACCCTTGGGAGAAGTAATGACTAGGGGGCTGCACAGAGGCTTCTAAATTGCTGGCAATGTTCTGTCGTGATCATTTTGTGAAAATTCATCAAGCTGTACATTCACGCTTTGTGTACTTTTCTGTATGTATGGTACACCGTAATAAAACATTAAAAATTAATGAAATCCTTCCCCCTGCCGTGGATAACTCCAAATGTACCTCTTTCTGGCTGGGTACCTTGAGGAAGCATCCTCTGCTACGTCTTAGTTTTCCAGTTCATAGATTGAAGACAATTCATTTATACAATACAGATTTCCTAAGCTCCTCATACATGCCAGGCATTGTTCTAAGTGCTTGGGCCACATCAGTGCAGTGAACCTACAGAGATCCCTGCCCTCTTGGAGCTTAAATTCTAGAGATGAGGAAGAGACAGGCAATACACAAATAAATATAATAAGTAACAAATAAATGATACAGGATGCTTGCAGGTAGTAACCGCTATGGCAAAAAGAAATCTTAGAGAGGGACAAGAAGGACCAGGAGTGTAGAGAAGGCAGGTTGTGATATGAAACTGGGTAAAAAAATATATGCATAGAATTTTAAATTGTGACAAGTGCCAAGGAGAAGCATAAAGCAGAAAATGTGTGTGTGTATGGATAAGGCTGGCATGGCTCGCCAAGAAGGGGGCATTGGAGTGAAGACCTGAAGTGAACTCTGTAAGTCAGGCAGCTATCCAGGGGAAGTAAGCTCCAGGCAGCAAGAACACAAACCAAGGCCTTGAGGCAAACGTGTGCCTCCATGTTTCAGAAATTACAAGGAAGTCAGTGTGGTGGGAGCAGAGTGAGCAATTAGGAGAGTAATGGAAGATGAGATCAAAAGGTTTACGGGGTGCCAAATTGGACATGGCCTTTTTAGGGCGTTGTAAGGACTTTGGCTGTTAGCTGTTCGGGGATTTGAGCAGAGAAACTACACGTCTAGACTTAAGTGTGCCCAGTCACTCTGGTGGAGGAGAGCAGAAGCAGGGAGCTCAGTGAGGAGCTTGTACCAGTCGGGGTTCTGTGAAGGAAACTAGGCACTTTACACAGAAAGAGAGTCAATATAGGGATTAGGGGCTTACAAAATTGTTGGAAGGGCTGGAGGAGTAGAAGTCAGGGGTCCCCACTGGCATTGGACTTCAAGGTCACACCATGTAACTGAAACCCCGTTATCAGAAAGCAGATTCTACTCCTACAATTATTGCCATACACCCACGAAGCTGGTGGAGAGACCTTGGAAGGCACAGGGAGCCCAGAATCTGACCACCAAAACAGTCCTGTCTGTCTACCTTTGCTTGTCAGCAGCCACAGCAGCAAAAAGATGACCTCCACCTCACTTTCCACCTTCTATATTTTCTGTGTGTGATTATTATCAGGAACTGATTGCTAGACCCTAGCTGCAATGGGGTCTGGGAAATGTAGTTTTTTTTTGTTTTTTTTTTAAAGATTTTTTTATTTTTTTCCTTTTTCTCCCCAAAGCCCCCCAGTACATAGTTGTATATTCTTCGTTGTGGGTCCTTCTAGTTGTGGCATGTGGGACGCTGCCTCAGCGTGGTCTGATGAGCAATGCCATGTCCGCGCCCAGGATTCGAACCAACGAAACACTGGGCCGCCTGCAGCGGAGCGCACGAACTTAACCACTCGGCCACGGGGCCAGCCCCTGGGAAATGTAGTTTTTAACTCTCCGACCCCTCCAAGAGTGAGGAGAGCAATGAGGGAGGTTGAGAAAAACAATTTAATTATCTACAAGTGAGAAACAGTGGTGGCTTAGTCCACGGTGGTAGTGGTGCAGTGGTGAGAAGTGGCTGGGTTGAATTCAGCCTATAATTTGAAGGTAGAGACAGCAAGTTTTGCCTATGGACCAGACGTGTGCTGGGAGACAAAGAGAAAAGTCAAGGATAACTCCAAGTTTCTGAGTCTGAGCAGTAGGGAGAATGAAGCTGCAGTATCCTCAGGAGAGATCATGTTTCAGTTAGAGCAAGAAGGTGAAGAGAACATTTAGAAAGAGGACGAGGAAATGGGGCATTTTACTAACAAATGACCACGAGTTCCAGTGGGCATGGTGGATGCGTTTCAGAAGGTAAAGAAGAGAAGGCTACGGGGTTAGAGACGGGAATGTGTGGAGTCTTATGTGGATGACCTGGAAGACCTGGGCTTCAGAAACAGGGGCCAAGTGCAAAATGAGATTGGTCCTTTTGACCCCTGGGCAGGAAGTGGTGCTGAGGCTGTGAATGTTGGTGTGAGGGAGAAAGGTGAGGTCTATCAAAACCAACCGTCTGGGGCTTCCCCTTGACCCTCACTGATGGAGCCTTTTGAACCAGGATTTGTAACCAGACCTTAGGTCATCCTAACAATAAGACCCTTGTGAATATAATGCCACCTTGTTCCTAGGTAAATAAGAAACCTTATCTGTGTCTCGTGGTCCTGGGAAGCAGTGACAGTGCTAAGTACGTAAGGCGTCTCCGAATTCTCCCACCTGTCTTGGTAGGCCAGCGCTAGTGAATCCATAACATCCAGCAAGTTTTGTCGTGAAGCGGGCCAAACTCCCACAAGCATCTTCACTTAAGAACATCGCGACCCCTGGGGCCGACCCCGTAGCCGAGTGGTTAAGTTCGCACGCTCTGTTTCAGTGGCCCAGGGTTTCACTGGTTGGGATCCTGGGCGTGGACATGGCACGACTCATCAAGCCATGCTAAGGCGGCATCCCACATGCCACAACTAGAAGGACCCACAACTAAAAATATACAACTATGTACCAGGGGACTTTGGGGAGAAAAAGGAAAAATAAAATCTTTAAAAAAAAAGAATATCACAACCCCATTTCATAAAGCAGCCTCCAACTACACCCCCCACCAAACCTTGGCTATTTTTCCCCTTTGCCACCTTGATTTTCTTCTGTTTTTCCTTTGCCCTTTAAGCTTTCAGCACATACTCTCTGAAAGATAGATGTCTGTAAACCTTGCCAGAATCCTCCTGATGTTGGGCAATTGTAATAGAAACTAGTGGACGGGCTGAAGAGTCAGGGGATAGCCAGAGTGGTCAAGACCCCTGATGCCCGAGAGGAGCCTGAACACAGATCCTGGGCTTCGGCGATCAGGCTCTGCCATTTTTGGATGTGTTTAAGTCCAGTCATCGTTTATGGAACAGACTGAGGAGAAACCTGTCTTTCAGCCATAGGAGAGGCTCTGAAGCCCAGTGTGCTCACCCTCACCTAAGAGCCGTGTCCTAAGGGGGCTGCAGCCCCAGCAAGCAGCTGACCTGTTCTATATGTCTCGTGAGTGAACATACGATGACTTGAAAGAAAAGAAACTCGCAGAAGTGTTGTGATTGTGGAAAGGGAAAAAAAGCAAAGGGAAAAGAGACCTTTGATGAAGCCCACAAGAATGAGGTCTGCTATCTGGAAAGGAAAAATGGAAGGGTCATGGATGTTTGGCGACAGAAATTTAAAAAAAAGAGGCAATCACATACTTCTTGAACTTGTGGATTCTTGAATTGAAAAAAAATATACAAAGTATTGCACTAGTATGGAGATAACGGTTTATATCATAGTATTGCTTATAAAATGCTTCATGAGTTGCAACCTTAAAGGATGCATCAAGACCTTTCTTTCCAGGATATTAAATAAACAGTGTCCACTGAAAAGGAAAATATAAGTGCAAGAGGTATGGGATCTCATGCAGATTCAAAGCTAGGAAAAGATGTTTCTTAAATAGCAACAGCTTGACAAGGTCTAGTGGCCAATCTTATAGGCGAAGTAATATCTCCTTGTTTCAACTTGCATCTCCATTGCAATTTACATAAAATGAGCATTTAAAAATGTTCATTTTTCCCATGGGTGAGTGGCCTGTTCGTTTGTTTTTCCAATTTTTCTATTGTTTGTCTTTTTTTTTATTGATTTGTAGATGTTCTTTACATGTTATACATCTTGCAGAGAACCTTTCCCAGTCTGCTTCTGCCCTTGAAGTTTGTTGTGTCTTTTTCCATTCGGAAGTTTCACTGATCATGACTTCATTCACTTGCTGTGTAAAAGGAAAACTTTGAGTTACAGAAGCTCTTCCCCAAGAGATATCAAAACGGAATGCTTTATTTCATCACAAGTGGGTCTTTCCCTGAGGCTGATAAACAATCATGAACTTTTAATGACTCCCATGTGCCAGATGCTAACTGAAGACTCCGTCCTTAGCAAAGAACAATAGGGTTTTTTTGTAGCCAATTGTGTGCAGACCTCTGGCCTCAGTCCATCCCATCTGGAGCGTGGGTTTTCACTGCTTAAATAGCATAAGCCCCAGCTAATCCTTAGAATCCCACCACCTTTCCCTGGTTTGTCGTCTTCCCTTGTTTCTTTCCTAGTCCGTTACATAACCTCTCATTTCCTGGATTGGAAAATTGGAAAACAATAGAACTTACCTCATAGGTTATTATGAGGGCTGAACGAGTAAACATGTAAAGAGCTTAGAACAATGAATGCCTGATGCACAGTTTACACCCAGTAAATTTGAACCATATTTTCTTTACTAGGTCTAATTTATTATTTTTTTTTTATAGTTTGTACTTTTTGGTCTTAAGAAGTACTTCCCCAATCCGTAGGCCTTATTGTAAATTTTCCTCCTTTCTTCTTCCAGGAACCTCGAAGGTCCTTTTGAAGTTACATGTGCTTCATCTGATCAGTGCAATGGGAGCAGAAGCCATGTGATCCGGGATGGCGTCACCCATTCACCACACTCCCTTTTCCTGCCTTGGTAACTGTGAAAGCACGTTCTGTGACGGAGCCTCAGCGTCCTGCTTTCCTGAGTGACCGTAAGCAGAGCCCCACTGTGGCCTGAATTAGGCATGAACAAGGATAAACCTGTTTTCCTGTTTGTTTGTTTCTTTTTTCTAAGAAATATCTTCCTGCTCTGAGGTTAAAAAAAATATTCTCCTGCATTTTTTGGAATAGTTTTAGAGGTTTATTTTCACATTTAGGTCTTTAGTTTCTTTGGGATTACTTTGGCGTTTGGTGCAATGTAGGAATCCAATTCCATTTTTGTTTCATGTGGAGAACAAGTTGCCCCATGACCATTCATTGACTCTTCCCTTTTCCCCACGGATTTGTGAGGGCACCCCTGCCGTAGCCGGAGTGCCTGTGTTTGCGTGGGTCTCTTTCTGGACTCTTTATTCTCTCTGATGATCTTTTTGTCTATTATTATGCCATTTTGCTATATGGTTTTACTTATTTCATTCTCGTTTGTCTCAATAGCTGGTAGGCCAAGGGCAGGGTACTCTTCAGGATGGAGAGTGGGTAGTGAAGACTGGGTGAGTTCTGTGCCTCTTAGCCAAACTGACCCTTGGGGAGTAGAGCGCCAGGCTCTGGGCCCAGACTTCCTGGCTAACTGCACATCAGAACGTGCCTGTCCATTTCCTTGGAGATATTGAGAGGGAGTGAGAAGCAAGGAAGAGATCTGGGAGCTATTATTACAGTGGGTTGACAGGGCTTGGTAACTGCTTGGATTTCTGGTGGGGTGGTCTAGCGTGAGGGATTTATCTAAGACAGCTCTTGTATTTCTGGCTCAATCGATCAGGACTGCATGGACATCCTTGAGAAGGATAATACAGGAACTTTCTCAACTATGAAAATGCCAGCATCAAATCTAATGCCCTGGGAGAATTTTTGGAGCAAGTGATACAACCCATAGAAATATCTAGCCATGGAAAAGCAACGTGTGATTACAAACGGTTCATTTTTTTAGATTATAACATCACAATTAAATTGCATTTTTAAGACTGTTACTGCTGACAGTGCATAAAAATATGGCTTTTTAATCATAGCAAAGTGTCAAGAAGAACAGGGACTTATCTCAGGCAGTAAATTTGAAGACAGAGCATCCTTTTGCAGACAGACCCAGTAGCTCCCTCAGATGTCTTGGAAGACATGAGCGCTAATGGAGGTCACCCAAATGATCTATGTTGCACCCTTCCCAACACTGCCAGTGCTGGCAAGCCATTAAGCTCCCTTCCCTTTTGCCTCCCTCTGACACCCCTCTTCACAAACCCCACGCAGAACCAGGCACCAGGCAGGGGTGGTTACAGCTCCACAGGGAGGAGCAGCGAGGCGAGGAGGCCAGGAAGCAGCAGAAGGAACTCAGGGCTTCCTCTCCTTCCTGCGGACAGGAGGGGAGAAGAGAAGGAAAGGTTTCTCCATGGAGTTTCTCAAGACATGGCCCTCCCAAACATTTCAAGCTTCGCCTTAGGGACAAAACCCAAAAGAGTGGGCTCTGGGGGCTCCCTGTACCTGGCCAGAGTTGGACCCTGCACTGCTCAGGAATACCAGAGAGAGAGGGCTGTGAGGACATCGCCTTTCGCTCTCTGAATTTAAGTCACCTGGCTGACTGAGCTCTCAGGCTTCAGGAGCCCTTCAGTCCCTTCCAGAGAGACCTCCCAGGCCCCTGTGCTCCAAGCTACAGGTGCCTCGGTAAGACAGGCCTTCCCTACGTGGGGCCTGTAGCTCCCTGGCCATCCTGGGAGCCCCTCCGTGCTTGTCTTTCTCCACCCAGGAAGATGTTTCTAGGTCCTGACCTCATGGAAGTTCATCTTTTGCAGCAACACATATACTCCTTTCTCCACTAACTAGTGTTAACTGGAGGTCTGACTCTTGGGGGAGTCTTTTCTCACCTGGGGTCCTCAGCCTGCCTGAGTCTGGATGAACGTCAACCGCTGGGCTGGAGATGGAGGGCCACAGCTCTCCTCGCCTGGACTGTCCACCTGGCTACCCTGTGTTCATCAGACTCGATCCAAATTCAAAGTTCCTTCCTGTCAAATCTGAGTCCCCCTGTCATCACTCTCTGTGGTCCTCTTTCTACACCAAACATTTCTCTGGTTTCCAGCACCCTTTGGAAGCATAAAGACTAATTTGGTTGAAACCTACTGGATGTTCAGTTCCCCCACAACTCAGATCCCTTTCTGGCATCTCAACAAAGCTTAATCTTCTTCAACAACATGTACGGGAGCCCTGATTCAAGCCAGGCATTAACGACAGACCCCGAGTGCAGATGGAACAGGGAGACGATGTCTCTGGGATTAAAGAGCTCACCAGACTGTAAACAAATGATTATCACAGAGATGGTGAGGGTATGGCTGAGACGTGGGTAAGGTTCTCCCTGGGAAAAAAGACAGTATTTGTTAAGCAATGTCTATGTGCCAGGCAATAAGTTATGAACTCCTCTTCTTTAGTCTCACAGAAATACTACTGAGGTATTTATTATTTGTATCCTTATTTTGTGAAGGAGGCAAATGAGATATAGATTGTTCAGACAATTAGTCACAGAGCCAGTAGCGATAGAGCCTGGATTACCACTGAGGTGGTCTGACCCCAAACCAGTGACACAGAGTATGGTATGACGTTTAACTGCCTAAAAGTATCAAGGAAGGCTTAGCATTGAAGTGATATTTGAGCTAGGTCTTGAAAGACAATTCCTGTACTAAATTGATCGTGTCTTAGATTGGATGAATGCGACATGAAGTCAAAGAGACTTCAGGCTAGAAGGAACGATGGGTGTAAATGCATGGAAACCTGAAAGCCAGGACACCTTGGGAATGGTTGGGTAAAGCGGAGGTTGCTCCTGATGGAACCTCTCACCCATCATGTGGCTGGAGAGGTAATAGCTTTTCTTGATGCTCTCCATTACTATTTCCAACCATTACTGACTGATATGCCTTCACTGAGGTTTGTGTGCTCCGCTTTTACCACCTCTAACCTTCGTCAGGCCAGGCGTCATCCCTGCGCATGTGGTTTACTATGTGGGCCACGCCGCAAAACCTTGCAGTTCTTTGATCTCCTCAGCTCCAATACTATTCACCTGCTCTTCAATCTAGCCAACCACTTCTATGGAAATGTCCTCCAACCAACTCAGAACTTACAAACCGGCCACACTGGAAATCTCAAGGTCCACTGTCCTGTTTTCTCACCACACCCCTCAGTCTGCCCAGCTTTCGCCCTTTCTCCTAGAACACCTCATCGCCAACACCAGTTCCCAACCTCCCCTGACCTCCACGGCCACCTCCTGACTTCAGGCACCTGGATATTTGCTGGGATTACTGCAGCGGCCACGCCATTCTGCCTAGAACCGGGTCTCCTGACTCCCCTGACCCTTTCTACTGCCACACATTCTGGTATATTCCATGACTCGTGTTCTCTGGTGCTCAGGAGATCTTTCTGACATTTCTGCACAGCAGGGAGCTTGGGCGCTTGGCGGGACTAGAAACTGCCTGAGCTGCTCTGTATTCCAGGATCTCAGCCCTGTCTTTTGAGGAACCTAATGCTCTTCAGCAGTTGGTTGAAGGCCCCATCGTTCTCTGCCCTGGTGGCTTCTGGTAGCGGAGCAACCCACCTTCTAGTTCATCATGGCCACACCACTCCCACCTGGAACACGGTCCCAGACTCACCTGACCTGGCGAAGTTGTTGTCTCCCACTCTTGTATTGCCAGTGGAAATATGGAAGCAGTTGAAGGTACTCTTCATTTTTTTTGGACTTTCAAGTAAAATTTCATTCCTTTTTTCATTTGTGCCTTGTACGGTGACTTTCTGATACACCTCATACCCTGGAATTAGCACCTCCTTTTCATGTGGTTTCGTAGAGAATGCTTGAATATCAACACCCGAGCAGGTTCTGATGGTAAACAGTGTCCCACCTGCTCCAAGATAGTCTCTCGTAGCTACAGTTCTATCCAAAGATGATGAGGTAAATTGCCCAAAACGTACACTTCCTCTCTTACTGTGATAAAACTTGGTCTTAGAACCTCTATAAACAGTGTAACACTCCGTTGTAGAGAGAAGCTGAAGTGCTCTTGTCAAATAATAATGGAAGGCTTTGAAGTGAAAGTTAAGTGAATTTTGACGGAATTCTCTTACAGCTCTGTTAAATTCTACTGCAATGTCCCCCGTATAGGCCACTAGAGCTGTTCCGTGGAAATCATTGAATTGTTTTGGATAGTTTATTCTCTTCTTCATGTTTTGCTTCCAGTATTCTTCTGCCTTTTCCCATTCACTCCTTAAAAGTCCATTCATTCGCATTTCTTCTTTTAACAGCTGGGGTGCCTTTTTCTCCATTTCTTTAGTACAGCCCTCATACTGATCATCAAATGCATTGTCAGCCATGTCCAGCTGAGATGACTGGGTTGACAATATCCAGCTGGTCACCTGCAAAGAAAGAGTAGTGTCCCTTGATCCATTCACTGAGGAAACAGCATGAACTGAATGCCGCCCAGAGCCCACAGCATGGACCTCTTACTCAGCATGAAATCTGACATGTTCCTGTCATAAGACTCATGTGTGGTACATGTATGAAGACAGTCTTATTATACTATAAGTAGTGTAAGAAGAAAAAGCTAGGCTTTGTGACTCAGTTTTCTTTCCTGATATTATTTTAAAAAATCTTTTCAGATTCACGATCTCTAAATGGCTTTGACCACAGACTCAGCTGTGGGAGCTCCATTGTTGCAAAGACGCAAGGGGAGAGCAAGGTCAGTAGGATTGAGTTGGGAGTGGATGGTATATATTACCTGTTGTATCCTCCACGGAGTTAGGATCAAAAACTGAACTGCTATGGCTAGAAGAGATGTCATCTCCAAGTTCAAAAATAACTGCAAATAAATATAAGATAATGAAAGGGAGGTGTGAACATTCATGTCATCGTGAGCATGCGGATGCCTCCACTGTGCCTGAATGAATCCCTAATTGGAATCTGGAAGTCCAGGCTCCTTCCTGAACAGCGAACCAGCATTGCCTGTAACCAGCTCTGCCTGGGTCCTGCACACAGGGACGAGGTGAATGTGACCTCTGGCCCCCAGTAGGGAGCTGGTAGAGAAAAGAATCTTGGTAACAGGCAGAGCTGCATGTCACACAGAGTGCCAGTGAGAGTAGATCACATTTTAGCAGACCTTTCAGAGGGCTTACCATTGTACTTCCCCTTAGAGAAATACTGTGTCTTTTCATGAATGCTTTAAAAAAAATTCCTCTGGGGCCGGCCCTGTGGCATAGTGGTTAAGTTTGGCACACTCTGCTTTGGCAGCCTGGGTTTGCAGGTTTGGATCCCATGCAGACCTACACCAGTCCTCAACCATACTGTGGCAGTGACCCACATACAAACTAGAGGGAGACTGGAACAGATGTTAGCTCAGGGACAATCTTCCTCAACAACAAAAATAAAAAATTCTTTTCAAAGTTTCTTTAACCTGGGCTCAAACTGAAGTCAATACTTCAAAATATCTCTTGACATTGTCAACTTCTACCACGATCCAGGAGAGCTAACATGCACGGCCGCTTTGGGGATTTCTTGGTTGGAAGGAGAAGTAGAAGCTGGTGTGTGCACGGAGTTGGGAGGGAAGTGAGGAAATTAAGTATATTCCTGTTCTGGCCTGAAGCTCTAGGCTTGACTAACCATAGAAAGAGGGAGAGCCCTTCTGCACAAAGGACTTTGTGAGACACAGGCACCAACAGTGCTGCCTCCAGGGCCTGGGTGATAAATTGCACAATCTAAGATTAAGTTTTCAAATTTCAAGAGGGATGGATCAACTGCATGTCTTTCCTTCAAGACGTTTTCCGTTTTGCCAGATCTGACCTCACTTCCCTACCTGGAATACTTCTTGCACAGAACTGACCTCGTGTCACATCACCCCTTGACACATTGCCCTTACTGCTGCAATCACCCCAATCTTCAGACCTTCTCCCAGCCCCATCCTAACACCAGTCTCTCCTCGGGGGACCTTCCCAGGTTCCTTACATTCAGAGCCCCTTCCCTTCAGAGGACAGAGCTCGGGGTTGTCAGGTACCTGACTTCCTGTGGATCCTCAGTGGTTCGGTCCCGGTGCCTTTCGAGGAGGCAGTGCTCCGGCCCTTTTATCTTGGAGGAAGCTATGCTTTCAGTTTCAGGTAAGATTTGAAAGAGAGGTAGGACAGTTTACGAATTAGTCAATCTGTAGTTGACTCTCCCACCCCTCCTCTTCCTGTCCCGAGAAGAGAGACAGGACCTTTGTGTGTGTCCCCCGTGAGATTGGTGTGTGTATCTTGCGGCTGGCGGGTAGATCCTGCAAAAGGCAGGGGTTGCTGCTAGATCTTTTCTCCATATATTTGATTTTACAGACTATTGGAGCCATTTGGGGGGATTATGTGAAGGGGAAGGGTGGAGAGGCAAGTGCTTCCAAGGATCATTTTTCATCCTTACTCACTCCTTAGAATGAGTCCAATACCTGGCTACAATTTGCTAGTAAGCTGTCTAAAGCATAATAAAACTTGACTTTTGTACACAAATTCTTTTGGGAACCATCCAGCTTCTCTTGTTTCTAGATCCTAGTAATGACTTAGTTGGTTTCCTGGGTAACTGGACTCGGCCACTAGGTAACTTTTTAGATAGCAAACACGACAACAGACCAGGCTGCCAGAAATCTAGAACCTCCTCTTGTCATATCTAGAAAAGGAACTCCACCAAAACAGTATTTGGGGACCTTTTGTGACTTAGCTTTTGTAACTGAACTTTCACAGAAATAGAGCTGGGAAGAGAAGTAGAGCGTAGTCCCTTGTACTGGTGTGTATTTGTAGCAATATCATTTTCACAGATCTTACAAGTAAGAAAGCCAACTTTTCTTTTACTCTAGATCTACTTAATAATCTTGGTGCTACAAATTTAAATGCCCGGTGCTGACCTATTCTTCATGAGTGGTGTCGGGGACTGGAATTGGCCACCCCAAGATATGTCTCTTTGGCATGAGGATCGTTTGGGGCTGGTTACTTTCAATAAACTGCAGACAGGAAGGCAACACTGAGGGGTGGAGTTTGCTTGCCCTTTGTTGGGAAACATTTACATTGTAAAGGAAATCTCCATCTGTAAAGGTGTCTCCCTCTCTGTACCAGGAAGGAGGGATGACCTTATCTCTAGAAACTCTTATCAATGCAGAAGGCAAGGACTTAAATCTGCATAATAATCTTATTCCTGTTTACTGTGCTTGTCTGGTAACCTCCTGTAACTGACTCCCCCCACCCCCAACACCTTCCTTTGTCTTTAGCTGAAGATGATATTTAAGGTGGTGGCTTCAGCCATTTTGGTGAGTTGCTCAGCTTTCCTGAGCCTCTCCCATGTATACATGTTATAAAGTTTTGTTTAATTTTCTCCTGTTAGTCTGTCTCATGTGAATTTAATTCGTTCTCCAGCCAGAAGAACCCACAGTGGGTAGAGGACATGTCTTCCTCCCCTACAGTAGCACCAAAATGTTACAAAACTATTCTATAATCCCAAAGGGGTATTTTAGACAAAAACATACCATTTGGTGGCCCTAATGATTGGTATTGAATTAAAGGAACAAAAGTCTACTGGCTATGTAAAGGAGGAAAAAAATGCAAGTCCAGGCATTAGTAAGGAAAGATTTTGTTAAAGGGGACAATTGCAATAAGGAGATGCCCAAAGTCTAAGCCAGACTGTCCCAGAGACGGGGTGGGCAAGCAAAACTTTTGTATATGGAAAAGGGGATTGGTGACTATGGAAAGAGGAAGAAGGGTGCTAAAAACAATGCTAGTGCGGGGGGAAGGGAGAGGGTGCCAATGTTACAGGTGGCCAGGCATGTGAGACGGGATGTGGGCCTGAGATGAAGCAGACATGTTACAGTGCAGGAAGTTCATATTGAATTCAGGACCTGGCCTAAAGTTAAGTCAAGCACAAAGTGTGATCAGCCTTGTCAGTCCATTCTCTTGTTCAAGACAGGCTGAGAGAGGCTATCCTTAACAACTCAGGGAAAAAAGACATTTGAAGTGGGGGATGGTGAGTGAATTAGTCCTCAGAGTTTTCTTGGTGATGTTGCTCCTAGAGGACCCGTTGAACCATCCGTCGGGAGTTCTGACAAAAGTCAGTTGTTTCAACATCCTACAGATCAGGCAGCTGAGAGTGGGGTGCCTAAAATGAAAAAGAGGGATATCAATATAAAAGGTCATATTAAAGTAAAAGCCAGGAATTGAATCCTGAGGGTATTCCGTCCAGTGGATTCCAATAGATAGTGGGTGAAAATCTTTTGATTACGCAGCACTGCTTGTTTCTTGAAGCTAGGATGTGGATGCTCTTGGTGATGCCATCCACAGTCTTGGTTATCTTTTGTATAAGGGCCTGCGTGACCCAGGCATTTTGCCAGACTTCCTTAGCAGCCCAGACATCATCTTGTCCAGGTTTTCACATTTCCCCTCTTGAACTCTCTCTGTCACTCACTTCTTTTCCAGGGATTTCACTCCCAAATAAACTTATATATAAACCTGACTAACAAATGCAGTAGGATATATTGGAGTATATGAGGAAGCCATTCCGTATAAACCTAATTGGGCCTGACCTTGTTTTTCCAAAAGGGCCTGACGTGGCTGTTGAGCATGCATTTTATATCTGCTTTAAGCATTTGCTATGTCCCCAAAACAAGAACAAATGGCCTTGAGATAAAGACGCAACTTCCCCCACATTAGCCTTTCCTTAAGGATAAGCATCCCTCCCTAGGCTAGGAACTGACTGCTGAGCTCACCTGTGACCACCCAGCTCGAGACAGCAGACCAGCCATCCTGCTGTGTCCCCCAAGACAGCTGATCTACTACCTGTTGTGTCCGTCAATCACTGTGCTGTGCTGACAGGGCGATGTAGTGACTACTATAAAAGGGACTTGTCAATCACATGTGAAACATTCTCTTCGAAGGTGTGTAATCACTCTGTACATCCCCCTTCTTTGGTGCCCTCCCTTCCTGTGGGAAGGAAGGCCCTGGGCTAAGCTAGTCCTCAGATCTGGCTCAGAATAAATTCACCCCAATTTTCATTTATAGATTGGTTATGGATTATTTTCATTGACAAAACTTTGCTTCAAGTTCTGCTTTCAGAGAACCCAGGCTAGACAATTCACTTATTTCATTTAAGCATATTCTCAAACAATTTTCTAATAGAGGAGGTGTGAGAGATGCAATTCCTTGCATGTCTGAAAATGCTTCTCTTCTACTCCACACTTGATTTTGTTTGGCTGGATGTAAAATTGTGGGTTAAAAGTAATTTCCCCTCAGCTTCGAAGGAACTATGTAGTTTTCTTTTCTTTTCCCGTAATCTTAACAAATGTTCTGAATCTGAAACCAACCTGATTTGCATCCTTTGCAGGGCGTCTTTTTCCCCTTCTCTCCCTCCCCTCTAGATGCTTTGAGAAGCTTCTCTTTATTCTTAGGTTTCTGCAACTTCATAATGATATGTCTAGATATGGGTCTTTTAATTTCTTGTTCTGGAAAATTGGTGGACCCTTTTAATCTGGAGACGTGATCTTTAACATCCAAGAAAATCTCTCATCTTTATTCTTTAATGTTTTCTTGCCCTTGGTTTTCTCTTTTAAGAAGTCTTTTTTTTCATTAGAAGTTGTACCTCCTAGATTAATCTTCTATTTCTTTTTCTTTCTTTCTTTGAGGAAGATTAGCCTTGAGCTGACGTTTGCCACCAATCCTCCTCTTTTTGCTGAGGAAGACTGGCCCTGAGCTAACGTCCATGCCCATCTTCCTCTACTTTATATGTGGTACACCTGCCACAGCATGGCCTGATAAGCGGTGCGTAGGTCCACGGCTGGGATCCAAACCAGCGAACCCTGAGCCACCAAAGCGGAACAAGCGAACTTAACCACTGCACCACCAGGCCAGCCCTAATCTTCTATTTCTCTTATCCTTCTCTCATATGTTATGATTCCTTGTCTTTGTTCTACCTCCTGAGATTCATATGAATTTGTCTTCTACTCTTGCATTGAACTCATTAAAAATTTGGCAAGTATTTTTATATCCAATAGGTCATTGTTGGCTTCTGATGGGGTTCCTTTTTTTTTTTTTTAATAGCATCCTGTTATTATCTTATCTTGATCATTCTCTTTTATCTTGCAGGCTTTTTTTCAGATGTCTGGTTATCTTTGTCATCTGTTTGTATTTAAGAATAAGACCACAAAAACCTGATCTGGGAGCTTTGGGTACATGCACTGGGTTTATTTATTTGCATTTTACTTTGATGTGGCCAAATGCAAACATCTCTTCCCTAGGGTCAATACATGTTAATGGCTATTCTTGGTCCTGGCTCAGACGCGTGGGCCTCAACTTCCCTGTCCCAGAGACAGCTAGAGGAGGTGGATTGGGCCAAAGGTGACTTCTTCAAATGGGATAGAGGTAATGTTAGGCCTAGCACGTGACCAGGACTCAGATGTTTTGCGGTTCCTTTTCACCACCCTCCACTCCCACTACTCTTACCCATTGAAGAAGAATCTTTATCTCTGGTCTTGCTCTCTCAAAGCTATTCCATCAGAAGAGAGTGGCTTATCAATCTTTGGCTTATTTCTCCCAATACCTAGTTTCAGGGATAAGGGTCTATCATTAGCTGAATGAACACAATCACAGACAAAAGTTTAGGAAATGTTCTCTATCTTCTCTAATTCCTAGCTTTGCCTAGGAGGGGCCCTCTCCAGTATTTTGCTCATCACATGGTTGATGCTCCATAAGTGTTCTTTTGTCAATGACTATTGGGCTGGAGATGCTTAATTCATCCATCTTAATGGTCAAGATTCATCCTAGAGACTGGAGTTGTACTTCTTATGCAGACAACATTACGCAAACAATAGAGAGATTGTATTTATAGAGGTTGAGAAGTAGGTAGAACCTCTTGCTGAGTATTTGGAAGATCGAAAAGACAGTTACTAGAAACCCCGCAGACTTCTCTCTGTTCTTGGTTCTGAAATGATAGAGTAAATAAATCCACAAAATGTTTATAGAGCCTTATTTATAAAAGTCAAAAAAATCGGGAACAGCATGAATGTCTAAAGCTAGAGGAATAGTTAGTGGATAAATATTATGTAGTCTCTAAAATGTTGCCTATGCAAAAAACTATATGCTTATACAGAGAAATAAAGACTAAAAAGAAGCATAAGGAAGTAAAAATGGTTTCTGGGTTGGGATGCTTGGCTGTATGAGTGAAATTTAAATTATTTTCTTTTTTATGATGCTCTAAGCTTGTTCTGTTATAAATACTGAAGGCTTAGCCTTTATCTCTCTCCTACACTTGGCAAAGTTGTTGACAGCCTGCAAACCTTAGCTCCAAAACAGCAGACAGAAACCACAAGCAGGGGATGTGGGCTGGTTTGAGGCTTGGCTGTAGGCTCCAAACTGTGGGCGAAATGACAGTTCTGAGCTCTTTCTCTCCTCCCCAAACTTCATTCTTAGAAAAAGTGAAATTATTATTTAGAGTTCCCATGCTACAAAGGGAATATGAGGGACCAGCCTGGTGGCATAGCGGTTAAGTTAGTGCTCTCTGTTTTGCTGGCCCGGGGTTCACCGGTTCAGATCTGGAGTGCCGATCTAGCACCACTCATGAAGCCATGCTGTGGCAGGTGTCCCACACATAAAATAGAGGGAGACGGGCAGGGATGTTATCTCAGGGCCAATCTTCCTCAGCAACAAGAGGAGGATTGGTGGCGGATGTTAGCTCAGGGCTAATCTTCCTTAAAAAAAGGAAAAAACAAAGGGAAATATTGTCTTGGTTTCCACCCAGAAGTCTGCTAATTTGGTCAGCTGACAGGAGAAGTTCCCTGGGTGAATTGGAATGGGCACTTTGTGGATCTTTGGTCCTCTCCTCCTTCTGTCTCTCCCCCAGGCACCATCTTTCCCTTCTTTCAGGTACAGAAATGCCCTGGTTAATCCTGGTCCTCCAGGCTTACATAGAAATTTAAAAAGCATCTTATCAAGTTCCATGAAAACTCTGTTGAGATATTTGTTGGGATCAAACTGAACTTTCAGATCGATTTGGGGAGAATTGACATCTTTGCAATCTTCTCTGTAGAGGTTGTGGAGACCTTCTGGTATATTTATTCCTGGAGACTTGATACTCTTTGATACAATTGTATTATTTTAATTTTTAATTATATTTGCTAGTCGTTTGCTGCTGATATATAGAACTACAAGTGACTTTGGTGATCTTTTATCTATAACTAGCTATAAAAATTTCTGGCAATATATATGTACATTTATTTGGGTTTATTTTCAAATAATGGCATTTTTATGTCCTCCTTTCCAGTCCTTATATCTTAATATCCTGTTTTCTTTGTCATATTGTACTGGCTAGAATCTCCAACACCAAATTGAATAAAAGTGGTCTTGTGTACTTTTACTGATTTCAGAGGAATGCTTCCAAAGTTTTCCCATCTAGGATGAGGTCTCTCTAGATGTTTTTAAAAAATAGGTACTCTTTATCAGGTTGAAGATTTTCTCTTTTATTCTTTATTTTTCCAGTTTTATTGAGATATAATTGACATCCAGCACTGTATACGTTTTAGGTGTCCACCACAATGATTTGACTTACATATATTGTGAAATGATTACCACAATAATTTTAGTTAGCATCCATCATCTCATACACATACAAAAAAACAAAGAAAAAAGAAAATATTTTTTTCCTTGTGATGAGGACTTCAGGATCTACTCTCTTACGATTTCCATACGCACCGTACAGCAGTGGTACCTGCAGTCATCAGGCTGCACATTACGCCCCGTGGAAGTTTATGCCTTTTGACCACCTTCATCTCATTCCCCCTGCCTCCTCTGGTAACCACAAATCTGATCTCTTTTCTGTGAGTTTGTTTTTTTGTTCTTTGTTTTGTTTTGTTTTCAGATTCTACATATAAGTAAGATCATACAATATTTGTCTTTCTCTGACGTATTTCGTTTAGCATAATGCCCTCCATGTGATCCACGTTGTCATAAATGGCAGGATTTCCTCCTTTTTTATGGCTGAATAATATTCAATTGCATATGTATTCCACAATTTCCTTATCCATTCATCTGTCGATGGACACTGGGATTGTTTCCATGTCTTGGCTATTATAAATAATGCTGCTATGAACATGGAGATGCAGATATCAATTCAATATACCGTTTTTGTTTCCTTCAGATATATTACTATAAGAGAATTGCTGGCTCATATGGGGGTTCTATTTTTAACTTTTTGAGGAGCCTCCATACTGTTTTCCATGGTGGCTGTACCAGTTTACAATCCCATCAACAGTACACAGGCGTTCCCTTTTCTCCACATCCTAACCAGTGCTTGTTATCCCTTGTCTTTCGGATGCTAACCATTCTAACAGATGTGAGGTGATATCTCATTGTGGTTTTCTGCATTTCCCTAATGATTAGTGATGTTGAGCACCTTTTCATGTACCTGTTGGCCATTTGTATATCTTCTTTGGAAAAATGTCTACTCAGGTCCTTTACCCATTTCTCAATTGGATTATTTGGTTTTTTGTTATTGAGTTGTATGAGTTCTTTATGTATTTTGGGTATAACCCCTTATCAGATATATGGTTTGCAAATATTTTTTCCCATTCTATAGGTTGTCTTTTCATTTTGTTGATCTTCTTTTTTATTCTTAATTTTCTATGAGTTCTTATTGTGATTGAGTTGAATTTTTACCAAAATATTTTTCTGAATCATTTCACGTGATAATGTTTTTTTCTGTTTTAATCAGTTAATACTATGATTTGTATTTGTGGATTTTCTCCACAAATTAAACTAGCTTTTCATACCTGAGTTAAATTCAACTGAGTAATGCTGTGATTGCTTTTTATACCCTCTTAGATTAGATTTGCTAATATTTTAAGATTTTTTTTGCGTTCATATTCATGAATAGAACAGGCTAGTAATTTTCCTCTCTCGAAATGTCTTCTGATTTGGTATACCATGAATATACATCCATTCTCCTGTTGCGGGGCATCTGTTTAGTTCCAGGATTTTGTTGCTGTAAACATTCTTAGAATCTTGGTAAATACCTAGGAATATAATTGCTTTGTCTTAAGACACATGATGTTCAATTTAATAAGATAATGATCGTATTTTGACATTTTCTGTTGATTACTTTTACATTGGTCATCATTTTTCTTAATATCCAAAAGATTACTTGTTACTTTTTAAAAAATTAATATTTTGTTCTTTAGAACAGTGTTCAATTTACAGAAAAATTGAGCAGATAGTGGAGTTCTCATATGCCCTCTGCACAAAATTTCTCCTATTATGAAAATCGTACGTTAGTATGATACATTTGTTACAAGTAATGAACCAACATTGAAACATTATTGTTAACTAAAGTCTGTAGTTTATCCTGATTTCCCCATTTTTACCTAACAATCCTTTTTCGCTCTGGGATCCCATCCAGGTTGCCACAGTGCAATCCTTAGGATTCCTTTGGCCATGGCACTTTCTCAGACTGTCCTTGTTTTTGATTACCTTGACAGTTTTGAAGAGTCTTAATTAGTTATGTTGTAGAATGCCCCTGTCCCTCTCTGTCTCTGGCAATTTTCTTTGCTCTGAAGTCTACTTTATTTGATATTAGTATAGTTATTACTACCTTTTTTCAACTAATGTTTTCACGGTAAATCTTTTCCACCCTTTTACTTTGAACCTGTGTATATTGTGATTTTTGGAGTGAGTTTCTTTTATAGACAGGATATAGTTGAAGCATCGTTTTTAACCCATTCTGCCAATTTCTGTCTTTCAATTGGTATTTTAAAATCATTTGATGTAGTTAGTGGTATGTTAGGACTTAAGCCTGCCATTTTATCTCTTGTTTCCTGTTTTTTCACTCTGTTTTTGATATCTGTTTTCTTTTTTCTGCCTTCCTATGGGTTGCTTCCATTTTTATTTATCTATAGTGTTTTTGAGTGTCTATCTCCTTTTTTTTTTTTTTTTTTTGGTAAGGAAGATTGGCCCTGAGCTAACATCTGTTGCCAATCTTCCTCTTTTTGCCTGAGGAAGATTGTCACTGAGTTAACATCTGTGCCAATCTTCCTCTATTTTTCGTAGGTGACACACTGCCACAGCATGGCTTGATGAGCAGCGTATAGGTCCACACCCGAGATCCAAATCCATGAAACCACAGGCTACAGAAGTGGAGCATTTGAACTTAACCACTATGCCACCAGGCAGGCCTCTTGAGTGTATATCTTTGTATAGCTTTTTTAGTAATTGCTCTAGATATTACCTACATATGTATATGTATAACTTATCACCATGTCCTGGTGTCATCACTTTTCTAGTTTGAGTAAAATGTGGAAATGTTACCTCCCATTACATCCCTTTACCCTCTCCCATTTACAACATAATTATCTTACATATTTCTTCTGTATGCATTTAGGACCATATCAGACAGTATTAGAATTTTTGCTGCAACTATCAAACGTAATTTAGAAAACTCAAGAAGAGAAGGAAAATTTTTCTTTATTCACCTGTATTTTTGCTTACCACGTTTCTTCTTTCTTTATGATGTTACAAAATTCCTTCTTTTATTGTTTCCCTTCCGTTTGGAGAATTTCCTTTAGCCATTCCTTTAGGTAGGTCTGCTGGAGACAAATTATCGTCATTTTCCTGCATCTATGAATGTCTTGGTTTCTCCTTAATTCCCAAGGATATTTTCACTGGAATAGAACTCTGGGTTGACAATTCTTCTCTTTCAGCACTTGAAAAATGTTGTGACACTTTTTTCCAGCCTCCACGGTTTCTGAAGAGAAATCTGCTGTCATTCTAATTGTATTCCCCTATGGGTAACATGGCATTTCTTTCCTATCAAAGAGATAGTCACTGCTATTTTCAAGATTTTGTGTTTAGTTTTCAGAAGTTTGACTTTATTGTGTCTTGGTGTGGATTTCTTTGGGTTTATCCTATTTCATGTTTCCTCAGCTTCCTGACTCTGTAGGTTTACATCTCATGTCAAACTTGGGAAATTTTCAGTCATTGTGGCTTCAAGTGCTGTTTCTCCCCACCATCTTTCTCCTCTCCTGGGACTCTATGACGCGAATGGTACCTCTTTGCCACAGTCCCACAGGTCTCTGAGGCTATGTTGTTTTTTAGTCCAGTCTTTTTCTTACTGTTTTTCAGATTGGGTAATTTATGATGCTCTATTTTCCAGTTCACTGTTTCTTTCCCTGTCCTCTCCACTCTGCTGTTGAGCCCATCCACTGAGTGTTTTTTATTTCAACCACTCTGCTTTTCAGTTTTAAATTTCGACTTAGTTCTTCTCTATATCTTTTATTTCTTTGCTGAAACATTCTATTTTTTCACCTTTTTCCAGTGTGTTCATAATTGCTCTTTAAAGCATTTTTTCCTCTTTTTTCTCTTTTTCGGAGGAAGATTAGCCCTGAGCTAACATCTGCCAATCCTCCTCGTTTTTGCTGAGGAAGATTGGCCCTGAGCTAACATCTGTGCCCGTCTTCCTCTATTTTATGTGTGGGACGCCTGCCACAGCATGGTTTGGTAAGCGGTGCATAGGTAGGAGTGGTGTGTAGGTCCCGCACCCGGGATCTGAACTGGCAAAGCCTGGGCTGCCAAAGAGGAATGTGCGAACTTAACCGCTGCGCCACCAGGCTGGCCCCTCATTAAAGCATTTTTATGATGGCTCCTTTAAAATCTTTGTCAGATAATTCTAACTTCTCTGTCATCTCAATGTTGGTATCTATGGATTGTCTTTTTCATTCAGTTTGAGATCTTCCTGGTTCTTGATATGTGTTATGGACTGGATGTTTGTATTTCCCCAAAATTCATGTGTTGAAGTTCTAACCACCAATGCGATGGTACTTGGAGATGGGGCCTTTGTGAAGTAATTAGGATTAGATGAGTTCATGAGGGTGGGGCCCTGGCCCCCTGAGATTAGTGCCCTTATAAGAAGAGACCTCAGAGAACTTGCTCTCTCTCCCCTGATGTGAGCACAGAGGAAAGGCTATGTGAGAATACAGCATGAAGGTGGTCATCTACAAGACAGGAAGAGAGCTCCCACCAGGAGTTAAACTGCTTGGCAACTTGATCTTGAACTTCCCAGCCTACAGAACTTTAAGGAATAAATTTCTGTTGTTTAGGCCACCCAGTCTATGGGATTTTGTCATGGCAGCCTGAGCTGACTCATACAGTATGACAAGTGATTTTTCTATTTAAACCTAGAAATTTGGGTATCATGTTATGAGACTCTGGATCGTATTTAAACCTTCTTTTTCAACTGTTTGTCTGTTTTTGTGACAATGCTCCAGCAGGGGAAGGCTTGTGCCATCTCCTCATTACTGCCAGATAGGGGTAGAGTGCAAGTTTCCCACCCAGCCTCTGCTGGCTATGAGGGCACCTCATTACTGCAGGGTAGGAGTGGAAGTCCAGGCTCCCCATGTGGTCTGTAGTGACATCACAGTGGGGAGGGAGCCCCGTTTCCACCAGACAGGATGAAAGTCCCAGCTCCCTACTCAGTCTTCTTTGCCGTCACCTTCACAGGGGGGTTGGGGTGCCTCATTACAGGTGAGGGTAGAAGTCTCCACTCCTTGCTTGGCCTTTGCTGGCATCAGTGGTGACGGGGCCACGTTTGGTGTTTGGCTGTAGTACAGCAGTTATAATTTAATAGTTTTCTATCTTTTTATGTTGTCCCTTTCTTGGTCCTTTGGCTAGAAAGGACAGGCTTTTGTTGGGGCTCTTTTTTGTCTGTACTTGCTGGCATTTCCAAATTCTTGGCCTCTTCAGCTTCCATTCTGGGACAGATAAGGCAAAAAGGAGCTGTAGGAAACACATCACTGTGTCATTTCTTAGGTCCCAAAGTCCTGTCTGGTCTGATTCTTTCTCTCCATCTTTCAAAGTCTTATATTTGTTTTATATATAATTTTCAGAGTTTTCAGTTGTGCTTACCAGAAGGAATAGAGAAAATATATCTACTTCATCTTCCCAGAAGTGGAAGTCCAATATATTGAGTTTTTAATTTCAATTTATTTTATGATTTTATTTCTAGAAAGACTGTATTTTTTCTTTTTCAAATCTGTTTGGTAATTATTTATAGTTTCTTATTTCCTACGTGTACGTTTAAAGATTTTCTGTTATTTATTTAAACTTTTGGAACATACTGTTGTATCAACTCTGATAATTCCATTTTTGGAATTTCTTCTGAATCTATTTCTGCTGCTATTTCACTGGTTCTTGCCCATGGTATATTATTTCTTTGTATAGTTAATTATTTTTCATGGTGAGTTGATTATTTTCCATTGAATTTTATGTGTGGAACTTTAAAATGATTTTTTATTGAAATATAACTACTTCAGTAAAGTGCAGAAATCTGAAGCTCAGTGAATTTTTACTTATGTATACACCTGTGGAACTATAACCGAGATCAAGATATAGAGCATGTCTGGTATCCCAAAATAGTCCCTGTGCCACCTCCCAATCAGTTCCTATACTAACAATAATCACTATTCTGATCTCTACACTATATATTAGTTTTGCCTATTTTTGAATTTCATATAATTGGAATCATATCTTATGTACTTTTTATACGTCTGGCTTCTTTTACTTAACATTATGTATTTGAGATTAATGTTTTTCATGTATCAGTAGTTCGTTATTTCTCATAACTGTTTAATGTTTCATATATTTTTATATATACACATATATATTCTTTAAATATACTCTATAGTTCCTTTGTCAAGTAATGCGTCTTGCAAATATTTTCTCCCAATACATATTTTGCCTTTTTACTCTCTTAATGGTGTCTTTTGATGAACAGAAGTTCTTAACTTTAATGAAACCCAATTTATCAATCTTTTATGTTCTGTTTAAGAAATCTGTTTCATCTGTATTTTCTTCTAGAAGCTTGATTGCTTTGTTTTAGCTTCGACATTTAAGTCTATGATCCCTCCTAAATCACTTTTTGAGTGTTGTGGAGAAGAAGGCAAGGTTCACTTTTTCCAACGTGTTTATTCAATCAACCCATTTATTTAAAAGACCTCTGATAAACTGAAATGGAGCCTTTGTCATAAATCCCACACATAATACATGTGTTTGTCTGTTTCTGGGCTCTCCATTCAATTTTTTTGGTTGACTTGTTCTGTTTTTGTTCTTGTTCTTGTTGTTCCTGGAGGAGCAGTAAAAAGTTGTATAAAGGAAAAATGGATAAAGTCCTCCCCTCTCTCCCTCCAAAGTAACCACATCACCACCCTGGGAGGCATTTATCTTTCCTCCATGCTCTTATAAACATGCATGCTCGTACACAGTGTGCATTGAAGAAGAAGTTTTAATGACATGGAGAGATGTTTACTTGTAAAGTGAAGAGAGTAGGGTATAAATTTTTATGTACCCAACTGCATAATAATAATAATAATAACTAAACAATGATAATATTAACTAATAGACAGCTCTTGTCACGTAACAGATGCTCTTCTAAGCACTTTACATATATTAACTCAATCTACACAACAGCCTTAAAGCACAGGGGAAATTTTTGCTCCTATTTTACAGATGATGAAACAGAGGCACAGAGAAGGTGGGATTGCCCAGCGTCCCACAATCAATATGTAGGGGAGCTAGAATTCAAGCCAGGCTGTCTGTTTCCAGAGTCCAAGTAACTAAAAATGGTTTAGAACGAGACACATGAAAACCTGTGGTTACGTCTGTCAGTTAGGATTTGGTTATTTATCCCTTGCTTGCTCCCCTTCACCCTGCTGACCATTAGGGGCAAGTTCTTTCCCAGCCTCCAGGCCTTTTCATTCCGATAGACAATTTCTCCCCAACTCACTGCTCAATTAACTGCTATTCAGTCTTTAACTGTCAACCTAAATATTCCTTCCCCATAAAGCCTGCCCTGACTTACTACACAAGGCTGGCTTCCTCTGCAACAATTTCACAACTTCCTGTCCTGTGCTTCCCCTTTCCAGCACTCAGCATGATTATACTCATTGATTTCTGGAATAAGTTTTTTGAACAGCTGTCTTCCCTGCCACCCCTCTGCCTCTCTACTGCAGGCTCCATGAAAGCAAGGTCTAAGTCTGTCTTGTTCACCTTGGGATGCTCAGCACAATGCCCGACGCACAGTAGATGCATGCGAGGGTCTTGTCGCATAGCAGACCAGCAGAGCAAACAGATCAGCAGGAGGCACAGCCCGGGGGTCCCTCTCTCTGTGTTCTAATGTGGATGCAATGGAAGGTGCTGGAATCAGAAAGATAGCCCTGAGTTAAAATACTGACTTGGCAAGTTGAGCAAATTTGAACAATAACCCTCATAACCCTCATATTCTGAGATCTGCTTACTCTTCCCTAATATTGGTTGATAATACCACCTCATACCAACGAGAGTGCTTGGCACATAGTAGGAAATCAATAGTTAAATGAATTTGTTGAGGTTTTTGGGAAGAATTAAATGCAAATTTTTTCAAGTTCCTTAACTTCTCTGTATATCTGTTTTCTAATCTATAACACAAGATAATAAATAAATGAATATATCTTTCTCCTGGGATTATCATGAGAATTCAAGGAGATCATCCACGCAATGCACAGGACCCAGTGTCTGGCATAGAGTATGCTCAAGAAAGGTTAACCATGCTTGCTATTGTAGGTAAAGCACCTTCTGCAGTGCCGGTGCACAGTGGGGACTCCTAGGTAGACAGTACCTAGTGTTACTGACTTGGCCTGGGCCCAGTCCTGCCCAGTTCTTCCTAGAGCAAAGAGTCCTGGCCCTGGGCACTTTCCTAGGTTCCAGAGTCCGTGCTGCACGGACACCATGCCATGGCCACCATCAGTCACTGCAGCCTCAGCCTTGGATCATACCCTGCTCTAGGGTTATCCTTCCTGGTTCCATCCAAACCCCGAGAACAACCCCGCACATTTCCTCAGGAGGCTAGGAACACTGGGGACAGAGCAGAAGGAAAGGATTTGAGAGAGAATTCGAGAAGGTATGTTCAACGTGACTTTAGGCTCACTTAGATGTACAGTAGGGAAGGGAGATGGATTTCTCTAAGACAGTGATCTCAACCACGGGCTATTCGGCCCAACAGAGGACATTTGGCAATGTCTGGAGACATTTGTCACAACTAGGGGAGAGGCGTGTGCTACTGGCATCTAGTGAGTAGAGACCAAGGATGCTGCCGAATATCCTACAGTGCACAAAACAGCCCCCCAGAATAAAGAATTATCCAGCCCAAAATGTTAATAGCGCCAAGGTCAAAATACCCTGGTCTAGGATGATTCTCAGAGTTTTACCTGGGCATTCAGGGCACCAAGACAAGCTGTGAAAAGCCTGACACATGAGCTTTCACTACCCTGTACAGCTCAAGGCCCAGGTAAGTCTGAAGAAAACCCAACCCAGGAACTAACACAGCCAGTAGAATTCTCTAAAGTCACAGAGGGGAAACATTAGAGTTCATTTATTTCCTCAACTTGTAATATTTGCGATCACAACACGTGTACCTCTAAGCCTTTTTTTTTTTTAAAGATTGGCACTTGAGCTAACATCTGTTGCCAATCCTCTTTTTCTTTTTCTTCTTCTTCTCCCCAAAGCCCCCCAGTACATAGTTGTATATTCTAGTTGTAGGTCCTTCTGGTTGTGGCATGTGGGACCCCACCTCTGCATGGCCTGATGTCTCTAGAATGCTTCTATTTTTTTGAGAAACTTCAGAGAACACTTCCATGGAAATATCCTGGAATCTAATTAGAATTTGAAATTACTCCCCCTTTGAAATCTCAAGGTCCACTGTCCTGTTTTCTCACCACACCCCTCAGTCCGCCCAGCTTTCACTCTCTCTCCTAGAACACCTCATTGCGAACACCAGTTCCCAACCTCCCCTGACCTCCACGGCCACCTCCTGACTTCAGGCACCTGGATATTTGCTGGGATTACTGCAGCAGCCACGCCATTCTGCCTGGAACCGGGTCTCCTGACTCCCCTGACCCTTTCCACTGCCACACATCCTGGTATTTTCCATGACTCGTGTTCTCTGGTGCTCAGGAGATCTTTCTGACATTTCTGCACAGCAGGGAGCTTGGGCGCTTGGCGGGACTAGAAACTGCCTGAGCTGCTCTGTATTCCAGGATCTCAGCCCTGTCTTTTGAGGAACCTAATGCTCTTCAGCAGTTGGTTGAAGGCCCCATCGTTCTCTGCCCTGGTGGCTTCTGGTAGCGGAGCAACCCACCTTCTATTTCATGATGGCCACACCACTCCCACCTGGAATGCGGTCCCAGCCTGACTCACCTGAACCACTGGAGAAGCAGTTGAAATGATTGTCATCAAAAAGAAAAATTCAAGGTTAATATTTTTAATTAATATTTTTAAGTTTAATATTAAATAGTAGTTTTCTTTATTTCTTTTTTTGAATGTTGACATTCCAAAACACCTCGTAGCCTAGAATCAGCACTTCACCTCCACATGTATGAAAAGCATCCTCTTTTAAAAAAAATGTATTTTGGGGCTGGCCCCATGGCCGAGTGGTTAAGTTCGCACGCTCTGCTGCAGGCGGCCCAGTGTTTCGTTGGTTCGAATCCTGGGCGCAGACATGGCACTGCTCGTCAGACCACGCTGAGGCAGCGTCCCACATGCCACAACTAGAAGGACCCGCAATGAAGAATATACAACTATGTACCGGGGGGCTTTGGGGAGAAAAAGGGAAAAAATAAAATCTTTAAAAAAAAATGTATTTTATTGAGGTCATACTGGCTTGTCACACTGTAAATTTCAGGTGTACATTATTATATTTCAGCTTCTGTATGGACTTCATCATGTTCTATAGTCTAGTTTTTATCCATCACCATACATATGTGCCCCTTTATCCCTTTTGCCCTCCCTCCACCTCCTTGCCCTCTCATAATCACTAATCTGTTCTCCTTATGCATGTGTTTATCTTTCACATATGAGTGAAGTCATACAGTATTTTTCTTTCTCTGTCTGACTTATTTCCTTAGCATAATATCCTCAAGGTCCATCCATGTTGTTGTGGATAGCACAATATCATATTTTTCATGACCGAGTAGTATTCCATTGTGTATATACATATCACCTCTTCTTTATCCATTCATCTGTTGATGGGCACTTGGGTTGCTTCCATGTGTTTGCTATTGTGAATAATGCTGCAATGAACATAGGGATGCATAAGTCTCTTTGAATTGTTTATTTTGTGGTCTTTGGAAAATACCCAGTAGTGGCATAGCTGGATCATGTGGTATTTCTATTTTTAGTTTTTTGAGAAATCCCCATACTGTTTTCCACAGTGGCTGCAACAGTTTACATTCCCACCAGTGTATGAGGGTTCCCTTTTCTCCACATCCTCTCCAACACTTGTTATTTCTTGTTTTGTTAATTATAGCCATGCTGATGAGTGTGAGGTGATATCTCATTGTAGTTTTGATTTGCATTTCTCTAATAATTAGTGATGGTGAACATCTTTTCACGTGCCTGTTGGCCATCTGTATATCTTTTTGGAAAAACGTCTGGTTTTGACCAGGTTGTTTGCTTTTTTGTTGTTGAGTTGTATGAGTTCTTTATGTATTTTGGAAATTAACCCCTTGTAGGATATATGATTTGCAAATATTTTCTCCCAGTTGGTGGGTTGTCTTTTTGATTTTTTCATGGTTTTCTTTGACTTGGAGAAGCTTTTTAGTCTGATGTAGTCCATTTGTTTATTTTTTCTTTTGTTTCTCTGGCCTGAGTAAACATGGTATTCAAAAAGATACCACTGAGACCGATGTCGAAGAGTGTACTGCCTATATTTTCTTCTAGGAGTTTTATGGTTTCAGGTCTTACATTCAAGTCTTTAATCCATTTTGATTTAATTTTTGTGTGTGGTGTAACATAATGGTCTACTTTCCTTTTTTTGCACGAGGCTGTCCAGTTTTCCTAACACCATTTGGCAAAGAAACTTTCCTTTCTCCATTGTATGTTCTTGGCTCCTTTGTCGAAGATTAGCTGTCCATAGATGTGTGGTTTTATTTCTTGACTTTCAACTCTGTTCCATTGATCTGTGTGTCTGTTTTTCTGCGAGTTATATGCTGTTTTGATTACTATAGCTTTGTAGTATATTTTGAAGTCAGGGATTGTCCTACCTCCAGCTTTATTCTTTTTTCTGAGAATTGCTATGGCTATTCAGAGTCTTTTCTTGTTCCGCATAAATTTTAGAATTATTTGTTCAATTTCTGTGAAGAATGTCATTGGGATTCTGATTGGGATTGCATTGTATCAGTAGATTGCTTTAGGTAATATGGACATTTTAACTATGTTTATTCTTCCAATCCATGAGCATGGAATATCTTTCCATTTTTGTGTGTCTTCTTGGATTTCTTTCAATGACGTCTTATAGTTTTCAGTGTCTAGGTCTTTCACCTCCTTGTTTAAATTTATTCCCAGGAATTTTATTCTTTTTGTTGAGATTGTAAATGGGATTGTATTCTTAACTTCTCTTTTTGCTAGTTCGTTATTACTGTATAGAAATGAAATGGATTTTTGTATGTTGATTTTGTACCTTGCAACTTTGCTATAGCTGTTGATTATTTCTAATAGTTTTCTGGTGGATTTTTTAGGGTTTTTTATATACGAAGTCATGTCATCCACAAACATGGAGAGTTTTACTTCTTCCTTTCTAATTTGGATCCTTTTTTATTTCTTTTTCTTGCTTAATTGTGAAAAGCATATTCTTTAATAGAAATTCCTAAGAAGGTTCTGATGTCGAAAAAATGAGCCCTCTCCATTAAAATAAGGTGGATAAGGGGGTCAGCCCGGTGGTGCAGCAGTTAAGTTTGCTCATTCTGCTTCAGTGGCCCGGGGTTCACCGGTTCGGATCCTGGGTGCGGACATGGCACCACTTCTCAAGCCGTGCTGTGGTAGGCGTCCCATATATAAAGTAGAGGAAGATGGGCATGGATGTTAGCTCAGGGCCAGTCTTCCTCAGCAGAAAGAGGAGGATTTGCGGCAGATGTTAGCTCAGGGATAATCTTCCTCAAAAAAAAAAAAAAAAAAGGAAAGAAAAAAAAGAAGGTGGATAAGTAGCTGTTTGTTGCGAAAAAGATGCCAGGCAAATTGCCAAAATGTATATTTCCTTTTCTGCTGTAATGAAATTCAGTGTGAGAGCCTCTATAAATTGTGTAACACTTCGCTGCGTTGAGAAGCTGAAGAGCTCTTGTCAAATAATAATGGAAAGCTTTGAACTGAAAGTTATGTGAATTTTGATGGAATTCTCCTAAAGCTCTGCTACATTCTGTTGCAAGGTACCAGTATAGGTCACTAGGGCTCTTCCATAGAAATCACGGAATTGCTTATTCTGGGTTTTTTTCTTCTCATTTTTCCTCTGCCCTTTCACATTCAGTTTTAAGATTTTCATTTGCTTCCAGTTCTTCTTTTAACAGCAAGGATGCCTCTTCCTCAGTTTGTTCAGAACAGCCCACACACCGATCATCAGACGTGTTGTCAGCCGTGTCTATGCACAGAGCCCACAGCATGGGCTTCTTGCTCAGCATGAAATTTCCCACGTTCCTGCCACAGAGCTCATGTATGAAACATGTACAATGAATCCACAGTAACTTCCCTATGAAGAATTAAATTGTGTGGCTTTTATTTAGCTTTGCAATTTACAAAAATTCTTTCTATTTAGGATCCACCATCGCTAACAGACCCTAGTTTTGCCTCCACTCCAGGGTTCTTCTTGTCCCATGAGATAGGAAGGAAGACTAGCTGTCTGGAGGATGCGGGGCCAGGACTGGAAAACATTCCCTGTACTATTTGGCACCAAGTTGGGATCAAGAGGTGGACGGTTGTGTCTAACACTCATATTTCCTACAAGTTGAATGAGGACCAGAAAGAAACATAAGACAGGGAGAGCGAGGCATCAAGACTGGCTGCACTGTTGGCACATCTTTTCTATGGTAGTGATGCTCAGCCTCCGTTCTAGGATTCAGAACTCCACACTTGCAGCTACACCTGCATCCTGGACGCTTTCGATCTTAAGTAAGTTCCATAGAAAGTTTCTCAATGGTGTAATCATTTGCTTTGTGCAATTTGCTTCATGATTTAGTGCATCTAAAGAAAACGCTTCACCTTTTATTTTCTTCCTTGGAAGATATAAGCCACGTACTTAGAAAGGCAAGTCAAGGAACTGCTTCTTCCTCGTGTTTTCCATTTCTTCCTGCATGGAGCTTTGACTAAACAGCAGAACCACACTGCCATCTTTGAATCTGTGGTCATATTTTCCACTACAATTGGACATTGTCTAGGACAAATCTGGGCACCTCAGAGCCTGGGAATGGTGGAGGGGCCCTGTTAGATGAGGACTGAGTGTTCATGGTAAGCCTCTTTGTGATCTTTGAGCTCTCCCTGCTCTGACACTGTTTCTGAACTGCTTTTGTGTCAGAAGTTTGTCATTTCAGGTAACGATCACAGGCTGAGCCTCCCCACTTCTGATATCTTTCCTATGTGACACGCCAAAGATTGAGTTTTCCGTTTTTATCCCTAGGTTAGATTGACCTTTCATAGGCCTTCCCCACAGCAAAGTTTAAAAGGGACTTCCTACCTCTGTGCATTTCACATTAGACCATATGTCCCTGCATTGTCAAGTTAATTTAAAATAAAATAATTGATATATCAGCAATGACTCAAAATTAGAGTTTCTCCTTGATGCTTCCTTGGACCGTCCTGAAACATCCTGAATGTTGGATATCCTGTAACATCCAATAACCCACATACCTCTTAACAGTCAGGATTAGTTTTCCCAGCCGATAGAGTACATCATGTCTGCCTGTTGGCTCAGTGGCTTGAGGAGACCAAAATGGCAGCTGAGCAGTCCCAGCTTCTAATTGTATGCCGCCATGACTCTGTTTCCTGTTGGAAGTGTTTTCTCACTTTAGGAATTAAGACTTCTAAACCTGACAAGAACAAGACTGTGGGGACAAGAAGCAAATATTCTTAAAATGGCTTATTAGAAGTACTCATGAGGGGGACTACTCCTACCTCCACCATCTTTCTTCCTATTCATGCGTGTCTCAGCTGTGGAGGAAAGAACATCATGTATTGGCTGCTGATTGAAAGCATGTCCTGCTCCTGGAGGATGTCTCTCCAACTTATTAGGGTGCTATCTTCCTGCTGCCACAATAACTGAGCCTTCAGCAGCTCATCCCACTGTTCTTTAAGGCCAGCTGTTTCTGAGTAATAACATATACCTTAAAACCAGTAAATTCCATGGTACAAGCCAATTGTCACAGCTCTTTCACCATAAAATTAGCATCTTGGTCAAAAGTAATGTTGTATGGGACATCACGGTAGTAAATAGCACAATCTTTGTAAATCTTTGAATGGTGGTTCTGGCAGAAGCATTGGGAGCAAGGAAGGAAAATCTGGAAATATTCATTCCCATAAGGACTCTTTTCTGCCCTCAGTGAAGAAAGGGTTCCTATGAAATAAATTTACCACTAGTTGGCTGGCTGGTCTCCCTAAGGAACGGTGCCATCTTGGGCACTCAATGTTGGCATCTGCTGTTGGCACTTACTAGTGATGGTAGCCAAATTAGCTTTGGTGAGGGAAATCCCTATTGTTAAAGCTTGTGCATAGCTCCCATCTCTGCCACCATGCCACTTTGTACCTGGCCCGTTAAGCAAACACTGGGGTGGCTGAGGAAAGAAGTCAGCTGACATCTACATGACCAATCATCTTGTCCACCTGACTATTATTGAATGACTCATCTACAGTGAATGTTTGTGGTTGGGCATTTTTTGGAACATGACTGCCTTCACACTCTGTGCCCATTCCAGGAGAATCTACATATCTCTTCTCCAGACCATCCTGGTCATGAAGCCACAGAAGCTACATGGGTAGGTTGAATTAGAGACAATAAAGCAGTGGGTCAGGTAACCAATGGGGAGATTTAGCCAATTACTAAATATATCTATTTTAATTATATATTCAAGAACTGGGGAAATAACTGGATCATTGGACCCACTGTGCAGATGAACAAAGGCTAAAACTCTATTTATACATCTTTACATGACTTCTATAAGCCCTCATGCTGATCAGTAGACCAAGGTGGCATTTTGTACCTTTACTAATTGGCATCAACTAAGAACCAGTATCGACAGCTTCCAAAAGGTTTGAGTATTTTCTCTCCCAATGCATAGTCATTTTAATAATTGGCTGCAGGTCTTTCTAGGAGAGACTCAGAGGAAAGTTTATAATATACACTTACAGTCACATTACAGGGTCCTTCCTTAAAGGGACCCAGCCTTCCCTTTATCAAGGGGCTTTAGGTCTGTAAACTGATAATTGGATATTAGTAAATTGCCACTGTGGCAACTTGAGTCAGCTTTTGTTTTCCAATTATATAGCTAAAGCCACACCTTAGTAGACTGCCCATCTGTTCCTTCCTGAGATCAATTAGCTGCCACCACAGATGTCTGAGTCAAAACTCTCAGTAGCCTTTCTGTCTCTGTGGCCTATTATGGTAATTCACCCACTTTGACTCTGAAGTTAAGAGCTACCACCTGGCCTCTGCCAATCCAGAATCCAGTTATTCCCACTGAAATCAAAAAGTTCAGCTCTAAGGTGGTGTTTGGCATTGCTTTTCAGGGTGCTTCCATCACCTGTGAATAGCTTGTGTTGTGGTAAACAGAGCAGCTCTGGACCTTCCTAGGATTATGGATGGGGGTGGCTGAGGAAATGCACATTTAGGTCCACTTCAAGATTCCCATCTCCCCGAGATTCTGGATCTTTGACACCTTAATCTCATTGACTCTAGGCCACCACTGAGTCCAGGCTTCAATAAATTAGCCAAGTAAGCTATTAAAGCCACTTGTGGGCATTCAAGTTAAATACGATAGCCTGAATCCACATAAGTAAAGTCCCATCGATGATTTCATGCCTATTCAAACTTACATTTCATCCTCTTTGGTCCTAATGCACTTAGAATCCAGTCCCACATACGCTTTTCAGCTTTTCCAGCTTTAATGCAACAGTCTCTACTCATTCTGACCTACCACTAAAAGAGAGAAATCAATTTGAGAACTTTCAAAATAACAGAAAGTAAACTGCAATTTTTTTTTTCTTAAAAAACCCATCTAGACTCCTGTTGGACAGAACATTTCTCTGTTGGCTCACATTGATCACTCTTTGTAGAATATCCTCCAATTTCTCTCTATCAAATCTTTCATGTCCACATTGAGGACCCCTTTCTTCCCCTTAAACATAGAAATAAGGGAAATAAGAGTGCCCCAGAAGAGTCAGCACTTTAAAACAGCACATAACAAATCAGAGTAGAAACACAGAAAATCGTTCCAAGGAGAAGTGGGTACCCAGGTCAGCAAGATTTCACTTTATTTACATCTCTGATTCTTAACCTTGTTTCAATGACAAATCACTTTGAGTGTATGATAAAAGCTATGATGCCTCTCTAGAGAAAATGTCCACAGACACAAAATCTGCATTCAGTTTTCAGGTACTCAAGAACCTCCAGTTATCCCACTGGTAAAACCATAGAAAGACATAACCCATGCCTTTCTGGACTGGTTCAATGTATTAAAAATATCTAAAGAAGGTGTCCATCAGAAGGGGATTTATTGGGTAGGTATGAATATAGAAAAAAGAGAAGCACAAAGATCACACTATCAGTGTCCATCCAAACATCATCCATGGGAGAGGAGACTCTGGACCAAAAAATCCATCAAATATTCTAGTCCTGGGAGCAGGATGAGAGTGTTGTTCTAATTTAGTCTGAAGCCATTAACCACTCCATCAAATTCCCTTTGTTTGGTTTTTTTCTTTCTGCTTTTTCTCCCCAAATCCCCCCAGTACATAGTTGTACATTCTAGTTCTGGGTCCTTCTAGTTGTAGCACGCGAGACACCGCCTCAACATGGCCTGACAAGTGGTGCCATGTCCGCGCCCAGGATCCGAACCAGCGAAACCCTGGGCTGCCTTAGCAGAACGCGCAAAATTAACCACTCGGCCACGGGGCCGGCCCCTCCCTTTGTTTTGATTTCATGCACACCAAACAAACTTCTGATTATAATTTGACTCCTTGGGCAGCCTGCCCACAAGGCAAAAAAGTGCTCTGATCAGAAGATACGAGTATCCGGTCCCCTCTGCAGAAAGAGTTCCATTGTGAATTAACAAACTGGGTATTCTGTATTTTTTTAATATGGCATTCTCTGTGAGATTGGTTAATAAGAGTCCACATATAAAAGATGATAGTAGGTTTCTGAACTTGCGTGGCAGGGGGAACTACCTCTAAGAAAGAATAATCCAGTTTCTAAGCCTGCTAGTTAGGGAGAAGATGATAGACTTGCCAAATTTCTAATTTCAATTTCTCAAGTGTGTCATCTTAGGACAAAGAGTCTGCCAGAGTCACTGACTTTATTAATTTTATTCTCGACCTAAGTGAGAAGAGTCAGATATAGAATTTTAAGTCTCTTCTGCAGAACAAAGGGATGTTGGCTATTTATATACCTTTAGGAATACAGACCCCAGTTACAGTCATGCCGTTTCCCATGACAACCAATTACCATGCAGCACTTAGAGATTCAAGGTTTCTTACCATAGGAAATCACATGAAATTTTGAAGTCCCAATCTTTTTAAGGAGACTTTTCAGATAACCTTATAAAGTCATTTTTTAAAAGGCTATAAAATATTGAACAGGATGGCTACAAATAACAAATCCTCTCATGAGAGCTGTTGCCTCGTGACCATTCTCAGCCTTCATCATTCTCTAACAAAGTCTCGAGAACAGCTTCATAGCTCTGATTTCATCTCTATCTTACACCTTAATAACACTTCTCTCTCTGGAGTTTCTTCTTACAGGCAATTAACAGATAAGAAGGCTGCAGTCTCTGACTTCAGACAAGATTTTATTAGCCAGCACTCAATGGAAAATGCAGGATTTGTAGACACCTAGGAATTAATACATCAAATGTGAAAATAATAAATTGTAAGAAAAACACTCATATACCACCCAGTGCAAGAATAGTGTCCTAAATCAAGTCTAAACTCTCAGTCTGCTCTCTAAGTCCTTAAAGAAATTGCCCCCTGCCCCCATCCCACCCATGTATCCATTTTCCTCTCAATTCCAGACCGGTCTCTGCTCCAGCCCAGCAAATGATGTCTTCGTGTTGGTTCCCTCAGAAGCTGATGGAAAGAGTCCAGCACAGGTAGTTTATTTGGGAGGTGCAGGGGTTACCTGGAGGCAAGTTAGGGAATTGACATAGGGTAAAGAAGGCAGCCAGAAAAGGGTATGTTACTAAGCCAACTGCTACAGAGGCCAACTGGAGCTTAATTCCACAAGAAAATTCTGGAAAAGAGTATAAACTATACCTCAGAATCATCTCAGCAGAGAAATAGGAGAGCTGTCATATTTTATTTTATCTTATTATCTTTTTTTTCTTCTTCTCCCCAAAGCCCCCAAGTGCATAGTTATATATACTAGTTGTAGGTCCTTTTGGTTGTGCTGTGTGGGACGCCACCTCAGCACTGCCTGCTGTGTGGTGCCATGTCCGTGTCCAGGATCCAAACCAGCAAAACCCTGGGCCACCAAAGCAGAGCGCACGATCTTAACCACTCGGCAACAGGGCTGGCCCCAACTTGGGTATTTTATATCAGGCCTCAATGGTCACTGGCAGAGGGCTGATCCAGGGAGTGTCAATTTCCCAGCACTTCCAGAATACTAAATTTGGGTGGCAGGGCAGCTTTCCGCAGTTCTGGAACAGCCCTGGTACAGGTACAGAGATGCATCAGATACAGAAAGGGTAGTCTGAAGGAGATATAGGCAGGGCACCGAGAGCATCTTCCATACTTCATCCTGCTCTAAATAAGTCTGTGCACTCCCAGTTTTTCTCCAAAAAACCATCTTCTTTTCTTTTTCCAGAATTGTCTCGAAATCCTTCTCTCCCAAGAAGATTTCTCTGAGTAACTCTAACCCACTCTCAGGGAGTCTGCTAAGAGTATGTGCCTTGGATGAATGGAAGAAGGTTCCTTCTATGTAGATGAGTCAGACAAAAGTGCCCTCTTTTGAGCAGACACAGTCCCTGAGTGCCACGGTCTTGGCAAGTGGACATCTTTGTAAGAAGAAAATGGTACTCCTTTTGAAGTAGCTCCTACAAGTGCGCACAGCTCGGGGTCTGAAGTGGGAACTGAACTTCCGCTCTTGCTCACCTCCTCAGCCAGGCATCTTTAGACAGTGCACGAACTGGACAACAGTACCATGGCAGCCCTGCTTACTCGGATCACTCCTTTCCTCTAGAGCTATCCGGGACTTATGCGTAGTAGAGTTTTCCAGCGGAGCTTGATCAGATATTGAGTGTGTGCACACTTGGCAGCAGCTCCCCAAGCATCTATTTGTATTAATTGATGTGTTTTGACACTAAAGGAAAGGAGAAAGTAGGTGGTCCGGAACCAGTTTCAAGAAGAGACAGAGGAAAACAGGAAATTGAAAGTGATATTTTGCCTGGGTTGCGACTGTCCCTGGATACTTCTCCCTGGGGGCCTAGAAAATATTCTCCACCTAATTTCCAAGGCAGTGGAACAAGATCCCTGCCTAAACTTGCTACGCAAAATACCCATCTTATTTATCTTCAAAATGATATCGGGAAAGGAGATGAAAAATTGAGAGGAAATCGTCCACCCCACTGTTCAGAGCCTGTGGTGAGAACTAAAATGAGTAGCAGTCCTGAACGTGGGCTCCCACATGCTGTTTTCAAGTTCATATCTGTCCACTGACTAGGTACGATGTGAAAAGTTCAGTGGATTCTTGTTTCTCTTGAACATTTAAAGTTACAATTTGCAACATTATAAAAATAAATTAAAATTTCACCTAAAGGTTCTTCACTCTATCACAGAAACTATTTTAATGTCAGTATTTTCTTTTTCCTTTCCCCTCATTCATGAATATGCACATGCACTTTTTACGGTCATCCTTTTAACAGCCACAGAATATTTCAGTACCCATTCAAATCTGTTTCTTGTTTTTCACTATTTCTATAAACGTCTTGTTCATAGATATTTATCTATAGCAAATTGGAAAGTTAGGAATCATTGGCCATCTTCCACATCCCAAAGCTGGAAAAGCCTTCCTAGTTTCTAGTTTTGGCAGCCCCTCCACAGCCAACTTGACCCCACTTGTACTTTCAGCCCTGCTCTGGTGGTAGCGTGAATCCTGAGCTTATGTGTGAGGGGGTGAAGCACTTCCGGGTCAATCCTCATGGACCCTGCAGGCACTGCTGCGGTAGGTACTTTCTATGAGCTAAGTGACCAGGCTAGGCTCAGGGAATCACAAAGACGAGTGAGATGGATTCCTGTTCTCAATTATTTTCTCGTCTCGAAGTCTCTGAGTGCTCTGTTTCAGACCCATACCCATCAAGCTGAACTCAAACTTAATCGTTAGGAGTGTAACAGAATGTTCCGTCAAGGCCTAAATGGACGTGGGAAGTCTAATAACCATGACCTCCCTTATAAATTACCCCTCACCAAGAGCATCTATTTTAATGATTTGACTGCACAGTTTTTATTTCCAATAAAAATCTGACTAAAGGAGAAGGGAGGTGGTTGACATGGGGAAATTCCAACGGGAGATGAGAGAAAGGTGGGAATGGATTATTCCTGCTCATCAGCTTCCCTGAGGAACCCGGTCTCCCCGTGTTGACAGGCACCCTCTGAGGTTCAGGTAACCGGGAGAGCTGCTTCAGGGTGCAGGGGACAATTATGTGATATGGTTAAATTTTATACTTTCCAAAGGGATATTACTTCCCCACTTGGAATACTTCTTGCCAAGTATAGAATTTAGTCCTTCACTCCCACACTCCCTCCCAACTATTACCACCCTGCCAGTCCTCAACTCTTCCCTCACCTTCCCCTAAATTCTCATTTCTAGAAGAAGACTCCGTTTTCCTTAGACTCCAGTTTCTTATTCCTAGACTTCACAAATTCTCCAGGTTAGAGCTGGCAGGTACCCAATTCCTTGGGAACTCTGATCCTTTATAATCTTGAGGAAAAATATGCTTTCACTTTCAAAAGGAATGTGATGGCCATTTTTTGGTTCACTCCATTATCCACATCTTGCTTATTGCTATCTCTCCTTAACCTCCAATACCTCTCAGCTTAAATTGGTTTTGCCAATGAATATGTCCATTTTGGTATATTTCAAGGATGTGTTATCCATTCCCTTCATTCAGTCAGGAAATTTGAATCCTATTCCCACGATGCTCTCTGCCTCTCTCCTCTATCTTGACCTAATAACTCTTATCGTGCTCATCACCTGAGCTTCCTGGACATTCACATGGTCAAGCACATCTTGATATGCAAGGCTTCTCTGCCTTCCTTTCTGCCACATGTGTTTCTTCTTATCAAAGCATGCCTTCCAAGGAGGAGTGCCACTTGAGGGGTTCCTCAAGTCTCAGTGATATCCATGAGATATTTACCTCCTTTATGGAAGTCTTTTTTCACCATAGGTCAGAGGGTTGAGTCCCTCATACTCCTTAGTTCGTGGTGTTCTGTCATCATTGGTGCACTCGAAGATTCTTCTTCTTTTATTTACTTATTTAATCCTTTTTTTCCCCATTCCTCACTCCCATTCTTCTCTTCAAATAGGCAACCACTCTAATTTAGTTGGTGTGCATCCTTTTATTTGTATGTTTCTTGCAAAATGTATTATGTTATATACAGTATTTTTTTGGGGATGAGGAAGATTGGCCCTGAGTTAACATCTGTTGCCGATGTTTCTCTCTTTTTTTTTTTTTGCTTCTCCTCAAAGCCTTAGTACACAGCTGTACATACTAGTTGTAGGTCATTCTTGCTCTTCTATGTGGGATGCCACCACAGCATAGCTTGATGAGCCATGTGTAGGTCCACACCCAGGATTCAAACCGGCGAACCCTGGGTCACCAAGGTGGAGTGTGCAAACTTAACCACTCAGCCACGGGGTTGGCCCCTATACATGTATTTTAAATTTATGTAAATGGCTTTGTACTATGGCTCACTATTTCTTTTTTATGAAGTACTGTGGTTCTAAGACCTAGCCATGGTGCCGGATTGAGTTTGTTGCTTCTAACTGATACAAACTCTTCCATTAGGTGCATCCCCCACATTTTACCTATTCAATCCCTCATTGACGGGTGAATAGATTGCTTCCAATTCACCACTTCTTAAAGAAAAAACATGCAACGAGCACTCTTGCACATGTCTCTTTGGACAAGTGTGAGAATATCCCTTGGATGCAGGCTCAGGAGGAAAATAATTGGGTAATAAGGCACATGTAATCTTAATTTTACTTAGTACTGCCAGGCTGGGGTCCAGAATGGTTGCACCAGTCTGTTCTGCCACTGGTACTGTATGAGAGTCCTTATACTCCTATATCCCCAACAACACTGAGCAATAATGAGCTTTCTAATTTTTGCCAGTATGAAGAGTGAAAAGTGATGTAGCTCAATATCAATGATACAGTAACACAGTGGAAATGCGCAGACGGAGGCTGTGTGCTCATTGGCTCAGACCTCTCCTTCAGGCCTCACACCTCCTCAGTTGTTAAATTCTGTCAATTTATTGCTGCATATCTCCCAAACTCATTCCCTCTTTTTCTTTGTCATGATCTGGGAAAAAATTTTTCCCTTTCACTGTAGCAATTGCTTCCTAATTTGTTTCTTTCTGTCCAGCTTCCACCCTATCAATACATTCTATATGCGCTACCAAACTAATATTCAGAAGCGTGGCCTTTTGAGACGAGAATGAGGGTGTTATGAATGAATAATGGTGAGGATTGTTAACCTAAAACTCTGATTCAGGGGTTAACAAAGATTTTCCTTCTAGCAAGGATCTCTAAACGCACTGAAATGTCAATCAATTAAAGATATTATTCCTATATAACTCTCCGTAGGGGAATTTCTACAAGGTGATTATCACTTCCAGATAGAGAGAAAACTGGAAATCATTAAAGAGTTTAGAATATCTGAGTTCGGAATCCATTCTTTTGAGTCAAAGAAGTCGATAAAACCTTCTCATCGTTACCAGATGCCTCCTTCCTTTTGTGTTTCTAAACCTGGCTTCATCACATTAGTTAGGATTCTTTAATTACAATTTATGAAAACCAATTCAAACTAATTAAGCTGTAAAAGAACTAGGAAATGGAAGGGAGGGTGTAAATTATTATAAAAATGCGGATGTGTCTCACAGGACCCAAGGGGGAAGTGCAGTCAGACCTCAGGAGGGAATTTGAAAGCTGTAAGTATAAACTCTGCAAGACCTCGCCACTCATTTCTCTCAGCAGTCTAGCTTTCTGTATTTCTCAGACTGTGTGGCGGACTATCGCTGCCTCACAGATCCCAAATTTAAATGCTGTAGATGCCACCACCCACAGAGACCAACTTAATTCTCTTTTGGCCTCAGGATTATCTCACTTTGCCAAACATCTTGGATTTCTGTCGCCCAAGAGGACTGATGATACAGAAATTGATAGCAGAAATGAAGTGTTGCTAGTGACAGACTTAAAAGTCTTGGAACTGCTGGGGGGCGGTGGGGGCCTTCCTTACTTAGTCCAGGAGTTGTTGGATCATGGGAGACAATCTCCAGACCTGATGCAGGTTGTACCCAGAGATTCCGGACTGGGAGCTGGATGCAGAAGTTCCATGTGACTGGATCATCACCCACTAGTGAGTTTGAGGTGGTATGTGGATTATGCTCATGGGGGCATTTGGGATTGTCTATATGAGAAGACAGGCACGTATGCTGAGCAGCTAAGAGATGGGCTGGATAAACATGATTGTTTCTTTTTCACCAACATTCCTCACTTGAGAAGATTGATGGGCCACACCTTGAAGAAGTGGCATATATCACTTCTGCCTAAATTCCGTCAGCTAGACCTCAGTCATATAGCCAAAGCCACCTGCCAGGGAGGTCGGGACATGTACTCCAGATGTCTTCCAGGAAGAAGAGGAAAGAAGTTGATGAGCATCTGACCACTCTCTGCCTCTAAGGCCTTCTACTTCTACAAAATGGCCTCAAAACCATTTAAATTCTAAAAAGTTGCTCCGTTCTCCCCTCTTCTCTGCATCCTTTCCATTCTTCTGGGCGGCAGAGTATCCCAGGATAGTGTCAGCAGAGCCCAGGCGTGTGAGGTACGTGAATTAGCTGTACGTGGCGGGTAGGGTAGTGCTTTGTTGCCGAAGGAGGGGAAAACGGTAGGTGCCTGGGGGAGAGAAAAAACAAAAATAAAGAAATAAAGAACTACATTGTGTTTATTCCCCAACTACATGAAGGAATCTCTCCTCTCAGCCTATCAAAGAATCGAACTTCTAAGCTCAGAAATTGAGAAGAAGCTTTCTTTTCTAAACTTGAGGCACCAAGCACCTACTTTACTGCAGTCTCAAAATGATGGTGGGAGGAAGAGATAAAAAGTTCAGAGGAAATATTCTACTCACAGTTCAGAGCGCCTAACCTCAGCTGAGGCCTGCTTGAGAGTCCCTGTCAGCTGTCTTGGAGCCAACATCTGTAGGCTGCGTATCTGTGAGTCAAAAACGGTATAAAAATTAGATGAATAGAGGTCAAGGTCAAGAGTTCAGAATTTATCATTCAGTCAACACTAGAACCAGATCAAAAAAAAGACAATAATGTAAATATGTCAATTTCAACCATAACCTTAGCACCTCAACACAGTATTTTTTTTCCTGTGTTTCTTTTTAGTCTTTATACCCACATATAAATACATTCTTTTTTTAATATATTCATCGTTTTAAGAAAATACATGATAACTACTGCCGCAGTCAAACGGAGCTTAAGGTGACACGACAGCTGAATGTAATGTGGTATTCTGGATGGGATTTTGGAACAGAAAAGGACATCAGGCAAAAACCTAAGGAAATCTGAATAAAGTATAGACTCTGGTTAATAATAATTGATTCATTAATTGTAACAAATGTACCATACTGATGTAAGATATCAATAATATAGGAAACCGGGTGTGGGGTATGTGGGGACTCTCTCTACTGTCTTCTCAATTCTTCTGTAAATCTAAAACTGTTCTAAAAAATAAAGTCTATTTTTAAAAAGACAACATTATTATTCTATCCAGTGACTGTTTTTCTAGTGTTAGACATTCATTCTATTTCTGATTTTCCACTATTAAAAATAATGTTCTATAAACATCCTGTGCAATGACCTTTTAAATGAATTCAGAAGCAGAGTCAGCTCCAGATAGAACTGAAAGGTGGGTAAACTCTAACGATGACTCCTTCCCCTTTCCCAAACATTCAACAACAGCTTTCCTCTATTTTTCAGCCTCTTAGACCCCCCATCTCCCTACAGCTTACAGTACTTACTGCTACCTGCATAATGAGTGTTCTTCTAGTCTCTAGAACGAATCCTGACCTGAGCAAAAGATATTTAAAGAGTTCTAACCCAATACTCATCGATCCAGCAAACATGGATCAAGCACCCACAATGTGACAAGTAACGGCAGTAAACAACAGGAGCTCTCTGTGGCAAATATCCACTTTATTTAGAGTAAGAATATTTCATAAAGTTCTGTTTGTGGCCATCTAAACTTGTGGGTTAGCATTTAAAAAGGCGAAGCCAGTTTCATCCTACATATAGGAATGTTTTCTTTCTCTTTCTTGATATAGAGACAAGGCCCAGGATCTAAATAATGAGTATGTTTTGGCTCAGAATGTATCAAGGGGGAAAAGCCATTTTGTATTGATCAATATGATACAGTCAGAAGTATATTCTAAGTTATTAAACATGTGCCCCTAAGCAAAATTAAATCATTGAGACAAATGAGTATCAGACCATAACTAAATCTTAAGAGAAATAAGCCAATGAATGATAAGTTCACCTCTTCTGATGGGAAAGCTTTGGGAAAGAGAGCCCAGTGAGAGGTAGATTCAACTGAAATGCTCAGGCGCGGTGGGGGTGGGATGGAAGAGTGGCATGGAGTGGAATAGAGAGGGTTCAGTAAAACATCTGGGCATGGATAACATTCTTGGGCCAATGTGATTTATGTTGCATCCATCCCATTAGGAAGATCCTTTCATCTTAACCATTTTCTATGGGTTTCCCTAGGACAGGGAAAGTGGAGACCTGCAGAGCTGAGCTGCAGCCCAGAGCAGCCGCTACCAGCATGTCCATGGTGAGTCACATCCATCTTGGAGCAAAGCATGCCCAGGGTTTTCTTCTAAGAAGCCAGCTGGTACTGAATGGTTGGAGTCCTTTTATATTTTTTTCTTTTAGTCTTTGCACACAATAGAATAATCTATTGACTTCTGAGTCAAGATAGAAAACACGATTTATGTCTTTTTCCACCTAAGAGCCCATTATGTGATAGAAAAAAAAAAAGATATAAACTCACAACAAAGAGAATACAAGAGTGGGATGTCAGTGTACAAGAAATTTCAACACATTTCTAAGAAAAAGGAAGGGGCGGAGAAGTGGTTACTGATGAAGCGGGGTGCAGGAAGCTGCAGCCTGGAATGTGCGAAAGGGGTGGAGGACTAAGGTGAGTAGAGTCAGACCCCAAGAGAACTGTAAGACTCAGAAACACCAGGAACAGCCACAGGAGCAAAGAAGATTTACACACGAAAACTGGTAAATAAATTGAAGTTCTATAGAGAGAACACCATACCCTTCTTATATCCTCTCCCACTCCACCCCCACACAGATACCCCAGCAAGCAAGCATCTGCCTCTCAAGCAACTATTTAGATCATGCATCTCTAATGTCTGCACTCTGGCCAGCTGGTTACCAGATCCATCTAGAACAAAGCCCTCCAATAAACAAGCCAAGCACATGTTCACAGTCCCAGTCCAGTCTTTATGGCTCACTCTTAAAAATAAACAACCAACTATTACCGGATGTTTGAAAGGCTGCAAGATGAAATACAGTAGCCAAGATAAAACAGGAACAAGAGGCTATGAAAAAGGACAACCAAGAAGCGAGCATGAGCTCCTGGGAACCAAATATATAACTGATAAAATAAACAATTCAATAAACCAGTGTAAGATAAAGAGACAGAAAATACAAGAAAAAAGATTAGCAACATTAGAATAACAGAAATTCCAATCGGATAAAACAGAGGGTGGGAAATTATCAGAGATAATAGAGGGGAATTAACCACAGCTAAAGGACACAAATCATCAGACAAATTCCAAGCATGTGAATGAAAAAAGAGTCACATTTTGATAAATCATTGTGAAATTTCAGAACTCCATGAAGAAATAGAAGATTCTAAAAGATTTCAAAGATGGAAGACAAAAAGACTTCTAAAGTAGAGTTGAAAATTAGACTCACATGGGACTGCCTGTCCACAGTCCAGGTGCTGGAAGACAGTGTAATACGAATGCCTTTAGAGTTCCGAGGGAAAATGTTTTCAATCTTTAATTGTGTATCCTGCCAAATTTTCTATCGAGTGCGAGGGTAGACTAGAAGCATTTTCAGACAAACAAGGAATCAGAACTTTTATCTCCAACATATCCCCCATAAGGAACTTACTGAGAATGTTCTTAAATAAGTGAGTAAACCATCCAAGATAAAGACTTGCAGTTCAAGCCAGGAAGATAATGAGGGGAGGTCCCAGGATGAGAACCCCAACTAGAATAGATTCGAGCAGGAGGACGGGGGACTCCAGCAGGATGGAGCTGGAGAAGATACGGACTTAAGAGATTTGATATCCTTGAGAATTTGGAGAAGCTTAAGGAGGTGATGAAAGCCATGTTTATTTCTAGAAAACCGTTCTCTTCTATTTCTAAAAAAAATGCTTCCAAATGGTTCCCTGATGAATCTGTCCTACAGTTCTCTTCTCTTCTTGGTATGCTTTCCAGGAGGGTCTCAGGAGCTGGCTGTCTCTCAGCAAAGCCTACTCAGAATTTCGGGATGTGAGGCCTGAAATTCTCTCCTAGGCGTCTGTTTACAAGAATTGATATTCATGAGGGGAGGGGAGAAGGGCTTTGCTTCAGAGTAAGGAAATTTGGTGGCTGAGGGAGAGACAGGAAAATTACAAGGAAAGAAAGCACTACATGATATTTATTCCCCAATTAGCTCAAGCCCCTTCTCCAATGAGCCATTTGATCTGGGTAGGGCTCTGCCCTCAAGTCTAAGCATGGAACACACAAATTAGGTTTAAGCTAACCGATACCTAGCACTCGCTAGTGACATTATTGGTTAAGAGGCAACACGTGCCCTAAGATGTCCAGTCACAAGGAATCTTAAGACTTTAGCTGGAAATATTGAGGCAAAGATTTTCACTTTTTCCTGCTGGACGTAAGCCTGGAATGAGGTAGCCCCAGAAGCTGTTAGCAGCCCTATCAAAACCACAGGGAGGAGAGAGCCTCTCTGAGGATGAAACCAACCACAGTGGGAAGCAGAGCCAAAAGATGGAGACGATCCATGTCCTGATGACATTTTACGACCTCCTGCTTCAAGCCACACCTGTAGCCAGCCCAGTTCTGGGACTTTTCTATTGTGTGAGCCTATAAACCCACTTTTTGTGTAAATGAGTTCGGGTTGAGTTTTCCCTTGTTACAACAGAAATACGCTCCCCTGATATAGACTTCGTACGTTTGCTTATTGACTTTCAACTTTGTGATTGAACAGAATGTATTGTGGCAAAAGAAGATAATGTAAATACTTTTAACCTTGACAATATAAAGATAAAAGTAAAGGTGATAGAAATGGAGATGGAAAGTGAAAGCAAAGGTAAATGAAGAGCAAGGGCACCACCTTCTTTAAAAGTTGGGGTCAAGCGACACAGTCTATAGGTGCTGAAACATCTTAGAGTTTAAGAAGTAAATATGCCCGTTAGTTACAAATGTAATAAATAAAGGAACTAAAAACAATGCTATAAGCCTATTGGGAAGATTAGGAAGGGACGTAAAAGATGGAGCCTAGGACCTATGAGAAAATGGAGATCAGCTCTAAAACTCCCAGTGACCAAAAAGAATTTTTTTAAGCACCAAGAAAAAGGGAAAATATAAAAGTGAAGAAAATAGATTTAAATCGTAAGGTTCAGATGGAGGAAACTGAGGAGACGTTTAAATGAAAGCTTGAGAAATAGTATCTGTTTCCATTCCTCCTTTATGAAGCGCTTGGTACTCTCTGTGAGGTGAAAGTTGGACAGGAAGGCTGGGATTTCTCTTCTTTTTGCGTGATTGGTATGCAACGATGCTCATGAGTCAGGTCGTCTGGACATGCACACTTTGGAGCCCAAGGATGCCTCAGCTGAGGGTTAAGGGAAAAAATAAAATGGAGACTTGTAAACTGGAGTGACACCATTGTAATTAAATCATGCGATTTTGTTTGACCATTTTGTACATTAATGTTGGTGGGAAAATGGAAGAATTATCAGCTGGAAAAAGGGAGGAAGTTGATTAGTAATATCTCACATTAGAGAAAAGTGACAGGAACCTTGGTAAAAGTAGATGATATACTAATAACTCCTTACCAAAAAAAGGGAGGTAAAATTCAAAAGGAAGAGAAAACTCTTTCTGTGGCATCAAAGTGGGCTGAGAAAACTCTAGCACCAACCTGCCTTCCTCTGGCTGAGGAGTGGATCAGGTAACGTGCATCCTTAGTTCCCAGATTTTGACCCTAATACTTTTCTCCTAGAAGAAGAGCTAAGATTCTGGGGAAAAAACTGATTCCATCTCTTGAAGTGAGAAACATTCCAAAGTGAGCTGGAGCATCCTGTCTTCAGTTAAGAAGGTAAGGTTGCATTCAGAGATCCCTGGGCAGAACTGACAAGGTCAGAAAGGCCAGCCTAAAAACAGGGCTGTGAGTGGCCGAAGATTGACCACACGAACTCCGAGAGGGCAACAATGACCCCAGTGAATCAGCACTAGTCGAGTCTGTTAAAGGAACTGTGAGCTCATGATAATCCTAAGTAGTTAGAGGGAACATTTCACAAAGGAGACTAAAAGGTGGTGGCAATGTGCACACTAGTTTGCAATGTTATTGATTTAAAGTTTTATATTGATCAGCCCAAACTATGTGAGTCATGCAGTGGTATTTTGGTCAAATTCCAGAATATAAGCTATAGGAGTAGGCTTAGGGAGAAAAAATCTTAGAAAGACACAAGTCAAAATGGGAAATAGTTATAAAAGGTGAGAGAATGCTTGTAGAAGGTGGGAGGATATTTGTAGAAAGTGAAGGTAATTTTGTAGAAGCTGAGGGAAGCGCTGTGGTAGATGGAAAAATGTAAGTAAAAGCTGGAGAAATACTAGGTGGGCATTATTGAGCAGAGAGGAAATCTACTGTATTAGAAGAAGGGAAGTTATCAAGGTTAATTAATAGAAATAAAATGCACAAAGTCAGTAAATTCAGGTTATTGTGTACAGAGATCACTAAGTCCTTCTGAAAAGTTGGCCAAGAGAAGGAGGGGAAACAGTCTGCACTAGCTGTGTCAGGCTGAACAAGCTCAAAAAAGGACAAAGTCAGTTAAGGTAAAAGAAGGAGTCAAAGTAACAGAAAAAGAGACAGTATGTTATGAGAGAAATGTCAAGAAGTTAAAAATAGACTCCCTTTCATAAGAAGATAAAGAATCAGAGAGTTATGTAAAATAGGGGAAGGAATGAAAGGTAAAAGGATATGAAGGTTTGTCTAAGTTAAATGGTGTCTTAGAAAGAAGTAGACATATGCCAGGTGCAAGCAAAGAAAAACAGTCACCTGCCAGAACACAGAATCAAGGGACAGCGGAAGAAACAGACAGGTTGGCCTAACATCGCCCCTGCAAGATCTCAGAGAACATCCAGTGTTTATATCACTGTGGCTGGCAGGGGCTAGTGTGCCCACTCAACTAAGAGGACACTTCCGCTGTCTTAGAGGCCTCCCTGTCCACAGAGGGCAGGAGAGAAGAGCTGGGTGGGATCCACCCTCCACACCTGCAGGACCCCACACCTCCTTCGGCACCCCCACCTCCTTCAGCAGGGCCAGGTGGTTCCCCCAGACATGCATACTCTGAGCAAGAGCTCACACTCCTTCTCCTGAACCCCTGCAGCTGCTCCATCACTCTGTGCCTTGGGCCCACCAGGATGAATCTCACTAGCCCCTTTAGCCCTGTGCAGGTGGCCACTCAAGTCATCCACGTTCCCCAGCTCTAATCCCCATTCAGCTTGTACATCGCCTTTTCTGACCCCATCTGCCATAATTCCTTATCTCCTGAGAGCTTTCCACTGTGTTCTGGAGCTCAAGGTCATTCATCAGTAGAATATTCTGCATCTTCACTTTCTTTCGTGACTATTCTCTTCATCTTCTTGCTCTGAAAAGTCATTCTTGTCTAAGGCTACTACTTTCTTTGCAATCTTCTCACGAGGTAGTTGCTTGCTCTCCTACAGCCCTTGTATCACTGGGCCTGGAGGTGTTACATGTTCTCCTTGTTCCTCATTGCTAATCCTAAATGCCCTTTCTTCCACAATGTGAAGAGACTGTACCATCCACAGCTCTTCTGTATGCAGGCATTTCCATCCCATCCCTCATGCTTTGAAGATTTTAGCTCGTGGATCACTCTCTCCAACACTCCAACATCACTCTTGGGGATTTCCATATCCGCATTGCTGGCTATTCCAGTGCCTGGACTCCAGATTCTTTGATATTCTCTTCTCCGTGAACTTGTCGTCCTTTCCATCTAAGCCATTCCCTCCCATGGTTATACTGTAGACCTTGTTGTTACAATAACCTCAATCCCACTACAATTTCAATTTCAGATATTCCATTCTCTGACCACACCTCTTTCCTAAACCAGATTTCCTAGAACACAGAGCCAGCCTGAGGCAGAGCATATGTGCTGAAGCTTTACTGGGAAAGAAGCAGGAGTGAGGAAAAAAGGAGTAATCACACAGGAAAGTCGGGAGAACACCTATGTGGCGGTGCTTTACTGAGCTGTCACCATCTTCATAAGAATGCTCAATGGAGTTGCTCACAGGACACCTCCAGAGAAGCCACGTGGAACCACCGCAGCTAAAAACAATCCACTGGGGAAGGGAAAGGAAGCCATTTATCTGTGGGTGCCTTCCCATGTTCTGTCTCTCATGGACCCAAATCCTCCCTATGGAACACTAATTCCGTATGACCTTCATGTTGTATACTTGACCACTCTGGCAAGTCACTGGGGAAGCCAGAGCCCCCAAGGGTCCGGTCAGGTCAGACATAGTGCTGGAGCTGCGGTGGCTCCTATGGCAGTGATTTGATAGAATTTGTGCTGATGCTTGGTCCTGAACCCCAATGGGAAGCTGAGGCTACCACAGCTGGGAGATACAGTGGCCAGGGCTATGACCATTGGAATGAAATAAGCCATCCCTGGGGCCACTCTAGGCAGAAAATAGGGCAAGTGGCTTAGGTCCCAGAGAGAGGAGAGGGCCAGGCAGGCTGAGCATATCTGGAGTGAAATAAACTGGATCTTGTACATACATCCATTGTACCATTTAAATCTGTTTATAACCATTTATATCTGGATCTTGTGTCAGAAAAAATGATGCTCTCACTTTTTACCCAAAAGAGGAAGTTTAAATCCAATTCTTCAAGCCAGTGACCAGTTTCACCTCCTTATAAAGGGCTATAAAACCAAGTTATATCCCTTTATTACAGCTGGTCCCAGGGCCAGAACTGATATTCACCATGGCTCTGCTCTCCCACCCATTCTAGGCTCCTCTCACCCTCAGACAGCACTTTGGCTGACCTGGGTTACTTGCCTGGTGGGGTGATTCAGACCTTCAGCCCCCTGGCCATGCTCTTGTCAGGGCATGGTTGCTGCAGTTACCCATTCAGAGTTATCACTGGGCAGAGAAGCACCGAGAGATAACCCAGTGAATCCCCTGAATTCCAGACACACTCTTTCTTTATCCATTATGAAATAGCAACCCTTGCTATTCATGCGGATCAGGATCAACTAGCCTGCCAGTGTAGAAACATCATTGTCTGCTGGCCCACCGGCATGAGGAGCCCAGAGTAGCCAAACCATGGCCACATCCTCCAGTCCCCTGGCGGAAGAGCGTGCATGCACACGCACGCGCACGCGCACACACACACACACACACACACACACAGAGGAATAGGAACTTGTCAGGGCCCCAAATTATGGAACAGGAAACATGAATTCTACAAGTGAGTCATTGGGAGTAATGGTGATAGGGACGATTGTACTTCTACCACTTTGTAGTTGCTTAGACCTATGTGTGCTAGCTATTGAGGAGATGAGACCATCTTCCCCTTCGGCATCACGATAGTAACTCATTCCTGAGGGAATTGCAAAGATTAGCACCACCAAAAAAGCTTGAAAGATGCAGAGTAGTTATTCCTACCACAATCCCATTTAATTTGTCCTTTTGGTAGATACAAAAGCTTGATGGATTTTTAAGAATGACTATGGATTATCATAAACGTAATCAGGTAGTGAATCCAATTATAATTGCAACCTGGATGCGGCGTCTTTACTGGAGCAAATCAATAGAACCCCTGGCAACTGGAAAATGTTTTTTCAGCCCAAAAGCAATCTGCCTTTGTGTGGCATGACAGCTGTTATGACTTTACTATTTTTCCCCAGAGCTATGGCAACCTCCTGCTTTCCGGCATAACACAGCCAGAGGGGCCTCGATCGTCTTGATAGCCCACAGAGCATCATGCTAGTCCATTACATTGATGACATTATGCTAATTGGAGCTGCTGAGCAGGAAGTAGCAAGCATCCAGATACTTTGGTAGAACATATGCATTCCAGAAGATGGGAGAATTGTGAATATTCAAGGACTTGACACATAGATGAAGTTTCTAGGGGGTCTCACTGCCTGGGGCGTGTTGAAATATAGCTTTTAAAATGAGAGACAGATTGCTTCACATTGACCACTATGAATAAAGGGACACAAAGCTTGGTAGGCCTGTTTGGATTTTGGAAGCAACATATACTATCTTGGAGCATGTTTCTCCACCCCATTTACCAATTAATACTCAAGGCTACCAGTTTCGAGTGGGGCCCAGAGCCAGACAAGGCTCCGCAGCAAGTTTAAGTTGCTCAAGCTGCCCTGCCACTTAGATCCTGAGACCCAGCAGATCCAATGGTATGAGAAGTGTCTGTAGCAAAAGAGAAATTGTTCGGGAGCCTCTGCCAAAAACTCCAATAGGAGAATCACGGTGCAGGCCCATAGGGGTTTGAAGTAAAACTATGCCCTTTTCTGCTGGCTATCCCCCATTTGAGAAACAAATCTTAACTTGCCACTGGATTCTGGTAGAGATTCAATATCAACAAATGGAATATCAAGTGGTGATACAAGCAGACTCCTGCTTGAGGGGGAATGCTGTCAGCACAAGATGCGTTTGCAGTCACAAAGAACTGTCAGTCACAGCAACAGCTAAAATCAGAGGGAAGCTAAGGAGATGAGGTACCCGACATCCCAGGCTCTGGTGCAGTTGCTCCTTGCACCACTGAGATCCCCTTGTATCCCACGTTAAATCCATTTTGTTAAAGATGGTAGCCAGCCGGAACCTCTACAAAAGATTTACTATAGAAGGATTACTGAAACAAGCTACAACCCACTGGTTGCAACTTGTCCCAAGATGGTAATTGATACTGTCTTTCTCCTCTATCCGCCCCTCATTCTAGCGCTTCGCCCCGTCTAGTTTGCCTGCTTGGTAGGATCACTCAGACCTCCATCCCTCAAGGGTCTCAGCTTTGTTGCCTTGACCTTGCCAGGTGATGCTTGCTGCATAGTTATTCACAGTTATTACCAGGCACAGAAGTACCAAGAGAAACCACGGAATGCCAGAGTTCCAGACACTCTTCCTTCTGAGTCACCTGATCAACAGGTCAGAGCAGTACTCCTAAGTGTAATGTATGCTGTTCAGTAAAGGAGGTTGAATATCATTGAAACATTGTTGGCTTTAAAGGGTTGGGAAAAGGCACAGGTAAGCATTCAATAAATATTTGTTGAGAGGAAAGGAGTGGAGTGGAACGGAACAGTGAAAATTGGTATAATATTTAGCAGCATTACCTCAAAAGTCCACAAGATGTCAGTGTTTCTACCTGAGAAAAAATAATGCGGCAGTCTGCGATTAAAATCACGCCCACTATCTGATGCCGGAAATTGATGTAAAGAGAATATTCATATAGAAATAATAGAGATTGGTTGATTTAACTGAATAGGTAACGTATGCACATGGTGCCAAATTCAAAAGTGTATGCAGTGGGAAATAAACTCCCTCCCTCCCTTCTCTCCTCTACCCCCAGCCCCGTTTTGCCCACCCCAAGGGTGACTATTTTTACTACCCTTCCAGAGATATCCTAAGTATATAACCGTATATTGAAACCATATATATCGAAAAAATATATATTGTCAAATAACACCAATGATTATATACAAAACAAGTATTCTGTGCCTTGATTTTTTCCTTAAAATACCTTTTTTCTTAAAATACCTTTTTTTCTCAAAATACTTGAGTGTTCCACATTAAAAGAGATAGGATTATCCCAATAAAAACAATAATACTCCACTGTTTAGCTGTACCTGAATGTATTTAATCAATCTCCTATTGATGGATATTCAGGCTGTTTCCTGTCTTGCTACTACAAATATCCTGACACGTTCCTCATTTTACACATATGCAAGTATATCTATATTTTAAATTCCAATATTTAGATATTGTCAGTTAGCCCTCCATTGAGCTTGTACCCATTTATACTCCCACCAACATGAGTGTCTTTTTCTTCACAAACTTCTCACAAACAGTTATATATATACATTTATATCTGTACTTAAAAATATATTTGCCTATCTGATGGGTGAGCCATATTTCATTATAGTTTTTAAAAACACTTTGTTGGAGTATAAATGATGTACAATAAGCTGCACATATTTAAAGTGTAAATTTGATCAATTTTGACCTATATACTCCTGTATAACCACACCACAACCAAGATGATGAACATATCCATCACCTTCAAATGTTTCCTTGTGTCCCTTTCCAATTCCTCCCTCCCACCCCCCTTCCTCCCTTCTCATACCTGTGCAACCACTGATCTGCTTTGTGTTACTATAGATTAGTTTTTGTTTTCTTGTATCTTATATAAAAGAGATGATACAGTATGCAGTCTTTTTTTTAATCTGACTTCTTTCACTCAGCATAATTATTTTCAGATTCATCCATGTCCTTGTCTATCAATTGTTCATTCCTGTTTATCATTTAGTATCACGTTGTGTGGATACACCACAATTTGTTTATCCATTCTTGTGTCGCTAGACATTTAGGTTTGTAACTATCACAAATAAAACATTCACGTACAAGTCTTTGTATGGACATAAGTTTCTATTTCTCTTAGTAAATATCCAGAAGTAGAATGGCTGGATCAGATGATAGGTGTATGTCCCATTGTTTTCCAAAGTGGTTGTACCGTTTTACAGCCCTATCAGCAGTGTGTGAGCATTCCAGTTGCTCCACATTCTCACCAATATTTGGTATAGTCAGTCTTTTTAATTTTAGACATTTTAATAGATGTGTAATGGTAATTCATTGTGGGGTTTTTTTGGTTTTTTTTTTTTTTTTGAGGAAGATTAGCCCTGAGCTAACATCTGCTGCCAATCCTCCTCTTTTTGCTGAGGAAGACTGGCCCTGAGCTAACATCTGTGCCCATCTTCCTCTACTTTATATGTGGGGTGCCTACCACAGCATGGCTTGCCAAGTGGTGCCATGTCTGCACCCGGGATCCAAACCGGCAAAACCCGGGCCACTGAAGTGGAACGTGTGCACTTAACCACTGCGCCACCAGGCCAGCCCCCATTGGGTTTTAATTTTCATTTTCCTAATGAGTAATGATGTTGAAGGTCTTTTCACGTGCTTATTTCATTTTGGTGTAGTGTCTATTCAAATATTGTTCCCACTCTTAAAATTGGGGTTCTTTTCTTCTTATTAAGTTTTGAGAGTTCTTTCTACACGCTGGTGCAAGTCTTTTATTGGCTATATGATTTGCAAATATTTTCTCTGCTTCTGTGCCTTGTCTGCTCATTCTCTTAACTGTGGCTTTTGAGGAGCAAAAGTTCTTAATTGTGCTGAAGCCCAATTTATCTTTTTTTTATGGAACATGTTTTTGGCGTTTTATCTAAGGAATCTTTTCCTTACTCAGATTCACAAAGATTTTCTCTATGTGTTCTTCTAGAAGTTTTAGAGTTTTGGTTTTACCATTTAGGTTTATAATCCATCTTGAGATCATTTTTGCATATAGTGCATGGTGGTGTTGAGCATATTTTCATATGTTTAAATATAATTTGCAGTTTTTTCCTCATGAGCCATTCGGTCAAGTCCTTTGTTCGAGGCTGCTAAGTTTGGATGTGCAGTTCACGGAGTGAAAGCTGAAATCCTGCTGCACGGTGCGCACCTAGCCATGCACACCGCATGGGGGCCCCTTTTCCTGATTCATCCCTGGGGCGCTCTGCTCTCCACTCCACACAGAGACGCATATAAGCCAGCAGGCCTTCCCTCGTCTGTCTATCTCTTGTATTGTAGGTCTGTGGTATATTTTATAGGAGTTGTATGTACTACTTAGCCATTCATCACTGTGGTGCAAATATATTTTTCCCCAGATTGTCATTTGTATTTTTCACCGTTTATGGTATTTTTCCATCAGAACTCTTTTTTGTAGAGTCAAATATATCAATCTTTTCTATTGTGGTTTCTGAGTTTTGTGTCACGCCTAGAAAGCTCCCCTACTACAGTTATTTTTTAAAGTTATTTTATATTTTATTCTAGCATTTTATGGTTTCTTTTTTCACATTTAAATCTTTTCATTCAGGGGCTGGCCCCGCGGCCGAGGGGTCAAGTTCGCACGCTCTGCTGCAGGCGGCTCAGAGTTTCCTTGGTTCGAATTCTGGGCGTGGACATGGCACTGCTCATCAAACCACGCTGAGGCAGCGTCCCACATGCCACAACTAGAAGGACCCACAACGAATAATATACAACTATGCACCGGGGGGCTTTGGGGAGAAAAAGGAAAAAAATTTTAAAAATCTAAAAAAATAAATAAATAAATCTCTTCATTCAGTAAACATTTATTTTGGTGGAAGGGGCAAGATAGAAATCCAATTTCCTTTTTTTCCAATTGGCCACCCAGTTGTCCCAATACCATTTACTAAGTAATTAGTCTTTTCCTCACTTACCTAAAATGGCAGATTTATCATAGACAAAATTCTCATCCTTAGTGTAAAAAGTAGCCGTGTTACTCTGCCCAGAGGTCACATGTTACACTTCGATTCTAATGGAAAGAGATAGACGACAAGAAAAGGAGGTGATATAAGAGATTTATTCAGCAAAAATATTTTCTGAGCTTGGTTTGGGTTAGCGCTCAGGATTTCTAGGTTTACAATATGGTATGAAAAAATCTGTTGCGATAGCAATAACCTCGATCATCAGGGAAAGAGTAAATTATATTCACTGTCTTCTATTTGTTAACACAGGAAAGTGTGCAATGTATTTGAGAAAAAATAATGCAGAAGATTTTTCACACACACCCCTACACACATAGACACAACACACACACAGTGTCTTTCCTCAGGAAAGTAAGCTGTGTAACGACTAAAGAGTTTGGGCTCTGAGTCTAACCCGGGAATACAGATAGTGTCTAACACATAGGATTAATGTAGGAATTAAGTGAATTTGTTCATGTGAGCTGCTTAGTAGCACAGCGCCTGACTCAGAATAAATACTCAGCATTCAGTAGCTATTAACCTTTTCTACTCTTGTAAAATGCTTAGATAAGTTTCTCCAAGATTTCTCAGATGTGGTTTACATGCTGTCGGGGTATTGTGCCTTCACTGACTAGAGCGATCACAGGAAAAAACACGCCCAGCAAACAAGGGGGAAACTTATCTGAGCCTTTATATAAATAATAGATGGTTGCGGGTAGGTTATTCAGTACAGTGGCTGGAACGTAGTAAATACTTAATAAAATTTGGTTGCTATTATTACCAGTAAATCAGTTTATTTCAGTTATTCCAAAGAAGAGCTGTGGAGAGCGGGCATGAGGCTGGTGGTTTGGCAGTAGCCAGTAGGATCCACAGGAGGTGAAATCTATGTCTTCAGACCCTATGCATTAACTCCGAGGTACAGTGCTAAATATGTTTAAAAAGATCTTTGACTCACGAAGACTAACCAGAATGGACTATTTATCAATCACTCCTGATATTTGAAGGAATACCTTATTTTTTAATTTTGTCTTTTGCTACTGTTAATCGACTATATAATTTCTAGAAAAAATTTTTTCTTAAGGATTTCCACTGGAATACCGTGAGAGGGTCTGGGGCTCTAGACACCAGCATCCATGCAAGCATGAAATTTCTTTGAGAACTCACGAATTTTACCTTTAAAAAAACATGGAAATTTTGTATTTTAATTAGTACTGTAGAACACTCTGAACTGAATAATACCTATGCAAAACAAAGAGGCAGTATGATGTGATGGAAGGAGGCTCTGGAATCATGCAGCCCAGGACTGGCATCCTAGAGCCATCACTCATTAGCTGTGTGACATGTGCAAGTCACTCCATCTCTCTGAATCTCAGTTTCTCCATCTGTAAAATGGGGGTGCAAATTCCCACTCATAGTTATTGTCAGAATTAAATAAGAATATACATGACTTCTGTGTGCCAGACAATGTGTGAAGTGCTTGGGACACATAAGTGCATAAGATATGGACCCCACCCTCAAGGAGTTGACTCCAGTAAATCACCAAACATGGTATCTGGTATCCAGTAGATGCTCAATAAATATCTGGTTGATGGACTAATAAATAAGTGAATAGTATATTTTTAACACATGTCAGTTTCTTCTCTACTTCCCCTACCTATCCCATCTACCAACTGATTCTGAGGGAAAAATTAAAGTATATTTCCTTTTAAAAAAACTTTTTATTTCGAATTAACTTTAGACTTACAGAAAGGCTACAAAAACAGTACAAAAAGTTCCCTTATATCCCTCACCTCACTTTTCCAATGTTAACATCTTATGTACCATAGTACGGTGATCAAGAACAGGAAATCAACATTTATACAATACTATTAACTAAACTATAGAATTTATTTGAAATTCACCTATTTTTCCACTAATGTCCTTTTTCTGTCCCAAGATCCTATCTGTGATCACACAGGTACTTAGTTTTAATTCTCCTTAATCTCCTCCAGTCTGTAGCAGCTCCTTAATCTTTCCTTATTTTTCATGACCTTGAGACTTTTGAAGAGTACCGTAGTAGGCAGAATTCTAAGATGACCCCTAAGATTCCCACCTCTGGGTGTACATGACTTGTACACACCTTGAGTGTAAGCAGAATCTGTGAATATGATGAGCTATCACTCTCGTGATTACATTACTTATCAGTTGACTTTGATTTATCAAAAGAGAGATTACCTGGCGGGCCTGACCTAATCAGGTGAACCCTTAAAAATGACAGGGCCCTTCCTGAAGTGAGAAAGATTGCAAACGTAAGAGGGTCTAAGAAGGTGGTCACATGGCAAAGACCTGACAGCAGCTTCTAGGAGCTGACAGGTACCTGCCTGCCAACAACCAGCTACTCAATGGGGACCTCAGATCTACAGCTGCTGGGAAATTATTTCTGCCAACAACTTGGCAGAGCTTGGAAATGTACTTTTGTCTAGTTGAGGCTCCAAATGCAGATATAGCTGGCCAACACCTTGATTTCAGCTTGTGAGACTCTGAATAGAAGACCCAGTCAAAATGTGCTGGACTCCTGACCCACAGAAACTGTGAGATATGGGTGTTGTTTTAATCTCCTAAATTTATGATGATTTGTTATGTGGCGACAGAAAACTAGTATAAATATTGATCAGTTATTTGTAGAATGCCTCTAAATTTGGGTTTGTCTGATGTTTTCTCATGATTGGAGTGAAATTATGTATGCTTGGTGAGAATGCCACAAAAATGATATTGTGTCCTTCTGGGTGCATCGGAGCGAGGTTTTCATGATGTCTACATGTCTTGTTCCTGGCGATGTTTACCTTGGTCACTTGGTTAAGTTGGTGTCCGCCTGGTTTCTCCACCATCAGGTTTTTGTAGTTGATAAGTATCTTACAGGAGATATTCAGGACTATACAAATCCTGTTTGTCCTCAAACTTTTACCCACTAATTTGAGCATCACCTGTGGATCTCGTCTGAAATATTTATTACTGTGGTATTTGCCTAATGGCGATCTCTATTTCCCTCTTCCTTCTACATTTATTAATGCAATTTCTACTGTAAGGAAGAGCTGTCTCTTTCCCTACTTCTCCCCCATTAAGCTATTTATTTATTTGATTATTTACATCAGTATGGCCTAATGGATATTTGTTTTACCCAATGGATCAAAAAAACTCCAAGCTATCATTATTTTTTGCTTAATTGTTCCAGCTTTGGTCATGAGGAACTCCTTCCCACTGGCTCCTGTGTTCTTTTGACAAGACTGAATCTGGTTTTGAGCTTTTCCTTACTTTCCAGCACACAGGATATTCCTGGCTCCTCTTGTATTTTCCCTGTCCCAGTCCTGGAAGCGACCATTTCTCCCAGGAGAACTGGTTAAGTTTATGGTAGAATAGTGTTTAGATCTGGGCCCTAAGTGCATCCAGTGTTTGGAGTGTCATTGCTTCTAGACCCTGTCAGGCGATGACGATCAGTAGTATATGAAATATCCTAACCCATACATACTTACACGTCTATATTTCTGCATTGATCTATCTGTATATATATTTTAAAACCATGACTTTTTACTGATACCCCTAATTCCAATCCAATACCACAAGGTTCATTTTAGCTTTCTCTCTTTCCTTATTTATAACTCCTCTCTTCAACAATGAAAATCCCAGCTCTCATTCTCTGCTGTTTATTTATTTGTTAAAAACGTGCGGTATTGTATTGTTTTGTTTTGTTTTTCAGAAAAAGTGTTTTCCCCAGAAGCCTGTAGAACGGCCTCCAACCCTACTCCAGAGGTAGGTGACCACAGCAACTGCACTGATCCCTCACTTTCTGTCTCCTCCTAAACCCCACTCCAATATCCCCAGTCACCTCATTACAAACTAAATGAAGCTGGAGTCCTCTGTCCCCCAACCCAAGAGCCAGATGCTCAGGGCCAAGGTAGGGTACCTGGAACCTGACATAAATCCGTACTTTCTGCGAAGACCCAAAGGAAGACATCCTGAGTGGAAGAACTTTTAAAATGTCAGCAATGTGACCCAGAGGTTTTTGAATTGGTTATTGAAAACCTAGAATTCCCTCTGAGTCCTGCCTGATTCTTGTGGATGTTCTCATGCTCCCCCACTACTTCCCACTCAGCCAGACATCGATCATTTAACCTCTGGGTACTCCCTACCAAATGCTGATGGTGATTCAGCTCTGCCTTGCACCCCTCCTGGATATTATTTGTTCCCTCAATTATTCTCTCAACATTATTGAGAGAATCAGTGGGTACTCTGCAATCATGTAGTGCTAAGTAAACCAAAGGGCCCTGGGAAGTGTCTGCAGCAATACCATTGGAGCTCAGCACGAGCAGATGCCCTCTGTCTTGTGACCCGCCTGGTCGTGGGAACTCAGGGACCGCTCCTCCTGCTGTGACCAACCCTGAGCTGGGAGGCAGAAGTATTCTAAGAATACAGGGAGGGTGAAGCTACTATAGCGAATGGAGTGGATGACAACACAGGGTGTCCTGGGCATCTCTCAAAATAAGAAGGTCAAAATGCTTTGGCTATTGAATACTTTAAAAATACTCGTTCCTTCATTCAACAGCTATTTGCTGAGTGCCTTACTAAGGGATGAGGAAATGAGAAACTCCACTTCTGCCCTCGAGAAGTTAAGAGTAGCGGCCAGCCCTGTGGCTGAGTGGTTAAGTTCTTGCACTCTGCTTTCATGGCCCACGGTTTAACCGGTTCGGATCCCGGTGCGAACATGGCACCACTCATCAGGCCATGCTGAGGCGGTGTTCCACATAGCACAACTAGAGGCACTCACAACCAGAATATAAAACTATGTATTTGGGGGCTTTGGGGAGAAGAAGGAAAAAAAAAAAGAGAGAGATTGGCGACAAATATCAGCTCAAGCACCAATCTTAAAAAAAAAAAAAAAAAAGAGCAGAGAATCTAACCACCCCTAGAGCAGGGAATACAATGATAGCTGCCATTTCTTGAAGACCTACTGTGAGCCAGGGATGGTGGTGGTCCACATATTATCTCATTTAACACAAGCAATCATCTTAATGGTAGGTATTATTATTTTTTATAATAATGAGGAAATTAACAATCAGAGAGATAAGGGAGTTTGTCCAAGGTCACACATGTAGTAAATGAAAGAGTCAAAATTGAAATCCAGGTCTGCCTGCACTCCGAAGCTTATATTCATTCCCCCATGTTAATAAGGTGGGGGTAATCCTTTCACTGAGCAAATATTTATTGAGCAAGGCTTTTTGTTCCAGACATTGTTCTGGGTGCTAGTGATATAAAAGTGAAAAAACAAGGTCTCTGTCTTATGGGGCTCACGTTCTACTGGAGAAAGACAATAAACAAATAAATATTTAGTATGTCAGGGGTAAGTGCTGTGAAGAAAAATTAGGCAGGATGAGAGGGATGGGGGAAGGGAAACTGCTTTTTAAAATAACTCGTCAGGGAAGGCTCTGGCAATGTAAAGTTGGAGCAGAGATCTAAAGGAAGTGCAGGAATAAGAGACAAGACTGGCATAAAGAAGAGCTCCCTGCTTTGTCTGTCTGTGGGTTCAGTCTGGAAAACAGGGGGCGAGATGGGGGTGCAGGTGTTGGGCTCGAAGTTGGAAGACCTGAGCTTTATTTATTGATTTATTGGGAAATCTTTTCACCTGTGAGCCTAAATTCCCTTCCCTATAGACGAGAATAATGGACCTTGCCCAGCTTCCCGCACGGAGCTGCCATGAGGATGCGATGACACAGCCCACGTGAAAGCACTTTGAAAATAACACAAGTGAAAAAGCAAGACCAGGAGTCAGCTGTGTGACATTCAGTCACACAGAAAGGAAGTCTGTGTAAGAAAATAAAAGGAATTCCTATTTCAGGTGCACCGGTTACCCTAGACATCTTTCTTTTTGAAAAGCTGTCCCAGGCTGAAAAGAGAAATAGGCTGAAAGAAATAAGTATCAGTTTCATAATAAGCCTCTTCTGAAGATCCTTGTTTAACTTACACTAGTCAGAAATTGCATCGCATATTTTATCTAAACTTGGAAAGAGGCTCTGGGATTCGAACTTTAACTCTAATCGCCACGCCCCACCTTGGTTTTTCTTTTCACCACGCCCCCACCGCCCGAACTCCATTTCCCATCATGCCCTGGGCTCCTGTAAGTCGGCAGTCATTGTGACACGAGTTCCACACCCTTCTGGGAAGTGTAGTTTATTTGTTCGCTAGCTGCGGGAAGATCTAGGGCTGCGGACTACCACTCCCGTGAGGTAGTGCGTAATTCCACCCCTTTCGCGGCGTCTTCGAACGCGCCGCGGCAGCCATGTTGGACGTGGCCAGCACAGGGGCCGGCATCAGGAGGTAATCGAAGCAGCTGTCACGATGCTGGGTTCCACGGTGTTGCGAAGAACAGCGCTGGCGCCGCGGCTCCTCCAGCTGCTTAGGTCCTCATCGCTCCGGAGCCATGGAGGTGCCTCCGGCCTGAGTGTAACCACCGGGGGCCGCGGGGAGCCGCAGTGGCTGAGGGCGGCCGTCGGGGGGCGCCCTGGAACATCGCCGGCCTTACTCACCAGAGGAGGGGCAGCCACCGGGGGGCGCCAGGGAGGACGCACCGAGACCCAGTGCCTCGCAGCCGCCACCTGGGGACGCCTTCCTATCCCCGAAGAAACACTCCCAGGACAGGACAGCTGGAATGGTGTTCCCAGCAGGGCAGGACTGGGCATGTGGGCCCTGGCCACGGCGCTGGTGGTTCACTGTTACAGCAAGAGCCCATCCAACAAGGGTGATTATCGGAACAGTCTGGGTTCGAGGAAGGGAGAGGCGGGAGGAATATCCTGACTTCATATCTTTGGAGGGTGGGAGTTGCTTATAGATTTAGACTGCCAGAGCCTCAGTCCTGGAGGGACCCCAGACATCATGTGGTCCCAGGGCAGGGTGTTGCACAGGAGTGCTCAGCCTCTCTGAATTGTATCATTTCCCATCATAGGACAGCCTCCCTGTTTTGGTCATCACTTTGTCTGTCTGTACAATGGGAGCATGGGACTAAACATCTAAAATTAGGGCATGGTTCTTTTATGCTCTAATATTCTGCCTGGTCCAATTCCTCTTTTAAGAGGTCTCCAGGAAACTGCCGCCTGTTTTAAGGGCAACAACCAGATGGTTTACAGTAGTTGCATCCCTGAGGTGGCCTAAGAAAGGAAGAAGAACCTTGGCTTCACTGCTGTCTTTGCCACTGCTCATGCCTTGCTCCTCTCTGGTTTCAGTTTCCCCACGTACTCAGTGAAGGGTGATTTCTCAGTACTCTTACAGTGCTGTTATTCTGACTTCTCTTGGAGTTCAGCAGCTTGGGTCTGTCTCTCAGTCTCCCAGGGATTTGCTGTGCCTGGTCTCAGACGTGAGATGATTGTCCCATGTAGGGCAGTTGGCGGAAGGAAGTTAGCTCAGTAGAGACCCAAAGCAGCCATGGGTGCTGGCTGACGCAGGTCGGCATCTCACCTGGGTGCATAGAGCTGAGCAGGGACTAGGAGAGTGGGCAGAGAGCCAGACTTCTGGCCTCTGTGAGTCCAGCCACTCAGGCTCTAAGGGAGGAGACTCAGATACGGTGTTCATAGATTCCGTGCTCTGAGACTTTGGAACAAGATGGGGTACTCCCGTGACATTCATTTGTTTATTCAGCAGGATGTGGCCAGCTATAAAGGAAGGGCCGTGGACTGGCAATGAGGGCACCTGGGGTCTTGTTTGGTTACCTCTCACTCCCATTATGACTTTGTACTCTCACTCCTCCTCACGGGCCCTCTGTTTCCTTATCTGCAAAACAAGGCTGTTGAAATAGAGACTAAGGGTTCTTCTAGCTTAGGCAAGCTATGGTTCTGTAACTTTCAGCATTTTTTTGAATACACTCTGAGTGCCTGGTTTGGGCTAGATGTGGAACTCCTAAATTAACAAGTCAATTAAAGAGTCAGTGCAGGCAGTTAGGCCTGTGGGTCTAGTGAGTGATCTGAGTATTGTTGTTGGGGGATTAGAGGCCCAGCACAGTCAGGAAAGTCTTCCCGGAAGATTGGAGACCCCTGGAGGATGGGGAATTTGAACTTGACTTCTGAAGGATAGGGTAAGAGATGAAAGGGAGAGTGACACTGTGAGCTCCATGAAAGCAGGGAATGCATCTTATCTTTTTCAGGTTGATACCAGCTCCTTTCCCTAATGCCTTCGCATTGTTTGTCCACCATAGTATCTGGAATTTAGTAGGTCTCAGTAAATGTGTCTCAAGTTGGATTGTGTTCCATGCAAAGGCTTCAGGGAATGAAGATAAGGGAGTCGCAGGTCAGCATTGGTGTATGCCGGGGCTAACAGGCTGGCCAGCCTGGTTGGAGGACAGGTGGGGTCTTTGGAATGAGGTGAGAGCAGGTGGAGTGGGATCTGGATGTCAGGCAGAGGGGTTTGGAGGGTTTGGGATTTTTCCTGTAGGCAGTGGAGAGCCGTGGAAAGTTGGTGAACAGGAATGTCCTGAGGCCAGTGTGTTTAGGTGGATTGGGGGAAGGCATCCAAGGTCTTGCCTTCGAGGTTCTTGGGGACTCTGGACTGGACTTTGTGGCCCGTGAACCCCAGCAAGGAGACCAGGATCTGTTTACCAAAATAGATAATGACCCCAACCATGACCAGTTCCAACCCTTCTGACTGGCTGGCTACCTGTCCCCTGACTTGGAGTTGTGACCTGAGGCCCTCAGTGTAGTGTAGTAGATACAATGTAGTAGATTTAGGAGCCAGGAGGCCCTGGTTTTGATTGCAGCTCATTCGTCACTCAGTCTGTGACCTTGCAGAAGCCGCTTGTTTCTGAAATGCGAGGGGAGAGTGGCTACAGCAATATCTGAGTAAGGCTTCTTCCCCTTCCAGCTTGGGGCCGCCCAAGCATGCCTGGGTGTGTGGTTGGAGAACAGTCGAGGAAGATAACCAAGAAAGACCTGGCCCTGGAATCTAGGCCAGGAGGCATATGCGTATATCTGAACCACAGAACTGGTTTGCATATGCACAACGAGGTGGGTATCTTATCCCTCTTGTACAGATAAGGAAACTGAGGCTCAGGAGGTTAGGTGAGTTGGCCAGGTCATACAGCAAGTAAGTGGCAGAGTTGGGACTGGAGCCCAGGTCTTTCTGCCTCCAGATCCTGTTGTTTCCACCATGTTTCAGTTCTTTCTGCGTCTGGATCCTCTTGTTTCCACCCTGTTCCAGGTTTCAGTGGGTGTCCCTTGGCTGAACTGAGGGCTCCCTGAGGCAGGGTTGGGTGTGAGTCTGTCCACTGCCCAACAATGGAGTTCAGAACCAGCTGAGCGCAGAGTGCTCCCTGAGCACTTCATATTGGACTGCATATTTGAAAGAATTGTGCCTCTGCTGTTGACGTGTGAGATTTTTTCTAAGTCAGGCAGTTTTTCTTTGTGGCCACAAGGTGGTGCCAATAGCCTGCAGGCTGCCCAGGCCAAACTTAGCATTGCCTTTCTGCTAGGCCTGGTGATTGCTAAGGGATTGGAACCCTCTGTTTTGAGTCTGCCTTTGCTGGACGTGGCACTGGGGAGTTTGCAGATTTTTCAACCGTCATTTCATCTCAGCATCTTTGTGAAGCTGGCAGGGCAAGGATTATTGCCTCTGCCTTATAGTCAGAGAACTGGGTTGAGACAGAAAAGGGCTGCCCCAGCACATGGTGATTAGGGGGCAGGTGTGTTGGACCCATGTCTCCTGACTCCTGGTTGAGACTGTCTCCTCTCTCAGGGCCTCACACCCCAGCCTGCTCCTCCCCATTGTGTCTGTCCCACTGAGTTTGTGACCTGTGACATCGAGAATCAAAACTGGGCTGAGATACTGTAATTGGGAGAGTGGAGCAAGGTAGGGGAATGATTAGTGACAGCAGTGATGGTCACATAAACATATTATACAGGGCTGCATAGCTAATGCAGAGTGAAGGGATTCACACACTGAGCGTTTACTCTGGGTACCACATGGTGCTAGCACTTCTGGATCCCGGGATGATGAGAGGAGTTAAGAGTTTGGGCTCTCTGTAGAAAGATGTGGAAGACAGGTTGTTAACAGTGGATACCACTTGGGCAGGGGATGATTAGCTTTCTCTTTTTATACCTTGGCATCACCATAAACCCATGTTTCTGAAGTGCTTCCATTTCCGCTGTCTTATTGGGCCCTCCAAGCAGTCCTGAGGGGTAGGTCCTGGCCAGGGATCTGACCAGTGCCCCCTCTCTCTTCAGATGCAGCCCTGATGGAAGCTGCTCGCGCCAACAATGTCCAAGAAGTCCGCAGGTGAGTGTCGAACCCCAGGCCCTTCCTTCCCGCACAGGAAGGGCCCCATGGGGTGCGCCCCTTTCTCTGGTGATGACTGCCTTGGAGGAAATCCTCACGCTAAGCTGGGAGCTGAACTCTTGACTTCCCTGTAGTCACTGAGTCACCTGGGCTCCGTGGCTCAGGTCAACTCTTAGATATTTTAAGGTAGAGAGTCAGCCCCCATATCTTTTCTGACCCCAAACATCCCTGGATCTTTCCACTGTCATGTTCTTCGCAGGGCGTGGTTTGGAGTCCCTCCACATTCTGTGGGTTCTTCACTCAATCTTCCAATTTGCTCTTCTTTCTCTATGGCACTGGCCACGTGTTGTTGCTTATTGCCTGGATGGGGTGCAGGTGGGCACCCATGGAGAGGATTGAGGATTTGGAAGGCAGCTGGAAGAGACCTTTCTGCCAGGTGTTCTGGGGCTAGAAAGACCTTCCTGCAGTGCTGGGGTGCACAGCCTGTGGGCCCCTGCGCAGGGGCTGACGGTGTTTCTTGAGCCTCCCTGGCTCAGCTGGGCCCCTTCTGGCCCCTGGCTGGTTGGATTTGAGGCTTGTTCTGGGGTGGCGGTTGGACTCAGTGTGGGGCTTAGCCTGGTGCCAGGGGCAGGACAGAGTCTGTGTCCAGGATGGATGCTCAGATGGGGGCCAGCATAGGACATCAGTATGGGCTGTTGGTGAGGGGCAGAGATTTTATTATTGGTGAAACTAGTGGCCCCCCTGGGCCTAATCTTGTCCTTTGTGGCCCTTCGCCATAGGATACCCTCCCTTCCCTGCCACCACATCCACATTTTAGACAGGAAGTCAGGTGTTTGGAATGGCTATCCCTGCACCCAGTGCCACACACCCTTGGTGTTCTTCCCCACTTCAGCTGCCTGAACGTATAAGCAAGTGTAGAAAGGCAGCCACGGCCCCACCAAGACTTACTGCTTTGATTCCCTTTCATTTGATCTGCAGCATTACTATTGATTCTCAAGGGTGCTTTTGAGTATTAATGTTCAAGGCTTAGTTTTTAATAAACCACTTTTGGAAGTATGGGCTGGGAGTTGTTTCTTAGCCAAATAAATATGATGGAGCAATAGTTTAATAAACATGTGATGATGCATCTTAAAAACCAAGCACAGATGTCAGCTTGTTGTTATAAGAGCCATTTATAACTGCAGGCTGTGCATGGCGTCTTCATTCCCCCAGAAGGAGATGAGCCTCACTTCCTTCTGCTGCAGAACAAGGGAGCGAGGGGGCAGAAACAGGCTGTGCCCCCTCCGTGCAGGCCTTTGCTGACCCTGGATTCACCGGTTGGTAACTGCTAAGGGCTGCGGGCTGCTGCTTTCCTCCTGCAGCCCAGCGTGGGCAGCACATTTGCAGAGCAGCAGTGCTGTGAGTCCACCTTTCCATCGCCCGGGCAGGCTGAGTTTACCCTGTTCTCTTGAGCCACCAAGTGTTGATTATTTTAGCTTTTTCAAATTCACATTTTTTAATAGCAGTTAAACACCTGTGTGCGGCATACAGAAAGTCATTGAATTTATGTTGTGTGTATGACTCAGAACATTTATTCTTGGCTGTGAGGATAGAGTCTCGAGGGGCCTTTCTTGTGTGTCCCCAGTCTCTGACCTGCTTTTCCCCTGCCTCCTCTTGTCCCAACTCCCTTAGTCATGACTCAGTCAGAATCTCCCTTTATCCCTTGTGAGGGAGTCAAAGATGAGCAAGGCATAGACCTTACCCTTCAGCTTGGCAATCTCCCCACTGCGCTCCTCCCCACTCCCCCAGAAGCAAAGATCAGGGAGCAAGCTGAGCAAAGGCAGGGTGCAGGAGCTGCTGCTGGCTGCTGGGCCCAGTGAACATGCAGATGCTGCTGAGGTGGGGCTGGTGCAGGGTTGCAGGGTGTGGGGAAAGAGGGAAGGTGGTTTGAGAGAAACTGGAATGAGCAAGGCCTGGAATGTCTGCAGTAAGGAGTTTGAATTAACCTATAAGCAGTGGGGAGACATGGGAGGTTTGTGAGCAGGGGAATTACCCAGTTAAGGTCATTCAGAAGGTTGAAGGATGAACTGAACTGGGGAAAGGCTGAAGGCAGGTCTGTTAACAGGCTGTTTCAATAAGGCGCATTCAGCGGGCCAGCCCTGTGGCCAGTGGTTAAGTTCGTGTGCTCCGCTGTGGTGGCCCAGGGTTTCGCCGGTTCGGATCCTGGGCGCAGACATGCACTGCTCGTCAGGCCACGTTGAGGCGGTGTCCCTCATGCCACAACTAGAAGGACCTACATCTGAGATATACAACTATGTACGGGGGGTTTGGGAAGATAAAGCAGAAAAAAAAAGAAAGAAGGAAGATTGGCAACAGTTGTTAGCTCAGGTGCCAATCTTTAAAAAAAAAAGATTCAAGCGATGAAGGCCTGAATTAGGACATCCTTCCTTCCTTCCCTCCTTCTCACCCCAAACAGTTCCTGCTTATGAATGAATGAGTGGGCCTCTGCTGGGCATTGGAGATGCAGGGGTGACCCAGGCTCTGGTTTCAAGGAAACAGATGTGTAACCTATCAATTACAGTTCTTCCTGCTAACAGAACTAGGCCTAGAGTTGGTGGGGGTGGGGTGAGCCTGACCATCCTCACTAGAAGGAAACTTTGGAATTTCTGCAGCAGGTCCGTATTCAGCCTTTCTGTGCCCTAGACTCTGCACAAGTGCTTCATGCTGCTCTTAATTTCTTTCTCTGTGTGTCCTTGCCGTTAGCTCTGCCCAGCAGACCTGACTATAGCAGGATAGAGTCCCGCTCTCAATTTTTTTTTTTTTTTTAAAGATTTTATTTTTTTTTCCTTTTTCTCCCCAAAGCCCCCTGGTACAAAGTTGTATATTCTTCGGCCACGGGGCCAGCCCCCCCGCTCTCAATTTTTAAAAAAAACTTAAGACATAGTGTATATATGGTTGGGTCATTATGTATGTGATCAGTGTGGTCAGTGATATCAGTATTTGGAATAAAACTCAGACCTGGTGAATAATATTGTCCTCTCCCTTTCTTCCCACTTCCCCTCTCTGAGGCTCTGTGCTGTGTGTGTCTGCCTTGATGACCCCTACCCTCTGCAGTCCTAGAGCCTTGGGAGAGCTCTGGATAGTGCAGGGCAGCAGCCTGAGGCTCTTCTGCTCAGAGGGGAGGTGCTTCATCCTCCTCTTTAAGGACACTCTGTAACCTGCAGTTTCTGGGTCCTGGGCACGTGCCCTCCACACAGACTGCCCTCTGTACTCTCTGCTCATTACCCTCTGCTTAATTCCTCCCAGCCTTCCAGGCTCAGCGCAAGCACTAGGGCCCTTATGAAGGCTTCCTTGACTCCTCCCAGCTGGGCATGGTCTCCCCTTGCTTTGTCCCGCACCTCCCTTCTGGTCTGGGAGGGTAGGAGGTTCATCCAGGAAGGGCCCTGTCTGCCTGTGGCAAGAGAGGAATCCTTTTCTAGAAGAGAAGTGGAAGGTCCGGTGAAAGAAGCAGGGCTGAATGAAGCAGTCTGTCCATGAACAGGAAGACCAGCAAGGTTCACATGCTGACGGAATCAGGGACAGATCAGGAATCCTCACAGAGTATGAGATGATCAAGCCAGCAGCTCTGGGCAGCCACCCTGATGTGTGGGCATCGTTGACCTGTTTTATGTGGAGCTAACCCCCCAGGTGTGGTGTGGGCCTGCCTGGCTCTAGGGGCAGGGCAGGATCTGCCACTCACCAGCCTCTGTTCTTTATATTAAGAAGGTTGTGAGCTAGCCTTCACCTTCAACCACTGGATTGTGTGCTTCCCCAGGGCACAGGCGAGGTCTGATTCCCCACATATCTTACCCTGTTCTCCACCACAGTGGAACTTGAGGAGAGTTGCTTTTTACTGAGTTTTCAGCATACCTGAAGCAGGCAGAATCCTATTTCCATACTCCCATTGGCTATATCAGAGGGACCTGGGTCCCTTCTTCTTTCCTTCCTTCTCTGCTCCTCTCTCCCTATGTGGCACCCATTCCCTTCCTTCTCCCCCAAGGCACTTAAAGCTTGTTAGGACATTCAACTCTGGTTCTTCGGGAGTGGAGGTCCCCTGTTCCACCTGTCAGTTGCATGAGCAGGTGGCCCTACTCCTGGCTGCAGCCTAAAGCCGAGCCTGGCGTCTGGAATCAGGAATCACTCACCCGAAACCAGGGCACAGGGCAGACTGAAGGCACATCTGTCCAGGCTCAGGCTGAGCCGTGTGAGGAACTCTGAGGACTGGGAGAAGTAAGGCCTCCTGTCCTCCTGGTGGAGATCACATTTCCTTCAGAGCAAACTTGAGTGAAAGACAATACCCCCACCCATTTCCTCTCTCCCAGCAGGGAGCTGAGCCTGTCTGCTGAGTGCTTAACTTGGGGTTGTTCATCAACCTGAACATTCTCCAATGAAGAAAGCCTGATGGTATAAATCTTGGACTTCAGACTGCCTGCCCTTTCTCTCCAGGATTCATTTGTTCATTTGATGAAAAGTTACTGAGCACTTGTCATATTCTGTGTCCTGTGCTTGGCACAGAGGACACCGGACCAGGCATGATTCCTCCCCTCGATGAAGGAGTATGAGGAAGACCGTGGCAACACAGTGTGATCAGTGCTGTGAGATGCTGTTTGGTGTTGCTAGATCACAGTCTTGAGTCCTGGAGGGATGGAGATAGGTAGCGACCTGGTCATGGAGGGCATTGTCCATTTGTCCCTCAGTCTGCCATCTGTCCTGCCTGTCCTCTGTGCTTTGCTCTGAGTTGAATTTGTGTTGGTGGCAACACAGTGAGGAAGGAGAAGCAGTCGGTGCCCTGGAGGAACTCATTAACCACCTTCCCAGGTGAGGAGAGAGCACATGAATCAAAAATTAAGAACCAGCGAGCCAGCCCTCATGGCCTAGTAGTTAAAGTTTGGCGCACTCTGCTTCAGCGACCCAGGTTTGCTTCCTGGTCATGGAACTACACCACCTGTCAGTAGCCATGCTGAGGTGGCAGCTCACATAGGAGAACTAGAAGGACCTACAACTAGAATACACAACTATGTACTGGGACTTGGGGGAGGGGAAAAAAAGGAAGATTAGCAACAGATGTTAGCTCAGGGTGAATGTATCCCTGAAAAAAAAAAAATTAAGAATCAGCGAAACAAGGCACAAGTTGCCTACCTTCTGTGAACCTAAGTAACATGGAGATGATGATATCCATAAACTATAGAGTTGTAGAGTGTTTATAATTAACAAATCATTCATTCAACCAATATTTATAAGTGCTTATTAGGCACTAGGCATTGGGCTGAGTGCTGGAGATAGAGTAAGGAACAAGATTGGTTCTTGTCCCTGGATGTCCCAGCTTGGGGCTTGAAGCACTGCTGTCTATGTGCCATTAGTAACTGTGTCAGAAGTGAAACCTAGGATTCTAAAAATCGTATATTCCTTCTGTAACCTTTTGCTGCCTTCCAGCATCCTTGCTTTCAAAAACCTGTGTGGGTTACACCCTAGCATTCAAAAAATGGTGTGATGATCTTAGGGAGCTCTTACTACAAGCATCCAATTACAAGAGTGATGCCAGAGCCCTTATGGTACTTATAGTCTAACTGGGAGCCAGATGATTAATTAGGCAATTATAATTATGTACTTCAAAATGAAGTACAATTCGTCTTTTCAACAAACGGTGCTGGGACAACTGGATATCCACATGCGAAAAAATGCAGTTGGATCCCTACATCACACCATACACAAAAATTAACTCAAAATGGATCATAGACCTAAATGTAAGAGCCAAAACCATAAAACTCTTGGAAGAAGATCTAAGAGTAAATCATCATGACCTTAGGTTAGGTAAAGCCTTCTTAGATATGGCTCCAAAACACAAGAAACCAAAGGAGAAAAAAGTTAAATTTGGCTTCATCAAAATTAAATACTTTTGTGTTCAAAGGAAACTACCCAGAAAGTGAAAAGGCCCTCCCACAGAATGGAAAAAAATATTTTCAAGTCAGGTATCTGATAAGAGATTTCAATCCAGAATATATGAAGAACTCTTAAAACTCAACAATGAAAAGATAGCCCAATTTAAAAATAGACAAAGGATCTGAATAGACATTTCTCCAAAGAAGATACTCAAATGCCCAATAAGCGCATGAAAAGGCACTCGCAACCTTAGTCATTTTCAGGGAAATGCAAATCAAAACCACAATGAGATACCACTTCACACCCAGTAGGATGGCTAGAATCAGAAAGACATAAAAGCAAGTGTTGGTGAAGATGTGGAGAAACTGGACCCCTCATACAGTGCTGGTGGGGATGTGAAATGGTGTAACTACTATGGAAAACAATCGGCACTTCTTGAAAATGTTAAACCTAGAGTTACCTTATGACCCAGCAAGTCTCCTGGGTATATACCCCACAGAAACGAAAACGTGTACAGTAATGTACTTGTACGTGGGTGTTGATAGCAGCATTATTCGTAATAGCCCAAAGAGGGAAACAACCCCAAAGTCCATTAACTGGTGAATGGATAAATAAAAATATGATATAGCCATACAGTGGAATACTACTCATCAATACAAAAGAATGAAGTACTGATGACCTGCTACAACATGAATGAATCTTGAAAGCATTATGCTAACTGAAAGAAGCCAGACACAAAAAACCACATATTATATGATTCAATTTATGTAAAATGTCTAGAATAGACAAATCCATAGAGACAGAAAGTAGGTTAGTGATTGCCAGGGATTGGAGAGGTTGAGGTGGGGAGGAATAGGGAGTGACTGCTAATGGGTCCAGTTTCTTTTGGGGATGATGAAAATGTTCTGGAGTTAGTAGTGAAGATTGTACAACTCTGAATTTACTAAAAACAATCGAGCTGTACTTTTAGTGGGTGGACTGTGTGCTATGTGAATTATATCTCAATAAAACTTTTTAAAGAGTGAAGTACAAGACAGTTGGGAATCTAACCTGGAGTAGGGGAGGGGTGGAGGTGGTATGTATCAGTAGGGAAATCCTCTGAGTATGTGAGATTGAAGTGAACTCTGCAGGATGAAGAGAAAGGTGGAAGAACGTTCAGTTAGAGGAACAGTAGGTGGAATGCCCTGAGTCAAGAAAAGATGTGAAGAAATGGAGGAATTGAGAGAAGGCCAATGTGACTGGACTCTCAAGACCAATGGGGAGAGTGGCACGAAATGAAATTGGAGAGTTAAGCAAGGGCCATACCACACTGGGTCTGTCAGCCATGCTAATAATTTTTATTTTTATCCGAAGAGCAGTGGGCGACCATTGAAGAATTTTAAGCCTGGGTGTGAGTGTGTGAGAGAGACACACACACACACAAAGACACGGTGACATGATCTAGATCTGTAATTTTAAAAGATCACTCTGATTGTTCCATGGAGAAGAGACAAGACACGGTGGCATGATCTAGATCTGTAATTTTAAAAGATCACTGGTTGCTCCGTGGAGAACAGATTGATAGAGAGCCATGGTGGATGCAGAAAGACTGGTTGAAAGCAACTGGAGTAGTCCAGATGGGAGAGGAGGATGGCAGCTGGTGATTTGGACTAAGACGTCAGTAGCAGAGATGGAAGAAGTAAGCCAGACAGGACTTGGTGATGGTCAGACAGACCATCTGTCTGCCCGCTACATACTACACACTCAATAAATGCACTCAATAAATGAATGAATGAATAGAATTGGATAGGTAGTTTAGGGGGAAGAGAATGAATTTCAGTTTTCTAGTGTGATCTACTGCATAGATGCTATTGCCATTCACTAAGATGAGGATGCTGGAAGAGGAATGGATTTGGGGGGAAAGATTATGAGTTCAGGTTTTTTTTTTTTGTTTTTTTTTTGAGGAAGATTAGCCCTGAGCTAACATCTGCTGCCAATCCTCCTCTTTTTGCTGAGGAAGACTGGCCCTGAGCTAACATCCGTGCCCATCTTCCTTCATTTTGTATGTGGAACGCCTACCACAGCATGGCTTGTCAAGCGGTGCCACGTCTGCACCCAGGATCTGAACTGGCAAACCCCGGGCCGCCAAAGCAGAACATGCGAACTTAACCCCTGCATGACCGGGCCAGCCCCATGAGTTCAGTTTTGAACATCGTGAATTTAACATGCCAGTGAGATATTCAAGTGAAAATGTCAACTAGGCAGTTGAATGTATGGGTCTTTCTGACTCATCCCGCTCTACCATGCTGCCTCTCAAACAAAATCTCAATCATTAGTTTAAAGATTGTTTTCATGTGTTGTTTTGATGCTTTTAGAAAATAAAAGACTTCATACTAGCCCAGACTTGTTTACTAGATGACTTTGGAAAAAGTCTGATTTGGTTTGTAGTTCAGGAAGGAAGAAAGGGTTGGGTTTTGTTGAGGGCTAAACACATTTATTCTAGCTTTGCATTGATGACTTGCTTTGGTTCTTGTCCCTGGATGCCCCACCTTGGGGCTTGAGGCACTTGCTGTCCGTGTGCCAGGATTAAGGTGTCCAGAATGTGCTTAGCTACAGCATAGGTAAATGTTCTGCACATTGATCCAGGGACTTTATCTAATTAACAAAACCTCTGGCTGGTAAATACATTTGGCTGTCTCGGGGCCTCAGAGAGGCTGTCTGTTTATCGATTGTTGTATCATTTTGGCTGGATGGGAAGACATTAATGATGGCATCAGAGCAGCCAAAACATCCAACTCTCTTAACCAGTAAATATGTAAATATCCTTGTGGCTTGCAGCAGATTGCAGCAAAAGCTTTTTCCTAGACCAAAGGTCAGGGCCTAACTGGCATCACTGTTGTAATTTGATGCTTGTAGTGAGAGCTCCCTAAGATCATCACGCCATTTTTTGAATGCTAGGATGTAACCCACACAGGTTTTTGAATGCAAGGATGTTGGAAGGCAGCATAATGTTACAGAAAGAATACAAGATTTTTAGAGTCCTGGGTTCCACTTCTGACCCAGTTACTAACTGGCTCTGTGACCCTTAATAAGTCATAGAACCTCCCTTTTTGAGTCTGAATTTCCAAGTCTTGTTTATGGGGTTCCCACTGAGAACTTTGAATTACAGTTCCCAATGTTAAGCTCTGCAGAGAAAACTGAGTCCGTTAGGAAGGGTCCAGATCACACACTGAAATGCTTGCTCAAGTGGCCCTTCACCAGGCAAGCAGTTCTGCAGAGTGACCCAGGACCTAGTATCTTTTCTGAGGTGTGTCACCTACCGAATCTCTGCTTGATTGCTCCCTGGTGATGGAAGGCACTTGGGGAAGATTGGATTAGCCGCTTTTTTTGAACTTCATGGGTGGTTGTGGAAGCAGCCGGTCAACTGCCCAGAAGCCCAGCAGAATCAGGCATTTGGCCAATTCCATGAGCAGAGAATAGCCAGGGCCTACCGAGGTGGCTCAGGTGGAGAAGGGATGTCCCTGAAAAGGAGTCCAGCCTCTAGTTGGCCCTGCTGCTTCCTGGCTATGTGGCCCTTAGCTTCCTCAGTGGCCTCAATTGTAAAATATCTTTGCTGATACTTGTCTGATCACCCTCCCAGGATCTCGTGAGAGTTCCAGGCAGGTGAACCCTTCTCATTTGGAAAATTACTCCTCCTTTGGGTCATCAGTGTCCCCTCTTCCAGGAAGCCTTGCCTAACCCTCCAAGTACCTGTAGATTCTCATAGTACCCAGTATTTCCTCTGTGATCGCACTTAACACCCTCTATTGGGATGGATTATCTGTGTCCTTGTCTCACAATACTGTGAGATTTGGAGGTGGCAGACCATCATTCTAGTGTTCATCGCTATTCATATAAATAGTTAGCTAATACTTATTGAATATTGTATAAGTGTTTTGTAAATGGTAAAGAGCTAGGCAAATGTTAGTACTTATTTACAGTCATACTAAACCTCTAAAAAGAAGACTGACTTCCCTTTGAAAAAATTAAATGGGGAATTGTTCAATCATTTACTCATTCAACAAATAGTGCTTACGATGTGCTGGCACAGTGCTAGGCCCTGATGAATCAGTGGTAAGCCAAAAATTTGTACAGGCCTCACCTCGTGGAGCTTAAAGCCTAGTCAGACATTAATCACACAAATGTGAAATTACAACTGTGACAAACGCTGCAAAGGAGCAGTGCAGAGAATCCTAAGTGCCTCGAATAGATTTCCTCTGGTCAGGGAAGGCTTCCCAGAGGAAGCTTGAGCTCTGAAGGAACAGAGGAGGAGTTAACCCAGGTGAAGGAGGATGAGAAGAGCTTTCCTGGCAGAAGGAACTTTTATTTATAAAGACCCTGTGGAAGGAGCAACAATAGCAAGTGTGAAGGACTGAAAAAGACCGATGGGACTGCAAGTCAGAGCGGGGTGCCAGGAGCCTGGGGAAGCAGCAGACATTGCAGGGCACTAGAGGCTGGAGTCAGGAGCTTTGTCTTTATTCTCATAGCAGTGGCAGCTGTGTTAGGGGGAGGGAGTCGGGGGCGGGGGTGGGAAGAGATTAATATGATGAGCCACCATTCTGATTGCTGAGAAAGGTTAGGAACCAATCTGAGTGCCTACCTTGTGTGTGCCAGGATGTTCTTGGGCACTGATCCAGCCACCGCCACCGAGGCAGTGTAGGCCACGGAGCTGCAGTCCCCCAGGGCCCCGCAGCAGGGACAGCTGTCAGGCTCTGTCTGCCAGCCACCATTCCTGTGGCCCAGTGCTGCTTCTCCAAAATCCCAGCTCAGTCATGGCTGTAAAGCAAATCCTATCAGCATGGCTGGAACCAGCTGGATTTTTTTCCCAAGGAGTTTTCCTGGAAACTGAGGAACAGAGAGAAATCCAAGAATATTGAAAACAGTCAAGCTAGTATGTTACCAGGTTTACAAGACTCACTTTAGCTGCTTGCCTCACAGTTCTTGTTCTGTCCCTGTCCTGTTTAAAATGTCTTCTCAGAAATCTCACTTTTGAACTTTGAGGCTCTTCTATGTCCTGCTTGCTTCCCTCTCCTGCCTTCTGAGCAAGGGTCGCAGGCCCAGAGTCGTCCTAAGGCAATCAGTGGTTCTCTCCTTGTGACGCTATCAGTGGGTCTGCCTAAGAGGCTTTCACGTCATTGGCAGGAATCAGGGTAGTAAGGACTTTGGAGCCTGAGAAGACAAGGTTTGCCTCCCAGCTGTGTCATTTGTTAGCTCAGTGACCTTGGGAAAGCTGCCTAACCTCTTTAGCCTTAGAGTCTTCATCTGCAAAGCGGATGATGATTGACCTAACTCACACCATTGCTGTAACTATTAAATGAGAAAAACCACTTAGTGCTGTGCCTTGCACGTATCAAATGCTTAGTACATAGTAGGTACTGTCACTGACTGTTGTTAATTACACAAGGTTTTTGCCCCCTAATTAGCTAAATAAATTAAGGAAATGGATAGAATTTTCTGGATATTCAATTTTTACCCTGTACATTTTTCTTAAGCTCTTATTGTAGGTACTCAGAGAACCCCTAGACTAATGAACAAGGTAAATGAATATTAAACTCACACACAGCCTATCGTGCATAGTTTTACCACTGCTTTTTTCAGGACCTGTATATATTCAGAATTTTGTTTCATGTGTAGCATGTTACTTTAATGATATACCTTTTGTGTATATTATCTTACAGATATTACTTGTAAAACTTTATAAAATATATAAAATAAAAGGGGCCAGCCCCATGGCCTAGTGGTTAGGTTTGGCACCCACTGCTTCAGTGGCCCAGGACTGTGGGTTCAGATCCCAGGCACAGACCTACACCACTCCTTGGCAGCCATGCTGTGGCAGCAACCCACATACAAAATAGAGGAAGACTGGCATAGATATTAGCTTGGTGAATCTTCCTCAGCAAACAGAAGAAGATTGCCAGCAGATGTTGTTTGAGGGCGAATCTTCCTCTGCCAAAAAAAATATGTGTATAAAATAATATTTTCATAACACTGTTAATATCACTAATATTGGCTGATGTTTATTGAAAGCCTTTTTTTGAGGTAGGCTTGCATGAGGCTTTAATCACTATATTTTCACAGCTGATGCAAGTAATACAGCCCCGTTTCACAGAGGATGAAACAGAAATTTGGATTTGTTGAGTAATTTGCCCAAAGTTGCCCACTTGGAAGTGGCCCACCACTTCACTTTACAGACGAGGAGGCTGTGAGGCCCGAAGCAGAGAGGGGCTTGCCCAGGTCAGTTTCCTCCAGCGCTCTTCCAGGCTCAGGGAGATGCTGTCTAGCTAGAGGGAGAACCATTTCTGTCTTCCTTACTGGGAGTCCACAAGATTCCTGAAGATAAACTGTCAAATCCAGACCCCTTGCCTGTCGTCCCCTCAGCTCTGCTCTTCACTGACAGTCCTTACCCCCTGCTCTCCTGCCAGCTAAGCCTGGCCTTCCCTCCCAAGAACCCCCATTCCACTCAGACTTGGACTCTTCCTGTCCCAAACCTGCAGCTCACTCACTCCTACCTGTGAGCCTCTGCAGTGCTTCCAGCTCCATCCCTGTTCTTCTGTCTGTCTAGATCCTATTCATGGTCCATTGCTCACCTCAGGCCCTTCCTCTTCCAGAAAGCTCACCCTCACTAGTAATAATAGGTGTCGTTCATTAAGTACTGACTCTGTGTGAGGCAGAGTACTAAATACTGTATGGGTGTTATCTTCCTTCATTGCTCTGATATTGCAAAACAGATTATATCTGTTTTCCAGATGAGAAAACTTGAGGCTCAGACAGATTTAGTGCTTACTGTCTCACAGCTAGTAAGTAGTAGAGCTGTAATTTAAACCGAGGCCCACGTGAGTCCAAAGCGTGTGCTCTTCTCATTGCAGTGCACTGCTTCTTCCAGCCCATGGTGATCTTTCTTGTCAAAGTTCCCGCAGCCCAGAAGCCTGAGCCGTACACTATCATGTTTAGTTTTCACCTCCTCACCTTCCTCCTCAGTTGCTTCATGCCTGTCTCTCTGCATCCAGGCTGTGCCATCTCAGCAAGGTGGAGGACACCTCCACCATGGCTAGTCACACAAGGCTGACTGGGCCCTCAGAGGCACACAGTACAGATGGACTCCGGCCAGTTGATTGATTGGTCGAATGAAACCCTGTTTATTCTCCTGAGGCTGCCCAGCAGGAGGGTGCAGCAGCTGGGCAGGCTGACTGGTCTCCAGGATCCTCCATTCATGGGGATGGGAGGCCCAGGAAGGCTGCATAAGAATCCTCTCTGAGGCTGAGCTGAGGCTTCCATCTCAATGACCTTTTGTTTGCAGGGATAGCACCCAGGCCTCCCAGGAAGTCTGTGTGTTTGACCAGCCTTTGCAGATGGACAGTGAGCAGGGACAGGGTGTAAAGCACAAACAATTGGGAGAGGCCCCTGGAATTCCCAGGGGTTCAGAGTCTGACAGGCAGGGCAGGATTCTTCCCAGGGCCGATCCGGCTCAGTTACAGCCCCTACGTGGGTCAGAGAGGAGCCAAGGTACTTTCATCTGGGGCCTCACCTTCTCTCTAGTGTTCAGGTTCCCTCTTTAGGTTCTCTGATGGGTAACATCCAGCCCTCAGTTGGGTGCCTCTAGGTATGAGGCACTCCCTGCCTCCCTAAGGTTAAGCAGACTCTGATCAAGCATTCATTCATTCATTTTTTTTTTTGAGATATAATTCACATACCATAAAATTTACCCTTTTAAAGTATACAGTTTAGTGGTTTTTAATATATTTATAAGATTATGCAACCATCGCCACTGTCTAATTCCAGAACATTTTCATCATTGCTCCCTCAAAAAAAAACCCAGGCCTGTTAGCAGGCACTCCTCACTTCCCCCACCCCAGACCCTAGCAACTTCTAATTGACTTTCTGTCTCTGGATTTTCCTATCTGGACATTTCGTATAAATGGAATCATACAATATGTGGCCTTTTGTGTCTGGCTTCTTTTACTTAGCATAATGTTTTCAAGATTCATCCATGTGGTAGCATGTCTCAGTACTTCATTCCTTTATGAGGCTGAATAATATTTCATTGTATGGATATATTACATTTTATTTATACATTTATCAGTTGATGGACATTTGTGTTTTCACTTTTTGACTATTATGAATAATGCTGCTGTGAAGATTTGTGTACAGGTTTTTGTGTGAATGTGTGTTTTCATATCTCTTGGGTAGATGCCTAGAAGTGGAACTGCTGGATCATATGGTAACTCTATGTTTAACGTTTTGGGGAACTGCCAGACTGTTATCCAAAGTGACTACACTATTTTACATTCTCACCAGCAGTGAATGTGAGGGTTCCTATTTCTCCACATCTTTGCCAGCATTTGTTATTGTCTCTCTTTTTTATTATAGCCATCTTAGAATGTGCTAAGTGGTATCTTATTGTGGTTTTGATTTGCATTTCCCTGATGGTTAACGATGTTGAGCATCTTTTCATGTGCTTATTGGCCATTTGTATATGTTCTTTGGCATTTATTCATTCCTAAGGCCCATTGTGAGCAATAAGCCCCATTCGGCATTGAGGAGGAGTAAAGATGTATCATGATGACCTTTACCTTTCAAGGAACTTGCATCCTGGTAAGAGAATTGTAATTAGTATGTATGAAAAGTTAAGGCTTCATTGACAAGGTGGCATTTAGTCTGGGCCTGGAGATAGGTCATATTTGGATATAAGGAACTTAGTGGAAAGACATTCTGAGCAGTTGGAGTAATGTAAGCAAAGGCACTTTGTAGTTAGAAAAATATTTTCTCTTGTGATGAATTCTGAAGTAATATGCGTGAAAGCATCTGACATAGCATTTGACGTGTGGTGGGTGCCTTATGTAGTTAGCTCCCTCTACACTCTCCTCTACACTCCCCTCTACAATCCTTGGTCCCCGTTCTGTCCTCTGGGACTACACAGCTCCCTTTTCCTGTTCCAGACCTTTAAATATTAGGAGAGAGAGCTCCAAGCCAGGTAAGCCTTGGTTCCCTAAATTGTGGTTTTAAGTCTTCTCCCTATCCTAGTTATTTTCTAATGAAATGGTCACAAAGTTTTTGGTACCCCTCTTGAATTCCAGTGTGGCATGACCATTATTATGAGGGGCAGGGCAGTGATCCCCTTGGTTAGAGATTTTATGATTCTATTAATATGGCCCGAGCTTGCGTTAGCTTTCTTGGCAGCTGCATTGTACTCCTAGATTCTGTTGAGCTTGCAGACAGCCCAGCCTACTGAAAACCAGGCTTTCCTACTTCTCTAATCTTTTGATTGGATTTGTTTGCCAAGCTTGTTTTAACCTAAAGGCAAGACTGCTTTAAAGCCTGGTATTGCTGTGTGACTATGAAAGTGGTGGTGGTAGTATGGAGACTACCATGAAGAAGAAGCGATGCATTGGGCCTTTCTCATCTGGAGTCTGGGAGAAGAAGATCTCTTCCAAGGAAAAGGGTTCTGGAAAGCAGAGCTAATCTATTTCCATCCCGCAGATAACCTCCTTTCCACTTAAAGCTTTTCCTTCTTTATCATTTTCAGTCAGTTAGTCCCATCAGATACCTGTCATGTGCTGGCCCCAGGCTAAATGAGGGAAAGTAGGGAAGAAGAAGATGGAATATGTGCCTTGGAAGGCAGTGTGGTTCAACAGAGAGCGCGGGCTCCAGTCCCAAGCTGACACTTACTGGCCGTGTAATCCCAAGGAAGTCAGTTACCCTCTATAAGACTCAGGCTCCTTCTCTAATCATAGGATCAGATGAGCTAATAAATGTCAAGTGCCTGATGCATAGTAGGCTGCTCAAGAAATGTGAGCTCTTTTGAACTCCACCATTCAAGAGCTTTGCAAGACATGAAGAGCCAAGGATGCTGTGTGCTCACGGACCCTGTTTAAACAGCTTTCAGAGTACCTGTGATACAGGACTTATTTGTGTACTTACTTGTCCCATTTCCCCACCCCCAGTTCAGACTGGGAGCTTCTTGTGGGTGAGGTCCATGTCTGATTCATCTCTGTACCCTCAGTGCCCAGCACAGAGCTTGGCTTGAAAAAGAGGCTACTTAAGTTTTCTTACTGGAATGAACCTGAATTAATGAAGGCCAAACCTTTGCCCCCTCGCATCTAAGGGGCCAGATACTGTGGTTGGCTTTGCACAGTCCATTCTTTACTGAAAATCTCATGGGGTTCTGGAGCTTGGCATTGGTGGCTCAAGTGCAAACTGTATTTGAGAAGTTTGAGCCACTTCTGTGTTTCACTGCCATAGTGTGACAAGCTTCCTGGCAACTAGCCAGCTGCCCAGCTGCCCTCTACAGCAGCCTAGAGTCCTGTTGTGGTGCCAGTAGGTGGCGCCCATGGCCCTATCCCACACTCTAACTGCCTAGGCAGGCCTCTCCTTGTCACCAAGTCACCAAGGTAGCTGCTGACTCAGACATGACATATGGCCCTGGGCCGAGGTACCCCAGATGAGGGTGCCCTGGGCCACCCCTTCCTCCTTCTGGCCTTGTATTGTTGATTTTCATGTTTTGTTGAGTCTCAGCCATGGCACACGCTGCTTGGGGAAGCAGAGATGTTTCCCATAGAGGACCCCAGGAGACCATTAGGGGAATCTGTGCTTCTACACATCCTTTCTGGCACAGCTCACGCCTCTGCCTCCAGGCAGTCGTCCCTGTGGTTCTGTTGCTCTGACCTACCCTCACATGGCACCTTCCTCCAGGGTCCTTGCTTATATTTTAGCTCTTTGTCCAGTGAACAGTGAACGCCTTGAAGGCAAGGACACTGCAGAATTCATCAAAGTGCCCTCACTATCCTGCTCAGAGTCCTATAATACCCAGTTTCATGAAAAGTTTGTGGAATGAATAGATGAATAATAGGAAGTGGTTCCTCAAAGAATTGTTGTCCAAATTGAAGGACATTCTGCAAACAAACCAGCCTTACTTTGCAAAAATGTCAGTATCATGAAAGTCAAAGAAAGGCTGAGGAACTATTTTAGATGAAAGGAACCAGAAGACATATGCAATGCTTGATTCTAGTACTCATCCTGGCTCACACCTAGATCACAAGGGGGAATTGCTATAAAGGATATTATTGGGATAATTGAAGAAATTGGAATATGAGCTGTATGTTAGGTAAAAATATTTTGTCAATGTTAAATGTTCTGAATTTGAATATTAGTGGTTAGTTATGTAAGAAAATGTCCTTGTACTAGGAAATATGTACTAAAGTGTTTGGGAGTAAAGGGGCATAGTGTATGAAACTAACTCTGACATGGTCCGGGAGAGAGAGGAGTAGTAAAGCACATGAGGCAAAATGTAATGAGGCAATATCTGAATGAAGGATATATCTGATTTTTTTGATGCTGTTTTTGTAACTGCTCTGTAAGTTTGAAATCATTTCAAAATAAAATCTTAAAAATAATAATAATCTGTGCACTTTAATGTGTGCCAAATTCCTGCTAGAAACTGTATAAGAGATAGGACAAAGAGTGGGCACCCCAGCATTGGACTTTATTCCAATTAGTCCAGCAGTATTCACTGAGGTTCTGATACAGCTCCTCCACTGTGTGCCTTTGAACAAATATAACAATTGTAATAATGATGATTAACATTTGGAAAATGTAAGTGCTTTCACTTACATTGTTTCCCTTGGTCATCTCAACATCCTTGTTAGGTAGGTCTGGCAGGTTGATAAGGTAAGATGACTGAGGTTCAGAGAGGTTAACATGACCTGCCCGTAGTCACACAGCCTGGAAGAGACACATGCAGGCTCATATCCGCATTCATGTGTTTCAAGGCCGATGCTTTCTGAACCTCTGTATCTGTATTTATAAAAGGAAGGATTGGACTGATTGATCCCTGCAGATCATTCTTCATGTCTGGAAATTTTTAAACTTTCTATGGTAGGAAATAACCAGTTATGAGGCGTGCAGGCACGTTACACAGCATGCCTGCACGTGTTGTAGGTGCTGCATAAATGCCCGTCCTTTTCCTCTCTCACTGCCCAGCGCTTCCCTTAGAGTCGTCCAAGTTGGACAGCGCTGGGATGCCGTCTCACTGGGAGTGAGAGCATCTGGAGAGCTTCCTAGAGGAAGGGTCCCGAGCTGGGCCTTGAAGGAGAGTGCGCAGTTCAAGTAGCAAATGCAAAAGGTGCCAGCAAGGCCTTGTGCCTTGGCAGTTAGAGTACCAGGACCCTGCCTAAAGTCGGCTGGCCCAGGCTGGGGTCTGAGAGCAGCCTTTCCTCCCTTGTTCTGCCCCTCCCAGCCCAGGCTGACTGGGTAGATAAGGCGCAGATGGAGGCTGTGTGTGCATTCTAGCCCCAGGCGCCTTGCCTCTGCTCAGACAGCCGGGCCTGGTGCTGTTATTACTGTAAACAGGTCCTTCTGTGAGGCTCCAGCCAGGGCCCTGTTGCCCAGATAGCAATCATGATTGAGTCTGCATGGCTCACTGCTTCCAGGCCTCTGATGCAGGTGGGACAGGGCTCCCCACCCAGCAGCCCCCTCCCCAGCTGCAGCTGAGGGCCAGTTCATGCGAAGGATCCGGAAATCAGTTGGAACAATGCACAATTGAAGTTCAGTGGCCGCTTTGTATTGATTGGTCATAAAGAAGGAGGAAGAAAAATCAAGTGGTACCTCCCTCCCCTGAGTAGAAGAGCTGGTTAGCCAGAATAACTCAGAACTGCCCCATTTCCCTGTCTGGGACTCCCTCCCTCCTATAGACAGCAAGCCTGAGCAGTTGTCTTTTTTTTGGAAGTCTTGCTGATGTCCATGTCTGGTAGGAATCCACTTCTCAATTTTGATGCTACACGTATATAAAATCCTAAGATTGTAGAACTGGCAGGGACTTGAGAAATAATTTAATTCAATTCCCTTATTTTACTGCAGAGAAAAATGAGGCCCAGAGAGACAGACAGATTTATACAGGGTCACACAGCTAGTTGCTGAGAAAGCCATGACTGGAATCCATGGCGTCAGCCTTCAGGCCTGTGTCTGAGTGTCCTCGGCCCTGAGAGAGAGAAGCCTACACCCTCCCACATATTCACAGGAGCCTAAGTTCTTTGGAAAAGACAAGTACAGGGCGGCCTGGTGGTGCAGCGGTTAAGTTCACACGTTCTGCTTTAGTGGCCCAGGGTTCGCTGGTTTGGATCCCGGGTGCGGACAGGGCACCGCTTGGCAAGCCATGCTGTGGTAGGTGTCCCACATATAAAAAGTAGAGGAAGATGGGCACAGATGTTAGCTCAGGGCCAGTCTTCCTCAGCAAAAAGAGGAGGATTGGCAGCAGATGTTAGCTCAGGGCTAATCTTCCTCAAAAAAGAAAAGAGAAAAAGAAAAAGACAAGTACATAAGTATAGAACAGGTAACTTCCAACACAAGACATATGTACTGGTGAGAGATTTATGTAGAGAAGTGCTGTGGACATTCATTCCTTCAGCCCCTGAGCCCTCCAGAGTGAAGACATGACATGGAGGCACGTCCCTGTTTCTAGAGGACCATGCTGGCTCCAGGGGCCTGAGGCAGGGAAACTGTATGATAACTGTAGATGCAGGTTAGCACAGGGCATTGTGTCAGTGTCAAGGCTGTCTTAGGGAAGGCTGCTTGGAGGAAGAAATGGTGAGGTTTATTCCCCTGAGAAAGTTTGTTTAAAAAAAAAGAGTAATAATGTGTTCATTGTTATGAAAAAGCAACAACAAAACTTTAATCAATACAGATGCATTCACAGCAGGAAGTGAAAGTTTGACCTCCTCATCCCCGCTTCTGTGAGGTAATCACTGTTGCCCCTTTGGGCCATAGCCTTGAGGACTCTCCTGGAGCCCCAACAGATTGGAGCAGCCTGGTTTTCCCCTTGGTCTGTTACTCTTCTGTGGAAATCTTCAGCTCTTGGGCTGGGAAACCCTTATTCAACCGCTGCCCTTTGCCTGGGGATTTGAGACCATTCATTTTTCAATCCACAGATAATGTTGAGCGCTTAGGTTCCAAGTTCTGTGTACACCTTTCATAGGTCATCCAAGTTTACTTGCTCTGTTACTTCTTTTTTCTTTTTCTCCCCAAATCTCCCCAGTACATAGTTGTATATTTTAGTTGTGGGTCCTTCTAGTTGTGGCATGTGGGATGCTGCCTCAGCGTGGCCTGATGAACGGTGCCATGTCTGCGCCCAGGATTCAAACTGACGAAACCCTGGGCCACTGAAGTGGAACGCACAAACTTAACCACCTGGCCACGGGGCTGGCCCCTCTGTTACTTCTTTTAAATGGTGTAGACACTAATTGGAAAATCATCATCATAATAGCATAGGCTCTTCCATTTGTATGGTGCTTTATTGTACACCCAAGTATTTTTGTCTCATTGTCTCTTCATGGTACCCTGATGTGACATATGGAGTAGGGCCGGTGGGCTCCTCTCCTTTTTTTTTTTTTTTAAGGAAGATTAGCCCTGAGCTAACATCTGCTGCCAATCCTCCTCTTTTTGCTGAGGAAGACTGGCCCTGAGCTAACATCTGTGCCCATCTTCCTCTACTTTATATGTGGGATGCCTACCACAGCATGGCATGCCAAGCGGTGCCATGTCCGCACCCGGGATCCAAACCAGCGAACCCTGGGCCACTGAGCAGAACGTGCGAACTTAACTGCTGTGCCAGCCAGCTGGCCCCTCCTCTCGGTTTTTTAACAGATGTGGAAACAGACTCAGAGAGCAGGAGCTGTCGCTCAGATGAGGGGATCATGTGAGGGTCAGAGAGGCTAAGTTACTTGTTCATCCAGTAAGTGCTGGACCTGCATTTGAACCAAGGTCTCTCCTGCTTGTTTTCCCACCCCTCTCTGCTGCCTGTGGGTTGGGCAAGAGCTGGGATTCAACTCTGGACTGCTAGTGTGCTCTCCTCTCTATCTGCTACCCTGGGTCATCTCCAAGTAGTGTCACCCACCACTGCCCTGCCAAGCAGGAGACTTAGTTCCTTAGGAAAGGGCCTTCCACAAGTCTGGAGTGAGCCCAGAAAGGCCTGCAGTGCCCACCCCCACTCCCCAGCCCCCGGACACAGGCCGCTCTGCCCAGAGTGGCAAGCTGCATTAAGCATTCCACTCATCATCTCAGGCATGATGGAATCCTAACCTTTTCGGAGACACCGTGCTCTGTCACAAGCATTGCTCTTTTTAAAAGAGATTAATTCACTTGCCGCATTTTGTCCGTTGGTGAAAATCACAGGGGAGAGCAAGGGTGGCTTTCTCAGGCCTCAGAGGCCCTTTCAGCCACTCTCAGCAGGCAGCCACCCGCCCAGCTGGCCCAGGACTTTGAAATGACTGCCCGCTGGGCATTCACTTGCAAAGCAACAAAATGAAGTAGAGGAGACCTGGGTTGGTAAAATCCTAACTTTTGGGGCTGCTCTGCAGAGGGGAAAGGGGGAGGAGCCCAGCCGGCGCTGAAAGAGGAAAAGCTGTTTGTGGTTAGATTCCCTTGGGGTGGTGTCAGTGTTTGTTCTGGCCCTTCCTTGATTTACCAGGTGTCACCACTCCTTAGGGAGTTCTACTATGTGGTATCTCTTTGAATCCTTACAATTACCTTGCACAATAGGGATCAATATCCCCCATTTTACAGCTAGTAAGTGACAGAGCCAGAATCTGAACTCCAGCCTTTGGATTCCAGGGTCATTGCTTTTTCCATTACACCTGAGCCCCAAGAGGCTGCAAAGAATGATGCTCAGTCAGGAAGCTGGCCAGGGCTGAAAAGCTGCAGTCTCGCTGAAGAACACTAAGATTTGCCTCCCAGGAGTGACCCCTCAGGTTTGTAGAACTCTTTCCTTCAGATTGCGGGGTCGCCTCCTACAACCCCTGTAAAGCTGGCAGGGGTTATGATCCCAGTGGACCTGTGAGGAGACTGAAGCTTACAGCGATGATATGCCTTCCCGAGGGTGTTAGAGTAGGAGGTGGCAGAAGTGGAACTAGAACCCAGGGCTCCTGGCTCTGCCCTATGCTCTTTCTACTCTATTTATTGAAAGGATAGCAAGTTTGGAGAAGCCCCCTCTCCCAGAAGTCCCTCCTCTTAAAAGAAAACCCTGCAGTGTACAAAAAAGGAAACCCCAAAATGTTAACACCCATATCACAAGTGGCTCAAAATTGTTGGCAATCAGAGGCATGCAAATCAAAACAGTAGTGTGGTATCCCTTCACACCTGTTGGACTGGCAGTGATTAGGAAACTTGGTACTGCCAAGTGCTGGCAGGGAGAGGGGTACACAGGAACAGCCCCGTCCTGCTGTTAGGAGAGTAGATGGCACAGCTATCCTGGAGAGGACCCTGGCACTATTTAGTCAAATCAAATACGTGCAAACTCTGTGACCCAGGGAGATACACATACAGGTCTGAAAGGGGACGTGTGAGAGGATGTTCTCTGAGCATTGCTTTCGGTGGCTGGCAGAGGGAGGCTCCTGAGTGGGTATCCCTGGGAAAGCAAAAAGGAAAAATGTGGTGGATGTGCCATAGAGAATTATGCAGCAATTAAAAAACAATGGAATTATTGTATACTTAGCATAGCTTAAAACAGTTATTTGCGAAAAAAAGTAATGAACGGAAATATGTACACACTTATATATAAAGAAACAGAAAGAAAAATCCTGCTTGGGTCAGGCCCTGGAAAGCAAGGACCTCCGTCTTGTCTCCTCATCAGTAGCCAGCATGCAGCTGGACACAGAATGGGTGTGTGCACTGTTTGTTGAATAAATGAAAAAAGTGGCTGGAGCCAGCCCGGCTGAATCACCCAGGTCTTTCTGTGTGACCCTGTCGTAGAGTCTCTGGGTACTGGCCAACCTGTGGCAGGCAGAAACCACTCTGTATGGAATCCCTGCTACATGCCAGGCACTGGGCTGACATCCATACAGATTAGCAACTATCATCCCAATTTGATAGGTGAGAAAACCAAGACTCAGAGAATTGATTTGCTCAGAGTTAGCTAGCTGAACCAGAATTTGAATACAGGTCTAACTTACTCCAAAGCCCGTTATTCATCCTTTTCTCTTTATTATGCTACCCTCAGCCCTCAAGCGGCAGGAAGAGGAGGCATCTCAATCTTCTGTCTTCAGCCCTACCTCCAGAGCAGTGCCGCTTCCAGAATTCTCAGGGCCCAGGCAGGGGAACACGGGTCACTGATCCACTGAAGGCATGAGGGATTCTGGCTGTCCCCGGTTCCTCCCAGCCACGCCCTGCTTTCTCCTTCCCCTGCCCTGGCTCATCGCCTGTGGTCTGTCTTACAGCAATCTGCAAACTGGTCTCCTTGTCCTCATTTTCTACTCTCTCCTCTTTCAAGTTCAGCCTCCTTAAACTATTAGGTTAATTTTGTAACTTCTTTTGCCCAAAAACCTTCAGTGACAACCCCTCTGCCTATGGTGAGAGTCTAAGGAATGGTAAAAAGGTTTCCTCTCTGTTGCCAGCTTCAGTTGATCTATGCTGGCTGACTGGAACCAGTGTTAGAGGAGGATTCTGAGGCTCTTACAAGGTCTCCACAGGAAAGAGATGCTGGGAGAGATTCGTGATTTCTGCCTTAGATGCAGGAGTGCAAGATGGAAGCACACGTTCCAGGCATTTGTCAAGCCTTTAGATTGAGTTTTTAACCTACGATACACTCTTGCATTCATGGGGACCTGTGAACATGGAAACTCTGGACATTGTATATAAAAAAAATTTTTTTGAGTATGTGCACTCGTATGCACTTTTCTGGAGAGAGTCATTGGCTTTGATCATCTTCTCAAAGGAGTTCATGGCTCAAAACTGGTTTATGCCCACTGCCTTGGCCTCCTGGCCTGGCTTTTGAGGCCCTGTTGCAGGCCCTGCCTACCTTGGCAACTGTTTCTCTGCTGTGAGCCGTCACCCAGATGGATCTACTTCATGGTCTCTGAATATACCTTGCCATTCCTTCCCCACTTCTGAATAGTATCCTGTGCCTTTTGGCTTGACTGGCGGGCACTTCCTCTCTCATCTCTAAACTGTTGCTGTTCTTCAAGGCACAGTTCAAGTCTTTTCCCTCAGAAACCTCTGGGATTTGCTTCGGCCCATCCTGATTTTCTAGTCTTCTGGACTGAGGACCAGAGAAGCGAAGCCATCCGATCAGAATCACAGTTAGGATCAGAACTCTGCTCTCTTAACTCTCAGAATCATGATCTCTCCACTGCACCACTTGGTGTGCTAAATGAGGGCGGGTTTGTAAATTTGGAGGGAGGTTTTGTGCAAAAAGATTTTTATCTCACAGAAAAATTCATCCCCAGGGTTCTTAGCCTCTTTAACATTCTTGGCCATAGAAAATTGTTTGTGCCTGAAAGTGTATGTGGTAAGACGCCCAGGACTTTTCACCAGAAGAAATCCTCCAAACTAGAGGTGAGAGATGAGGATTTCCCAACCTCCTCTCTCAACACTCTCCCCACACATTTTTGCCCCAGTTATGCCAAAGCCTTTCAGGGCTTCATGTGCCCCATGCTGCCTTCTCCTCTGGATGAAACGCTTTACCTCTGCCTGGAACACTCCTCCCCCTTCAGTCTGGCTAACTCCTTGTCATCACCTCCTCAGGGAGCCCTCTGGGCGGCTAAAACTGGGTTAGGTTCCCTGATGGTACACCTGCAACCTGCAGTCCCCATTCATAGGTCTCGTCCGATGTGTAGTTATGTGTTTGCTGGTCTGTCCCCTCTCGGACTTTAACAGTACTTGTCTCGTCCACTGCATCAGCACAGCCCATGATATGGCTTCTCATCCTACTCAGCCTTAGTCACCTGCTTACTTCAATAGTGCAGAGGTTTTATTTGGCGTGGTCCAGAGGAGCATTTACTACAGATTGTGGCACGAGCATGTTGTTAAGACTCAAACCTAAGCTTCTGGATTCTCTGCCAGTATCCTTTCTGGCTAGAATACACGGAAGAGTAGACAGGCTCCCAGTTTGCCCAGACACTCTCCACGCATTCCTTATAAGCAGGTCACGCCTTGTTGGTGAATCACCCCGACTTTCGGGCTCCCCCTTTCTTGGCCTCCTGCAGCACTTCTGGTGGGAAACCACACACCACAGGCTTTGATTTCCTACTGTCTTGAGTCCTCCCTCCACAACTGAATTGTGTCCTTCTCTGGGGTAGACCCATGTCTTCTCCTCACCCCCATGCCAGAATGTAGCAGAGGGCATGCATATATCATATTGATTTGCTGAAGTCAGTTGAGTCTTTTGTCTTCTATGTTATGTGGAGCCAGGTTCAGTCTAGAGGAAGGGTGGTGAGGTGAGAAGGATTCAGGCTGTACAGCCGTTATCCATCTGGGTTCCAGTCACCGTTTTGCCCCTTATCTACCTTTGTGACCTTCAGTGAGTCATTTCCCCTCACTGAGCCTGTTACCTCATCCATGAAAAGAGGAGGCTAATGTCAGCTCCTTAAGTTTGTGTGAAGAGTAACTGAGAGCATGCACATGAAGTTCCGAGGGCACTTCCTGCTTGTAGTAGGCACTCCGTAAGGGTGGGTTCTCTCTCACCATACCCACATTTAGGCCCCCTGTTCCCGGGACCCAGAAGTCAGGCTTTTAGTGGTATACTTAAAACCCTGTGTTTGTTAATTTATCCAACAACTATGAGCTCCTACTATGCTAGGCACTGGCATTTAGAGTCAAATAGTCTCATGTAGACTCTCCTAGAAACATAATCTAGCATTTCTAACATTCTTTCCATCTTTGGGTTCAAAGATTTCCAGATTCCAAACAGCCACCATACAGATAAACTTGAGGAGTATGAGCCTTTTGTAAACTGGGAACTATCTAGATAAGAAGTGTGACTGGGCATTCACTGCTAATTCTAAGGAAGGGAGAGAGATCTGTGGACTGCCTAAGTCAAGGAAGCCTTCTCACGAGGGAGTCCTCAAGCTAGGATTGTATCTCATAGCCTGAGAATAGGATTAGAATAAGCAAAGAGGCAGAGAGAAAGCATTCTGGATCAAGGGAGTGGGAGTGTCAGGGTATTAAGGTAGGGCAACCACATTCTTTCCTCAGAGTCTGGGAGGATAACAGCAGGGGGCAGACTCATTTAAGGGAAAAGGGAGAGAGGTAGGGGAAGCTTAGGGTCTGGGGAGAGTGGCGAGAGGAGCTGGGATGGGTATTTAGTTCTCAAAGGCCTCTATTTCCAAACTTATCCAGCCTCCCTGTGGATTGACTGTCTCATTTCTTCTCCCCTTACGTGTAATGATAAGCCGTACATTGAGAATAGTCTTTTGTCTCTTTCTAGGCTATTGTCAGAAGGTGCAGATGTCAATGCAAGGCACAGACTTGGCTGGACAGCACTCATGGTGGCAGCCATCAGCCGAAACGACAGGTAAGAGATCTCCTTCCACACAGGGCTCCCTTAGCCAGATCTCTGCAGACCACATTCCTGAATCCTCTCCCACCCTTGCCCTCCCCGCTGCTGTCTTCTCCAGAGGCAGGAAGATGGACTCAGTCTAAAGTACGGTCTACATCTGGTGCAATGGAAAGTATAGGAGCTATGGAGAGGGAAGATGTAGCTCTGGGTTGCAGCTGCATCATTCGTTGGCTTTGTGACCTTAGGCAAGTCATTTGCATTATCCACGCAATGAAATGTTTGAAAGCCTGTCATAAGTGGTTAAGTATACATGTGTGGTTTTCATGATGTCTTTGTTATCCACCATCTCTTCGTGTTGAGAAGTCTGCAGTCACTGTCCCCTACAAGGGCTCCACTGGGCTGTTTCTTTGGAGGTTCTGATGGAAGCTAGAGAAGGCGAGGATGTTCCTTCCCTCCCCTTGGAGGCCCTGCTGTTTCCTACCCACTCCCCCATTCCCTTACGGTGTAGCTGTTGTGTAAAGATCAAAATAGTCTTTGTGTTGAGTTATCTCTAATTCTCTCAACCAGCAGCAAAATATGTATTATTATCTTATTTTGCAGCAGAAAAAATTGAAGCCCAGAGAGAGAAAAGTGATTTGTCTAAGGTCACACAGACAGGATTTTGAACCTAGTCTGGCTGCCTGCAAAGGTTGTTTGTTTTACCCTGTCTCACTCCTGCCTCCTTCTGCCAGATCCCAGGCTAGTGCTGGATGCTGCCTTTCCATCCCAGTCTCTAGCTGTGACTGTGCAAAATAATTGATTAAAAAAGAGCAAAAAGAGATACTTTCAAAGAAAGCAGACTGGGTACTTTAGTAGCAGCCACTGAAATTGATAGTTGGAAGTACCAATTGTAATTTTCACTTCAAACAGATCTTTAAGGCTTTACCCTGCCAGTACTGGCCACCTTTGGAAAGGTCATAAATGTGGTGGAAACCAACAAAACATGGATTTTATAATACAGGGGTGGCTCCGCCTCAGACTGATTGAAAGACTTGGCTGAGAGATAGTCTCTCTTTTCTGCTCCTCTATCGTGAACTTGGTTTCATACTCTGTTTCCTTATTTGCCTCTTTAACTCCAAGCACTTAGTCTTTAAAAGAAAAATTGATATAAATAGGCTTTGCAGTTGAGAGACCTGGAATCCAGTCTTTGTTCTGACTCTTAATTGAATTTCAGAATTCTGTGGACACCTTGTTACTTCACCTGAAATCAATTATTTCTATAAAAAGTTTGGTAAATATCTCCTCTGAGCCAGGGTCTGTGCTAATCATTGGGGAATCAGAGACCTTGGGAGCTCATGATCTAATGAGGAAAAGAAAGGCGGGTGGAGACAACAGAGTATAGTATAATCAGTGATGTCAGAGCTGTTTGGACAGGTTATTATCAAAGCAGAGGGTGTCAGGGGACTGAATCTGGCAGCAGAGTAGATTCTTGCTGTGTTCTTGTGAGACTCCAATAAGGTAGTGTATGTGCTACATGTTGTAAGTGGTGAGTTGCGATTCTTTGCTGCTGTCATTAGACCGCTCTACACACAAACACACGTGTTTATTCCGTACTACTGATACTCCACCCACGACCGCCTCTACCCCATACCACCTCCATCACACCCACCAGTCTTCTTTCCCAGCTTGCACATATCTCCATCGGCAAGAGATAACCAGTGGTGGAGAGAAGGGAGGAGGTGTGTGCCCTTCTATGTGTAATATTTTCAGTGTTGAGACTGAATAGGAAACAACACTATACTTAAGAGAGTACTGTCAGTCAGTGAGCAAATAGCTAGTAGGTGTGCTTTGGGGACACTTCCATCTGAATCTAATAGTTGTCGGTGTAACTGATGGCTCTGTCTTCATCCATGGCCATTAGCAAATCAGTGATGCTCGCTGAGCAAAGTGAGAGTGTTGGCTTATATTTACTTGCTTTGGTTCTTAGGACTAATGATTGGTTTTTTAAGTGTCCGTTTTGTGCCCTCCTCTTCCTTCCAGCACCCAGGGAGGACAGATTTTTATTCTGTGTTAAATAGCACACTTTCAGGTTGGATTTATTTATTCATATCACAATTTTTTGTTCTAGGCAGACAAAGATTCCTGCCCTCGTAGAGCTTATTTCTATGGTGGTGGTGGTCCCTGGGGAGAGAGAGGCAGGAGCAGACAATGAACAATAACTATAATGCATAAGTAAACTACATAATGTATTAGAAGGTAAGGAGTGCAGTGGAACAAAGGAAAAGTAGAATCTGGTAAAAGGGAGGCCAGGAGAACGTTGTCCAGGGTCAGCGAGCCTCGTCCGTGAGGTGCCCTGGGAGTCTTGAAGGATTATCACGTCCAACCAGCACAATCTGCCAATAATGTTCTCCGTATTAGAAGTGTACTGATTCTCATCTTGTCAATCACCAAACCCTTCTGGAATCATATTGGCCAGGCCTGAAATGCCGCCACCTTTGAACTGGGTTTGGATGAAGTGGAAGGCAGGGGCAGCACCCCTTGATTCAGGCGGAGAGCAGAGCACTTTCACTTCCTTTGGCGTGTTGGCAGTCCACAGGCTCGAGGGAGATCCTGAGAGCAGCCCAGTCCTTTCACCCTCAACTGCCTCTGGCGAGCGCTGCTTCTTGTGTTAAGTCCTTAGGGGATATGGAACACAATAGTCTCTCTCCTTAAGGAGATTAACTTCTCATAAGCTTTCATTTATGTATGTAGGTATTATTTAATTTTGAATAGTAAAGACAGTACTATTTTATTTAATTTTGAATAGAAACTACAGCGCTATAGAACAAAATTTTAAAAGTATGCACGGGAACTTAATTTATAATTTATTCCCTCCTTTTATTTCCAAAAAGGTGACTTAAATTAAAATACAACCATAGATGTACACAGGAGAGTTAAAACTGGATCAAGATCAGAAATCACATTGGTAAAAGGAAAGATAATTTTATCAGGATTGAACCAGAGATTTTCTTTTCCGAAAATAGGTTTATTGTTTTTGTAAAAATAATATAGAGAAGAAAACAGCAGTCACCTGAAGTCCCTCTATCTAGAGAGTGATCGTGTGTGTGTATCTCTCTCTCTCTCTCTCTCTCTCTATATATATGCGTGTGTCTAATTTTACATAAATGGGACCATGCTATACTTATTATAAATCAGGTAATTAGTGGAATCGAGTAGGTTGAAGTTTCCTGATAAACACAGCCAAAAAGGGATACAGAGAATTTGGTTCTTCAGGAGAGAAGAACTTCATTCTTACATCCCTTTATAGTATCATTTTATGCATAAAGCAAACATTTTTTAAAACTATGCTGTGTGGGTGCTGATGTCCTAGGCTACAGGGGGATTCAGAGAATAAGCAGTCACAGCCTTTGCCTTAAGAAGCTTACTCAGACTGCTGACATCAAGGACTTGAGTAATGTGATGGCCATTGTCTCCATTGGCCGTTCTGTCCAAGATTTACCAACATTCTACTAGGACGATCCTTTTGCCAGCCCTAGTAACAGCTTGGGTGTCGTGTTGACTCAAGGAGCAGTCCCTGGGGCTGGCCCCTTCTCCACACGTAGCCCTCCATAAGCCTCCTGCCACAGGCACTTGTTCAGCCCAAGTCTGGGCACCTCCTTCTGGGTTGAACTCTGACCCAACCCAGCTAAAGGCTAAGCCACAGGGTCCCAGAATGATCACTGTGACTTAGCCTAGCCCTCACCAGCTCGTGCAAATATACCCAGCCTTCAGCTAAATTCAATTAGTTTTTCTTTAAGAAGGGAAAGAAATCCAATTTTACCAAACATGGACAGACGGTGGAAGGCACTTTGATGTTACAACCTCTCAGTGATGCTTTACTTAGTCACAAGTTCATAAGCAAGAAGGCTTAATTACTTGGGAAAACACAGGCTTAAAACTGGACACAATGCCTGAGTATCCGCTCTTGGGTGACTTGATTCGAACCCATGCACCCAGTTCGTGTGTGGTGCAAACTTTGATGTGTGCTGTGACAAGCTGAAAGTCATGACCCCCTCGGGGAAGCTCCTTCAGATGGCATTTGCAGGATGTGTAGGCGGAGAGGCAGGGCCTGCCAGGCCTGTTTGCTCAACTTTGATGTCCAAGCAGCCACAGGCCCCACTGTTTGCTCTTTCACTGAGGGATGGATTAGGAGCCTCCTACCTTTCCCAGTGGACAATGCTGGCAATGGAGTGTGACGACTGTTGACCATTCCAGGAGCCTGGCAGACCAGAACAGGGCTTTGGGAGGTGCAGAGCCTGGGGGGCCAAAAGCTGTTTATAAGGACAGCCATTTCTCCAGATGTAGCTTTCCTTCAGGCCTAATGTTGGTTTGGTGCTTATAGTTGAGGTAAAAATAATCTTATGAGTTTTTGCAGGTAGCAAGTATTGCTTGACCCTCCATCCAGTGGCACTAAGGTATTTATAAATTGAAAGTTTAAGTCTTTTCTATTCCCTTCATCAGCTTGTACGTGCAGGTGATAGTGATTTGGAAGAAAAATGGTATGATTTAGGTTCTTATGATTTCAAATTCCTCGAAAAAAGAAGCTGTCAGCACACATTTGATAAAGGATTAGTCCCTAGAACATGTAAAGAACTCCTTTTACAAATCAAACTCAGTTTTTTAAAAATGGGCAAAAGATTTGGGCAGACATTTGCCAAAGAAGAAATGGATGGCAGATAAGCACATGAAAAGATACTCAGCATTAGTCATTTAGGGAAATGCAAATTAAAATCACAATGAGATATCGTTACAATGGCTAAAATTTAGAAAAACTGACAATACCAAGTGCTGACAAGGATGCAGGACAATGTCATCATTGCTGATAGGAACACATAATGGTATAGCCACTTGGAAAACATTTTGGCAGTTTCTTATAAAGGTAAAACATACATTTACTGTATAACCCAGCAATACCAACTTCTAGGTATTTGTCCATGAGAAATAAAAACATACATGTGCAAAAACACCTGTATGCAAATATTTATAGTAGCTTTATTCATAATTACGAAAAAGTAGAAATCACCCAAATGTTCATCAACTGGTGAATGTGCAAACAGTTTATGGTACATTTATACAGTGGACAACTACTCAGCAATAAAAAAAGAACAAAATACTCATACATGCAACTACATGGATGAATCATAAAAGCCTTATGCTAAATTAAAGTCAGACACAAAAAGCTACCTACTGTATGATTCCATTTATATGACAGCCTGGAAAAGGCAGTACTATAGGGACAGAAATCAGAGATTAGTGACTACTAGGGTTTAGGAGTAGGAGGAAGGGCCCAAAGGAACTTTTAGAGTGATGGAAACACTTTAAATCTTGCTTATGGTGGTGGTTATACAATCAGAACTCATCAAATTGTACATCTTAAAAGGATGAATTTTACTATGTGTAAATAATACTGCAATAAGCTGACTTAAAAAAACTTTTTAAAAAGCCATCATCCCTCTCTAATTTTCATTATTAATTGTGACCAGTGGTATACTGAGAATTCATGTTTGTAATGTCAAAATGAATTCATATTGTTAATGGTCACTTGGAATGTTTTGAATTCTTATTGTTGATGGTATCTCACATTAGAGTCTGTATATTCTGATTGTTAGTAGAGAATAAAGATTGGTGAGTTCACACCATTCGTGATATCATGAAGTATAATTACTGATGAATTGTGATACATTCAGTTTACAAGTGGTATACAGTGGGCTTATTAAATTCACAAAGTGTCATATGATTCTTCTTTATACAAGGAGACAGTTCAGGGTACAGGACTGGGAGCTGCCTCCCATCCCACATCATTCTTGGGCTCCTTGTCCCTGGACTGCCATGAGGGGAGACCACCTAAATAGTGTGGCCATTGTGGTGCTTCAGGAACCAGAGATCCTAAAAGAGTCGGGTGCAGGGGGAGATTCAGATTTGAGTCCACTTGGGCTTGCTGGTTGCTTTGAAAGCCCCTGCCTCAGAGAAGGTGAGAACCGTGAGGCAGGGCATGAAGCTCCAGCAGAACTGTTTGAAATTCCCCACAAGAGTCTCCCTCCCTCCTTCTGCCTTTTCTCCCGGAGCACATTTCATCAGCATCGGAAGGACTGCTTCCCGGCACTGCCTTCCCTGCTTGGCCAGGGTCCCTGAGGAGCTGAGCTAATGAGTGGATAACACGCATTTGCCAAGGCCTTCCTGGATGTGGTACCTGGGCTTTGTTAATTTTAAAATGCCGCCATCCTTGGCTGAAGACCATTTAATTCCCTCTCGCAGCAGTCATTTATTGTTAGCATTTGCTTATTTTCCCTCCACCTTACTAAGGGCGGGGATGGGGGGGGTGGGGCGCGGGATTAAACCCTATCTTTAAGAAACTGGCAGCCCAATCCAGGGTGCTATCCTGCAGGAGAGGTTTTACAGGCCTTTATGGCCCCAGCAGCTCCACAGCTGCCCTTAGAGGAAAGAGCCGGTGCTGCTCTTGCAGCTGGACAAGGGGCAGCATCCTTGGGAGGCTTTCCTTCCTTGCTGTCTGGCCAGAGCAGAGCAGGCAGAGCACCCTGCACCTGTGTTTCAGTGCGGGTCTGTAGGGGGCCTGACCACGTGGAGGTCCATCAGCCTGTACAGACCTACAGCCTCTTCCCAGGGTCCCGATCCTATTCTCAGCCTGGCTACTGGCTGCTGAGTGGTGCTCCTTCTGCCTGAGGAGGCTGGGCTTTGTGCTATTTGGTCTCCTGACTGTAGTGATGATAATGGCTATGGTTGTTTGGGTGCCTTCTGTGTGCCCGGCCCACGTCAAGCACTTCCTATGTTGGCTCTAATCCCCAGCACAATCCTAAAAGGAGGGATTGTTATCCCTATTTTATAGATAGGGAAAAGGAAGCTCAGAGATGCACAAGGTTGTCCAGTCAGTGAAAGAGGGAGCCAGGATTTGAAGCCAGGTCTCTCTGAGCCCCAAACCCGTATTCTTTCCACTGGACTACACTGCCTGTGGAGGGAAGGGGCAGGGAGCAAGGCCATGGGATGGACCACGGGCTACCTGGACCAGGAGTCAAGTCAGCTCAGGCAGGGTTTCTTGATGATCCCCACTGTGTGCTAGATGATTCTGAGAAATCTAAAAACTGGCAAACCACTCTCCTTGTCCTCAAAAAGCTAACTATCAGAAAAGGGATAAAACAGGTCCCACTTTAACTGTATAATGAGGCAGAATGTGGTCAGTGCCCCAGAGAAGACCACCCAGAGTGCTTGAGGGGAGATCATGAAAGGAGGCCCTTTCACATGAGATGGTCCTTGAAAGATGGACAGGATTTGATTGGTAGAACTGGAGAGTAGAAGGATGGCATTTCTAGGAGACAGACCCTTGTGAGCATAGGCTCACAAAGGTGAGAAGGGAAGGATGTGCCAGAGCTAGGAGGAGGAGCGGGCAGGAGACCAGGGAGTGTGAAGAAAGGCCTTAGCCATCATGGGCCCTGATCCTCTCAGGCTGCCACAGTCTAGCGTGCGGTCCAGCCGTGAGCTCTAGAGCCACACCACCTGCGTTCAAATCCAAGCTCTTCCTCTCACTAGTTCTGTACTTTGGCAAGTTCTTTCGCTTAACTGTGATTATTTCCTCAGCCATAAAATGGAGATAATAAGCAGATCTACCTCAGAAGGCTGTTTTGAGGTTTAAATGTGTAAATATATGTAAACTGTTCAGGACTGTGTTATTCTAGTTAATAGTATAGTTGTAGTGGTAGTGCCTTAATTATTATTATTACTAATACTGCTGCTGCTGATTGTGGGTCACCCCAAGAGGAAGGTGGTGAATGGCCTGCAGGCAAGCCTATCTTTAATGCAGGTGGGGGGATTGCTTGTCTCTCACCAGTATCTCAGGTGACTCAGAAATGGGAGAGCTTTGGAGATTCTTTTTCCACTCCTTTTCATTGAAGAAGCTGGGCCTAGAACGTGGCACTCCAGAGCAGGGCGCTTTGATGTGGGCCTGGCTCTTGTCCCAGGTGGCCACCTGCCTGATGCAGGACAGTGCCCAGTATTTCCCAGCAAGGCAGGGTGGGTGAGGGTGCTGGCCAGGTGCCCAGAATGCCAGCACCATGCCCCCAGAAGAGTGTGCCGAGCTTGACGTTTCTCCCACCACTGCTGCTGTGGCCGATTATCTCTGAGTAGCAGAGAGTCATTTCTAATCCCATTTGGAATCATTGCTCAAGATAATCCTGTTTCGTAGTAATGATATTCCAACTCCAGCATGCACCCGTTTTCTAGTTTGAAGCATGCCTTGACCTCAGGCAACCCAAGACGCTGCTGCTTGCAAAGCAATGCCAGCTCATTTGCCTAACGTGACAGTCTCAGGGTACCCCCCTCTCCACCACTATATTCCGTCCTGAGGTTCTGTGTTCAGTGCTGTCTTCATGGAGAATATCATTTGGGGCCAGGAGAGCCTCCAGTGCTCATCCAGTTCAGCTGCTTGGGCAAGGGTGTTCCATTTCTAGGAGTGTTCCTCATTCTAGGAGTGATAGGGTCCACTCGTGCACCTCTTCTTTAAAGACATCAGACCCACTCTGTGCTATGAACTACTTATTTAAGTAGGGCCACAGGATCGTGGGTCAGGGGTATACAGTAGATATGGTAGGTGTATCTGGGTTTCAGCAAGGTATTTGGCTGTCTGTCATGACTTCCACGTGAATAAAATATGATGTGGTGAATAGTTTAGGCAGACTAATGGTGAATGACCTGGTTCATTGTTTATATATGAATGGACAGGAGACTGGAGAACAGACTCTAGGGGTCAGCCACAGGTTCTGTCCTATTCTGTAGTTACATCACGGATTCTATTGAGACTACTGATAAATGCCAGCCAAATTGGCAGACTAAATGAAGCTCAAAGAGGTAGCCAATATGTTGAGTGAATGAATTGGGGACATGAAAAAAGAACTCAATGGGCTAGAGCAATGGTTAAATCTGTGGTGATAGAAATTAACAGGGTGGAGTGTTTCAGTCTACAATTAAAACCAAAACCAGCTGTAAAATTCAGAGTGAGGGAGACCCAATTTAGCAATACAAGCAAATAAAGCCCAGGAGCTGACTGAAAACTCACTGTGTGCATCCACAGTGCAGCGTTAAGGCCCCAGAAGTGAATTGATTCAGCAAATAGATACTGGCCTGTACTAGGCCCTGTGTGCGAGAAAACAGATGGTGAGGCACAGTGCCTGCTTGGGGGAGCCCACGGCCTGGTTGTGTGTGACGTGGTGCTGAGGAACAAGGGCTCTGGAATGAGACGGCCTGAGTTTAAAACCTAGCTCTGCCGCTGACTAGCTCTGTTTCCTCTTCTGCAAAATGGGAATAATAATAGCACCTACCTCAGTGTTGGGTGATTTTGACTATTAAAATGGGCATAAAACTGCTTGGTGTGGTGCCTGGACATAGTAAGTACGCAGTAGGTATCTGCTGCTGTTATTCATATTTTTGGGTTTCTCATTGTTATTTTCATCCAAAGTCTACGAGATATACCAGCCCTAACATGCTGTTATGGATTATTTGCCTAGAGAGAGCCCAGTTTGGGCCACTACTGTGATAAGAACCCCACAATCGGTTTGACCACACTGGCCCATAGGTTTGGTGACTGCATATTATGAACCACAGACTAAAGACATGAAAGTCTATTTAGAACTAAGCTGAGGCTGTGAAATTGGGATTGTCCTGGAAACACTGTGATGGGCGATCTTGATGCTATGGCCCTCTGCCTAATGTGCCATGCCTGCCTTGAGCCTTGCCCCAAATGATCTCACCTTGTCTAGGCCTACCACTGATTCTGACCCTTGTCCATCTAAATCAGATGCTCTCTTATCCCAGCAGGCTGCTGTGACCTGCTTTACTTTAACCACCATCTGAAAGCATCACTGTCCCTGGTACACGGTAGGCTCAGGAACTATGGGATGGTAAGACAGACGAACGGATGGTCAGATGGGCAAAACCAGTGTGGTTTAGGGGAACGTGCACCAGGTTTGACCCCAGACAGACCTGGATGTGAATCTTGGTTCCTGTGCTTATTTAATGTGTACACTTGGGCAACTCATGTTATTTTGCTGAGCCTCAGTTTACTCATTTATAAAATGGGACTAGTACCTCATGGCAAGTGGTTATAAGGTTCTGAAATAGTAAGTGTAAAGTGCTTAACGCAGTGTAGCTGCTTTATTTTGCTTTTTGACCTTTACCTTTTGAGAGAAGTAAACAAAAGATTATTATCCTCATAATGATAATAATGAGGAAACTGGGGCACATTTTCTACACAAGTACCTTGCTTTCTACCTAATCTTTGGTTTGTTTCCTAAGGAAGCTGACTTTAAAAAGAGAACTGCTCTCCCTGCCCTCTCTACCCCCAGCTCGTGCCCCCGTGCCCCAGGATCTCTAGATTTAACACATGCCAGTGCCTTTGGTCAGGCCACCCTGCTTTCCTGGCCAGCCCATAGACCAGCCAGTAGACTGAATAAGCCACAGCTCATGTGACTTTGCAGCAAACCTCCTCAACTATGACCTCTTGCTTCCTCCCTTCATCGAGGTGTGCACTGGGTTCAGAATAGGTCAACTCTTTGTCTTCTCCTTGGGACCCGTGGCACTCATCACAGTGACCCTGTGCTTTGGATGTCGGGGGTAGAGGGGAGGAGGAGTTGGAGAAGCTCCTCCTGAAGCTCAACATTGTGTGGGGACGACCTGGAGCTGGGATCACTGCCCTTCTTGCTTCACCAACTCCAGCTGCTCGCCAGCCGTCTTTGACACGCGCCTGGCCCCACATAGGCCTCAGCTCACACCACAGGTTTCCTCGCTCTTCCTAAACAATGTGACGACCCCAAGCCCCTCCGGCCACTGAGAGCAGAAAGCCTTAACATCGATCGATGTAACTGTCCTTCCGTGCACTGTGACGCCCCACTGCCCTGAAAGCAGGAGCTCATCAAGGTCAGTGCGAGCCAGCCTTCCTACACATGCTCCCCCCTCTAATCTAATTACAACCTGATCAGCAAATTAAAACGTGCCTCATGCGGGCTGTGGCTCCAAAGGGAGTTCCATGAGTCCCCGGAGCTGCCTCTTAGGGACCACCCTCCTGTCCATTTCCTCAGCTTTGTCTGGGAACTGCCTGGTGGAAGGCAAGAAGAGCCTGGTGCTCAGGAAAGGAAGATGGAGGTTTTCCACAGCTAAACTGCCCACTGCCTAGTTTGGATCCTCAGGTGGGAGAAGGCTGGGCAGAGCTGAGCCAGTCATCTTCCACCTTTCTTCCCAATTTCCCACCAAATAAAATAATGATTTCATTTATTCATCCTTTATTTATTCATGCACTCATTCAGAAAGCATCTCTTGACTACTTACTGTGATCCAGGCCCTGTGCAAGGAGCTGAAAAGTAGGTTGAGTGACCTTGGACAAGTTACTTAACCCCTCAGTGCCTTAGTTTTCTTGTGTGTAACCTGCCTCATAGGGTTGTTGTAAAGATTAAATGTATTAGTATATGTAAAGTGTTTAAAACAGCTCCTGGCACATAGGAAGTATATACAAATGTTAGCTCTTGTTATTAGATGCTATGTTCCTCCTACTTAGCCACACTTTGTACCCTTGAGAAAACAGATACTTGTACTAACAGGCAGTAGAAACAAGGCAAAGAGAAAACAGCTCTCAGCCTAGGATCAGAGCTCACCTTACAACCCTCACCTTGACTGTTCACAAGACCCAGTCTTGTTGGTGAGTCGGCTCACTTGGGTAGAGATAAGAACAGAACAGATTCTGATGGGCACACAGGAAGGCAAATACTGCTACTAGAGCCAAGTCACTAAAGGACAGACCCCGATCCTCTTGGGCTAGTGACATCCCCTGATTCCCAAATTAGGGAAATAGGGTGTCTAGAGATTATCTCTAGCCTTTGAGGTTGTTATTGGCATTGGTAGGCATATCTTTCCCCAGACCACCAGAGGCCAAATCCTGAGCTGGCTCGGAGAATTGCTAATATTCCTAAGTCTTTGCCCAGTGAGAACCTGTGGAGTCGTCAGTGTAGTTCCTTTGACTGGGGATGTTTTCTGTTATAGAGAAACATAAGGGAGTGGAATGGTATACTCTGCTCCCTTTAATCCAGCTGTTAAGACCATGAAGGCCTAGCCCATACACCACAGCCCATTTGGCACCAGCTACTCAAATTTAAGGCAGTAATAGCTAAACCCCAACTATGAAATGGCAGCCAGTATGCCAGTCCTAGAACAGAGGGGGCACTGCAGTCGTCCTTTGGTGGATCACCTTGAATAGCAGTGCCTGCCTCCCTTTGTGCCATCAGATTCTGGTTTTACTGCTGACCCTGTACTCCACTTGTGAGCCAGGTGGGCTAACTTACCATCTCCCCGTAAGTCACGGTCTCCCAAATAGAGTTCTAAATTTGGGGATTTATTTCTACTTCAGCAAAAAACATCACAGAGGCAGAAATCACTTCATTTCCAAAGTCTCCTCGCTGCTGCTGCTAGTTTCTGCTTCTTTTGCCTTGCCTTGAACTCTGATACCATTGTGTCCCTTGTTTCTGGCTGCGTACTTGGTTGGTGATCTGCTGTTCTCCCTCAGCCTCTAGTCCTTGACATTGACCTGGCTTTTGACTCTCTGCCTCACATCTCTGCTGCTGGGTCTCCAGCCCTTGCTTCTGTTTTGGCTATGAGCTTCTTTGCACTCCTTGGGCCTGGCCTACCTGCTGCTAAGCCTGTTCTCACCAGCCTTGCCTTAGCTTTCTCAGCCTGGCCAGCCTCCTACCCTGCTGCTGCCGTGCTGCAGCCCACAGGTCCACAAAGTTCTTTTTGATCACCAAAGCTAACTATACTTAGGTAGCCCTCTATCCTGATCTGGGCTAGCTTCTCCAGGAAGGGCCTGATTCCTGTGGAGCTCTGGGTTAGATGCTTTATAAGTACATGATGGCTATTGGACAAAAAGCCTACTAGCCATCTGGGAAGGTGTTTGGTGCCACTCTTGGCCACAAAGCAGCCACAATTCCTTTAGTCCTAGCTATACCCCACTGTGGGGCTGCTGCCTTTTGAGTTTTATTAAAAGTGAAGGGAATCTTCTCCGAGGTTGCAGAATGAGTCACTAGCTTGGATGCTTACCCTTGCTGGCCTCCAAGTTTGTGAAGTGAATTGCCCATTCCCTTTGATTGGGTTAGCCGCCCCAGGGCCGAGTCTAGTCACTCCCCTCTCACCATCCTGCCAGACCACTGTCTGCCCTCTGGGGCCACGGGCAGCATACTTGGTTGTTTGGACACGTCTTGCAGCCTGCAAATTGGACAGATGGGATCAATACTCACGAACCTGGAGAGGCCCAGGTAGCACAGTTAGTGACACTAGCTGCCTAGAGGGACAGCCTGCCATGGGAGGCAGTGTGATTGAATGGTGATTGGACATAGCAGCTGAGGATTAACCAAATTATGTCCCTTTGAGTTTAGATTGACAAACCCTCCTCACTTGGATTTTCAAACAAGCCAGGTTGTGCAGAATATAGAAGAACTGCCTTCTTAACACAGGGCTGTACCAACATGATTCCTGGAGGTGGTCACATATAGATCTGGTGCCCACTTCTGCCCAGATTCATGTTTCTATCACTAAGATTACCCGGACAAAGGGAAGAGAGCTCATATTTGTGGAGCTCCTTCTATCTGGCAGGTACTATGGAGTTTTACATACTTATAACCTACAGGGGAGGCATCATTATCTCCATTATTCTGGTAAGGGAATGGAGTCTCAGAAGTGTAGTAACTTGTCCAAGATCACAGTTAGTAAATGATAGAGCTTTGACTTGAACCTAGGTCTCTGTGTGTGTGTTATAAAATATCATACTGTCTTCCCAATTTAAGTGTCTTAGTTCATACAGTCATCTGTTGCTTAATGACGGAGATACATTCTGAGAAACACGTTGTTAGGTAATTTTGTCGTTCAAACATCATAGCCTGCTGGTGTATGATATAGCCTACTACACACCTAGGCTATATGGTTCTAATCTTATAGGACCACCGTTGTGCCCATCATTGATCAAAACGTCATTATGCAGTGCATGACCGTACTTCTCTTGACTTCCCCACAGCCCAGCGGGAGGGTGGGGTACATAGTAATAATAACGAACTTTTGTTGAGCACTTACATGTCAGGCACTGTTCTAAGCACTTTACATACATTAACACAACCATTTGAGCTAGATAGAGACTTTATCCCTGATAATTATGAGATTGTAAAGTGATGGCTTTCTAATTTCATCTACATCTAAGTTCCTTCTACATTTATTGGTTGTCGTTCTACACTAAGGAAGAGCTTTCCCTTCCCCCCATTGACTTATTAATTTCTTTTCTTTTTTTTTTTTTTAAGATTTTATTTTATTTTTTCCTTTTTCTCCCCAAAGCCCCCCGGTACATAGTTGTATATTCTTCATTGTGGGTCCTTCTAGTTGTGGCATGTGGGACGCTGCCTCAGCATGGTTTGATGAGCAGTGCCATGTCCGCGCCCAGGATTCGAACCAAGGAAACACTGGGCCGCCTGCAGTGGAGCGCACGAACTTAACCACTCGGCCACGGGGCCAGCCCCAATTTATTTTCAATATGAACTCATGGAGTCTTATTTTACTCAATGGTTATAATCCATTGCTGTCATTATTCATGTTGATGCCCGGATTGTCCTCGATTTTAAAGCTAGTGTTCTTAACCTCTGTCTCACGTTACCTCTCTATGGGATATTTTTTTCTCACTACCTTCAGTTAGTTCACCTATCTATAACAGGGTTTTTGTACCCTCTTGACTTTTAATTTTCTGGGAAAGAAGACTAACGCCAGTCTTATCCAAATTATGTGTAAGCTAAGAGCAAATAGTCTTCAAGTGAGAACTTGACAGACTCTGCTATGAATTAAATATCTGAGTTTTAGACATGGATTTTAGCTGCTTGGAGACCCTTCTTTTTTCTCTTTGGAATCTTAATCCATATCCTGGGTAAATTACCTGTGAAAGGTAATTCTTAAGATCCTTTTAGGTCAGGTGAATAGACACAGGAGACTAACCTGACCGTGTTAGATCAGATATAGAAAACCTCAGCCATGTGGGAGATGGATTCTGGTTCTTTGACTTACCTGTGAGGCCTGTGTGTTTGTGTGCATGGGAGTTCTTGAAATTCATTCATCCCTTCAGCAAATAATTGAGCTAGGTCCTATGCCTGTTGAAGGTAATGAAATCCAAACCAGTTGGTACAGGAAAAACTGTCAACACTGCTGGTTACAGATATTGAAAAACTAATAAAAAAGGGAAAAACTAAAACTATAGTTTGGCTTTTTAATAGTTATGATAATTAGAATAATTTTTTGAATGCTTACCATTTATGCCTTCAAAAGCGTTAACGGTTTTCAAGGCCAGTAAGCAAAAGATTAAAATAGTCAGAGAAAAATGGGTAAAGGACATTATTCATGAGAAGAAAAACACAATTGACTATTGTGATTCATGAAAAAAGAAACACAGCTAACCTGTTTTTTAAGTCCAACCTCACAAGTAATCGAAGAAATGCAAGTTGAAACAGCAATGTAACTCCTTTTTCTCTTTACCAGATTAACACATTATGAAAAAGGAAAAAAACTCTCTATTTTGGTAAAAGAAAGGGACAACAGTTAATCTCATCTTACTTCCTTTGCTGGTAAAATGAAAATTGGTACAGTCTTTCTTAAAGGCAATTTAGTAATGTTTATGAAAACCCTTAAAAGTGCTTAAACGTTTCACCTAGAACTCTATCTCCTAGGAAGTTATCCAAAGGAAATAATCAGAGATGTGTTATGAAATATTAAAAATAGTCTAATTGTTTTCCAATTGAAGTTTGGCTAAATAAAGTAGAGAATAATATTATCGTGGAATACTGTGCAGTTGTTAAAAACAATGTGGCAAACAAATATTTACTACATGGAAGGTGTGTGTGTTAAAGAGAGTTTATGTGGGATCTCATTTTTGTAAATAAAAATATTCATACTTGAAAAAACTGAAAATATGTTGTATATTCTAAAATATTTTTCTTTTTTTTATTATGTATATTTTCTAAATTTTTTTATAGTGAACACAAACCTTTTTTTATTAGGAAAAAAGGAGAAAGCATTAGCACGAACATTACATAATAGAAGGGAAACTAACATATAGGGAGTACTTCCTGGGTGAAGCACTGTGCTCGGTGCTTTATAAGTTTACCTAATTCAACCTCACAGCAACCCTGTGGAGGCCCCTGCTTCTGGTCCTGGCTCCCTCCAGTCCATTCTCACACAGCCGCTCAAGTGACTCTTCTAATAGCAAAGGTTTGGAAGGAAACACATCAAACTATAAAGAGTGGTTACTCTTGAAATTTTGATTAAGGAGATGGAGATAAGGGGAGACTTTCATTTTTTAACTTAATATTTCAATGTGGTTTGCATTTTTTTAAGTATGTTCATCTTTTGAAGTGGGGAGGAAAAGCGTGTTGTCATATCATTTCCCCTCTAAAGCAAGCCCTCAGTGGCTTACCTCTTCTCCCACTGTTCTTCCCCTTACTCTCTCTACTCCAACTCTACCTTCTTCAGGTGAAGCCTTGTGCTCTTTGCTTCCAGGAATTGTAAATGCATTGAGTCCTCCCACTTTACCATCCCAGATCTGGCTACTCAGCCTTCAAGTCTTCAATACTTTAAATACCACGTCCCCTGGGACGCCTTTCTTGCTCCCCTCCCGTGGTTTCCCACTGCATATGGTAGTTCTCCATCACACTTTTCTGTAATTTTATGGTAACTTGTTATCCTTCCCAGAAGGCAGTAAGCTCTGTGAGGGCACAGACCCTAGCACCTAGAACAATGACTAGAACATAGTAAACATCTGTAAGTAATTGTTGGCTAAACACTTCGTATTTTATAGTTGTGGCCAAGCCTTAGAGAGGTGTTAAATAACTTGTTTAGAGCCTCTCAGGCAGTAAGTTTCAGAGCCAGCTTTCCCACCCCTGCTTGTCTTTGACATTCGCAGAGTTCGTGTTCTTTCCACTGTACCACTCGCATGAGCAGAGGCAGATCTAGTCCCCAAACATGCTTCAGAATCCAGGTCTCTACTTCCTGGACCCTTCCTGCTTTTGACACTTGTCATCTTTCTGATTTCTTCCAGTGTGGTGCAGGTTCTGCTTGCTGCTGGTGCTGACCCAAACCTTGGGGATGATTTCAGCAGTGTTTACAAGACTGCCAAGGAGCAGGGAATCCATTCTTTGGAAGGTAAGCGTGGGCTACCCTGCCATTCTGAGAGCTCTCCTCCCTGTGGCTTCCAGGCAGCCTTGCTCTGTGCCAGCTCCTCAGTGAGAGCCTGCAAGCCCCTTATCCTCTAGGAATTCACAGATAAGCCAAAAGGCCTAGAACAGATGCCCTTCACAGTCCCCTCTGGCTCTGTAATTTATGTCACTTCAGAAGTCTTGGGGAATAAAATAGAGCCCTGGTTTCATGATTGGGGGAGGGCTGGGAGACCCTTTCAGCTGGTGTTCTCCTGAAAGTGCCTCAGCCTGTAGAGTCTCAGATGAGCGGACAGTGGAGCAGGTTTCCATAAAATAATTAAGGCAACTGCATGGAATGTGGATTTGTTCTTCCTCTCCTTCCTGCAGACTTACCCTGCCCCATCCCTGCCCTAGAACTAGAAAGCAGCCTCACTGGTTTGCTCAGCCTCAGAGATCCCTCAACACTACTTTGAATATTGCTTTTTCCCCCTCCTCTTAATAAAATACAATCCTGTCTGTGGGACTGGCCCCAGAACTTACTGTATGACCCAGGACAAATAGCAGACCATCTCTGTGCCTTGATGTCTGTGCTTGTAAAGTGGGGTGGTCATCAGTGACTCCCTGAGCTATTGTGTGTGGGGTTGCTTGGACTTCTCCAGAAGAAGAAGGCGGTATGTACCTGTACCGGGGCTCGGTCGTGTGTCTTTTGGAGGCTACTTGGTCAAGTTAGTCTGCGTTGGCTCTGGTGAGTAGTTCTTCAAAAGTGGGGTTGAGAAGAGGGCAGGTTGCTCTGACTGCGGACAGAAATGAGTGTTTTATATTTGAGGTTTTCTTGTCCAGATTGGCCCTCCTCCTGCTCATTATCCTGGATTGCTCGCAGAGGCTGGGATCGCCCTCAGTTTCCAGCAACAGGACAGCTGAGCAGTGGCTGCTTTAGAGTTGGCAGTGATGCCAGGAGGACAGACAGCCCTGCTGACTGCCTGAGGGTCAGGGCAGTGACCTGAAGGAGGTTCAGCTGAGGGGAGGTTCAGCCCTCAGAGCTGTCAGTGAGGCTGCCACACTGACATGGGTATGGTAGCGCAGAGCTGGGTTTCTCAAGTCAGCACCTGAGGGGAGTGCCAAGCGCATCAGAGCGTTGCTGCTCAGGTGAAGTGTGGAGGTGCCCTCCGCCTGCCTCTCCACCTCTCTACGCCTGCTCCTTCTGTCAGGCTCCCTTGCTACGGCTAGATCCTCCACAGAACCTTCCCTGTCCTTGACAATAATTGCAACCTGCCCTCAGCTGCTCTTTTGAATGTTCTCTAAATCTTGGCCTTTTTATGGTTATTTGAACTCTCACCTGCCCATATGTCTTTTCTCTCCTCCTCAGCTGACACTTCCATGTGCAAGCCATGTCCTGTGCCTCCTTGGATTCCCCACTGAGCTGGAGGATTATGTTCCCTTTATGTTTCAAACAGGAGAATTTCATGAATTCCAAACTTGCCCTATATTTGCAGCCTGATATGTGGGGACTCTGCTTATGGGCTGTCCTCTCCTCACTCGGACACAGCATTGCCACCCTCAGCTCTGTCTTCTGTTCTGGTGCTTTCACCAAAAAGGAGGGAGGAGCATTTGCTGAGAGGGCAGGGCCAGGGAGAAGGGAAGGGATTATTTGAGTGTCTTCTCATCTGCTCTTAGGATCCCTACGGAGCTCAGTAAGCAATTTTGATTCCACAGAATCTCAGAGCTGTGAAGCCATCTAGTCCAACCTCTGCTGTCACGTCATACCAGTCCCCACCCCCTGCATTCATGTTTTATACCTTTGTGTTCTAATAGTTCTCTCCTGGTTGGTGCTCGTAGTCAACGTTATAGATCAGTGGTCAGCAAACTCTTTTGGAAAGAGCCAGATAGTCAACATTTTAAGCTTTGTGGGCCAGTTGGTCTCAGTTGTGACTACTCAGCTTGGCCATTATAGTGCAAAGCAGCCATAAACAATACGCAAATGAATGTGCATGGATGTGTTCCAATAAAACTTTATTTACAAAAATAGGCAGCAGGCTGGATTTGGCCTATAGGCCGTAGTTTGCCAACCCTGTTCTAGATATTCTTTTCTCTCCCTCCCTCCTTCCCTCTCTCTTTCCCTCCCTCTCTCCCTCTCTCTCTCTCTTCCTTCCTTCCTTTCTTTTGCTTTTTTTTCTTTTTTTGGTCAACCTCCTCTGAATTTTTTAACTCTTGTGTTAGCCAGTTTACATTCTAAGTAGGTAGGTAGGTAGATTTGTTAGTGCCATCGAGTCAGTTCCAAGTCCTAGCAACCCTGTGTACAGCAGAGCAGAACCCTGACTGGTCTTTTTGCACCATCTTCTTACCTTCCAGCGCTACATCAGACAATGCTCCACTGCCATTCATAGGGTTTTCGTGGCCAGTTTTTTCAGAAGTGGGTGGCTAGGTCCTTCTTCTTAGTTTGTGTTAGTTTGGAAACTCTGCTGAAACCTGTCCATATGGGTTACCCTGCTGGTATTTGAAATACCAGTGGCATAGCTTTCAGCATCACAGCAACACAGTGTGCCGCAGTATGACAGACAGATAGATAGACAATAAAAATATTGGAAAAGGTTATTATATTCCTCGTGAAATAAAGATAAAAATATTAAGTATCTCTTCTTATTTTGTATGACCTACAAATTGAATGAATAGGTTTCCTATGGATTCATTTATTTATTTAAAAATAATTTTTAAAAAACTTATTGATCACATTCCTATCTCGCAGGCACTGTTCAAGGCACAGGTGTGTTAGACAGACAAGAGCCCTGCCATCAGGTACTTTATGTGCTAGTCTTTGATTTAAATGTTTATAAGGACTCTATTAATAAGTACAGAACCCTGGAGCACATGATCAGGACAATTTTGAAGCATTAGTCAATATTCACAATTGTGAATCCATCAAACTTCCTTCTTTTCTAGCCAGTATTTCTCCATCTTGTCCACAAAATTTTAAGAGATTTTCTCAGACTTCTTGCTAAAGTAAAAACGTGTTTAGCAATCTTATTTTCTTGCACAGTAACTATTTCCCAAAAAGATATTAGGTTATTCTGGCATGACCATGTCTTGTTCTTGGAGAATCCATGCTGGTGCCCAGTAATCCCGTAAGTGTTTAAGAACCATTAAAAAAATACATTCTAGAATTTTGTCAGCAATCGTTGGTAAACTCACTGCTCTGTAGCTTGTAAGATCTACCTCTCTCTGCACCTTTTTCTTTTTTTTAAATTCCAGACTACCTTTGCCGGCCACAGTTTTCTGGCAGCTCATCCCATTTGCCCCGGTGCATCAGCTTGGGTGTGCTCTGCTCTCTGACTTCACGCACTCTGCTTTCTCACTCTGGGCCTGGAGACTAACAGTCCTTTAGAATCACATCAGGGCTCTCCTCTTCTTACCAGCCTAAACCTTTAGCTCTTTCTCGAACAGATTTTTCTTTTCTTTTTCCATTTAAAGATACCTCATTCTTTCATCCATTCAACCAGTAGTTATTGATTGCCCACTATAGGCAAGGCACTGCACCCTGCTCTGGGCCTTTCTCATTGATGGAGAAGACAGAAACGAAAGACTTCTGTGATTCTGTCTCCTTTGGATTGGACTGGCTTTTTCACAGGAAGTTTCCTGACTTATGGACATGTGTGAGGAGGTTAAGTAGAACAAGAGGTGCAAGCCCCTTGCCCAGAGTCTGTCTAGGCAAATGCACATGAAAGTCACAAGCTCAGGAAAGTTAGACAGTCCTTCAGTATTGGAGCATAGAGTCAGTGGCAGAGTCCATCAAGTTCACTAAATTTCTGATAGATATTTCTGTGGGACTCAGCCTGTGCTTAGTACTGAAGGGAGGTGATGAGTTGTAGTTTGGGACCTTGGCAAGACCTCCCTGAACCCCAGTAATATATCCCTTGTCTCCCTTATCGGTATTGTTGTGAAGATCAAGAGATAAAGTATGTGACGTGTGAATTGTAAAGAACTGTACCGTTGTGATTGCCTGTTTGTTTTGTTTATAATTCAGCATGCATTTACTGAGTGTCAGGCACTCTGCCAGGTGCTAGGAATATAAAAATGAATAAACATGGTCTAGCCCCTCGACAGTGCTCCCAGGAAAGTAAGAAGACAGAGCTTGAGAACAAGGCACCACAGTGCAGAGGTAGATGTCCAAAGGCTGTAGGCAGCACTGATCGAGGTAGTGATGAGCTCTACCTGAGGGCAGGCTGCTGTCTGGCAAGTGTCACAGGGTAAGTGACTTTGAACTGGGTCTTAAGGATGAGTCAGAGATTGCCAGGCAGGCTAAGAGGGATGGACTTTCCAGGCAGAAGGAGCACTTGCAGAGACATGGGGTGGGTGCCCGCAGGTGGAATCATCTGCCACAGTGTTGAGGAGAATAGCAAGAAGTAAGACTGGAGAGGAAAGCAGGATTCCACGTGGGAGGGACCTTGTAAGACAGTTCTGGGGGGCTCGCACTGTTTTCTCGAGGCCATTAAAGGATTTTAAGCAGAGGAATGTTTAAGTTACATTTGCAGTTTAGATGGACCATTCTGACAGGATGGGGCATGAATTGGAGGGGAGAGATTGGCAATGGTTCTTAACCTTTTTGGGGTAATGGACTCCTTTGAGAACTAGGTGAGAAGCTCTGCTCCTCTCTCCCAAAATGCACTTAAAGTTTCTGAGGGTTCCTAAAAGTGATCTTCTGGAATGGGAAAAATAGATGTTAGAAAAATATGAGGAGGAGGTTGAGTATTCAATGGAATGTGGGAATTAATGGAAAGAGAGGCGCCTGTGGTGTCACCTCGGTTTCTGATTTGGGTGAATGTGGATGTGGGTCTGGAGAAGTCTGGCAGGAGATAGGGATTAGGAGTCACCAGCATTTACTGAGTGGTTAAAACAATGGATGTGACGGAAACTACCCAAGGAAGGGAGTTCAAGTGAGGGGTGAGAGGACAAGTCCCTCACTCAGGGTACCGGCATTTAAGGTGTGAGAAGGAAAGAGGATCCAGGCAAGGAGAACTAAAGGTATCAGAGAAGGTGCCTTGTTTTCTCCCAGAGAGGCTCTGTGTCTGTTCTGCCTGCTCAGAAAAGGCACAGCCTAGAGAGGAAAGAAACTTCTGTGCCCTCCTTGCTAAGACTTTGTCATCAGTTGCCCAATTCCTAGTGACACCCTTCTCTTGTTTTACATATGGCCATTGCTCCTTAGTAAGAAGCCTGCTCAGCTGGACACATTGCATGCAGTATCTTCCACCCTTGTCAAGGTTGGTGTTTCTGGGTGGTGCAGGTGACAGAGAGATGCTTGGCACAGAAGCCTTATTGCCCTGACTGTTCTGTTTACTCTCTCCAGCCCTCAGAGTGGCATCTTCAGAGGCACAATGGTGTCCTGGAGAAAGGTCATACTTCAGTGCCAGGAAGTCATGGTTCATCTAAGCTCTGTCACTTACCAGCTGTGTGATCTTGAGCAAGTGACTTAAGTTTGTTGAATTTCAGTTTTCTCATCTGTAATGTTGGGATAACAGTACCCATTTTAAAGGGTTGTTAGGATAATGAGATAATCATTTGTAAAGCACGGTGACATTTGACAAAGAGTTTCTCTACAGAGTTGGGTTTTGGCTCAGTGTAAGGCAGGAAACCAGCCTGAGTAACTCACCACTCAAGGGGCACTCACAGAGGCTGGCTAGCTATCAGGGATTCTGTGCAGGGTCATTGGGTTACATGGCCTCCAAGGACCCTGTCGGTCCTGTGATTTCTAAGGTTCTAGAAATTCTAGGCTCACCATCAGACCAAGTAATGTACTTAGAAGGAGTGGGATTTGAGCTGGGCTTTGGAGGTTGAAGAGGAGGGGAAAAAAGAAAAGATGTTCTAAGCAGGGGACACAGCTTGAGCAAAGGCACACTGAGAGGACACATGTGGAGAGAGTGTGGCGATCATGGCTGCTTCTCTACCAACTCATTCCTCATCTTGACCACATTCCATTCAGTGCCTTGAGCCCTACCCAGGCCTGCTCCAGGAGAGTTCCACTTGTGGCTGGCTGATGGGTGGTGGGCCCCAATCCTCAGGTGGAGGAGGCAATAAATTAGTGGTAACAGTAAACAAGTCGCCCAGCCGGGGATGCCGCTGGCTGCTTGTAAGTAACTGTTATGAACATTGGGTGTCTGGGGCTGTCAGAAATGCAAGCAAGCACTCTGAGTGCCTCTCATATGTACAATTAAAACAATAAAACACGGCAGAAACATGGCCAGAGCAGGCTATAAATCAGCTTCTGTTCTTAGCTCCAAGTGGTGGCTGAATAAAGATGAGTAGTGCAGAAGTTGGATTGGCATAGGGCCCTTCTGGGGGTAGAGGGTCTAGCTTGCCAGGCTGGACCTGCCAGAACCAACCCCACTAGCCTGGGTGGCCCCCTTCCCACAGCTCCAGGGGCTGCAGGTCTTGGCCTGCTCCAGCTGATCTCCCCATCTCTGTGTCTTCAGATGGGGGACAAGACGATGCAAGCTGGCACATCACAAACCAGTGGACAAGTGCCCTGGAGTTCAGGAGATGGCTAGGAGTCCCCACTGGCGGTAATGCAACTGCTCTCTATAATATGTTTCCCCCTCCCTAGGACATGCTAAAGAGTAGTCTTATCCTAGCTCGTCTATTCAGTGTAAGTTAAGCACCCAGCATCCACTGCATGCCCAGCGCTGCCCAGGCATTGCAGAGAGAAAGTATGCCCTTGGAGAGCACACACTCAGGTGGGAGTAATGAGGCTCCCAAGGACATAAGAATCCCCTAGAGAGCTTGTCGAAACACAGATTCCTGGGCCCCACCCTCAGAGATTCTGATTCAGTGGGTCTGGGGTAGGACCTGAGATTTTGCATTTCTAACAGGCTCCCAGTCTTTGAGTAGCATCATCTAGGTTACAGGTGTTAGTCACGGCCTTGTGCTTGAACTGCTTTAAAAAAAACTCATCTAGACCTTCTCCCTGGAAGAGAGATGATTTTGCCACTTTAAGCTTCACTCTAGAGAGGCTGTGTGCTTCAGCTATGGTATTATGGGTGTACGGAACACTTCAGAGCTGTGACACCTGGAACGATTTTTTGCACCTCTCAGAGGCTGTGTCCTTTTATTGGTAAAATAAAGGTTATTGGGAGAGTTAGAGGTAGTAGATTTATCCTTAGCCTAAAATCTAGAACATAGAAGGAATTCCATTAATGTGAATTCATGTTTTTACATCATCATCATTATCCTTATCATACTCTTAGAGAACTTGATTCAGAGTCTCTCACACAACCGTCCAGATGGTTTTCAGTGGTAGCTAACTATTATCCACAAGGAGCCAAACATTATTCAGAGTCCAAGGAATGACTTAGCCATCACCTAACTGTGTGACCTTGGGCAGTTTTTCTCATTTGTAGAGAATATTACTTCCTACACCATAGACTTGTTATGAAGATCAAATTGAAGAACTTATGAAATTACTTGAGGAAATACAAGGCATCATACACACGTAAGGTGCTAGGAAGAATAGCAATTAATAGTAATAAAGTTTGAAGACATGACCAAGACAGTATTTGACAAGGGTCCAGGCAGAGGAATGGATAACAAGGATTATCAGAGCTCACGAAGGGAATCTCTGACTGAAGCATCAGGAAATTAAAATGGTATTTGAGCCTCAGAGTATAAGAAGGTTTTATGGAGGGCGTGCAGGTGAGTTCAGTTGGGTGGGACCAGAGATGGAGGGTGTGTTATGTCTAAAACAGAGGTGGGAAACAGAAAAAAAAGGTGTTTCAGGCTGGCAAGTGAACTTGTTAGGGTGAAGCATCCACACAGCAGAAGATTCATTTTAGAGAGTAATGAGCAGTGAAGATGCAGTTAGACTGGGGCCAGATCAAGACCCTTGGACTTGATCCTTTAGACAGAGAAGAGCCTTTGAAGGTCCTAGAGGACAGGGTACTGCAGAAACTGATTCCTTCCAGGATGGAGAAGCGGGGGAGGTGGTAAGATGATGACCATGACAGCTACAGCAGCAGGTAGCATTTATTGATACTTACTCTGTGCTCACAGCAACTCTATGATGTAGGCACTGAAGGAAACTGAGGCAGAGAGATGATGCCAAATGCCAGCAAAACTGTTCCCAGGGCCGGCCCTGTGCCCAAGTGGTTAAGTTCATATGCTCTGCTTTGGCGGCCTGGAGTTTTGCCCGTTCAGATCCCAGATGCGGACATGGCACTACTTATCAGGCCATGCTGAGGCGGCGTCCCACATAGCACAACCAGAGGGACCACAACTAGAATATACAACTATGTACTGGGGGCCTTTGGGGAGAAGGAAAAAAACGAAGATTGGCAACAGTTGTTCGCTTAGGTGCCAATCTTAAACAAACAAACAAACTGTCCCCTGAGAGCATATCAGCCTATATGTGCCCCACACTTAGAGAACCCAGCAAGCATATCAGCCTATATGTGCCCCGCACTTAGAGAACCCAGCAAGCATATCAGCCTATATGTGCCCCGCACTTAGAGAACCCAGCAAGCATATCTGCCTATATGTGCCCCGCACTTAGAGAACCCAGCAAGCGTATCAGCCTATATGTGCCCCACACTTAGCTCAGAATCTCTGGCTTGTTCAAAGTTTTGGAAGCCTTGGGAATTTGCCAGGCCAAAAGCTGTTTGGGCAGGCTGTTATTTTTCATAATGTCCCTGCCTCTTCCTCATCGTTGTCAGAGCCTTGTCTCACCCGCAGGGCCGGTGGTTCTACATGTCGTTTCTCAGCAGTGTCAACCACTATAGAGTCACCAGGATGGACAGTGCACTGTCAGTCCATCAGGCCTTTTGGCCAACTTCAAGATTAAGTGTATCAGTCAGTTAGGTTAATTGTTTCCATCCTTTTAGCCCTCCAAACCTATATATATATTTGACTAGGAGAGGGAGATAGACTGGTTGACATGTTTTATTAAAAAGAATAAATTCGATACATTTATAAAAATAAGAAAAAATGGGATGGGGTGGCAAAGAACTAGTCTTGTGATTTTTAACTGATTTACATATTTTGTGTATAAATATTTTTTCATCGAAAGTTCCAAATCAGGGATGGGTCCCACACACCACACAAAATATATTAGAGACATTTATATGGATAGCAGGAAGGGAGACAGAGGGCTGAAATTTTCCAGGCACCCAGTGATTGATGGGGGCTGAGGCTCCCCCTGACGCTTTATTGAGTTTCCGATGATTATCTCTCGCTGAGACATTTTTTACAGATGACGGTCGAGCTGTCACAATGGACCATGGGGGAAAAAAACCCAACAATAATAACACTTTAATCTTTTTACTGCACTGCTCCCTAGTATCTCAGATTCATCTTCCCTGACGCACGCAGTTCATTATTCTGCCCCTCCCTGGATGGGAAATAAAGGAAAATAAATATATATGTAGACACACTTACCCACATACATACATACACACAGAGTGTATAAAAGAGACCACCTCAGAACCAGAGAGGGGCAGAATTTATTGTTCTTTTTGCAAGTGTTGAGGTTTATTAGTAGAGATGCTGGGTTGGCTTGGAATTGGCTATTAATTACAGCATTTTGTATTTGTTTTTTATTGCGAGTTTTTAACATCTTGAAGAAAAGGCAGAGGAGAGGCAAGCAGGTGTAGAGATGGGGAGCACAGAGGGACCAAGTTTGGCCAACCAAGTAGCAGAGCTGGCTGAGAGGCAAAAAGGGCAGCCTCCTTCCTCTTGTTGCCAGCCCTGGCTGGCAGATCCCTGGAGCTGAAAGAATACTGCTTTGGTTAGGATGGGGGCAGGGGTGGGGGATTGGGAGAGGGTGTGCCGAGTAATTATAGGACAGATCAAAGGGACTCCAGATACCTGTGAGCGTGTCACTGCTCTGAAGGTTAGGGGAGATGGGAAGTAGAGGAGGTTCACATGGAGTGTTGATGGATCTGTAGATAACAGAGTCACAGATTCTTAAGAGTTTGCGCGACTCTTTGAATTTGACGGTGTGAGAGTGAAACATGGGCTCTGAAAAGCTCCACCTGGGTCTATCGTCACAGGAGGAGTCATGAGCTAGAGAGGATGCCCCACTGACTATCTGGGGCCACAGGCAGGGTCAACAGCCTGTCTTCTTAAAGTTCCAGGCCAACCTTCCTGCTCTCCCGCTTCCCTTTCTTGGGCGTGAGAGAAGATAGGTTTGGGGTCCTATGGGAAGGCTGACCTTGATGTGTCTCCAGTAGAATAAGTGCTGATCCAGTCTTCTAATTCATCAAACCTTTTCTGAGCTCCTACTACATGCCAGCTCCCATACTCACTATAAGATATAATGAGATGAGCAGGGTCCTGTTCTTAAGGAGAAACCTTCCAGTCCATGGGCAGAGGACATGTCTGTAAGAACCATTTTCAAGTGGGATCTGGTCCTCCAGCCATAGGCCAGCTTAGATGACTATGAAGGCATTCTCTGTATGAAGAATAAAGAGATTTGTGAGACACAGTGTCTGTCCTTCCAGAGTCTGTTTTACGTTTGGGGAGACTAGCTTAACATCCATTCACTGAAGAAATATGTATCAAGTACCTGCCACATTCAACAGTATACACATGAAGCAATCTGAGAACACAAAAGACTATGTAAAAGAAAACGTTAACCCTGAAGGCCCATCCGAGTTGTCACAGATGGCATGATTTTGTCCTTTTTTATGGCTGAGCAGTATTCCATTTTATATATATATATGTATATCTCACATCTTCTTTAGGGTATTATGCTAAGCGAAATAAGTCAGACAGAGAAAGACAAATACTGTATGATTTTACTCATATGTGGAAGATAAACAAACACATAGATATAGAGAACAGATTAATGATTACCAGAGGAGAAGGGCGTGGAGGGAGTGTGAAAGAGATAAAGGAGCACATATGTATGGTGACAGGTAAAAACTAAACTACTGGTGGTGAACAGAATGCAATATATTGTGTTCTGAAATATAATAATGTACACCTGAAATTTACACAATGCTATAAGCCAATATGACCTCAATAAAATAATAAAGTAAAATTATGTCCATCCAAAAATAAAAGAGAAAATGTTAACTAATTTGATGTAGACTAGACATTACTAGAATGCATAGAGGGAAGGGACATCAGTGACAATCAGGATGTTTGAGTTGTAAAGGGTGGGTCAGATGTAGATAAATAAAAGGAAAGAATAGTGAAGCCGTGTGCTCACATGGAGAAGAGAGTACAAGCCTTGGAGTTGAATGGACCAGCTCAGTCATTGACTATGGATGTGACCTGAAACAAGCTACATAACCTCTGTAAGTCCCAGCTTCTTTATTTATTAAATAGGAATAATAATAATAACAGCATAGTGTGGTTCCTGTGAGGAAAAGAGTTGTAAAGTTCCTAGCACAGTACCTGGCACATTAGCACTTAATAAACGAAGGCCATTATTTTCTTAGTACTCCAAGAGTTGTATGTTTATCTATCTGAGTATTGGAGAAAGACTTTTAGGGGTATTAGCCTTCAGGACTCAGCTGTGACCCTCCACTGAGTATGAAACAGGCTCCCTGTAACGAGCATGACGCATTCTACTGTGCTGGTGTGAGCGGTGACTCTGGCCATGGGTAGGAAGAGGAAGGGGCACAATGATAAATGTGTTAGCATTTATTGAGTCCTTACTACATGCCGGGCAATGTGGTCAGTACCTTACATACCTTTTTTAATATAATAGCTTTATTGAGATTTAATTCACATACTGTACAATTCAGTCATTTAAAGGTATATTTCAGTAGCTTACAGTATTTTCACAAGAGTTGTGCAGCCATCACCCCAGTCAATTTTAGAACATTTTCATCACCCCGTAAAGCAACTCCATACCCATTATCAGTCATTCCCCATTTCCTCTCAACTCCCACTAGCCCTGGACAACCACTAATCTACTTTCTGTTTCCATAGATTTGCCTATTCTGGGCATTTTTTTTTTTTTTTAAAGATTTTTTTTTTTTTATTTTTTCCTTTTTCTCCCCAAAGCCCCCCAGTACATAGTTGTGTATTCTTCGTTGTGGGTTCTTCTAGTTGTGGCATGTGGGACGCTGCCTCAGCATGGTTTGATGAGCAGTGCCATGTCCGCGCCCAGGATTCAAACTCACGAAACACTGGGCCGCCTGCAGCGGAGCACGTGAACTTAACCACTCAGCCACGGGGCCAGCCCCCATATTCTGGACATTTTTAAAAAAAAAAAAGATTTTTTGTTTTCTTTTTCTCCCCAAAGCCCCCACAGTACATAGTCGTATATTTTTGGTTGTGGGTCCTTCCAGTTGTGGCATGTGGGATGCCGCCTCAGCATGGCCTGATGAGCGGTGCCATGTCCACGCCCAGGATCCGAACAGGTGAAACCCTGGGCCACCAAAGTGGAGCACTCGAACTTAACCACTCGGCCACGGGGCAAGCCCCTATTCTGGACATTTTATATCATACAATATGTGGTCTTTTGTGACTGACTTCTTTCACTTAGCATGTTTTCAGATTCATCCACATTGTAGCCTGAATCAGTACTTGATTCCTTTTTTTTGTTTTTTAAATTTAATCTTTTAATTTTGTATTTAATGAATATATTTTTCCCTCCCATGGGAAAGTTAACTTCTTTTTTTTTGTTTGTTTTTGAGGAAGATTAGCCCTGAGCTAACATCTGCTGCCAATCCTCCTCTTTTTGCTGAGGAAGACTGGCCCTGAGCTAACATCCAAGCCCATCTTCCTCTACTTTATATGTGGGACGTCTACCACAACATGGCTTGCCAATCGGTGCCATGTCCGCACCCAGGATCCGAAGCGGCAAACCCCAGGCTGCTGAAATGGAACATGTGAACTTAACCGCTGCGCTACCAGGCCGGCCCCATTCATTCCTGTTTCGTAGCTGAATAATTTTCCGTTAATGGATATGCCACATTTAGTTTATCTATTCATCAGTTGAGGGACATTTGGGTTGTTTCTACTTTTGGCTATTATGAGTAATGCTGCTATCAATGTTTGTGTACAAGCTTTTGCATGAACACAATGTTTTCAATTTTCTTGGGTTACCTAGGAGTAGAATTGCTGAGTCATATAGTAACAGTATGTTTAACCTTTTGAGGAACAGCCAGACTGTTTTCCACAGAGGCTGCACCATCTTACACTCCCACCAACACTGTGTGAGGGTTCCAGTTTCTCAACATCCTCACCAGCATTGTCATTGCCTGTCTGTTTGACTTTAGTCGTCCTAGTGGATGTGAAATGGGATCTCGTTGTGGTTTTGATTTGCATTTCCCTGATGGCTGATGATGTTGAGCATCTTTTCATGTGCTTTAGCCATTTGTATATCTTCTTTGGAAAATATCCACTCCGATCCTTTGCCCATTTTTTAATTCGGTTTGCCATTGAACTTGTGAAGTAGGTGATGATATCTATTTTGCAGATGAGAACAGATTCTCAGAGATGTTAAGTATTTTGACCGAAGTCATACTGTGAGTTTTGCTTGCCAGTCTGACTGACTCTGATCTCTGTGCTCTTCCTAATGCACAGAACTGCCTACTGAGGATTCCTGATAGGATCACCCAGGCTCCTCTTGCTAGTGGGAAGGGAGGAGTGGAAAGTCTGTTTGGAGACATTAACTAGGACGAGGCAGGAGAAGCCTCTGAAAGTCAAACAGAGAATGTGGATATATTACAGGTTCCAGGACAGAGGAGGACATCTTAATTTGAAAAATCACCATTTCCCAGGTGCCGATCATTTCCTGTGCTCTTTGCTATACCACGTCATTTCTGATTTTCATAGCAACTCTATTCATAGATATTAATGTTCTCATTTTACCAATGAGAAATTAGAGGCCCAGAGAGATGAATTAATTTTCAGAGTCACCAAGATTAGAATCCAGGTCTCTCTGACTCAAAATTCTGAACTCTTTCCTTTCAGAGATATTTTTAAAGGATAGATTAGTTTGATTTGTAGCATTTACAAGCTCTTGAGGGCAGGGCCCATTCTCTGTTGCCATGGCCCAGCCCATGGAAAGTACTTAATAAGTATTTGGTGGCTGAACAAGGAGACAGACTAGAGTATATGGTATAGAAGAACCTAATTCCAGCTGGGATTTTCGGGGGTGTGAGGAAGATGTTGGAGATCTCATCCCAAGGCTTGGGGTCTTGGGGGCTTTGCTTTAACTTTCTAGGCATGGGGCTTGGGAAGAGTATTCTAGTGCCCAGTCATCCTTGGCTTCCCTGGAGCAGGACTAGGCAGGTGGAGGTGGGGTGGGTTTGGCCAGCCTTGCATCCTTCTTATGTTCTTCACCAGAACCTTAGAGTGGGAAGGACCCTCAGAGACCATCTAGTCCAGTGCTTCTCAGAGTTTTCTCTGAGGAGCAACACAAAGGACTTTTTAAACTGTTTATTCCCAGACCCTGTCTACTGAATCTAAATTGCTGAAGTGGGGGTCCAAGAATCACCTTTTTTTATGAGTTACCCAGATAATTCTGTTCCCACTAAAGTTTAAGAACCACTGATACAGAAAAACTCTTTTACTTTAAAAATAGGGAATCTGGGGCACAGAGGGATTGAGACACATATCAAGTTAGTGAAAGAGCCATTTTTGAACCCAATTCTCTTGTCTCTTGGTCTGTTGTTCTTGCTGTTTCCCATGCTTAATTCATTAACACAAACCGTTGCATGCCCATAGCTTTCAGGATAGAGTCCAAACCCTCTCAGCATCAGGCCCCTGCCTGCCTGGGCAACCTCATCTCTGCCCACTGCTCCACCTGGCATTCCAGGCTCATGGAAGGACTCCCAGTTTGTTAGTGGGCAGGTGATGCCGTCTTCACCCTCTGGCCTATGCAAACGCCACTTCCTTTCCTGCAATGCCCTTCCCCTCTCCACCTGGCAAGCTCCCTCTCATCCTCAGGACAGTTCTGGGAGATTCCTCCCCAAGCCGAAGGATGTGCCCCATCTTTGCTGCCATCAGACTCTGGCCATGTATGCCTCTCATAGCACTTACTATACAGAGGTGCTCAGTGGTGGTGTGCCCGTGGGCAGGTGGCTGGATGGAAGATCTTATGTGTTCATTGCTGAAGCTACATGAAATACTGAAGTGATACTGTATGAAATGTATACAAAAATGTTATGAACTAGTTACTCTCATCCATGAGGAGCCTAGGATCTAGTTGGGGAGCCAGAAGAGAAATTTTTACACAAGAAAGTATTATAGAACATGATGTAATCTACACAGAATTCGAAATATATTACGATGTACATCTGAAAGCTCTATAATGTTATAATCCAATGTTACTACAGTAAAAAAAAAGAAAGTATTACAAGAGGTGTTGTAAAACAAATAATTAACTGGTAAATGTGTACACGTAAGCAACATGACAGGCATCAGAGCAGAGCTGGAAGGAAAGGACTTCCCGGAAGAGAAGGCCTAGAATTGGGCTTTAAAGCACCGTAGGATTTGGAGAGGAAGCACGGTCGTCCAGGCTGTGGAAGGAAATGAAGGGCCTCGCCCTCCCCCAGGATGGTCTCACAGTGACCCATCATAGGGCATCTCCCTCCTTCCCCTCCCCTGGCTGAAGACAGACACAAGGGGCAGAGCCGACAGCGCCCGCAGAGGCTGAAGAGGCAGCCTGCCGACTGGCGGTAGGATGGCTGTCTCTCAGGTTGTGGTGAGGGTTTAATGAGGTGGTAGATGCACAACACTTTGTGGGAGAGGAAGCTGAGAACCCAGAGGCTTCTTCCTGGGTCGGGGGGGACTCTTGATGGGAATTTAGCTTAGGCCCTGAGCTTCAAGCCAGGTCAGCTGACCCTGGCTTATGTGAGGCTTGAGCCGTGGGCTCTGGCAGAAGCTGTGCAGTGTGGAGGACAGAGCCAGGCAGACTCAGAATCGAGGCCTGGTCCACCACTGATTAGCAGTGTGAGTTGGGCAAGCCACCCAACCTCTTTACCTCTGTCACCTCCTCTGTTCAATAGAGAGAACAGTAGTCGACTTATCTGTCTCAGGTTGCCATGGGGTGAGGAAACAATTGCATTGAAATGCTCTCTAAACCATAAAATGCTGCACAAATGTAAGGGCTTATTCTCGTGTTTGTCAGGTTAGTCATAGTAGTTCCCTCTCCTGGAGACATGCTCACATCTTTAAAGGCAAAGGCACCACTAGACACTCCATGACGTTAGATGGCACAAGCTCCCGGGATGGTGGGTAGGGGCTGGGCCTGAGGGAGAGGCACTCATAGCTAGGGTGCCTTTCCCTGCACAACACAGTGGTAATAAAGCTTTTGTTATCTGGAGACCACCCATCTTGCCTCATTTACCTTTTTTCAAAGTCTCCCCCAAGAGACTTAGTAATATGAGGACAGGAGCCGTGTCTTATTTATTTCTGTGTCCCTAGTGCCTAACCCAAGGAGGAAAGCAGCATTAGTAAATGTTTGAAAAAAAACTATCATCAGATATGATTCTCATAATATTTAAATATTTCATATTCCTCAAATTGTTTATTGGACCTATTTTACAGATAGAAGAACTTAGTAGGTAGCGTAGCTAAGATTCAGGACAGTATGACTCCCTTACCTTAAGTCACTGTTTCTCAGCGTGGGAGGCAGTATTTTTTTGCAGTTTCAGCAGAGCTAGGGAGTGGCCAGGGCCACGTGAAGGGCTTCAGGGACTATCGCCTCTGCTGACTATGGCACGGCTGAGTCCAGGGAGTCCTGCAGAGAATACATCAGGCCCATACCTGCCACGGTACCCAGGCGTAGACTCAGCAATATCAAAAGGCAGAGGTGGGAGCAGGAGAACAAAGTGGTACTCTCTCACTCTCCCGTGGTCCGAGAGGTAAAGAGACAGGAATGGCTGGTTTGGAGAGGAAGCAGGAGGCTGAGCCTGTCTCGCCCTGCACCGGAGACAGGCTGGTAGATGTCTTTGTTGGGAAGGGGACGGTTCACTGGCTGAGAACCAGCTGTAAACACAGGGCCTCAAAAGACCACCCTGGTGGCCAGCTGGTGGCCAGTCTTGGATGAGTCACTTTCTCTTCCTCGAATTTGCTTACCTTCCCTCAGTGAGAGCGGGTCAGTGTGTGAGGATGCGAGCTGCGCTGTACCTCTGCCCACCCCTCCTTTCCACCGTTAGCCACTTCTTTTGGAAACAAGAGTATGAGATCTAATGATCTGGGGGCTTCAGCAAGATCTTCTGGGACAGGGGTTCTAAAACTGGGTGATGTGGAAAAGAGAGCTTCTTGCTAAGAGCACGAAATGGGCCTAACTGAGCTGGACTGGGGCCTGACTCCACCACTGACCAACTGTGGCACCCTCTGAGCTGCGATTTCCTCATCTACAAAATGTGGAGCGTCAGCTTACACCTCACAGGGTTGTTCTGAAATACCTAAGTAAATGAAAATGCTTTACGATTGTAATGCACTGCTCAGTTCCAAAGAGTGTTCTGTGGAACACCAGTAGCTGTGGGATTTTAACAAGGGTTAGGTGGAAAGAGGCTGTCAAACAAGAAACTGCTGAGTAACACCCAATTAAACAGATGGTTCTTACTCAGAACTGTGCCTTTCGGAGGGGAAAAGTGTATGCAGGATTCCCCAAGTAGAACCTCTTTTCGCAGAGAAAATACAGTTTTGGAAGCACAAGACTATCCAGTAAAGATGGTAGCTGATGTGTAGTGAGAGATGCTGTATGCCAGGCACTGTTCCAAGCCCCTTCACTCGTAGTGTCCCATTTAATCCTTACAGCATCCCATAAGAGGGTACTGTTATCTCCATTTATACATAAAGAAACTTGGCACAGAGAGGTTAGGTAAGTTACCCAAGGTTACATAGTCAGTAAATGCGGGACTGGGATCCAAACACAAGTGATCTGGCTCTAGAGCTCACTTATTTAACAGCCACACTCTACTGCCTCCACTAAATACTTGTTGACTGGCATTATTATTATTATTATTATTCCTCCAAAAACAAGGTAATATTAGGACCTTCTTTATGTATTATGTGTTTATTTGCTGACTCAGCAAGTATTTGTGAAGCACATATTTATGGCCAGGCACCATACTGAGGATACAGCTGTGGAGAAGGCAATCACACTTCCTGTCCTCCTTGAGCTTTTGGTTAGTGGCGAATATAGTCAAGTAAATAGGCGATTGCAATAGACTGTAATAAGTACTGTAATTAGGAGATGCCTAAGGTGCTGGGGAGCTCATAGGAGCAGTAATTACCTCAAACTTAGGAAGAATCATTGGAGTAAGTGACTTCTGATCAGAGGCCTACTAAATGAATTGGAGTTAGCCCTCTGAAGGCATGGGAGAGAGGGAAATGTTCCAGGCAGTGCAATAGTATTTGCAAAACCTCACAAGGCAAGAAAGAGCATTAGGAGTGGGGATCAGGAGAGAGAAGACCTCAGGTGAGCAGGGACCTCCTCAGGGACGTTCTGTATTAGCTGGCACTCTGCTGATGTTCTTCCCTGAACGAAATAACCCCAGTGGTGTTCCTTGAGTTCATCTGCTTTTGATAGTAAGCACCCTGTGTATAGCTCTATCGTTGTACCTGTGAAACAGTATTATTATAATTTGTTCAGTGATCGGATTCTTGCATTAGACTGTTAACTTCTTAAAGTCAAGAGCCGTCTTATTAGTATATCTCCAACAGCTGCCACCATGCATTGGCGCTCATTAAATGTTGTTTGTTGAATGAACAATGTGTTTTCTTTGTAAAATGAATTACACCCTTCCTGCTTTCTTGAGCCAACTATCACTTTTCCTCAAGTTCATCATTATATCCAGCAGTTAATGTCCTATGTGGCAATTCAGTGATGCCCTCAGGTGCTTTTGCGGTGCTGTATTCTGTGAATTCCCCTTTAGCTTTTTATTATACTATTCTTTTCCCTCCCTGCCTGGCCAGCTCTTGATTGTAATCAGTCTGCTTGATTCTGAAGCCTCCTCCCCAGCCTCCTCCTTTCCTTCTCCTAATCTGCGATGGGCTGGAAACAAGATCACCTACTGTGATTGGATAAGACTGTGAAACTAAGAGTTAGTAGTCTCTGAGTTAGATCCTAAAGGACTCTCTTATGAGGAAAATGCAGAGGCCGTTGCACATGGGACCTGTTTGTTGGCTACTCAGAGGCCTTCTCCCTGTTCTCCCTGCTCCAGAAAAGGTCAGATAACACTCCAGTCTGGAGAGGGGCAGTCATTAGTCTGGAGACCCCCTGTCTGGTACAGAAGAGCTGATGGACTATTGATTCCGTAGACTGCAAGAAAGTATGGTCCTTTCTCCAGGTACGCACTCCACCAACTTTATTTTGGCCAAACATTTGAAATGCTTCCACCTAAGCTGGCTTATCCAGGTCTAGTTACAACCCTTAGGCCATTAGGGTAAGTTCCGCAGGAAGTATGTTTGCCCTTTCACCTGAGCAGGGAAAGAAGAGGGAGTGGGAGCCAAGGCAGGGACCAGATCCTCCAGGCTTTGGCTCTGATTCCCTCATTTGCAAAATGAGGATGACAGCATGATACGATGGAAAGAAAGAGTGAGGACTCAGATTAGACCTGGGTTCTAATCCTCACTCAGCCACTTATTAGTTGTGCGACCTCTGTGCAGCAGTTTCCTCATCTATGAAATGGGAATAATAATACCTACTATATAAGGAGTTAATGAGAATTAAATAAATTGTGTGACATGATCATGCCAGACACAGAGTAGAAGAAGGTCAGTAAGTGAAATCTATTAGTATTAGGAAGAGGTATGACCATCTTCTGGCTTTTGGAACTTTTAAACAGGAAGTCCAGTTTTGCAGGAGGGGAAAAGGCAGAGACTCCCTTCTAAGCCTATTTGGAAAAGAATGTTTTAGGAATTGCTGGTACTTTTGACTACCTAGGCAAGGTTACCTCTTGACTGAATTCTACCCCTATACCAGTGCTCCCACTGGATAAAGAGGGAGAGGCGAGGGGGTACAGGTAGGTAGGACCCAAATTCCACCCACAACGAACTCAGCTCAGGAGGAAACATAAGACAGTTACTCTGATAATTTCTACATGAGGCGGAAAGAAACATCATCACCTAAGCAGGATACTTATTATTCTGTGGGGTCTCCATTCTCAAGGGAGGGCCCCAGGATGGGGGTAACCTTCCAATTTATTGTCCAAACTGGGACTGTCCAGGACAACAGGCATAAACCAGGACTATCCGGGGTGAACAGGGACATATGTGATCACCCAACGTAGAGGGTCCTGTAAAAGTGATGGAACTCGCGTTAGGTTCTTTTGGAACCTAAATTGGAAAGAGAGTCACACATATTAGCACTAGAGTGAACCTGGGGGTTTTTGGTTGTTTGACCACATGAAATGCTTCCTGTTCTTACCTTCAAAAAAATGTTCACAGTATATTTATTAAGGGTAAAAAAAAAAAAAAGAAGTACAAAGTTGCACTATAGTAAATTCCAATTTTGTAGCATATATATGTACATGCATATATATGACTAGAAGGACATAGACTAAAACATTGTGTATAGTTTCTCAAGTTGCTGAGATATTGATACCTTTTCTTCTTTGTACTTTTCTGTAGTTTCAAAATTTTAGTAGCTTTTATAAGTTAAAAACTTGTTTAGAAAATAATGTTAACTATTCACTGGATTGTAGAGCAGAGAGCTGTTTCCGTTATGCTGAGAACAGCCTCTGGCCACCCCCCCCCCCCCAACTCCCCACCGTGTCTTAACCCGCCTTCTTCACCTGGATGACTCTTCTTCACCCTTGGAAACTCGGCTGCTGGGATCCTCTCTTCATGTCTACACTGAGCTTGGCTCCCCTCTGGCTTTCTCTGTCATCCTGTTATACTTCTCACATAGCATTTATCTCAAATAATACTGTAAACATCTGTTTATTGTCTGTCTCCTTCGCCAGATTAGGTCAGGGACCGTATCTGATTCATTTCTATGTCCCCAAATGAATCCTGACACGTAGTAGATGTCACTATACATCTCTGGAACTAAGTGGCCTCTGTTTTACCTCCTCTTGCCCAGCACAGATGGCCAGGCACATAGTAGGTGCCATTATATGTTTAGTAAGTAGATAGATGAGGGAGGGAGGGAATTAAAATGCCCTTAGTGAGAAAGAAGGTGAGATTGGTGGCTCACAGCATTTGTTGCTAATGGGAGGGTTTGTGTTGCTGTTCCCCCAGTCCTGATCACCAGAGAAGATGACTTCAACAACCGGCTGAACAACCGCGCCAGCTTCAAGGGCTGCACAGCCCTGCACTACGCTGTCCTTGCCGATGACTACCGCACTGTCAAGGAGCTGCTTGATGGAGGCAAGTGTGTGGGTGCATGGGGTGGGGTGCTGGTAGGAGAGAGTACTTGGCCACCTTTCCACTCCGGATATGCCATGCTTCCCCAGAGCCCTGTTACCTCCCAGAGCTGGGAATGCTTCTAGGGTGGCTGTGCTTCACGAGAGTGGCATTGTGCACATGTGATTTGCCCTCATGTGGCTAGAATATGTTCTTTGTGTTGTGATGCACCATGCCATCCTGCCTCTCTGCACACGCTCTGGGAGTTTTCTTTATTGTTGCTCTCCCCAGAAATGTCCACCCTCTGCCCCTGTGACCTCCAGAGCAGGGCTAGTGGAACAAGGGGGAGGCCTTTCAGTGCTCTACTAACCCAAGTCTCAAAGACATCCTCCTTGATCCCACCTCCATCCGAGGCTAAATTAGGCCCCTTCCATTACTCTGGGTCATGGCACCCTATTCTTTTCCATCATGGCATTTGTCACAATCTGAAATTGTTTTTATGTTTAGTAGCCTTCCCCCTAACTTGACTCAGCTCCCTGAAGGTAAGAACCATGGCTGACTCCTCCCTAGCACCTAGCCTAGTATCCAGCACACAGTAGGCACTTAGTCAGTCTTTGTTCAATGAGTACTCCCCCTTTGGAGAGCGTCCATTTAATTGGAGGGATAGTTGCCATCCCCACACTCAAGCTGGTCTGGTCCTGTCTAGGTCTAGTGTACAGTTACCTGCCACGCTGCCAGATATGTCCCAAGTCACTTTCCCTCCCATACCCTCTTCTCCTTGGGAGGGGGGATAGGAGGAAAGTGTTTTGCCAGGATGTGTGGTTCCCAGGCCCCTGAGTGTGGCACATGACTGCCTGTTTATGCCCTCATTACCACTTCCTGAGAGGCTAGGGACCCTCTTGGGGCTGATCCTCCTTGTAAAGGGTCATTCTCCGTAGAAGCTGGGAGCTGCAAGGGTTTTCAGAGGTCCTCTGGGTCACCGTGATCGCCTGCCCCCTCTCCTCCCAGCAAAAAGCTGGTCTCCAGCAGCTGGCTGGCTGGCATTTCCTGACTCTCTCAGGGACTAAGGGAACCTTACTTCTTCGGGAGTCCATTCCATTTTAGTTCCTCTCTGACTGGTTGAAATATCTTCTTTTAAATGAACAGTGACTTTCTTCTCTCTAACTTCTGCCAGCTGTCCTCTGCAGCCCAATCAAAAATCCAGTTCAAAGAAGGTTGTTTCAGTCCCAGAGCCTTGGCCTCCCTGCCCAACATGCCCAGATCATCTTCTAGTCCTTGTCTTGTGATTGGGTTGGTGGGATTTCCCAGTAACCTCCAAATCCTGCCACCTTCCATCAGCCACAGCCACACTGGCTAAGATCCAGGCCTGGCCCATACCTCCAGCCTAAAAGGGACCTGCCCCAGAGCAGCCAGAGTGTGCCATGGTCTGGGGCATGCACACTCTGAGGGGCATTTGGTGACAGTACCTGGGATCCCTGATGCTTTCAGAGCAAAAATCCACTTGGAAAACTTCCCCAAGCAGGATGCTACTCACTTTGTCCTTTGGAAAGCTCTCCAGCAAGACATTTGTAGCTAAGAATTGGAGTGTTCACCATGGGGCTTCTCTTTGCCATGCCTTAGAATCAATCAATACCCCCAGCCATTGTCCAGTGCTTCCCCTGAGCCCCCAAACAAACAGAGAATTCACTCTAAAAAGAGACCCTCTCCCCAGCCTTCCAGATCGAACACCATTGAAATGAAGGGGCATGAGCCTTTTATGAAGCACCCCACACCCTCACCCCCCCAGGCCAAGGCTGGCCCTTTGAGCCGTTCCAGGGGCATGGTTTCTGCCTGTTGACTTGGAACAGATGCCCTTAGCCCCCACCTTTACAGTTCGCCCACCTGCCTTTTTACCCAGCATCCATTTACACCCCCTGCTCTAGCCTCCCAGCCTCAAGGGCCAAAACCATTAACCCACTTATTTCTCCCTTCCCAGTCTGAACAAGTAGCCCTCACTCCAGGCCTGCAGGCCTGCCAACTTCTGACCTCCCTCCCCCCTTGACCTCTCTTGGTCTGCCTGTGTGTGTGACCAGCCAACCGAGAGGCAGGATCTTGCTCCCTTGTCCTAGGGCCTGTTGCCAGTAACATTTCCAGAGTCTTCTGACCTCAGCTGACCTTCTCCAGAGGGTTTCAGGAAAGGCAGGAGGGCCTGCCTTCCTGACCATCCAGCTTTCTTAGCCTCTATTTGCCACCGGGTTTGCTGCAGCAACTTAGAGAGGAGTGCTCTCTGTGAGTTCCAGGGCAGGCCTAGACACACTGGCCAGCCTGTGCTCACAAGGTCCACACAGAACTCTTGTCCTTGAAATTGCTTAGAACATAGGGACTTAGGGTCCCCAGATCTTAGAGGGTTAGAGCTAGAGGGGGCAGCTGCTCCTGCCCTCTGACCATCAGTCCCCATGTGAGAGCTGGGAGCAGGTCCAGGCAGCAGCATCAGTCTGATAATGTGGGAAGTTGTCTGGCCCCTTAGGAGGCAGTGTGGAGTAATAGAAAAGACACCTCAGGCTTCAGAGTAAGGCCAACCTGGGTTTGAATTCCAGCTCCCCCACCTACTAGCTGTATTGCCTTGGACAGAGTACCTTAAGTCTTTAAGCCTCACTTTTTTGGTCTGTAAAATAACATCTAGGAAGTATCACAGGGGTAGAGCGAGGATTAGTGACAACGTCTGTAAAAGCCCCTGGCATGTGGTAGGTGCTCCATATTGTGTAAAGAAATCAAACTCTCACCCTGCAGCTATAATCCCATTCTTCCCCATGTGAAACCTATACTCCTGCTTGAAGCCTTCTTAATTCTGTTTCTGCCCTCAGCTTCCCCACCCTGCCTAAAACACCGTCGTGTTCCCTCTCTTCTCATCCAGATCCTCGGACTCTGCAAGGCCCCCCGCTCTCAGGAAGCCTCTCTTGGTGGTCTGGTCCACTGTGAGAGCACCGCCCCTGAACTCTTACAGTGTTAGACTAGGTGCTTAGCACAGAAAGGTCACTTCTTCATCTTCAGGAGGCCCTGTACCACAGTGAAAGGAACACAGCTTGGGAGTCAGACAGACCTGGGTTTAAATCTCAGCTCTGTAATGTGACTCTGGGCAAGCCAGTTGCCGTCTCTGAGACCGTGGACCTTAGGGCATCCTAAGACGGCCCAAGCAAACCTTCCCTGACCCTGAGAGACTCTCTGACCGCTGGAGGAGACAGATACAGAGACAGGCAGCGACAGCTGGATGGGTGCTCTGGCAGGGGCTGGACAAGGGGCTCTGGGCACATAGAGGAGGGGATACCAGAGCAGGGAGGTGGAGTCGGTTACAGAAAGCTTCCCAGGGGAAGGAGTGCTTAAGCCTTAGAGGAAGGTAATGGGAGTTTGCCAGGGGGATTCCTGTGAAGGGTTCGGAATCCACTAGGGCTGGTTTTCTACCCTGACATCCATAGAAAAGTGGGCACACAGACCCCTGTGGTTTTCATCTCTGAAGACACTACTTCTGCCTGTGTTACTGGCTTATGAGCAGGAACGCTCTGCTTCGGCACTTCACTACCAAGTACAAGAAAAGGTGGGAGGGAGAGAGGGAGAGACAGGACTACAGGAAGAGGAGTAGTCAGGGAAGGTGGGCGGCCTCCTCCCTCATGCCCCCGGAGCTGACTCACCCCAGTAGTTCCAGGGCTGGTAAGATGCTTTTGCAGCTGTTTCCTCCCGAGGACGTGATTCCACTGCCAGATCCTTCCTCCTAAAATACATCTCTAATCATGGCAGCCTTTCTCAGTCAGGATTCCTCCAGAGAATTGAGCCCTAATGCTCTAAGGCATCTGTTTACACAAGGAATTAACTTCTCTCTCAGGCATCTAAAATGGTACAAGTTATGTACCATTCTTGGGAGAATTGAGAAAATCATTACTCACATAATTTCCTGTATGTGGTCCAAAGGAGAAACCCGAGTTGAGAAAGGCCATCAGGAAAGAGCATGAACTCTGGCATCGGGACTTGAATACCGGCCCTGCCACTAAAGAGCTGTGTCCCAGGCAAGCCACTGACCGCTCAGAGCTGCTGCCTGCTCATCTGGACATGGCAGTGATGACACCTGCCTTCTAAGGTTTGGTCAGGGTTAGCACAAGTGTAGGTTCTACGGAGTAGGCACTTCATATATAATATCTGTTATTGTTAACTTCAAAAGCACTCAGTGCTCACTTGTTAAAAAAAGAATCCTTCCCATTCTAACTTTATAACCTCGTTTTAGAGTTGTTCTCATCCGACCCTCACCTCACTTTTTTCTCACTGCTGCCCTCATCCAGCTATGCTGTAATGTCGTTCAGGGGTCTCACCTGAGTGCTTTTACTTATGCGGGCCTTTCTGCCTCTCATTTCCCTTAAGACTTTCTCAGCCTGGTGGAATTCTTTCTGCCAGGCAGTCCCCAGCTCTAATGCCACCTCCCTTCTGAAGTCTCCCCTGTTCCCTGGGATTTGGGTCCAGTCCCCTCTACTAGACTGTGATGGACCGAGGGCCAGGGCCATGTCTTACTTTTCTCTGCCTCCTTTGCCACAATGCTCCGCACGTAGTTTAGTACGTGTTTGGACACACCGACAAGTTGCCAAAGCCACTGTGGGTTTTCTGTTTGGAGGTGTGGTGTCTTTGCCCACCCATTCTTAGTGTCATAATATAGCTAGCTTTTTAGAGCTTCACGTGTGAGCCACCTCTACCTTCCCTCTCCTTAAAGTCACAGTGCCACTGCCTTTTCAGCTACCAGTGTTCATCACCTCAGAAACACTTGGGCTTTATGAAACCTCATAGCACCTTCCCCAGAGCTTCCCTTAGCCTCTTCCCTACCTACTTTCATGGCTCTTTTTTGCCCCTCTGTCAAAGAACACGTCTCAAATGTCAGTGTTAACCAGCCATCTTCAAATGAGTCCTTAAATTCCCCACCATCCCCACCTGAGGCAAAGAGCCTTTCAAGTGCCGACATCCTCCCTTTAACAGCCTGTGAGTCTGTTGTCAGGCTGGAAACTTGGAGCTCCGTTTTTTGTTCCACTTCATTGTCCATGTGGCTGCACTGCCAGATGTTGAGGGAATCAGCTTTGCCTCAGGCTGTCCTCTGTGGAAACTTTACCCTCTGATTCTTGCCAGCAACCCAGGGAAGGGGAGAGAGCACTGGGCTGCAGATGAGACGTTCTGACTGTGTCACCCACAAATCCTTTCTCCTCCTCAGTAAACAAGAGAAGTTGGGGTAGCTGATCCCAAGGACCCTTTCCAGCTCCAACATCCTATGTAACCTCTGGGCAAGTGTTTTCATTCCTTTTTCAAACACTTACTGAGCATCTCTCCTGTCATAGGCCCCACCCTAGGCACCAGGGAAATAAAGATGATCCAGACGTGGTCTTTGCCCTTAAGGAACTCATAGTTCAGTGAGGAAATCAGACATTTTAACAAAGAATTGCTATCTGATGTGTTAATGGAGATATATAGAAAGTGCTGAGGGGTCACAAAGAAAAAAACCTTTTAAATCTCTGGGGAGGGTGGGGAAAGCATGGTGTGGGAGATGGTGTTTGCACCAAGTCGTAAAGGACGAAGTTTACCAGGTGGATGAGGGAGAAGGGCAGAGGGAACAGCATGTTGAGAGGCATGGAGTATGAAGGAACATGCTTTATTCAGTGCATTGCAGGTGGTTCAGAAGAGCTGAATTGATAGGGTATGGATGGGAGGGTCAGAAGGCAAGAAGGGAAAGCAGGAGCCAACAGTGAAGTCCTGTAACATAAGCTCTGCTAAGGAAATTGGACTTTATCCTCCAGTGGGCAACCTTTAAGATTTAGGGGAGAGAAGGATCGGATGTATGTTTAATGTGAAAGATGGTTTAGAAGTTTCAAAAATGTTTATTAGTAGTTGAATGAATAAATAAATTTAGATTGTTGACACCGTAGAATAATAAATTGAATGAATGAATGAACGAACAAATTCTTGCTCTGTTAAACAGCATGGATGAATGTCACACACCTCACATTCTGGGCACAAGCCAAACATAGAAGAGTACTTACTGTGTGACTGCATTTATATATGAAGTTTCAAATAGACAAAAGTAACCAATGGTGTAAAAGTCAGGACAGTGGTTACCCCCGAGGGGCAGGTAGTGACCAGGAGAGGGCACAAGGGGACTTCTAGGATGTGTAATGTTCTGTTTCTTTATCTAGAGGCTGGTTATGCAGGTATATCCACCTTGTGAAAATTCTTTGAGCTGTACCCTTGTGTATTTTTTTACTTTTCTGTATAAGTATGTTATCCTTGAAAGGAAGGTTAAAGAAAATAGGAAAAAAATGGGTTAGAAGGGGCCTGATTGCAGAAAGGGAAAATATTTCATTTGAGAGCTATTATAATTGTTTAGGTGAGGTCTAAACCAAAACAGTGCGAAAGGAGAGAAGAGGACTGATCCCAGAAAGATTTAGGAGTAGAATCAGTAGGATCGGATGGTGAGAGAGAAGGAGTAGTCAAGATGAGGTCTAGGTTCTGGACTGGATGGCCGAGTAGATGGTATGTACCCGAACTAAGGTGAGGAATACTGGAAGGAGGTTTAGATGGAATGGAGGTACAGGGGAATGACCAGTACTGTTTTGAACATTTCCTTCCTCCCTCCCTCCCTCCCTCCCTTCTTCCCTCCTGCCTTTAGATTCCGTGGTCTGGTGTTCTAAGTATTCCCTTGCTTCTTTTTCCCTTCTTTTTACTCACCTGATGAAACACTAACCCTACTTAAACCCAATTATTTCTTCTTCCTCTTCCTCTTCTTCTTCGAGGAAGGTTGGCCCTGAGTTAACATCTGTTGCCATTCTTCCTCTTTTTGCTTGAGGAAGAGTGGCCCTGAGCTAAAATCTGTGCCAGTCTTCCTCCACTTTGTATGTGGGACACCACTACAGCATGGCTTGATGAGCAGCATGTAGGCCCATGCACAGGATCAGAACCCGCAAATCCTGGGCTGCCGAAGCGGAGCACGTGAACTTAACCACTATGCCACTGGGCCGGTCCCCAAACCCAATTTCTTTTTATTTCATATTTATATCTGAGTTGCTGAATATTGATGGAGGAAAAAAAATCACAAAACATGCTCACCAGTGAGCTCACTTCACTTCACATTTGTGTCTGTGAATCTCAGTCACCCAACACTGCCAACCACCCCACTACACTTCATGAGTAAAATCACTACCCTATTCTGAGCCAAGCAGCGCTTGTGTACCTTCTCTCTCCTCAAACCTCCAGTACTCTCTTCCCCCAACTCCCAAGCTACTGACCTCACCTCACACCTCATAGAGAAAATAGATCGCAGTCAGAAGGGACCCCATCTTCCCACCACTTCCACCAGCCTACCCGCATCTTGGCTCCTGTGTGCTGCCTGCCTTCCTCCACGGGGGAAGAAGTTCCTGAGGCCAACCCTGCATTTGGGCTCCGGCTCCCGTTTCCTCTCACCCCTACAGTTACCGCCTCTCTCTTCTGCATTATCTGTCTTCCTCCCTCTGCTGGCTCATTCCCATCAGCGTGAAAACATGCTTTGATATCATCCATCTTAAACATCAAGGCAAACTAAAAACTTGCCTTGGTTTGGGTCCCGTACCTGCCTCCAACTTGCACCTCATTTCTCTGCATCCCTTCATGGTAAAAGTCCTGAAAAAGAATGATCACTATCCCAATCCACTTCCCCAGCTCCTATTCTTTTCTCAATCTCAGTGTCACCAATGGCCAGAATATACATCTGTTTTTCTCCCAAAATTGTCATCCCCTGAGTCTTCCCCATCTCAATAAATGATACCATCATCTACCTAGTTTTCAGGCCAAGAATCTCAGAGCCATCTTTGAATTCTTTTTCCCTAACACTCCCTGCCAAGTCCTTCAGTAAGTCCTGTCAGCTGTCCCTCTAGGGTACATCTTAAACCCACCTGCTTTTTGCCATTTCCATTGCCATAACTCTAGTCCCAGTTCAGGACGATGCTCCAGTTCTCCTGGACGATGACCACAGCTTTCTGACAAGTCTCACCATTTTCACTCTTGTCTCCCTAAATCCATCCTCCAAATAACAGCCAGGGGCATCTTTTTACAACATAAATCATGTCATTCTCCTACTTAAAACCTTCCATTGGCTTCCCAGTGAAACCAAAATGAAATTCAGTCTCCTTACCAGAGCCTGCAAGGCCTACGTAACCTAGACTCTGCCTGCCTCTGCGCCCTCATCTGTGGCCACTCTTGTTCACTGTTCTCCAGTGACACTGGCCTTCTTTTGTCCCTCAGACACACCAAGTGACTTCCCATCTCAGGGCCTTTGTACCTGCCTGTCCCAGTGATGGGAATACTCTCCACCTTGGGATGACTGCCTCATCATTCAGGTCTCAACTCAGACATCCCATCCTCAGAGAGACCTTCCCTGGCCACCCTAGTAAGAGTAGCTCCCCCTGTCCCCTCCTATTATATTATCCTGTTTTATCTTCTTCATGGAACTGATCAATCCCTAAAATGATCATGTCTCTTTGTTTACATGTGTATCATCTGTCTCTCCCCGACTAGGATGTAAGCCTTGTGATCACAAAGACTGTCTCTCTTTATTTTACTGCTGTATTCACAGCTCCTAGGAAAAACTTCACAGCTGGCATGTGGTAGGTGATTAATAAATAGCTGTTGACCAGCCAAGGAACCTGTGGGACACTCTTGTAGAGATGTGTAGGAGGCAGTCAGATAAGTGGGTCTGAAGCCCAGGAGAGAAAGGGCTCTAAGTTGGATGTGAAGGTTTAAGAGTTGTCAGTCTTTTGCAGGTGGTGGGAGCTGGCTGAGTCTGTGAGATGTCCAGGGAAAGTTGTAGAGCTAAAGCAGCCCAAGGACACATCTGAGAGAACCTGCATTTCAGGTGTGAGCATAAGAGGAGCCAGCACAAAAGATTCTACCAAACAGAGAGGGAAGAGGAGAAGCAGAAGGGAGTGAGGAGTGGGTTGCTTTAAGGTGGTGCTTCTCAAACTTCTCTGAAAGATCTGTCTGTTTTTGATGTTGTTTGAATTTGCAGTCTGTCATGAACACTTTGGTAAAATCCAATAAAAATAAATTATTAGAAAAGTTCTATATTAAAAAGGCGTACAAAATACAGGTCCAAATTTGTCATTAGGTTCAACAGACAGAGTATTTCTCTAAGTCACTATAGAAGTTTGCAGACACTTACTCCCCATTGCTGTGCTTAGCTTGTCGAGGACTGGTAACAAAGCTCGCAGACCAGCACTAGTACATGGACCGCACATTAAGCATCCCTGCTCTGATGGTACCCCGGGGTAGGGAGGAAGGCAGATGTGCAGACTATAGGCTCTGCCCTCAGGTAGCTTAAAGTCCAGTGAGGTAGACAGTTTAGGACACACAGTCATACTGCATGGCAGGGAGGTCAAAGCACTGCCATTAGGGTACAGGCACTGGGGACCATGATCCACCCTAGCTCTGCCCCCATCTCACCCCTGTAGGACCTTTGGCAGAGCATGGCCCTTCTCTAGCATCACGTTCTTTCATCTGTATGGTGAACAGATCATGTCAGATGATTGGACGCTAAAGGTTTCCTCATATTGTTCGGACACAGAGCTGGAAACCCTCTATGGCAGTAGTTGTCTTTTGGAATGACGGGGAATGACTGCTAGTGGGTACAGGGTTTTTTTTAGGGAATGATGAAAATATCCTAAAATTAGATTATGGTGATGGTTGTACAACTCTGTAAATATACTAAAAAATCATCAAATTGTATACTTTAAATAGGTGAGCTTTATAGGCTTTATAGTGTGTAAATTATATCCCAATAAAGCTGTTAAAGAAAAGAAAGAAAGAAAATCCTCCCTGCCACTCCCAGGCCAGTCTTTTCTGGCTTTAAGGGTGACTAGTTGCAGGCCAGGAAGCCAGGAGGCCCCGCAGCTAAGATGGTGGATAAGAAGAGCCCATCTGTTGTGTGTAAGTTTCCATTTAAAGAATACTGTTATAAACTTAGCTGTAAAACTTTCTCTTTCTCATACTGGTCTTTTTCTGTTATTACTTTAACGAGTGTTTATTACATTCCCCATCTTGTGAAGCTTAAAGTCTGGCAGAGTATAGACAGTAGGCAAATAATGACAAAAGTATTAGCTAATTACCATTGAGGCAGGTATTATTAAGGCAGAGTAGAGGGTAGTATGAGGGTATAATGGGGACCTAATGTAGTCTGAAGGGGGTGAGGGAAGTCTTTCCTGAGCAAATGATATATACGGTGAGATCTGAAGAGTAGCTGTTAGCCTGTCACTTAACTTGAGAAAATCCTGTGGAGAGGGATGGCCATTAGTCATCCAAAGGGACCCAGCAGTCCAGTCAGGGACGTTGTGGGGATTGGAGGGGTTCTGTAGTGGTGTAATTGCAGTCCACGTGGTAGGTCAGGGCTAAAAGAGGCCCTCAATGACCCTGAGTCCTATCCTCTGCCCTTGGCCTAGTCAGGCCCTTACCCAGTCCTTGCTAACCCCCAGGGAAAGGTATTTCTGTATCCCAGACCCTGTGGACATAGGTCACTGCATTGTTGAGTTAGAGATGAGCCGCCTGGTCACCAGAGCCCAAGCTCTCCAGAGCCACCTGCCAGCCAGGCACCCGCATTTCATCAAGGCTTTAATGGGCTCCAAGCAGTCTTCAGAGCCTGGCTGGTATCCGGCGTGACCTCATCACCGCCAACAGCGGCAGCCGGAGGCCAAGGCTCCCCTGGGTGATGGAGAGGTCACCATCAGCTGGGCCAGGTCTGTTCTGAGTCCTGTGCTCTCCTCCACCTGTACTGGGCCTGGAAACAGAGCTGAGTGGGATTCAGATTTCCCAAGGCAGGGCCATCTGTCCTTTGCCAGCCCACTCATGCCCCTCCGGAGCATGTGTTCTTGGGCAGACTGCACAGAGAAAGGGCAACCCTGCAGCTTTCTGCAGTGGGGAGGGCCTGCAAATAGCAGCAAAGGCCTCATCCCAGGGTCAGATGGACCAGAACTAAGGTTCCTTACCCAGAAGGAGTTTGCTTCCAGAATTGTGTGCTCTTTTCCTCTACGCAGAGGCCTGGCAGTGTCCCGGCGAGAACATAGCAAAGATGCTGTAGGTTTGTACCACAGACTCTCTCCTGAACATCGCTTTGGAAGTGGATTCTTTTAAATGTCGCAGAAGGGAGCTTGCCACTTAAGGAATCCTTCAGAGATTCCCTTTGAAGTAATGAACCTGTGTGGTGGGAAGTGCCGACTGGGTGTCAGGTGACCTGGCACTAACTGGACCTTACTGTGGGACCTTGAGCAAGTCCCCTCCCCATCACTGAGACTCATTTTCCCCATCTGTAAAATTAGATAGTTGGACTGTGATCTCAAAGCTCCCTTCTACTTTCGTGTTTTCTGATTCTGAATGAATAATTGCCCTCTGATTTATCTAATTGCAAATCTAAGTATTCATATTTATTCAACAACTATTAATTATTTTCCTGCAGCTGACCACCAGCATCTTTCTTCTAGGTTCCTCTGATATATGTTGTTAAAGCATCCTGTGTACTTTCTTTATTGCACTTACCACAACATGTAGCTATGTAGTTCTGTGGTTAATAGATCTCTCCTTCGTTACACAGTGCGTTCCCTGAGGAGGAGGTCTGGATCCACAGTGCTTCTATCCCTATTACCTTGTGCTGTCCTTAGCACATGATAGGTGCTCGGCAAACATTTGTTGAATAAGTTAATTTATAAATGGGCACTAGGGATTATAGAAAAGAAAAAAGAAAAAGATACAGGCCCCTCCTTCAGACTGCACCCCGTAGAGTGCTAGTTGGGTGAAAAGGTCCCCACACACAGCACACTGAGAACAGCGCGGAATGGTAGGTATTAAGACCCTGAATTAAGTGTAGGCAAAGGGCAGAGTAAACAAATGTAATGAACAAGGAGGGGAAAGATCAGTGTTGGTGTTGTGGAAGGCTTCATGGAGGAGGGGGACTGGAGGCAGACCCCAAAGGACAGGTAGGATTCAGTCAGGCAGGAGGGAGGAGGAAAGCTTTTCAGGTGAGGCAGCAACAGAAATGAGCCTCGCAAGTTAGAGACCTGGAAGAAACTGGCCACCTGCTGGGTTGTGGGTCTCGAGGCTTAAGTTTGGAGGGCCTGGGGGATAGTCAGAGGACTTGTGCTTAACTTTGAAGTCAATAGAGAGCTCCCAAAGTGATTGTCTGTTGTTTGTTTAGTGACTATAGTGATTTTTACTTTTTAAAATGCGCAAGCTAAAAATTCCGAGCTGTACCAGAGGATATATAGTGAAAAAGAAGCCTCCCTTCCACATCCCTGGTCCTCCTCCTCAGAGGCAACCCCTGGAACTTCCCATGTGTCTCCTCCCCGTTGCTGCTGTAAACAAATTATCACAGATTTCGTGGCTCAAAACAACCCAGTTTTATTATCTTACAGTTCTGGAGATAGTCTGAAATGAGTCGTACTGGACTAGAACCAAGGCGTCGGCAGAGTTACATTCTTTTAGGAGACGGGAGAGAATCTGTTTTCTTTCCATTTCCAGCTTCTAGAGGCTGCCCACATTCCTCTTCTCCCAGCCCCCTTCCATCTTCAAGGCAGCCATGGTCAGTCGTCTTCCTCACGTTTCTTCACTCTGACACTGACTCTTCTGCTCCCTCTGTCACTTCTAAGGACCCTTGTGATTGCATTGGGCCCACCTGGACAATCCGGGGTAATCGTCCCATCCCAGAGTCAGCTGATGAGCAACCTTAGTTCCCCTTGGCCGAGTGATGTAACACATTCCCAGGTTCCAGGGATCTGAACGTGGACATCATTGAGGCCCATTATTCTTTCAGGGATATTGGATAAATGTTTTATTTTCCTTTCTGTTTTTGAATAGTTAATACTTGCACACAGTACAAGATTCAAAAGGATTTTCAGTGAAAAGTCTTACTCCCACCCCATCTCCGACCCAAGTGTTGTCCAGTTTCTCCACTGTGTCGTTATTACTTTTTCCCTTGAAATTAATAAGCAGTCTGTGGGGAGATACTTTTTAAGCCCATGCAGATATCACGGTTTCCCTCGATTCGGCATCCATTGATGGTTCTTTCCTGAACCAACCTTTATATGATGGTTGCAAAATGAGTATTTTACATCTTTCCCAACTTCAGTGCTCACTCCACATTGACCAGTCAGCACCTGGCATTGTATGGTAAGCAAGAACCCCTTCCCCCACATTTATCCGTCTGTTGTCAAACTGTGCTCATGGATGCTCTTGCTTTAATGTTCTAGAATTCATTACTGTCCTTAGTTATGTTGGTGTTAAAATTGTCTTAGATTTGGCCAGTGTGGCATACTGTCATCTTTTGTTTTTTCAGCATTTCCATAGTTTATGGCATAAAAAGCTGTTTTAGGCTTATCTTGTATCCACCTTGCTACTGCCTGAGGAGCCCTAGGACTTTTTAGTGGGCAGTTGTATTAGACTGAAACCTGAGGACCAGGTTTGCTTATTACCCCTTCTGTTGAGAACCAAGAAACATATATAGGCCTTTACACATATGCATACACATCCATCAGAATATACATATACACATATATATGCATCTGCACATGCATATTTGTAGAAATCCTGAACACCAGTACCTCCCATTGCAGCCTGTCCATACAGGGTTCTTTCTTGTCTTCACACTCTTCGTATTTGTATGTCCTTCCCCCTAGTGAGAATGCCAGCTCCAGACAGCGCCGATACATTGACTCGTTTGCTTAATCCTGCAGTGCATCTAGAGAAGCTTCAGACCCGCTTCACCTGCACACTGCAGAAAACAGACCCACTAAACAGAGTTCGGGTCGGGATTTGTTCGCAGTTCTTACCCTGTTCCACCCAAGGCTAAGGGTGTAGAGTCAAATACTAGGCTCATAAGTTACTCGCGTGGGTATTTTCCCCTTCGGTGTGTTTATTTTATTCATTTGAGATACAGTTTGTTTTAATTTTTTCAATTTGCTTTCAGTTTTAGGGGTTTTCTCCCCTACCTATCCTTGTTTTAATTTTGTTGTTTGAATATGTAGAACATTAATTTTTTTCTAAAAACTATGTAGAAGGATATACTCAGAGAAGTAAAACTCCCTCTTGTACCCTGTTTGACCTTTTTCTGCTCCCCTCCGTGAGCCCTGACCCCTTGTAGAGAACTGGTTTTATTGTTTTCTGGTTTATCCTTCCTGTGTTTCTTTGTATAAGAAAGTATATTTTATGTTTTCTTCTTTCCCCTTTCTTCCTACACAAAATGTGGCATACTATATATATGTTCTTTAGCAGTTTGCTTTTTCCACTTAACCATATTTCTTGGAAACCACTCAGTTCAGAGATCTTCCTCACTCTTTTTCACAGCTGCATAGTACTCCATTGTGTATGTGCTATTTGTCCTATGCTTGGACATTGAGGTTTTCAATATTTTGTGATTACAAATAATGATACAATTAATAACCTCTTATATGTATACTTTGTGATTGTTGATGTCTTTACAGTAAAGTCCTAGAAGTGGTATTGCTGGGTCAACGAGTAGATGCATACATCCTCTGGTTAGATATTGCGAATTTCTCCTCCATAGAAGTTGTACCATTTTGGATTCCCACTAGCAATGTCTGAAAGTGCTGTTTTCTCACAGCCTCTCCAACAGTGTATTCTCAAGTTTTTGGATTTTTGCAAATCTGATAGATGAGATATAGTATCTCAGTCTAATTTTAGTTTGATTCTCTTATGATGAGTGAAGTTGAATATCATTTCATATGTTTAAGAGCCATTTTATATCTCCTTTTGTGAATTGTCTATTCCTGTCTTTTGCCCATTTTTCCTGTGGGGCTTTTGGTCTTTGTTTTTCTCTTGATTTTTGCAAGTTCTTTGTGTGTTAGGGATATTAGCCCTTCATCTGTGATATATATTACAAATATTTTCCCCCACTTTGGATTGATGTGGTTTAACACTTCCCATATAATCCTAACACAACCAGGATTGAGAACTACTGGGGTGGTTTAGACTGTGCCAATTGAAACTGTTTTTTAAAGGAGAATGGGAGAGGGAAAGAGACAAGGGCTGAGGACCCAGCCTTGGGTGTCACCCATAACCTGGGACAGAAGAATGAACAGAACCTGCAAAGGAGAGAAAGTTATAGCTATAGTGTCATGGAAATCAAGGTGGAAAAGAATCAAAAGGAGGCAGGATTAATTACAGAGCATGGATTCCTGTAGCCATGGGGAAGAGGAGGAAGAGATTGCTGAATGTGGTTCTGAGGTCCACATCCTTCCCTCCCAGCACCACTCCATCCCCGCTCATTCGGGCTGAGAGAAGACTGCGGAGCTCTGTGAGTGATTTTGTCCAGCAGTGTTGCCAGGGACCCTAGGAAGCCTCTTCTCTCCTGACAGAAATTGAAGGAACATAACCCAACTGCGTCATAACTGAGGCATAATTCTTCAGTCAGCGTTATTTAGTCAGTCATAATTACTAAACTCCTACTGAGTGCCAGGTCGTGTTCTGGGCACAGGATATCACAACAAAGACCTCATTTTTAATTTGTGCTTCTCTCTCACCACTTTCCAAAAAGTCAGAGGTTTCCTTTACCCACACGCGTCCATCGGGTTTGTCACGCAGCCTCATCTCTGAGACAGACTCGGTCAAGTCCCTAGAACTAATTAGGGAAAATCACTCTTGAGAAAAATGAAGTCATTACTACCAGCAAGAAGCTCTGGGTCCGAAATGGTCCTCTTGGTGTAGACTACCAGTCTGTTCCCTGTCCTCTCCTTCCTCCTAATCTCCCACTCCCCTTCCACTTTTATTTTTGGTGACTGTTGCCTGGTGACTGTGGTTGGCTAAAAAGGAAGGCGCATTAACTGGAAGAGTCTTTGTTGGCAGTGGCTCCTGGTTTTTAAAAAAAGCAACAGTTTTATGAGGGATGTGAGTAATTCCTTCAGCCTTGATAGAGGGTTGAAAAGCAGACATCAGCAGATGAACAGTTCCTGTGCCCAGAACTGTAGCCTGTGGCATTTAATATCATAGTTAGAGATACTCTCCCTCTACTGTTGATTCTCTCCATACTGGGAAGTGCAATTAGCAAAACTATTTTGCTGGTTTCTGTTTCTGCAAGTGTTCTCAAAGCCGACTGTAAGTAAGGCCTCCTCCTTCCTTCAGGTCTGAGTTAAAGTCTGTATATTTGAGTGTACTTCATTCCAGTGAGCCTGGCTCAACCACTGCCTTAATGTACTGATGCTTCTCATCCAAGCAGAAGGCTTTACTTAGCTTTGGGAATAGACATGTGAGTGGAAGCATAAGCCATCTCTTGATATCCCCGCTTCCCTGCAATGGACATTAGGCTGCGTTTGTTCAACAGAAGCTTAAACATCTGGTCAGCTCAGTCCTTTGGGGTGGTTGGTGTTTTATAGACAACCCATCAAGATTGATTGGCCTCATAACTGAATTAGCCAGATGTGTGGGCATTGTATGCCCTTTCCTCAGCCTCCCTTCAATATTGTTAGATGGAAGCAGACATGCGATTAGCATGTTTGAAGATGATGTGTTTTTAGTGCATGAACAAAAGCTGCCGCCTTCTGCAGAGACTGTGGCTCTGCCCCAGACGTCAGCAGTATAATTATGACTGCTAAATTCAGCCCAGACCCCTGGCTCGGCTGCCTTGGTCTCAGCTGTCATTTGCAGGAGGGGGAGGGGGTGGTGCAGAAGCCCAGGGACCCAGGCTCTTATTATGTCCACTTTGAACTCTGCTTTATCCAGAGCCTTTCCTTCCCCATGACAATTGTTCCCAGCTGCTTTGTGGGCACAGAGCCTGCAGCCACCTCTGGGAGTAGTCTGTGCTGGATTGTGGGGAGAGGGGGAATGGAGCTGGTCTCCTAAAAGCCCACAAACTTGCCCAAAATGAAAGTGAACTGAGGATCCCCATAGTTCCAATGCCTGTGTCACATGCTATTCAGAGCATTATCCGTCATCTAGAAAACCCCTACCTTGGGTTTGCATTGAACAGAAATCCTTTAGCAAGAGTTTTTGCTTCTTCCCTCTTCCTCACCTCGCTCTGTGTGTGAAGTGTGTCTGAATATTCGTTTCTGTGCTTTGGTACCACCTCTTTTCTGACCAGACCGGCCTACATATTTGGCTTAGAACAAACCAGGCATTACCATGTCTCCAGTAGCTATGCTGATGCTTACTATTCTGTAGGCATCTCATACTTAGTGTATCCAAACCCAGCCCTCCTCAGATTTGCTTCTGTATTCCGTTTGGTGAACGGCATCATCATCTGCTTGTCACCCAGATAAGAAAGTATTATAAGTAAGTCTGATGACTTTGCCCTCGCTTACTACCAAGCTCATCTTTCTTAGAATTTTCTCTCAAGTCCAACCTCTCTCCTCTGTCCCCACTGCCCTGGTTCAGACTTATCACTCTCACCTGGACTATTCAAACAGCCTTCTTGTTGGTCTCCCTAACCTAGGATCCCCTTCAAACCAGACTTTACTCTGCAAAACCCTGTCACTACCCTGTTTGAAAACCTTCAGCAATTCCCCATGCCTGGAAGATATGCCCAGATGACTAACCCAGCATGCAGGTCTCTCTGCAGTCCGCCATGCATCTCCTGCCGCTCTGCCTCCAAGAGGGGCTGGGGATGATGGTTTGCCTCAGGATTGGGAACAGAGCTTGGTGGGCCTAGCAGGGGGGTGCGTGCAGCCCAGTGGGCCTGGGGAGACAGGAACTATCTCTGCCATAGGCCCACTCAACTGCTCACTCCCTAGCCTAGAGTCTCTCCTGCCTCCAAACCTTTGCTCATTCACTTTTCTCTGCCTGGGATGCCCTTTCCCCACTTCTCCACCTGTCAAACTCCTACATAGCCTTCAAGAGCCAACGCATTTATGTCTCTTCTGTGTAACATTCCCTGGTTTGCCCACATGAAGTGAATCACCTCTCATTCTGTTCCCCCACAGCAATTTTAGGAGGTTATTTTATTGTTTCAAAGATTGCAATTGAAGCTTCAAGAAACAAAGTTGAACATATGTCTCCTCACACACACTGTTCCCTCTGCTCCCCTGATTCTGATGCCAGTAGTCCTGACCAGGTCTTTAACCTGTGGAAGGCCACCCAGTTTCCCTTATGTCTGCTAAAGAGATGAGGTGGCTGGCTCCCTGCTCGACACCCCATCTCTCCACATATACCACTGGTGAGATGCATTGTAGGAAGGAATGCGTAATAATGGTAACTGTAGTAAAAATAACAATAGCTATCATTTATTGAGTTCTTAGTATTTGCCAAGCTCTCGACTAAGGCTTTTTATCTAATACTTAAAATAGCTCTGTGAGTTTGATACTCTTACTACCTACATTTTCCATATGCATACAAAAAGGCACTAGGCTGTTAAGTAATTTACCCAAGTTCTACCACTAGTAAGTGACAGAGCCATTGTGGTATCTGTGATTATGGTCTCAAGAGCAGAATTCCAGTCTGTGTTCCCAGAGTCTGTACAGGGTCTGCCATAAAATAGGTGCTCTGGAATGTTGATTGGTTGATCGAATGAATGAATGAATTCATGTTCTTCCCATTGAAATTGCCTTCAGGCTTAAGGGGGACTGGCTGAGTGTCGGTAGCTTATGCCAAGAAGTATGGATTTTGTCTCGTCTCCTAATGCCCAGCTGTACACAGACATGTTCCCTCCCACTCAGTAACAAACTGCCTGGAACTCTTTCCTGGCTCATATTTACAAGAGAATGTGATAAATTCCGTATTGATCCCTCCTGTTCCACTGTAAATTTTGCAAAAGATGATTAAATAGAGCAATAGAGTCTGCAGGCATTGTGGCTCAATATGTTGTGGAGTGGCGTATCGACCTCCTCCATCCAAAGGCAGCCAGCGCCTATCCCTGCTGCCCCAGACCAGTAATTAAAATCCTGTGAGACTGGGATTTAAAATCCAATCATATCCCTGAATCAAGCCTTCCAGCCTCCCCCTGTGACGAGTGCAATAAGGTAACGGCAGGAACATGTTTATGTCTGTGCTGAAGCAGTCCCCATAGGGTGGGTAAGAAATGGAGAGTTGGGTAGCCCTGCTGGCTAAATCACTTCACCCTGACACCACAGCCACTTGTAAGACAATGTGTAGGCACATAAACAAGTCCCAGCCAAAGACCAAATCCAGACTGTAAGAGCAAAATACCATGCGCAAAAATTCACAAATTGCATTTCAGTGTACACTTCTGTTCCCACAGCCAGTAGTTGGTTTAAGCAAGTGACTTGGCCTTCATTAGACTATTTATGGCCTTTAGTAACCAAATAAGCGTTTGAATTTCCACAGGAGCTTTTATTTTTTTAAAGATTGGCACCTGAGCTAACATCTGTTGTCATTCTTTTTTTTTTTCCTTCTTCTCCCCAAAGCCCCCCAGTACATAGTTGTATATTCTAGTTGTAGGTCCTTCTGCTTCTGCTGTGTGGGACGCCACCTCAGCATAGCTTGATGAGCAGTGCCATGTCCGTGCCCAGGATCCGAACCGGTGAAGTCCTGGACCACCAAAGCGGAGCATGTGAACTTAACCACTCGGCCATGGGGCCGGCCTCTTCCGCAGGAACTGTTTGATTTAACCTAAGCTGAAGCCAGCCTTCCATGTGCTGAGGCTTGTAATCAAGGCACAAGAAACTACTGAAATAAACATGTCCATCTCCTCCCAGCAAGTTCAGGAGCTCCTTGAGAGCAGGGACAGTGTCTTCTTATTTGCCTTTGTATCGCTAGCACCGTGCTCAGTGCCGGATATACCGAAGGCCCTCAAAAAGTCTCTTAAGTGAATGAGTAAACACGAATTTATAATTAATCTTCACAAAACTTTTGTAAACCGATGGGTAAATAGAAGACCCACCATGCACTTGTCCACTCAGTGCTTGAATGCTTCCAGTGCTGGGGAACTCATTTGTTCTGAAGCTGCTCAGATTTTATCCTTGAATGTTCTGATGGTTAGAAATGTCTTATATTCAGCCAAAATATGCTTCCAAGGGTCTTAATTTTACTATTGGGTTCATGTAGAATAAATCTTATCCCTGTTCTACTTGATGGCCCTTCAAATACCTGAAAATGCTGGCATGTTCTCCTGAGCTGGATTTTCTGCAGCCTAAACCTCGAGTTTCTTAAACCATTATTATAATGTGGCTTATAAACCCGTTTCTATCTCAGTCACTCTTCCCAGAACGTTTTCTACTTTGTCTCTCTTCCAAAACCCATGACTTCCCATTTATCTCCATTAATTTTCATCTCATTTGTTTCAGCTCTTAATGTCCATCTTCTACCAGGTGTATTTGGTGCTCTTCCCACCCTAATCTGATGTCTGCAGATTTGATGAACAGGCTATCCCTGTGATATCCATGTCAGGGATAAACATGCTGGACAGGACCAGGCCTATTTGCTGCCACCGGAAACTTCCTTCCAGGTCACCTCTGATCTATCAGTCGCTCCACCCCCTTGAGTCCTCTTAGTCCACCATTCACTTATTAACTCTCTACACTGTACTGGCATCCAGCCCACATTTCTCCATTGTGTCCTCAGTGTTGTCCTGAGGCACCCCATCAAATGTCTGATGAAGTCCACATTTGCCCTAACTGCACCTGATTGAGCAAACAGGTAATCCTGATGAAGAACGGAAATGAGGTTAGTCTGGCGTGACTTGGTGTCTGTGACACATGCTGGTCCCCAGAAATCATCACCATTTCCTTTTCTAGGCATTCACAAAGCATCCCTTTAGTAATACATCTGAGTCTGGAGACAAGACATATATGTGTAAAAAAGTATCTTATCAAATAAGTCTCTAGGATTCAAAGGGGTAAGGGTCCACTTAGTCTGGAGTGGTCTGGAAGAGCTTCAAGGCAGGGGAAATGGAGCTGGGCTTTGCAGAATATAGGGGCTGAGTGGTGGGCAAAGGGGAGTTTGACACCACTGAAGAAACAGTGACAGCCCAGTGTAGTCCAGTCCTTCCAGTCAGTGCTGGAACTGGAAGCTCAGGGGGTGGGGCCCAGGGCAGGTGGAAAGAGCCCTGGACTGGAAGACCTAGGTTGTAGCTCACTACCACTCACAGTCTCTGTGACCCTGGGCTCTAATCTTCCCTTCCGCAGGCTTCTCCAGTCGTTTTTTTCTTAGTGCTTATTCAGTGTAGCACCTTCTCTTCTCCAGCTACTGCTGTGGTTTCTCATCTCCCCGACTACACACTGTGGCTCCCTTGTAGTGAGGGGACGGGGGTCATCATCCTCCTCTCCTCGTCCCCCTGACACAACTCTATATTGTCATTGTTTCTCTCCCTGTCTGTCTCCCACCAATCTGGGTTCTGTCTGAGCTCAAGATCCAGTCTGATTCCACTGTGTGCCCAGCCCCTGGCCCAAAGTCAGTGCTCAGTGGGTTTTGATGGAATGACTGGGACCAGCCGTAAGGCAATAGCTCTCTGTTCCATGAACTTTAGAAATCCGCCTCCCTGTAGACAAGGGTCCCACATGACTGTGTCCTTTGGGGATTAGGACTTCCAGATGACCTTCTGGAGGCCAGTTAATGTGAGTCACCATTCACCTGGCCCCCAGACAGGGGAGCCCTGAATGGGAGGAAAAGGAGCCCCATTTCGTACCCTTTCTACAAAGCTGTCTATCTGAGACCTACCTCCAGAAGCACCCCCAACTTGGCTTTGGAGCATCTGAGCACACTGGAAGGGAGGAGGAAAGATGATTTTTCCCTCTTTTTGAGTCATCAGGCCTTTGGAAGGTAGCACTGTGTGGTGGAAAATCAGACCTGGCTTCTTTTAAAAAAAAAGCACGAAACTTTTTGTTATGTAAAATTTCACACATACACAAAAGAGAGAACAGTATGATAAATCCGTGCTTTAAATCCCGGCTTTACTGTTTATCTGCTGTGTGACCATGGGCAAATTATTTCAGCTCTCTGAGCCTCTGTTTTCAGAGTCTTTGTGTGATGAGTAATTTACTGTGTATAAAGGTCTTACACCCAATGAATGTTGGTCTGTCTCCTTTCACCTTGCTCTCCCGCCAAACTCAGTTAAATCATCTGTAAAATGGAAAAAATAATACCTCTCCTGCTGTCTTTCTCAAATCCTTGTTAAGAACTAAATACATGGAAGTGGTTGGCACAGGGTGTGGCACATGGTCCACGCTCAGCAGAGGTTCGTGGTTATGGACGGCGTGTCTGCAGTGCACGTGCACCTGTGTGAACGTGTGCCTAGAGCGCTCAGTGGTGTGGTTTATGGAAAGAGCTGTGCCCGGTTCTGCTGTGCTTCCTCAGCATTCTAGACAGTCTCTTCTCTCTCCCCTTCAGCCTCTGGGAATACAGAGGTGAATTGGTCCGTCTCTGACCTGAGGAGCTGCATACAGACTGGCTGTGAGGACTAAATGGGAATGGAGTCCCAGGAAGGGGAGGGAGGAGGAAGGAAACAGGAACCCAGGGATGGATAGCACTGAGAGCTGGAGGGGTGGGGGAGGCTTCCCAGAGGAGGGGCCAAGAACAGGGGTAGGATCTAGATGGTCAGGGAGACAAGGGGTGATGTTCCAAGCAAGAGGAGTGGCTCAGACTACAGTGTGGAGGTGAGTGTGGACAACACGTGCACAGCTTCTCTGATGTGGTCATTGTCTCTCTGACCTCTTCCATGATGGGGAGCTTGCAACCAAAAAGAATAGATCGCTCCACATTGACATCTCTGATCATGGGAAAGATTTCCCTTATTTTCAATAAAAACCTCTAATTGAAGATAGTAAACAGACTGTTGAAATAGTGAAAATCAGAATGAAGGTGGTAAAGGAGCTAGCAGTAAAAATGGAAAGGAAGAGTGAATGTAAAAGTTATTACAAAGAACATTGAGCAGCCTGTACTATCTTTTTTTTTGTCATTTGCAAGCTTTTTATCTTATTCAGTCCAAACAAAACCCCTAGAGGTAGGCAGAGCAGCAATCATTACCACCAGAGAAGTGAAGCAAGGGCCCCGATCACACAGCCAGGGAGTGGTAATGCCTACCGGCTCCCAGGCCCAGTGCTTTTAGAGGGCTGCGAGGCAGCTGTATGTAGGGGAAGGAGTGAGTCATGGAGACTGCAGTGGTGGTAGATCTGGATCACTAGAAGGCCAGTATGGCTGATAGAACTGTGGGGGTGGGGGGGGGGAGTGGTGAGCATGATGGTATTATTGATAAGGTAACCTAACACGTTTGATAGGGCAGTTACTGTTGTGTTTTCTAAAGCCCTCTTACATGCGTTATCTTCTTTGATATTCACAGAGGTAGCCGAGAGCCAAAACAGAGTAGTGTTGAGGGAGAAGGGAGTATCAAGCCTCCTCCCTCACCCCACCCCAGGCTTTTGAGCTCTTCGTGCCAGCATGGAGAAGGTCTGAATCCTACCCCCAACCCCAATTTTACCGCTCTCCCCAGGAAGGGCAAGGGGGCCTCTCTCTCCAACCACTTCCCACCACAGAGCATAGAGGGTGCTGGGGCCTGACCTGACCTGATCTGCCACCCAGGCAGAGAGGTATCTAGGACCAGCAGAGAGACTAGGGGCCTTGGCCTATAGGAGCAAAGGACATGGTCACAAGGGCTTCTGGGGCAGGAAGAACAGCCATGTTGTGTGTGGCCTCAGATGATAGCACCTGGAAAGAAGTCCATTCGTTTGGGAAATCTTATTGAACACCTGTTGTGTGCCAGGCCCTGTGCTGGGTAGCCAGGATATAGCAGTGGATCAGACATGGGCCCTGACCTCTACAAGCTCTCAGCCTTGGATGGAGACAGACTGTTTTAACGCAGAATGATCAGTGAAGTAAGATAGAAGCAGAACAGCCTGTGGGAGTGTGAGGGATGGTACCAACCCCTGGGTGGGAGAGAAATAAAGAAGCCTTCCTGGAGGAAAAGCCTGAACCGAATCTTAAAAGATGAGCAGGTGTTTGCAGGAAGACCAAGGTGGGAGTGGGGCTGGAGAGGGAAGTTAGGGCTCATGTGAAAAGGATCTGCCCTCAGTTTAGTGGGGGGAACCCTTTGGAGGACCATGAGCTTGGGGCTGGGTTCTGAGCACGTTCAGGGGAGCCAGGGTGACCGTCTGTTTGAGATGTAGTAGAGGGGAGTCTCTTAGGGAACTGGAAGAGCTCACTGTTACTGTCTTTCTCCACTCGGAAGGTCTATGACTGTGTCAGATCAAAGGCAGGCGCTGTGCCAGAGACAGCAGTGGGCTCCCTGGGCCCAGTGGACCAGGCCTTCTCTCCCACCAACACCATTTCCAATGCCTTACCCTGCCTGGGTGATGAGACCCAGGCTAGCCACCAGCACCAACCAGGACCAGCCTATGAACCCCCACCTCCACCCTATTTTCCTGGCCTGAGCCCTATTGACAGATCCCCCAGAATCTGAAGGAATTCAAGACAAATGGTTAAGAGGATGGAGTTAATAAAATTTGAAAAATTGAGGCCTGTCACTCCACTAAACTTTTTTCAATACCACTGACAGAAACATATTTCCCCAATGAGTGACCTTCCACAGCTGTAGCGGGCAGGCGCAGCCACAGCATTGCTGCCAGGAAGCCAGTCTGCTATTTATCAAATATTATAAGCTGGGACACACTAATCTGAAGCAAAGAGAGGAGGGGAGGGTCCTGCACTATACTGCCTGAGGTGCTCCAGGTGTTGGCCCCAGCCCCAGACAGGCAGTGGGAGGTGACGGATGGCCTGCGATTAGCACTTCCCACCTCCGTCCGGCCCTCTCACTTGCTCCCAGAGGCCTGACCCTCTAGACCAGCTGCTCGGCCCGAAGGGGCCCTGGGTGGGAGGCAAGGGGAGGTCAGGCCAGGGCATGGGCCATCCTGATGCCCCCAGAGAGAGCAGGAGGGTGAGGCCCAATGTGGTTATTTATTGGAGTGTAATGGTTTGTGGCCGTTGGTCGTGGAGGTGAAATCGATCAGTTGTAGAAGTCAGGTTCTATCAATTATTACAGCAATTAGTCAAGTCAGAGCAAGAGAGCAAGGGTGTAGGGACTAGGGGACTAATATTAGATGGACATTATCTATGGTGCCCCCACCTCAGCCTTCCTAAAGTGGGCACAAACGTGCTGCCCTGAGGCTCCAGAACCTTGGGGAGCCCGGCCAGCTTCCCCCCTAAGGAGTGGGTGGAGTGAGGTCTGACTGGGAGCTTCCTGGCCCAGCAGTGCTTTAAAAGGCGTCCCTGTGCTGACTGGCACAGGTGCAGAGATGTCCTACCTGTCCCCATCCCATCCTTTATGAGAAGTGACCCGACTCCTACTAGAAATTACTCAGTGGCCAATGTTTATGGCACACATTTTTCATTCTGTAAGCAAATATAGATCACTGACAGCACTTGTTTGAAGCAGCTAATCTCACCCCCTCTGTTCTTTCTTCTACTGTCTTCCTCTCTCCCCTTCTCTTCCTCTCTCCCTCCCCTCTCTCTCCCCTTTCTCTCCCTCTTCCTTATCCGTTTCTCTTCTCTTCTTCCTTTTGCTCCTCTTTCCTTTCCATAGGTCTCTCCCTGACCCCCCTTCCACTCCAGCCCATATCTAGTGACAGAGCTCCCCTGGAGGCTGCCTAAGAAAGGAGAGCCTTTCCACTGCTTAACTGTAGCTCCCTTTCAGCCCTCGCTGTGGCCTGGGAGCTTTAGGGGGAGGATGCTGTCTGCCACTGGCCCTCAGACCTTGCAGAGCCCTTCAGGGCTGAGCACCAGAGAGAACAGGGGAGGGCTGGGAAGACCTGGCCAGGTGAACAAGCCCTGTGCACTTCATTCGTCCTGAACCCCCACAGTGCTGTCTGTCTCGCCCTCCTTCAGCACGCTGATCATACTCGGCCTGCGTTGTAGTTGTTTGGTCATCTCTCATCCCCATTGGCTTCTGGACAGCTGGAATTGTGCCTGGACTTGAACTCTAGGTAGCACCTAACCTTCAAGACAGGAAGAGGTGCCTGCAGAAGAGACAGAGAAGGAATGGTCACAAGGCTGTGAGGAAAACCTGAAAAGGTGCTTTTATGGAACTCAAAGGAGGGGCCACCGCATGGCTGAGTGGTTAAGTTCATGCACTCTGCTTACGTGACCCGGGGTTCACAGGTTCAGATCCTGGGTGCAGACCTACACACTGCTCATCAAGCCATGCTGAGGTGGCATCCCACATAGAAGAACTAGGCTGACCTACAACTAGGATCTACAACTATGTGCTGGGGCTTTGGGGAGGGAAAAAAGAGGAAGATTGGCAACAGATGTTAGCTCAGGGCCAGTCTTCCTCACCAAAAAGCATACTTTAAGAAAGAAAAAGAACATTTCAAAAAAAAGCCTCAAAGGAGAAAGTGGCCAAGGTATCAGTTGCTACAGAGTGAGTGGTCAAGAAACGTAAAGAAGAAAATTATTCATTTACTTTGCCAAACCCCCACTGTCCTACATACAGGGCTCCACAGATAGAAAGTGCCCAGTAAGTGCCAATAGACTTGAAAGAAAGATTGAGCCTCCAACTGAGCCTCTGAGGACTTGCCTGCCAGTTAGGAAGAGCAGACACCCTCCTTACTACGGACAATGCACTTTATCTTGTGAGCAGTGAAAAGCCATTGAAGAATTTTTCAGCAGGAATATGTCATGGCTGCCCCAGTGGGAGTGGGAAGAATTGGAGTTGAGAAAGCCTGGGGATGGGTTTGACTCCTGGTCCAAGCAAATAACTAGCTTTGTGACCTTAGACTAGTTATTTCACTTCTCTGAGCCCAGTTTTCATGTCTATAGCATGGGGATTCTAATTCCTACCCCTCTGGTGCTTTTAAGGATTAAGTGATAGAATGTACATAAAGTACAGAGCACAGTGCCTGGCACGTTACATAGTCAGGAAATACCAGCAGCAGTTGTGATTACCTCCTAGGTATATAATATAGCCAAGAGACTTGAAAACACACGTCCACACAAAGACTTGTACATACATGTACATAGCAGCATTGTTCACAATAGCCAAAGCGAGGAAACAACCCAAATGTCCATCAATTTATGAATGGATAAACAAAATGTGGTATATCCACAGGATGGCATGTTATTCAGCCATGAAAAGGAATGAAGTACATGCTACATTCCTGTTTTCATGTTGTAGGATGTTTCATGTTGTAGCATGAATGACACATGCTACAACATGGATGAATCTTAAAAACATTATGCTAAGTGAAAGAGGCCAGACACAAAAGGCCACATATTATATGATTCCATTTCTGTGAAATGTCAAGTATAGGCAAATCTGTAGGGACAGAAAGTAGACTAACGGTTGCCAGTGTTGGGGGGATTGGGCGTGTCTGTGATAATGATTATGGGGTTTCTTTTCAAGATGATGAAAATGGTCTAGAATTGGATAGTGGTAATGATTGTACAACCTTGTAAGTATATTTAAAACCACTGAATTGTATAGTTTAGAAGGTTGACTTTTATGGTATGTGAATTATATCAATAAAAAATTATATATATCAATATTTTATACTAAATTCCTATTGGAAAATAGGATCATGTATAAAAGTGTTAATTTTTTCTTATTGATAATAAGTTTCCTTGGCCTGGATCATACCTCCTGCCCTCGGCCCCTTCCCCCTCCTCCTCCCACACCTCTTCCTCTGCAGCCCAGGAAGACAGCCACATGTAAATGCTTAATAAATGCTTACTATTGTTAACAGCTTATAGGCCTTTAAGAAGCAGAGAGCTTCAGTAGGAATAGTTTTATATCATGAAAAAAATGTTTCCACAGCCTGGGATTGAGAAACACTGATTTTTTACTGTCCGTCAGCAGATGGTGGCTGGACACCCACTCTGAGCCAAGCCCTGTGCTGACACGGCCTTGCCTGCATATTTAGTGACCCCAGCCAGTCCACTGCATCCGTATGGCAGGGACTGAGTCTTAACCCTTCTTTACTTCTAGGCAACACTTCCCTAGCAAGAGAGAAGATCAAGGAATGTTCTATTTAACACATAGTTCTTGATCATCTGCTGTGTTCAAGGCACAGCTTTCTTCTTATCTTTCTTTCTGTCTTCCTGCCTTAGGAGGAGTGCCTTTGGGGCCGGGCTAGATCTGATTTTTCTGTGTCCCCAGGCCCCACTCAGTCAGGGTTTGCCAAATTGAATGGAATGGACAGTTTTTGAAGAGAAGAGTGAGGTGCTGAGACCTGGGCTTTGGGAAAGAGATTCTGACAGCCTGGGAATCAGAGTAGCCTTTCCTCCATAACTGGCAAGCCTTTGCACCAAGTAGACACTTTCTGCAGGCTCATCAGCTGCTGGCACTTAAGAGAGAAGGTAGATGCATGACCCCCAGAAGGCCCCTTCTTTTTGACATGCTTAACGTTCTTTGTCCTCAAATCACAGGCACTAATGCTTCAAGGAAATGCCTGCCCATGTGCACGCTCTCAGCAACAGCTAGTGCTGGGGAGGGCATGGAACCTTGGGGCTAGCACAGCCAGCTTGGTGAGGCCTGCCCTTCCAGAGGACTTAGCTGACTCTGGCAGGCAAGAAATGCCAGAAGTAAGAGAGCATTAAAGGAGAGAGAGGGGCAGAGAGCAGAAAGAAGGTCTTTTCATTGTTATTTGGGATAGTCTGTGCTTTAGAAAGGAACTCTTTAATGTGATTTTTATGAATGAATATTCATCTTTATACAAATGAGTTTGATAACCTGGGCCTGTTAATGACTAATGCATTGGTGTTGGGGTATATTAATCTATGTGTTTGGTATATTTGTTAGCATGTTCAGCTTTGTGTATTTCTGTGCATATAGCACATCTACGTGTGTGTGGTAGCGTGTGGGTAGTGTGTTTCTACACGAGTGCATGTCTGTGTGGGAGCCCTAATACCCTGTCGGTGTCAAAGAGGACTAAGAACTCTCCTCTCAAAGTAGCTTCGCATGTTTTGCCTCCCGTTCTACAAACTCTTAGGTTTTCCTTCCTCCATATTTTTGTGGGAATTCCTCTCACTGAAATCAGGGCCCAAGGCACCTCCAGGGGAAGGTTGAGGCCCGAGTGATGACTCATAGAGCCTCTGACTACTTCTCCTCTCCTTGTGCCAGGAGCCAACCCCCTGCAGAGGAATGAAATGGGACACACACCCTTGGATTACGCCCGAGAAGGGGAGGTGATGAAGCTCCTAAGGACTTCTGAGGCCAAGGTAAGTCTCAGAGAAATGGATGGCCTGTGGACTCCATGCTGCGTTTCGTCTTTCACTCACTGAATTATGTCAGGCTCTACACCAAAGGCCACTTCTCCTTAGGTGATTATTGTCTGTTTAAATACAAATCCAACCCCCAATCTCATCCACAATAGCAAGTTGCCCCTGTCATGACCAGGAAGAATCCTGGGCCACTTCTGACTTCTGAGAACTAACCTTCAAATTCCGTTTTTGAAGTAATGGGCCTTCCAGCTCCTTTTTATAGGAGGGGAGATAGTGACACAAAATCTTTAGCCCAAGTACTCTTTCCCCAGGCCTCATGTATTCTATAGCTTCATCAAGCAATCCTTTCCCATCATCACTCCATCTAGAACCAGTCCCTGATGCCTCTCTTTCACGTATATTCCAGAGAGCCTGGTATAGAGTCTCAGCCAAAAAAATCTCTATCTTAATTTGATCTTCTTAACCAAACTTTTTTTTTTTTTTAAGATTTTATTTTTCCTTTTTCTCCCGAAAGTCCCTGGGTACATAGTTTGTGTATTTTTAGTTGTGGGTCCTTCTAGCTGTGGCAAGTGGGATGCTGCCTCAGCATGGCCTGACGAGCGGTGCCATGTCCGCACCCAGGATTCAAACCGGCGAAACCCTGAGCTGCCGAAGCGGAGTGCATGAACTTAACCACTTGGCCACGGGCTGGCCCCTCAACCAAACTTTTGAACTCCCTAAAAACAGGCTGCCTTCTTCTCCCAGCCACTGAGCTATAACTCTGGAACTACTTGGCAAAACCTGAGAACTTGAATCACCAATCTCAGAGCTGGCAGGGACCTCAGAAATCAAGTCCAGTGATAGGAAATCTTACCAAAGCCTAAACGAATAAGTCAGAGGAAAACAAAGCTGTTCTGGTTGGAGGAGAGGTGGACCAGAGCCTGCCTGCCTGGCCTGTCCCTTCTTTCCTGGGCAGCTTCCTGTCTGCTGTGGGGGACACGTTTTAAATCTCTGAAGCCTAAATCAACTGACTCGTTTTACTCCTGGGGAAACTGGAGCCCAGGAGTGTGATGTGGCTTGCCTTTGGTCCCAGAGTGAGTTAGCATCAACTGAAACTAACAGACTTGAATACAAGGTCATGAAGGAGGTTCGGTGGAAGGACTAGAACTGGAAGACTTGGTTTCTGACTCTCAGTCTTGTGCTCTTTCCAGCATCATGGAGTCTCTTGTTGGCAAATCGGCTGATGTGCCTTGAGATGATTTAGTGTGGCAGGTCCCACCTAGTGGCAAATATTCTCTGTGTCTTGAGTGAGAGCACTTAGGTCCCTGGACTGAGACAGACGAGACATGGGTCGTGACTCCAGCCCCAACACTCACTGACTGGGTGACCTTGGGCTGTCACTTCCCTTCATTGAAACTGAGTTTATCTCTGTGAAATGAAAACATTGCACTAAATGGTTTCTAAAGTTTTATTCAGTATACGATTGTCTCTGCATCAGTCAGGAAAACTAGTTTATGCTGTTGTAACAATCCAAAATTTCAGTGGTTTAAAACAGCCAAGATTTATTTTTGCCTCATGCTGCAGGTCTGCTCGTCATAGGCACTCAGGGACCCCACTGGCATGGCAGCCACCCTCTAGAATGTTGCTGGTTGCTTTCTAGAGGAAAAAGAACACTCTGGAGGATCTTGCATCTGCAGTTAAATGCTCAGCACATAGGTGGGAACTTCCACTCACAACTCACTGGACAGAACTAATCCCATGTTCCTACCCAATCACAAGGGGGCTGAGAAGAGTAATCCTACCGTGTGCCTAGAAGGGGGAGAACTGGAAATATTGGGTAACCAGCATTGACCATACAGTTTGTCTCCCTGAGATTCTTAGTAACTGTCTTATAATAGTTTCCTCCGGAGAAGGGGAGGAGTTAGGAGGGGGGACTGGCTTTCACAGCACATCCTGAGGGGAACTTGGGACCAGGAGGAGCAAAAATTCCAAGAGAGCAAGAGGTTCCCTCCCTTTGTTCAGATTTTCCACCCCTAGGAGCAGCCCTGGAAGTCGAGTCAGCTTCCCCGAGGGCCTTAAAGAAATCCCCAGACATGTTTCAGATACCCTCAGGGACTGCACTCCCATCATCATCTCTTTCAGTCCCGTCTCTGTGAGCAAGCGCTGGACTTGGTTGAGAGTACCCATGGTTTATCAGGTGATATGACGTAGGGCAGGCACTGGTCTAATCATGTAAAGCAAGAGAACAGTCCTCTTAGTGCCAGCACTGGTGGTGGGTTAAGGCTGCTGAGTAACCTTTAACAAAATTTGGCTGCCCAAGAAATGGCCACACTGATATTGACTACATTAGCACAAGGCTAATGTCCTCGGTGAATAAATGGTGGTTGCATTCCTCTGTGCCAGTCAGACCCTTCTGGACCACCGAGGGCCGTTGCAGACACTACCTTCTGAATAGACAGGGAGCTCTTAGAATCTATGCAGACCAGGGCAGTAAGGAGGCAAGAGGAACTGTGCTATGAGAAAAAGCCAAAGGCAGTCCGGGCACCTGGCCCGGAGAGAAGAGGCTGCATGTAGGCACAGGAATGGCTGTGAGTGAGAAGGGAGGAGATTTATTCAGCAGCAAAGCTAGGACAGAGCCACGCTTAGTGGGTGGCAGCTGCAGAGAAGAACTCCCTAACAGAACTATCGCACAGTGCAAGGGGCTGCCTTTAGAGGCTGGAAGACCACTTAGAGCCAGCCCAGGTTCTGTAGCCTGTCAACTGGAAGACTGTTGCTCAGTTGTCACCTCTCTGCACCTGATCTTTTCATCTGGTCTGGACTTCCTCCATTCAGAATGTCCAGCTGTCTGCTGAGCATCTCCACCTGCTTGCTCTGCTGTCCCATCAGATTCTGCCCATGTGAACTGCCCCTCAGCTCTCCCTGGATGTCAACAGCATTGTCTTTTTCTCAGTTGCTTAGCATCTACTTCATCACCCATTCTTTCTGCTCTGCTTTTTTCCTCTAAGCTGCAAAAAAACTACAAAATTCTTCAAAATTGTGCAGCCCTTTCATGGGAAGAACTCTGCTTTAGACCTGGGTTCTGTCCCCCTCTGCCAATAAGTAAGCAACAGCTACTCCTCTGTGAGTTCAGGCCCTGCGTCTATAACATAGTGACTCAGGCTTGCAGAGTGCTGAGGCTCCAGCCTGAGACCTCAGCTCCCGGCTTGTTGTCTAGACATGGGTTACTGCCACTCTCATCTTATCTTACCCCCCTTCTCTCTTTCCAGCACCCCTGCCACCCAGCTCAGCTTCCTCCACCTTCACTTGCCACTCTAGTGAAGTGTGTGCTCATTATAGAAAATTTGTATGTGTCTCCTTATAGAAGATTTAGAAAGCAAAGGAAAGGAAAATGAAGAGAATTAAATAATTCAGTACATATTTATGAATGACACATGTGTGCCAGGCTCTGGGCTAGATGGGAAGAAACAGATAGGTGAAACACACAAGGAGCTCATGGTCTGATGAAGAGACAGGCAAGTGACACCACTGAGTCATCAGTGTCAGGGAAGCCCAGGGACTGTGGAAACCCAGAAGTGGCTTCTCATCCTGCCTGGGAGATAAAACAGGCTTCCTGAAGAAGATGTCAACTGAGCTGAATCTCAGTTAGGAACACTCTGGCCCTACTACCTGTATGTAAATAATAGTATAGTAATACTATTATAATAATAGTAGGTACCTTTTATTGAGTGCATCTGGGCACCATGCCAGGTCCTCTGATATGTGTTTTTTCCTAAATGAAGCAGCTCTTATTACCCTCATTTTACAGATGGGAAAACTAAAGTGAAGGAAAGAAAGCAGGTTATTTACAGAAAATCAAGTTGTTATAACTAACTATTGGGATATGAATCAGAGATTTCCTCTTATGACACTGTATTTGCCTTTTCTGGACCATATGTGTATATTTTTATATAAATGATCTTTTTGTAACCTGGTTAATATCCTACTGTATATACCCAGGGGTCTCAAACTGGCAGCCATGTTTTATTTTGCCAATCCAGAGTTTTTAAAAAATGTGAATGTAGGGGCCAGCCCCGTGGCCAAGTGGTTAAGTTCACATGCTCCACTTCGGTGGCCCAGGGTTTTGTCAGTTTGGATCCTGGGCGCAGACCTAGCACCGCTCATCAGGCCGTGCTGAGGTGGCGTCCCACATAGCAGAACTAGAAGGATCTGTAACTAGAATATACAACTATGTACTGGGGGGCTTTGGGGAGAAGATGACGAAGAAAAAAGATTGGCAACAGATGTTAGCTCAAGTGCCAATCTTTAAGGAAAAAAAAAAGTGAATGTAATGCTTTAGGGGTTGGAGCATGGGCTCTCCAGCCATAGGTCCCCCATTGTATTATGTGCTTGCCTATCAGACGTTCATATTTCCTATCAGGCCCTGAAGGTGTTTGAGTTATGATCCTAGTTCAATATTTGGAATCTGCTTTTTTTAATCTAGTATTATTTCTTGATGATTTTCACATTTTAAAATTATCCATAAGCCTAATTTTAAGTTTTATTCTGCCTTTTAAAATGTGTCACTTATCTAAGATTCTGTGTCACCTTAAGTGGCCTAAATGCTGTTCTCATTGCTGGCTTGCTTGGTTCTCTCAGCAGTCTCTTGTGTGCAGAAGCCTCCTTGGGGCCCCGAGAAGATCCAGGGTGGGTGAGGCCCGGCCTGTCCCCTGAGCTGGCTGTCTTGGGGAGCATGGGGGAGAGGCAGGTGCTCCTAGCTCTGATACCCGCGGACTGACTTGTGCCCCATCAGGGGTCCACACACAGTTGTGGGGGCTCCAGGAAAGCTCAGGTCACCTCCAGGCAGAATGAGCAGGGCAGGCTTCGTAGAGGAGGTGGCCTGTGATCTCACTTTGAAGGATTTCACTAGATGGAGAGTGTAATACTTAAAGCTTAGACCATTTTCATGTCTTAACTAAGAGACGAAGGAGAGGTAGAAATATATGTCTGTGCACATGATGGCAGATAAAACAAAAATATGGGGAGCTGTTCCGTGATGAATATTCAGCTGAGGGGGACGTGCTGGTGCCAGCCTGCATCTCCACTCCTGGATCCTCACTCCACCGAGACTCACAAGGAATTTATTGCTCATTTTAATCACACCCAGAGAATGAATTGGCAGGAATATTAGGCAGATAGGCCCATCATATATATTTTATTTGCATATCCCAGTGACAGAATCACAAGCACATTTCCTATCTCTATATTTTTTCATTTGCTTCAGGGTAGCTGGGGATGCAATGCTCCCCTGGGCCTGCATTCGGGGCTGCAAGCCCGGGTGCTCCCATCAGAGCTGAGGGAAGCCCTCCAGGAGAGGAGGGCTGAGGTGCACAGGAGGGTGAGAGGGCTGTGTTCCTCCTGGCTTAGGGTGAAGAGAGAGCCCTTCCCCGCCTTGCCCAACCTGCTCCTGCGGCATCTCATCTCCGGTGCCGCTTGACACGCGCCTGGTGCTGCGCTTAGCCCTGTGGGGATGACGACACTGTCTGACCTTCATTGCAGGTTTACTAGGGGCCAGACAGTGCTCTGGGATTTATGGGAACAGGCTTTTGCTTTCTCTTTTCTTTATTTTTAACTTATTAAAAGCTTTTTATTGAAATACACTTGTATAAGGTGCACATATCCTAAGTATACTGTTCACTGTATTTTCACAAACTAAACACACCTGATCAAGAAATAGACTATTACAGCCACTCAGAAGCCCACCTCATACTGCCTCTAGTCACTTCCCATCCCCTAAGGGTAAGCATGATCCTGATTTATTTTACTTTTATTTTTACATAATTTCAAAAATAGTACAATGAATTCCTATAAACTATTCACCCAGATTACCAATTGTTAACATTTTATCACATTGCTTTATTTATTTATTTTTTTAATTTTTTTTTTTTTTTTTGAGGAAGATTAGCCCTGAGCTAACATCTGCTGCCAATCCTCCTCTTTTTGCTGAGGAAGACTTGCCCTGAGCTAACATCCATGCCCATCTTCCTCTGCTTTATATGTGGGACGCCTGCCACAGCATGGCTTGCCAAGAGGTGCCATGTCCGCACCCAGAATCCGAACCGGTGAACGCCGGGCCGCTGAGAATCGGAACGTGCAAAGTTAACTGCTGCGCCACCAGGCCAGCCCCACAGGGCATTAATATTGATATTAACTAATCTACAGATGTTATTCAGATTTTGCCAATTGTTCCAATAATTCTCTTTACAAGAAAAGAAAATTCTGGATCCAAAATTGCACTCACTTTCGTGTCTTTAGTCTCCTTTAATCTGGAACGGTTCCTTAGTCTTTGTGTCTTTCATGACCATGACATTTTAACAAGTACAAACTGGTTATTTTGTAGAATGTCCCTCAATTTGGGGTTACCTAATGTTTCCTTATGATTCAGCTCAGGTTATGCATTTCTGGCAAGAACATTCTCTGGTGTTTATTTTTGATAAAATCATTAGCTATCCCTGTGCTAAAAGTAGGCACATAAAATTTATGTTTTTAGTCTCATCTCTCTAAAGAGACTGAACACCCTGAAGACAGGGAACAGGTCTTTTCTTATCCTCTGGCTGGAAAGCGCAGGCTCTGGAGTCAGACTGCAAGGGTTAGTGTTCTGTCTCTGTTACTTACTACAAGTGGAAGCTTACTTTAATTTACTTCATCTCTGTACAAGGTGAGAGGAGATACTCTGAACTTCACAGGGCTGTGAGGATCAGGACAGCTGGTCCCAAATCAGGCAAGACTTATCAATTGATGCTAAAACTAGTGAGTGGAAGTTTAAGAAGTAACAGGATGTTTACATAGTTTCATAGTCTCACCATATAAGATATTTATTGATTACAAAGGGGAAAAAATTGGGGCCAGCCTGGTGGCGCAGCAGTTAAGTGCGCACATTCTGCTTTGGCGGCCCAGGGTTCGCCGATTCGGATCCTGGGTATGGTCATTGCACCGCTTGGCAAGCCATGCTGTGGTAGGCGTCCCACATATAAAGCAGAGGAAGCTGGGCATGGATGTTAGCTCAGGGCCAGTCTTCCTCAGCAAAAAGAGGAGGATTGGCAGCAGATGTTAGCTCAGGGCTAATCTTCCTCAAAAAAAAAGGCGGGGGGAAACAAAGGGGAAAAATGATAATGGAGAAACCTGGCACACATCATCTTAACCAAGTGATCAAAGTTAATGTCACCAGTTACAGGATAATCAGCATCATGTGCTTCCTGATATGATGCACTGAGAAGAACACAACTCATTTTCTCACTTTAGCCACTCCTTGCTCCTCTTAACCTTCTCTAACCCATCTTGTCTCTGAATCAACCCAGCTATTTGCAGAGGAGTGACATGATCCGATTTACATGTTAAAAATATTGCTCTGGTAGCAAAAGGAGGATGGATGGGAAGAGAAGAGAATGGAATCCGGGATGCTTACATAGTGGGCACCAAGTCTAAGGGGACTGACACCTACTCTGTGCCCAGCTTTCTTATATAGGGATGTGCACTTTATGAGCTAGTTCAAAATACTTTTAAGTCACTTGGGTACCCCTCTCATTCCCCACTCTCCTCTCCCATCTGCTCTGCATCCCCTAGGCCTCCCCATCATTTCCTCCACTCAGGGTTCTTTCCGTCATCCCACCCCCGAGTCTCGTCTGGTTGCCTGTTGGTTCCCTTGTTGACCTCCCCACCCAGTCCTCTCTGTCATCCCCAGCTTCAGGGCATGGTAGAAGCCCTGACTCTGAAATGAGTCAGGGAGTCAGGAGGATGGGGCAAATCTGAAGTCTGTGAGCAGCCAGAGGGCTCCATGGCCCTGACCTCCCACAAGAGGCAAACTACAGCTTGGCCTTTCTTCTCTTCCCTCCTCCATACCTATCCCACTTTTGCCCAGGGTCCCATTCTGCCTACCACTCCTGCCTCACCTACCCTCTCAGTGAATACACCGCCTGTTCCCTAAGGGATGCCCAACAGGAGAGGTGCCTGTTATACCCCTTTTCCCTGTAACCCTCCCGTGCAGAGCCACTCAGCCCAGCCACCCACCTCTGATTGAGTCCAGCTAGGCTTTGCCTTGGCCTCCCAGCCCTTTCCTGTAAATGCACTCACAGCCAGGAAGGGTGCCATATTAAATCAAGAATGATGGAAACCAGTGGCCACGATTATCCAGCCAAGATGCAGCATGGGGAGCTGGTCACTGCCAGCTCCAGGTAAGGGCTTCAGAAGCTAATTGTACATGGCTTTTATTAAGAAGATGATCACTCCCCCACTCCAACTCTCCTGGGTGGCTTCTTCCTAGTGCCTCTCTGCCTACTGCCCTCCGTTTCTTCAGACTGGGTCACCTGCCCTGTCTTCTCCTCTAATGGAACCCTGTCAAAGCAGGGCTTTGACCTCAGTCCCTGTAGCCTTCCTCCCCATCTCCTCAAAAAGCCAGGAACAGTAGCAGCCTACATTTATGGAGCCCTTACCAAGTGCCATCTCCCATCCTTCTCTCTCCTCTCCCTCGAATAGAATATATACAGACCAAGTATTTTCCTTTTCTAGGTTCCTCCACTGACTAGCTTTTCACAAGCCTGGGCTCATAGCTCACACCTTAAAAAGCCATTCATTCATTCAACACGTTTTGTAATACAAACTCTGTGCTTAGCATTGGGAATAGAACATGAAGCAGTAACCTTCTACCTGGTTTAATCCCAGTGCCATGTACATTTTTATCAAAAAGTCTGATGCATTTTTAGAAGTGTTTCTGAATAAGTATTTGGGGCTCCAGACTGGGGGAGAATCAGGATGTCCTCAGATTTAAGCCATAGGTTGAATCTTTCCCAGGACCATCTAGAAAGCTCCCAAGAAACCAGCCAGATCATAGTGTAACCTTTCCCCAACACTCACCTTTTCCCTTGTCCAAGAAAACAACAGGAATACTCAGATAGCGTAAAATCATGACACTGAAGAAGACTTATAGGAAGCAGAAATGTTCCCCTGGAAGAGACTTAGGGGGGCCACAATGGTCATACCCAAATCAACATGGGGGCAGGAAAGGTCGTGTTCTGTGATGCCCCACAGATCAATAGATGGAAGGTACCTAGAGGCAGAATTCTCTGCCACGTAAGGAAAACTGACAAGCAGAGACGAGCTGCCCCAGGCAGTAGAGGCATCTCCGAGCCCGAGGGTTGGTGTTGAGACTGTGTCCTAGGGACGTACAGTTCTTAGAGGAAGGAGCCTCAGGAGCCACTTCTGGGGCAGTAGGGACATCCAGGTGCACTTGGCTCCTGTCTTCTGCTTGAACAAGAGCACTTCTTCTCTTTATCTCTGGAGCTCCATATAGACTAAATTCATTAAAGGAGTTCCAGTACCAAAAAGAAAAGGAACTGAGTGAAACAATCAGTTATCGAAATGCAGCGAAGGAGAAGGGAAGTAACTTGTAGCAAAGGCCTACCAAGGGCCAGGTACTATGCTCTCCACTTGAGTCCCTCACACTGTCACTTCTCCATACGCACTTGCCGTGTGCCAGAGACTGCCGAGGACTTTGTTTACATTGTCTGACTTAATCCTCACCAGCGTCCCACAGGGATCCTCAAGGTAGGTATGAGCACTATCCTGTGTTAAAGATAAAGGAACTAAAATTCAAGGAGGTGAATTAACTTCCCCTAGGTCAGCTAGCTAGTAAGGGGATGAGGCAAGGTTTGAATTCAGGTCTGTTTGGAGCAAAGCCTCTTCTTTCTGCCACACAGCCTGCCCCATTATGAGCCAGAAGGGGAGCCAAACTTCAGATGGGACAACTCTAAGAATTAAATGAGACACTGTATGGAAAGTGCTAAGTCCAGTGGCTGGCGAGTCACAGTAGTTTCCTCATTCAGTTGGCAACTGTGAGCCAGGCCCTGTGCTGGGTGCTGGAGCTATAGAGATGAGTAGAACATAGTCATTGTCACTAAGGACTTCACAAGTAAAGAGTGATAAACAGGCAGTTAAATAAGTGCTCTAGATAGAGGCTGGGCAGGTGTGAGCCTTACACCAGGCTCCTTAGGTAGTGTGTATTTAAGCTGAGATCAGCAGGGCACTTAGAGGTAGATGGGACTAGAGAAGACTTTTGTGGAGAGGGAGCAGTGTGAGCAAAAGCCCAGAAGCAGGAATACTCTGAGACCCATCACTTAGGGGAAGTAAGAAAATGGACCCAACAAACCCTCGGAGGCCAGCTTCCATTGCTTCAAGCTCTTTCCATGGCCTGCGTGACTGCAAGCCAGCCAGGCTGCTAGCCAGTGCTGTACCAGCCGGTATGTGCGCCTCTCACCGTGAGAGCCTTCCAGCCCAGTGGACCCGAGTGCTGAGGGGCCGGGTGGGCAGGGAAGAGAAGGAGGCGGCAGATATATGGCTGGAGTCGTCAGAGCCCGGTGATGTATGTGGCGCCTGAGGGAGCTGCACAGTGACACACTGGATTCCAACCGGCAAGCGTCGCTCCACTGGGATCGGCGCCGAATTATTGCTCCATATGAAACCCAAGGCTGATGGGAGCTTTCAGTTACAGACTGATAGCAACAGCCAAAATTGGATTGTTTGCTATTTATTTTTTGTAACTTCTGTCAAGGTCACTCCTGTAACAGGAAAACACTGCCCAAACAGCAGGTATTTTTCATCCACTCTGCCCACAAGAGCAATCTGCAGCTGCAACTTTTGTGACAGGGCCTTGCCTTGGCAGCTCACTTTCTTGAAAGCTGTCGGTGTTACAGGGGTCTTAGGAGAAAGGAGCCTCCTGAAGACCCAGGTCTCTCCGTCCCACTCCAAGACCTGCTCCTTCCCCCGTCACCAGCCTCCATCAGTGCTTTCTCATCAGACCCACGCATTCACCCCTCCCTGCCTGGTTTCCAGATAGCTCCCACCGACCCTGGAACTCCAGCTTCTTCAGGCCTCCAGTCTCCTAGAAAGCCTCCTCCAAAATGTTCCACACTTTATGTCTCCTTCCCTTCTTGGTACTCCACCACTCAGTCTAGCTGTTAATTCTCTCTTTGTATCTGTCATCAATTCATTTTTGCACACATACACCAGATGCCTCTCCTGTGCCAGCATCAGTGCTGGGAATAGCAGTGAATAAAAACAGTGCCTGTCCTCAGGGGGCTCCTAACTGATTTAGAGGATAGACTCCCAAACATGCAACAAACTGGTTTCCAAGTAGTTTGTTTTGTTTCTTCTTAGTCATAGGTACAGGGCTAGAAATAGGCACACATGCTTTGGAACCATGAGGAAAATGGTAATTCCGCCTGAGAAGTGTTTGCGTACCGGCCCTGCCACCCCTCTCCTCCCTCACAGCGTGACCAAGGTCAGGCCTCCTCCTGCCTTTTCTGAAGTGGACCAAGCCCAGGGCCAAACACATGCCTGGCACTCAGCATCAACTAGAACCTTCCAGGGGGCCGGACACCGTCCTCCTCCTTGCCCCTGCCCCACCTTTCCATCATAGCGTGCATGGAGCCAGGCACACAGCATTTGCTGAATAATTGTATTTAACTGAAATGCAGTGTCATTGAAGTGGAGGGGGTTCTCAACTCTGGTTTGCACACCAAAAAGGTTTTCAAGAGGATAAGTGGAAAGCTAAAAGAACCTGTATCATTAAGCACTTCCTGCATATCAGCCATGATGCTAGGCACATTATATATATCATCATGTTTAATCTCCAATTTACAGATGAGAAAACAGGTGCAGTAACTTGCTCCAGGTGATAAGCACATCTTGTAAGTGATAAAGCTGGGATCTGAACCCAGGTCTTCTCTCAGATTCCAGAGTCAAAGGTTAATCTACCAGCAGCACTTATTTGACTAGCAGGTGAGCCAGGACCCTTGAGCAGTGGCCATCTGAGATGAGGAGATAGGGTGAGGGCTAGGACAGGGGGGCAGTGGGAAGGACTGGGCCAGCCTCCAGTGGTCATGAGCCAGAGCTGTGCATCAGGATCCCTGGAGACCCAGACCTGTGTTTTCTTCCCCTGGGTGGGAGGATAGGATGAAACTAGGATCCTACTGGGCCCACCACTCCTGAGCCACCTTCCCTCTCTCCCCACAGTACCAGGAGAAGCAGCGCAAGCGGGAGGCTGAGGAGCGGCGTCGCTTTCCCCTGGAGCAGCGGCTGAAGGAGCACATCATTGGCCAGGAAAGTGCCATCGCCACAGTGGGTGCTGGTGAGTATGCGAGAGGCTGGCCAGTGCCATACAAGGGCAGAGTAGCTTACTGTCTGCTGCAATGAGGTGTGCACCCTGCTGTCACCAAATTGTAGAGAGGGGGCTAATAATACTACAACTTAACATTTATTGAGTCCTTTCTATGTGCCAGGCATTGTGGTATGCTCTTTGCATATGTTGTGTCATTTAGTCCTGACAGCAACCCTATGAGGTTGGTACTATTAAATCCCCATTTTACAGGTGCAGAAGCTGAGGCCCAGAGCACTTAAATAATTGCTCAAGGCTGCTTTCTTATGCTTAGAATTTAACTCTGGCTTTCATCTGGTCTACTACCCTCACCCCTCACCTTTCAGGTGGGCAAACTGAGAGCCAGAGAGGAGCAGGAGCTTGTCCCTCCCTAGTAATGGAGCAGCTGAGCCAGAATGAGAACTTCTGTCTCTCATCTCCCAGCAGTTGGCTCAATTTTAGGGAAGACATCCTGAACAATTCTTGAATTTTCTTCTCTACCCCAGAAGCTCTTATGTCCTGTACTTTGACCCCTGGGAGCCAGATGGCCCTCTGGTGTCACCCCTAATCTGACAACCCTGCTGCTCATGCAGACCCCACTGGAGAGAAGTATAAAACTAGGGTTCTGCTCAAAATGCTGGCCTCACCTTTGTTCTCTGACTCAGATGCATAACTCCCAGAGGGTGACCTCACACAGATGAGGCAAGGGCAGAGGAACCCCTGCCTCTTAGACAACCGGTGTATTCCCCAAGGCAGTGGTTCTCAAAGCATGTTCTTTGGACCAGGAGCATCAGCATCCTCTGGGACCTTGTTAGAAGTGCAGGTCTCAGGCCTTACCCCAAACCTATGGAATCAGAAACTCTGGGCGTGGGGCCCAGCAAACTGTTTTAACAGGCCCTGCAGGCAATTTTAATGCTTAGCTCAAGTTTAAAAACCTCTGCCCTGTGGTGTCTCAGTCCCATTCATGTTGCTTACCTCTTCTCTCCAAGCATCTCGTCCCAACAAATGCGGTCCACTGACTGCCAAAGACAGCACCTGGTTCTGCTCACTGATAAAAGGAGACATCAGGCTGAAATTGTGGTGCCCCTCTGGGACATTCTGGGGCAGCATTGTCAGCCCTAGAATACCAATTAGAGAAGTAATTGAAAAATGAAGGCAGCCGCCCCTGTGACACACAGAGCCCAGCCAGATCTCCATCATCCTCACACACCAGTGGGACTCATGTGGCAGCCCTGAGCCCCTCTTCAGGGGCCTGACCTCATCAACAGATAAAGGGAGCCCATAGACCAGAGCTGCCTCGCCAGCTCAAGGTCAGAGGCTGCCTGCAGACACACACAGGCGCCGAGGAAAGCTTTTTTGAACACATGAGGCCCCACTACTCCGGCCCAAACCACACGAGGCTGCCTTTCTGGGTTTGGATACAGGCATCCACTCTCAGCCACTGCCTTGGAGGTGGCAACAACTTCTTTGCCAAGGCTGTGTCTCAGGACCCTCTCAGGTCTCAGAGACCCTGGGAGCTCTCAGGGGTTGAAGAGAGAAGGAGTTGCCCACAGGAGAGACATTACCTGGGTGGAGACCTCAGAAAGCATCTCCAAGATGCCATTGGAATCTCATGTCCACTTGGGCCAGAAGCGCAGCTGCCATGATAGTGTTTCCTCTGCTTCTTACACAGCACTTTCCCAGCAAGCTGCCTACTTCTCTCTGATCTGCTGCTTCTCACCAGCTTCTCAAGCCCACAAGATGCGAAGCTCTAGTTGGGGGGAGGAAGAGGAGGACATTGAAAGGGAAAGAATTCGTCCAGCCTAGGCTCAAATAGTAGGTCTGCCACTTATCAGCTGTGCAGCCCAGGCTCATGACTGTTTCTTTGAGGATCACTTTCCTCACCTGTGTACTGGGGAGCCAAATCCAGGACTGTCTGAGTATAAATGACATGCTTTTTCCAGTGTGTGCCAGACAGCACTGAATAATACCTAGTCCCCGTCCTCAAGGTGTTTACCTAGGCTTGGGCACTGTGTTCTGTAGGTCAGGCCCACAGTTATTTCTTCAACCCAGGACTGATCCTTAGTCCTAGCCCCAGGCTGGCCTCTTTCCCTGGTCCTACACTGACATCTGCTGTACCACCCACCTTGTCTCTCCTTGCTGTTGGCCCAGAGCGGTAGATGATTCAGCTCCACACCTCCCGGGGGCTATCAGAATGTCTGCCCTGAGTGCTTCCTTCTACCCAAAGCTCCCTTCTGTCACCTGAACCCTGTCTTGGATCAGGAAGGCCACACTCCTTGTCCTGTGGTATGTAGGTTGACCCTGCTGTGGCTCCAGTGACCCCAAAAAAGACAGAGAGGCTGTTGGGGCCTGGCTGGGGGGTTGGTGCATTTTCTCCTCCATTTGTAAGGCAGTAACTGTGCACCCACCTAGCTGAGAAGCCCTGTGGCTGGGGATCACACTCATCATGGTCAGATAACATTCAGGTACCAGCCAGGTGAAGCATGAGGCACCCTCTGGGTCAGAATTTGTGGTAGGCAGGCAGCAGCCAGTGCCTCAGGACCTCAAGACTGAAGCAGGGGCAGGAGAAAGAGGTGGATCTAGAGGGTAGGCCTCCCGGGGTCCTCTAGATTAGTGTCAGATGTGTGCTAGGGACTGGCTAGGTGGAGCCTGGCACCCCAGGGGTACCGTGAGGATGGGCAGCCGGAGAAGTGCCACAGAATGAATTGATTTGATAAATGGCCATTTATTACCCTCACGAATTGGCTGAAACCAATTTCGGTCACATCAACCCCTGGTAAGTGCTGGGATATTGATTTGTGCAAAGTAATACAGTGAATTTATCAGTGTGATCCCCAGCTGCAGGGCTTCTAGCAAGGCTGGCGCACAGTTACTGCCTTACAAATGGAGGAGATAAAGCACCAGCCCCACAGCCCAGGCCCCATGGCCTCTCTGGTCTTCTAGGGTCACTGGAGTCAAAGCAAGGCCAACCTCCATACCACGAGCCAGAGCCTTGGCATTGAAAGTGAGGCTCTCTTTCCAAACTCCGGAGCTGCTCTTGGTCATGGGAGGGGGAGGATGCCTACCCTGTGGGCAGACCTCCTGGGAGTCAAGAACCTCTATGCCCCACCCACCATCCTCCTCAGAAAGACAACCAGTCATGTCTTCAGCACCTTCAAAACTAGACTCCACCCCCCTCTTCCAACCTGCCCTCCTCCTGTGTTCCTGTCTCAGTAAAGGCACTGCCATTCACTGGTGCCCCTCCCTCCGCCTCATTCCTAACAGCCCATCAAGTATCAGGTTCTATCATTCTGCCTCTTAAATGGGTCTCACACCTGGCCTCTCCCCTCTGTTCCTCATATGACTGCCCAACTTAGGACCTCAGCCTTTCCCATCTGAACCACGTGGTGGCCTCCTCACTGCTCACTGGTCTCCCTGTCTCCCTGCCTCCTTTCCTTCCCCCATGATCACTTCTCCTCAGCTGGAGAGAGCTTTGTAAAATGTAAAAACTGCCCTGTTTGAAGTCCTTGAGTGGCCCTTGCTGCCCTAGCCTGGCATACGAGGCCCACCCATGCTGCCACCCTGCCTTCCCTGCTGCCGCCCACTTTGCATCGCACACACCAGCTGCTCTGCATCCCTGCATATGCTGTGTTGATCTCCTGCCTGCATTTGTTGGTGCTGCCCTCTCTGCTTCGAATTCCTTTTCTTCTGGCGCTTTCCCCACCCCTGCCCTGCCCATCTCCCACACTCTGGCTGGTTTTTACTTAGCCTAACTCAGTTCAGGAGCCATAGACCGTAGACTTCTGAGGGCAGAGACCATGACTGTATCGTTTTTGTTTTCCCGCTTCCTGGCACAGCACTCTGCTGGAAGTAGGTGCTTAGTGCAGTGTGCTGAATTAATTAATTTGGCACGGCCCCTTGTGCATCTCCGTGGTGTGCTCTGAGGAACGAAGAGAAGCTGTGAGCCTGCCCTCTGGTAGCTCACAAGCGTAGTAGGAATGTGACTGTAGCGAACTAGTGATTACAGCACCCATACTACTTGACCTTTGACCCCCTGGGTGGACAGGCCATTCCTCAGACCTGCTCGAGAAGCCTCCTCTGGACAGCAGGTCAGCTTGCACACCTGGAAGCTTCCCTGGAGCTCCCTCTGACCAGGAGCCTATCCCCGACCCCCATTGCACTTGGTCCCAGTTGACTCTGAAGCCCGTGAACTCCCTTGGGGAAGCTCTCCCACCTCGACTGCTCCTCCACACCGGGTCTGGCCCGAACTCAGGATCTCAGCATCCGCCATGTGGCGCACAGTGGGCGCACAGTCCTATCTCGGGCTTCACTTCCCTCTTAGACTAATCCAAAAACGTAACCTTCCCAAGCCCTGAACCTTTCTGGACCCTCCCCTGGAGTCCTGTTTCTGATCCAAGAAATACATCCAGGTCCCCCTGATTTGTGCATGGCAGTGATTAATTAGAAACCTGCTCGCAGTCCAACCTCCACACCTCACCCCTCTAGGTCCCTCCTGTGCCCCTGCTGTTCTCGTTGCCTGGACTGCCCTGCCCCTCCCCTGGCCTGCTGAGACCCTCAAGACCAAGGCCTCCAGGAAGCCTCCCTTAGCCCTCCGCCTGGATGCAGGGCCTTTTCTCTGGGCTTCCTGTGGGCACCTTTTATCCCTGCACTTACCTTAGGGTGTGTGTTTATATGTCTTTCTCCCTCCAAAGGCCAAGAACTACCTCATTCAGCTCTGTTTCCCCAGGGTTAGGAGCACAGGTGTGTAAAAAGTTGTTGAACTCAAGTGAACGAAGTCTGAGCCTGCCTTGATATTTGCCTCTCCTCAACACAGATTCTCGTCTCAGCCGCTTTCTGGAAGGGTATTGCTCTTGCCTCCAGTGATCCCCAGCACAGCATGTGCACGCACACATGCACGCACACATGATGGGGGGGCTCAGCAAAAGCTGTTCTTTGCATTTTTAATATGTTAACCACTCAGTAGCAAAATTTGCCTTCCGAAAGATTAAGCTGTAGAGACTAAGAAGAGAACTATTCTCTCATCGTCCTCCAAACCCAAGGCCCCAGGGTCCCCTCAGTCAGCAGGCACTTGCTTTGCTCCTTGGACCTACAAGCTGTAAACAGAAAATTGCTAATAGACATTCAGATGACTCTCAGCCATGAGAGTCCCTCTGAAGGACTGGTTCCCCTAGGAGATACCACAGGCGTGGAATAAACGTGTTCCAGGTTAGGTTAGGTTTTACAGATCTCCTCACTAGAGTTTATCAGGAAGGGTGAGTCAGCCTAGCCAGACTGCCCCAGAACCTTGAGCTGGACAGAGGCAAAGACCGGGACGGGAGGAGGCGGCGGCTCTTTCCTCTTGCTTGGGTTTTGCACATGCTGGGTCTGTCTTTCTGGAATGTCCCATCATACCTGGACTGCCTGGCAGTCTCCCCCTCATCCTTCAGGCACAAAAGTCAGTCAGGCACAAATGGCTCTTTTCACACTTCTCACAGTGTTCCCACCCCATTTGGAACCCACCATTTTCATAGCAACATTTACCTGAAAGGCACAAACCTTATTTTAGGCTTCTTTGTACATGCTGCAGCCCGTGGCACAGAGCTTGTTTGCTGAGCAAATGGATAAGGCTCCTTGCAGAGGGGTTAAGATGAGAATAGAAGCCTTATTCACCCAAAGGCAGTAGTAACCACTTGGAGCGCTAAGAGATGCTTCGGTCCAGGCCTCACTCTTCTCTGTAAAATGGGAGTTGAAGCATCTGTTCTTTCCCCTTGTGATTCCAGAAAGATCAAGAAATAATTCATTTAGTCAGCAAGGATTAAACCAGTGTTGAGCTATTCCCAGGGGTCCCTCAGGAAATAGAACTGCTGGCACCTGCTCCCGTGGAATACACAGTCAGATTTGGGCACACCTTCCCCGCTGGACCTGAGGACACAGGCACGTGAAACCCCTTACACTGGTCCTCTCTGAGCCTGAGTCTCCTCCTCTGTAAAATGGAGATAATACCTACTTCTCAGAATTATCGTAAGGATCAAAGAAATATCGGTAAAATACCAAAGCTAATGGCTGCTGCCACTGCTGCTGCCGTGACTACTGTTATTTTTACTCTTACTGTTATTCCACTTTTTGCAACTTACAAAATGCTTTCATCACCATTAACTCAGTCTTCATGTGGGGCTGACTCAGCATGTGTGACTATTCCCATTTTATAGATGAAGAAACCAAGGCTCTAAAGGAATAAGTGTTTTATTCAATATCAGTCCCCTAGTAAGTGGCAGAGCCAGGACTCCAAAGTAGATCCGGTAACTCCTCCCCTCTCCAGCGCACCACCCCATGGGTGAACAGGACCAGAGAATCCAGCCTGGGAGTTAACGGGATAGATGTGGGGTGGTGGAGTTAAGCAAAAAGGTTGTCATAGATGAGTTTTGAGATGGGCCGGGTGGTAGACATGGCCAGGAGAAGGCGTTCTGGTAAGGGAAGGAACACGGCAGGAGGGCGCTGGCACTGGCCCAGCATGTGGAGAGGCGGTGGAGCCTGCTTGGAGCCTGCAGGCATGGGACTGGCCAGGAAAGGGGCTGAGCTGCCTGCTCAGGGGCCCCTGACACCATCTTGAGCTCAGAGAGCTGAGGTCAAGAGAGTCAGGGGACAGGGCCTCCTGAGGCCAGGTGTAGAATGGCTGAGCAGGCCAGACTGGAAGACTACAGACGGATGGTGTTCCAAGTGAGGCAAGGGTATGGTGCTGTGGTGGTGGGGAGCGACTCCCTTCTCTAAACTCCTGGAGCACCAGTTCAGGCTCAAGAGTGAGCCAGAGCTAGGGGTAAAGCCCAGGGTGTTCATTTATTTACCTGTGTGACCTTGAGCAGGTTACCTAACTTCTTCATACATATTTCATCTATAAAACGGGAATCCAGTTCCCTGCCCTGCCTGCCTCGTAGGTTTATAAGGAGGCTCAAACGAAGTTTGTCTGCCGAAGTTCCTAGAGACTGAGATGCCAGCGGGTAAGGTACTGCATTTGCTGGTCCACTGTGAGAGCACCAGTCCCTGTGGCCACATCCCACATGGGCCCCTCAGGGTCTCTCTGTCCCAGTCTCTGCCTTGGCCTGACAGGACCCTCCAGGCTCCCAGCCTCAGTCCTCAGCCCCCCTGCCAACCTACACACCCTGGGGCCCGCCTTCCCCAGTTCTTCCTAGCTGCTTCCATTTTTCATTCTGTCGGACTCCATCTGCTTGGCCGTTTTTCTCTTCAGATATTATTAGAAATATCCAGAGTTGTAATTGTTTAATAGTTGGCATTTCGCCTGTTTTACTGGGGCCCCAGATCAAGCCCACCCCAGACTCATGCCCTGGGTCTGGCAGAATTGACCAGGGACAGCTGTGCCGTGGAGTCTGCCTGGCATTATAAAGAGCTCTCTCCCAGGTGCATTATTAGAAAAGAAAGGGGAAAAGATGGCCCCAGGCATAATCCAATTCCACATTCTCCATGGGGTTGTTGAACCACAAAGCCCAGCGGTGCGCAGCTCTCAGTGGGCTGGAAAGCGTCCCTGAAAAAGAAGTCAAGATCAGAACCTCACGTACGTGGGAAACCCTGTTCCCCCCAGGCCGCCTGTCTAAGTGATGCCTGGGCACTTCTGCCTCCCAAAATGCCCCATGAAGCCTGAACCCAGTTCATGCTCAGCTTCTTCCCAACCTAGATTCTCAGTTCAGCCAACTTTTGGAAGCATGTGACTCCTTCCAGATGACCGCTGTCTTCCTAGCCCCAACACACATCCACACAATGTTCGCCAAAGTCTAGCCTTTGCCGCTTTATAATTGGTAGCCTCCCCAAATACCCCCACCCCTGGGCTCCTGTTTCTGTCTGGACACTGGAGCTGCCCTCTCAGCCAGGCTTGGAATTCTCCCTCTTTATCCCCAGGATCCTCTAAGGCCTATGGGTTCCCCTTAGAGCCAGGCCTTCCAGAGGACTGGGCCAGTTAGTTTAGAGAAGATCTGGGACGTAGCCCAGGGGAGAGGTGGGATGAGTGTTTTCTCAGGCCCCTTTCGGGATTCTCAGGGAGCTTCTCGGGGCAGGCAGAGTGGCTAGTCTGATGTCCAGGAGGTTGCAGTTTCCATCTGTTTCTGCTGAGGCCAGAACTAGAGAAAATACTTTAGGCAGCAGCATTAGAGATTGAGATGAGAAACCACAGTGCGGACCTGAACTCTGAAGACAGCTATTTGAGACCTTGGTAATCTGATCCCACCCACCACTACTCCTGTTCGTTCCTGTCTCTCTGCCTCTGTCATGATGGCCACTTTTGCCTCTCCAAATCCTGCACAGCCTCCATGACCTGTCATCAGTCCCACTTCTTCCAAAAAGCCTTCCCTCACCTCTGAAGCCACTTCTTTGAAACCCAACCACACAGGTTGTACCACACAGTATAGCAGTTAGGATCTTAGCACCTCAGGACTGGCAGACACATCCCTAAGACTGTCAGCTCTTTCTCAGTTGACTTGGTTTCCAGGCCTTGTCCTCTAAAATGTATCTCTTTGCTTATCATCTCCTGACACTCGGGACCAGACCAGACATGCTCTTCCATCTGCAGACTGACCTTGACATTGCACAGTGCTCTGTCCCCTTCCTGCTTCTGACTGCCATGTTTCCCTAATGCAACCCAAACTGATGCTCACTTTTTTCAGCAGCCATATGTGACAAAGAAAAGTTTAAAGAGAGAAGCACCTCTCCCATCTACGAGTTTTGTGACTTGGGCAGGTCTCTTTTTCTCTTGCCTCAGTTTCCTGTTCAGTATAGTGGAGTTGAGAATAATACTTTCTTCTCAGGATGTTTGTGTGGGTCTTGAGTAATAAAATGTTGGCAATTTTTCCGGTTGTGCCTGGGGTTCTGCTCGTTCCACCCCCTGCTCTTATGCCTGAGTGATGCATCTGAGCCTGATTCTCCCACTCTGTAGTTGGGCACTTGATTTCCTCACGTGGAATGCACAGCCCTTGGTTATATACTTCCTCCTGAAGTGGAGAGGTCAGGTCTCGCCCTAGCAGAGCTGAGCCCCCAGGGAACCTGGTACAGATCTGTCCCACTCCCCCAACCCTGCACCCCATTGGAGGCCATGGTTAGTGGAGATGGTAACCAAGGGGCTCACCCTTCTGTGCCCTCTGTGTCCACACTACTGTTAATTGGCTTCAAGGAAGGGCATTTGTTTGTATTTCCAGACAGTGGCACCAGATCTTGGTTTCCCCCAAATGGGAAAGAATCCAGAGCTTACACCCCAGATCCCCAGGGGCCTACCATGAGCTCTGCCTCTCCTATTTGCATAGGAGACATGCTCAGTCTCCTACCAGTGATGAGTGGCTGGGTAACTAGCCGAGAGCTAAAGTTCCTTTCGAATTCTCCTTCACCAGCCCCCACCCCCTTCACCTCCATTCACCATCCACCCGCCTTTCAGTTTCCCTGGCAACGCTGAGTGCTCATCCTGGAAAACTTTATCCGAAATCTGCTCTGGGCAGCTTTCCAAATCCATGCTAACCTGATTAGGTGTCTCTAGGGGCCTTGCCAGCTAATCAGATTAGGCAGCACTAATGGTAGTGAGGACTTTGAGTGGGCGCAGAGCAGTAAAACATATTGTATACTTAGTGATAATTATCCTGCCTTTTGTGTCATTGATTTATCTGCCTCCCTCCCTGTCCTCCCGTCTTGTGTATTTGGCCATAGCGATCAGGAGGAAGGAGAATGGCTGGTACGACGAAGAACACCCTCTGGTCTTCCTCTTCTTGGGATCATCTGGAATAGGTAATGGGAGCGCATCAGCCAGTGGGGAAGGAGAGCGGGGGAGCGCCTGCCCAAACCTGACAGCCCCAGCTGCTGTGGGCCAGGGTCAGCCGACCCACCTCTGGTTCAACTCCAGCTCCCAAAACAACTGCCTCCAAACTACAGAGCCAGCAGGATGGTCATCCGACATATCAGAAACAGCTGGAATTATGGCCCTCCCTCTGGAAGCTGTGGTGCAGGGCCTAATTCACCTGAAGGGCCAGGCCCTTTGGGGCCTATTAGCCTTGTCCAGCCACTCTGCATCCCTCAAGGCTCCCCTTTGGGAACAGCTGAACTGCCTCCACTGCCCAGCACACCAACCTTATTCAGTACAGCCTGGGATATAACCCTCCAGGAAGCTAAAGAAAGCCCTTGATGGCCAGCACAGTGCTAGGTGCATAGCAAAGTTGGTTACAATAAAATGGGTTGGGTATTTTTCTAACCACTCAGGCTCGATTATCTGAATCATTCTCACCCCCTCATTCTCCGCCCTTGCAGACCGCCCCACCTGCACCGCCACCTCCCACCATTGTCTTGAGGGGGATCTTCATGTGTGTGTTTCCTTCTCTTCCCCTCTCAGCATCTTCTTGGGCCTAGCTCTCCTTCAGATGTAGAGTCCCAAAAGGTTACCATGATCTCACTATGATACTGTAGAACTTGACTTCCTATACCAGACAATGACTTCCAGGGGCTTGACCATCATAGCAAATGGCACTTCAGAGCCACTACTTTGGTGTTGTCATTCCTTCTTTATGTTACAGAAAGAGGCTATGAAGCTAAGAAGAGCTGCACTTCATCCCCTCCCTGCCTCTCTTCGGCCTGTGGCTCCTGGGCCAGGCTGGATGACAAGACCATGGGTGTCTAGTGAGATGTAGGGCAGTGAGCCAGGAAGTCAGGGTGCTCTTCCGAGAGGCAAGGTTTGTGCTGGACTTGAAAGAACAAGTTGGCTCTGGATTATAAGAGTCAACCGCCTATTCTTAGGATGCTCCTGTAGACAAAAAGCCTCAATCTCTATCCACAGAAAAATCAAGATGCAGTGTAGACTTTGATTCTGGTCCCAGCTTCACCGTTAATTCCCTCAGAGACTGGGAGAGTCACCGACCCTATCTGAGCCTCAACATTCCCAACCATAAAATATAGTATTTCCAGTGTCCATGCATTTCTAATATTCTTTCATTCCAGGAGATAGTCATCTGGTCCTAACCCAACACCTCTCCTCTCCTTCTTACTAGGAAAAACAGAGCTGGCCAAGCAGACAGCCAAATATATGCACAAAGACGCCAAAAAGGTAAGAGCTGGGACCTAGGCCTGATCTGTAGGCCATGGAGACCTTGCCACTCCTGCCAGCCCTAAAAGTCCTAGGCTCCTTGAATTCAGCAATAGCCAATGGGAAAGGTAGGCCCTGGCCTGGGAAGCAGGCCTCAGTGCTGGCCCCAGCTGGGCCACCAATTGCTCCAGGAATTTGGGCAAGTTATCCAACCTCTTTGTGCCTTGGTTTCTTCATCTGTGAAATATGAAGACAATCCTTGCCTTGCCTCACTCTTGGGGCACTTAGGAGAACCCGGTGAGATTCATCCATACAATATTTTCAAGCATCTACTCTGTGCCAGGTATTGTACTAGATGCTGAAGATACGGTGGTTATTAAGACACTCTCCCTGCCCCGAGGAACTCAGTCTGGAGAGGGTAAACAGCTTTAGAAACATACCATTACTGTCCAGTGCCTTCAAGGCCTTGCTAGAGGGTGTCTTGGAATCTTGGGGCCTGTGGGAGAAAACAAGTTGTAAGAGAGGAAGCCTTGTTGCTCTCTCCATCCTACAGGAGCTTTTCAACATGGTTTCTTATGCCTTAAGCTGTAGGGTGGTCACAGTCCTCTTTCCCCCATGACCTGGAGCCTGAATTCTGCATGGGGAAGTGCTGTCCCTGTGCCCTATTTGTTCAGACTCTGGCTTTCCAAGGCATGCTCGTTTGACTTTGGGCTGACAGGAAATGCTTTCACACAGAGAGAAATGTCAGAGAGAGCAGTCCTTGGAGACTGCAGAAACATTTCAGCTGAAGCCAAACATTCTTCTTTCTACCAGCGTTCCATGTGGAGGCTGAAGTCCCACTGTCCACCACGGGAGACTGCCCACGATCTCAGATGCCCTTGCCTAGTTATGGAAAGCCTCCTCAGCTGAGGCAGTTAGGAGTTTCCCAAGCCTCTGCCAGCCAAATGACCCCAGCAGCAGAGTCCTGGACACCTCCTGTCCTGTTTCTGGCCTAGCTGTCCCTGAGAGCCTGACGGCCACAGAAACCAGGTAGCTGAGGCTCTGTCCTCCTGAGCTGCATCCCTGGCCCCCTTCTGCCTTATAACTGGCTGAAGGCTCTTAAGCCTCCTTGGCTCTGCCAGTAGCTGTGCTCTGCCTCAACCAAACCCAGAGCAGAGCCAGCCAGGCAGGCAAGAAGCAGCGCGTGGCATGCTAATATGCTCCAACCGAAATAGCGTTTTTAAGACAATTCATCAGGTTGGCAGCAATTGAAACAATTAGCACTCTGGAAAGGGCCATAAACTAGCAAGACTATTAGGGAAGATGCAGTTACGGGCAGGAACCACCTGATTAGGGATGAAGAATTCTGAGTGGTTTAATTTTAATACTGTCAGAAAGGTTAATATTTAATTACAAATTATAATCTCCTTATCCAAGCTGTCTTAATATGTCTTCATACACAGTAGAAGGAGGAGGAAAGGATCTGCTGACGTGCTGGTATAGAAAGGAGAAGGGCTTGTTAAAAGACTGATGATGCAAGTAATTTCTCAGTTGGAGCATCTAGACGAGAGACAGATTCACGCCAGTGCAGGATGTCCTGAAAGCGTGACGATGGCGCCCTTCAACACGTCTCACCTGGGAGACGGAAGGACCACCATCAGCCCTTGGAGGCAGGGACTGGGTGCTCAAGGCTCCGGAGCCAGCCATTCCTTTGTGCAGGTTCCAGTTCTGCTTTCTACTGGCCCTGGGCAGATGGCTTTCACCCTCCAAGTTTCAGCTCTCTTGCCTCAAAGGGAAGCTCTCCAACCCTGTGTCTGAGGTTGTTGTGAGCATCAAGTGAGATAATCTGAACAAGCCAGCTCAGGCTCTAGCACACAGTAAGTGCCCAATCGATCCTTTGTCTCATACTTCGTCACCTTGTGCTTTCCACAGCAGAACCCCATCGACCATCTTTTCTGATTCTATGAAGAAGATAGCATAGATGCTAAATTGGACCCACTTTGCAAATGAGAAAACTGAGACCCTACAGCATTAAGGGGCTCGTTTAAGGTCACTTGTTAGAGAAACAAGTAAAATCAGAATCCAGTCTCTCAACTCTTCTCTCAATACCGTTGTTCTCAGCTGCAATAGGAGGCTAGATATTGAAGTTGTCAGTTTGTCCCCATGTCACATAGGGAGATGGAGGCTTGAGAAGCCCAGTATAACCATCTATATATTTTATTTTTAAATCATAGTTAGTGCTTCTTTAGAACTCTACCTGTACCAGCCTTGTGGGCCAACTCATTACAGAATCTGTGTTTAGCATAAACATTGTGACAGGCAAGTTTGAGATCTGCCTTCAAAATCTGGCAGTCCTGGGGGCCGGCCTGGTGGCATAGCAGTTAAGTCTGCATGCTCCACTTCAGTGTCCTGGGGTTTGCTGGTTCAGATCCCAGGCACGGACCTATGCACTGCTTGTCAAGCCGTGCTGTGGCAGGCGTCCCACCTATAGAGGAAGATGGGCACAGATGTTAGCTCAGGGCTAATCTTCCTCAAAAAAAAAAAGAAAAACGGCTGCCAGGCCTGGACTGTAAGCTGTCTACTGTCTAACAGATTTACCTGATGCCATAGGACCCAGGGAATGATGTAAGGGAGGTGTCGTGTACAGGGCCCAGTGACGGTAGATCTCCCTAAATGAAAGGAGCACTGGCCTGGGAGTCGGTGACTTGAATTTGAGTTCTGGCTCTCTGATCCTTAGTTTTCTCATTTGTAAAGAGTCACATTTCCAGACCAGGCTGCCTCACAAGGCATTGTTTGCACATTTATATAATTTCTTTTGTCAGATCTGTGAGCTTATTTTTTTTCTCTCTTTAGTTTCTACTACTTCTCCCAAATTGAGCAGCTTTGTTAACTTCCATTATTAGGGTTAATAATCCTTGAGAAGGAGCCTTACTGGTGTTCTGTGGTCTCATCCTGGAGGAGGGTGGTGGAGCCCTGAAGACTTGGGGTTGTAGTGGTGGTGTGATGAAGGGATCAAAGCAGGGATCTAAGTCCGCCTGCCTGGGTTCACATCCAACTCTAAACGACCCTGTGGAGTTGGCTGTGATCTCTGTTTACATCTCTTTTCTCCACTGTAAAATGGCTTCGTTAATGTGCCTGTCTCATTGGGTTGATAGGAAGGTTAAATGAGATAATGATATAAAATGCTAAGCACCATTCATGGCACGTGGTGAGCAATCAGTGCATGTTGGATATTACTGTCATTGCTGCCCTGCTTCTAGATAACCCTGAGCTAAGATCATGTGAAACAAAAATTATTCCAGCCAAGAAAATCAAGCCCTGAGACTTGTTCAGAGTTACTCAGCAAATCAGTAGAACAACTAGAACCCAGGTCACTTGACGTAAGTAAGCGCTACAGTCCGTACTCCCCATATCCTGCGACCTTGATTGCTAGCTGGGCACCAGGCTCAGAACCCTTCAGATGAAGACTGCCAAGATCCCAGCTGATTAACAGAGTGGGAAATAGGAGGCAGTAGGGCATAGTGGCTTGGAGCCAGATGGCCCAGCTTGGGTGACCTTGAGCAAGTTACTTTAATCTGTGACTCAGTTTTCTCATCTGTAAGGTGGGGATGATAATAGTACTTACCTCATAGACTTGTACATGTTCTAAGCCCTTTATAGTTTCCTTAGAACATTGCCAGGCACATTGTAGGCCCCCAGGGACTGTCAGCTATCATCAGCAGACACCCATCTCGTGGCTCCCAGCCCCTTGTTCCCTCTGGGCAGCACTCCCACCTTCCCCATGTCCATCCCCCCACCTTTCCTGAAGCCTCTCTCTTGGCTGAGCTGCCGGAGCCCTGTAGCAGTGCTTGCTGGCTCCTGCCCCGTGTGCTCTGATAGCAGTGATCACCCCCATGTCACCTTAATAATTTCCCCAAGCCCTTTCCCACCTCTTGGGTTAGGTCCTCTCCTCAGGCCCCCAGTGAGGCAGAGAGAGGAACCAAGGGCCTGCTACATAGGAAGAGACTACAACTCAAAAAAGGGGAGATAGCATACCCAGGGCCACACAGACAGTGGCAGAACTGGGACTGGAAGCTGAGTCCCCGGCTCCCAGCCCATGGTTCTTTCTGCCACCCTGTACCTTGGGTGCAGAGTGACAGGACAGAGAAGAAACTAGAAGTACGTCACTGAGTGAATTTCTGACCAGCAGCTGAGCTAGAATGTGACCTGGGTTTCAGACGTATAATATATATGTAATATTTATAACATATATATTTATATAAAAAATAACATATATAATAAGACTCTCAGCGTTACTGCCCCGTCCCCCCAGCTCTCAGGAGAAGCATGTTCGGTGAGTGCATTCTCTTGAATGGAAGCATGTGCTGGTAGGACAGGAGCCTGGGGGATTGTGGGGAACGCTGGTCTGGTTCAAGAGACAGGGCACCTGCGAACGCCCTTATAACCCCCTAAATCGCTAAATTCTTCATGAAAGGAGTGGGCACTCTGCCTGTGTTAACTCACAAACCCCACACTACAAGATGTCCTCTTCCTGGGCCTAATCACCTCACCCCAGGGGCCACTTCCCTGGAAAACACCCCTGGGCTTAACGGTGGACAGGGAGGGGCTGCAGGCTACATTATGGATAGCTCTTAGATGAAGACATGTGAATACGTAGATTTGTTAGTTTAAAAAAGAAGTAAACTAAAACAAAGGGACATGTGCCCACACAGACTCACCAAGTCGAGGACAGCACGTAGCTGTCAGGGTGTTTGGTACTCCCCTCCATCTCATCACTGTCCACGCTGATCGTGACTGACTTTGTCCACGTCTGCCTGCCCCACTCGATGGGTGGGTCCTCGAGGACAGAGACCAGGACTGGTCCACCATTGTAGCTCCAGTGCCCAGCACACACAGGATGCCCTCTGGAAATGTGGGGTGGGTGGGTGGATGGGGAGTCGGGGTGGATGATGTGATAATCACCTCAGTAGAACCCAGCCTGAAAAAAGACATTCTGAGCCAGACTTAGAAAGGCAGGGACGTGACTTGGGTTTGTTAAGGTAGCAAATGAGGGAATCGCGTGGGGAAGGAATACACAGAAAAGGAGACAAGGAGCCAGAAAAAAATATATCATGAGAAGGGGATAGAAGACCTTGGGTTAGTGGGGTCTGAAAGCCTAGGGGACCTGTGAGATGCTCTCCTCCTTAACCCTTCCTTCTGCCTTCCTGCCTCTGAATGGACTCCTGCTTGTTTCCACACAGGGCTTCATCAGGCTGGACATGTCTGAGTTCCAGGAGCGGCATGAGGTGAGTGAGAGTCCTCGGTGGAGCCTGGTTTGGGGGGTCTGTGAACATGGCTCTGCCTGGGTATTTTGATGTGACTTGTCATTTGGGCCTGATATAATTTGGTAGCCCTGGGATTTGTCCTTTGGGGACATACGTGTGCAGCATGGTCACTGATCTGTTTTGCATAGGATTTGCTCTGAGGAATAAACATAGAGAAGATCTAACTGCTCTCCCATCATGGCAGGATTCCTGCCACTCCGGGAGACAGCCCAGCTGTCCTCGCTGAGACAGGCAGTCTTTGCGTATAAAGCCATCTTCCCGTGCATGTCCCATATTGGAAACTGAAAGCATAGAAAGGCCTTCCTCACATGTTTTCTTCCTTCTACCAGGTGGCCAAGTTTATCGGGTCCCCACCAGGCTACATTGGCCACGAGGAGGGTGGCCAGCTGACCAAGAAGCTGAAGCAGTGCCCCAACGCTGTGGTGCTCTTTGATGAGGTGGACAAGGCCCATCCAGATGTGCTCACCATCATGCTGCAGCTGTTTGATGAGGTGAAAGTCAGCTTGGGCCGGGATAGAGTAGGGGACACCTGGAGGTATGGGGAGCTGTGAACAGCAGGGACCAAGGGCCCAGAGGCCTGTCTGATCATTCCTCAACTTGCTGCTCCCGATGTGTGCATTCAGTCCCTTAGCAGATGTGGCTTCTCCCCCTCTCGACCAGGACCAGGCTGGGCACTCGAGGGAAGATCAGCACTGCCAAGAGCTGAAATTTTGTTGCTGCCTAAGCTACCTTCTAGAGAGACAGAGTGGGGCAGAGGCGCCAGGAGAGAGAGAGAGACCTGAATTTTAAGTTCCAGCTCTGCTCCATCTCTAGGCCTCAGGGAGCTCATGTGACAAACAAGGAGGCTGCATCCAAGATAAGCTCTAGGAACCTTTCTGGCTCATGGAGCCCTTTTCTTCTGTGAACTCCAGGCTCATCACAAGCTAGACAGTCCCCCCACTGGTGGAGTGAGCTTAAATGGAGCAGAACTCCCCTTCACTCAGCACATTCCACGTACTGGGCTTGTGCTAAAGACTTTACAGATGTTATCGCTGATCATCACAATAGCCCAGCAAGGTAGAAACTGTCTCATTTTTACAGATGGAGGGACTGAGGTTCAGAGAGGTTATAAATGACTTGCCCAAGGCCACAGAGCTACCATATGGAGGAGCCAAGATCTGTACCCCACCTTACGTGAGCAGGGGATGGAGAGCTTCTGATCGTGGGAGGAGGTGCCCTCCGTCTTGTCCAGGGGTCCTGCAGACCCAAGCATGAGGCTCCTCTTCTGCTCCCGTGCAGGGACTATATTAGCCAGCATGTGGGCTGATGGAGTCCAGCCCCCTTTTCCATTGAGCCCCCTCCAGCCCTGGGAAAACACGAAGGGGTTTTGCTTCCCTTGTCATAAGTGCACTAGATGAGGTGCAGGCAGGGACTCCCCCGAACGAAATAGCACACCAGGTACCAAGCCAGGAAGGCCCAGCTCCAAATGTCCCCACAGCTGCCCCCACCTTCCTCGCCTGGCCCAGCATCCCTGCCCCTGCCGCAGTTTTGTTGCTGTCTTCTAGCCCCTCAGCTGCTCCCTGTCCCTGGACTCCTCTCTGAGGGATGCAGGCCAGTCCTTCAAAGGTCACATGCTCAGTTTCCCACACCTGTGCTCTGAGACCTCCCACTCTGTTCCACCCTCATAGTGGGATTCAGGTACAAGCAATGGACGAGACTCAAACCTGGCCTCCGGGAACTGCCTGCCTAGTAGACGGGTGGAAAAGAGGCCCGATAGTAGTTGACATTTTTGCACTTTATGTATGAGGCACTGTTCTAAAAAATTTACAGGTATCAACTTATTTAATCCTCCCAACAACCCTATGAAGATAGTTACTATTACTGCCTCCCTATAACAGATGGGGAAACTGAAGTAAAGTGAGAGAGGTAATACACCCATGGTCACACAGCTAGGAAGAAGGAATCCAGGATTCAAACCCAGGCAGTCCAGTTACAGATCCTCCAGCTTAAATAGTAACTCCATGCAGCTAGGCCCGAAAGAGAGAGGTAGATATGCGGTGAAGAATTCACAGGAAGAGAGAGCCCAGCTCGGGGAGGGTGAGCACTGCAGCCTGTCTGGCCTCTGACACCCCTGGAGACATACCTCTGATGGCCTCCTTGGCCCAGGCAGAGGGAAGGCAACTGCTGACTGAAATGCAACCAGCCCCACCTGGAAGATGCTTACCACCCTAACGGGTAAGCCCATCCACCCCTCCCCAGCTGCTGTCACTCCACTGACTACCTTTTGGGAGTTGATAATAACTCCTTCCTACAGCCCCTGCCAGCCTACTGCAGTTTCTGATATTTATGCTCTTGGCTCTGTGGATGAAAGCTGCCATCTCAGATCGCTCAGCCAGATTTATGCTTGTATGCTCCTTGAGGACAGGGACCTTGCTTACTCCAGCCATTCCCAGAGCCCACAGAGGCAGGGGAACTGCTCTGTTGACTAACTAATTCAGCAGTAATTCAGCAAACCTTCCAAGGATGAGTAACTATTTGCTAGGTGAACAGAATGGAGGAGGGCCGGCCGCAGACACTTAATGTGCGGAAGCACAGGGACATGAGACAGCCTGGTCTATCCAGGGAACCATAGCTGTTCATTCGGCTCCACTTGCAGGGAAGGCGAGAACAGAGTGGTGGAGGTGAGTGGGTAAGGTAGACGGGCCAGTTAACATGCCGGGCAAACGAGTGTGGATTTATTTGGTAGATCATAAGGAGCCTTTAAAGACTTTAAACGAGAAAGAAACATGATCAAGTTTTCACTTTATAAAGATCTTGTAGGCAGCGGTGAGAGAATGGACTGGAAGGAAGAAAGGGGAGCTGCAAGGAGACTATTGAAGAATCCAGGCTAGAGCTGGGGAGGCCTGCTCTAAAGCAAGGGCCGCGGGATGGAGACAGCTACCAGAAGGTCAGCTGTGCAGGGCTCGGTGATTGAATGTGAGGAGAGGGAGGGGCCGAGGATGACCAGTGACAGGATTTCAGCCTGGGTGACCAGATGGCTACTTCTGCCATCCACTGAGGCAGAGAACTCAGGAGGACGAGCAGCAGATTGGCAAGGAAGGTGAGGAGCTGAGGGTTGAAACTGTTGAGAAGGAGATGCCTGAAGGACAGCCAGATGGCAGTGTCCAAGACGCTGCTCGTCAGTTGGAGAGTCTGGACTGGAAGTAGAGGTTCAGGGGTGCTTCAGCACAGCGGGGATGGAAGCCGCAGGAAGGGATGAGATCTCTCAGCCAGGGAGAGTATGGTGTGCGGAGAAGAGAGGGCTAAACAGAGCCTTGTGACCTCTCAGGAGAGAGTCAAAGAGGGAATTGCCAGAGAGGCAGGAGGCAAACGAGAGAATGTGGTTCCGTGTGGGGCAGAGGGGACACAGACCAGGCACGGTCCCTGCCTCGGTGTTCATGGTGAGTGCGGGAGACAGGAAGCAAAAAGCAGTTGAGCCCACTATGGTGAGTCCTGCTCTAGGATAAGTAGCGGGAAGTTGTAAGGGCACCTAATCCGGTCTGGGGGCATGAGGGAAGCCCCTCATTCCCACCCAGCCCAGCTCTCCCAAGCTTGGACCCAGAAAAGCAGGAGGCCCAATGCTCTCACCAAAACACCAAGCAGGGCTAATGCTGGTCACTTTGCTGGTGACCTCAGAGCCTACAGCACAGGGCCCAAGTCCCAGGAAGAGACTGGCCCCCAGGGAGCCCACCCTCTTCTCCTCCTTTCAAGGATTCGTACGTGAGATAGTGGGAAAGCAACCCCTATAACCCTGGGGTGAAGATTCGCCCCCTACCCAGGACGTGCGCACTCCAGTTGTCTGGGAGGTGGGACAGTGACAGCTCCCTCTTGGAGGCACATCTTTATTGCCAAAGACCCTGAGGAGAAGGAGCACTGTGGAAGTCACCCTTTGGGTCAGTCATACCCTGCACCTGCTCCCCTCACCCACCTGGGACCCATCCTCATGCCCAGTTAAGAGCAGAGCTTTGATCTCTCAGAATGAAATTGCCGCTGGTTATTGCCCTGGCTAGTACAGCAGTGTGTGCGCTCAGTTCTCAGGGTTGCACTCTGTGAACACAGTGTCATGTGCACACACTTGGGCACATCACACACATATGCAGACCTGGTCCCCAAAACTAGAATTGGCCTGAGTAGAATCTGTCATATTGTAACCCGTAAGCAGGACAGCTAATGGCAAAACTCAGGAACATCCACTTGCACCCTTACCTTCCCCTCTTCCTGCCCCAAGGCATGGATAAGAGAGCGACTAGGACCTGGATCGCGAAGCCACTTTGGAGTAGACCGCCTTGGAACTAACACTTTCTTAGAGGCCTGTGCCAGCAGCCTCTGAGCGAGGCTGAAAAGCACCTGACACCATGCCCAGCATGCAGTAGGTGCTCAGTTAATGAACATTCCTTCCTCTCTTGCTGCTGAGGGCCAGAGCTGGTCTGCCATTGCACTGGCGTTAGAAGCCAGGACTGACCCTGAGGCAAGCCCCCACCGCCAGGGCAAGGGAGAGGCTTGGGGAGGACTGGGTGCCGGCGAGGCGGGCTCAGGCAGGAGCCGACAGGCTGAGGTCACTGACCCAACCCAGAGCCATGGTCTGCAGCTTGGCAGGAGCTGTGCTTTGTCTGCAACCCAGAGGAAATCCCATGCAGGGCTCCCTCTCCCCACACCTGTCCCAGTTGCTTCTCTCCAGTGAGGATCAAAGGAAGCAAACTGAATTTGGCAGAATTCTGAGAAAATTTTATTTTAAAAGTTGCATGAGGCCTTATTTATCCAGCGCTGTAGGTATAACCTCAGGGGCCTGGTGCAGAGGGAAGGGCATGGGCTCTGGAGTCAGATGGTTCTAGCCTCAGCTCTACTGTTTTCTAACTGTGAGACCTTGAACAAGTTACTTAACCTCTCTGAGCCTCAGTTTCTTTGTAGGGGTTGTGAGGGTTCAGCCATTCAGCAAGCAGGTACTGAACACCTACGGTGTGCCAGAGACAATTCTAGGACCCAGTGAGAACCCAGAGGACCCAGCCTCTGTTCTTGTGGAGTGACGTTTAGTGCACGGAAAGCAGTAGGTAGGGCACCTGTGGTGGAGGTGGACGTGCCCCATCAGAGTCCCTGTTGTTATTCCATCTGCTCCTCTCATTGAGGCCCTGATTGTCGCTTTTGCTGTGAATGACTGCGGAGTGCTCTCGTACAGTGCTGGCCTTGGGATTTGCTGAGTGGGCGGAGCTCCCTGCCCTTGAACTGGATGGCCACAGACAGCTGTACTTTACTCATTCTTCTGTCTCTTCCCTCTGCTGTTGCTCCTTTTCTCTTTCCATGGTGCATCTGTCTCCAGTATAGGTGCTTTCTTCTATGTCTAGAAAGAGGTGAAGATTCCAAGGAAACTTCTCAAGTTGGTCAAAAGAGGAGCCTTATTTTCTAGCCCTTTCTGTCGGGCCAGAGGACAGCTCCAAAGATGCACAGGTTGTCCCTGTTTCAGTTCATTTATCTAGTCCTCACGTGGCCCTGTGGGATACCCTCCTCTGAACTCCTGCAGCAACCAGGGCTTCCATTTACCATGACACCTAACCCACTGAATTGTCTTTGCTTGTTTCCGGGGCCTCACTCCTGTACACGGGGAGCGTGTCGAAGGCTCAATGAGTCCCCAGTGCCCCAGCACGGAGCCTGGCCAGAATGGGCCTCCAGGAAAGTGTGTTAGATGGATGCCTGTGTAATCAGGCTGAATTCTGGATGCCAAGGGTGATTGGGTGCCCTGAGAGATGCCCAACAGGACGTGCCGTCTCACCTGGAGCCCCTCAGTGGATGAGCAGTTGCAGCCAAGGTGTGAGAACAGTGCTCAGAGAACCCAGAGGAGAGAACAGCTGACTCTGCCAGGGGGAGGGGGAGGCACAGGGGTTCTAGAAAGACCTCCTGGAAGAGATACCCAGCCTTACAGCTCCCTAACCATGCAGTCACTGTTCCTTCCCAGGGCCGGCTGACTGATGGAAAAGGGAAGACCATCGACTGCAAGGATGCCATCTTCATCATGACCTCCAATGTGGCCAGCGATGAGATCGCACAGCACGCACTGCAGCTGAGGCAGGAAGCTTTGGAGATGAGCCATAACCGTATCGCCGAGAACCTTGGTATGGCACAGGGCCTGAGCCCTCTGGGCAACTGGGCAAGTGACCAGGCCTCTGGTACATCTGGTGACAAGGATGGCACTGGGGTCCTGGGCCCAGGTGAAGGTCCTGGTAGGTGTCTTTGTCCTTAGCTGGCGCTGACCAGACACCAAGCACCATACCAGATAGTGGAGGGAGACAGACAGAGAGACTACCACCACTTCCTCAAGAGAGCTCCAAGTCTCTCGGGTGACAGAAGGGCTTCAGACAAAGAAGTGGACAGAGCCACCCCAGGGCGAGGGGCCAAGAAGAGGCCGGGGTCTTAGGGGACTGAAGAAATGCACACTCAACAGATAGAGACACTTTGGTACAACAAGGGGAATGGCAGATCAGAAACTATACAGAGATGGACACAACCTTTTTCAGCTAGAGAGGCTTCCTGTGTTGGTGGGCCCTGGAGAGTGCTGGAAAGGGAGAGCATCAGGCAGGAGGCCATGTCTGTCACCTTTTTGTTTGGGATTGAACCTCCAACCCCCTTCTTCCAAGTCAGAACTCAAGCCTTGGTCCTGACTCTTCTCCTCTCCCCTCCCCTCCCTCACACATCTCCCACCCTCAGGAACTCCAGGCTTTGTAGCACAGGAGAGCTGGAAGGGCCTAAAAACTACCCAGTCCCTTCCTCTCACCGTTCGGGTGAGGAGACCAGGCTGAGGCCCGGAGAGCCTGAGACCTTGACAGGATCACACTGACCATCAGGAGCAGGACCAGGGCTCTTTTCGTGGATGGGGCCCAGGAGCAGGCACAGTTCCCGAAGCTCCCTGGGTGTGGGGAATGGGCAATTTATGATTCTGTCTCCACAGGGGACGTCCAGATTAATGACAAGATCACTATCTCAAAGAACTTCAAGGAGAATGTGATTCGCCCCATCCTAAAAGTAAGAGGTCTTTGTCCTTGCTTGGGCCTTGGGTTGTGGGGGTCCTCTTTGCCATCCTAAAGATATGGAAGCCCCCCACTCTTCCCCATTGGAGTCCAGTAATTTCCTTTACCCACTCCGGGTCGCTGAGCTCACCGCCCCCTAACCTGGCCCTGCAGGCTCATTTCCGCAGGGATGAGTTTCTGGGACGAATCAATGAGATCGTCTACTTCCTCCCCTTCTGCCACTCGGAGCTCATCCAGCTAGTCAACAAAGAACTGAACTTCTGGGCCAAGAGGGTAAGAGTGGGGCCTGCTATGGGTGGGGATGGGACATCTGCCCACTGGAAAGCAGGGAACACTGGGCTTGAAACACCCCCTCCCAAAAGGTGGAGCACAGCGGTGTGGGGCCAGTGGCCATGGGAGCCCATAGTCTCTCACAGGCCCAGGCCTCAGGCCAGAGTGGTGAGAGATGGAAAGCACTGGGCCACATGCAGCCATGCTCCTATCTAACCTGTCTCAGGCCAAGCAAAGGCACAACATCACACTGCTCTGGGACCGCGAGGTGGCAGACGTGTTGGTCGACGGCTACAATGTACACTATGGCGCCCGCTCCATCAAGCATGAGGTGAGCACAGGTGCCTGGGAGAAGTGAGGCACCTCCACACGTCCCTCCCTGTTGCCCCAAGACCCAGTCCTGGGGCTCCCAGCCTGTCTCCCTAGAGTCTGGCTGCTGGAATTGTTCATACCTTCAGAACAAAAACACAATCTGATCAATAAAACCCCTGTCCTGGAGGGTAACCGAGTATGACCTCCCACCAGGATGGGGCACTGAATTGGGAACCTCAGAAACTGACGTCACTGAGTCGTTAGCACAGGCCTACAGGTTCTGTGTTGTTAGCCCTTTGCAGATGAGAGAACTGAAGCCAGAGTAAGTACTTGTCCATGAGTAACAGAGTGTGGCCTCTGGGCTCAGGCCACAAGCTGGCCCCGGCCTTGGCAGTGACGACCACTCCACCTACTGCCTGCAGGTAGAGCGCCGTGTGGTGAACCAGCTGGCGGCTGCCTACGAGCAGGACCTTCTGCCGGGGGGCTGTACTCTGCGCATCACTGTGGAGGACTCAGACAAGCAGCTACTCAAGAGCCCTGAACTGCCCTCCCCCAAGGCTGAGAAGCGTCCACCCAAGCTGCGGCTGGAGATCATCGACAAGGACAGCAAGACCCGCAAACTGGACATCCGGGCACCACTACACCCTGAGAAGGTGTGCCACACCCTCTAGCATCTACTTTACCTGCCTCTCCATGCCCTCAACATCCAATAAAGGCCCCTCAGCTGTGGCATGGGAACCGACCTAGCTTCCCTTCATGCCTCTCGCTCTTCTCCACCCAGCCTAAGGCCTCTTACCTCCTCACAGCCCCTGGAGGACCCCTCCTCAGCCCCAAGTCGAAAGCAGGAATTTTGCCCTCCCCTGGCCCCTTCATCGTGGGCCCCAAACCTACTAACAAGTCTCCAGGAGAGGAACTGCCCTCCACCCCTTCAAGGCAGGGAGGGGACGGAGGTCCCTTATCTCTGTCCTTCAGCATGATCCCCAAGCCCCACAGTCTCTGGAACTTTATCATGTTCCCTGGAAGCTCAGAACTATGGCAGCTAAGAACAGATCTGGCTGGAAGAAGATGGGGACCAGGCTGTGACCTGCCACCCTTTGCTGGCCTTCATGCAGCTGAGTCCCCAGAACGTCTCCACGGACAGTGGACGAAGAGTGCAGAGGCCCAGGCACAGAGGTTCTGCAGTTTAGGCCGTGGCTACCCCTTGCCCATGCCCTAAAATTCCAAGGGGAAGGGGCCCATAGAACCCTTCCCCCTTCCACCGCCCTATCATAGCTACTGCTCCTCCTCACCCTTCGTGCTGGGGTCAGGCTAGACCATGTTTCTCCAGCCTCGGAACTAGGCCAGCGTGGGCACCTCCAGGAGGAAGGCTGACTGCTCTACTCTGGGACTAAACAGCAGTACCAGATGACCAAGCAAGCTCAGCTCTGGGGGGCCTCCTTCAGGAGACGGACAACATAGATGTTGGAGAGCTGTAGGGGGAGAGGTCGTGGGATCAGGCTGTGCCCTGTCTGTACTGTCCCAGTTAAGTTAGCCTGGAATAAACAGCACCGTGTGCAGTCTGCGTCTTAGTCACTACGCACAGGGTCTGCACGCCATCCCCCGAGGGTTTTCCGAAGACCAACCATGTTTCACCCTCAGCTTAGCAGGGCACAGCGGGCGTGGTGCATCCTTTGGCACCATCTGCAGTAGCCACAATTGACCACCACCCTGTTATCCTCCCCCTGCAGGGCCGTTGTGGAACCCTCTTTTGGTGTTAGGTAGTCTCTTTCAGGAAGCAGAAAACAGGGGCAGCAATCAAAGTCCCGTGAGTGATGGAGGAATGTCATAACAACACGGTGGGTATCAAGCAGTCAGAAGTCAGGACGTGGGCTCCAGCAGATGCTCCAGCAGTCACCGTCTGGTCCCTCAAGGAGCTGAGTCTGCTGCTCCCTACCTCAGTGACTGCTCTTCTTTTTTATTATTTCTTCTTTTTTTACTTCTTATTTTGAAATAATTTAAGACTTAACAGAAAGTTGCAAAAATAGTAGAGTTCCAGATACCCTTCACCTAGCTTCTCCTAATAATAACATCTTACAAAACCATAGTATAATTATTAAAACCAGGAAATTAACATTGATACAGTACTACTAACTAATCTGTAGACATTCCAGTTTTGCCAGTTTTCCCACTGATGTCCTGTCTCTGGTCCAGGCGCCAATCCAGGATCCCGCATTGCAGTTTGTTGTCATGCTCCCTTTGTCTCCTTCAGCCTGTGACAGTTCCTCCATCTTTCTGTCCCTTTCATGACCTTGACTCTTTTGAAATGTCTAGGCCAGTTATTTTGTTGAATGTCCCTCAATTTGGGTTTGGCTGCGGTTTTCACCTGATTAGATTGAGGGTCTGCGTTTTGGTAAGACTACCCCAGAAGTGATGCCATGCCTTCTCAGTGCCTCAGACCTAGCGGGGGAGATGTTAACTTTGATCACGTGGCTGAAGCGGTGTGTGCCAGGTTTCTCCGCTGTAAAGTTACTGATTTCTCCTTTGAAATTAATAAGAACCTTATGGTGAGATACTTCAAAGCTGTGCAAATGTCTTATTTATCCTTAGAATTTTACCCACTGATATTAGTATCTCTCAATGGTCCTTGCTTACAAGTCTTCGTGTTGTATTTGCCTAGTGATGACTTTCGGTTTCATTATCCATCTGTATTAATTGGTATTCTACTGTAAGGAACAGCTATCTCTTTTCCCCAATTTACTTATTCAGTAATTTATTTATAACAGTATAAACTAATGGAAATTTGTTTTATTCTATGGGTTATAATCTGATACTAATGTAGTTAATATCATTGCTCATATTGACCTAGTTTGGCCATTGGGAATACTTTCAGGTTGGCTCCTGTGTTGTTTCAACATTGCCCCCATCATTTTTTTTTTTTTTAGCAGTGCCTTACTTTCTGACACCACAAGATGTTCCAAGTTCACTCACATTTTTCCTGTCCCAGCCCTAACATCAGCCATTTCTCCAAGCAGCTCCTGGTTTCTTTTATTCGAGAATGGTACTTAGAAACCAAGATCTGGGCACTAGGTGTGGATACTGGTACTGGAGTGTCATTGCTTCCGGGCCTCTTCAGCACACAGAGCTGGGAAATATATGTATGTATATGAACACATGCATCACACATCTGCATTTATTGTTATATCTATCCATCTGTATTTTATTAAAAGCCATGAGTTCATATTGATACCGACAATTCCAATCCAATACCACGAGGTTGTAACTGCCATTATTTTGACTTTACTATTCTTTTTCTACTTCTTTGTCTCCTGCTGTCTCTGTTTCTTCTCCTTTCACTCTTTTTAGTGTTCAGACTTCACTTCATATATAGTCCAATATAAATGTCCAATTGAGTCAGTCAGTGACCATCCTATATGGGACATTCCTACTGGATTAAGGTCTTATGCCTGGCTGTCAGTCCCTTGGTTCATTCAACTGTGGCAGGAGCAGCAGGCATGTAACTCAAAACCAGATAACTTTTGTACAAGAAAGCAGAGTGGCCACCTTACTGAGAGGAGGCAAGGGGACAGGCTAGACTCTCAGATTTCGAGGAACTTAAGTATCACTTCTTAGGATTCTTGGCTAGACCTCCTAGGTGATGTTGGACCCCTCTTATACTTCCATAGCACGCTAGGCAATACTCGGCTTGCTTGTATTACTAGTTCTGTATCTGTCTTTGTCACTAGAATGTAGGCTCCAGGAGGGCAGATACCAATTGTTCAGCTCACTGTCCTATTCCTAGAACCTGGCACAGTGCCAGCACCTGACGCATGCTCCTGGTACTTGGTGGGATGGGTGGGCCCTGTGGCAAGCACAGATCTTCACAGTGGGTCCTAGGATAGAACAGTATCATTTGTTCACTGAGCACATGCTTATTTGTCATGTGCTTGTGGCCAGGCAGTAGAACCTGCCAGGACTGGACCCCTGAGCAAACGGGGCAGAGTAAGACCCAGACACCTTATTGAGTATATTGAGTACCCTGGAATGCATGAGACTGGACTTGGAAATGAAAATGTACCATCTGTATTTTTCTTGTTTTTTATTTTTTAATTATTATTTATTTGTTTTATTTTATTTATTTTTAATTTTTGAGGAAGATTAGCCCCGAGCTAACATCCACCGCCAATCCTCCTCTTTTTGCTGAGGAAGATTGGCCCTGAGCTAACATCTGTGCCCATCCTCCTCTATCTTATATGTGGGATGCTGCCACAGCATGACTTGATAGGCAGTGCATAGGTCCACACCTGGGATCTGAACCGGCGAACCCCGGGCCGCCAAAGCAGAACGTGCAAACTTAACTGCTGTGCCACTAAGCCAGCCCCAACACCTGTATTTTTCAAAAAGAAAACTTAAAGATGTGTAGTGATTGTTTTAGAAATTTAGAAAAAATCCATGTTCAAATGATAAGAAAATAGAAAATGGACCAATAAAGATAAAACCCGAAGTAAACAAAGTAGGAAACCAAAAAAAAAAAAAAAAAGAGGACAAAGGATGAATAGAAAAATGATTCTTTGAAAACACTAATAACGTAGATAAAACCTCCTCAGCCTAATTAAAGAAAAAAGAGCAAAGAAACACAAGATTAGGAATGAGAAATCAGACATTACTATATATGTGGAAGAATTTAAAGTATTTTTAGGAGAACTCTATGGCGACAAATTTGAAAACAGCAAATAGATAATTTCCTGGCACACAGTGACCCAAGACGTAGTTTGAATAGACCAATAAATTACCAAAGAAGAAACTGCAAAGTTTTTAAAATTTTATCCTTTAAAAGATTGTATCCTTTTATTTAAACTTTTTAATTGAAATTTGTATGGAAAAGTGCACAAATAACAAGTGTACAGTTCAATGAATTGTCACAAAGTGACCACCACCACTGTAGCCATCACCCAGCCCAAGTAACAGATGAGTTGTGATGTTTAATTGTATACACTGCTTCAGACCATGGGAAAAGATAGAAAGATGCTCAGTTGATTTTTAAATGCCAGCATGAGATTCATACTCAGACCTGATGAAGTGCAAAAAGAGTGTCATAGCCTGGTCCCAGCTGTGACTGTAGATGCGGAAGTTCCAAATAAAGTTGAATTGTACACTGTGATCATGTAAGGTTGGTTTCAGCAACACAAGCCTCAGTATCAGGAATTTTATTAATATAATCCAGTATATCAAGAACTTGACTATTTAAATGTCTATAGATTAATATTAATGTTAATTTTCTTATTTTGATAGTATTTTTATATGTTATGTAAGAGGATGACCTTGTTTTTATAAAATATGCATTGAAGTATTTAGAGGTTAAAGATAAAGCGAATTTGCAGATGTTTCAGGAAACTCTATATATACACACGCACATACATATATATGTATATACACCCACAGAATGATAAAAATAAAAGTCAAGTGTTAAAATTTGGGGAATCTGAGTGAAGGGTATACAGAAACTCTTTGTATTGTTTTTGCAACTTTTCTGTAAGTCTAAAATCATTTCAAAGTAAAATTTTTTAAATGAGGGAGATAAAACATTTTATCAGTATATGCTGAAAAAGCATTTGATAAGATTTTACAGCTTTAAGTATGATTTGAAAAATTAAAGCTCTAAGTAAAAAGAAAAGAAACTGTTCATCGAAAACCAGTACCAAACATCCTTTTTCATGGTAAATATTAAAGTCTGAAATAAGACAAGGTTCAACACTGCTTTGAAAATTCCGGTGAAAGCAATTAGGCAAGAAAACTAAATAATTGATATAAATGTTGGAAAATAACAAATTATCTTGTTTTGCTGATATATGACTGTATATTTAGGAAATCCAAGAGGCTATAACCTATTAGCTTTAATAAGGAAATTTGGTGTCTGAATAAAAGATAAATGTGCAAAAATCAATAGCTTTTTTCTATTCTAGCAATAACCAACTAGAAACAATAAGAAAGAAAAAGTATTCCATTCACAATTGCAACAAATAGGTGTATATATTTGCTTATGTACACCTGAAATGCCTCTGGAAGAGAGGGGACTAGGGTAGAGAGGGGATAGCAATGAAAGGGAAAATTCACTGTCTTCATTTTTATACTTTTAAATTTTGAATCATTAATTTGTTACCTATTCAAAATTATAAAATACTTAATAAATTTCACAAAAAAATCATATTTAAGAGCATAAAACAAAATCTAACAAATGAAAAGACATACCAGATTCTCGGAAAGAAAGACAATATCATTAAAATGTCGATTCTTAATATATAATTCAGTGCAAACCTAATTAGACTCAACAACGTTTTTAATAAAATTAACTAAAGTCGTGTTACACTGCGTTGTGCAGAGGTGAAGCCATGTGAAGCTACTGTTTTATGGATCTAGGCTCTCAGGAGATACAGTTACTACTCTCAGTTCCTGCTATCCCATCCTGATAGTGTGTGAACTACAGAATGAGTAAGTTAACTACCATCAACACACACCCGAAATACAATTATGAGACAAAAGAAAGCGAAGGGTTACTGCCTGTAACTGCAGTTTAGAGACCATATGGGTGTGGAGAAGAGGAGAAAGTGATGGAAAATGAAACTCGAGAGGCAAGTTTCCTGATTCCATAGTGCCTTGAATGCCATGCTAAGAGAATGAAATGTGCACATTTGTATTTAAAAAGACCCTTTGAGAAACCAGGAGTGAAGCAAAAAGCCTGCCAACTGGGAGAAAATATTTGCAGTCACATATCCGACAAGGGGTTAATCTCCAAAATATATGAAGAATTCAAACAACAACAACAAAACAAACAACCCGATCAAAACATGGGCAGAGGATCTGAACATTTTTCCAGAGAAGATATACAGATGCCAACAGGCACATGAAGAGATGTTCACCATCACTAATCATCAAGGAAATGCAAATCAAAACTACACTGAGAGATCATCTTACACCCATTAGAATGGCTATAGTCACCAAGACAAAAAATAACAAATGGTGGAGAGGTTGTGGAGAAAAGGGAACCCTCCTACAGTGCTGGTGGGAATGCAGACTGCTGTAGCCGCTATGGAAAACAGTATGGAGGTTTCTCAAAAGATTAAAAATAGAAATACCTTACAACCCAGCTATCCCAGTACTGGGTATTTATCCAAAGAACGTGAAATCAACAATTCAGAGAGACCCATGCACCCCTATGTTCCTTGCAGCATTATTCACAATAGCCAAGACATGGAAGCAACCCAAGTGCCCATGGACTGATGATTGGATAAAGAAGATGCAGTATATATATACAATGGGATACTATTCAGCCATAAAGAAGACAAAATCGTCCTATTTGCAACCACATGGATGGACCTTGAGGTTATTATATTAAGTGAAATATGCCAGACAGAGAAAGAAAAACTGTATGATTTCACTCAGATGTGGAAAATAAAGTAACACATGGACAAAGAGAACCGATTGGTGCTTACCAGAGGGGAAGGGGGTTGGGGGTGGGCATAAGGGATGAGGGGGTACATTTATATGGTGACTGACCATAATGTACAACTGAAATTTCACAATGATATAAACTAAATTATTTTTAAAACACCCTTTGATTGCATTATGCGGGATAGTTTGGGGTGGCTTCTAACCAATATACAACAGACAGAGTAGTTCCAGGCAAACTCCTTCCCACCTCAAACATAGAAATATTGAATAATATGTAACAACGACAAAAAAAAGTTTGACACACAACTAGGCTTGAAACTAAAAATGGGAAATCCCAAAGTGCCAGAAATGAATGGGAATCCGAAAGTCAGAGGGTGTGTGAGAGTGGAGGTCAAGGAGTTCATAGAGACTTGGGACCAATTTATAGGCCTAATGGCTGAAGGCTAGGGCTTCAACGTTGAGATAGGAGTCTCAAAGGATCACTTCCTTGTGAAGTGAAGTCTAGAAAAACACTACACATTGACCTGGGAATCAAGAGGGAAATACAAAAAAAGGCTACCGTCACTCAGGGATGAAAGAAAGAGTTGCCTATGAAGAAACTAATACTTTTGATGTTTGTGAGAGTGTGGTCCAAATTCACAATACTCAAATGTTACTGGGATGTCAAGATGAAAACAAACCACCATGAAGGAAAAAAGAGGCAGCAGATGCAGCAAATGGGAGAATTTGCGCTCCAAGAATTGTAGTAAAAGAGTCTGAATTTAAAAGAAGTATGTTTACAATGTTCAGAGAATTAGAAGACTAGGAATCATAAGGCAAGAAAGGACAGTATCCAAAAAGAATAGGTGAATTTGAAAAAGAACCTTCATTCTAGGTGATTTCCTCAGACTTATTTTCATGTTTTTTATATTTCAACAATTTTCTCTCTTCTTGTGGTCCTAATTGATTCAGGTGGTACAGACTAGGACCGCTAAGGACTCAAATTCTTTTTTTTTTTTTCTTTTCTTTTTTTTTTTTCCTTTTTTTTTTTTTTTTATTAATGTTATGATAGATTACAAGCTTGTGAGACTTCAGTTGTACATTTTTGTTAGTCATGTTGTGGGTACACCACTTCCCCCTTCGTACCCTCCCCCCACCCCCCCCTTTTCCCTGGTAACCACCGATCAGATCTCCGGACTCAAATTCTTAAAGAACAAAGATTTGGGTCGCCCACTGGGCAAAGAACCCTAGTGATCAAAGGAGCTGACCTAGGACAGGGGAATATGGAAGGAGTAAGGGAGGAGGGAAGTCACCAGTGTGTCACCCCCAGGGCCATGATCAGTTGCAGAAGTAAGGAATGTAGCCTTGACCACAATCCTGGAAGTGTTTGCCCACCATCCTCTAAAATTGTTCAAATCTGATCCCTCCATGTTGCAGAGGTTTGTTACAGTAATCCCAAGAAGTGTGAGCCTCAGTGATCGTCCACCACCACGTCACATCCTCTTCCCCTTCCCAACCCTTCCACTGTGCCTTTCGGCGCTGCCCTTCTGTAATCAGCAAATTCTTCTCTGTGAGCACCTTCTTGTTGGAATGTTTGCTTCATCTCTTCACCTTAACTGTCCCCTAAAGACATCATTTACTCTGGCTTTTGCCTGAAATGCTGCTTCCCCTCTTACACGGAAGCTGCTTTTATTGTCAGACCCAGGAAGTGAGCCCCCACTGTTCCTCCATGATTAGTTCTCATCCAGCCTCCCAGCTCCTTTTGACTCAGCAGTTTCACTATTCCAGCTCTTCTGTCATTGCCCTCTCTACTGATCGCTCAATGACTGTCTCATACAAGGAAGAATTTAGCCCCCATATCACTCTCTCTCTGCCCCAACACATGCTATCATACTTGGTGGCTTCGACTCCCCATGAATGACTCATCCAACACCCTGCTTTTCTCCTCTAGTGGTCTTGCACCCCTGCCCACCTCAATCACCTATGTTATGGTCACATCCTAAGTTTTATCACCAGTAACTGCTCTTCCTCCAAAACCCTCATCCCTCTCTGGCCAGTCTAATATCCAGAGTAAATAAAGAACTTTTACTGCTAAACGATAAAAAGACAACCTAATTTAAAAATGGGAAAGGGGTCTGAGTAGATATTTCTCCAAAGAAGGTATACAAATGGCCAGCAAGCACAACATCGTTAGCCATCAGGGAAATGCAAATCAAAACCATAATGAGATATCCTTACACACCCACTAGAATGGCTGTAATCAAAAAGATAGACAATAACAAATGTTGGTGAGGATGTGAAGAAATTGGGAATGTAAAATGATGCAACCATTTTGGAAAAGAGTCTAGCAGTCCCTCAAAAGATTAAACATAGAGTTACCATATGTCCCAGCAATTCCACTCCTAAGTGTATACCTAAGAGACACGAAAGTGTACACTCGCAAACACTTGTTACACGAATGTTCAAAAAAAAAAAAGCCAAAAAGTAGAAACAACCCAAGTGTCCATCAAACTGATGAAAGGGTAAACAAAGTTGGTTTATTATTCAGTCATAAAAAGAATGAAGTACTGATTCATTCTACAACATGGATAAACCTTGAAAACATGCTAAATGAAAGAGGCCAGTTACAAAAGAGCACATATTATGGTTCCATTTATATGAAAATATCCAGATAGGCAAATCCGTAGAGACAGAAAGAAGATTAGCGGTTGCCAGGGGCTTGGGGAAGAGGGACTGGGAATGACTGATAATGAGTAGGGGGGTTCTTTTAGGGGTGATGAAAATACCTAGAATTACGTAGTGCTGATGACTGCGCGACTTTAAGCAACCACTGAATTGTACACTTTTAATGGGTGAATTTTATGACGTGAATTATCTCAGTTTTTTATATCAAAAAAATTATATCTCAGCTTAAAGAAAAAATCCTTTACAGTTCTGAGAAAAAAGAACAAAGCTGGAGGTATCACACTTCCTGATTTCAAAATATACCACAAAGCTATAGTAATAAAAACAGCATGGTACTGGCAGAAAAACAGACACACAGGTCAATGGAACAGAATGGAGAGCCCAGAAATAGACCCACACATCTATGGAGAGCTAATTTTCAACAAAGGAGCCAAGAACATAAAATGGAGAAAAGAAAGTCTCTTCAATAAATGGTGTTGGGAAAACCGGATGGCCACATGGATCTTAGTAGGATCTTTTTTAATATCATGCCTCCTCAGGCAAGGGAAACAAAGGAAAAAATAAACAAATGGGACAACATCAGACTAAAAAGCTTCTGCAAAGCAAAGAAATCATCAATCAAACGAAAAGACAGCCCACCAACTGGGAGAGAATATTTGCAAATCATATCTGATAGGGGTTAATATCCCAAATATATAAAGAACTCAGGCAACTCAACAACAAAAACAAACAACCTAATCGAAAAACAGGCAGAGGACGTGAACAGATGTTTTTTCAAAGGAGATATACAGATGGCCAACAGGCACATGAAAAGATGCTCACCATCACTAATTATTAGGGAAATGCAAATCAAAACTACAATGGAATATCACCTTACACCTGTAAGAATGGCTATTAAAAAAGAAATAACAAGTGTTGGAGAGGGTGTGGAGAAAAGGGAACCCTCATACACTGCTGGTGGGAATGTAAACTGGTGCAGCCGCTATGGAATGCAGCATGGAGATTTCTCAAAAAACTAAAAATAGAATACCATATGATCCAGCTATTCCACTTCTGGGTAGTTTATCCAAAGAACATGAAGACACTAATTCAAAAAGTTACATGCACCACTATATTCATTGCTGCATTATTCACAACAGCCAAGACTTGGAAGCAACCTATGTGCCCGTCAACGGATGAATGGACAAAGATATGGTGTGTATATATATATACAATGGAATACTACTCAGCCATTAAAAAAAAAAAGATGAAATCGTGCCATTTGCAACAACATGGATGGATCTTGAGGGTATTATGCTAAGTCAAATAAGTCAGATGGAGAAAGACAATTACCATATGACTCCACTCATATATGGAAGATAAACAAACAAATAAACACAGCGATACAGAGAACAGATTGGTGGTTACCAGAGGAGAAGGGCACAGGGAGAGGGCAAAAGGGGTAAAAGTTTATGGTGATGGATGGCAACTAGACTTTTGGTGGTGAACACAATGCAGTCTATACAGAAGTTGAAATATTATGATGTACACCTGAAATTTATATAATGTTGTAAACCAAAGTGACCTGAATAAAATAAAGAAAAGGAAAAATCCTTTATAAAATAAGATTTTTTTTAATGTATCAAAGTTAAATGTCAAGAGAATGAGAAGACAAGCCACAGACTGGGAGAAAATACTTGCAAAACACGTCTGATAAAGGACTGGTATCCAAAATACACAAAGAACTCTTAAAACTCAACAATAAGAAAATGAACAACCAGATTACAAAATGGGCAAAAGATCTGAATAGACACCTCTCCAAAGAAAATATATAGATGGCAGATAAGCATATGAAAAGATGCTTAACATCATACGTCATTAGGGAATTGCAAATTAAAACAATGAGCCACCACTACACACCTATTAGAAAGGCCAAAATCCGAAACAGTGACGACACAACGTTGGGGAGGATGTGGCCTATAGGAACTCTCATTCATTGCTGGTAGGAATGCAAAATGGCCCAGGCACTTTGGAAGACAGTCTGACTGTTTCTCACAAACCTAACATACTTTTACCATACAATCCTGCAATCGTGCTCGTTGGCATTTACCCAAATGTGTTGAAAATTTATGTCTACACAAAAACCTGCACACAAATGTTTATAGCAGCTTTATTCATAGTTACCAAAACTCAGAAACAACCAAGATATTCTTCAATAGGCAAATGGATAAGCAAACCGAGGTACATCCAGACAATGGAGGAGTATTCAGTGCTAAAAAGACAGGAGCTATCCAGCCACGAAGAGACATGGAGAAACCATAAATTCATATTACGAGTTGAAAGAAGTCAATCTGAAAAGGCCACATACTGTATGATTCCAATATAATATTCTGGAAAAGGCAAATCTACGGAGACTCTAAAAAACATCAGTGGTTGGCAGGAGCTTGAGGGGGTGCAGAGACAAATAGGTAAAGCACAGGGGATTTTTAGGGCAGTGCAGCTATTCTATGATAGATAATGGTGGGTACATGCCATTATACATTTGTCAAAACCCGTGGAATGTGCAACACAAAGAGTGAACCCTGATGTACATTATGGACTTTGGTTGATAATGATGTATCAATATTGGTTCATCAGTTGTAACAAATGTGCCACTCTGACGCTGATGTTGATGATGGGGGTTTTCAGGGCAAGGGTGCTGGTGCATGGGAACTCTCTATACTTTCCACTCAATTCTGCTATGAACCTAAAGCTCTAAAAAATAAAGTCTATTAGTTTTAAAAAGTTAAATGAACTACATCCTAATAGAGCTGTGTCAAACAAGCCAAAGTTCATATTTTAACGTGTTAAAATTATGAAACTGTTTTAGGGTCTTCCTCTGCTTGATTTCTGTGGCTTATCTGGGCGTAGTCAGACAGAATAGATGCTTATGAAGTGCTTGCTGGAAGAGCAAATCATTCAAAAAGGTTTCTATGGGATAACTTCATGATTTGGAATTTTATCTTTGATAGTTTCTTCCCATTACAGTAACTCCTCATCCAGGTGGATTTTTCTGACAATTAAATATATAAAATAATTATCATTTCCTGATGACTAAAACATACCAGCTTAACGTCTTCACAATGTGGCAGTTAGCGTCCCCAGAACAGTCTAGGAGGGGGTCAGGCAGAAGCAACACTGCCCTGTATGATGTAGGTCTCGGAAGTGGCGCACCATATTCTCTTCATTAGAAATGAGCCACCTATGGAAAACAGTGTAGAGGTTGCTGAAAAATTAAGAATAGAACTACCATATGATTCCAGCAATTCCCCTTCTGGATATTCATCCCAAGAAAACGAAAAAACTAACTTGAAAAGATGTCTGCACACCCATGTTCATTGTAGCATTATTAACAACAGCCAAGATATGGAACAACCTGAGTGTCCATCAGCGGATGAATGGAAAAAGAAAATGTGAAATATATATATAGCAGAATGTTATTCAGCCATAAAAAAGAAGGAAGTCTTGCCATTTGCAACAATATAGATGGAACTTGAGAGCATTATGCTAAGTCAAATAAGTCAGAAAAAGACAAATACTTTATGATCTCACTTATATGTGAAATCTAAAAAAAAAAACAACCAAGCCTGTAGACACAGAGAACAGTTCAATGGTTGCCAGAGGTGGGGGTTGGGGGAGGTGCAAAACGGATGAAGGGGGCCAAAAAGTTCACATTTCCCCTTATAAAATAAGTCATGGGGATGTAATGAAAAAAATTCTAACTATGTGTGCTGATGGATGTTAACTAGACTTATTATGGTGATCATTTTGCAATATATACAAACATTGAATCATTATGTTGCAAACCTGAAACTGATCTAATGTTGTTGTATGTCGATTATAACTCAATACAAAAAATAATTTAAATAAAAACTGGAAAAAAAAGAAGTGAGTCTCTAAGTCCATCTGAAACTTAAGAGGAGGGGGGTTAAGCTCCACCATTTAAAGCATCAAAGAATTTGTTTACATATTTTTAAATTACTGCACATGCCTGGACACATTGTAGTCAAAATTCCAAAAACCAAAGATAAAGAGAAAATTGAAAACAGCCAGAGAAAAAAGACACATACAGAGGAACAAAGCACACTTCTCATCAGAAACTCTGAAAGTGGAAGACAGTAGAGTGACATCTTTAAAGTGCTGGAGGAAGAAACTGTCAACTTGGCATTCTATACCCAGTGAAAATGTTTCAAAAATAAAAGTGAAATATTTTCAGACAAATACAAGCTGAGAGAATTCATTACCATCAGGCCTGCCTTACAAGAAAAGTTAAAGAAAGTTCTTCAGGAAGATGGAATATGATATCAGAGAGAAACTTGGATCTACGTAAAGACATGTAGAGCTCCATAAATGAAGACTCTGAGCTACCACTTCCTGTAGGCAAGGCCTGGCCTTGTTTTAACAATAATGCCTACTCCTTTCCATTTTTGCTGAGAAGGATCACACAGCTTTCGAGGCCCAGAGAAGGGTGTGCACCATGGGCCCCAAACTGCTACGGGCATCTTTGTTTGGGTAGGGTCTCTTCTCTGTGACCCAAGGAACCTTTGGCATGGCCCTTATTAAACCTCACCAAGGGCTCAGATTTTCTTTGAATGATGGCACCACTGAAATCTTACCCCTTCCAGGAAGTCTCCATCAAAGGGTTAGAAGATTCAGTAATGGCAGACCCCTAGGCGAGAGTCTGCCCAGCACTCCTTTCTAATAGCAACACTCTGCCCCAGCCCCTCCCACCATCCCACTGCCTCTCAAGGCTGCTGCCGTGTTAGTGCACTATGACACTACTCTCTGGATGCACTTTATTTGTCCTAATGTGACAACCTGACCCAAGCTAAGCCAATCAGACTCCCCTATCTCCCAGAAATTTTGAAACCAAAAGTGAGAAAGAGCGCTAAGTCTCTCTTTAGAGTGCCTAACTAAGATGTACAGTTCTGGAGCTGTCCATAGCCAAGTTATCTATTCTGAGGGCCAGAATAGTGGAGGAAACTGACCTGCTGTCAGGAATAAAGAACAGAGTGCAGAGAGGAGCAGAGCTAAAGGTCAGAGAGAGTTCCAATGGTATCTGGGTCCCTGGTCTTCCTTTTCCCTGAAGCCCACCTGCTGTCAGGTCCTGCAAGACAACAGATTATCCCTAAAACCAACTCTCCTTTTCCTTTAGCTGGAGTTTCCCATCAGGTGGAATTTCTGTTTCTTGCAACCAAAAGATTCTTATAATTTTGCTCTCTGCCTCACTGAGTATTTCACCTGAAACCCCTGTAAGTGTATATGTAGCCATCTGTCATTTACAGGTGGGATCATTATAAAGGTTGATGTATTAAAATACAAGTGTACAAACCTGAAAAGGTAATGGATAAGTATTCATTGCCCTGAAATAATTGTTTTCTCTACAAAAAGGATTTACTAGAGGGATCTTTATAGTTTGCCTAGTGCTCTAGAAATATTGTTTCGAAACCAGTATGTCCATCACAATAAACTGTGATGCATCCATACAATGGAATACTATATTGGCTAACAAGAAGAACAAGATGAATCTGCATGAGCCAATAGTGAAATAGCATCCAGAATATTATGGGTAAATCTAGTCTGTATATTGTATAGTTTTATCCTCTTCGTGTCTGTGCACTTTCACACACACGTAGGTTTTCCTTTTAATCTCTAAGAGAAATCAAGGAAATGTTCTCAAGGGTTACCTTTCTTTTTTGAGGAAGATCAGCCCTGAGCTAACATTTGCTGCCAATCCTCCTCTTTTTGCTGAGGAAGACTGGCCCTGAGCTAACATCCGTGCCCATCTTCCTCTACTTTATATGTGGGACGCCTACCACAGCATGGCTTGCCAAGCGGTGCCATGTCCTCACCCAGGATCCGAACCGGCGAATGCTGGGCTGCTGAAGTGGAACGTGCGAACTTAACCACTGCACCACCAAGCCGACTCAAGGTTACCTTTAGAGAGAGGGCCTCAGGGAAGAAAGGAGGAAGATTTTTCATTTATCCTTTACTTTCTATATCTTACTTTTTTGAATCGTCTGGCCTAGTGTATGTATTTTTATTTCGAGTTTAGTCAGTGAAATTATAAACTTTTCTAATTCATTTCTGTACTCTATTAAAAATGGAAACAAAAAATGAATAGAGAAAGCAAAACTGAGAAAAACAAATAGAACTAAGTAAACTGAACACCCAATGGCTACAGAGTGGATGTCAAAAGGGAAGAAACAAAATCATAGCCCAGAGGCCCAGGAAGTTTCAGGGCTGTGAAGCCCTAGGTGCTGCGAGAATGTGGGATGAAACATGGAGCTGAAAACAGGGGAGGTGATTGGAAAGTTTATTTTAATAATGCGATAAAACTCCAGGTCTCCTCTTCCATCCTGGTCAGCCAATTACCCCTTCCCCATAGGGACAGGAGACTGCCACATTAGCTGTGGAGGATACCAACCAGAGAGCCTCCAGGCTCAGGACCACCAGGAACAGCAGAAAAAAAAAAAAGGAATAAGGGCTGTGCCCAAAACAGAGAAATTGAGAAGAAGTCTACAGCAGACCCTGGCCCCTTCTGCCATGTAGCTCCAAGGAAAATGGCAGCCAGGCGCATTCCTTTCCTGGGCAGAACCTTGAAAGATTTGTCTCTAGAGATACTAAAGGACCCTAGAGAAAAGATCTAGATATGAAACATTTTGCATTCTCAGAAAAAATTCCTGAGTCCCCATCTAATCACCGTACAGTGAGACTACATTTCACACGCAGAGAGCTCCCAACAAACTTGTCGGTGCTCACTCTTAGATATGAGAGGAAACGAGAGTCACCAGACATGTGAGGAAAGATTGAGCATGAAAGACAAAACACAGCCAAGAAAAAGAAAACTACAAAGAAGCAAAAACAATATAGAAAAAAATAGAGGAAAATTTCCCCAAAAATCTATAGGGTCTAGAGAGAGAAAAAAAAGAAACATACAGCCATGAAACAAAAACAAGACCCTTTTTACAAAAATTAACAGAACAGAAAAAACTTGGAATTTTAAGATTTGTTAGCTGATTTTTTGTAATACACAAAATAATTGGAAGATAAACAAGAAAATCTCTCAAGAAGTAGAACAAAAAAAAGTGTGAGAAAAAGTTAGAAAAAGCAATTAAGGATGCCCAACATCCACCTAATAAGAGTTTCAAAAAGAAAGAAAAGATTAAGTGAGGGAGAGAATATTATCAAATAAATAGCACAAGCAATTTTCCTATCACTAAAGGAGAAGAGTTTTCAGGCTAAAAAGGCCCACCAAGTGCCCAGTGGTTGGGAACAGATTCCCACCCAGACATATCATCATATCAGAACCCTCAGGACATCAAGAAGATTCTAAAGGCTTCCAAGGGAAAAATAAATAAATCACATACAAAGAACAGGGAATCATAGTGACATCCGTCAAAAACAGCATAGGAAGCTGAAAGACAGTGGTGAAATGCCTCCAAATTCTGAGAGGAAATTATTTTCAATTTATAAATCTATACCTAGCCAAATTATTAATCAAATGTGATGGCCCAATAAACATGTTCAGATATGTGGAGTCTCAAAAGATATTCCTATCATGCACTCATTCTCAGGAAGCTGCTTGAGGATGCGCTCCATTAAAACAAAGAAATAAAGCAAGAAAGAGGAAGTCACAGAACTGAGTAAAATAGGGGATCCAGCCCAATAGAGAGGCAAAGGAATATCCCACGACAGCAGCTCTGCAGAGCAAGGACTAGTCCAGAACTGTGCAGCAGGACAGAGGTATATTAGTCTAGTTTTTCAATGTAATAAAAGAAAACCTCACAATCTCAGGGAATATAACAACAAAGATTTTCCATGTTCATGGGTCTGTGTACTGGCTAGGGTTCAGTCAACATAGCTGGGCTCAGCTGGGCTTGGCCCTAGTCTGAGGTTTGGGTTCAGGTCTCCCCGTGTTTTCTCATTCCCCTTGAAGCAACAGCTACCCAAGGCATGTTTTTTTCATGGCAGATTGCAGAAGTTCAAGAAGCAAGCCAAGTTACACAAGCACATTGAAATCCTCGGTTCCTCTCATGCCTATTAACATTCTCGGGCCAGAGCAAGTCACAGGGCCAAGCTCAACATCAATGTGGCAGGAAAATTCACTCCCCCTACTCTAGTGGGAGATTCTGCAAAGATGTGGCAAAAAGCATGGGTGTACAGTTCTATTACAGGAGGGGAAGAACTGGGAACAATAATCCAGTGTAGCCCAGAAAGCTCTCGGGGAGATGTCTCAAGGAACAAAAGAATGCGTCTGATAAAAGACTTGACATGTTTGACTGTGGGAAAGAGTGTCTCTGAGAGTTTCACAATTCCTTAGGAGAATGATAGTGATAGAGACTTAGAAAACTAAGCAAATGGGGGGAAAAGGCAATTATTAATTCTAGGAAAACCAAAAACTCATAGAAGGAAATTAATCGTGATACATATATGATACATAAATGACTCAGACATAAAGTTCAACTAAATATTGACATAACTAAAATTTGTATGCAACTACTGTATACACCTACTAGAATGACGAAAATCCAAAACATTGACAGCACCAACTCACCAAGACATCCAGAGTACCTGATACTTCCTGCTATTTAGGTTTTATCTGCATTTGATCATAATCATAGTGGACCGAGGTGATGTCTCCTGGGATGCTAAGATGATCAAGTCCCTGTGGACTAATTGCGGCACAGAGCAGAGAGCTGACATGGTCCTGAAGCAAGATGTTGAAGGTATACTCCTGCCCCTGCCGGGTTAAACAAAACTATGTCTGGCCTTCTTTGCTTATTGAAATAGAGAAAAAGCTTTTACAGTTAATAACTTTGTTAAAGATGGCAGAGGCTCTGTTGTCTTGCTCTAGTAAAGAAACCATATTTGGAACAGCAGTCATTGCATGTCTTAACCTTTCAATAACCCACTGTCATTCTCCAAGGCCCTTCTGATTTCTGCATGTGGCGGCCAGGTGAGTGAAACGGTAAGAAACAGGAATCAGCTCCTCTGAATTTTCAGGTCTTTGATGGTTGCACTAGTCTTACATTTGCCCAAGCAATGCATTATTACTGCTTCATGTTTCTAATTTTGATAGGAAGCACTAGGCCTTCCACTTAGCTCTTTCAACCATAATAGCTGTATTCCAGGGATAAAAAGACACGTATTCTGCTACTTGCTGACTATACCTAGTCTAACTATACACTCCAGAACTGGAGAAATCATGGGGAAATGAATTTAAAGACTGGACTGAGGTAGACTGGAATCAAAAGTCAGTTTATCACTTGACTCCACAGGCCTCCACTCGAAGCAGTGGACCACTGTGCCAACGACAGCTTGCGAGATTAGCATTGGAGCCAGTGTCAACAGCCCCCAAGGGCACAGTTACTGTATTCAGTCCCGCATCTCTTAATGACGAGGACCTGTTCTGAGAAATGGGTCATTAGGTGATTTCATTGCTGTGCGAACGTCATAGGGTGTACTTACACAAACCTAGATGGGACAGCCTACTGCACACCTAGGCTCTATGGCGTAGCCTATTGCTCCTGGGCTACAAACCCGTACAGCATGTCACTGTACAGAATGCTGTAGGCATCTTACAATGTTAAGCATTTACCATGAATGGAGCTTGCAGGACTGGAAGTTGCTCTGGGGGAGTCAGCGAGTGAACGGTGAGTGAATGTGAAGTCCTCGGACATCCCAGTACACGGCTGTAGGCTTTATGAACGCTGTGCACTTAGGCTACACTAGCTTTATAAAAATTATTTTTCTTTAATAAAAAATTAACATTGTATTACTGTAACTTTTTTACTTTATAAACTCTAATTTTTTAACTTTTTGACGCTTTTGTAATAACACAGCTTAAAACACAAACACGTTGGACAGTTGTACAAAAAAATACTTTTATATCCTTATTCTATAAGCTTTTTTCTATTTAAAGTTTTTTAAGTTTTTACTTTTTAAACTTTTTTGTTAAAAACCAAGACACAAGCACACACATTAGCCTAGGCCCACACAGGGTCAGGATCATCAGTATCACTGTCTTCCACCTCCACATCTTGTCCCTGAAGGTCTTCAGGGGCAATAACACACACGGAGCTGTCATCTCCTGTGATAGCAGTGCCTTCTTCTGGATACCTCCTGAAGGACCTGCCTGAGGCTCTTGTTGAGGAGGTGTCACTCTTTTCGGAAATATGTCCATGTTGGTCGGCTTGTTTGTTTCTTTTTCTCGTCATAGATTTGCTTGTAAGCAGATAACGCACCATGAATATTCCTCTCTATTAATGAAAGCCTTTCAGTGTTGGGGCCGTGTTTTCAAGCTTATCGAAGAGCTTGTTGAGGTCTGCGTGAGCTTCTGCTAAGCCCTTCACTGTGAGTTTTCTTGGAGGTTCTTTTTTCTTCTCCGGCAGTTTCTTTTTCTCTTGCCTCTTCTTCAGCTGTGCGTTCCTATTCCAGTTCCAACAACTCATTAGTCCGTTCCTCAGGCACCATCTCTGGGAGCTCCTCAATGTCATTCTCATGCACACCCAGGTTAAAGTTGTTTGTCACCTCAATCACAGCCTTGTTGATTTTTGCAACCTCCTCATCCTCAGCAAATCCTTTGAAGTCATGGACGAACCTCTTGAGGGTCTTCTTCCAGATGCCATTCATACACTCCTTGGTGACGTGACCCCAAGCCCAGGCAAGGTTCAAGATGCAGTCATAGATGTTGTAAGCCTTCCAGAACTGCATCAGTGTCTTCCTCAGTTGCAGCAATAGCCTGGGCAAAGGTCCTCTCAGGTAGTAGACCTTAAAAGCTGCTATAACTCGATTGGAGCAGAAAGGTGGTGTTGGAGGGAGAAACACTGCTGTTATATTGGGATGTAGGTCACCAGTAAAGGAGGATGTCCAAGAGCATTACCAACAATAAGCAAAATCTTAAAAAGTATGTTATTCTCTAAACAGTACTTCTCCTTTTTGCTGGCACAGCAATTCAGGAGGGCATCTTGGAAGAGGAGCTTGGTCATCCATGACTTCTCATTGCTCCTGTAGTACCCCAGCAGTGTGTGCTAACTGACATGCTTGAAGGCCCTGGGGTTCTCACTGTGCCAGATCACAAAGGGTTTCCATTTGTAGCCTGCAACATTGTCCCCAAGCAAAACCGTTATCCTGTCCTTAAAAGCCTTGAAACTTGGCATTGACTTGGCCTCCTTATGAATGAAAATCCTTTCAGGCATCCGTTTCCAGAATAGGGAGGTCTCATCCATATTGAATATTTGCTCTGGCAAGTAATTTTTCTCGACAATCAGCTTATCTAGAGTTTCCAAAAATTCTTCAGCTGTCCTCACATCAGCACTCACAGACTCACCACTCACCTTCACATTATGTGATGAATAATGATTCTTGAGTTGTTTAAACCACCAGAGCTAGCACTGAAATCAACATCATAGTCCGGTCCAGCCTTTTCTTTCAACATCGCACACAAATTTTTTGCTTTGGCCGTGACCATCGTGGTGCTGAGAGGGACATGCTTCTGTGTCTGGTCTTCAATCCAGGTCATTAGAAGTTTCTCCATGCCTGATACAGGCCCTTCTCGAATGTTTGTTAGTCTTGTTGCCTTCAAAGAAGCAGATCCTTTAACAGCTTCCATCACTTTGTTCTCATTCTTCAAGATCATAGCTATGGTGGAATGGGACATGCCAGGCTGGCAAGCAGCAACCATCGCTGATTTTCCATCTTTGTAGTCCTTAATGACTTTTAATTTCGTTTCCAGGTCAAGCACTCAATGTGGCCTCTTCCTGGTAACATCAGCAGTGGATTTTGTATGCTTAGGGGCCATGATGAACAAAACAACTGAGATTAAATCAATCACAAGAGAAAATGATACAATTGAGAGAGGCAGTAAATACAAGATGTATGAGGCTGCTGCCAGTGTAACATGCCATACTGTTTTACAGTGAACTTTTTTTTATACATAGAAAGAGTACATTCTAAAATGACAATAAAAAGTACAGTAAATACATAAGCCAGTAACATAGTCGTTTATTATCATTATCAAGTCTGATGTACTGTACATAATTATATGTGCTATACCTTTATACGACTGGCAGCGCAGTAGGTCTGTTTACACCAGGATCACACAGACACCTGAGTAACACATTGCGCTACCACATTAAGACAGTAACCATGTCACTAGGTGGTAGGAACTTTTCAGCTCATTATAATTTTATGGGACCATTATCATATACGCGGTCCATTATTGACCAAAACGTCATTGTGTGTCGCATGACTGTAGTTTCCTAGGACTGCCGTAAGGAAGTACCACAGACTGGACAGGTAAAACAGCAGAAATGTATTCTCTCGTGGTTCTGGAGAACCAAAGTCCAAAGTCAAGGTGTTGGCAGGTTTGGCTCCTCCTGGAGACTCTGAGGGACAATCTGTTCCCTGCCTCTCTCTTAGCTTCTGGTGGTTAACAGCAATCGTTGGCGTTTCTTGGCCTTCAGCTTCATCACTCCAACCTCTGCCTCCATCCCCACATGGTGTTCGCTCTGTGTCTCTATGTCCAAATTTCCCTCTTCTTTTTATTTATTTATTTATTTTGAGGAAGATTGGCCCTGAGCTAACATCTGCCACCAATCATCTTTTTGCTGAGAAAGACCCCCTGAGCTAACATCCATGCTCATCTTCCTCCACTTTATATGTGGGACGCCTGCTACAGCGTGGCTTGCCAAGCGGTGCCATGTCCACAACCAGGATCCGAACCGGCAAACCCCAGGCCACTGAAACAGAATGTGCGAACTTAACCGCTGCGCCACCAGGCCGGCCCCATAGTGTGACCTCATCTTAACTTGATTACATCTGCAAAGAATTTATTTCCAAATAAGGTCATCTATTTCACAGTTACCTGGGACAAGGACTTCAACATATCTTTTGGGGGGACACAATTCAACCCATAACAGTTACCCTGGGAAATGACTCCAGGTCCCATTGGGGCAGCGTATAAGGAATATATAGACAGATGTTTATCTATCTTCCTTAAGTGTACCTGCCTTCATTTCACTCAAGGGGCTCTGAGTCTGTGATCTAACCCAGGCCTGGAAATTGGGTGAGAGACCATAACTCTCTGTCTTGTTGTCTTAAGTTGCCCCCCTGTTTACCAATTCCAGAGGATTTTTGGTTTTACAAATCAGTTAGGACCTTAGTGAACCATCCACATTCTTGAGTCCCAGGGACTCAATGATCTCAGTGATCAACCGCCAAAGATCCCTGCGGGTCCCACCACTCAGAATAGGCGCCAATCCTGGGAACAACGCCCAGCTTGGCCCTGGCGGCCAAGTGCCGCTGGGCTACTTTTACAACCCTGGGCTCCCCTCATGCTCGTGAAAATCAGGGAGCCCATTCCATCTGTAGCATCTTCCCCCAACATCCCCAGCCCACAAAACCCAGTCACTGCAGCACTTTCAAAAGATGACATCACTCTCTCACAAATATATTTCTTAATGCTTTGGTGTAGAGAGTGTCATCTGGGCCCTCACAGGGGACAGAGTTGGGGGTGGATGAATCACACTTATAAACCCGAATCAGCATTCCCATCTCCCTAAGTGTTTCCATTCTTTCTTCTACATTTTACCCAAGGATTCTTGGCATCTCGATTTCATTTAACTTCATCAATGGATCCAGGTTTCAGTCAACCAACTGAAAAAAGCAATTAAATCTACTATACACTCACCAGGATGGATAAAACTAAAAAGACTGGCATCATTTGATGTTGAAGAGGATGTGGAGCAACCAGAATTCACATACATTATTGGTGGGCGTGTAAAATGGCACAACTACTTCGGGAAAAGTTCTGGCAGTTTCTTATAAAACTAAACAGATGTCTACCCTATGACCCAAAACAATTCCATTTAAAGAGAAATAAAAACATATATTCACAAAAAAGACCTGTACATAAATGTTCATAGCAGCACTATTCATAATAGTCCAAAACTAGAAACAATCCGTATGTCCAACCCATAGCCACAGAATGCCTCAGCAAGCTACAGTATTATAGTAGTTTTCTATCACTGTGTAACAGATAACGCCAGACTTAGCAGCTTAAAACAATATTCATTTCTTAGCTCCCAATTCCGTAAGTCAGTGTCTGGAATGATTCTCACCTGCTCAGGATCTCAGGGTGTCAGCCGGGCCGTGTAGCTCTATGGGGGCTCCAGGAAGAAGCCCCTCCCAAGTTCACGCAGGTTCTCGGCCAGGCCCAGACGGGGACATTCTCAGTGCCCCCCACCCGACGTCAACACGGCCTCTTCTATATTTGAGGTCTGCTGTTTGCATCACTACATACCTTTGTCCAATTTATTATCTAAATCCCTTTGTTTGGAAGTGACAGAAATCCAACTTGAAGTAGATTAAACATAAAGAAGGATTTATTGAATAACAAAATCCAATAAAGGGCTGAACAATGAATTTGCAAAAACACTAAGGATGTCTCAGGAGGAACTGGGACTAGGCTCTTACCTTCTAACAGGAGTCTCTGTATCTTTTGCCTCAACTTCTTATTTATTCGTTCTTCACTGCAGACCACCTTCCTTCTCAGGATGGGGAACACAGCTGCAAACGTTTCCTGAGCTTTATATTTATAGTATTCATCCTTCAAAAGAGAATGACACGTTTCTCAATTCAAACAAGAAAAAATGATGAGGAAGTGTTTTCTTGACCCATCTTCAGACAGGTACCCACACCTGGACCAATTATGGCTGAGGGAAGGATTATGTAAGAACGATGGTTCCCTGGATGGCCATGTGGAGGAGGAGACAGTTCCCAAGAGAAGAGTTGTGCTGGGCTGACCACACCATAGATGTCCACTATGGCAGCCCTTCAGCAGGTCCCTTCCCATGCACAAAAACTTGGATAAGCTTGTCAACGTATGGCGTGGTTGGTAGGATCAATATTTTTTTTCTTCCCTTTTTTTAAAAAGAGTCAACTCACTTCATGTGCCATTCTCTTGCCCAGACAACTAAAGCATTCTAAGGAGAGCTTCCCCATAGATATGTGCCCACGTGCCCACTAGATTGGGAGATCCTTAAAGAAAGCACCCAGGATTAATGTACCCCATGTGTCTAGTGCCCCACAAAGTTCTGTCATAGCTCAGATGCTCAAAAAATATTCGTATAACTGGATTAAGATCTTTCCTCAATTTTCAGAGACCCCTGAGGGCTGAATATTTTGGGCCCCAGAAAGGCCTAATGCTAGAAAGCTAAAAACGGAAATAAAAATCAGTGGGAGACTGGGGAGCCTAAGGTACTAGTGGGAAGAAGATAACGGTCAACAAGAGTTGTCCCCAAATCAGAGAGGTGAACGAGAGACTATAGGTTCTGATAGACAGGTTAGGAGAATATACAGTTAATGTGTTTACCTCCAACCCTCCCTGGACCAGAGAGTCATCGCAGGACAAAATAGAATTTGGAAGAAGTCTGCTTAGGGAGTTGGTAGATAAACAGGGGTGAGGGGAGTTCTAGGGCACTTAGCAGAACCTGACAATGTGTTGAGTTTTCACTGACAGAGAAGCTCCATCCCTTATTAGAAGTTAGACTTGAACGTCTGATCAAGCTTGGTTTCCAATTAGAGTTGTACCATGAGGACATTGCTTCAGAGGATGAGAAGATGCATTTCAATGGTAGGGAGGAGCCACTGCTCCATGCTCTCCCCCCACAGGAGAGAAGGACTGAGAAGGAGTGCACTGGATCAATAAATCAATCAGCACGGTGGCCACACTCTGAGCCCAGGAGATCCGTGCTCTGGGTTCTGAGGGGAGGCAAGATCCGTGGCTGCTCGGAGAAGTGGGAATAAGGTTTTGATACCTGGGCGTTCCCAGGCTACCATTCTCCAAGAGACCATAGGCAGCAACTGTTCTCCGGGGCACCGGTGCTTCCTGTTCCGTTCTCATGGTTCTCCCATTGTCCCGGCTCACAGAGTAAGTCAGTGTCAGAGCTGGGACCAGAGCAGGAGAAAAAGGATGGTCCCCACTGTACCCCCTCCCCAGGTTCCCTTTTGCATGCTGCTCGCTCTGTGGGGATCCTCCCACCCCAATACACACCCACTGATTTTACTTTTATTCTTCCCACAGGACCCCTCCTTGGGCCTCAGTCTCTTGATCTACAAAAATCAAGGGGTCAGGCTGGGCAACTCTGCAGGGCCCTGACGTCTTCTGAAATCTTGAGGGTGGAGGTGATGCTGCGGTGCAAAGATAGGGGTCAGTGTCTAGATTACATGTCCAGGTATCAGGTGTAACAGCCCAGGGGAGCCCGGCCAGAGTGTGGTCTGGCTCTGTCAGGCCCACAGGACTCAGTCGCTTGGTGAGAGGGAGAAGGGGTGGTGGTGGTAGTTAATTTATTTCATGTTTACTATGTGCCAGGCACTATTCAAACACTTTATATATTTTGATTCACCTAATCCTTAAAATAAACCAATTTACAGGTGAGGACACTGAGGCAGAGAGTGCCTGAGTAACTTCCCCTAAGTCACACGGCTCGTTTGTGGCAGTGCCAGGGCTGGAACCCAACACTAGGGATCTGTCGTCACTCATGGAAGTGAAGACATCAAGCTCAGCCAGGGGGCCTCCCAGCAACATTGCTGTGACAGTGTTTCGTGCCAGAGCATTTTTAGTTCCCCCAGGAGGGCACGCATTTGGGGGAGCGCGCTCAGTCAGGATGAGCTCTCTGGTGGGAGGCCCCTGCAGAGTCCAGCCCACTCTGCCTGTCTCTTTCTGCTTTTATGGTGAGTTCTCAAGGAGCCGTTTTGCCTACTCCCATCTCTCCCTCTCTCTCACACACACACACACACACACACTCACACATGCACGCACATGCCCAGCCTGGCCTCCAAAGTCTCCCCATCTCCACCATCTGAAAGACCTGAGCCCAATAGCGGACAAGGTTCAGAGCGTTTTCTTGGAATGTGTCTCTGCTTCTACGTCAATCAGCAGATGCCAATGGCTGCCTGGAGGGAGAGCAAGCTCAAACTCCCCAGTCCTGAGTCACGGGAAGGCCAGCTCCTGCCCCGCCAACCCTGTAACGTGCACGTTACAATAAAACTTTAATCATCACTACCACTGATTGTCCGTAAAGGTGTCAAACATTCACAGATTGTATTGGTCAGAAGCCTTGGTTGCAATGGTCCGAAGCCCAGCTTGAAGTCGTTTAGGCAGAAAGAGGGATTTATTGGCTCAAGAACAAACCATAGAAATGACTGGGACGGATCCTGGTCTCTGAGACAACTGGAACAGGGCCTCTTGGCCTCCCTCACATCTCTGCCTGTTCCTGCACGCAAACTTCAGTTGCTCTGTTGCTTCATCTTGGTCACTGGGGAAGGGATCTGGCCACCTGCAAATTCCTCAGATGGGGAAGGACTTTCTTCTAGGCAGAAGGTTGGCCCAGAGGGAGGAAGGCTCCTGTCGCTGTGGAGTGAGGGGAGGAAGAGAGGAGAATGGTCCCGTTTCAGAGAGTGGAGGGTGGGAGTGGGGGTGAGGACTCCTCCTTGGGAAACAAGAGCAGGATTGCCCAACACAAAGATTTCAGGTTAGCCTTCACTAATTCATTCAACAAACAGATATGGGAAGACCTATCATGTGCAGAGTGATGTGCTAGACACGGTGGTAGGGCTGGGAAGAAGGTGACCAATGAGAGGACGGAGTTCTGCCCTGAGACCTTCCACTTCATTGCAAATGCTTCAGCAAGGTGATATGAGTAACCAAATGAGAGGAGTTACTACAGGACACCCACCCTAGTCTAGGGGTATCAGGGAAGGCTTCCAGGAAGCAGCGATGTCCAAGTTGAGACCTGATGCATAAACAGGAGTCAACCAGGTCTGTTGGTGGTGGTAGTGGGGGGGTGGGGGGGTTGGAATGAACATTTCAGCCAGACAGAACAGCTCTGAACTAAAAGATCCATGTGTCAGGGCTGCAAAGAAAGCCAAGGTGGGGAGGAGGCAGGCTGGAGCACTGGCACGGAGGACAATGTGGCCAGAGTGAGGGCTTGGATTTGACCTGAGGGCAATGGGGAGCCATGGGAGGACTAAGGAGAGTGGCGGTACTGTCCCATTTCCCAATTCTGAGATCCTACGGGCTCCTTGCTGAGGATATGTCAGCGGGAAGAGGCACACTTCACACACCAGTGGGGAGAACTTTTTGAAGAAGTTCTGCTGTCAGTTTTAGAAGTTTAGACCTAAAAAGTAATTTGTGAAAACATCTCAAAGAAACCCCCCGGCATGGAGTAGTTACAGAAATTGGGGATAGGTGGTCCTTGTGTGAAGCAAACAATGGGTGACCAGGGAAGTGGGTGACCTGAGGGTGGGCATGCTCCCCACTGTGCTGGTAAATTGGGGGCAGGTATTCTGGGAGCCCATCTCTCAGCCCCCCAGGACTTCAGGTGGTAATAGGGGCGGGCCCCTCCCCTGGCTTCCTGCTGGGTCTCCGCTCCCCCATCTGCAGGACCTGCCAAGATCTGGGTGGAGGAGGCTTGGGGCTGGGTGAGGAAGCTCCTGATCCACCTCAGGTGAGCTGAAGGGCAGAAGAGTTCTCTGTTCTGTTCTCCTGGAAAGGATGTGGAGTCCTGTTGTCCCACTGTGTGGAGGCCGGTGGCTGAGTTGCGGAGTGCTGCATCTGTGGCCAGGTCCAGACTGAGTCCAGGTAGTTTTCCTGGAAAAGAAAAGGCCTCTGGAGGAGAGAGGTGAGAAGCTGAGGGAGAGTGAAGGGTCACTCAATTATTCCTCAGTCCTGACATTCATCACACACACTCTCTGTGCCGAGGGTGCTGAGGACCAGAGGGTCACACCCAGTGGCTCTGGGGAGGGGGACTGAGCTGGGGAACCTTGGGGAGGGGAGAGGCAGGCCAGGCCCTGAAGGCACAGGGCAGGGTCGTGTGGCCTTCAGAACAAGTCAGGATAGAGGGACCTTGGCTCCTGTGACCGCCCCCTTGGCAGCCTCGCAGGTGCCTCCACCACACTCCTTTTGGGCACTCGGGCTGTGGACCCTGGATCGCAGCTTTCCAAAGGTTCTTTCTCTCTGCCTCTCAGCCTCTGTTCCTCCGCTGTGTCTATCCCTGGCCTTGTCTTTCTGAGACTTTCCATCCATGTGTGTCTGTCTCACTATCACTGCCCTGTTTCGTCTCATCTCTCTCCTGATCTCCATCACAATCCTTGTTTCTGTCCATGTCTCACCCCCATGTCTGTCTCACTCTCTTGCTCCGTCCCCTGTCTGTCTTTCTCATCCTTGTCTCCTCTGTCTCTGCCTTGTCCCTATCTCCATCCCTGCGTTTCTCTTGCACGTTTCACCGTTGTCTCCATTGCTGTCCCTCTCTCCCTCTTGCCCTCATCTCCATCCATCTCTCTTGTCCATGTCTCATCCTTGTCTCCATCTGTGTACTTGAAACGCTCTTGTCCCTTTCTCCATCACTGTTTCTGTCCCTTCCTCTCCCTGTCTCCGTCTCTGTCTCCTCTCTTTATCCATCCTAGGCTCCGTCTCTTTCTGGTCCTGGTCTCCATCCCCCCTCCTGGGTCGCCTCCGTGGTCCCCGCAGGCATGGGACCTCGCTGGGGGCGGGGCCGAGGGGCTGGATCAGAATAACTCAGTTATCAGGGAGAATTGAATTAACTTCTTCCCACGAGCGCCGCCGGGCCTGTCTCCCCTCCCTTCTTTGAGGCCGCAGGTGGGGAGGCCCGGGAAAGGGGTCGGGACCTTCCGGCCTGGCACGTTGCGTAGAGACGGAAGGTCTGCTCGAACTGGGACCAGGTGGGAACTCTAGGGATGGGGCGCTCAGCCCCCGCCTGCACCTTCGCAGCCCTAAGAGGGCAGCGGGGACCCTTTGGAGTGGGGGTCGGGGGTGGGTGGGGGCGGGGCCTGGCAGCCCAGGCCCCGCCCCGCTGAGCTCGCCCCGCCCCGCCCCCTCCGCGGGGTCCTGCGCGTTAAAAGGCGCGCGGGCCGGGCTGGGCTGCACTTGCGTTGCACCCGGGCGGAGGGCGGCCGCGACGGGGCGGGCAGACTAGCGGGCGCTCAGAGCTGGCCTCGGGTCCTCGGCGCCTGGCGCTCGAACCTCCATCCCGACCCTGACCCGGCCCAGGACCCTGACCTCCACCCGGCCCGGCCAGGCCCCTGCTCCCGCCCCCCCGGGCCGATGGACTACTCCTACCTCAATTCGTACGACTCGTGCGTGGCGGCCATGGAGGCGTCCGCCTACGGCGACTTCGGCGCCTGCAGCCAGCCCGGCGGCTTCCAATACAGCCCCCTGCGGCCCGCCTTCCCCGCGGCCGGGCCACCCTGCCCCGCGCTCGGCTCCTCCAACTGCGCGCTTGGCGCTCTCCGCGACCACCAGCCTGCGCCCTACTCAGCAGGTGAGCCCAGCCCCGGCCCAACCCTCCCTCCAAATTCTGCGGAACCCTCAGCCCCTGCCCTACTCGGCAAGTGAGTGACACTGTCCCCCACAGCCGCCACCATCCCTGCCCATCCCCCAGACCCTCCAACGCCTCGCGGGACCCCCCAGTGCCCCTTGTAAGACGGGGTTCCCCTAGGCAGAGTTGAGCCCCACCCGCTCATCCTTCCCATTCCTCTTTCTCGCTGCCATATCCCTATCCCGTGCTCTTCGGGTCAAGGAAAGAGATCCCCAGTCCAGCCTCAGGCCCCTCACCAGGCCCTCCCCTCCCCACCTGCAAAGACTGACCACCAAATCTCCCCATCCCCTGTGTCCTTGGGAGACGCTCCCGGCTCAGTCCAATCAGACCCCCGTCCTTATCATCCCCATCCCACTTCATGCCCCACTCGAACAAGGACCCCTGTGACAGCTGAGCTGCCCAGATGGGAACCTTACTAGAGCACCAGCACCATCAGGCCCCTCCTGCCAGGTTGTGGACCCATCCACCGGTGCCCAAACCCTCTTTCACCACTGAAACCCATTCCGTAGCTGGAAAAAAAGGGTGCCCAGGTTATTAAGCCGCTTTCATTTCCCCGTTCCCCCCGGATACTCTCCCAGCTAGAGTTCTGCAGAACCCAGAAGCAGTTCCTATGACCCTCCCCAGCCCCTTGATCCAAGTCCCCATCTGAACCCTCAACCTCATGGAGCCTCTCAGTCATCCCCATCCCTCCAATTAGAGTCCAGGCTGCCCCACCCAATCTCCTTATCTCCTTCCTTCCTGGGAACACAGGGGAACCCAAGTAGAAGATTGGCACCTGAGGGGTGGGGAGGGGTGGTAAGATAGGGACCTAAATTTGGAGAAATGAGAACCAGGGAGATGGAGGCGGAAATTGGACCAGAGATGGAGAGATCAGGTACTCTGGACTAGATGTGCATGAGGCTTGGGGAGATGGAGACAGGAAATGGGGAGATGGGCCCCAGAGAGATGGAATTCTGAGATGGGGACAGGTACAGAGAGATGTGAGCAGAGACGGGAAGACTGGGGGTCTTCCAAGAAGAAATGGGGACCCAGGGTTAGGGAGATGGAGAGAAGAACCAGCTGATGGGGACAGGAATTAAGGACGATGGGGACCAAGGAAGATTAGAAACAGAGATGAGGAAGTTAGGAAGGGGTGTTGGAAGCAAGGCTTAGGGGAGATAGAGAAGTAGGGAGATAGGACAAAGATGAAGGATATTGAGGACCCCTGGAGAATATGGAGACCTAAACAGGGGTTGGAGACAGAGATGGGGAGTTAGCGTCAGAAACATTTTCTATAGGGCAGTGGGACTGGGATGGGGTAGATGGGAGACAGGGATGGGGAGGGGGAGGGGGAGGGGTGGGGCTGGCTTTGGGGGAGCTGGAACACAGAGAAAGGTGCCTGGGAGGGGGAAGAAGGGCAAAGAGAAGATGGAGGAAACTGGGTGGAGAGAAATAAAAACCCTTCCCAATGGCACAAAGAGAATGGTCCAGAAGGGAAAAGTTGAAGAGAGATGCAGATGGAGAGAGATGAGGAAGAAGAGAGGAGCACACCTGGAGGAGAATGGGATGTGAGATGGGGCTGAGGAATCGAGGCCTGGGGAGGACAGAGATGGTGGGGTAGAGAGGGCCAAATCCATACACAGCAGAGATCCTCGTAGGGCTGAAGGTAGACTCAGGCAGGGGAGTCTCAGTCGCCCAGCCGAGGTCCAGGACTGGTTACTGGGGAGACTCCCAAGGCCCATGAGACCTGACAGACAGCCGAGGCTCCAGTGGACAGAGCAGGACATGAAGTCAAGCCGGCAGACTGACTGAAGAGACAAACCGAGGGGACTGTGGAGGCGCAGCGTGGTCTGGCGGGAGGTGGAGGGAACACAGCGGAGGCCTGAGGACAGGTCAGCATCTTGACCGAGGATCAGATTCTGGTTCCCTCGCTGCTGTTCTTGGGCCCCAGGTCTCCCTGCGCCCCGTCCGCCTTCACCTCTGCCGGCTCTGTGGAGCCATAATGAAGACGGTCCATCTGAGGATGAGAGGACCAAGTCGAGGGGCCAGGCCAGGGGCAGGGGACAGTGAGTGATCCCCTCAGGGGCAGGACACAGCGGGCTGAGCTCGGCGCCTCACGCCCCCACCCTCGTTGCTCCTCCCTCCCGCACACACCCCTAGTGCCCTACAAGTTCTTCCCGGAGCCGTCGGGCCTGCACGAGAAGCGCAAGCAGCGGCGCATCCGCACCACGTTCACGAGCGCGCAGCTCAAGGAGCTAGAGCGCGTCTTCGCCGAGACCCACTACCCCGACATATACACGCGCGAGGAGCTGGCGCTCAAGATCGACCTCACGGAGGCTCGCGTGCAGGTGCGTGTTTGCGCGTGTGTGTACGGGAGTGTGTGCGCGCGGGGAGGGGGAGGGAGAGTAGTGCCGGACACCTGGAGGGCCGCGGGACAGAGGGGCCTCAGGGCGGCGGGCAGGCAGGCACAACCTGGAGGCAGAGAGCTAGGACCAGGGGCCAGGGCGCACTCGGGTCTACGGGCAGGAAAGGACGAGGAGCCTGGAGAGGCGGCGGCGCCAGAACTTGGCAGACCTGAGGCCCTCGGGAGAACTGAGCTGTTCAGCCCCACGATTTCCCCTCAGTCTCCCAGGTAGGGCTGGGGCATGCAGAGTGATGCTTGGGAAGCTAGGAGGGAGAATAAGTGGGTAGACGGGGAACCCCAGGCCTCAGGACTGAGCCAGGCCGAGGAGTCGGAGAAAGCCAGTCAGCGCCTCCAGGTCCCCTCCCCAGTGCTGCAGCCCTGAAACCCCTGAGCCTGGAAAGTCCGGGCCGAGGCAGGCGCAGAGCCGAGGAGAGCCGGGCCAGGGCGGACCCTGTTGTCTATCTTGCAAATCCCCAGTACAGACGTTCAGCTGCCTGCCTTTACCGGAGACCTTGGACGAAAGGTTTCCCTCGTGCTCTAACCCACTCTCCACCGCCGGAGGACACTCCAGGAGGAACTCCCGGGGTTGCTTGTACGCGGGAATCGGGTGGCAGGGCTTTGGGTGATGAGAGCAAAGGCGGAGTCCCTTCCAGGAGACCGGGAGCACTGGGGGGCAGCGAGGACCGCGGGTGAGCAGATCCCGGAGGAAGGGGCAAGTGGAGGAGAGGAGGAGAGAGTAGCGGAGAGACGAGAAGGGCACCGAGCCGAGTGCTGGAGGGCCGAGCGGCCAACGCTCGGAAGGCTGGAAGTAATCCTGATCCGGCCCCTTCCGGACGGAGGTCTCCCTCGCGCCCTGCTGCCCCGGGCTGACCGGCCCTTGTGCCCGCAGGTCTGGTTCCAGAACCGCCGGGCCAAGTTCCGCAAACAGGAGCGCGCGGCCAGCGCGAAGGGTGCGGCGGGCGCGGCGGGCGCCAAAAAGGGCGAGGCGCGCTGCTCGTCGGAGGACGACGACTCCAAGGAGTCCACGTGCAGCCCCACGCCCGACAGCACCGCGTCGCTGCCGCCGCCGCCCGCGCCCAGCCTGGCCAGCCCGCGCCTAAGCCCCAGCCCGCTGCCCGCCGCCCTGGGCTCCGGGCCCGGGCCCGGGCCGGGGCCACAGCCGCTCAAGGGCCCGTTGTGGGCCGGCGTGGCGGGCGGAGGGGGCGGCGGGCCCGGCGCGGGCGCGGCCGAGCTGCTTAAAGCCTGGCAGCCGGCGGAACCCGGGCCTGGGCCCTTCTCGGGGGTTCTGTCCTCCTTCCACCGGAAGCCCGGCCCCGCCCTTAAGACCAATCTCTTCTAGCCGCCGGACTCTGGAGGCTCCAGGCGTGTCCCCAGAGACGACCCCCGCCTCTCGAGGACCTGACAGTCCCTCCCCAGCCGGGCCGCCTGCCTAGAAGTCCCCGTCCCTCCCCACTTCCCGCAGCGTCTGACCCCTAGGTGTGCCCTCCCCAGCTTTGGAGACCAGGTCAGGGCCACAATCGTCCTCACGCACCCCCACCCGGCAGAGTGGGATGCTCTTCATTGGGACCCCCTCCAGGAGAGCCCGAAGCCCCTTCTAGCTTGGCTTTCTTTGGAACCGGGATCAAATAATGCCTGTCCGTAACACAGTGCTCGAACATGAGTCCTCAAGGAGGAACAGCTGGGCCCCCTCCCCTGGCTCTGCAGCTGGCTGGGTCACCCCTCACCTTGGTGACTAGTCGGCTGCCCCACCCCTCAGGCCCATCCGCACTGACCCCACCCTTGCAAAGGCCAGTGGTCGCTGAGATAATCAGCAGCCTGAGGGTACCACGGCCAATTTGTCCCTCACTTATCCCCTCCCATTCCCAGTGGGTCTGGTGCAGAGGGTAGGCCCGTGTGGAGTGGAGGAGCTGCCAGGGAACCGGGTCAGAGGGGTTTCCTCTTTCCTGATTTTTGGTTGTTGTTCTTTTCCTTTGAAAAACTTGTAATTTATTGAGGTGAGTTTTGCTCAATCCAAATAAAACTTAATTTATTGAAGACATCATGCGGGCAATCCTGAGTAACCAGGATGGGGATAGGCTGCCTGCAAGAGCCGGGTCCCCCTTGCAACCAGCGAGGAACCGCGGCTGCCGCGCATTCCCAGCGCCGGGCGGGGTGGACCAGGAGACAGAACTAAGCAAACCGTTTCCGGCAGAGATCCTCCCCCCCAACCCCTAACCGGCCCCGATAATATTAAAGTGCCCGCCCTCCCTAAACCCACAGAGAAGCTTAAATAAACCCAGCCCAGTCCTCGGGCTATTCCTTCATTTCCGGACGGACAACCCCTGAGTGAGCCTCGGGGAAAGGTCCTAGCTCAGCCCCTCCCGCTGTGGTTCAAGCCGGTGGAGGGCAGCAGAAACAGCGGTGAAAGTGGGGGCCCAGACGCACCCAAATGGACCCCACGGGCACCCCTGGCGCTGGGAAGAGGGGTCCAGAAAGGGAGGACAGCACTAGAATAACCAAGGTCCTTGGTAACCACGGCAACTGACCTCCAGAACCCTGGGTCTAAGAGGCGAGGGGCAAGATGTCCTAACTAGGGCATTCCAAATGATTGGGCAGTGGGGAACGCAGATCCCCAATAAATAGTCAGAGAGGTACTGCCCTGCCCCTCATAACTTTTCAACTCCGGGGCTATGGCTGGGTCTTCGCGGGGCGTAGGGGCGCTGAGTTCACAGCTTCGCTGAGCCACGGCCATCACTTGCTGAGCTGCAGCGTGTCCAGAAGGAGGCGCTTGTGAGCCGGGTCCTGCACCCCAGCCTCCTCCAGATCCTCCTCAGTGATGTCGCTGTAGGGGTAAGAGAGGCTGGGAATGGGCGAGGTGGGAGGGGGCCCGTAGTTCTGCCCCCCGGGGCCAGACCCACCCCATCCGCCTCCAGCCCCGCCCCCACCTGAGAAACTCCAGGTCGTCCCAGCCATTGTGCACCAGGCCCTCCTCATAGCGCTCCAAGCCGATGGCCCGCAACCAGGCGCCCATGCCCGCCTCGCCCAGCCCGCCGGCCCGCCCGCCCTGCGGGCATGGAGCCTGAGGGAATAGGGTATGTCACGGGGAGCACTGAGGGTGCCCCCACACACAGAAGCACCTGCCGACAGCCACATTTACCACATGCTCTGCGGGGGGGGGAGACAAGGACTGGGGCTGATTCATGTGTCCCCCAACTCCCCAGTGCCCAACGCAGGGCAGAGGGGACACCACTGAGTGTTGAATGGCGGAGTAAAAGGATATCACAGTCCATGGGCAAGCACACACCTCAAGTACACACAGCCAGCCACCCCTGGTCCACACACCTCCTCTGCCAGATCCTCCTGGATGCTCTCTCGGATCCGGGGTGGTGGGAAACTGAGAGGCCGGCCATAGTCCGAGGGCAGTCCCCGGGGTGGCTGCAGCTCCAGAGGGCCTGGCAGGAGCACTGAGCGGCCAGACCCAGCGGGAGCGTAGTCCACCTCACTCAGTGTCTTGGCCATCTGCAGCACTGAGCAGGAGCGATCATCCCCACTGGCTACCTCCCCCAGGAAAGTGCTGGTGGGCGAGGGGCCTGGGGGGAGTGGGGGTCTCGGATGGGCCTTGGGAGGTGGTGGAGCACGGGCCTCACCCCCACTGCGGCCCCGGACCACTGGCCCTGGCAAAGGATCCAGGCTGGGGGGCAGGAAGATGGCTGAGTCCGGCAGTGGTGGGGGTGGAAAGTCTGGAGGAGGCAGTGTGCCCCCAGACTCCTCATCTGATGAGCTCCCCTCTCCCACACGGGGGGGCCGGTGGCGCCCAAGCTGTGGAGCAGGCACTGTGATGGCCACTTTGTTCTTGGTGGCAGGTGGGACAGGGGCCCTGGCAGATGAGGGTGGCTCCAGGGGCAGCAGCTGGTGTGGGACTCCTTCAAGGACATAGTAGGCAGGGTTATTGAAGCTGTTCTTGGGTGGGGGGGCCGCCACCCCTTCTGGCTCTGGAGCCCCCTCCGGCTTCAACCTGGGTTTGGGAACGGGATAACTAAGTCAGGACCCAGAAACCCAAAGCACAGGCAGTCGGTGCGCTGGAAGGAGAACTGGACTGGGAGTCAGGAGATGTGGGCCCCTGGTCCTGGACTTGCGCAAAGTAAGCACATCACTTTCCCCCTCTGGCCCTCGGTGTCCTCATCTCTCGAATCCGGGGAATGGGGGAGTTGAACGGATAGCCCCTCAACTTCCTTGCCTCACTTGCTAAGATTCTCCGATCTTATGACTCTCTGTAACTGTGAAGCCTGAGTTTAAAGGTGAAAACAAGTGCCAGAGGCAGGGCAATAAGGCCTTTAATGAGAACGACCATCCGCGCGATCTCGAAAGCCTCCAGAGGCATCGAGGCCCAGCTACTGCGGAATCTTCCTCAGGGATTCAGGTTAGGTTTACTCAAGCCTGGGGATAAAACCGAGGTAACTGCTCACAGCTGAAGATGAGTGAAATGCCCCACACAGCACTGAGGAGTCTTCATTCAGTTCCAGCGACAACTGGAGATAATTAGAAAGCGAGCCCCTCTTTCCCAAAGTATGAGGCACAGAACACTAGTTCCCCAGGATATTAATAGTTATTGTGTGGAAGAGAAGTTTCCTGGCCCATTAAGTTTGGGAAACTATATTCAACAGAGTTGAAAAACGGTTTCCTTCCTGTCCACAGGCCCAGAGCTTTTGCTAATATTGAAGTGCACTGGGAATATCTAAGAAAAGAATGTAGCCAGAACTATTTCCCAAACTCCCTTGGCCACAAAGCCATTTCCAGTGGGGCATCTTGTAGGACAGTGTTCCATCGCACCCAGGGGACTCGCGTGCTGAGGCGAGTGCCTTCTCCAGATGGAAGGCTCTGGCTAAGTCTGTTTACATGGAGGGAGCTGCTGCAGAAACTATTTCTATTTTTTAAGGCAGAATTGAGAGGAAAGGCTGACTGTGCTCCCTTTGACTCAGGGAACCACACCTAAGGGAGGCCTGGCTGGCCAGAGTGGCCACGGGCACAGGTTCCCGGCACATCCAGCCCTTCGGGGGCAGAGCACCCAAGCAGCAGAGGATCCCCAGGCTGGCCCTGAAAGCCAAGCACAGCGATGGGTAAAGTGGGGGTATGACAGGTTCCTTCTCTTACCTAGGGGTCAAGGGCTCCTCCCGGGGAGCAGCTCGAGGTGGGGCTGGGGGTCTCCCAGTTGGTGGTGGTTTCTCTGTTTCTTCAAATAATTTGGACAGCGGGCAGGAGGCCTCTGCAGGGGCTGGCTTGCGGCTCCCTGACCTGCCAGGGTGCACACGGGAGGAGAAATGAAGTAGGGGTCAACCAAAAGCCCCCAGGAACCCCTTCACCTGACTCCCAACACGGCTCCAGCTCACCTGGGCTCCTGGCTGCCTCGGGACACAGAGGGGGCTTTGCTCTTTGCTCCCGCCTCATCCTTATCAATGCTGATCCACTCTGGGGGAGGAAGGGAAAGGAGTCTCACAGGGGACCTGGGCTCCTGGATCCCACAGACACCACTGGGCCTGCCAGCCCCTTCCCAGATATTCCTCAGGGCAGGCCCCCTCCCAGCCCTGGCTGCAGAACTTCCAAATATTCCAAGAGATTCTAACTTGCCCTCCCTGCACCCCCGGTCCTCCCCTTTGTGACCTGCCCACGCCACCCCCTCTCATGCCCTACACTCCTCCCAGTGGAGCCCCCACCGTAGAGTCGCTCACGGGTGCCCAGGCGCTCTGTGGGCACCCGCACCTTCATGGAGCCGCGGATGTTGCCTGTCTCCTCGCCGCGGTGGGACAGGAAGGTCAGGAACTGCTGAGCTGTGCTGCCAATCATGGACTTGAGCGCCACCACACACTCCCCTGAAGGGCAGACAGGCGGACCAGCAGATTACCAAACCTTTCTTGGGTGCTGTCTGGCTTCCTGTGTCCCTGGCACCCCTCACTCCTCACCATAGGATTCATAGCCGTCCATGGACTTGACTGTGAGCAGGAGGTGCTGGTCCTGCAGGTACTCAATGTCAGCCAGAATCGGCTTGAGCTGGGGAGCGGAGTGGCCCAGTCAAGAACAAAGCCTCATCCACCCCCTCCTGCCCCTGACACCACACCCCCACCCTGAGGCTTGTCCATGCTCACTCTCACTCAACGTTTTTTTTTTTTTGAGGAAGATTAACCCTGAGCTAACATCTGCCACCAATCCTCCCCTTTTTGCTGAGGAAGATTGGCCCTGGGCTAATATCTGTGCCCATCTTCCTCTATTTTATATGTGGAAGGCCTGCCACAGCATGGCTTGATAAGTGGTGCCAGGTCCATGCCAAGGATCCAAACCTGTGAACCCCTGGCCACTGAAGCAGAACATGTGAACTTAACCACTAAGCCACCAGGCCAGCCCCTCCCACTCAACTCTTAGGGAAAGATCCCAAATCCTTAATGTAGAAGACACAGCCCTGCATGGGCCTTCATAGCACTTAGCATTGTAACTAATTAATTTTATGCATCCTCAGTGGCCAACACAGGACCTGACATTTAGCAAAGGCTCAAGAAGTATTTACTGAATGAATGAATGAATGAACAAACTGTAACTTGGTCCCACACCCCCAAATAAAGCACATGCCCTCACCCTCACTCATGCCCAGCCCCCTCACATACACTCACATACACTCACTCCCAGGCAGGCTCGCAAACGCCTCTGCCACATCTCTCTGCGCCCTCACCCGCGAGCCCAGGCCCTGCCGGCAGCCTTACCGTGGGCAGCTGGCGCGAGGACCACTGCACCTTGAGGAAGTTGATGTTGTCACTGCTCTGGGCATCATTCTCGAAGCTCTTCTTGTACTCTGGGGTTGGGGTGGGGGTGGGGGACACCCAACTGAGTGCCACCTCCCGGTTTCCCTTCCCCCTAACTAGGGGGCTGACTGTTCTGGGCACCTCTGGCCTCCCATCCCCCTTGGCCCACACCCAGTCCTGGGGCCCCGCCTCTGACCCTCCAGGCAGGTGGAGTAGAACTCAATGAAGAACTTCGTGCGGCTGGCCGTCTTCACAATGGCCTCGATGCTCTCAAACTCGATGTAGGCCTGGTCCGAAGTCTTTGAAAGCCCTGGGGGGGCAAAGGGAGGAAGGCAGACAGGAGGGCTGAGAGGGTGACAGGAGGAGCAGGACAGAAAGACTGAGCCCTGGGACAGGAAGTCAGGGGCTGTGGCAGAGCAGGAAGGTAGGCCAGGAGGGGCCTCCCCAGTCCCAAGCTACAATAAGGAGACCCCAAAGCCCAGACCTGGCTTGGGGCAGACAGAATGAGAGACCATCTAAGGAGGGGCTGGGGACCAGAGTGCCCACCAACAATCCACCACACTGCCACTCAGGGGTACACACGTGGCCCAGGCAGACACATACATGTTGACACTTACACGCACACACACACGGACATGCACCTCTCAAGATGACCCAGGCACACAGACACTCTCACACATCACTTATTCGGAAACATTCCTGCACATACGTGTACATACCCAAACACACACACAGTTAGCTATGTTCAAACCCCTGCACATCCCCAGGCCACCACCTGTGCCCACCCAGACGTATGCCAGACCCATAAGCTCATCCAGAATAGTCACCTTTCTTAGAGATGAACTGAGAGGTAACTCCCACCTCAAATGTCCCAAACACGGGAGAGTGGTCGCTGGTGACGATGTCATCAGTGCAACCTGGGGAGGGGGGCAGGAATGGGGGCTCAGGGGCAAGCTCTTTACTCCCTGCTCCCACTTCCCAAAGCTGGGGCAGAGTCAGGGCAGCACCACCCAGGACTGCCCGTCACCCTGTCCAGGAGGCTCTGACCATAGGAATTGCAGATGATGTGGGTCTCAGGGTAGGATTTCCAGAGAATCCGGTCACACCACGAAGGCACGTTGGTCCGGACCTGGGGCGGGGATGGAGCATGGTCAGAGCTAATAGCTGGGGTTGCTCAGATGAGCCCTACCCCAGAGCTGATGAGGCCCTACGCTCCCACCACACTGGGCTCCAGTGCCCACCTCCCTCCCTGGCTCCTCACAGCACCCAGGATCACCCCCAAGGCCTCAGAGTGGCCAGAGAAGCTGGAGCAGTAACTGCAGAGGCCCAGACCCTTGACCCTACACACACTGGATTCAGTGAAGCCCTGGGGGTCTCCCGAGGCCCACCTGTTCTCTTCACTCACCCCAGTTGGCTTCTGCTTATGCCAGGCATACGTGTCCCGGGAACCCCGCTCGTAGCGGTAGGTGGGTGGGAAGGAGATCTCCTCCTCACCTAGGGAAGGCAGAGGACAGGGAGTCAGGGCCCTGAACACCAGGGATACCACAAGGACCCCAGCCCTCCGAGACCTCCCACTGGGCCCACACTCACTGAATCGAAGGAAGACCTTGTGCTTTTCCCGCTCCAAGTTGAGCTGGTCCACCCTGAGCAGGGGCTCAAACTCCTTCCTGCTAATGTAGTTCAGGATCTCCTGGGGTGGGGACACAAAGGTTGGAGACTTTCCCTCTGAGCCAGGGCCAGAGGTGGAAGCCCATCTGGCCCCCAGCCCAGCCTCTGTACCAGCCACCCACCAGGCCCTGTTTGCACCTGGATATCCATGTCCAGACGGTAGTTGAGGTCCCCAAACCAGAAGAGGTGAGTGAAACGCAGAGAGATGTCAAAGGCACTGAGCTGCCGGTCGCCCAGCGAGAGCAGCCGCAGGATGTCCAGGTAGTTCTGGTTCCGCCTATGGTGGGCATAGGGGGAGGTCCCCAGGGTCAGGAGTCAATGACAGGTGTAAAGGTAAGAAGTCTCTGGGGTCAGGGATAGGGCAGGGATCAGGGTCCCTGGGGAGAGAAGAAGGATCTGGGGACAAGATCAAGGTCAAGGACAGACAAAGGGCTCTTGAGTTGGAATAAAGGAGGAGGGGATCCCTGAGCACTGAGATGTAGGAGGGTCATGGACTGGGATATGGGAAAGGGAAGAGGTCTCAGGTGAAGTGGGATGAGGGCAAAGAGACCCTCACCGGGCGGTCTTCTCATTTCCCGAGGTGAGGTGGCAATTCACAAAGCCAAATGAGGTGCCATTGAACATGAAGGAGACGCCCACGGCCCCCTTGTTTCCTGTCAGGGCAAGCAAGAGAGGAAGGCCTGAGTCACCCTCAGAGGGCTCCCAACTCTCCCCTCTGCCCGTCAAAGCAGCAGTGGGAAGATCCCTCTAACCCCCCAGATGCCAGGAAGCAGGCAGGCCTCTGAACACACACCCACATAACACCGCCACCCAACAACACACCCCCATAGTTCCCTGGGGGGCTACGTGGGGCACACGTGGTCCATCTGGATGGCCTCAGTCTGTCTGCAAGTGTGAGCAGAGCCCCTGGAGGTCACAGGGGATCCCAAGAGTGAAGCTGAAAGGATGAGCGGAATCTATCCTGGGGGAGCACTGGCCAAGAGACCAGGAGCCTAGGGCACTATGCCAGGCTCCACCACTTACTAGCTAAGTGACCTCAGACAGATCACTTAACCACTCTGGGCCTGAGTTTTCTCATCTATGAAAGGTAGGTAATTATCCTGGCCCTGCCTTCCTGGTGGGGCTGGAAGAGATTTAGAATATGAACATGCTTTACAAAGTTTAAAGGGTTCTATATATGGAAAAGCTGAGACCACCCAAAAGAGGGAGACCCTAGACTGGAAAGGAAGCAGGTGTGGTAAGAGGGACCCAGCCTGCCCTGCTCACCCAGGGTGTTGGCAATGCCAGTCTTCACACTGGACGTACTGACGTGGCTGATGCGGTTCTCATGCTCAGGCTTGACGAGCACAGCCACCTTGATGTTCCACAATGACTGCATGGCAATCTGAGTAGAGGGTGTGGGGTCACCCCTGCTCCGGGCTGGGGCCACTGTCTGCATTCCCCCCAGCCCATACTGTAGACTGTTCTGGCACTCCCAGGAGAGGAAGGCCCGCTACCCCTTTTTCCTGAGGGACCCTCCCAAAGCATGAAGGATTCAGGTTAGCTCTCCTAAAGGATATGGCCAGGCACCAGATGGAGAGCCAGTCAAGTGGTAGTCTCCAGGGTCGCCCATGAGGTCAAGCAGGGTAGTCTGGGTTGGTGTGTGCAGAGACGGGACTGGACAAGATGACCCCTCCTCACCGGGCGGTAATCCAGATCTGTGAGCTCCTTGAGGCCCCCGCGTAGCAGGTCCAGCCACTCACGGTCGCCCACCGAGTTCTCCTGGGTCCCAAAAACATAGATGTCATGGGGTATGGTCACCGTGACCTCGTCCAGGGTCTTCCCTAGACCCTTTGACGTGAACCAAGATGTCACATTTTTCGGAGGCGGCACACTTCCTGGAGGTGGAGGGGATGGGGCATGGTCAGGGCCTTGCCCTGGGGCCATTCCTCTCTCCCACCCCAGCCCCTGCCCACCCCAGGCCTGACCCATGTTCCAGGTGCCTATGAAGACAGAGATCATGTCGGGCTCGTCCTGCTTGGAGTGCTTGTTCTTCATGAGCTGCAACAGCTGGCAGAAGGCCTCCCGCTTCTAAGGGGACAGCGGCCAGTCAGGGAAACCCCCCTTCCACAGGGATATCCTGCTAGGTGGCAGGGACCGTGAGGGGAGGGTCATGCCTGTCTGGTTCACCACTATATCCCCACTACCTAAGCATATAACAGGGGCTCAATAAATGTTCATTGACTGAATATCTGAATCTACCCTTAGGCACCCCCACTCTCAATATACATACTCTCTGCCCTGTCAGACCCACTCCTGCCAGGAGGGATGACATGCCTACATCCTGTGTTCCCTCCCTTCTCTGAAGCCCCCAATGGCCTAGGCCAACCCGCTGCTCACCCGGGCACTGACGAAGATGAAGTCCTTGCGCTGTGTCCGGTCCTTCTCCTTCTCAAACACGACACCCAGCTTGTTCTGGACCCGCTGGGACTTAATGAGCTGACGGACTAGAGGATGGATGGATCACACCAGCCCATACCAAGACCCAGGGCTGCCCTGCCTCCCCACCCCCAGGTCAGGCCCTGGCTCACTGCGGTCGTGCGTGAAGGTTGTCCAGTCCTCCTGCGAGTCCCGCTGTCTCCGCAGCAGCACCAGCCGCCCGCCCTCCACATCCACGCTCAGCGTGAATTTCTGTGACTTTCCAATCTTGGTCAGGTCACCCAGGGTCACATCCAGCTTCACCTGCAGGCCAGGAGGTGGGGAGGCTGCTGAAAAGACCTGAGGGCAGGCAGCACCCCGTTCACCTCCATTCACCCTTTGCCCCATGAGGCCCCACCTGGCACCCCCGGCCACGTACCTCAAAGGCCTGCACGGGGATGGTCTTGGCCTTACGGATGGACGGCTGCAGCGGAGCGGGGGGCGTGGTGGAGCTCATGTCCTGCAAGGCCTTCAGGGCCTGCAGGGGCAAGGGCAGGCAAGGTTAGGGGACATGCTGAGGGCTGGAGCTGGGAGGGGCACGGTTGATGTTGGGGTCAGTGGACTGGTGGGTCAGGGGTCAGACCACCTTCTTCTGGATGCCTGACAGGAAGTCCTTCAGCACTGACAGCTTCAGCACCAGGCTCTCTAGTTCCTGCTCCCCAGTCTGTGGTGGGGTCTGCTGGGGGGAAAGAATGAGGCTTGTACATGAGGCCACCAGGCAGGAGGCCTCCCCCACCCCCCAGAGGTCTCCCCAGAATCCCACCTGCTGCTGCAAAAGGCGAGTCACCATGGGTGAGCTCTGCTGGTCAAACACCTTGGACAGGATCTCCAGGCCCGACAGAACCTTGTCCACCTCACTAGGGGAGACATCAGGTCAGAAGAACTCCCCACCCCGACCCAAGTACAGGGAAGGGGGGCTGAGTGTGTAGCTTCAGCCTCCATCATGAGGATACAAGGGTTCAGGTGAGGAAAAGTCAGGAGGCAACAGCTGGTTCCCTGTTCGGGGCCAGAGGTCAGAGGTCAGGACATTTGTGCAACAAGGGAGCAGGTGAGGACAGGTGAGAGGTAAGGGTGCAGTGCATGGTGTTGGATGTCCCAGGTAGGTACCTGTGCAGCCTCCGGCATGAGGTGGCGAGAGTGCGGGTGAGGTGGGGCAGGTTGCTGGCTCCACCCCGCACAGCCTCCAGGTCCAGCCCGTAGCTACCCTTCAGGTACTCGTGCGAGACAGTGCTCAGCCCATTCGGAGCACTTCAGGGAGGGGTTAAGAAGTCAGTACAGGCCCGGCTGATCCTGTCCCAGCACCCCCACCCCATCCCTAGAGGAGATGGTACAGGTGACAGTCAGAGCGCTGTGGATCAGGGTATCTGCTGCTGGAGCTGAGACGGAATGGGGGTCCCTGGGGGTGGCATCAGGGCTTAGAAGGTCTCCCCGCCTTTGGTGAGGGCACAGTTCTCAGAGGAGAAAGGGACTTCCTGCTCAGGGGAGGGGGTTGGGAGGTCTCACCTCTCAGCAGCTGGAGTTGTGGGGGTCTCAGGGGCTGGCGGGGGGCTGCTGGGCCCCATGGGGGCAGAAATGCTGGTGGAACCAGAGCGCGGGGGCAGCGGGGGCTTCTCATCCTCCCCATCTGTGGACAGGGGTCAGTGGTACAGCAGTTTGAGCATCCCACCCTCAGTGAAGCACGGGGGCACGCCATGCCATGGAAGGGGATAAAGGGCCCTGGCATTGTGGTTTGGGGCAGGGGGCTCTAGAGGATGCGGGTTGAGAAGACGGGATGGGAAAAAGCAAGTAGTGTCCAGGGATGAGGGCAGAGAAGGCATGTGCACACTGCACCCCGGGCCGCACCTGAGGCATCGCGGTCATCCGGCAGGTCCGGCTCTCGCTCCCGCTCCACAGGCAGCAGCAGGGCGCACACAAGGCCCTGGTTGGGCTGGGCATACAGGCCAATGAGCTCGCCCAGGGTCTGGAAGCGGCGCACAGGCACACCCTGTGAGGTCTGCGGGCCAGCAGGGGTGGGAGGAGGGTCAGCCAGCTGGTCCCAAGCCACAGGCTGGAATCAAGGTCGGAGGTGAGGGTCCAAGCTCCTACCTGCACAGCCAGGAAGTCGTCTCCATCAGGTAGAATTCGATATGTGTGCACGTGCTTCTGATACCTGACAGCAAGGCAGTGGGTCAGAACCTGTCACCCCCAGGCTGCGATCTAAGCCCCAAGGCACCCCTCCTCCTGCCCCAGCCCCTTCACTTTGGTTTCCCTAAATCCATTTGCCCAGGCTGCACAGGGTTAATGACAGGGCCAGTCTACTTCTTTCCTGCCGGTGTCACCAACCAGAGCAGGAATGAGCAGACCCCTCTCACCCTCCACCCAGTCCTACATAGCCTCCGCATCCGCCACAGGGCCCGGGAAGCAACAGGCCGTTCTTTTGTGGCCTCCACAGCTGTCTAAACAGCCTCGCTGGGCTGTGGTACCAGTTTGGGTCCCTGCCAGAGTGAGAGTCCTCAGAAGCCTGGGTAACCTGTGTGTGTGCGCATAGGCTGCGTCCTAACACACGTGTGTGCCTGCTGTCCGTGTTCACGTTGGTGGCCGGCTCTGCTGGAGTCAGGTGTGTGAGGGGCAGTTTCGCTGGGGAGGGTAGGGGTACCACCCAAGGGCTCTCTCCTCCCTTCCCCAGACACCAGAAAATTGAGATGACCTGAGGGGGCCTCCTATGGGACACCCACGCCTCTTGGAGCCCCAAGCTGAGGAGGGGCAAGAGGGGTGTTGACAGATGGCAGCAACAGCTGAGCAGGTGACAGCTGAGCCAGGCTTGGCTGGCAAAGGCCACACTCAGGGGTGGAGGACGCCCTCTGCAGCCGCACCTCAGGGTAGGCCCAAGGGAGTCACTGGGCCCATGTGTGTGTGTTGGGCAGGAGCGGGGTGTTGGCACCAGAGGACCAAATGCCTATTTGAAGAGACCCTATACCTTGGCCACAGAGCCATCCCCTCCCCTCATGTAGGCCCCCTTTGGGGGTTCTCCTGGCTACCAACTGGGCACAAGTCATATGGGTGTGTGTGTGTGACTGGGTGTGTTTGTGGACTGTGAGTCTGTGTTTATAAGAATAATAACCTCCCATTAACTGATCCCTGTCTCTGTGACAGGCCAGGTACTCAGCATCCTACAGACGTAATCTCATTTAACCCTCACAGTTTGAGGCAGATATTATGCCCATTCTCCAAAAGAGGAAACTGAGGCTCAAAGAAGAAAAGTGATTTGCCTAAGGTCATGGAGCAAGAGGCAGAGCTGGAATTTAAAGCCAGGGCAGAGGCCAGGGCCTGTATCCTGACCTGCTGGTTGGATTGCCTGCGCCTGTTGGGCAGGGGTGTGTCCTAAATGTTTCCTGTGCACATGTGGGTGTGTTTTCAGGTAAGCAAGTAGGTTTCTGATCCCCCACCCCCAGGCCCCTGAGATGCAGGGAGCAGCGACAGTCAGCTGGTAAAGCTGAAGCCCCTACACACAGACAGACCCTCACCCCACCCAGCCCCTCCCTGGCAATGGAGCCAGGATTTTTCCCTCTTAGGACAATAATGTCCTCACCCAGACACAGGCCCAGCTGTCCCCCTCCCACTCAACAGCTGACCCAGCACCTGCCTCCCTCCCCTCCCTCATTAGGGGGTATGCCTCAGAGGGTGCTGGGAGGCAGGACTCTAGGATATTCATCTGCCTAGACTGTCCCCTCTCTAGTCGCCTTTTCTGGGCCTCAGATGTGGGGCATAAGCTGAGACTTAGAGAGCCCCTTCCTTTCCAGGTCCACTGCCTAGGCCGGGGTTTCTCAACCTCAGCACCACTGACATTTTGGACCACATAATTCTTTGTCGTGAGGGACTGTCCTGTGCATTGTAAGATGTTTAGCAGCATCCCTGGCTTCCACCCAGTAGCCAGTAAGCCAGATGCCAGTAGCACCATCCCAGTTGTGACAACCAAAAATGTCTCCAGACGTTGCCAAATGTCCCCTGAGGGGTAAAATCAACCACAATTGAGAAACACTGGCCGAGGCCAATGTACCCCCAAAGATGTGAGGAGAATCGAGGGCAAAGGGACAGGGATGGAGATGTGAGGGTTCACCCCGCTAAAGAGGTACACAGCTAGACCTAAAGAAAGCAGCCCCTGCTACTTCCCACACACTATCTCCCACTCTGGCGGCCTGCAGGAGCCCACCCAGTGCTGGACCTTAGGGCTCTGGGGACAGCTCAGGGAGAAGACTCCAAAACTGAAAGTGCAACTCACCCAACCCCACACACGGCTGATGGGTACAGGCACAGGACTAGGCCCACTCAGAGCTGTCAAGTCTAGCCCCATACTCAGCACCCAAGGCTCAAGGCAAGGGCAGCCGGGATACCCAGGGCTCAGCGCAGAACCAGGGTGCACAGTGCACTCACTGATTCATGAAATAATAACATGGCCCCATACAGCCTCACTCCCTTCTTCTCAACACCACCCTGCCCCCCAGCCCCGGCCATATACAGCCAGGCGGGCCCCAACCTCAGTCCTGAAGGCACAGAAAAGCCCCCTAAGGAAGCTGCTGGGCATCCTCACACACCCCCATCGGGCCCTCTGGCCCCAATGCCCACTTAGAAACCCAATCGCTATATAAACAGAACTGGACACAGCCGTGGAATGTACATCCTCATCCCTCTGGCCCCTTCTCCCTGGAGGGTGGCTGAGGGGGTCTGCCAGAGACTCCCTGCATTTTTCCCCATCACAGATACCCTGGGCGGCAGGACCCCACATACTCTGCCCTCAAAGCCCCAGAAAGTGCCCCGAGGCACACAGCAAGAAGGAAGTACCCCCACCATCCTTCCTCAGCTCCAGCATAAGGCCAAGGCCCCCACTCTGGGGGGCGCTGGCGTCCCACTGTTCCAGGCCCTCCCCATACACTCAAGGAACCCCGGGCCGTGTCCCTGCCCGCCGGGAGCCCCAGCCCCACTCACAAGACGCAGAGCGCGAAGGCTCCCGCCACGCTCTCGCTGTCTCGGACCAGGAAGCTGCCATCGCGGCCTGCCCGGGCCAGCAGCTCCTCTGCGGCAGCGCGGCTCAGGTCGCGGTGGTACCAGGCGGGGGCTGGGCTGCCCAGGGCGCCCCCCGGCCCGGCGACCCCCGGGACCAGTGCCCCGCACGCCGAAGCCATGGCCCGCGCAGGGCTCAGCGCCGCCCGTGCCCACTGCCCCGCGCCATCCGCCCCGGGACGCTCGGGGCTGAGGCTGGGGCCGGGGCCGGGCCCGAGCCCGGGTTGCGGGCCTGAGGATCCACGGGCCGGACGGAGCCGGGGATCGGCGCTCCTCGCTCCGCCGCGCAAGCCGCCTCGTTCGCCGCGCAGCCGCCGCCGCCTGCAGTGCCGGCCTCAACTTGAAGAGAAAGAAAAGTTTGTTCAGAGGCGGCGGGGGAGGGGCAGGAGCAGAGCGCAGAGCAGGCGGCCGGCCCCTTCCCCCTCCGCTCGGCCCACGGCCGGGACCGCCTCTGCCCCAACCCCTTCCCCGTGGGGATGATGTCCTCCGCATTGCCGAAGGGCCCGGGACCTTCCAAACTCCAGGATTAACCGGCCTCCAAAACCCCACAGTGATCCTGCCCCGCCATCACCACCTCGAGGTGATCCAGCCCCCAACCTCCACCCCCGCCCCCTATCGAAGGCCAAATCTCTCCATCCTGCGCCCCGGGACTTCGGGATCCCGTCCCCCTCCCGGGAGAATTTACCCCCTTCAACACTCGCAACGATGAACCCCCCCCCAAACTCCCATAAATGTCTGATTCCACCAGAAATCCTTTCCACTTGGCCCCCCTAAAGCCTGGCAAGGATCGAGTTCCTCAAATCCACGAAGGATCCCATGATGAACCCCCCCCCCCCCCCGCGAATTCCTCTCCTCATCATCCAAGCGACCCGGACCTCCAACTCCCGTGAAATCCAGTTGCCTCTTAGACCTGAACCCCCAAACTCCACTGGGTCCAGCCCCCGACAAATGCCACGGGGGTATCCCCTCCACAGAGATTGGATTCCCCCACAAACCCCCAGACGAGGTCCAGTGCCCTCGAACCCCCACGCACTGTCCCTGGCAGCCCCTCGGAGCCCGGGCAGAGCCCTTCCCCCTCTCGGCCAAGTTCCCTGGCACCATCCCCCATACTCGTAGGCCAGGGCCTTGAGGGGTTCAGCAATCCGAGACCAAGCCTCCCCTTGCCCATCTAGAAGAAAGTTCCCTCAAACCCTCGGGCCCCCGATCTCTCCCCAGAGCCGCGGCCGCTGCGCGCAGACCCCCACCTCCTGGGCTGCTCCGGTGCCCCCTTCCCCCGGGAAGCAGCCCTGAACTCTCAGCGGCCACTTAAGATGGCCATCCTCTGCCGCCGCACCCCCCTCGCCTTCCGCCCCGCCCGCCGCTCCGCCCCCGCGGCTCTCCGTGGAGCCGGGGGTTGCACCCGCGCCTCGCCTCACCCGGCCCCCCGCCTCGATCCCGGACCGGCCGACCGGCCGAGAGACCTCGGACAAGTCACCGCACCTCTCCGAGCCTCGCCTTCCCGCTCCAGAAAATGGGGATAATGTTATGTGCTTAAGCACAATGGGACTGTGCTTGTAAAGCTCTCGGCACAGGGCCTGGCATCCAGTAGGCGCTCCTGAACGGCGGCTATTTTTGTTATTAATTAAGGAGTAACGAAGGTGACAGCTGTGTAAACTGTAAAGCGCGGCGGCGGAACGAACCGGTATTATTAGCACCCGCCCCCGCCCCAGCTACTCCCTCCAGGTCAACAAACTTGAGCCTTTGTGGGCGGGACGCCGAGCCCGGAGCCCCCTGGATCGGGCGCGCGCCGAGGAGCAGGACTGGACCGCCGGGAAGGGGGCGGGGCCCAGAGAGGGGTCCAGCCCGCCCCTTCCCAAAAAAAGACCTAGCCGGTGGCGGCGTCTCCTGGGAGTCCGCTTCCTGCCCCGCCCCTCCGCCCCCCTGGCTCCTTAAAGGCGCAGGCCTCCAGCCCTACTCCCACTGCTGCCAACTGCTGGGCTGCTGTTGGAGGATCTCCTTTAATCTGGGAGGGAACTTTCACTTCGCTGAATTGAACCTGTGTCTGGGTCAGTCCTGGCGAGCTTCTTCCTCTATTTCAAACATGCATTGGCTTAACTCAGCTGAAGCAAAGCCTAGGATGTGGAGAGGGCTCTGTGGGGCCTTCCAGACTAGATAAATATAATGACTAAGAGCCCCTTCCACACACCCAACAGTGTCTCCAGGTCCCTGCAGAAACCGCATAACTCGTCCTCCAGTCTGCACCTGACTTCCCCCATCAGTCTCCTCTTGGTGTGAGGAAAGGTGAGTGTGGCATGAATGGGCACTGCGGTGCCACGAGGAGAGACCTGGACTAGGAGTCTTCACACCTGGGTTCTAGTCCTGGAAAGATGACCCACGCACTTGGTGTTCCTTCCCGAACGTGGAGACAAAGACTCACCCAGGGGAAGTGGAGAAGCAGGAGACCCAGAGGTCAACTCAGGCCCAGCTCCTGGGGGCTGTGCGAAGACGGAACAACCCTCCAGGATAGGCACATCTACCAGTGCCAGGAGGGGACAAAGGTGCCAGAGGAGAGGCTGGGCTCCTGCCCCTGGGAAGCCCATAGAAGTTCCCACCCCTCTTCCAGCTGCATCTCCAACACAGCAGTGCTGGACCAGTTCAAGGCTCTTGAGTACTTCCTTTCCAGGAACCTCCCAGACTGCTCTCCCTAATTGGCTCTCTTCCTCCTCTGAGGGTCCGGAGCCCCAACTCTGCCCCTTCAATCCACATGGTGTGTGAATTTTTTTCGCTCCCCGCCCCCTGCCCCGGCAATCCAGAGCCTTCCCTGGACTCCCATCCCCAGGTTCTCCACTGCAGAGCTGAGCCCAGAGCCAGGCAGACAAGGCTGGGGGTAGGGGAGGTACAGTAGAAATAATGAAGCCCTGGACCTGGCTCATCTGGGGCTACCAGAGCAGCAGAATCCCTGAGCACTATTATGTGCAGGCACTGGGCTCACACACTTTCTAGGCAACAGCTCCTTTATATTTCACAACCCTGAGGGAAGGAAGGATTATTGTCCCCATTTGATTAAGGAGGAAACTAAGGTTTGGGCAGTCAAGCAACTATTTCACTTTCACACACACAGTAGCAGAGCTGAGACTGAAATCAAGATCTCATTTCTCTAATGTGAAGGAATCCAAAAGCTATGGAATCTGTCCTCTACCCACCCACAAACTCACAACCAAAATAATTCATCAGACGTGGTTGTGTTGTTCTTTTTATTGGAACTGGCTGTCAGAGAACCCCCGAACCCCGCCATGGAGCAGGAACTGGATGACAGAGGGATGGGTAGTGGATGAAGGCATGCTTAGGAGCTGAGCTGAGCCTAGCCTGGTCATCAAAGCTGGGGACAGGCAGAGGGGATGTCTGTGGAGGGCTGGGCTCAGCCAAGGAGCCAGAGCTGCGGCATCAGGGCCAGGCTGAGCAGGAGAGGCCCCATCCCATGGGACATGGCCCCAGCAGTCATGGCCAAGGCATAGAACCTCGCCACCTCCTCGTTGGGGTTGCCCTGGGCCGGGTCGAACCACATCTGGATGCAGCGGCCACTCCCTCGGCGGTAGTTGCTGACCTTGTAGGAGTGACTCCAGAGTTCCTCACACAGGGCAGCAGGCGTGGGGAAGTAGGACTCAAATGTGCGGCAGGTGGCCTCAGCTGGACACTTGTTAGACCCTGCAGGGGGACAGAGGGTGGGTGCAGACATTCAGCCCCTGGGCCCAAAGCTCATTTCTGGCCACTCCCAGAAATCCACACCCAACCCCAAATCCTCAAACGCCCCCCCTCCCTGTTTTCCAAACCCCGCCTCCATCTCCCCACCGCCAAACCCCCACCTGAGGTCCAGTCCCAGCCCTTGTGCCAGTTGCTCTTGCAAGTGTAGGAGGTGCGGCAGGCCTCCCACCAGCTCTCACAGTCCTCTTTGCACAGGGGCACGTCCAGGAAACGCTCTTTGCGCCAGCTCTGGTCCACCTGGATGGGAGGTGGGGAGGGAGGGCTCCTCTCAGCCAGGGATGTTGGCATGTGCAGCCTTAACTGAGCTGGAAGGCAGCCTGCTGGGCTGGGGTGAGGGAGACACGCGTACCTGCTGGATCCAGGGCCCCAGGTTGGGGGAGCACTCATAGAGGCAGGTGTCCTGGATGAAGTGGCGCTTGCAGGCGGGCTCCATCTTGCCGCAGTGGTCCCAGTTAAAGTTGTACAGGAGGGAGGTGTCCTTGTGCAGCTCCCGGCTGGTGTTGACCGAGCAGCAGGCGTTCTTTTTCCAGGGACTGCACTGGGAGGGCAAGACGCAGGACTAGGTCCTCCCCCACCACAGCCTTCTGCCACCTCTAGCCTCCCCCCATTTGGTTCTTGCTCTCCTGCCCAAGGTAGGTTGTCCTAGGAACACTTGCTGTGAGCACCCCTCTGTCCTTGGCCTCCAGGAACTCCTGTCTGGGGAGAGACTCAATTACCACAGTGTGAACAGAGGGTTGTGGGAGCCTAGGAGGAAACCCTGTCTTGGGGGAACAGTAGCCATCATTTATTCAGCCCTTAGCATTTTATAAAAATTTCTTTAATTTGTTTATTCATTAAAAAAATAATTATTGAGTACCAATTCTATGTCAATCACTGTCCTAGATGCTGAGATTACAGCAGAGAACAAAACAGACAGAAATATGTGTTCATGGGACTTACATTCTGATCAGGAGAGACAGACAGTAAGAAACTAAAAGAGAAAAAATATGGTGTGTCAGGACATGATCAGCTATATGGAAAAAATTACAGCCAGGAATGGGAATGTGGAGTATGGGATGATGGTTGACATTTTAAATAGGGTGGTTGTGAAAAGCCTCACTGGAAGGTGACATTTTGAGCAAAAGAGAAAAGAAACAAGCTATGCAATACTGCATGTTGAAGAGCTTTATTCTCAGCAGTTATTAGGATCTGTGTCCCCAGTACTGGGTCAGTGCCAGACACATAGCAGGCCCACAAAAATGTTTGCTGAGAAAAGTAAATGAGGGGCTGGCCCCGTGGCCAAGTGGTTAAGTTTGTGCACTCCGCTTCAGGGGCCAAGGGTTTCATGGTTCCAATCTTGGGCGTGGACATGGCACCGCTCATCAGGTCATGCTGAGGCGGCATCCCACATGCCACAATTAGAAGGACCCACAACAAAAATATACAACTATGTACTGGGGGGGCTTTGGAGAGAAAAAGAAGGAAAAAAAAGTAAATGAAAGACCTACTTAATGATTTCCTAAAGCTAAATCAAACTCCATCTTACCAATAGACATACCAAATTTTAGCAAGTTTTTAATATAGAATGGGTTTTCCAAGACTGCAAATACCATGAAAAGGAGGATAGTACTAAGTTTTTTGTTTTGTTTTATTGGAGTTCTTCACTATTTTAGAAAATTCTATCCTCCATGGCAACACTGCTTAGAGTATCTTATAGCATTTAAATTGTCAGTCGATTACACCTGTATCCATCGTCATTTGTGGCTGCCCCATTCATAGTGATTTTGTGAATAAAGCAAACATGCTATTTCCTAATGATTTCTAATGTGGTCATACCAGAGAACTGACATGTTGAAATGTATATGATTTTATTATAAATTACTTTCTTTTTGCTTCTCCTTTGTATTACAGATAGAGAGTTATGTTGATGTTTTTAAATTAAATGCACATATAGGTTCTATTAGCTTTGAATTTCATTCCAGGATAGAAAAGAGAGTCTGAACAATATTTTCATGAAAAGGAGACATTCAGTCTATGAGGGTTGCAACCAACTGGCGTACCTTTTTACAGAATGTATGAATGGACAGCTCCCACACCCTGTATCACAGTCAGAAGGGCCTTCTCCTCTTCTGCCCTCGGCCCTCCATGGGACTGCACAGAGTGAAGGCAGGAAGAGCGATCCTCCCCCACGGTCTCTCACCTTCCAAACCCCTGGAGGACCCACCCAGTCCTACCCCTTCCCCACCACAAGGGGTGGTCATGTCCCATTCCTCTGTGTCCATGTGCTTCTCTGGGCCTCAGTTTCCTCAACTGTGTCATGTGGAGGAGAGTATCATCTACCTACATCAAAGGACCACTGGAAATACGAAATCGCATACAGAAAACACATGACACCTAGTAGCTGCTCAGGAAATGATTGTTCCATGTTATTGGTGACCTGGTATCCTTTTCTGAGGAGGCCACGTCTAAAATCACCTCCACCACTCCCCCCCACCTTCATCTTCTCCCACAGCAATAAGGATTGGGGGTGTCTGACCCTTCAACTCTTCCCTCACTGCCCTGACTTCCTCTTCCCTGTCAGAACCGGCCCCCAACTGGAACCCCGTTCCATCCTCACCTGGTCGTGCAGCTTGTCCTCAGGGCCCGGCTTTGCCTTGTGGTGCTTGGCGTCCATGCAGACGTTGAGCAGGTCTGTCCTGTCCCGGGCGCTGGATGTGGAGGCTGTCCAGGCCAGAAGCAGCAGAAGTGGTATCAATTTCCAGGCCATGTCTTTCTGTCCCTGCAGAGGGAGCTGTGGTTAGGGACACCAAGGCCTGAGGAAAGAGAGCTCCATGCAGGGTAACTGCTTCACCCCCTGCCTCAGTCTCCCCATCTCCTCAGTGAAGGATGGGGCAGACCCTCTTCCTTCTCTGCTGGGGTCCTGAGGCTCCCTGAGGCCGAGGCAGAGAAAGTTGGCAAAGGGGGCTCCCTCACCCCAGGCTTGGAGGGCTCAGAAGGGATCTGGGGTTAGTAGATGGGCGCTGGGGGAGTCTTCCCAAGTCGGAGGAGATGCCTGTGCTCTCACCTTTTCTCTGGACTTGGCTTAAGATCTCCCTGTTTCTGGACTTTACCTGAGAAAAGTAATGAAATAGTTCACGTCGATGCCCGGCTCCCCGGAAAAGGGCCAGAGATACACAGTGCCCTCATCCTTGTCCAGCAAGTGCTCTGCCATTACATCCCGGATCCCCTGGGCTCCCATGCCAGCTTAGAACCCCTGTTAACCTGGGGAAGGCAGTGACCCAGCTCCGCTGAGTTCTCCAGAGCAGCGTGAGAATCAAGTGACAGAACACACAGGCTGGTGTTTGGTTAAATGATACAGAAGCGGAGAGTGGTGATTTTTAACAGCTTTGCTTGCTCAGGCTTTTTCTTTCCCTGTTCTCTGAAAGCCATTTCCTGTTCTCTAATAGCCATTTCCCTTCGTGACTCTGGCCTCCTCAGCTCTCTCTAGGCTAATGCACCAGATCGCTACCTTACCCCTCAAAAAACAAATGCAAGGACCCTTGGGCCTGAGGGATAACATAAAAATCCCCCATGTTGGAGCAGCCAACCAGACAAGCACTTAGAGTCATGGGAGGGACCGGCAAAAGTGACGGCCCCCTTCTCTGTTCATGGCTGCTCCTCACCCCTCAACCCTACTTATTAAAGATCTGTTCCTTTGGGCTCTGTCACTGAAGTACCTACAAGTTGAGAACAGAGACCCCTTCCTCTCCCTCACCATCCCCACGTGCAGTTAATCCACAAGACCTTGCAAGGGTCCCTCCGAAAACCTTTCTGGAATTCAATTCCCTTGGCTCTGTTTAGGGTCAGGTCTTCCCTCCTCCAATTTCTTCCCCTTCACGTCACCTTCCCCACAGAAGCCAGAGTGATCTTTCTAAAGAAAGATAGGCCCCTCCCCTACACACAAACCCACCAGTGCCCCTGTCACCCCTCCCTCCTTAGGGCGTCTTGCCTGAGCCTCCTTTGCTGCTGGGAGCACGCAGCTGCGTCTGGATTGGCCTCTCTCCAGGCTGGCAACTGCTCCAGGCCCCTGGACTGTCCCCAGCGGTCTCTGACCTCAGTGCAGGGTAGACTGTAAGAGTTCTGGTAAGCACAGAATGTAATTCTCCTCCTTGGCTCTCCTCCTGTTCTTCCTTCTTTTCCAGACCCCACCCTCTCCGAGGCTCCATTAGTCTGTCAATTTATTCAACTCCTGTTTTCATTTATCTCTTGGTTAATTTACTCATTCCAGGATCCACACATTCAACATTCATCAAAATCTAGAGAATTGCTCATCTCTAAGGGGGATCTGAATTTTTGAGGTACCCCAAGTGGTTATTAAGATAAAGCTAGCTTGAGGGACATGAGGCTTTGTGGAGAAGAACCCAGGTTTTAGGAACCCAATGATAGCTCCATTCCTCATACAGCCTTGGGAAATGTCACTGAACCTTGCTGAGCTTTAGTTTGCTCACCAGAAACATTGTTGAGAATTATATATGGAAAAGCCTCGCACATACTGATAAGTTTAAATGACAGCTATCAGGTTAATTTATGAGCAGCCAGGTGGGCACAGAAGTCAAGAGTTACAGAGAAAAATTGTCTCAAATCTGATAAATGATGATATCTCACCATCAAGCATTTCTGTAAACGTAGTTAACTGATTTTTGATGGTCATTTTAAAAATTGTGGTAAAATACACACTATATAGAAATTTACTGTCTTAACTATTTTTACATGTACAGTTCAGTAATGTTGAGTATATTCATTTTGTTGTGCAACCAGTCTCCAGAACTTTTTCATCCTGTAAAACTGAAACTCTATTCCTGTTAGGTAACATTACCCCATTTCCTCCTCCCCTTGGCCCCTGGCAACCATCATTCCTCTTTCTGTCTCTATGAATTTAACTCCTCTAGGTACCGAATATCAGTGGGATCATATAGTATTTGTCTTTTTGTGACTTATTTCACTTAGCATAATGTCCTCAAGATTCACCCATGTGTCAGAATTTCATTCCTTTCTATAACTGAGTAATATTCCCTTGTATGTGTATACCACGTATTATTTATCTGTGCATCCATCGATGGACACTTGGGTGGCTTCTGCCTCTTGGCTATTGTGAAGAATGCTGCTATGAACATGGGAGAACAAATACCTCTTCGGGACCCTGCTTTCAATTCTTTTGGATATATACCCAGAAGTGGAATACTTGAATCATGTGGTACTTCTGTTTTTAATTTTTGAGGAACTGCCATACTGTTTTCCATAGCAGCTGTATAATTTTACCTTCCCATCAACAGTGTACAAGGGTTCCAATTTCTCCACATCCTTGCCAACATTTGTTATTTTCTGGATTTTGGGTTTTTTTGGGGGGTTTTTTGTGTGTATGCTGAGGAAGATTCACCCTGAGCTAACATCTGTTGCCAATCCTCCTCTTTTTGCTGAGGAAGATTCGCCCTGAGCTGCTACCATCTGTTGCCAATCTTCCTCTATTTTGTATGTGAGCTGCCGCCAATAGCATGGCCACTGATAGATAAGTGGTGTGGGTCTGTGCCTGGGAACCGAACCTCGTCCACCAATGTGGAGCACACGGAACTTAACCACTAGGCCACCAGGGCTGGCCTTTTTTTTAATAGAAGCCATCCTAGTGGGTGTGAGGTGATATCTCATTGTGGTTTGGTTTGCATTTTCCTAATGATTCATGATGTTGAGCATCTTTCATAGGCTTGTTGGTCATTTGTATATCTTCTTTGGAGAAATGTCTATTCAAGTAGTTTGCCCACTTTTTAACCAGGTTATATGTTTTTTTGTTGCTGAGTTGTAGAAGTTCCTTATATATTATGGATTAACCCGTTATCAGATATACGATTTACAAATATTTCCTCCCATTCTGTAGGTTGCCTTTTCACTCTGTTAACTGTCCTTTGATGCACAGAAGTTTTTGATTTTGTTGTATTCCAATTTATCTATTTCTTCTTTTGTTGCCTGTGCTTTTGCTGTCATATCCAAGAAATCATTGCCTAATACAATGTCAGGAAGCTCTTCCCCTGTGATTTCTTAAGGAGTTCTATAGTTTTAGCTCTTAAATCTAGGTCTTTGATCCATTTTGAGTTAATTTTTGTATATGGTATAAAATAAGGGTCCAATTTTATATTTTTGATTGTGAACATCCACTTGTGTCCCAGCACCATATTTTGAAAAAATTATTCTTCCCCCTATTGAGTTGTCTTGGCACTCTTGTCAACAGTCCGGACTCTAGGTTCTATTCCATTGATCTATACATCTATCCTTGTGCTACTACCACACTGTCTGGATTATTGTAGCTTTGTAGTAAATTTTGAAATTGGGAAGTGTGAGTCCTCCAATTTTGTTGTTTTTTGAGATTGTTTTGGCTGTTATGGGTCTCCTGCATGTCCATATGGATTTTAGGACCAGATTGTCAATTTCTCCAAAAGAGCCAGCTGGGATTTTGATAAAGACTGAGTTGAATCTGTAGATCAATTTGGGGAGTATTGCCCTCTTAACAATATTAAGTCTTCTGATTGATGACCATGGGAATTCTTTCCATTTATTGAGATTTTAAATTTCTTTTGAGGATGTTTTGTAGTTTTCAGTGTACAAGTCTTTTACTTCATTTTTTAAATTTATTCCTATGTATTTTATTATTTTTATGCTATTATGAATGCAATTGTATTTTTTTTTTTTTTTTTTTGAGGAAGATTAGTCCCCAGCTAAATACTGCCAGTCCTCCTCTTTTTGCTGAGGAAGGCTGCCAAGAAGCGGAACGTGCAAACTTAACCGCTGCGCCACCGGGCCGGCCCCGCAATTGTATTCTTAAATTCATTTTCGTATTGTTCATTGCTAGTGTATAGAAGTACAAGTGATTTTTGCACATTGATCTGGTATCCTACGAACTTGCTGAACTCATTTATGAGTGGTTATAATGTTTTTGTGGATTCCTTAGGATTTGCTGTATACAATGTCATATCATCTGTGAATAGAATTAGTTTTACTTCTTGCTTTCCAGTCTGGATGCCTTTTTTCCCCTTGATTAATAGCCCTAGCTACAATCTTGGTGCTATGTTGAATAGACATGATGAGCATGGATATACTTGTCTTATTCCTGATATTAGGAGGAAAGCCTTTTGATGTTGAACGTGATGTTAGTTGTGAGTTTTTCATAGATGCCCTGTGTCAGGTTGGGGAAATTCCCTTCTATACCTAGTTTGTTCAGTGTTTTGTTTTGTTTTGCTTTTACAGTGAAAACATTTTGGGTTTTGTCAAATGGTGTTTCTGCATCAAGTGAGATGATTATGTGGGTTTTGTCCTTTATTCTAGTAATATGGCATATTAAATCAATTTATTTTTGGATGTCAAATCAACTTTCATTCTTGGCATTAATCATACTTGGTGATGGTGTATAATCCTTTCTATATGTTGCTGGATTCAGTTTGCTAGTGTTTTGTTGAGGATATTTGTATCTTTATTCGTAGAGATATTGGCCTGTAGTTTTTTCTTTGTCTGATATCTTTGTCTTTGTCAGATTTTGTATCAGGGTGATACTGATCTCATAAAATGAGTTTGGAAGTGTTCCCTCCTCTTCTTTGAAAGAGTTTGTGAAGGATTGGTATTAATTAATCTTTTTTGTGCGTGAGGAAGATTCGCCCTGAGCTAACATCTGTGCCAATCTTCCTCTACTTTGCATGTGGGATGCATCTACAGCATGGCTGATGAGTGCTGTAGGTCCATGCCTGGGATCCAAACCTGCAAACCTGAGCCACTGAAGTGGAGAACGCAGAGCTTCAACCACTTGGCCACAGGGCTGGCCCCCTTAATTAGTCTTTAAACATTTGATATAATGCACCACTAAGGCCATCTGGGCTTGAGCTTTTCTTTGTGGGAAGTTTTAAAATTACTAATTCAGTCTCTTTACTTGTTATAGGTATATTTAGATTTTTTACTTCTTCTCATGTCATCTTTGGTAGTTTGTATCTTTCTAGGAAGTTGTCTATTTCATTTATTTTTTCTAATTTATTTGCATACAATTGTTCATAGTATTCTCCTACAATGCTTTATATTTCTATAAGGACAATAGTGACATCTCCTCCTTTATTCCTGATTTTAGTAATTTGATTCTCTCTTTTTATCTTGATCAATCTAGCTAAAGGTTTATCAGTTTGTTAATATTCTCAAAGAATCAACTCTTGGTTTTGTTGATTTTTCTCTTGTTTTACCATCCTCTATTCCATTTGTTTTTGCTTTAGTCTTTATTATTTCCTTCTTTCTGCTATCTTTAGGTTTATTTTGCTCTTTTTCTCTTTTTTTTAAGATAGTAGGTTAGATTATTGATTTAAAAATCTTTCTTTCTTCCTTTTTTTGCTCAGGGTGAATGTTCCTAACATCTGTGCCAGTCTTCCTCTATTTTGTATGTGGGTCACTGCCAAAACGTGGCCACTGACAAGTGGTGTAGGTCCATGCCTGGGAACCGAACCTGGGCCACCAAAGTAGAGTGCACCGAACTTAACCACTAGGCCATGGGGCTGGCCTCTTCTATTTTTAATATGGGCATTTACGGCCCTAAATTTCCCTCTAAGCACTGCTTTAGCTACATCTCATAAGTTTTGATATTTTGCATTTTTATTTCATTTATCTTAAAATATTTTCTAATGTCTCTTGTGATGTATTCTTTGACTCATTGATTATTTAGGAGTTTGTTGTTTAATTTACATATATTTGTGCATTTCCTAAATCTTTCTCTTATTGATTTCCAATTCCATTCCACTGTAGTCAGAGAACATACTTTGTATTATTTCAATTACTTTAAATGTATTCGTGCCTTTTTTATTGGCTAACATATGATGTTCCACAGGCGCTTGAGAAGAATGTATATTCTTATGTTGTTTGTTGGCATATTCTATAGGTATCTGCTAGGTCTTCCCTGTTGATCTTCTGCCTAGTTATTCTATTCATTATTGGTAGGAGGTATTGAAATCTCCAACTGTTACTGTTGAATTGTGTAGTTCTCTCTTCAATCCTGTCAGTTTTTACTTTGTGTATTTTGGGACTCTGTTATTTGGTGCATTTGTGTTTGTAATTGTTATGTGTTCCTGATGGATTGACACTTTACCACTGTGAGATGCCTTTCTTTGCTTCTTGTTTGTTTGTTGGTTTGATTTGGTTTGGTTTTGGTTTTTGTAAGGAGGATTGTCCCTGAGCTAACATCTGTGCCAAACTTCCTCTATTTTATGTGAGACGCCACCACAGCGTGGCTTGACAAGCAGTGCTATGTCCACACTCAGGATCCAAACTTGTGAACCTCAGGCCACCAAAGCTTAGCATGCAAAGTTAATCACTACACCACTGGGATGGCCCCCTTTCTTTGCTTCTTAGCAATTTTTGTTTTAAATTCTTTTTGTCTGATATCATCATAGCTGCTCCAGATATCCTTTGGTTATTTGTTGGGTGATATATCTTTTTCCATCCTTTTAAGTTCAACTTTTTGTGTCTATGAATCTAAAGTGTGGCCAATGTAGGCAGCATATAGTTGGATAATGATTTTTTTTATCTGCCAACCTCTGCCTTTTTATTGGAGTATTTAATCTTTTTATATACAATGTAATTACTAATGCTATGGGTTTTACATCTGCAATTTTATTTGGTTTTTGTTTGGTTTATTATTTATTTATTTTTTGTTGAGGTAACATTGGTTTATGACATTATATAATTATTTGTTTTATATATGTCTTTTGTCTTTTTTGTTCCTCCATCACTACCTTATTTTTGTGTTTAATAGATATTTTCAAGTGTATTGTTTTAATTCCTCTGTTGTTTCTTTTGCTATATTCTTTGATTTTTTTCTTAGTAGTTGCTCTGGGATTACAATTAATATCACAATTTATAACAGTCTAGTTCAGATAATATCAACTAAGTTTCAAGAGTGTTCAAAACTTTGCTCCAATATAACTTCATTTCCTCCTCCACTGCTTTGTACTATTATCATCACACAAATTACATTTTATACATTATAAGCATATCAACACAGTTTTATAATTATTACTTTATGCAGCTGTCTTTTTCCATTAGATAGGATAAGAAAAGAGTTACAACATAAATACGTTTATACCATATTTTATATTTTTCTATGTGGTAACTTTTATTGGTGCTCTTCATTTCTTCCTGTGGATTCAAGTTACTGTCAGTGTCCATTCATTTCAGCCCAAAGGACAAACTTTAGTATTTCTTATAAGGAAAGTCTGCTGGTGACACATTCTCTCAGTTTTGACTTACTTGCATAATCTTAATTTCTCCTTCATTTTTGAAGGATAGTTTTTCTGGTTATAAAATTCTAGGTTGACAGTCTTTTCCTTTCAGCATTTTGAATACAGTAGTCCTCCTTTATCCACAGTTTCTCTTTCTGTGGTTTCAGTTACCTGCAGTCAACTGTAGTCCGAAAGTATTAAATGAAAAAATTCCAGAAATAAACAATTAGCAAGGTTTTTTAATTTTAATTTTTTTGGTGAGGAAGATTGGCCCTGAGCTAACATCTGTTGCCAGTTTTCCTCTTCTTTTTTTTTCTCCCCAAGGGATCCCAGTACATAGTTGCATATCCTGGTTGTAGGCTCTTCTAGTTCTTCTATGTGGGACACTGCCTCAGTATGGCTTGATGAGCCATACTGATCCATGCCCAGGATCTGAACCAGTGAACTCCGGGCTGCAGAAGCAGAGTGAGTGAACTTAACCACTTGGCCATGGGGCTGGCCCCAATTTGTAAGTTTTAAATTGTGTGCTGTTCTGAGTAGTGTGATGAAATCTCGAACTGTCCCGCTCTGCCCTGCCCAGGACATGAATCATCTCTTTGTCCAGTGTATCCACACTGTATGCGCTACCCTCCTGTTAGCCCCTTAGTCAGGAAAAAAACGTAGTAAATGTAGGGTTCAGTACTATCCATGGTTTCAGGCATCCACTGGAGGTCTTGGAATGTATCCGCCATGGATCAGAGGAGACCAATGTAAGCCACCCCACTGCCTCCTGGCCTTCATCGTTTCTAATGAGATACTAGCAGTTAATCTTATTGAGGATCCTTTATAAATGAATCTTTTTTGTGTTGCTGCTTTCAAGATTCTCTCTTTGTCTTTCAGTAGTTTGACTCTGGTATATTTAAATGTGAATTTCTTTGAGTTTATCTTACTTGAACATCACTGACCTGCTTAGATGTGTAGATTAATGTTTTTTACAAAATTTGAGAGGCATTGACCATGATTTCTCCAAATATTATTTATGCCTTTACTCTCTCTGCTCCTTCTAGGAGTCCTGTTGTGCACATTTCAGTGTGCTTTATGGTATTTCCACAGGTCCCTGAGGCTCTGTTCATTTTTCTTCATTCTTTTTGTATTTAAAAATGGATGATTTCTATTTTCTGTCTTCAAGTTTGTAGATTCTTTCTTCTGCCACTTCAGATCTGCTGCTGAGCACATCTAGTAAATATTTTTTAATTCACCTTTATTTTTTTAGAGAAGCTTAAGGTTCACAATAAAATTGAGGGGGAGGTACAGAGATTTTCCATATGCTCCCTACCCCACCCTGCCATATGCATAGCTTGCTCCATTATAAACATCCTACACTGATGCATCTTAATCACCCAAAGTCCGTAGTTTACATTAGGGTTCATTCTTGGTGTTGCACATTCTTTAAGTTTGGACAAATGTATAATGGCGTGTATTCCTATCATCCAGACTATTTTCACTCTAAAAATACTCTGTGCTCTGCCTATTCGTCCTTCCTTCCTCCCAACCCCTAGCAACCACTGATCTCCATAGTTTTTGCCTTTTCCAGAATGTCATATAGCTGGAATCATACAGTAGGTAGCCTTTTCATGTTGGCTTCTTCACTTAGTAGTACGCATTTAAGGTTCCTCCATGTCTTTTCATGGCTTGGTAGTTCATTTCCTTTTAATGCTAAATAATATTCCATTGTCTGGATGTACTACATTTTATTTATCCATTCACCTACTGAAGGATATCTTGGTTGCTTCCAAGGTTTGGCAGTTATAAATAAAGCTTCTATAAATATCCATGTGCAGATTTTTGTGTGGACATAAGTTTTCAACATATTTGGCTAAATACTAAGGAGCATGATTGCTGGATTGTATGGTAAGAGTATGTTTAGTTTTGCAAGACACTGCCAAACTGTCGTCCAAAGTGGCTGTACCATTTTGCATTCCCACCAGCAATAAATGAAAGTTCCTGTTACTCCACATCCTCTCCAGCGTTTGTGTTCCAGATTCTGGCCATTCTAATAGGTGTGTAGTGTTATCTCATTATTGTTTTAACTTGCAATTTCCCTGATGATATATGATGTGGAGCATCTTTTCATATGCTTATTTGCCATCTGTTTATCTTCTTTAGTGAGGTGTCTGTTAATTAAAGTTTCGGCCCATTTTTAAATCAGGTTGTTTTCTTATTGAGTTTTAAAAGTTCTTTGCATATTTTGGATAGCAGTCCTTTATCAGATATGTGTTTTGCAAATACTTTCTCCAAGTCTGTGGCTTGTCTTTTCATTCTCTTGACAATATCTTTCACAGACAGAAATTTTTAATTTTAATTAAGGCTAGCGTATCAATTTTTTCTTTCATGTATCATGCTTTAGTTTTGTATCTTAAAAATCATCACCAAACCCAAGATCACCTAGATTTTCTCTTACGTTACAGGAGTTTTATAGTTTTGCATCTGCAATCCATATGGGTCTGTGATTCATTTTAAGTTACTTTTTGTGAAGGGTGTAAGGTCTATGTCTAGATTCATCCTTTTGCTTGTTGCTGTCTACTTGTTCCAGCAACATTCGTTGAAAAGACTGTCTTTGCTCCATTGTATGGCCTTTGCTCCTTTGTCAAAGATCAGTTAGGTATATTTATGTGGGTCGATTTGCAGGCTCTCTATTCTGCTTCATTGGTCTATTTGTCGGTTCTTTTGCCCGTACCACACTGTCTTGATTCGTGTAGCTTTATATTAAGTCTTGGAGTCAGCCAGTGTCAGTCTTCCAACTTTGTTCTTCTCAATAGTTTGTTGGCTATTCTGATTCTTTTGCTTCTCCATATAAATTTTAGAATCAGTTTGTCAGTATCTACAAAGTAGCTTGCTGGATTTTGATTGAGACTGCATTGGATCTTTAGATCATGTTGGAATAACTGACATCATGACAATGTAGAGTTTTCCTATCCATGGACGTGAAATAGCTCTCTACTTATTTAGTTCTTCTTTGATTTCATTCATCATAATGTTATTGTTTTTCTTATATAGATCTTGCACACAGTTTGTTAGATTTATACCTCAGTATTTCATTTTTCTGGATGCTATTATAAATGATATATTTTTTTAAATTTCAAATTCCATTTGTTTATTGCTAGTATGTGGGGAGGGAATTGACTTTTTTATATTAACCTTTATCCTTCAACCTTGCTATAATCACTTATTAGTTCCAGGAGTTTTTTGGTCAATTCTTTCGGATTTTCTTTATAGACAAACATGTTGTCTCTGAACAAAGACAGTTTTCTTTCTTTCTTTCCAATCTGTATACCTTTTGTTTCCTTTTCCTGTCCTATTGCATTAGTTAGAACTTCTAGTATACAGTTGAAAAGGAGTGGTGAGTGGACATCCTTGCCTTGTACCAGATCTTAGTGGGAAAGCTTCAAGTTTCTCACCATTAAGTATGGTGGTAGCTCTTGCTTCTTTTTGTAGAATTCTTTATCAAGTTGAGGAAGTTTTAGTAAATTTTTAATTTCAATTATTGTAATGTTCTACCCCAAATTTCTATTTCATTTTTAAAATAATTTCTATCTCTTTATTAATATTCTCTCTTTGGTGAGGTTTCATTTTCATATTTTCCTTGAGTTCTTTAGACATAGTTTCCTCTAGTTCTTATTTATAATAGCTGATTTATTTATTTACTTACTTACTTATTTTCGGTCAGGAAGATTGTCCCTGAGCAAACGTCTGTGCTAATCTCCTCTATTTTGTATGTGGGATACAGCCGCAGTGTGGCTTGATGAGTGATGTGTAGGTCCGTGCCCGGGATGTGAACCTGCAAACCCCGGGCTGCCCAAGTGGAGCATGCAAACTTAACCACTACACCACTGGGCTGGCGTTATAATAGCTGATTTAAAGTCTTTGTCTAATAGGTCCAACATCTGGGCTTCCTCAGGGACACTTTCTATTGACTGCTTTTTTTCCCCTGTGTATGGGCCACACTTTCTTGTTTCTTTGCACGTCTCATATTTTTTGTTGAAAACTGGATATTTCACATAATATAATGTGGCAACTCTGGAAATCGGATCTCCCCAACCAGGGCTTAATGCCATCCCTGTTTATTTGTTTATCGACTTTCATGGACTAATTCTGTAAAGTCTCTTGTCTTTGTCATGGTAGTCACTGAAGTTTCTGCCCAGTTAGTTTAGTGGTCAGCTCGTGATTAGAAACTTCCTTAAATGCCTTGAAGCAATAAGCCTCCTACTCTTTGCCAAGGGACTCTGTATGTTGGTTCAAGCAAGCTTTCAATGCTCTGGCAGGTTATTCTGCCTTATCCTTCACTTCCTGCTTGAGCAGGGGCTCAAGGTCACCAGAGATGAGCGATCAGAGCCTTCTCAGGGACTTCCTGGGTGTACTCTCAGTTCTGCAAATGTGAGTGGATTTCTAGTTCTCCAGGAATGTGTCAGAGATTTTCAAAGCCGTCTATTGACGTCTCATTCACTGCTATTCCTCTTAAGTTTTTTGGCCAGCCTGTTGTTTGCCTCAACTGGTATTCCTGCCTCAGGCAGCTGGGGTGTCAAAAATTTGCTGTTGATGGTTTAGACAAACTCCTAGGGATAAGGTTTCTCATTGTGTGAGCGCTGTGTCAGGTGAAATAAAGACTAGCCTTATGAATGGGGCTCTCAATTGGAGCTTCCAGGTAGATAACATAGTGACAATTCTCTAGGGAGAGGGCTTTGGGGGGAGTTCCATACCCACTCTGCCCCCTCTAGTGGCTGCTCGGCCGCTGGTTTTCTTAGCTACTGTAGGTGTGAGACTACTGATTTGGGAGGCCACCATGGAGCTGAGGAGAGGAGGACGGGGGAAAAAGTAAGTCAAAATGCCACAAAGCTCACTGTTCCTACTGAGATTCAGCCATTTTCCTTGAACAAATTCTCCTTAGATTTGTTGAAAGCTTTGGTTATCATTTCCAGAGTTCTGGAAAAGTTGATTTTGACAATTTTTGCCAGTGTTACTGCTTTTGTGGAGTGGGTTTTCAGATGTCCTTACTCTGCCATTCCAGAAGTGCTTCTTCGATTACTTCTATTTTAAGAAGTATAAAGCTTTAATCAATATTGGTCGCTCATAAGAAAAATGGCCTTTGAGTATACAGTCTACCTTTAACATGAAGAAATAAAGTTTTTTGTTTGTTTGTTTCCTGTGTATATTCCCATTAGAGCAGAGTGTAGATGCTTACCCAGCCTAAATGTGAACTTTAACTTCTCAAAAAGCATGCTAAGTTTTTTGACTTTGTACTGATTCATATCATGCTCTCAGGTCATGTTGTAACACAAAATAATAGGAATCCTCAATTCTAGAGAAGCTAAAATTCTTAATGACGAGATTGTTATAAAATATAGTTTTCTTATTGATAACACAACCAAGACTAAGGCTGTTTCCTGACAACACTTTTTTTCTGTTTCCCTTGTCCTAGATCAGGCCATAAATTCAGAAGAATAAAACTATCAAGGCAACTTTTACACCAAAATCAACTTGACACTTCCCAGACAGCTGCTAGAATACACAAAAAACTTGCTCACTCACAGCATGGCACTCATAAGTAAAGAAGGATACAAGGAGAGATGCTAAAAATAATTAGGTATAATTGGTATGCTCCATGTTTTTAAAATTAGCTTATCAGCATTATAAGAGCTGCCCTGTTCATCGCGTCCCACGTTGCAGAGGAAGAAGTCACAGCAAAGAGAGGAGCTCATTCTTTCTAGATGACTTTTATACAAGGTAAATGCTTGTAACTGTGAATTTTCAGTGATTGCGGCTGCGCCCAAATGAGTAAAGGCATACTCACATTCACATGCAAGTGTGCGAATGATGACTGTCAACAAATTTATTTCCAAGATGATTTTATGCCTTTGTTTAAAATGACCTTTTATTATTGATAGTAATTTTAGTGTCCATCTTACAAAATAGAATGTATGTCCCTCAAGACTTCTAAATACATACACTGTCCGTATCACTCACACAGCTCAGGCAAATAAACAGGACAAAGGGAATTATCAAAAATAATTTGGTGGAGAAGACAAAATCTCCTTCCCCAGGTTCTGAATGTTCTCCTCAAAGTAGCCGTTACCTGAGACGCGGTGAAAGACAGCAGTCACCAGTAGCTTCACCCTCTGCTCCATGACACCCCAGTGAAAATTCTTCTCTCTTTCATTCTGCTATTGGACATTCATAGGTTTACTAGATCATTTGGTCCCGTCAACAAAGAGTTCCTCTTCTCTCCTTTGTTTTCCTAAAGACTCTGCTGTAATTGACTGACAGGAAAATAGACTCATGGACCTGACATCACCACCATAACTAACACTTAGATGATTCAACCTGTCAGAGCCCTGAGGCTTGAGAGTTCCAGAAAAATTCCTGCCCTGGAGCATAGGACTTCTAAGGAGGGAGATGCTAGGCCATGAACAGGTAATAAGAACTAATTTTAAAGGAATGAGTGAAGTTGATGAAGGAGCTGTGATTGTGGTTATTGTGTAGCTATTTTTGGTAATGTGCTTCATGTTCTTTTTTTGATTAGTCATATGCTGCAGCCCTTTTCCTCTCCCCTGGCTCTGGTCTCTAGCCCTCAATTTAGTAGACCATACTTGTGCCAACTGGAACAAACACTCTCTCTAAAAACGTCTTTGGTCAATGGGCCACTCTCCTAAATATCTCTATTGGTGTTGTCTACATCTACACCCAAAACAGACTCCCTCCTTGATTGCCGTGTTGTTCCAACTCAAAGTTTGGCTCAGATGATAGATTTTGATGGAGCCAGATGCTAAATTCCTTAGAATATGCCCCTTCATGGGCACACCCCACAAAATCAGAATCACAGGGGCCAGCCCAGTGGTGTAATGGTTGAGTTCACGTGCTCTACTTCAGCAGCCTGGGGTTTGCAGGTTTGGATCCCCGGTGCAGACCTAGCACCGCTTATCAAGCCACACTGTGGCGGCATCCCACATAAAATAGAGGAAGATTGGCACAGATGTTGGCTCAGGGCCAATCTTCCTCACACACACACACACACACACACACACACAGAAAAATCAGAATCAGATTACCTATATGCTCCAATTGCAAAGGAGAGTATTCTATAGGCAATCATTCATTCATTCATTTTACATATCATAAAATTTACCTACTTAAAGTTTACAATGATTTTGCCAAGTGGTGCAACCTCACCGTAAATGAGTCTTAGAACATTTTCCTCCCCGCTCATGCCCATTTATAGTTAATCTCTGTTCCTAAATCCAGACCCAGGCAACCACTAATCTACTTTCTGTCTCTATAAATTTACTTTTTCTGGACTTCATACAAGTGGGCTTTCACTTTAGTATAATGTTTCACTTAGCATAATGTTTTTAAGGTTTATCCATGACAGGGCATGTGTTACTTTTTATTGCTGAATAATATTCCATTGTATGGATACAACACATTTTCTCTGTCCATTCACCAGTTGATGGACATTTAGGTTATTACCAGTTTGGGGCTATTTTGAATAATGTTGCTATGAATATTCACATGGGAGTCTTCATATGGATGTATATTTTCATTTCTCTTGAGTAGATACTTAGAAGTGGAATTGCTGTGTTGTAAGACAGTTTTACAGTTAACGTTTTTGGGGGGTTTTTTTGAGGAAGATTAGCCCTGAGCTAACATCTGCCGTCAACCCTCCTCTTTTTGCTGAGGAAAACTGGCCCTGAGCTAACATCCATGCCCATCTTCCTCTATTTTATGTGGGATGCCTACCATAGCATGGCCCTGACAAGCAGTGCACAGGTCCAAACCCAGGATCTGAACCGGTGAACCCTGGGCCGCCCAAGCGGAACGTGCAAACTTAACCACTGCGCCACTGGGGCGGCCCCTACAATTAACTATTTGATAAATTGCCGCACTGTTTTCCAAAGGGCAGTACCATTTCACATTTCCATCAGCAATGTATGAGGGTTCCAATTTCTCCACATCCTTGCCAAAGTGTGTTCTTGTCTGTCTTATTATAGCCATTCTAGTGGATATGAAATAGTATCTTATTGTGGTTTTAATTTGCATTTTCCTTATGATTAATGATGTTGAACATCTTTTCATGTACTTATTAGTCATTTGTGTACCTTCTTTGATGAAATGTCTGTTCATTTCTTTTGCCCATTATTAGATTGGGTTGTATGTTTTCTTTTTTTTTTTAAACATTGGCACCTGAGATAACATCTGTTGACAATCATTTTTTTCTTTTCTTTTCTTCTTCTTCTCCCCAAAGCCCCCAGTACATAGTTGTATATTCTAGTTGTAGGTCCTTCTGGCCCTGCTATGTGGAATACCGCCTCAGCATGGCTTGATGAGCAGTGCCATGTCCACACCCAGGATCCGAACAAGCGAAACCCTGGGCCACCCAGTGGAGCACACGAACTTAACCAGTCGGCCAAGGGGCCAGCCCCTGTATGTTTTCTTATTACTGAGTTGTAAGCATTCTTTGTACATTATGGATAAAATCCTTATTATCAGGTATATGTTTTGCAAATATGTCCTCCAGTCTGAACTTGTCTTTTAATTTTCTTAATGGTGTCATTTGAAGTGCAAAAGTTCTGAATTTTAATAATATCCAATTTATTAGTATTTTCAGTGATGGACTGTGTTCCATCCATAAATGATGGATGGAAGCTTTAATCTAAGAAATCTTTGCCTAACACAGGGTCTGGAAGATGGTCGCCTGTTTTCTTCTAAAAATTTTATTGTTTTAGCTGCTACATTTAAGTCTGTGATCCATCTTGAGTTAATTTTGTATATGGTATGAGTTGAAGGTCTAAGTTCATCTTTTTGCCTGTGGGTAATCAGGTGTCCCAGCTCATTTGTTGAACAGACTATCCCTTCCCCAGTGACTTGTCTTAACACCTTTGTCAAAAATCAACTAAGTATCAATATAAGGATTCATTTCTGAACTCTCAGTTCTGTTCCATTGACCTATATGGCTAACCTTATGCCAGTATTACTGCTCTAGGACATCTTAATATAGAAAATTATTAGGACTTTCCACAAGCTAACGACTCCTCAGAACTTGAGGATGACAACCGCAGAAAGTGGGATTCAGACAAGTATGTTTATAAATCATTCAGAAACAGCACAATAGGCCTTTGATAAGGTACGTTGGATCGAGATGGTACTAATCATAAATTTCACTGTAATTCTAATATATCTGTCAACAAGTCACGTTTGTAAATGGTGGCACCGGTTCTGTAGAAGATATGATACATCAACTGGCCTTGTTCACAAGACTACTAGGATGGTGGCCAGCGGATCGCTCCACTTACATGTTGACAGAATTCTTTGCATAGGTTCAAGGTTTTCCTTCTTACCAGGATCTAACTAAAAAATTTAATTTGCAACCATGACCATGCTAGAAATATAAACTGACCGTAACGTAACAAAGTCTTTGTAGTAGTCATCAGATCTGTTGACAAACATTCTGATTCCCCTCTCCTTCCAGGCACATGTTAGGATTGTATTTTCCTGGCCTCCTTGAAGTTAGTCATGGTCATGCCGTGATTTGGCCAATGAAATAAATGTTGGGTGGAAGTTTTTAGAGCCTGTATGGAGTTCACCAGGTTCCCTATTCCTGTCTCGTGGAAGTGTGTGATGAGATGGGGCCTCCATCAACTCGGGTGCCTGGGTGACAGGCAGAATCCCCCTGATAACCTACTGTTTAAACACTGGAGCTTGAACAGGAATAAAAGTTAGTTGTGCCAGAGAGATACTAGGGATGTTACTGTAACATCACCTGGCTTATTGCAACTGCAACTCGCTATACTCAATGTGGGAACACTGCCTAAAATCTTGTCAAATCGTGAGTTTGGGACCTGTTCTAGGAATCTAGGTTTGGGTTCCAGTCCCAGCTCTGCCAGACCAGCTGAGGCCCAGCCTCTCTGGTCAGGCATGGGATCCATCATGCCTTCAAGGTACACATATTTACCTGCTCCGCAAGGGGAAAGAGCTTGTTCTCAAGACCCAGACTACCTAGGCTGGAATCCCAGCTCTTAGGCAAGTGAAAGCTTTAGCTATGTTGCTTAATTTATGCACCTGTTTCCACGGATATAAAGTGCAGACAACAGTATCTACACCCTATAGGAATAAACATAACATAAATATAAGATAACCGTAAAGCATTTAGGACAGTGTCTGACAAATAGTGCTTTGTGGGTTTTAGTGGGGTACGGCTCTTGCTGGCCCCCTTCACCTCTTCCCAGGCATCCGTTCAGAACATACTGGGCATTCCCGTTTCCCTCTCTTCTATTGGAGAGCTGAGCACAGGGCAGAATAGTCAACCCTGGGAGGCTTGGGTCCAATTCAAATGACAAAATCCTGGGCCTGGCTCTGGATTAGAGCTGTAGTGAAAAATGAAATTGAGAGCTATGAATATGTCCTAGGTTACAAGCACAGTTAAGCATCTGGAAAGTCCATAGCAAGTATCAGTGCTGGGTGTTGATCAAGTATAACTGGCTCAGTCAAAGAGAACTGGGAAGCAAAAGTCAACACTCCCGTTCTCACCCAAGTAATTCACACAACATGTCTGGAGTGTCTGGTTTATTCAAACTGTCGGTCAGAGGCCCCACCATGGAGCAGAAACCAAATAGCTGGGAGCTGTGGGGCTAGACAAGGCAGGGATGTCTAGGTATCAGAAGGTGAAAGGAGCTCAGCTGAGCAGCCAGAGCAGCGTTAGGGCCAGGCAGAGCAGGAGAGAGCAGGCCCCACTGAGCCCAGCCCTATTCATGGCCTCGGCATAGAACCTCGCCACCTCCTCATTGGGGTTGCCCTGGGCTGGGTCGAACCACATCTGGATGCAGCGGCCACTCCCTCGGCTGTAGTTGCTGACCTTGTAGGAGTGACTCCAGATTTCATTACACAGAGCTTCAGGGGTGGGGAAGTAGAAATCGAAGGGGTGGCAGGCAGCTTCCACTGGGCACTGGTTAAACCCTGTAGGGAGGACAGAAGATCTTTAGCTACTGGGCCTGGAACTATCTCTGCTTCTGCCAGCCCCATAACCTCGAATCTCCATACACCAGTTCCACACCCCCACCTCTTTACCTCCAAATCCCTCCCACCGCTCCCGCCCCGGCCCCCACCTGAGGTCCAGTTCCAGCCCTTGTGCCAGTTGGTCTTGCAGGTATAGGAGGTGCGACAATCTTCCCACCAGCGCTGACAGTCCTCTTTGCACAGGGGCACATCCAGGATCCGCTCTTTGCGCCAGCTCTGGTCCACCTGGGAGATGTCAATAGAGAAACAGGGCTCAGGTTCAAGATCCTCAGCAGCCCTGATCAGGCCCAGAGTCGGAGAGGTAGCCTGAGGAGATGTCTGGGAAGCTCAGCTCCTCTGTAAAGTTGGGGGTGCAGAGGAGGACACGCGTACCTGCTGGATCCAGGGCCCCAGGTTGGGGGAGCACTCGTAGAGACAGGTGTCCTGGATGAAGTGGCGCTTGCAGACGGCCTCCATTGTGCCGCAGTGGTCCCAGTTGAATCCATACAGGTAGGAGATGTCCTTATGGGCTTCCTGGCTGGTGTTGAGGAAGCAGCAGGAATTCTCTTTCCAGGGACTGCACTGAGTGGGGAAGATGCGGGGAGTGACTGCCACGCCCGCCACAGCCAGAATATTCCCACAGGCAGCCTCTCCTCTTTTAGTCCTTCATCCACCAGTGTAGTCAGTCTTTCAGGGAAATACTTGCTGTTGGGGCTTCCTCTTTGGGGGAGGCATGGTGTTTATACATTCATAATTCAAATCTTTATTGAGCTCCTACTCACTCTAAGCAGGCACTTCTCTAGGGACTGGAGGCACAGCGATGAACACTTCTCACAGGGTAATTGCTTTGGAAAAAAATAAAGCCGGGGAAAGGGATGGAGAATTGCAGATTTCTAGAATGGTCAGATTAAGCCTCATTGAGAAGGTGACAAAGACTTGGAGGTGAGGAAGCCAAGTTAAATAAATTGTACCCCCAGAATAGTTCTAATTCCATAAATACTCAATACATTCTTGTTGAAGGAATGAAAACCCACAGCCTAGAATTGAGTATAAAAGCAAAATATTAAAATGTGCACTTTTTTAAAAATGTAGACTGAAGAAGTTCAAGTCAAGGCTGCTGGAAGTATCCAAGGTGTATCCATTTGTCAGTCTGCACTGGCAGCTGGGGGCTCTGATTCAAAACAAGCACAAACCGGACTGTGATCATTATCTGCTCATGAGGTCAAAACGAATATTTACATATTGGACTGCGTATTACAAATGACTTTCCTTTTGCTTGTTTTTTTTACAGTTATGGTATCAAATTGATTTTTTGAGTGTTTAGATAGGCTCAGGATGTTAAAGGGGTTGTGGTAAGACAATTGTCATAGGCAGGAGACCTCACATCCAGTAGGGTGGAGAGCCCCAGCAGAAGTGTTTGCTAGATGCGTGAATCAAGGTGCCTTGCACCCAGCCTCACGACTGGTAAGATCCAGTCATTTTTTGAGCTGTTTGGTGTAGGCAGAAAAGAAACCACTGGGGCACCATGTACTTTCTCCTATCAGATCCTAGGATGGGTCAGTTCTAGTCTAAACTCTGAAATCAAAGTCACCCCCTGGGGTGGGTCTCTCCAGCGTGATTTCTGGGCCTGCTTCCTGATTTGTGTAACACGGAAACCCAACAGCCAAGAAGCTGAGCTGTTGGCGTGGTTCTGACAACACCGGGTACACACAATGTGTTAAACTAACAGTCGCCCGTATCAGTGCAAACTGAAGGTCTCCTCAGGCAGCCTCTACCATGGAACGGGTTTGACGCTTTTATCTCCTGCTTTCCTCTTCCTAAGTCAGCTCCTCCCCACCCTAGATGACCCCTTGGCCTACCTGCTCGTGCAGCGTGTCCTCCGGGCCTGGCTTTTGTTTGTGATGCTTGGCGTCCATGCAGACATTGAGAAGGTCAGTCCTGGGCAGGGCTGCCCGCAAGGCAGCCACCCACACCAGAAGGAGCAGCAGCTGTGTTGTCATGGGCAGGGCCATGGCAGTCCCTGAGGAAGAGCTGTGGTCAGTGGCACCAAGGAATGTGGAGGTGGGACCTCAAGGTGAAGAACAGCCCTAGGTGGGTGGGGCCTCGAGGAAGCCCAGGGAGGGTCGCCCCACCCCGACGCGTCCATGTCTGGGCCTCAGGGAGGGCTGGGATCAGACACCACCTTCTGAGACAACCCTTGGGTGGGGCCACACTGACCTCCAGGAGGTCGTGAGGATCAAGTGATACAACTAAGGGATGGGGTTTGGGCAAAATGTGGAACTAGCCCGGACCACGGGTCCATAATCCCGTGTTCAAAATCCTTGGAGACGAATGTTTCAGAGTTTACAATTTTTAAGATTTTATAAAAAGTAATACAAAATAAGGTAATACAATTTACATGCACTCAACGATCAAGCACACGTTCTGTGGTGAAATAGTGACACTGGTGAATAAAAACTACAATAACCTCGCACTAATTTTCAGGGCGGGTTTTGACACCAAATGATTTGGTGCAAAAGCTTACAACAGTATCTTAGTTTTGGAGCTGCAGATAAGCTGCCTATGTTAAAAACAGAAACAAAAAACCTTGGTTCCAGCCCTTTCCAGCCTCATCATTTGGCCTTTCCCAGAGACCCTGTGACCTGGGGGATGTCACAGGGCACAGAGGCTTGGGGCTGGGGGTGGGTGTGGGTGGCCAGACAACCCATGGGGCCTTGGGAGGATCCTGAGCCCCCTGCCACAGAACTGGCCTCCCCTTGGCCTTCATTGCACCTCAATTCTCTGACCTCGGACCCTTGAGCTTTGGGAGGTGGCTGGTCCTTCACCCCACTCGCGGGTCACCAGGTGCCTGCTCTCCTAAAACGCTCGGCTCCTAAAGCTTATGCACCCTGCCTGCTCACAAAGTTGCTCTGCCTCCACATTGCCCCCGTGGCCTGCAGAACTCGGGCATCTTGCCTGGACCTCCTGGATGGGGCCTGAGCTGGGTGGCCTCCGGGCTGACTCCGCCCAGCAGGGCTCAGGGAAAACTGGAAGTGAATTCCCAACTAGTTCCCCTCCTCCTCCTTGCCCCCAACCCTTCCACAACCCAATATTCTGCTACTTCGTTTATTCCAGTGTTCATTCATTCTCTCGCCTGCTAATTCATTCATCCCAGGACTCAGTCATCCCTCCATTGTCCCACTCACTCGCTGAGCTCCGAGAGCACAGGACAAATCTGTACCCTCAGGGAATGCCAGGTGATTCTTCGGATCAGGCTCCTGGGGCTACGGTCTAGCAGATCAGAGAACAGGGTTCCGGATCAGCCGGTCCAGGATCCCAGCCCTCACACTTCACCTCCTGCCTGACCTTGGGAGTGACAAATAAAAATGGCAAGTAATAGGATATATTGGAGTACATGAGGAAGCCATTTTGTTCAAACCTAATTTGGCCTGACCTTGTCTTTCCAAAAGGGCCTGACGGAGGCCGTTGAGCATGCATTGTATATCTGCTTTAGAGATTCCCTATGGCAAGAGCAAAGGCACTTTAGATAAAGGTGCAACTTCTCTCCCCCTCCCAACGTTGGCACCTCCTTAAAGATTAAGCATCTTTCTTTAGGCTGGGAACCAATTGCAGCGCTCATCTGTGATTATTTTCATCGACAGGAGAAAATGACTCATATTATCTTGAGGCTTAGTTTCTATGTCTGAGGATTAAATGTAGGGGGGAAAACCCCAACAAATGATAGCCAGCTGGGCACAGATTGAGGAATCAGGGTGGTATGGTTTGAGGGATGTGCCCCAAGTCCCACGGCAGGGACCACCCAAGTCTGACTTGAGACCCTGAAGTCCGGAGCTCCTTCAGCTTTTGTCCCCTGCACCTCACTGTGCTGAGGCTCTCGTGGGGGCAGCTGATGTGGAATGCTGGGAGAGAACAACTGGAGGAGTACTGGGGGGCTAGAAGGCCATTCCCCAGGGTCCTCTGGCTCCCACCTGGTTGATCAGTTTTTCTAGCTGTGGCTGCTTTCTAGAACCAAAGCCCGCTCCTCTCCATGTGACCTACTCATTATGCAAGCCCCTCCCCTCCCCTCCTTCCTAGTCTCAGCTTCGGAGCTTGGTCCAGCTATGAACACCCCCTGCCAGCAACAACCATCACCCTCAACACACACCCCCTGCCCCAGGGCCCCAGACCTGAAGCACTGAGATCTCAGTGCTGTGCTGAAAGGCCAGAGCGCCGGCTTCTAGGTTAGGGATGGACACTAACTTGTAGTTTCACCTTTGGCAGCCCCTGCTCTGCTCTGGGCCTCAGTCTCCACTTCTGGATTCTCTGTGCTTGAGGCAAAGCAGTGTTCCCCGTTCAGCCAATCCTGTACCACACCCTGGGAGTACCACAGGGTGTGTGCCTCTGATAGGGAGCAGGGAGTGGCCTACCTGGGCAAGGAGGCTCTCTGTCTGGCTCAGGCTTCTCCTCTGCTCTACAGTCCACCTCCCCTTACGCCAGGGGACAGCTGCGGTTTAGTGGCCTAGGAGACGGCAGGAAGGCAGGCAGCGGGAATGTGGCCCAGGAGTGGAGCCTGGGATCGGGCGAAGGCCACTCAGCAGTTAATTATTGTACGCGGGCACCAGCCAGGCCTCCATGGGAGAGGGCAGAGGGTGCGGATTATAGTAACAGGCCTGACGCCAGTCCCCGAACCCCACTTAGCCCGTTTTCTCCTCAAAACTCAAGTCTGATATAACCTTGCAGCCTGAGTTGCCAGGATCCTTTAAAATAATCGGATCCACTTCCAACCCCTCTGTCCTGTTATACAAGTGAGGAGAATGAGACTCAGAATCCGGACAGAGCCAAGTGCAGAGCAGAGGCTGGAGCACAGGCTTCTGAGCTCCCTGCCAGCTGTAGAGAGCAAGGAGCTCCCATGTCCCCAACTTAGAGAGTCACCAACTCCTCCAGCCTCATCAGGCCCAGGCATCAGCCACCTCCAGCTGCAAAATCACAGTCATTGGAATGACCTGAGCCTCAGTTGCTCCAAGGCCCCAGTTCCCCCCAACCCCCCACTCACTCACCCACCCACCCAGGTATCCTTTCTATAGCATCTAAGAGTCTGGTCTAATTTAGACTCCTCCCACCATTCCCACGCCAGCCAAGGACAGAAGCCTTCCTTTTTTCACCCTCTAAGGCCATGATGGTACCACTGGTGGGGATAGGGAAGGGAGAGGGGCAGATTTGGGCAGGAGGAAATGTTGAGCTCCTTTTTGTCAAAGTGCCATGTGCAACCCAAGGGGAGCTGGCTGTAGAGGCAAAAGCCCAGGGGAAGGGTTCAGATTGGATGCAGATGTGAGAGCCATCAGCCTGTGGACGACAGTGGAAGTTTAGGGAAGATGGGGCCCCAATATGCTGGGGAAGGCCACAGATCTGGGCCCGTGGAGCAGGAGGGGGACCAGAGCCAGAGGAGGCATCTCCGAAGGAGCATCAGCCAAGAAGAAAGGTCCTAAAGGGCCTGCAAAGAAATTATTTCCCAGGAGACCCCCAGCTCGTGCCCTGTTTCCCTCTCCCTCAGAGTGAGCCTTACCTGACTCCTGTGACAACCTGGGAGGGTTAAGCCAGCTAAAGACCTCAGCAGGTAGAGGGCCGCTGGAACCCTCAAACCTCCTTTCTGGCTTTCCAAGCCCAGCTCAGCCTTCTGACTGGAGAAGAAGAACCAGGTGTCTAGGAATGCCTCAAAGTGGAATCTCCTCTAGATAGGACTTGCCTCTGCCTCTTATCCTCCACACCTGCCCTGGGGGCTGATCATTAACTGGGTTTTATGGCCCCTCCACTGCAGGAGGGAGGTTTGGCCCCTGTACCCTGAGGCTTCAGAAGTAGTAACCAGCAACAGGGAGGTGAGTTGGAGGTGGGGTTCTGATCCCTGAGGAGTCCCTGCCCTTGTTGAGCATCCTGCCCTGCTCTGAATCTGGGGTCTGGGTGCTAGGGCCATCTGGCCAGCAGAAAGGGACAGGGTCAAGCTGCCACCTGGGAACTGATCAAGAGAGTATCTACCTGTACCAGAAGCTTAATACCAGCAAGGTTAGCCATTGGGATCCTTGCAGACCCCAATCTGAAGTCTGCCCCATGGTCAAACAAAGATAACAGGAAGGTGAGCTGCACAGCCGGGGGCTCTGGGCTGCAGGGAGTGGATGTGGAAGAAACTGGAGCCTTTTGTGAGTGCCAGCCCATCCACATGCACTCACTTGTCACCCATCCTCACGGGGAAACTGCAGTTCCCAGCAGCAAGGAAGGCCCAGGATTCAGATCAGAGTCTGATTTCAAGCCTGGCTTCTTTCCCAAAGAAAGGAGAGCTCTGTGAGGGGCCCTCAGGGCATCAGCCTGAGGATGGCAGAGCCATTGTTGCTTTGCTCCCGCCTCTCTTTCTGCCCTTCCTCTCTTGACTGCTATCTTAGCCCCCTAGAAATTCTGCGTGCACTTCTATTGCCTGCCAAACCCTCTCCACGGAATGCCATTCCTTCTGCCGTTTTCTGCTTGGCAAGCATTACTCCTCTGGAAGCCTTCCCTAACCTCTCTGGGCTTCCCCAGAACTCTGCCCCACTCTGTGCTTCCCTGTAGCAAAGCCTCAGCTTATTGTTCTAAGAGTCATTGGTTCTCAGGTCTGTCTGCCCTGCCAGACCGTGCTCAACTCCCTTGCTGTCGGCAGGCCGAGCTCAGCAGACTGGGTGCTCAGAAAGCATCTGCTGGCTGAGAAAATTAGTGCATGGATTCCTTAACTTCCTGAGCACCTCCTCTGAGTCACACACTGAGCCAGGCCCCGGGGATCTGGGACAAAATGACATAGACATATTCCCTGTTTTCAGGTGTGTATGTTTTGTTAGGGAAAAGCCAGACAACAAACTCAGTAGATAGATTTGTGTTCAAGGGCGCTGGAGGGATGTGAGAAGAAAGTGCCAGGATGACTTCTTTTGGTTGGGTGGTCAGAAGTCATTTTAGGGGGGGAGTTGTAGATTGAAATCTCAGTAGCTACAAGGAGCCAGCCTGCAGAGGATAAAAGAACATTCGAGGAACACCGAGAGGGAATTGCTGGAGTAAAGGCCCTAGAGTGAAAGTGTGACTGGAGCTCATATATGAGGGTGTGGAGGGGGATGATTGGACAGGAGACCTAAGTGGGGAGCGGGGCAGGGCCTTCCACTGCACTGAAGAAGTTTGGTTTTTCCAACACATACCATGGGAAAGCATGAAAGGGTTGGTGAGGGGCTGTCATATAACAAGACATTTTTGCTGTTTGTTTTTACTTTATAAAAATCTCCATCAGAGAGTGAAACTCGTGGGTGAGAGTTTGACGACGAATGGGATATCTACAGTTCTCAAGTATCTGCCTACAGCATCCTTATCAATTACAAAGGGAAAAAAGTAATGGTGAAACCTGGCGGACCCAATCTTAACCAAAAGATCAGTTAACATCCTCAGGAATGGACAAACCCGACACTACGTGCCTCCCGTTATGATGCATCAAGAAGGACGCAGTATTGCCTTTGAGATATTCGTATCAAAATGCATAACCTCAATCTAATGATGAGGAAACAGAGACCCATAATGAGGGATATTCCACAAAATAACTGGCCCAAGCTTTTAAAAAATGTCAAGGTCATAAATGAACCTCCCTCCCTCATGTATCCATCAGTTAGGTGACTGTATTAAATGTGATATACATCCAATAAACATATATTGGAATATTGCTTAACAATTAAAAAGAATGAACAGGGGCTGGCCTCGTGGCCAAGTGGTTAAGTTCCTACACTCCGCTTTGGCAGCCCAGCTTTTGCAGGTTCAGATCCTGGGCACGGACGTGACAATGCTCATCAGGCCATGCTGAAGTGGCGTCCCACACAGCACAACTAGAATATACAACTGCATAGTCGGGGGGGCTTTGGGGAGAAGAAGAAGGAAAGCAAAGATTGGCAACAGATGTTAGCTCAGGTGCCAATCTTTAAAAAAAAAAAGAATGAACTAGATCTTAATAGATTAATGTGGAAAGATCTCAGAAACTGTGTTCTTATGATAAGACACGTGGCAAATGAAAACTGCACTGAGATGCCCTTTTTCCCACATGTCAGTTTAGCAGAAAATCAAAAGTATGACGCCATCCTGTGTGGACAGGCTGTGAAGAAACACGCACTCTCGCATTGCTGGTGGGGCCGCATTGAAGCCACCTCTGAAACTATCACAATTATAAATCCATATACTCCTTGACTCGGCAATCTGTCTTCCGGAATTCAAGTATAACATTCTTGTACTACGTACAAGATTATTCGTTGCAGCATTATTTGTCATTTATAAAAGGGAAACAATGCAAGTGTTCATCACTGGGATCCCCCCACCAATATCTCAACCCCAGCCCACATCTAGTAAGGGAAGGAAGGGGAAAGAAACTTTCTTTCCCATCAGGAGCCCAATAACTCATCCACCAATCTCTGCACACCTTCCTTCCACCAATCCTCTGGTCCCCTGTGGTGGGGAAGTGATGAAATTGGCATGAGGGGGAAGCCTGGTGGAGAAGTAAGAGCCCCAGACTAAGGGACCAACTTCCAACCCCTACTTGCTGGTGAACTTCAAGCTAGTCCCAGTCCCTCTGGGCCTCTCAACAGGAATGATGAAGCAATGAGGCATGTCCCCCCAGTCCAATCATTCCTGAATTATTTACAAGACACAAGACACACGTGGATCTGTCTATTAGAATAGGCTGTCAGAGGAACCCCATAGGACCCATCTTGGATCAGGAATGACCAGGGCATGGTGAGGCCCCCTCATCTGCAAGAGGTGAGCTGGGCTGAGCTAAAGTCAACCAGGTTGGGTACAAGCAAGGAAGATGTCCATGTGTCAGCAGTGGGAGCGGCTCAGCCAAGGAGCCAGAGTTGCAGGATCAGGGCCAGGCTGAGCAGGAGAGGCCCCATCCCATGGGACATGGCCCCAGCAGTCATAGCCATGGCATAGAACCTCGCCACCTCCTCGTTGGGGTTGCCCTGGGCTGGGTCGAACCACATCTGGATGCAGCGGCCACTCCCTCGGCTGTAGTTGCTGACCTTGTAGGAGTGACTCCAGAGTTCCTCACACAGGGCAGCAGGCGTGGGGAAGTAGGACTCAAATGTGCGGCAGGTGGCCTCAGCTGGACACTTGTTAGACCCTGCAGGGGGAGAGAGTGTGGGCACAGACATTCGGCTCCTGGGCCCAAAGCTCATTTCTGGCCACTCCCAGAAATCCACACCCAACCCCAAATCCTCAAACGCCCCCCCCCTCCCGTTTTCCAAACCCCGCCTCCATCTCCCCACTCCCAAATGCCCACCTGAGGTCCAGTCCCAGCCCTTCTGCCAGTTGCTCTTGCAAGTGTAGGAGGTGCGGCAGGCCTCCCACCAGCTCTCACAGTCCTCTTTGCACAGGGGCACGTCCAGGAAACGCTCTTTGCGCCAGCTCTGGTCCACCTGGATGGGAGGTGGGGAGGGAGGGCTCCTCTCAGCCAGGGATGTTGGCATGTGCAGCCTTAACTGAGCTGGAAGGCAGCCTGCTGGGCTGGGGTGAGGGAGACACACGTACCTGCTGGATCCAGGGCCCCAGGTTGGGGGAGCACTCATAGAGGCAGGTGTCCTGGATGAAGTGGCGCTTGCAGGCGGGCTCCATCTTGCCGCAGTGGTCCCAGTTAAAGTTGTACAGGAGGGAGGTGTCCTTGTGCAGCTCCCGGCTGGTGTTGACCGAGCAGCAGGCGTTCTTTTTCCAGGGACTGCACTGGGAGGGCAAGACGCAGGACTAGGTCCTCCCCCTCCACAGCCATCTCTAGCATATTCTGGCTCCTCTGCCCCAGGTAGGTCATCAGGAGACACATTCTCTGGGGAGGGTGCCTTTATGCCTGTCCCTTGAGGAGTTCCCATTTTGGGGTAGATGCAATTATCATATTGGCTTTTAACAGAGAGTAAGGCAGAGGATGTGGGTGGGGAACCACTGTCTGAGGGAGCAATTATTATTTGTACATCTCTAAACAGTTTACAAAGTTATTTCACATTATCTGGGTTATTCCTATTACTTCTTTTGCATCCAGCCAATATTAACTGAGTGCTTATATCAGGCACTGTGCTAGGTGCTGAGAATATGCAGTGAACAAAACAGATCAAATCTCAGCCCTCATGGAGCTTATGGTTTTAGTCAGGTGTGGGGGGAAGACAAAGAACACTGTAGGCATAGAAAACAGCAAGTGCAAAGTCCCTGGGGCTTTTGCACTTTATCTTCCCAACCATCCAGTAAAAACATCATTACTCCAATTTTTACAGAGTTTAAGTAAGCTGCACTCCTGGTAAACGGTGGGGTTAAGATTTTAACTCAGGACAGGGCAGAGAGGAGCCTGGCCCTAGGTTGTGGTGGGGAGTGGAGGTGAAGGGGGCTAGTCTGGCACGCCCAGAGTCTGGAACCCCAGGATGGGGGACTCCAGATAGGTCTTGAAAGCAGCAGGGAACAGAGGGGCGATGGTCTGCACACGGGC